>NW_027362761.1:348828429-350273429 GCF_046119375.1 Phyllobates terribilis | reverse complement strand
AGATGAATCTGTGCTACAGTAAATTTATCACTTAAACATGAGCCATGTATGAGGGAGTCGGAGTCGTGGAGTCGGTGTCATGGAAATTGAGGAGTCGGAGGTTTGGCATACCGACTCCACAGCCCTGACAGAATGGACTGAGGTCATCTTTTTTAACATGTTTTGGCGCTTTGTTCCCAGAAAATTGTTATAATGTAGCAACATGTACACATAAGAGCAAATGTTATGTGTTTGGTAGATCAAATCACAAGTTGGGAGAGAGGGGGAATAGTATCTGATTGTTTTTGTTCTCAAGACAGATAAGTGTCCACCAGAGCTGTCTGGCAGATGCTTACCCCACTCTCCACAGATTGTGATGAGGTTAGAAGCGTCATGAGGTCAGCAGGGTGATGTGATGAGGTCAGCAGCATGATGAGGTCAGCAGCGTGCCGCTGCATGTCGGGGCCGGTGCAGGCGATCACTCCTCTGCCCCAGTCCTGGCTCTACAGTGTTCAAAAGTATTCATGTCTGAAAGACCCGAATACATTTCAATATAGAAGGGAGCCTGTTTCTCCTGGACAGCTCCTCGGGCCGCAGCAAACCCTTTGGCGGGTTGTATGTTGTGCAGGTCTGGTTTAGAAGTTTAGAGGGATTATCCCATAAACAACATTTATCACTTTTCATGTCATCAGAACCCAGCAAACACAAGAATGAGGGTCAGTAGTGAACATGTGGGATTACTGCTCCATTCTGGCAATAAACTTTCTGTTATACTAAATCCCATATACCCGGGTGCATGGTGCTATATTGCTATCTTGGCTCATTACCATATGAAATAATGAAGTTACTGTTTTTTAATTTGTTTTATTGGTGAAAATTGTTAATAGTCTTTTTAGTAATCTACAGGTGCATCTCACTAAATTAGAATATCATCAAAAAGTTAATTTATTTCAGTTCTTCAATCCAAAAAGTGAAACTCATATATTATATAGAGTCATTACAAACAGAGAGATCTATTTCAAGTGTTTATTTCTGTTAATGTTGATGATTATGGCTTACAGCCAATGAAAACACAAAAGTCATTATCTCAGTAAATTAGAATAATTAACAAAAAACACCTGATTACATAGCAAAAAATCCTGCTGACAGATTCCCCTTAATCCATTGTATGGATCCCTTAGCAAATTTCCTGCCAACAAAGCCCCATTCACACATCCTTTTCTTTTTTTTACTGAGATAATTGCATACTCATTGTAGTCAATAGACCTTTTCACAGACATAACTGTTTATTTTTTTTCCATTGGCTTGCAAAAAAAAAGGAAACCTGATTGATTTTGATCTGTTTTTTTTTTGGATCAAATGTGGCCATTCAAGTGAATTGATCCACAAAACAACAACAAAAAATAAAGTCATCACACAGCATCAGTCTCACACTGACTGATGCTAGGAGAAGCATGGGGAAGCCTCCATCTATTTTTTGGATGGTAAAAATGGCCACTTGGACTAAAAATGGATGCAAGTCTAATGAAGCACACTGATGAAAATTGCTCTGTTTTTTTTTTTTGGGGCGTACAAGAAAGAAAACTGGCTAGTCAATTCCAGCTACGGGCAAATTCCAGCTGCAGTGTTAGTGCTTCTTGCTATGTTAGTGACAGCTAGGCCAGAGGTATCTGTTTTCTAAAGATATGTCAGGAAGCCTTCTTGCTTACTCTGTAATATTGCAGGAAGTCTAATATTTTCGTTTTTTTTTTTTCTTGTTTTGATTTTCAACACATTTACAGGCAGCTATAATTCTTATGGACACTGAGACCCCACTCATAGGCTTTTGTTGTATTAAGGCTCAGGTCTCATGTGGCAGAACGAGCCTAGGGAGCAGAACTGCACAGAGATTAGGACTTGCTGTAGACTTTAAAGGGAGTCTGTCAGTAGGATCAACCCTCCTCAGCCATATCTATGGGCATGTAGGGCATAGGAAGCTGAATAAAATGTATCTTATATCTGTGATCCATTGGTTTATTCCAGAAAAATCCATGTTTTAATATGTAAATGAGATCTTAAGATCTCTGGGTGGAACAGAGCTCTCTCCTAGAGTTTGCCTCCTTGCTACATTTGTGGCGTCAGTCTCTGTTGACATGACATTTCGGGCTTCCTTCTGTGCAGTACTCTGCCCTTCGGTGGCATTGGCTTCAACTTCCTTCTGTGTAGACACTGCACCTGTGCACGCCTGAGATTTCATGAACCGAGCTTGATGTCTCACATGTAGCGATGGGATCAATTTACATGCTGAGAATAAGCTAAGGTGTCTGACTCTAAGGCCCTGTGCACACATTCAGTGTTCGGTCAGTTTTTTACCTCAGTATTTGTAAGCTAAACCAGGAGTGGGTCATAAATACAGAAGTGGTGACGTGTTTCTATTATACTTTTCCTTTGATTGTTTCACTCCTGGTTTTGAATTACAAATACTAGGTAAAAAAACTGACTAAATACTGAACATGTGCACATGGCCTAAGGGAAAATCTCTGTCCCGCCCAGAGATCTTAGCACTTCATGTACAGTACAGACCAAAAGTTTGGACACACCTTCTCATTTAAAAATTTTTCTGTATTTTCATGACTATGAAAATTGTACATTCACACTGAAGGCATCAAAACTATGAATTAACACATGTGGAATTATATACTTAACAAAAAAGTGTGAAACAACTGAAAATATGTCTTATATTCTAGGTTCTTCAAAGAAGCCACCTTTTGCTTTGATGACTGCTTTGCACACTCTTGGCATTCTCTTGATGAGCTTCAAGAGGTAGTCACCGGAAAAGATTTTCCAACAATCTTGAAGGACTTCCCAGAGATGCTTAGCACTTGTTGGCCCTTTTGCCTTCACTCTGCGGTCCAGCTCAACCCAAACCATCTCGATTAGGTTCAGGTCTGGTGACTGTGGAGGCCAGGTCATCTGGCGTAGCACCCCATCACTCTCCTTCTTGGTCAAATAGCCCTTACACAGCCTGGAGGTGTGTTTGGGGTCATTGTCCTGTTGAAAAATAAATTATGGTCCAACTAAACGCAAACCGGATGGAATAGCATGCCGCTGCAAGATGCTGTGGTCGCCATGCTGGTTCAGTATGCCTTCAGTTTTGAATAAATCCCCAACAGTGTCACCAGCAAAGCACCCCCACACCATCACACCTCCTCCTCCATGCTTCACGGTGGGAACCAGGCATGTAGAGTCCATCCGTTCACCTTTTCTGCATCACACAAAGACACGGTGGTTGGAACCAAAGATCTCAAATTTGGACTCATCAGACCAAAGCACAGATTTCCACTGGTCTAATGTCCATTTCTTGTGTTCTTTAGCTCAAACTTGTCTCTTCTGCTTGTTGCCTGTCCTTAGCAGTGGTTTCCTAGCAGCTATTTTACCATGAAGGCCTGCTGCACAAAGTCTCCTCTTAACAGTTGTTGTAGAGATGTGTCTGCTGCTAGAACTGTGTGTGGCATTGACCTGGTCTCTAATCTGAGCTGCTGTTAACCTGCGATTTCTGAGGCTGGTGACTCGGATAAACTTATCCTTAGAAGCAGAGGTGACTCTTGGTCTTCCTTTCCTGGGGCGGTCCTCATGTGAGCCAGTTTCTTTGTAGCGCTTGATGGTTTTTGCAACTGCACTTGGGGACACTTTCAAAGTTTTCCCAATTTTTCGCACTGACTGACCTTCATTTCTTAAAGTAATGATGGCCACTCGTTTTTCTTTACTCAGCTGCTTTTTTCTGGCCATAATACAAATTCTAACAGTCTATTCAGTAGGACTATCAGCTGTGTATCCACCAGACTTCTGCACAACACAACTGATGGTCCCAATCCCATTTATAAGGCAAGAAATCCCACTTATTACACCTGACAGGGCACACCTGTGAAGTGAAAACCATTTCCGGTGACTACCTCTTGAAGCTCATCAAGGGAATGCCAAAAGTGTGCAAAGCAGTCATCAAAGCAAAAGGTGGCTACTTTGAAGAACCTAGAATATAAGACATATTTTCAGTTGTTTCAAGGGTAGGTTCACATCATCATCAAGAGTTCAGTTCTTCTGGTCTGTTATAGGACCTGTCAGTTTAGGGGATTGGGACAAGGAGAATCCACCTGGACGCAGCCTCGGCTAGTCATCCATTAGGCTTTTCAGAGGATGTTTTCTGTGACACTGCAGCATTTTGGAGAAAGACCCCTAGGCTGCAATAACACAGCCAGTCTGGTTTATTCTGCATGTGGTTCGTACAGCAGGTTTCTTTCATGGTGTTCGCATGCTGCAGTATTATTTTCTGGGTCTGTAGTGGGCACAGAAGTAAATGAATCCTAAAACTGACTTATATTTTCAAGGCTGACAGTCTGATGCCTGCCATGGATGCGCACAACGATTACCCCTATGCCACTTATATTTGCATCTGATTCTTTATCTGTCGACAAAAAAGAAACAAAAATGCACAAAATGTTTTCGAAGCTTTTTAATAGGGTTGTAGAAGCTGACTTACATCGTCGTCACCTATGATATGGATTTTCATCATATGTAAGCGGACTCTTGGGATGCCCGTGCATCATATGTTTCATTTGTGCTTTTCTGCAGACGCATCATATATGGGCACCGCGAGGGTACTTTCATTTGTGCCATTTAATGCGGTTTTCGACGCCATAGCAAGCAGTGGGTGGTACAGCAATAAGAATTTTTTGTTTCTTGGTCAGCACACCAATCCATATTTTCGTGGATCTGAGTGTAAGATCCATGAGACTCAAATCAGGTCCTGTTCTGATCTGTGTTGGCAGATCAGACTCTGCCATACAAGCCAATGTTGATCTAACAGAAAATGGATACAAATCTCACTGATTTGTTACTTCGTGATAAATGTGAATAAAAACATGAACTTTCAGGTTTTTTTTATTGTCTTGGGAACAAAAGCACCCCTTCACTGAAAAAAAAAAAAAAAACGGATCAAAAAAAGATGTATGCCATGTGGATGCAACTAGGATGTCACTTTAGGAGATGGAAAAAGAAAGTCTATTGCAGACTTGCTTATTTTCATCCGGTCTATACCAATTTCTTAACATTGGAATAACCTTTTAATTAAGGACAAAATGGCTAACTATAGCGTTTAGTCATGGGCACTTGTTGCATATGGATATACAGTACTGTGCAAAGGTTTTAGGCAGGTGTGGATAAAATGCTGTAGAGTAAGAATTCTTTGAGGCTCTGTGCCCACTATGCGTTTTTTAAGCGTTTCTGCAGCGGCAATTCCACTACAGAAATGCTTAAAAAATGCTTGGTAGAAGGTCTGCCATGTTCCCCAATGATAAAATTTCCACTGCGGATTATCGTTGCGGAAAAATCCACAGAACTACCAATTATTTAGTGGAATCGCAGCATTTTCCCCGCCATTGACTTGCATTGGACCGCATGACATCAGCATCTCTGCATCTGCAGATGCGGATCCCATGTGTTTCAATGTACGGATGGTACCCAGGTTTGGAGAAGAGGAGACTCTCCTCCATACCCGGGTACCATAGTACCTGTAAAACAAAAAAGAATAAAATAAAAAATATACATTATACTCACCTTCTGATGGCCCCCGGTGTCCTTAGCGATGCGTCCTGGCTTGCCGGCAGCTCGCGATGGTCTAAAAAGGACCTGCCATGACGTCATTTAGTCATGTGACGGGTCACGTGACCGCTGACGTCGGCGGTCGCGTGAACCGTCACATGACTAAATGACGTCATGGCAGGTCCTTTTAGTCCACCGTGAGCTGCCGGCAAGCCAAGACGCATCGGATAAGGACACCGGGGGCCATCAGAGGGTAAGTATAATATTTATTTTTTTATTTTTTACCATTCTTTTATGGTCACACCATGCCGGTTGCATGGATTTATATAGTGTGACCAAGTTGTCAAGCACTTTCCAAGTGATGCTAAAATCTCTTGTAAAGCGCTTGGCAACCCGCATGCGAAAATGCATGAAAAAACGCTTCACTTCCGCTTGTCCCTGGCAGGAAAAACGCATGTACAATCCGCATGGACAATCCGCACCTTTTTTCTGCCAGGGGAGATGCAGAAACGCTCAGGAAAAATTTGGAGCATTCCTGCATCGTGGGCACATAGCCTGAGAGGTAGAAGTGTTAATTAACAAAATGCAAAGTGACTGAACAAGAGAAAACTAAATTAAATTAATATTTGGTGTGACCATCCTTTACCTTCATAACAGCATGAAAGCACTAACCAAAGATCTTCTGTGGATGTAGGCTTTCACAAAACTTTCTGTCTCCTCATGTAATCCCAGACAGACTTGATGAAGTTAAAGGGGTTGTCTATCCTTAGGCCACGGCCCCACTATCAGTATTTGGTCAGTATTCAGTCAGTATTTTTTCTTAGGAGTGGGAGTCAAAACCAGGAGTGGGTGATAAATGCAGAATTGGTGACTTGTTTCTCTTATACCTTTTCTCGGATAGTTCCTCACTTGGTTTTGGCTCCCACTCCTGAGAAAAAATACTGACCGAATACTGACCAAATACTGATAGTGGGGCTGTGGCCTTAGGCTTCAAGTCTACACTGACATAGAGAATCCGCACATCACATGCACCGCGATTTGCATACTTCCAGCTACATTTAGACTAAACTTGCATTGAGCAAAGCTGCACACATCTAGTCAGCACGTGACCGCATTTATGCAAATCAAATAGAGTGACTGCAGACTTGTACCCTAAAGGCAGACAACTCCTTTAAGATCAGGGTGCGATGGGAGCCATAGCATCACTTCCACGACTCCCTGTTCTTTCTTACACTGAAATGTAGCCCCAATGGCAAGGAAACTCCAGCATGCTTCATTGTTGCTGTAAGGCCTTGTTTACATGACCGTATTTTTGGTCCAAGTGCTGTCCGACTTAAAAAAAAAATAGACCTCACTCGGACCAATGTTATGCAATTGGGCAGTGCACATGAGCAATTTTTTTTTTTATTACTGAACGAATCTGCATGTGAAAAAAATTGCAGCATGCACTAATTTCTTCCATTCAGTGGGTACGGAAAGTATTCAGATCCCTTTAAATTTTTCACTCTTTGTTTCATTGCAGCCATTTGGTAAATTCTAAAAAGTTCTTTTTTTTCCACTCTGCACCCCATCTTGACTGAAAAAAAACAGAAATGTAGAAATTTTTTTAAATTTATTAAAAAAGAAAAACTGAAATATCACATGGTCATAGGTATTCAGACCATTTGCTCAGACACTCATATTTAAGTCACATGCTGTCCATTTCCTTGTGATCCTCCTTGAGATGGTTCTACTCCTTCATTGGAGTCCAGCTGTGTTTACTTAATTAAACTGATAGGACTTAATTTGGAAAGGCACACACCTGTCTATATAAGACCTCATAGCTCACAGTGCATGTCAGACCAAATGAGAATCATGAGCTCAAAGGAACTGCCCAAGGAGCTCAGAGACAGAATTGTGGCAAGGCACAGATCTAGCAAAGGTTACAAAAGAATTTCTGCATTACTCAAGGTTCCTAAGAGCACAGTGGCCTCCATAATCCTTAAATGGAAGAAGTTTGGGACCAACAGAAGTCTTCCTAGACCTGGCTGTCCAGCCAAACTGAGCAATCGTGGGAGAAGAGCCTTGGTGAGAGAGGTAAAGAAGAATCCCAAGATCACTGTGGGTGAGCTCCAGAGATCCAGTAGGGAGATGGGAGTAAGCTCCAAAAAGTCAACTATCACTGCAGCCCTCCACCAGTCGGGCCTTTATGGCAGAGTGGCCCGACAGAAGCCTCTCCTCAGTGCAAGACATATGAAAGCCCGCATAGAGTTTGCTCAAAAACACATGAAGGACTCCCAGACTATGAGAAATAAGATTCTCTGGTCTGATGAGACGAAGATAGAACTTTTTGGTGATAATTCTAAGAGGTATGTGTGGAGAAAACCAGGCACTGCTCATCACCTGCCCAATACGATCCCATCAGTGAAACATGGTGGTGGCATCATCATGCTATGGGGGTGTTTTTCAGCTGCAGGGACAGGATGACTGGTTACAATTGAAGGAAACATGAATGTGGCCAAGTACAGAGCTCTCCTGGATGAAAACCTCTTTCAGACTGCTCTGGACCTCAAACTTGGCCGAAGGTTCACCTTCCAACAAGACAATGACCCTAAGCACACAGCTAAAATAACAAAGGAGTGGCCTCAGAACAACCCTGTGACCATTCTTGACTGGCCCAGCCAGAGCCCTGACCTAAACCCAATTGAGTATCTCTTCAGAGACCTGAAAATGGCTGTCCACCTACGTTGACCTTCCAACCTGACGGAACTGGAGAGGATCTGCAAGGAAGAATGGCAGAGGATCCCCAAATCCAGGTGTGAAAAACTTGTTGCTTCTACTCAATACTGAGCAAAGGGTCTGAATACTTATGACCATGTGATATTTCAGTTTTTCTTTTTTAATAAATTTGCAAAAATTTCTACATTTCTGTTTTTTTCAGTCAAGATGGGGTGCAGAGTGTACTTTAATGAGAAAACAAAATTAACTTTTTAGAATTTACCAAATGGCTGCAATGAAACAAAGAGTGAAAAATTTAAAGGGGTCTGAATACTTTCCGAACCCACTGTAAATCTGATGAGACTCACCCATTTCGGTCTTTGTGTGTGAAAACAAAATGCCATACGGATGCCATACAGAGACAGTATAGCATGTGATTTTTACGGATATATTGCAATTCTGTAACATAGGAAACTGTAAATGGTCCCGTAAATTATTTATAGCTGATGTAAATAGCGGACAGAAACACGAATGACAAGTGTCAAATATCAATAGCTAAATATCTCAAATTTTGACTCATCATTCCAGTGCTCCTGCTGGTATTTTTCACTACCTTATATTTTTGTACATCATTTGAGGTGTTTGGCCTTGTTTCCATGTTGGAAAGTATGGCTTTTTGGCTGCATTCTTCCATGGAGACCTCTTCTGGCCAGACTTATTCGAAGTGTACCTGGGTCACACTGGTTTTCTGCCAGTTCTCAGCTGATCCCACTGCAGGATATCTTCCTATTTTTAAAAGAAAGTAAGCATGATGTGTATTTCATCTTTGGTCGACCACTGCGTCTACAGTCCTTCACTTTGCCCATTTCTTGGTGTCGTGAATGTTGAGAAATACAGGCAGATACTTATCCATTATGCAATACCATCTGGGAGGAATCTGATTGGCTCCAAATATATTCTGCAGCACGACAGCTACCCCAAACATCCAGCCAATATAAGTAGCATCTATCTTCAGAAAAGAAAAAGGAGTCCTGGAAATGATGGTAATATGGCCCCACAGAGCCCTGATCACATTATGAAGGACAGAAGAAACTTTCATCCACAGAAGAACTGTCATTAGTTCTTCAAAATGGTTGGAACAATTTTTTTGCCGAGTTCCTACAAAAATTGCGTGCAATTATACCTAGAAAAATTGATAGACATAGGTTGGTCACACCAAATATTGAATATAAAAATAAACTATTAAGACTTTTTTTTTCCACACTGCCTAAAACTTTTGTACAGTAGTGTATAACACTCTCATAGAAGTTAATGGGAGCTGTATAAATACATATGCCATCCGCTCTCTATAGCAGTGAATTCCATCTGACGCTGTAAAAGAGGTCAGCAAAAGTGGAAGAGAGAAGTAACGGTGTGTGAACCCTCTTGGGCTCTGTCCTCCTCTCCGTCCATTGCAGACTCCATCACCTATACCTGAATATGTAGCACAGAATGCTGCATTGTTCCGGTAAAATGCTGGACACTGTGGCTTTAAGCCGACAGACCTTCATGTAGACAATAGGGTCTTTCAGGTGACACTGGTTTCTTGCACTTCTGCTTGTTCTGCTCTTATGACAAATTAAAATTGGCAATGTAAATAAAGCCTAACCCGCACCTTAGGAGATTCCTACCAGCAATACAGACCTACCCTTAGTAGTAGGGACCTTACATATTCTTCAAATTGGAGGATGAGATGACTTGGGCTGGTCATATGAGGTAAGGATGGTTTGGATGCTTCTCATTATATACAAGTGGAAGGCTTTGACATGATGACCTTTATTTGCAGGTAATAGACAGATCCAAAGGGATTTCTGATGTTCCAGAATGGTTTCATGGGAGCCGCCTGAATTATGCAGAGAACCTTCTGAAACACATGGACAATGATAGGATTGCTCTGTATGCCATAAGTAAGTGTCGGCTGACGTAATGGTAAGAATGCCATGATTTTTTTCAGCAGGAACAAGCTGATAGGTGCAGCACATAAATGGACCCATTATATGCTTTACAGCAAAGGGTTCATGAATGGCTGCTTTACATTTGTGTGTGCTGTGAATAATCACAACATTGTACTTGTTCACAAGAATGTTTTCTCCCATAGAGAAATAGGAAAGGGTTCAAAAGGGGGAGAAAAATGACTTCTTCAATTGGGAAATGATAGTTTTTCCTTTTTTGCCTTTTGCTTGATCATCCTGATGTGCAGCTTTGACCGTATTACCATATAAACACACTGCTATCTGCAATGTGCGCTCGAGTTTTCCACTTGAAGGAACATTTGATAGAATCCTCGGATGTAAAAGTCACCCATAAACTTCAATGTGACAAAGAAAATTCATGCCGCACAGTATACTTGTACTGAAAGACTCTGTATTGAATAGTACCGTCTGTTCTGCCCAGCAAGAAGATTAGAAACTTGTTTGGTTCCCCTTGTACGTTTTTACAATAGCACTTCTGCCTCCATTGCCATAAAAGATGGGGATAAGTAGCAGCCAAACACTAGAGCGGGTGCAAATAGAGTCCCAGGACCCTGTCTATCGACCATGTCAGTAATCTCTGGCTGGTGGATGGGAGCCCTGAGAACTACCTCCTGGCATCTGCGGCTCTTCTTTTGAATAGCTGGCCTGGTGCAACGTCATTGTTGCAGTGTTACGCACGTGTCATGTTCTGCCATGGCTGATAATCAAAATAAGAGCTGCGGATGCCAGGAGGTTCTTAGGGCTCCCATCCAGCCGCCATAGATTACTCATATGGCCAATGGACCAGGTCCTGTGAACCAATTTTCACCAACTCTACCAACCACCTCTGGCCTTGCTTATCTTTTTGGATAAATGACATGTTAAAATTCAACTTAGTGAGACTGTCTGTCCTCATACACATGAGTTTTATGTTCGTTAATCATGCCCTTGTGAGCCAAATAGCTGATCTTCTACTTAGGGCTCATACTCATCTGCGTATAAATCGGACGAGTGCAATCTGATAAAAAATCAGATTGCACGCTGACTAATATTATTCACTGATTTAGGCCGGTTTCACACGTCTGCATAACTCCGGTACCGGAAAAACTGGTACCGGAGATATCCGTGTGTCCGAGTGTGTCAGATTTGTGGCAACTGTATGCCGCCCGTGTGCCGCTTCAAGATCACACGGACGGCGCCTGGGAATCAGCGCTACGATTAGCACTGTTCTCAAGCGCCGGGTGCTGAACACTGCCCTAATCATGGTTCCCTGCCGGCGCTGCCATCAGCACCAACAGGGACAATGATAAAGGTAGTAGTAGTCTGCTCCCACAGTGTGCCCACCTATAAAAATAAGAATAAAATAATAAAATCCATATACTCACCTCTCCTAGGTGCCCCCCACTGTAATCCATGTGACCGGGGAGAATGAGCCACTCCGGAGATGCAGCTCAGGAGCGGTGTCCTGTCACTCACTGAGTACAGCTCCGGAGCGGCTCATTCTCCCCAGCTCCTCTGCAGCAGCAGTCGCATGGATTACAGCGGGGGACACCTAGGAGAGGTGAGTACATGGATTTTATTATTTTATTCTTATTTTTACAGTTGGGACACTGCAGGAGCAGACACTATTACTCTCATCATTGTCCCTGCTGGTGCTGATCACAGCGCCGGCAGGGAACCATGATAAGGGCAGTGTTCAGTGTCCGGCGCTTGCGAGCAGCGCTAACTGTAGCGCTGATTCCCAGGCGCTGGTACGTGTCTCACGGATGACACACGGATGTCATCCATGTGGTACGTTTTGCGGACTGTGTATCCGCAAAAAAACGGAAACTCAGTGTTTCCGGGACGTGTGGAAGCTGTCTCCACTCGTACCGGAGATACTGACGTGTGAAAGAGCCATTAATGTTTTTCTGCAATTTTTTTTTTTCCCCTCAGCTGGAATGTGGATGAAAAAAAAAATCTCAGCATTCTGCGAGTGGCCACGTATATCGGACAAAACTCACCAAAGCAAGTCAATGGGTTCTAGATAAAAAAACAGATGGCACACAGACCATCTGTATGCCGCCCGATGTTTACGGATACATTACCATTCTGTAGCGTAGAACACGGTAAATGCTCCTGTAAATGATTGTGGAATAATAGTTGCACAGAAAAAAAACGCATTTCACACACATGTCATATGGATTACACGTGAGAAAAATCACATTGTACTCGCATGGCACTCGTCCTACTTTTCTGGATCAACATCGGAGCGATGTTTTAAATGCAGATGAGTGCGAGCCCTTAGGCAGATTTCCTGCCCGAATGAAGGCCAGTACTTTCCTTCTGACTGTGAGTCCTTCTCCATGGGATGAAGCGTACTGTGGTGGATGATCCTTTGGTCCCCACACAATTTGCATATTGCTGCTGATTCTAAGTCGTAAGTCTTCTTACAAAGCAGATATTTGTGTTTTCACTTGCTGATCTCCTGCTGTGTCTTGCCCTCAACCTCCTGGTACTGGGGAAGAATAAGCAATAAGTTTAATGTGTTTACCGGCTGTATGTGCCTATTAGCTATTTATTAGGTCCGTCTCTGCTGGGCACTTGGCATTCTTACCATTATACTGAGCTGTATCTCATTATTTTTCTCAGGGGAAGGCAACGAGAATGTGGAAAAAGTGACTTTTGAAGAGTTGAGAAAAGATGTTGCTCTGTATGCAGCTGCCATGAGGAAGATGGGAGTCGAAACTGGAGATCGTGTTGTTGGTAATTGTCTGCATTTTCTTGTATGGTGGCAGTCAGCCGTCCACATCGCAAAATCTAATGTGACCGTGAGGGAGAAAAAATATTAATCATTAGCAATGAGTGCGGTGTTTAGTTTTCTGCTAATGCATTTATTTTTCCAGCCATTTTGTGCTGTCATCATCACCTGTGCAGTGATCAAAAACATTGGGACACATTTATCAAAAGTGTGTGTTTCATTTACCGTCCAAACTTAGACTAGACACTGATAAGAATGCACTAAGTTTATCACAGTTGTTTGCTGTTAGACCAGACAGTCCAAAGATAAGACGGAGTTATCAAAATTGACATCACCTATTAGTTGGCTTGCTTTGTGCCAGAATGTGCTCACAGTTTTGGTGAATTGTGTGACATGTCAGGGTACGTCTTTTTCTGATAAGCCATTCTCCTTTCTAGCAATGTTCCCACTTATCTGACAAATCATAAAAAGTTTCTAAAACACACACATAAAAAAATAGCAAATTATGAATCCTATACTCCAGCGTTGTTTTTTTAATTTATTTTACCGTTGGAGTGGTGTCACTTTTCTAAGTTCCCTCCCCTAGTATTATACTCACCAGCCGCCGACTTCTTCTGTTCCCAGCGCCACTCTGGTGGTGTTGTGACATGCCGGATGGCTCCAGTTTTTGCTTGGCGATCCGGAAGTCACAGCTCAATATAAGTCTATGAGAGCCAGAACGAGTCTTTAGCCTGTTTTGTGACTATTCAGAGCAAAATGATGCACATTTCATGTTGCAGAATTTGCACAAAAAAATCTCTCCCAATAGGGGGGCTGAAGTGCATTTGTACAAAAAAAAGCACAACTTTTTTAAAAAAGTCACAATTGATGAATTGGCTGCAAAGGATCTTGATATCCCAAACCTGGCCCACAGTGGTGAACATAAAAAAACAACAAAACAGTCGAATACATAAAAACTTTAGAAAAGGCACAAATTAAAAGAATAAATCACAAATGGAAAAACAGGTGAAAAATGGCAAAAATAGACCAAAAAATGTAATAATTAGTGATGAGTGCAAGTGCTTGTTAATCGAGTTTGCCTAGGGTGCTCGGATTTGCACCGAGTATCGCGGGTGCTCGAGTGACCTGTTTGAGTCCCACATGTTTTGCGACTATGTATGTCAGGTAATCCCTGCATGTTTTGTGTCTAACAGCCTCAAAACATGTGGCCGCTAGGACTCGATCATGTCACTCGTGCACCCATGATATTCGGTACATAGCCAAGCACCCTAGGCAAACTCGAGTAACGAGCAGTTGCACTCATTACTAGTAATAATGAATCGGGCCCACAGTGCGGGCCATTGAAGACAGCTTGCTTTTTGGTGCAAATTACGTCGAAATCCTGATAAATATGCCTTTATGTTAGGAAAGTACTGTATGTCACACAGTCAAGACCTCACCGGCCTTATTTATAGTGAATCTGCTTCTCATATACATTAAAAGTGTGTACAGTATATGTATATTTGTATATTTTGCACAAAGGTTGCCACTTGGCATCACAACGTCTGCCTGCTGTGTGGCACCCAGGGGACTGCGTCTTCATGTGGCACAGCTGCCTTCCCCAGGATAATATTCTGAAAACTAGACAATTTAAAGTATTCTTCCCATCTTGAACGTTTATGGCATACCCACAGGCCAAGACATAAAGTCTGATCAATTCCAGGCCCACCACCGTGACTCGCATCCTCTTGAGAGGTGGCCATGCATGTGCTGCTCTCGATTCATTTGTATGGGAAATGTGGATAATGAATGCCGCATCCTGAATGGAAGGCTGTAGAAAGGCTCCTTCCTGTGTCCTTACCATACAAAGCCTATTAATCTGCACAGGGCTTGATCTTATCACAACACTTCAGTAAGGTTAGACAGTAAAGTACAGAAGATATAGGTGTACGCGGACATTATGTGGCAACATCTCTGTGAAAGGAGAAATCGAGCACAGATTGTAACTAAGTGGCTTTCTTCTCCGGGGACCTCATTATCCCTTTAATACTGACATCCAAGGATGTTTCTTTTCGTAAATTGGTTTACAGAATTGTCCAAATGAGTATAATAAAATAAGAATGTGTGAGATGAAGGTGTGCAGAGCTTGTCCATAGCCGAATCTGTGGGGATGAGCGTTAGTATAGAGGCGGTCATCGCTATATCGGCTAGGGGTCCGACGTGCAAATAAAATTGTATTACAGATTTTCTCAAGCTGTAGCTTAACCCCTTTATGATAAGATGATTTTTCTTTTTTGGGCTTCCATTTTTTTCTCCTCTTCTTCCAAGAATCATAAGTTTTTTTTATTTGTTTCTTCTCCCTCCAACATAGCTTGTTTTCTGCGGAACAAGTTATAGTTTTGAATGAAAACTACAGTGAAATGGCTGAAAAACAAAACCTCAAAAACAATGGCGAAAACACTTTTTTTTTTTTTTCTTTTTTTCTTGCAGTGTTCATTGTGAGGTAGAAATTACCTGGCGATATGATTCATATCGGACATTATGGTTGCAGTGATCCAAAACATGAATAATGGTGTTTTTTTCTTTTTTAATGTCAGTGCTTGACATTGACATTTAAATAGTTATACAGCAGCAATCTGAGATGACTGCGGTTGCTGCTGTTACAGCAAGATTCCGGCTGTGTATCTGTGGGAAATAGAAGTACGTCATTTGTTGAGAAAGGGGTTAAAGACCAGGTCCAGTCCTGTAACCTGGTACTCAATCTGCATTCACTATTTTTTTAAAGTGTCCATTTTTTTATCTGCTGTAAAATTCAGCGTCAATGAATTTAAAGGGTTTTTCAGCACATATCAGGAGGTGACAGGTCCCAATGATGTTGTGTCCCGATATACCTGCCCAGATATGTGACCATGTCCAATTCTGGGAATGTGACGTCATTGGCACTGCTCACATCCTGATTCAGAAGTAAGCATATCTGAACAACCCATTTAAGCTGCTTTATGTATAATTAAGTATGTATATTAAACTGACTGGGAATCCTAAAATGCATATCTTTGTTAATCTTGTTTGTAAATCACATGTTCACGTTCAGTTAAAGCAAAATCCATTTTTTTTTCTTTAGGCTACCTTCCTAACTGTATACAGACAGTGGAAGCGATGCTGGCTGCTGCAAGCATAGGGGCCATTTGGAGTGCCACATCTCCCGATTTTGGAGTGAATGTAAGTTATATGATGCTGTTAAAGGGCTTGTCCAACATAGATATGTATATTTTCTTTTTATTAGGTTGCAGTGGTCAGGTGGCTAGAAGAGCATGCTCTTGTATGTTTCTCCAGTCACAGAATCCAGTGGTTGTGTTGACTTCCAGAGCCAGCACAGACCTCTGGTGCTGGATCCGCGGGCTGCTGGAAGGGGAGTATTCCTCCGGTTATTGTTTTAAACCATCCATGCCTGAGAATAAAATATGTATTTCAATGTTGGATCACCCCTTTAACTTTTTAGAAGTTTGTTGCTGACAATAAAATCCAAGATTGTACAATACTTTGCAATAAATGAAGGCGGGTCTGTTTTAGTAAATTATTGGAGGCTCTGTGAAATATCAATGCCGGCACATCTTCACTTAGAACTCTGCGTTGTGCCACTCCTTCACCAGACAGTGCTGACATTACAGGGGCAAACCCTGTAGTTAGAGGGGTTGTCCACTACTAGTACAACCCCTTCTTGATCTAAATGTTTTGGCCCCGCTAAAATTAAAAAGCTTATACCCATGCTGGCGCCATTCCAGTGGTGTCGGTACTCGCGGTCCCAGGGCTTTCCCTCGGTTGTTATATCACATGAGCCAGGTGCCCAATCAGCGCTGGCGTCCCTGGCCCCGCCTTCTGTCGAATTGAACATGAAGAGGAAGCCCAGGCTGCCGCTGAACTGACTTCCTCTTCATGTTCAATTCGTACAAAGGCAGAGACAGCGACGGCAGTGCTGACTGGGAGCTGGGCACCACGTGTCACAACAAGCGCACGGAAGCCCGGGTCCGCGAGTGCCGACACTGCTGGAACGGCGCTGGCACGGGAGGTGAGTATAAGATTTTTTATCTTATTGGGGCCAAGCATGGGGCATGAGAAGGAGTTGTCAAAGTGTGGACAACTTCTTTAAGAGAAATGTTATTGCCCAGTTGTTAGCTTATTCCAACATTTCATGGAGTAACTGTACATTCCTGCTCATCGTTATTGGCACCCATGAATTTTAAGTACATAATGTGGAATATCTCCTGAAAAAAATGAATCAAGTGAAACAGTTTTTTTTGTATAGGGCACTCATGTTAAATACAAAAGAGCAATACAATCATTTAAAGCAAAAAACAATGGGAGGGAAAAATAGAAAAACCTAAAGTTTGCTGTGTCACTGTTATTGGCACCCTTTACATTAATTTAGTATGGAAACACATTTTGACTCTCCTGTGGTAAATCACAAAAGAGATTCACCTGTGATTAATTGTCGGTGGCCATTTGACATGAATTAGCCAATGATTGATGACTTCAGTGTTTTAAAAAGCCACATGGTTGGCCCTGTTCCTTTGTCGCAATGGTGAAGACAAAGGAGCTGTCTGAGGACATCAGAACTGCTATTATTAGCAAACACAAAACTTTCAAAGGGTATAAGGCCATCTCCAAAGACCTTGGTATCCCAGTTTCAACAGTGCGCAATGTTACTAAGAAGTTTGCCAAGTATGGAACAGTTAAGAACCTCCCGGGACTTGGGGGAAAGAGGAAAATTGACAAGAGATGTCTTCGAAGGTTGGTGCGAATGGTGGAAAAAACACTACATCAAACATCCAAAGACCTGAAGGCCAACCTAGAACAGTCTGGGGTCATGGTTTCAACAAGTACCATACGCAGCACACTAAACCAAACAAAGATTTATTGGCGAAGGCCAGGGAAGAAACTATTTCTGAAGAAAAGACATAAAAAGGAGCGACTGATCTTTTCTAAAGAGTATCTTGACAACTACAATCCTTCTTGGAAAATTTTCTGTGGACCGATGAAACAAAAATAGAGCTCTTTAGCAATGCAATGCATCAGTTTGTTTACAGATGGCACAATGAAGCTTATAATGAAAAGAACACCTTATGAAAAGTAAAGCATGGTGGAGCATCCATAATGCGGTGGGGTTGCTTTGCTGCGTCTGGTACTGGAGGCCTTGACCGTATTACAGGAATCATGAAATCAGAGAATTATCAATAGATTTTAGAGCGAAATGTCCGACCCAGTGTAAGAAATCATGGTTTGAGTCGAAGATCATGGGTCCTCCAGCAAGACAATGACCCAAAGCACACATCCAAAAGTACACAGGAATGGTTAAAAAAGAAAAAATTGACTGTTTTAAAATGGTGAGCAATGAGTCCTGACCTCAATCACATTGAAAATCTTTGGGGTGAGCTGAAATTTGCCATTGGGAAACATTCAAGAGCTTGAACAAACTGCAAAGGAAGAGTGGGAGAAAATTCCAGCTGAGAAGTGCAAGAAGCGAATAGATGGCCACAAGAAACATTTAGAGGCTGTCAGCAATGCCAAAGGGTCTGCAACCAAGTATTAATTAGGGGTGCCTTTATTGCTGCACATGCTGTTTATTCTGTTTCTTCTTTGAAATTGCAACATGGAAGTTGAAAAACAATGTTTTATTGTTGTATTACTTTGGATAATAACACTTTTTACTAATTAAAAAATCCTGAGGATATAACTTTGGTTATTCCTGAAGATATTGTACAGTCTATGAAAAAATGAAGGGGTGCCAATAATGGTGAGCAGCACTATAGGTTCTAAGAAAATGCCAGCATTCTTAGAATGATATGCAATCCTCGTCTCTGATTCATTCCTGTCTATTTAATAATCTACTGCTTTTTTATAACCATACATTAGTCACAAGTAAAATATAAAAATATAGGGGAGGCACATATGGGGGTTTATGAATGTTTCAAATGTGAAACTTGGTTTAGCTTTGCCTGTTAGCAGATAATGGCTTATTTACATAATAATCGCTGTTTTGCAAAAAATGACTTCACGGCACTCTGAAAAATAAAGCTACTTTGTAATCTAACTTCGATAACTAGTTTAGGACAAGGCCATTTTTTTCCCATTCCTGATCAGGCACATTTTCTGGTTTGTTTTTTTGTATATGTATTTTAACAACTCTAAAACATTTTTTCATTCAGATATTCAAGTAATCATTGTCTTTTTTTAACAACCACAATGAACCACTTTAAAAAAAACAAAAACGTTTTAAATTGTGTTCTTTTTTCCGTAGAGATTATTTTTATATATTGCAGATATTTTTTTGGTTTTTTGAAGGGGGCAGTGCTAGAAACAGCATATCAACGTTTAAATACATTTTATATATTGCTGATTTCCCCTGTAACTTGGGCTGGTACATTAGCCCCAGCCAGTTACAGGGTAAATTTAGCCTCCTATTTGAACTCCTGAGCTGACCTGGGTTTGCTAGAACTGAGCAGCTCCTACTCCCTCTCGGCACCCTGTCATCACATGATCGCTGGGTGTGGAGAAGGTAGCGTTGTCAATGCTTCCTATACTGTACACACAGCTCTTGTTCAGCACTGTACATACAGCAATCGGGAAGACAGAGATTGTAATAAACCACCTCTGCCTTCTCTATGTGGGGAGTCTGACTGTGTCTAACAGCCGGCCCCCTGCTTCTTGAGCTGCATGATCTCTATGCAGCTACTTACTCTACAATGAGGTTTTAGAACTTCACTGCAGAGTAAAATGCTGACCACGTGGACATTTAAGCCTATGGCCCGTCTGCAAGTAGTTAAAAGATATAGTGTCATTTATGAGGCACAACAATACCTTTTTAAAGGGAATCAGTGTCCAGATTTTTGTTACCCCAAAAGAGAGCAGCGTGACGTAGGGGCAGAGACCCTAATTTCAGTGATGTATCATTTACTGTGCTGCTTGCTGCAGTTTTGATTTACAAACTGTTTCCTCTTCTGCAGATCTACTAGTTCTCTGAATGCGGAGCTCTGTATAACCCCATCCACACCACTGATTGGCAGCTTTCTGCCTATGGACAGTGTACACATAGCTGCCAATCAGTGGTGGGGGTGGGGTTATGCAGAGCTAATGAATATAGAAGACGACATGGCAGCAGGTTTACTAGTCCTCTAGTGATAGTCTTCTGCTGATTTTTATCAAAACTTCAGCCAGCAGCCCAGTAAGTGATATTGCTGGAATCAGGATTTCTGTCTCTACATTATTAGATTAGGTGGCAAAACACTGGTAACAGATTCTCAATCTCCATTGGGGAAAATTCATAGGGTGCTGTCACAGCCAGGATGCCATTTTCTTTCAATGAAGCCCATAATACCGATAGTCCACAAGAAGCAAATCAGGGAAGATTGCTGTTCAGGGAAAAGAGGATCGTGCATATAACATAAAAAGATGGCTGTGGTCTAAGAATGAAAGCCATAGTGAATCAGCCAGTGGGGGGCGCTGCAGCAAAGGAAAATATAATAAGAGTGGCAGATAGGGTGAGCTCTAATTTTATAGATAGTAAGTATGAGGTTTAACCCAAGTAAAAAATCATTAGTTGCCCAAAATATGAAGGAGCTTAAATATGAACTGTAGTATAAAAGTGTAGCAAAGATACTAAACCAGAACTACTCCTTCAGGACAAGTACACAGTGAAGTAAAGAATTACCTTTGCCATAATGCAGTGCCAGAGTCTCCAAAGGTTTACTTGCAGTGCGGCTTCTTAAATCTGCCGGGTGTCAAGTTTTTGCAGTTTCAACACAAATTTCACCCCTTGCAATGTGCAAATTGTCACTTCAGAGGAAGAGGACTTGAACTCTAGTGCCACCTATTGGAAGCAACAATCTTTTAAGTCTCCTCACTCTGACATGCCAAGCTTGACATGTCACTCTCCACAAGGAGAAACGTTACCCCCTTAGAACCCCTGTCCAGGGCCTCTCACCCAGCCAAATCAAATCTCACACTTTGCACTGACAAGGGGCAATCACACCGAAACACCATGTCTACAAATTGAGATTCTGGTTTAGCTTTTATCCTAAGTCATATTGCAAGGCTCGTTGAAGGGTTGATATTGACTTGTAGGATAGCTGCTTCCAATAGGTGGCACTAGAGTTGAAGTCCTCTTTTTCTCTGAACGGACAGTTTGCATACTGAATTTCCCAGAAGAGCATGCATGGCTTTTAAGTCTCCTCACTCTGACATGCCAGGCTTGACATGTCACTCTCCACAAGGAGAAACATTACCCTTAGACCCCAACCCTTTGAATAGAAAGAGGTGAAATCTGCAAGAAACACAAAAATCCAAACTAGATATGCAACGTGTGAACTGCACCTTTAGGTTTCTAGTACTATCTTTTTCTCTGCTCAGCCTGGGGTATGCAGGAGGCACGTTTGGCGGACCTTAATTTTCTCACTGATCTGTACAGTGTAAGCATTATGTGCTCTGTAAACCGAGGTGTGACTGTGGTCAGGATGTGGGAACGTAGCCAGAGTCAATATACTACAGGTACTCTGGGTGTATTCTATGTTTTTCCTCGCTGTGCTCCATTTTCATGAACAAGAATGTACATATAAGGTTTAGTGTATATTGGTAACGTGAATATTGTTACATGCAAGTAACTAAGGTAAAATATGAGGTCCGGCACATAACTGAAAATATAACAACTTTTTATTGGTTGGTAGCCATAGGGTAATACCGTATATAGCCTAACTTGGTGTCTTTCCAGTTCATCCCAGAGCAGGGCCTTCATTCCCATGGCTGCATTAGAGAACATTGTACCATTGTACATGTATACACACTTCAGATCAGATGTGAGACGCCTTCCAGGATTTCACTCTTTACCGTAATTATGTAACAGCTTATTAGAAGGGAAGAACTTTTTTTATCCTGGCTGAATTTGAGAACTGAAGCGATTTTTAATTCTGCAACATGTCAATTCTTTCAGCATTTTTCTCTCCCTTTGAAAGCAATTAGAAAGTGGAAAAAAAAGCTCCAAAAATGCATTTTTCGCAGCGTTTTTATGTGAAGAAAACTTTATTAAGTATTTTTGTAAACAAAGCACACATATAATCCACACTCAGAAAGCGCTGCAAAAATGCAGCGAAAAATACCAAAAAAAAACGGGCGTTTTTAATGCAGCGTTTTTACTGCCGTGAGCAGGTTTTGCTTGCAGAAAAAAATGCAGCCAAAACAGTGCGTGTAAACATGGCCTTATACTCCAAACCCTTTTTTTGCAAGCTGAGTCGTAGTTAAAGGGGTTATCCACTACTTGGACAACCCCTTCTGAATCTCCATGTTTCCACTTTGTAAAATAATAACACCTACACTCTCCTCGGGCGCTGTTTTAGCGGTGTTGGCACTGGCTCTCCTAGGGATTGCGGTACATTATGTCACGGAAGAGGCAAAAATAAATTCTGCTTAAGTCTTGCCTATAGCAATAATTCTTCATGCTACCGACAGCCATCTAGTTTATTTTCTCCCCTGCATTTCTCGATTTGACCACCAGAGAGCACTAGCACCTTACTCTTCCCCTTGTTCCTGACATGAGCGCTCATCACCTCGCAAAATCTCTTAGAATTATTTTACTTGCGGAGAGGTACAGGAAAGTGTTAACCTTATTTCCACATTTTCATATGTTGTAAATGTTCGCTTGTTCTGCAATTCTCACTTCATTAAAAATCAATCTCTTCCCATAATTCTTCATTGCCGGCCAGTCAGTTGTGCTTTTCTTGGGGTTATTGCACTAAATCATCTGTTAGACCACAATGACACAGTAATGCACCGTCCCGGGAACGCTTCTGACTCATATCTGACTGTATAATTTTGTGTTCTCTTTGCGTCATCGCTCTTAATTTAACCATTGTCTTTTCTGAGTATTCTCCTCCGGCTACTTGATTGGCATCAGAAGGGCTCTTCAGGAACACTGCAGGCTGGCCCGAGAGTTAGAAACCAGCAATTTGGTGGCATCGGCTATTTAATCTCAGCAGGCATTCCAGGGTGATTACATACAGATTTGCTTAGCTGAGCATCTTCTGTGTCCGAAAAACATTCCAATGTTAAAGTACCACTCCAAAGTTTATTCTTTTTTCATTTTACCATCGGACAGGTATCAATAAGGTGTGTTCCATTTGTGTAATAAAATACCCGTCTTTTGCCGTTCCCAGCGCCACTCCACTCCACTTCTGCACCACGTTACCGGAGTTGTGACTCGTCTGTTCAATCCAGTGTATAGCCCAGACGTCAGTGAGACTCAGAACACATCTTTTATAGACTTACATTAAGGCTACGGTCACACTATCAGTATTTGGTCAGTATTTTACATTAGTGTTTGTAAGAAAAAAACAGGTGAGGAACAATCAGAGAAAACGTATAACAGAAACACGTCACCACTTCTGCATTTTTGTCCGACTCCTGGTTTTGGCTTACAAATACTGATGTGAAATACTGACCAAATACTGATAGTGGGGCTGTAGCTTAAGATAGGAAATAACCATCTTTAGTTTAGCTTGAGCTGGCAAATAGGTTCAGTCACAAGATGATGATGGTCAATCGAAGCAGCGCTGGAAACGGCAGAGGACGGCGATTGATAAGCATATTAATGCACACAGTGTACATACAATACCGATAGCTAACCAATGGTGAAATAAAAAAACAAAAGACACCGGATTCTTTCCATCTGCGTCCATGTGTCAAGTCTGCCCATATTGAAACTTTTTTACTTT
This sequence comes from Phyllobates terribilis, assembly GCF_046119375.1. NCBI lineage: Eukaryota > Metazoa > Chordata > Amphibia > Anura > Dendrobatidae > Phyllobates > Phyllobates terribilis. Next base: position 350,249,709 of record NW_027362761.1, on the reverse strand, counting down.
TTCATCATTTCAGTTAGTTTGGTTAAGGACTTCTTTACATGGGTAAGAACGCTCACTTCTGATCATTGCGGCCATGTTCACACTGACCAAACCCTCGTTCATAGTCTGATCACATCTTTTTGGGTGGTCTATAATATAATCGTTGTAGGCAGCCATCTTTCTATGTAAACTGGAGAAGTGCTATGGAGATCGGCCGATATTTATTGGGACTCCGTAGAGATTGAAGCAGTTTAGGAAATAATATCTATATATAATATCTATCATAACTAATAACCATATACCTGATGCATGTAGACCCGATAGAGGCCATTGGGTGAGTGTGAGCCTCTGACCTATATGATGGGAGCTTTCTCAGTATTTATGACTAAGGAGTATGTAAAAATAGCATGGTTGCTGGCTAGCATGTTCCCATGTTCAATGTATGAGATCCGTGGTCTGCTCAGAAATTTCTGACCTTGCTGGGACAGAGAGGACACAAGGCTACACCACCACATGTATCAGCCATAGCAAAATGAAATAGAGCAAAGCAAGGACCATATTAAGCTTCCTTTTTGCCCAACTAATCAGAGTTTGATGTTTATATTCCAAATTGGAAAAATAAATTCTGAGCTGAAGTACTGATTATAACTGACAATCTGTACCCTGTAGTAAGTAATACATAGAGTCCCTGTCTAGGCTGGACCACAAGTCCCAGCCAAACTAATGTGATGCAGGTCCCACAATGCTGTTGGCAGAAGAGCACGGCGCTACCTAACAGCAGAAGTACTAGGAGAGGATTCCGACACAGACATAACACTGGGATTACACGAAGAGACAGAAGGATTTGGAGAAGCCTACATCCACAGAAGATCTGTGGTTAGTTCTCCAAGATGTTTGGAACAACCTCCTTGCCAAGTTCCTTCAAAAACTGTGTACAAGTATACCTAGAATTGCTGCTATTTTGAAGGTAAAGGGTGGTCACCCCAAATATTAATGCGATTTAGATTTCTCTTTTGTTCATTTTGGTCCCTATCATTTCATCTTCATCTCTGAAAAGCCACTGGAGAAATCTATTGGCCGTCAGTCTGCATGGATTACCAGGGCCTCTGGAAGGGTCAGTTGTCTAGTTCTGTTTGGTTGTCAATAAGCGGCTCCAGATAAGTATGGCAGCTGCTCATCTCCCCTGCATTAATTAATTTAACATGTGCTGTTCTGTCTCCAGATCTGACTCATTACCTCATTGTTATCTGTATATATTTTGCTCGTTCCGTTTTGTAACCGAGCGCATGTCTTCTAGTGGAACGTGACATAAGCTTCCTGTGTGTTTTATAAGGAAAGTATTTTTATAGGTGCTACCTGGCAGCGCTGATGTGTAAATGATGGTTCATTTACTTTGTGCGTTGCTGCAGCAGGATGATAAGATGCTATTTGTGGCTGCAGACGAATGGTGACATCGGCATGAACGATGCTGGCACAGGATGTAATAAAGGGGCTGTCTGCGGTGATGTTTTATTGATGGGGCTAATGCATCTCTATGTATTGGAGCTGTGCCAGGATAATATTCTGTCTGAGATGGACAGAACCTTTTCGGATATGTTTTCAGTCTGAGAATTTATTGCAGAAATTTCTATATTTGAAAAGTCCATTCCTTACATCTGAGCTGTGCTTCTGCAGCGAGCACATGGGTTTCTGCAAGCTCCAATTCAGATTGGACAGTTGCTGAATTTTTGGAACAAACTTTCTTCTGTTGAAGAAACTTATTGAAGGGATTGCTCACAAAAATTGATTTACTGCCTCAAATGAATAGTACAAGTGAATATATTACTGTAATATATCTTACTGGAGAAAAATGCTTCTTTCTCCAATTATGAGCCACTTCTTCTCCCCCTTACTGCCTCTTGAAACTCTGTATACACTCTTAAAAAGTGCTGTAAATACTTTTATGCCAAAACTGACAAAAATATTCTCGGAGTGATACCTTAATGGCTAACCAGGTATTTTTTTTTTTTTTTGTAAAAATCCTGTAATATCTCCTTGATTAGACATGAATCCTTGTATTCGGTCCTGTAGAGAAGTTATCTCCTCATGGATGGTCCTCTTCTTGTTGTAGAAAAATCCAATGAGGTGATTCCGCAGTAAGATTTGTATGGCTTTGTCATCTTGCTCTATTAAACCCCTAGCATACTTCCGCTACATTGATGCTCTGCTAATAATCTGGATAGGCTCAAAAGATGATCTGCTCACTTTCCACGATAACTTCAACAGGTTCCACCCAACCATCAAGCTCACCCTCAACTTCTCAAAATCCCAAATACATTTTCTGGACATGACCATTTACATCAAAGACAACACCATACAAACATCAATTTACCATAAGCCCACAGGACGTCCAGCATATCTTAGATGGAACAGCTTTCATCCAAGACTCACAAAAAATCCATCATCTACAGTCAAGCTCTGAGGTACATTCGAATCTGTTCAGACAGCAAGGACAGAAAACTGCAGCTACTATCCCTGAGGAATACATTCCTACAACAAGGATACCATCCACTGGTAATAGATGAACAAATTCACAGAGCTACAAGGATACCAAGAAGTAGTCTCCTGGATTACAGACAAAGGGAAGACAACAACAGGGTACCTCTTGTGGTCACATACAACCCCCACATGAACATCCTAAGGAAAATTGGTGCTGATCTCCAACCCATATTCCACAGAGACCACAAAGTGAAAGAAATATTCCCAGAACTGCCACTTCTCTCCTACAAACAGCCCCCTAACACAAGGAATCTCCTTGTCAGAAGTGTCCTCTCATCACCATCAGTGACGGGCACATTCCCATGTAAAAACAAAAAATGCAAAACTTGTACCCACATATTACCATCAAATACAGTCTGCATACCTAACACAAATCAGGACAACAAAATCATGGATGTCTTTTCATGTACATCCTCCAATGTGGTGTACATTATACAATGTAAAAGGTGCCCAGAAGGAGTTTATAATGGAGAAATGATGCAAAAACTGCAAACGAGAATGAATTTACACAGACACACAATAAAGAATGAACTGGACACGCCTGTGGGAAAACATTTCTCTGGCCGGGGACACTGTATGAAAGATCTAAAAGTTTTAATACTAAAAGGTCACTTCAAGGGCAACAGAGAAAGAAAAATTTGGGAATTCAAATTGATAAGGATGTTCAGTTCACTGACAACAGGACTAAATATAACACCTGGGTTAATGACTCACTACATGGACATAATTCACACCCCCAGATAATTAAACATTCCCAAGGCCTCTCATTTTGCAACAAAAAAAAAAAATTAGCTCTCCCTAACTTATCAGTAGGAGTCATCACAACTTACACCTCATGAACAAATGTCTTGTTGCAACATCTCTCAAATGTTGTGCCTTTTGTGTTATGAATTAATTTGTAATCTCGCCTGAAGAAGGAGCCTCTGTGCTCTGAAAGCTTGCATATATATATATATATTTCTGGTTAGCCAATAAACGTATCACTCCGAGAATACTTTTGTCATTTTTGGCATAAAAGTATTTACATTGATTTTTCTGGCTAACACGGTACCACAGTATAACTTTGTATTGTACATCTTAAAAAGTACTAAAATCCATCTAGAGAGACAAGACTGACTTTCACTTCCCTTAGGGATCAGGTTAAATTCTGCCTATAGATATCTTTGGAGAGGAGGGTGGAGAAAGAGCTGCATGAGTGATCCAGGCAGAGACGGAAATGCTGCTTTCTAGTAAGTGTTGCATCTCATCCTAGTGCTGGATTCACAGCTACCATGCTCAGTAATGCTGTATGACAAACTCTGTGCTGCTGATTCTGAGTGTGTGCTGCAGATAGATCTATGTATGCTGTTTGTGGAAAACAGCATAGCAGTTAGTCTCCATCCACTAGTTCAGAGACTACTGTAAATACAGAGAGGAAAACTGCTGATAAATGCAGAATTTTTTATGCATGGGTATACATGAATTGGCCAATTTATGCGACAAGAACCTTCATTTATTGTAAGTACACTTTATTTAGCAATAATGCAGTTTAGTTCTTATGTTTTCAGTGTTTGCATATATCTTGGCCCATACAGAGTGCTGCTGTGTTTTCTTTTTGTATGGTATACAGTCATTGCAGCTTGCACCTGTTCACACTGTATGAAGATTTTCTGTTTTCTTATATTTTAAAGACCTGTCAATCAACCAGAGTAGGGAGAAGCCAACTGAGGGGCCCCATCGGGCTAGTCAGCCTAGGCGGCTTTTAAAATAGTTTTCTCTGAAGTGAAAAGACATTCTTACATCCAGGCTTGATTGATGCTGCCTGTGGTTCGGGCAGCATGTATCTAATGACCGCTTCCCTTTTAAAGATCTAATAGGTGCTTTAACCTCCAATAAATGGTCGCTAATGTTTCAGTCAGAAATAACGATGCTTTCCATATGCATCTACTGGCTGCAGGTCTCCCAACTGAAACATGACGGCTTTATATATTTCTGTGAGGATGTCAAGTTCGGGTCGGGAGAGCCGCAGCGAGTCCATGCATTGCGGTCCATGTTCAGACTGACTTGCTCAGATGTCTGAATGAGCAGGTTTTTATCTACTGATGGGGAAAAGATAACAATTGTTAGCTGACGGCAAGAAGACATCTTGGAAAAATGTGGGAAATTGGAGCACAAGGTATGCTAACAGCAGTGAAGCTCATTGTTTCAGGGGCTAGCCTCTGATTTTTTATTTATTTTTTAAATGGAGTGAATGCAGAACAAGTGTTTAAAATATTAACATGCCTATTCCATCCCCCATCAATGTTGCTACTTTGACATCGCATCCAATATTTATTGCATTACTGCAGCCAATCATTGATCTCATCCCTGATGCTTGTATGTATGGCTGGTGTTGGCTGAGGCCAGTGATTGGCTGCAGCGGTCATAACTGGCTACGGCTAAACACGTCTGTTTTAAACCTGCAATAATTCCTGTAGCTTTTTGGGGGTTTTTTTGTCTTTCTTTAGGGAGTGCTGGACAGATTTTCCCAGATTCAGCCCAAGTTAATCTTCTCAGTGGAGGCCGTAGTGTATAACGGGAAGGAACATGGTCATTTGGAGAAACTTCAGAATGTGGTGAAAGGTACAGTACTGGCTGGTATCCAATTACATATATCCTTTTACTGTACAGAATCTATGTAACAGGCCGAATATAAGGAGAAAAAAAGAACGGATGTCCTCAATGTTCATTTAACAGCAGCATAGAAAATTGATCCTTTCTGTGCCTCTGTAGCAGTGCCTATTACAGGTATCCATTGTCCAGGCTATACAGTATATGGTTTGGGGCTGTCCAGGAATACAGTACTTATTCTTAGAATAGGTCATCAATGTCAGATTGGTGGGGGTCCGACACCCGGCATCCTCACAGATCAGTTGCTAACACTCAGTGTACGGAGCCAGAGCTCACTGTGTGACTGATATATTAATAAGGAATTCTCCATCTTTTTGCAATGCCGTGCCCTTGTGTGTTTTCTCTGCATGATCATCCCGCTCTCGTACCTGAAGTCCACTCTGCTTCTGCTTTCCTCAGGATTACCAGATTTGAAGAAAGTTGTTGTCATCCCTTATGTTCTCCCAAAGGATAAAATAGACATCTCCAAGATTCCCAACAGGTTGGTTCTGATGAGGGCTGCTAGCCATTGTAGTGCGTTTCTTTCATAGACGTGACAAAAATTATTAAATCCATTAAATAGCTGTCCTTTTTTTTCGATATAATAATGCATGAATGTTGGTAAAAAAAAATCATTAGACTGGAATCTGGAACCTTTTTATTGTTTGTGGAATTTTCACTGATGTTTTTCTATGCGTTTTCTTGTCTTCTGTAGAACTTAAAGGGTCAGAAAAAAAATATGTAGAAAATTAAAATTAAGATAAAAAATGGGACCACAAAATCTTGTAAACAACACCATTAAAAACGCTGAAGAAAGGGTGTGGAGGCGACCTTATAGTCACTGCCAAATATGACGATCTCCATTGGGGAACTGTGTATTAGGCATGGTGAGATCCACCATGCTGGATGCAAGTCTCCCTCTACAACTTAGCTCTGAGGGGCTGCCGCACCCGTGGGAGTGCTAAGCGTATACTTTTTTTTTTTAATTTGTCAATCTGCAGTAGCCATTCTGCACCATAATACTTGGTGCTTATTTGCCCCTGCAACTCTGCTACAGATTTTTCTGTGTGAACATACCCAAGTGTGCTTTTGTCCTGTACTTTGACAACTGATTGAGCAGGAAATGCAAGTGGTAGCATGGAGTATTGGACTGGATTAAAGCGATTCTGTCAGCACAAAATGACTGTTCAAACCAAGCAAAGACCCTCAGTGCACCCTTGGCATGGCTGAGGAGTTCAGTGCATCTTCCCCTATACTTGTTTTACATCTATCTCTGTCCTACTCTTCATTGGCTAACAGATCTGTCTTTGCAGCAGGCAGAAAAAGACTGAGATACGGTAGATGGAAAACAAGTAGGTGGGAAAGTGCACTGAACTGTTTGAGCACACCAAGGGTGCACCAAGTGCTTGTGCTTGGTTTGAACAGTTATTTTGTGCTGACAGAATCCTTTATGTAAAGCCTAACGAGTAGTTGTGCACAGACCTACAGACTAAAGCATGCAAGGAGCATTGCGAAGTATTAAAGCATGATCTCCAAATAGACCTGCTTATCAGAGTGTCAGATGGGTGAGCAGACCAATAATGATATAGCTGGTATCTGCATGGAGCAGCACGGTGACTCAGTGGTTAGTAATGTACCCTTGCAGGACTTAGGTCTTGGATTCATATTCCACCATGGAGAACATGTGCACACTCCAAAGACATTCTGATAGGGAATTTAGATTATGAGCCCCAATGGGGACAGTGGCGCTATATAAATAAGTAAAATAAAGGAATAAGGTTTCCTGCACATGGTCGTATTTTTGGTCCAAGTGTGATCTGACAAAACATCAATTTGCACTCTTACGATTGTTAGTATATGGAGCCGTGGACTGGCTCGGTTATTGAGATCGCACTTGGCTATGCAAGTCAATGTGTCCATGGAAAACATTAAACTGCACTCGGATGTCATCTTAGTGCAGTCTGACTTCCACGGGCTGTCAGAATGGAGAAAATGGAGAATTTTTTTTCTGCTTTTTGTCCTGATCAAAGAAAATCAGATCACCCTGTGATCACACTCTAATCAAACTCTGATCACAGCGTGATTTGCATAATTGACCCGATTCTCTTGAATGAGAGAGTACACGATAATCTGCACCTGACCTAAATCTTTAAAAGTCCCCTGTACTGGAATGTTAGTGAGCAGCTTTACTGTCAGTTCTGAAAAGTGAACCAAGGAACATCACTGAAACGGTTTATTTAGTCTTGGGGCAGTCCGTGTTAAAATCAGATAGCACACCCACCAATGTTATTGTAGGGCTGTTCAGCTGACATTATTTTTGACATTTTCCAAGTGTTCATGTGAAAAAAAAATCCCAGCATGCACTAGTGTCTTCTGTATTTTAAATGACTCGTCCATTAAAGTCCATAGGTTCGCAAAAATAAAATTGGATACATAACAGATTATCTGTATTACATATGAGTTTTCCGGATACATGGCAATTCTTAATAAAATTTTCAAAATCAAATACGTTTTCATAAGTTAACAGCTGATATATAAAAACATTTTTCATATGCTCATCTGAACTTGGCCCGAACGGTTGTTGCTGTGTCTGCAGATATCCCCTTTCTGTACCATGGTATTGAGACCACCTACAGGTAGCACTAGTGATGGACCTAAGTTCCTGGTTTGTCTTCCCATCTCCATTATTACCTACTATCGGAATGACGGGTATTAGTATCCGTACCCTGGTCCAGCATGACTGAGTATGAAGGGAAATGGAGCAGGAGAGTAGAATCTGATGCCTGCTTTTGTCTTTTCCAGGTAGAGTATAGACTGACATTCTGGCTCTGCAGTGACTAGTAGGGGACAGGACACTTCTTGGCAACATGTTAACTATTCATTAACACATCTGCAGCAAATTTGGTTTACTGACTCTAAGCTTTATAAATACATTTTCATGTTATTATTTTGGTGCCGCATGTTGTGTACATCAATGAAGATCTGACCGTGCCGGCTGTTCTCATCATCTAGGAAAACAAACACTGACAGATGGAAAGGACTGAGCAGGAAATGGATTAACGCTGTATAGTTGTGTCTGCCATCACTCTACCTTATTGCTCCATTCCCATTGCCTTATCACCTCTAATTACTCACCATAGATTATTATTGTTCCCTCTGTATGCAGATCCAAGCTAACGTTTCCCGTAGACATTGAAAGGATTGTTTAACATTTGGAAAGTTTTTCACTTAAATTGGTCCCATCCTTAGGATGTACAGTATTTGGTAATAGGGTTCATCCCCTTTAACTACCGGTCTACACTTCCCACCTAAATAAGTGGTATCTACAGACATATATATACTAGCTATTGAACCCGTTCTACTCCCGGGTGGCGAGCATTTTTATTGGTATATGGTCTCCCATGCTGGTATGTGCTGCCCCCCTCCTGGTATTTGTGCTGCCCCCATCTTGTCCCCACCATCCTATCCTGGTATGCATGGCACCCCTCACCCCCAATCCTGGTATGCATGGCACCCCTCACCCCCAATCCTTGTATGCATGGCACTCCTCACCCCCAATCCTGGTATGCGTGGCACCCCTCATCCCCAATCCTGGTATGTGTGGTACCCCTTCCCTCATCCCTATCCTGGTATGTATGGTATCCCTCATCCTGGTATGCATGGGCCCCTCACCCACATCCTGGTATTCATGGCACCCCCTCACCCCCCATCCTGGTATGCATGGGCCCCTCATCCCCAATCCTGGTATACATGGTACCCCTCATCCCTATCCTGGCATACATGGCACCCCTCATCCCTATCCTGGTATGTATGGTACCCTTCATTCCTATCCTGGTATGTATGGTACCCCTCATCCCTATTCTGGTTTACATGGCACCCCTCACCCCCCAATCCTGGTATGCATGGCACCCGTCACCCCCCAATCCTGGTATACATGGTCCCCTCACCCCCCAATCCTGGTATGCATGGTCCCCTCACCCCCCAATCCTGGTATGTGTGGTACCCCTCACCCCCCAATCCTGGTATGCATAGTCCCCTCACCCCTCAATAATGGTATGTGTGGTGCCCCTCATCCTGGTATGCATGGTCTCCTCACCCCCCAATCCTGGTATGTGTGGTACCCCTCACCCCCCAATCCTGGTATGTGTGGTACCCCTCACCCCCCAATCCTGGTATGCATGTTCCCCTCATCCCCCAATCCTGGTATGTGTGGTACCCCTCACCCCCCAATCCTGGTATGTGTGGTACCCCTCACCCCCCAATCCTAGTATGCATGGTCCCCTCACCCCCCAATCCTGGTATGTGTGGTACCCCTCACCCCCCAATCCTGGTATGCGTGGTACCCATCACCTCCCAATCCTGGTATGCATGGTCCCCTCACCCCCCAATCCTGGTATGCATGGTCCCCTCACCCCCCAATCCTGGTATGCATGGTCCCCTCACCCCCCAATCCTGGTATGTGTGGTACCCCTTACCCCCCAATCCTGGTATGCGTGGTCCCCTCATCCCCCAATCCTGGTATGCATGATCCCCTCACCCCACAATCCTGGTATACATGGTCCCCTCACCCCACAATCCTGGTATGTATGGTACCCCTCACACCCCAATCCTCGTATGTGTGGCCCCATCATCCCTTTCACACTGTACACACATGCAAAAAAAATAAACACTTATACTCACCTTTCTTCTCTGTGCTCCAGCGCTGCTGCGTCCTGTTCTGCCGGAGGCCGGGGGAGGAGTGCGGCGCCGGAGCACCGCGCTGTCCGGTGCCATTTTGCTGAAGACACACTGCAAATGTGTCTTCAGTAAAATGGCGCCGGATAGCGCTATGCGCATGCGCCCATCCGACGCCTCACTCCTGCCCCGGTCTCCGGCGAAGAGAGGCGCCGCGACAACGCTCCTCCCGGTCAGATAAGTATGTCAGTATGGCGCCGGAGATCGCGGTATGCGTTCAGTGTCTACGCATACACTCCTCTTACCTGTAACGGCTGGATGCCTGCTTCTCTCTGGAGCCAGACTGCGCGTCGCGCATGCGCAGTCTATCGAGGTTTCAGACAGAGACACTCTTGCAGCGTTATATTATATATTTTGTCTACGAGAGCTAAAATAATCTTGTCTAGAAGAAATATTGGGCATCTTGGCTTTTTCCTGTAGAGCATTCTTGTTTCTCTTGGGAAGGAGCCTGTCTCCATTTCTTTGCCCCATAGAACTAATATGCATTTATGAATTGCCCATAGTACAGTATTTTTTAGCAGGGAGGTATTTTGGCTTAAACTCATTTTATGTATATGCCTTACTTATTGCAGGGGGAATACCTTGAGAAATTTGTTCTATATGGTTGTGCGAAATACACTCTCTTCTATGCCTTTCGAACTACAAATTAATGAGATTTGTGTTACGAGCGCACGGGAAATCAATACAGCACAGCCTTGTATGGTGTACCCAGGATTTCTGGTTTATTAGCGCATGTAGGCACTTTAAATAGGGTCACAGACCAAGGAAAAGTTCCCTCTGAACTGTGAGCCAATAGAAACTTCAGGAGTATGAATAGAAATGTGAAACGTCTCGCCCATCAGTGTTATTTTATCACTATGAGACAGGGGTTATAAGCCAAAATGAATACCACAGTCACAAAATGGAATCTGTTCTCTCACAGTTGTATATGCATATTATATAAGCAGTGGCTTAATTACATAGTGCTGTGCCCTATGCCAAGCTTTTAATGGGAATCTGTGTCCAGATATTTGCTACCCTATCTGAGAACAGTATGGTGTAGGAGAAGAGACCCTGATTCCAGTGATGTATAACTTACTGGGCTGCTTGCTGCCGTTTGGTAAAATCACTGTTTTATCTGGTGAAGATCTACCAGTTCTCTCAATAATAAGCTTTGTGTAACCAATCAGTGGTGGGGCAGAGTTGGACTGCAAGGCGGCAGCAGGCCAAGTAGTCCTCTAGTGGTGTTCTCCAGCTGATAAAACTACAGCAAACAGCCCAGTAAGTGACCTATCTCTTGATTCAGGGTCTCTGTCTACATCACGGTGCTCTCAGCTTAGACAGCAAAAACCTTGTGACAGATTCCTTTTAAATTGATCCAGCTTTTGAGCATGCCACCACCTCAGCCCAGACCCCAGACTAGATCCCTAAATCAGACTCCAGACCATTTACCTTACCTTGCTCATGGCTTCTCTTGTCTTCAGGTCCCAATGTGCCCAGTCATGTGGCCAGTTAAGTGTCCAGGCAGTATGCGATGCAGGGCATCAGGACCTTGTATGAGACACCATGTACAGCGCCACCTTGATGTCATAGTGAGATAACATCTACACATTTTTGACTCCTGTTGGCCATACAATGGACTGCCATTATCCTGAAATTTAATTTCATGTTTGGCTTTCCCTGATATTCGTCATTAGTTAAGTTTTCTGTCAAGACAGTAGACATTAAATTTGGTTCCTCCAACTAAAATTAAGAGCAGCTTTATTTTCCTGTAACATAACATGAAGGTGATGGTACAGCTGCCCAATGGAAGGAGGGTATGGACTGATGCTGACTGGGATGAGGGTACGGTCACACTTCTGTTTTTATATTTCGTCTTTTCCGTTTTTAGGATTTAATGTAAAAAAAGAAGATCTGCTGATTCAGATGTAGGTAGGGGAGACAACATCGATTATCATGGGGTCCGTCTGGGCTCCGTTATGTGCCCATTCTAAGGCTGCGTGCCCATTCTAAGGCTGCGTGCCCACTATGCGTTTTTCAAGCGTTTTTGGCGCAGAATTTCTGCAGCAAAAACGCTTAAAAAGCGCTTGGTAATACGTGCCCCATGGTCCCTAATAATAATCCGCATGTGCTGTGCATATGCTGCGGAAATTTCCGCTGCGGATTATAATTGCGGAAAAATATGCAACATGTCCATTAATTTTGCGAACACGCCGCGTAATTGCCGCCATTGATTTGCATTGAAACGCTTAATATCCGCATGACTACATGTACACATGCGGATATTAAGCGACTCAATGTGCGGATGGCACCGGGGCCTGGAGAAGAGGAGATTCTACTGCAGACCCGGGTACCATAGAACCTGTTAAAAAAAAGAATTTAAAATAAAAAATATACATTATACTTACCTTCCGATGTCCCCCGGTCTCCCCTATGGTGCGTCATGTCATTTAGTCATGTGACAGGTCACTCGACAGCTGACGTCGGCGGTTGCGTGACCTGTCACATGACTAAATGACATCATGGAAGGTCCTTTTACACCACCGCAAACCGTACGAGAGACCGGACGCAACGGAGAAGGAGACCGGGGGCCATCAGAAGGTGAGTATAATGTTTTTTTTTTTGTTTGTTTTTTTACCTTTTTTCTTCTTTTTTAAACTATTAGCTTGGTCACACTATATAAATCTATGCCGGTTGCATGGATTTATATAGTGTGACCAAGTTGTCAAGCACTTTCCAAGTGATGCTAAAATCGCCTGAAAAAGTGCTCGATAACCCGCATGCGGAAATGCATGCAAAAACGCTTGACAAACGCTTCTACCTGGCAGGAAAAACGCATTTAAAATCCACATGCGTTTTTCCTGCCAGGGAGATGCAGAAAAAATATGCAGCATTTCTGCATGGTAGGCACTTAGCCTAACGGAAGAAAAACTTCTGTATGATGCGTTTTTTCTTTTATTCTAGAAATGGACACATAACGGAACCCAGACGGACCCCATAATAATCAATAGGGTCCCCCTGATTCCTATTACATCAGAGATCCGTTTTTTTTTTACATTAATTCTGATTCTGTTCCTTAATAAAATAGATAAAAGGAATGTTAAAACGCAGGTGTGAAGCCTGATAATATAACCACCTATGCAAATGGAAGGTGCAGAAGCAGATTTATCCCAGGAAGTTAAGAGCCAAGAAAACATCCAGACTGTGTACTTCACCCCTGGTCACCGAGCGGTTAACAGATATTTCAGGAGCTGCTAAATTATGGTAATGCATTGACATTTTTCATGTAAATTTCTGGGACAAGCATTCACTTGAACGTCTGGAAGAGAAGATTTATCTTCTCATAATGAGCGAAAATTGAAATTCATATTGTGGCGAGCGCCCTCCCTCCGTTTCTTTTGTATTATTTTATTTATTTTTGTTTGATTATTTTTCCTCTAAATGTAATTTTTCATAGCGTGCTGCGGCACTTACCCATTTACCATTCATACTTGACGATTAGATGGGAAATAGCTTCATTCCTTGGTTTTGTGATTAGAATGTGTGTCACCATGGGCATAGACGTGTGTCACCATGGGCATAGACGTGTGTCACCATGGGCATAGACGTGTGTCACCATGGGCATAGACGTGTGACACCATGGGCATTTCCTGTGCCGTATATATGCATGCTGCATCGGGAAGTCTGTGCATTATTACAGTATAGGATACTATATTATGGGGGGCATCTTATACCTGATTAAGATGTTCTTATTTAGAATAAAATCCCAGACCCTGTTTGATGCGCTCGTTCTTTGTGTTTGCAGTCTATCTCCATTGTCCTTGCTATTGTGCTCTGCCATCTGCCAAGTGAAAGGCATTTCATAAATCTGCCACCCTATTGCATGGTCTGAACTTGTGCCTGACCTTTCTTTGTTGCACTTTTATCTCTGAAATTGTCTTTCCTAATGCACTTTGTAGAAATAATTAAATGTATAATTTATATATGAATCCCATTTGTGCTTGAGACAATGCCTGTCATGCGGCACGGCGGTACAGTATCATGAATTTATTAACTGTACTGTTGGCGCTGCATAAAATCTACTGCATCTCCCATTTTACTCTCTTTGTGTTGGCGTCTGCCAAGTGGAAAAGTTTGTCACAAAACAGAATGTCTGTGCCAGTGTCAGGCATTTGTATTGGCAGTAATAATGAAGCGGCGGAGTCATCGCAGACGTAGTGCTACAGAGGCATTTTCATAATTCATGTTGCTTGTAGGTGATGTATTTGTGGCGCTACACTTGTAGCAGATGTGTGCTTCGCACTTGGGCCATGTACTTTGTTGAGCAATGCGGGCTGTCTATCCTCTGGTGACGAGTCACCTTCCTTGCAGATAGGGATACTAGCCTTAATTATTGCTATGTGCTTAATACCATCGGTTCTGCATTTATTTAAAGAGGAGCTGTCACCAGGTCATAACTAACCAAGTTTTGCTCTTTATGCCCCTGAGTATGCCAGGTTTTTGTTTTTTTTAAATCCGCCATATGGTTCTAAAGATGTGGGCCTTTTTATTTAGTGTTACTTTTTTATGGTCTTTACCAAGGGGGCGGCCCTCACAGGTTAATTATACAGAGCAGCCTAATAACACGCACCCAGAGAATCCTGTGGGCATCGCCTCTTTGATAAAGACCATAAAAATATGCACTGAATAACATACCTGTATCTTTGAAAACCTGCAGTGGATCTTAACAAAGAAATAACCTTTTAAAATGACCTTTTAAAGTTCTTATTCTCACCCATCTGCATGTTAGGTGAAAACTTGCTGATCAGTACAGTCCCAGCACAGTACCTGGTGTAAAGACTGGTACACTTCTTATAAAGACTGTAAATCACCAGAATTTTAGTACAGCAAGGAATTGTGGGAGATTACTGTTTTGACGTCTGCAGAATTGAAAACAGGCTGTAAATCGGGATCGGTATATCATGAATACAGCAATGTATCAACCCACTTAAGGGGTTGTCTTGTCTTATTTCTTCAGGAGCACAAGTCTCCCCTGCCTCCTGGCTTCTTGATTGGCTGGGAGCTGTGTGCTCCTGAAGATCTTTAGTTCGGACAAATGACATTGTCGCTCTGCTGTCTGAACTGAGCCATCTCCCAGGCTGCAGCAGAGACAGCTTTGCTTCTGCAGCCAGGGAGAAGCGGAGGGGGACTGAAGCAGGGAGACTCCAGCGTTACAGCCTCAGAACAGCCCTGCGAGCTCTAAGCATACGCATGCTCCTGGCCTAGGAAACCGACCACCTCTGAGACTGCAAAGGTAGCAACAAGCCGCAAACTGTAGAACTAAAAATTCCTCTGTCCTTGAGAATAGAGAGGATTTTTTTTATAAGAAATAAAGTTGCAAAGTTTCTTATTTTTACCAATCTTAACCATTTAATAAGGTGAGACAACTCCTTTAACCTATAACTAATCAATATTAAAAAATGAAGTTTAGCTTCTTTGGAGCAATGCATACAGCAAATGAATGGTTAATTTTGAACCAATAATCATAAGGGAATACAATATCACTGATGCAGTAAAATGCTGATGAATGCTTCCTAAATTGTTTCTATGCAGATTTAGTATTTTTTTGTTGATCTTGACCGCACATGAGATTTTTAGCAGAAAATAAGAAATTGATGGTTCTTTGACTAACCGGTCTTAGTACCGCTCACTGATCCACCGGATAATGTAATTTACAGCAATATTCTTCTCTTTTGCCAGTGTATTTCTGGATGACTTTTTGGCAACTGGAAAAGTTGGGGACCAATCCCCTCAGCTGGAATTTGAGCAGCTGCCCTTCAACCATCCTCTTTATATTATGTATTCTTCTGGCACAACAGGTGCCCCCAAGTGTATGGTGCACTCGGCCGGGGTAAGTATTGTACCGCAAGCTTTAATATATGACGGATGTCTGTTTATGTATATATATATATATATATATATATATATGTATATATATATATGTAAAATAACAATGCAATTTTTTTTAGATGAGGGAAATTCATTATATTGTTGGATAATGTCTCTTGCTGGATATTGTGTAACTGGGAAACAAGGGGCAATTCCGCTGCAGGGGCTTCAGATGGCTCCAAGGGGTTTATTACCTCAAAATCACCATATTGGAAATTCCTATTTTACACCACTTTCTTATCCTGTGCTGCGCCATTATTCGAGACTGAGTGGTGATGTAATGCTGGTGCCCCCTATCTGCATAGGAAATGCGCCCTCTGCTGGTTTGCTCTAGCCACTTTTTGCCTTGTGTTAAGGCCCATTTTAAGAGGCCTATAAGAATGAGTGTACCTAGCAATGCCCAATCATTCCCGATTAGTGATCTGTCTAAACAGGCCGGGAATCACCCAATGAATGAAGAGACGCGCTCCCTCATCCGAGATAATGTTTAAGCCAGTTTAAAAATCATTCTCGGCAGCACATCGTCCCGTGTAAACTTTCTGTTGAGACAAAAACAGGTTAAAGATATGAACCCTAAAAAAAATACAAAAACATACTGAATCAGATTTTTTGATGATTAGGGAGGAAAGAAACAAACAGACACACACATATATGTAAGTAGTAGTTAGTAGCTTGTATCCGTCTTATCTATTGAAGCCCGTTCTTGACATTGCAGTGCAGATCTTAGAATCCAGAAACAAGACGTTCTCACAAGCACTTACTCGTCTTACTAAACGTCAGCAGAGCAGACGATGTGTGAACAGCGCACGAGCCTGTCTGCTGACTACAATGTGCAGTCTCACCTACAGCGCTGCTGGGTCTTCAGCACTTCCATCAGATGTTCCTGGGGTGTGAGACTGCAGGGTGACATTAACCATGTCCTTACAAGAAGCTTTCTAACTTGATGATTATTTGGGTGGGGGAAAGACACGGAGTGGAGTAATCCTCTTCAATAACTATTTTCCCTAAATAAAAAATATCTGTAAAAGTAGGATCCATTGATGCCGTGTGACGCGCTGCATTAAATAAATGCCCACCAGCAACATGGTAGCTTAATAGCTTGCTAACACAGGCCGACCCAGCATCAGATGCTCAATAGGTAATAGATTGCTCAGTGTGCATAGGCTGCCATTGTTCTCAACACCTTAGGTCCTGTTCACACAGGACTATGAGCAGCCGAGAACAATGATAAGTTTTGCAGACCGCAGGAACATTTCACCCAACGAACGAGCGTATTGCTTGTTCGTCGGGTGATCAATGACCTGTTTAGACTGCAAGATTATCATCAAATGAGCGTTGCTAGGACCACCCATTCACAATAATCATAGTGTATGAATGGATTCCAAGCCATCCTTTACTGTGAAGTCCAGAAATGCTGCATTATTATTGTGGTCGCATCTACACATAACAGCTTGTGGGTGACAAGCATTCGTGGCAGATGTAGGAGTTGTCTCCCAGCTTTCCACAGTCTCTCAACACCATAAATTCTGTTTTTGTTAGCATAGTGCCTCAGTGGTTAGCACTGTAGCCTTGCAGCGCTGGGGTCCTGGGTCCAAATCCCACCAAGGACAACATCTGCAAGGAGTTTGTATAGGGAAAATAGATCTTGATTGGGGACCGCAATGATGATGTCTGTGAAGTGCTGTGGATGATGGTGCTATATAAGCAAAGCATAATAATAAAAAAATAATAGTGCCTCTCCTTTGCGCTCTGCTTTTCAGTACTGTACTGGTTTAGGAAACCAGGGCTTGACGCACGGGACCTGTAATGTTCTGTACATGGTATCATGCTCTTTATGTTTTTATTTTTCGTAGCTATCTGTATGATAACATTGTATAAAATCTTTCAAAAAATGTTTTTTCTTCTTTTACTTCTAGGGAACACTGATAAAACATTTATCAGAGCATATCCTGCACGGCAATGCTACCAGCAGTGATGTCATCATGTATTATACAACAGTACGTCACTTTTATAAAATTATTGCAGTCTTGGGCTCTGTTTGGCATTGGTCTACCAATGGATAAATATATATGATTTGCTGCTCTTTCCCATACAGTAAAAATAGCTGGAGGCCTGTCCATATGTCCAATGTGTTCACATAGCGAGTAGCCACAACTCCTCTTAGTATTCCAGGGGACTGGCACTCTGCACGTCTGTCCACACGTCTGTCCACACATATCTCAGATTATATTCCGCAGTGCTTCTTTGGTATATTTTGAGTTTTGAGATGTTATTCCTTTTGCCTATACCATGTCTGCTTTTAGTATAGGTACTAAATTATAGAACACTAGGTAAACCTGTTACTGAAAAAGACTTGGGTGTATGGGTGGACACCAAACTCAACCTTAGCGACCAATGCCAAGCAGCTTCTGCCAAGGCTAATAAAATAATGGGATGCATTATGAGCGACATAGATGCTCATAATTTCTTTGCTCTTATAATAAAGACAAGCCTTCTATGTTGGTGTGGAAACCTCTAGACGTAGTGGATGCCATTTTGTTCTAGTTATGTTCCTGAATGAAAATGATCATGACAGTGCAATTATGTAGTTAAGTGAGCAATACACCCTTGTAAATTAGGGCAGCTTGCAGATTTTATAACTGCTTTTTGACCATCCCATACAGATTTGCTTACAATTTGTGTTTTTCCGTGCAGGCTGGCTGGATGATGTGGAATTGGTTAGTTACGGCAATTGCCACCGGAGCCTCTCTGGTGCTTTATGATGGCTCTCCTCTTGTACCAAGTCCAAATGTTCTGTGGGATCTTGTGGACCGGCTGGGGTAAAGTAGATAAAACTGATACATGTTCAGAATGGCTATCAGAATGACTCTGTCCGGGAGAGGCAGAAAATAACCCAGTGCACTAAGATGCCTTTAAAGTGTCTTCTTCACAAAAGTCTCCTATACCAACCTCTAGTTCAGGTCAAAGTCCCCTATACCATACCAACCTATAGTTCAGGTCAAAGTCCCCTATACCAACATCTAGTTCCGGTCAAAGTCCCCTATACCACCCTCTAGTTCAGGTCAAAGTCCCCTATACCACCCTCTAGTTCAGGTCAAAGTCCCCTATACCAACCTGTAGTTCAGGTCAAAGTCCCCTATACCAACCTGTAGTTCAGGTCAAAGTCCCCTATACCAACCTGTAGTTCAGGTCAAAGTCCCCTACACCAACCTGTAGTTCGGGTCAAAGTCCCCTACACCAACCTGTAGTTCAGGACAAAGTCCCCTCTACCAACCTGTAGTTCAGGACAAAGTTCCCTATACCAACCTCTAGTTCAGGACTTCACTACGTGATCCACTACGGCATGGGAATATTCAATGATTTATGGTGATTAGAAGTGAAGGCATTCACTTTATACTTGAGCAGTTCAGGAAATATTCCCGGCGCTTGCTTTATCACCTACCGCTCGTGATGTATTGTTGTAGAAAGCACAATGCAGACACTCAAACCCACTTTATATGAAGATGGATTAACATACCATTTTGTACTTAAAATATATAGACGTGTGTAATTGTGCCAATTCAGGTTCCAGCTGAAGCTTGGCAGTCCCTGGCCGTAGTGGTGGCACTATTTTGGTCTCTCTCCACGTGATCATACATTGTAAGCTTATAGTAAATGACTCATTATGCTTATTTAATTTTGCCTTGACGTCTCTGCAGTATTTTCCCAGTGACATTTAGCTGAGAGCTCGGATGAAAGGTTATGTCCAACAGAGATGACTCTTTCTAGAGAAAGGTTAATCAAATCTAAGAAATACTGGTGGGCTAACCATGGCCATCCAAATCTTACTTTCTCAAATCGTCTGTTTTCTCTAAAAGAGCTAGTTATTGTAATTGGTGGATATTTTATAATTTCCTCAGTGTTATATGCCAGATGAATATATGTTAGCGTTAGCCCATGTCAATGGGATTTGTTACAATAGACTGCCTACCTGATTATTGCCCAGCAATTGTACCCAACTGAGCTGCAAAACCAGCCAGCTACCCTGTCGATAGGTCGTGGTTTTCAGATTGGTGGCGGTCTGACCCACGACACCCCCACCGATCAGTGGATCTCATCTCTGGCGGCATTGGGATGTAAACAGTTGTGGAGCAGGAGATCACCGCTCCATCTAATGTTTAGGCTGCGTGCCTACAATGAGTTTTTGACGCTGCATATTTTCACTGTGGAAAAAACACAGCGTACTATGATTCCTGCAGAGTGGATGGGATTTATAGAAATCTCATGCCCACTGGGCTTTTTTTGCTCAGTGTAAACTGACCTGCGGTGCTTGTTTTAAATCAGCAACATGTGAATTTTTCTAGCAGGTATGCTGAGTCTTATGTGCAGATTTTTCCCATAGAATTGCATTAGATGTGGAAAATCTGCTTTTTTAGTACCGTTCAATAAAGTTTTTTCAAAGCCAAATACCCGGACATATAAAACAAAATAGCAGCTTTATTTAAAACATGACATACCAATAGGTGCAGAAAATCTGTAACATCAAAAACTCATAAAAAGCTTATAGTGGGAACTTAACCTTAAAGGGGTATTCCCATCTTCAAGATCCTATCCCAATGTATAGTAGGTGTAATAATAATAATATTAGCAAATACCTCCAATTAGAAATGTAGTATAGTTCTTCTGATTCGCTATGCCACTTACCTCATGTGCAGGGCATTGCAGTAGCTTAGGAATCCATGGTTACGACCATTCATATAGTGACAGCTAGTTGCTAGTTGTCGTAACCATGGATACCTAAGGTGCTGCAATGCCTGCACATGAGTAAAGAGACAAAACAAATCAGAAGAACTATACTACATTTCTAATTTGAGGTATTTGCTAATATTACTACTATATATTGGGATATGATCTTGGAGATGGGAATATCCCTTTAATGGCAGTTGCCAGGTACTACAGATCAGCTGATGAATATGGAGCTGATCCACAATACCTAACAGCAACCACTAGTTGATGGAGTTGTGCTGTTCTACTCACAGCCTTTTAATTCCTGCCGCTGTGGTGCTGAGAACAGCTGATCGGTGAGGGTGCCATGTGCCGATAGCTCATCAATATCACATCTATCTGGTGTCCATCTAAATGTGCCTCAACATGGCATACACGTCATTTCCACATACAATAACATGAATATCTATAAATTGATTCAAGTCATGACGTATTATTTTCTGTCATGTCTGTTTTCTTACAAATTCACTACTTGTTTCTTAAGGGCTATGGTTAAGTAAAGTTTGACAACCAATACGGTCATGAATACAACTGGCATACACGCTTTCACACAGCTTAATGGACTCATAAAATGGCAAACCTGCTTGGTGCTGTATTGCCTTAGGACCTGTAATATAACATCTGCATGATTTTGTCATGCAAATGGCCTCTTCAGAGAGGAAAAGGACTTGAACTCTGGTGCCACCTATTGGAAGATGCGATCCTAAAAGTCAATGTCGACCCTTTAAAGGGAATCTGTCAACAGGTTTTTGCTATGTCATCTGAGGACAGCATGATGTTGGGACTGAGACACAGATTTCAGGGATGTGTCACTTATTAAGCTGTGTGCTGTTGTTTCAATACAGTGAATGTTTTATCTCCAGGAGATTATCACTGCCTGGACTACAGCTCGCGTGAGCAGTTGTCCGACCATGCCCCCTCCACTGATAAGCAGTTTACTGTCTAGTGATACATCATTGAATCAGGGTCTCTTCCCCTACATTATGCAGCTCTCAGATGCAGTAGCAAAAACCTGGTGACAGATTCCCTTTAAAGAACCGTGCCACATGATTTAGGATAAGAAGCCAAGCCAGATACTCCATTTGCAGACATGCGTTTCAGGTTCTTTGCCCCTCATCAGTGCAAAGCAGGAGATCTGAATTGGCTGTATGAGAGCCCTCTTACTGGGGATCTAAGGGGTAAAGTTTCTCCATGTGGAGAGTGCCAATCCGGCGTAAGGAGACTTATAAGCCAATCAATTTTCTCCTATGTAAGTTAACCTAGATTTCTTTAGATTTTTCAAGCCTGGGCTTTGTGTTTTACAGGATAACCATTCTGGGGACTGGAGCCAAGTGGTTGTCTGTACTAGAGGAGAAAAACCTTAAACCTCGTAAGTTTCTTCCTTTCATCTGTTTGAAATGACTAGCTGACCATATGATTCATGGAAGTGCTAGGTCCACCAGAGTAGGATCTGTTCTTACCAGCTTCCCAGTCTGACCAGTAGAGGAGTTCCTGAAGGCTCGGTGATCCCCACCCTCTGGGAGATCTGTATGACCTAATATTTTATGGTCACCTGTTATGGCTGATAATATACAGAATGTTGACCACATGATAAAGGAATCATTCACACGTCAGTTATTTTTGGTCCGTGTTTGTAAGCAAATATCAGGAGTGGAACGTATGAGAAAAAAAAACTATTGTTAAAAGGATTGGACCTTTTTTTATGTTTTGGAGCCACTTCCGGTTTTCACTTTAAAATACTGATGAAAAACTGATGTGTGAATTAGGCCTAAAAATACACAATAAATACATTATTGGAAAAAAACCTATAAGGCACTATATTTATTGGATATGGATGTAAGAGAAATGATGCTGGAGTATGGGATTTATTTGGGTATAAATTAGGTACATTTGCTCTTCACTAAAAAAAAAGGTTGGAAACCCCAACAGCAATGAAATATTTACAGTCTACAAATAAGAAGGAAACTCATAGACTCACATTTACTAGTGATGCAGATTAGGGATTTACAGATTACAATTACCTCGCTTACATCTCACTTTCTTGGTCCTGTGAAACCAGACTACGATTCAGGGCCGGACCAGTCGAGGAGCTCCTGACCCAAACTCAACAGCCTCTTGGGCATATATGAGGATATTGAGTTTGAGTTTGGAGACTCGGGGCCGCTCTGGACATTGCAGTCTGTTCTCAGACCATGAATGCTGGACATGTGAAACCTGCCTAGGAGAGGAAAATGCCAATGTCGATAGATGACGTTTGTAAGAGAAAATGAAATCTGAATAATGGAAGAAATGATATATCATACAGCAAATGCATTTAATGCCTGTAGTGTAATCAGACAAGAGGTAATAGAAAATGACATGGATTGTTAACAGGTGAAACGCACAGTCTTCAAACTCTGCACACAATATTGTCAACGGGATCGCCTTTGAAGCCACAAAGCTACGATTATGTGTACGACCACATAAAGAATAATGTCCTCCTCGGCTCCATCTCTGGTAAGTGTATGAGAAGCTGTGTTCTTCTGGAGTGTCCTCACTGACAGCCCCAATCTCGCTCACACACTAGGGCCTATTTCAGTCAACTTATCCCTATGTTTTTGGTATCGGTGGAAAGTAACCTATGAAAACCACATGAGCACATCCAACCCAGGCCCCCAGTGTGAACCACCAGCCTCTGAGCTTCTCACGTTTGTTATTTCTCAAAGGTATACTATTAGGAGAGGACATGTAATGTTTAATTAGCAGGATTTTGGCGCAGTTTGATATTTTCGCTCATTTTAATTGTACTTTTTTGGTTGCTCCAGTTTTCACGTAGTTAACCTTTATAAGCAAAACCAATACAATCTCCTGATTAAATATGATATATGTAGCAATTTCCAACTGGGAAATGAGTTCTTCACTTGCGTGTGTTTTGTAGTTCATAAAAGTACATTAATTAAAATTGGCCTCGAGTTTCTGTAGCTCATTATAGAAGGATAAAGAAGATTTGGTACAAGTACAAATCCTCAATTTTTATTTTTAATTATATCCATTTATTTAAGGTTATTCTGGAAAATAGTTCTAAGCGTAAAGATGCATAGCTTACAAAAGTACATGTTCTAACAAAAGGAGACATTTCTACGTGTTCTATGACCTGGTCATATATGAGATAAAATGGTGATCATGGGGGAGAAATGTTCTTCACTTTATAATTCCACTGGAGTCGGCTTCTCCCAAATGTTTAAAGATAATATTTCATCATGTTTTCCAATTTGAAGGCAACATAAAATAGAGACAGAGACAATGATTCCTGTTGCGTGTCTCTTATTGGGCTCCATGCTGTAGTTTTAACAAAAGCTCTTGTTTTATCTGCTGCAGCTCTGCTAGTCCTCTCAATCTTGTCTAACCCTGCCTGTGCCATTAATTGGAAGTTTTCCTCCTATGCACAGTGTAGGCAGAAAGATGTCAATCACTGGTGGGGTGAAGGATAGCCTGAGGTCCTGATAATAAAGGACTACGTAGGAGTTTATCATTGAGAGGACTTGCTGAGCTGCAGCAGATAAAACATCACTAGGCAAGAAGCCAAGTAAGTGGCCCAGTTTTAGAATTGGAGTCTCTACTCCTACTTTGTATTACTCTTGCAGCATACACCTGCAGACACGATCTTTAAGTGGCTTTTTTACAGGGAAAAATACATGAGTTAGCTATATATAAAAAAATGTGTTTTTTTAGTATTTTTTATGTGACTCAAGGTCATACACCAGTCATGTCTAATGTTGACATCTACCTCAGGTTTTATCAATATGGTGGAAAATAGGTTACACTTTTTTGATGCAATATCCTATCTATAATGCAATATTCATATTGTTTGTCGGTGAATGTGCAGTATAGGGGACACCAGCGCTAACAGCTCCCACGTCTACATACTCTTTTTAAGTCCATTTAGGTCTGATCTGATTAATACACTACTTCCTAGCATCAGGCTATGAGTAATTAGTGAGCAAGTTGTATCATTTAATTTATTCATTCATACAATATACAAGGTCAATGACTGTATATCTTTTTCTAGGTGGCACAGATATTATATCTTGTTTCATGGGACAAAATCACAACATTCCTGTTTACAGAGGGGAAATCCAAGCCCGAAATCTTGCAATGGGGATAGAGGCATGGAATGAAAATGGTGATTTTATTTATTTAATTAATTTTTTAATTTTATGCTGTTTTCAATAAGACCCATATTAAAATATACTGGCATATATTGTAAGTACCTGCAATAACCTGCCTGATTCTTCACAAGCTTGTTATGCTGCTTAAGAGCAGAAGTGGTGCACTGGAAGAGGTGCACTGGTTCGTGTTCGGGTTCCGGCTTGTTGGCGCCAAAAAATCAGCTCCGCCCATGAACATCCCTGATTTGCCATGCTGTCACGCAGATGTTATCTGAAATGCCAAACAAATTCGCTCAACAATAGCACTAGTAGAAATGCCGTGGTAAGGCTGCGTGCCCACTATGCGTTTTTCAAGTGTTTTTGCCGCGGAATTTCCGCACCGAAAACGCTTAAAAAACGCTTGGTAATATGTGCCCCATGGTCCCCAATGATAATCCGCATGTGCTGTGCATATGCTGCGGAAATTTCTGCTGCGGATTATCATTGCGGAAAAATATGCAGCATGTCCATTAATTTTGCGGACACGCAGCGTAATTGCCGCCATTGACTTGCATTGAATCGCATAATATCCGTATGAGCACATTTGCACTAGTGGATATTATGCGATTTAATGTGCGGATGGTACCCGGGTTTGGAGAAGAGGAGACTCTCCTCCAGACCCAGGTACCATAGAACCTGTTAAAAAAAGAATTTAAAATAAAATATAAAGATTATACTTACTTTCTGATGGCCCTCGGTCTCCTCAGTGATGCGTCCGGTCTGTTGTATTGGTCGCGGTGGTGTGAAAGGACCTGCCATGACGTCATTTAGTCATGTGACAGGTCACGCAGCGGAGAAAACACTAGGGGCCATCGGTTTACCATTTTTATTCTTTTTTTTTTTTAACTATTACTTGCTCACACTATATAAATCTATGCCAGTTGCATGGATTTATATTGTGTGACCAAGTTGTCAAGCACTTTTCCAAGTGATGCTAAAATCGATTGGAAAGCGCTTGATAACCCGCATGCAGAAATGCATGCAAAAACACTTGACAAACGCTTCTACCTGGCGGGAAAAACGCATGTAAAATCCGCATGCGTTTTTCCTGCCAGGGAGAAGAAGAAAATGTGCAGCATTTCTGCATCGTGGGCACATAGCCTAAAGTAGATTCAGAAAAAATGTCTGAAATGTGATATAGTCCCAGTTGTGTGATGAGTGTCCCAGCCTCATCACCAGATGTCACAGAAGCCCCCTAATAAATGACATCCGCTATGTAAATGAGTGCTTTCATTGTGACTGTGACTTCAAACAAACTCCGCATTTATGTTATGGACCCCAGACTGCGGGCAGACACAGCTTTTCTACTTTGGTGCAATCTCCTCATCCTTTTCTTATGGAAGCAGTGGGTGGCAGCAGGAGAACATTGTGACCGACCTTTACCATTGATTTATTGTCATGAGGACTGATTGTGAACTATTCCACTGGATATTTTTCATTTGAGCAATGAGAATGACCTTGAACGTGAAAGAGTTCACTTCAGTCGTAAAGTATCTGTGGCGTGCCATGAGACGCTCATGTAGCACCCCTATGTGCCTTGTGGGCAATCTGCCAGGCGTAGCTCATGTGCAAGACCACGTCCTCACTTTACTTGTAATGGTGGCTTCGGGGGCGGGGGGAGTCGCTCTTTAATAGGACACAGGCATAAAATGTAAGCAAAACTGTAAGTGGGGACCTCCTCCACCATTCACAGCAATGTCACAGTAAGGGTAGGTTCATACAACCGTTTTCATTCTATCCAAGAAAAACAGTCCGATTATTCTGTTTGATCAGAGTGGCATCAGTTTTTCTCGGATGTGGAGAGAAAAAAAATTCTCCATTCTGTCAGACTTTGAAAATTGGACCGCACTCTGATATCATCTGAGTGCAGCCCGATATTTTTTAAGGACCCAAAGACTTGCACTGCCGATTTTGATCCAACACTGAGATCAAAATCAAACATGTCTCCGATCAGACGTGTACACAGCCCTATAGAATATCATGGTACAAGTGCTATCCGTGAAAACCTCAGATACCACTCGTCTGAGATAATCGGTCATGTGCACGAGCCATAAAAGCGACAATTCACACACGGATATTATAGTAGTGAAATAATGTGCACTGTGATGTCACAGTACAGGAAAAACGCACACAGTAATGTCTCAGCACAAATATAGTGATGTCATCTTCTTGTAGGACTTCTGTTCATGGTGATGTCATAGCATAAGCAAAATTCATGCAGTGATGTCAAAATAAACAGTGATAATGCACACAGTGAGGTTATTCTAATAGAATAACGCACACAGTAATATCCCAGCATAAATATAATATAGTGATGTCACCGTATATGACTTTCTGTATATTCATGGTGATGTAGCAAAAGCAAAATTCACGCAGTGATGTCAGAATACAAAGATAATTGAACAGGGCGACATAAAACAAAGATTGATGCCACAATATACCATTAATACACACAATGATATGACTACATGCTGTAACCCTGTACTCTGGCCTCAATCTTAGTTGTCTCCTCTGATATGATGTCATCGTGTCTATGCTGTGACATCACCCTGGGCACAAGTCCTATACTGTGACTTCATTGTTTTAGATTTATGCAGGGACATCTTCCACCCCTCTAGATATCATCCATTGTGTCTCCGACTACAACCTACCTCTAAGTGTTTGACCCAAGGAGTTATTGGGAGTCTGGGACTTATAGCAGCTGCTCTATTTTCTCCCTGAAAGTTATTTTTTGGCAGCTTTAGATAAATCAGTGGCAAACCTTTACTAAACTAAATGTATAGGAACTGTTGTGCGCGCCTTGACCACATTCATCATGGGATTTAGTTAATGCCCTGGTCGTCAGGGGTTGTGGCTTAGCCCAAGAATCCCATGAGAGGTCCTTCATTAGAAAGCAGGCATGACTTACATTGTGATATGTGCCAAAATGAGACCCTGATTCCAGCGATGTATCACTTACTGGGCTGTTAACTGCAGTTTTGATTAACATCACTTTTTTTATCTGCTGCAGATCTGTTTCTCTGAGCTCTTTAAAATCCCACCCACACCTCTGACTGAGAGCTTTCTTTGTACACTGTGCATAGGCAGAAAGTTGCCAATCAGTAGTGGGGATGGGATTATACAGAGCTCATGCATATGGAGGACTACCTGGCAACAGGTTTACTAGTCCTCTAGTGATAATCTCCTGCTGATAAAACTGTGATTTTATCAAAACTACAGCAAGCAGCTTGGTTAGTGACACATCACTGGAATCAGGGTCTCATTCTCTACAATCAGGCATCAAATACCTGGTGACAGATTCCCTTTGAAGCTGAAGATTGCTTTTGGATGGACTAGTTGTTTGAGGCTTCATGGCTAATACACAGAGTGTCTCCAGCTACTTCTGTGTCTGACCTTGTGCAGGAGTCTGTATCCTTTGGCGCTAATATATGATAACTGCGCTGAGGTTTTGCCAAACTGTAAAGTGTTTAAAAATTGCTTGATAACTTGGGCTGGTAAGTGAGCCCCTGAAGGTCTTGCTTCCAGGCACAATTTATATAATATATACACTTTTATGTAGCACTTTCAGTTGATTAAAATTAGGTTTTTAATGGGGGATGAATAATTGTAACGTGATTGGTGAAATTGGGAGGGATGCAAATGAATCATTCCCCAGGGAGCAGCTACTTTTATCTGTACATCAGTGTTAACGAAGACCCCTTCATTACGGTTCGCTTTGCACTGATTTTCATCTTAGTGCAGCCTAGAGTCCATGGTAGTTTTAGATTAGGCGGCACATAAGCTTATTATGGAGCATGGGTAAAGGGGTTTGTCACTATGTTGTTAAAGAGGTTTGTGCTTGTTCAGAAAACTTTTGGTTATAATAAAAACAAACTGAGTATTACATACCCTCCCCTGGTCCAGCGCTGCTACCCCACTCTGTTTGTCTGCAGCACTGACATCACTTTGACAGCACTGCAGGCAATCTCTGAGTTCATACAGAAGCTGCTGAGCTCACTTATTGGCTGCAGCACGGTTGACAGGATGTCTGCGCTGCAGGCAGAGACCGGGGCAGCTGTGGAGGCACTGGACCCGGGGAGGGTAAGTAATACTCAGCTTGTTTTTTTTGTTTTTATAAGTACTGTAGTTTATAGCTAAAAGTTTTCTGAAAGGGGCCATTTAAGTAATATAAATCCACTAAAATATTTTGCATTGAATCAGTCCGTTTGTACTATTCATGTTAATCATTCAAGGGTTTAATTTTTACATAAAGTCGTTAAAATTTTGTATTTGGCTTCATTTTAGCTGAAGTGAATTTAAAAAGTTAAGTTTTTTTAAAACATTGCTTTATTCCTACTGTGCACATCATGGATTCAGAGCTGCATTCACACTTCTGCAGGCTTTCAGAATGAAATCTCCTAGTATTCTTAGCTTTTACTGTCTGCATTAAAACAGCATTATATAATTTCAGTCTTAAAGAGGAGTTTTCATTAAATTTTTCGCCACAGGTCCTCTCAGAAGGAGTGCGCTGCCTAAATAAGCACTGAAGATTTATTACACAGCACAGAAGTGAGGAAATATTAATTGGAGTAATATATCTTCAGTGCTTATTTAGGCTGCGCACTCTGGCTGGCAGGACCTGTGGACTTTTGTCATGTGACCCTGATGACGTTGTCATAGGTCATTCTGCACTTCTATATTGCTACCTGCTTCTGATTGGTCAGTGTCATACAGGAAGCAGAAGTGCACACCCTCCGTGAAAAATATCACGGTGGTTAGCACTGCAGCCTTGCAGCGCTGGGGTCCTGGGTTCAAATCCCACCATGGACAACATCTGCAAGGAGTTTGTATGTTCTCCCCCTGTTTCCATAGGTTTCCTCCGGGTTCTCCTGTTTCATGCCACTCTCCAAACACATACTGATAGGGAATCTAGATTGTGAGCCCCAATGGGGACAGTGATGTTAATGTCTATAAAGCACTGTGGAATTAATGGCGCTATATAAGTAAAATAAATAAATCTTTCACTTGCACTTAAAGTTAACTCATTAGGTGCCAAATATTTGATTGCTAATATCTCTGCAACGATGAGACAAAATAAAAAAAAAAGTTTTATTTAATTCCGTAGCCACTATTACACCGAGTGGCCAGTTTAATGTGAAAAGGATAAAAACAAGATGAGCAAATACCCTGCAATAAATAAAACAATAGCAATAATGCATGAAAATAATATAGGGTATTTGGTTAACATAATTTTTATACAAAAAACGTAAAACCCATCCAACCACGTCACGGTGACTCTATTCGGGATGGTCCTATCCTCTAGTATTAAAACCTTACCATATGTCTAATGACGTGAATGTGAATAAGGGCTGAGAAGGACCGAGACACCGACTAATAGACAACCCAGCCATGGGGAGATATATAAATGTACTGTCCAGCTCAAAGAAATGGTCACACCCTTGTTTGCACAGTGCGCAAAAACCTGAAACAAAAACCGAAGGAATGAACTGGAATATACAGTTATATGAAAAAGTTTGGGCACCCCTATTAATCTTAAGCTTAATGTTTTCTTAAAATTGGTGTTTTTGCAACAGCTATTTCAGTTTGATATATGTAATAACTGTTGGACACAGTAATGTTTCTGCCTTGAAATGAGGTTTATTGTACTAACAGAAAATGTGCAATCTGCATTCAAACAAAATTTGACATGTGCATAAGTATGGGCACCTCACCAGAAAAGTGACATTAATATTTAGTAGATCCTCCTTTTGCAAAAATAACAGCCTCTAGTCGCTTCCTGTATCTTTTAATGAGTTCCTGGATCCTGGATGAAGGTATTTTTGACCATTCCTCTTTACAAAACAATTCCAGTTCAGTTAAGTTTGATGGTCGCCGAGCATGGACAGCCATCTTCAAATGATCCCACAGATGTTCAATGATATTCAGGTCTGGGGACTGGGATGGCCATTCCAGAACATTGTAATTGTTCCTCTGCATGAATGCCTGAGTAGATTTGGAGCGGTGTTTTGGATCATTGTCTTGCTGAAAGATCCATCCCCTGCGTAACTTCAACTTTATCACTGATTCTTGAACATTATTGTCAAGAATCTGCTGATACTGAGTGGAATCCATGCGTCCCTCAACTTTAACAAGATTCCCGTTGCCGGCATTGGCCATACAGCCCCAAAGCATGATGGAACCTCCACCAAATTTTACTGTGGGTAGCAAGTGTTTTTCTTGGAATGCTGTGTTTTTTTGACGCCATGCATAACGCCTTTTTGTATGACCAAACAACTCAATCTTGGTTTCATCAGTCCACAGGACATTCTTCCAAAAAGAAATTGGCTTCTCCAAATGTGCTTTTGCATACCTCAGCCGACTCTGTTTGTGGCGTGCTTGCAGAAACGGCTTCTTTTGCATCACTCTCCCATACAGCTTCTCCTTGTGCAAAGTGCGTTGTATAGTTGACCGATGCACAGTGACACCATCTGCAGCAAGTTGATGCTGCAGCTCTCTGGAGATGGTCTGAGGATTGTCCTTGACTGATCTCACCATTCTTCTTCTCTGCCTTTCTGATGTTTTTCTTGGCCTGCCACTTCTGGCCTTAACAAGAACTGTCCCTGTGTTCTTCCATTTCCTTACTATGTTCCTCACAGTGGAAACTGACAGGTTAAATCTCTGAGACAGCTTTTTGTATCCTTCCCCTGAACAACTATGTTGAATAATCTTTGTTTTCAGATCATTTGACAGTTGTTTTGAGGAGCCCATGATGCCACTCTTCAGAGGAGATTCAAACGGGAGAACAACTTGCAAGTGGCCACTTTAAGTAGCTTTTCTCATGATTGCATACACCTGGCTATGAAGTTCAAAGCTCAATGAGGTTACAAAACCAAAAAACGTGCTTAAGTAAGTCAGTAAAAAGTAGGTAGGAGTATTTAAAACAAGAAAATGATAAGGGTGCCCATACTTATGCACCTGTCAAATTTTGTTTGAATGCAGATTGCACATTTTCTGTTAGTACAATAAACCTCATTTCAAGGCAGAAACATTACTGTGTCCAACAGTTATTACATATATCAAACTGAAATAGCTGTTGCAAAAACACCAATTTTAAGAAAACATTAAGCTTAAGATTAATAGGGGTGCCCAAACTTTTTCATATAACTGTATATAGGGTCACCGGGATGTGGTGGCATGGATTTTAATTTTTTTTTATTAAAATTATGTTAACCAAGTACGTTATATTATTTTCATGCACTATTGCTATTTATTTATTGCAGGGTATTTGCTCATTTTGTTTTAATCTTAGGTTTTGGCTGTATAGTGGCCAGTGTGAACATGCACCTACACGCTGCATGCATACCTACTTATATTCCAGTTCATTCCTTCAATTAATGTGAAAAAGAGCAAAGCATTTTTATTTATTATTTGGCTCCAAACATTGCCTCAAAATCTGCATGTGTGATTCCAGGCCAAAGCAAGCTATACTGATTTGTGTTGCTACTAATTATGACAGTCATCTATAGACCGGGCACTATATAATAATGTTATATAGGAATTTGTATTTATGCACACTTGATATCTGCTGTTTAATATCCGTGTAGACTGTCACATCATAGGTATAATAAACACAGGGATGTTATCATACATGTATAAAGCAGGGTGTAATAGTATAGGTACAATACAGTGGTGTAATAGTACAGGGATAATACAGAGGTGTGTCAGTACTTGTGTAATACAATACAGTGGTGTAATAGCACAGGTACAATAGAGAGGTGTGACAGCACTTGTGTAATACAATAATGAAAAAAAACATTAGTATCTCTGTACGGGAATATTATAGTGATATCAAAGCACATGTGTAGCGACCACAGTTATAGAACAAGTCAGGGGCATACACAGACAGAAGAGGGCCCCTGTGTAAGAACAATATATGAGCCCTTTGCAGTTCAATATCTCATTATAATGCACATTTTCCCCTGCATTGGAGATGGAGATGGGCCCCCTTACCTCTTGAGGCCCCTGTATGGCTGCACAGGTTTCACCAATGGTATGGCCACCTCTGCATAGAGTGTACAAAATAGGAAACACAGTGACATCACAGTTGTAAGGCAGTGGCGTTTCTGCTAGTGAATTTAGTGGGACACTGACCCAGGCAAGTTAAGTAAAATGTCCATATAATACACACTTGAAATTGCTCACCTGCGGATCGCAGCCAGGAAAACGCAAACAAAGTCCAGTGACACCGGCACTTGCACCCTCGTAAGGTTCTTGGGTGCTATCGTTATTGCCCACGTCGCTGGCTCTAGATTGTGTTAGCTTCACACAGCCAGGCATATGTCCACAGCACCTCCAGCTCTGCTGTATGTGACATCCAAACACAAACTGACACACCAAAACCTTAACTGCAGGTTTAAATGAAAAACATGGCCATGGGCCACTTGTAAGATCCAGACTGGAGGGAGAGATCCATCCCACTACCATCCTACATATCTCACCAAAAATAAAAGCCCAAGACAGGCTTTCCTAAACTGACTTGGTTAAATAACTTGATCCAGTCCACACTCACTTTTATTTTGCATGGTAACCACAGCTGTGTCTGTGACTACAATGCACTCCAGCGGTTCAGTATGCTCCTAAGCACATTCTGGGGGATACGGCCCTTGCATATGATTCCCCTCTTTGTCTCAGGCCTCTTTCACACGTCAGTGTCTCTAGTAGGTGTGGTGCCAGTTTTCACATGTACTTGAGACACATACACACATAGACCCATTCAAATGAATGGGTTTGCGCTCATGTCAGTGTGTTTCCATGGACCATGTGTCCGTGGGAAAACACGCTGACATGTTCATTTTTTGCACGCCGTGTGGGGCCACAAAACGCCCCACACACGTGCACACTGATGACACATGGATGACATCCGTGTGTTATCAGTATCACACATACCGGCGCCTGGGAATCAGCGGTGCAGTGTTCCCTGTTCCCAAGCGCTGGGTGCTGAAGGAATCTCTCATCATTGTCCCCTGCTTGTGTTGCGATCAGCGCGAGCAAGGGACAATGTTGAGAGTAGTATTCTGCCCCGCTGTCTCCCACAAGTGTAAAAATAACAAAATAAAAAACACATTATACTCACCTTTTACACCTAATTCCCTGAAGCCATTGTCCCCTGTAAACAAACCAAAAATAAAATAGAACAATATCCCTCACCTGTCCGAAGTTGAAATAATCCAGAGTCCCACGCCGTAATCCATCTGACCGACATTTCTTCTTCAGCATGGCGGTGACTTGAGGCGATCGCACACGCTGAGGAGCAGAGACAAATGACTTTCTGCAGCGAGCGGGCCCCTGAACTGTGCTGAGCTCATTGAGTGACAGGACACTGGTCAGTGAGCTCAGCACAGTTCAAGGGCCCGCTCACTGCATCAAGTCATTCTTCCCTGCTGCCCAGAGTGTGCGGTCACCTCAAGTCACTGATCACGCTGATGAAGAAATGTCGCACAGAAGGATTACAGCGTAGGACTCTGGATTAAATCATCTTCGGACAGGTGAGGGATGTTGTTCTTTTTTATTTTTGGTTTGTTTACAAGGGACAATGGCTTCAGGGAATTAGGTGTAAAGGTGAGTATAATGTGTTTTTTATTTTATTCTTATTTTTATACTTGTTGGAAACAGCGGGGGCAGAATTCTACTCTCAACATTGTCCCCTGCTCACGCCTATTGCAATGATAAGACATTCCTTCAACACCCGGTGGTGTTAAGGTTAATGGGTAGGTTAATTTTAACATTGAGAGATAGAATATCCAAAAAAAAATCAAGGAAATCACATTGTATAAATTAGATAAATTATTTTGCATTTTGCAGTGAGAAATAAGTTAGACGCTTCTAATCAACTCGTTACCTGCATTAAAGACAGCTGTCTTACATAGTCACCTGTATAAAAGACCCCTGTCCACAGACTCAATTAATCAGTCAAACTCTAACCTCTACAACATGGGCAAGACCAAAGAGCTTTCTAAGGATGTCAGGGACAAGATCATAGACCTGCACAAAGCTGGAATGGGCTACAAAACCATAAGTAAGACGCTGGGTGAGAAGGAGACAACTGTTGGTGCAATAGTAAGAAAATGGAAGAAATACAAAATGACTGTCAATCGACATGCAAAATCTCACCTCGTGGGGTATCTTTGATCATGAGGAAGGTGAGAGATCAGCCTAAAACTACACGGGGGGAACTTGT
This sequence comes from Phyllobates terribilis, assembly GCF_046119375.1. Classification (NCBI taxonomy): domain Eukaryota; kingdom Metazoa; phylum Chordata; class Amphibia; order Anura; family Dendrobatidae; genus Phyllobates; species Phyllobates terribilis. Next base: position 350,214,756 of record NW_027362761.1, on the reverse strand, counting down.
TAATGATCTCAAGGCAGCTGGGACCACAGTCACCAAGAAAACCATTGGTAACACATTACGCCTTAAAGGTTTAATATCCTGCAGTGCCCGCAAGGTCCCCCTGCTCAAGAAGGCACACGTGCAGGCCGTCTGAAATCTGCCAATGAAACCTGGATGATTCTGTGAGTTATTGGGAGAAGGTGCTGTGGTCAGATGAGACAAAAATTGAGCTCTTTGGCATTAACTCAACTCGCCGTGTTTGGAGGAAGACAAATGCTGCCTATGACCCAAAGAACACCGTCCCCGCTGTCAAGCATCGAGGTGGAAACATTATGTTTTGGGGGTGTTTCTCTGCTAAGGGCACAGGACTACTTCACCGCATCAATGAGAGAATGGATGGAGCCATGTACCGTAAAATCCTGAGTGACAACCTCCTTCCCTCCGCCAGGACATTAAAAATGGGCTGTGGCTGGATCTTCCAGCAAGACAATGACACAAAACATACAGCCAAGGCAACAAAGGAGTGGCTCAAAAAGAAGCACATTAAGGTCATGGAGTGGCCTATCCAGTCTCCAGACCTTAATCCCATAGAAAACTTATGGAGTGAGTTGACGCTCTGAGTTGCCAAGCGACAGCCTCAAAATCTGAATGATTTAGAGATGATCTGCAAAGAGGAGTGGACCAAAATTCCTCCTGACATGTGCGCTACCTTCATCATCAACTACAAAAACGTCTGACTGCTGTGCTTGTCAACAAGGGTTTTGCCACCAAGTATTAAGTGTTGTTTGCCAGAAGAATCAAATACTTATTTCTCACTGCAAAATGCAAATAAATGTATCTAATTTATACAATGTGATTTTCTTGATTTTTTTGGGATATTCTATCTCTCAATGTTATATTAACCTACCCTTAAAATTATAGACTGTTCATGTCTTTGTAAGTGGGCAAACTTACAAAAACATCAAGGGATCAAATACTTATTTCCCCCTCTGTTCATGTTGTGTCTGGATCAGGATACAAACAAGTGAACCAACCATCCATTCATGTGTATGGGGGAGCCAGGATATGTAAGTTATATAGGAGCCTTAACATTTCCAAATCATAACCTTTAGGGTATGTGCACAAGTTAAGTATTTGGTGCAGAAATTTCTGAATCATTTTGCATCTCTTGGCAGGAAAAAGGCATCGTACAATACACGATTTTTTGCCAAGTTTTTGCTGTGTCTTTTACATGCTTTTCTGGTGCAGATTTTCCCCCACTAATTAGTATGAACGAAATCTACAACAAAAATGCTGAAAGAATTGACATGCTGCCGATTTAAATCTGCACTAAATCTGCAAATAAGCAATGTGTGAATGAGACTTCAGGATTCTCATACACTTTGCTGGCGGCAGGAAACCCTTCAGGTTTTGTGACAAATCTGCACGGAAAAAAAGCAACAAATCTGCACAGGCCCTTACACTTTTGTGAAGCTCTCTAATGTCCAGATATGTGTGAATAATCTGAATATGTATTTCCAGTGTACACTGTGACAACATGGAGTGCTTTCTCCTTGTATTGTAATGCTTTGTTATCTCTGCGCTGTGAACGTTCATTAGGAGGAAGATAAAGAATTTGGGCATCGCATGGTTAATAATCTGCCGCTGACAGAACAACGCGCGGTGTAATAGTTTTGCGTTTGTTGTGTCAATCCTTTGCACTCCCCTGTGAAGGTGTTAATGCCAGGTTTGCAATGAATCTGCTTAATTAAGTGGGTCACACTAAACAGCCTTCTTCAGAACCTTCAATCTGTGAATCAGATCCGCATATGCCACTGAATTTACATAGCGCACAGACACATCTGAATAAATAAAGCCAGTCTGTGTAGTTCTAATTTAGTAGTTACTAGGGGAAAAACAAAAAAGAGAATTGAGGCTTGTAGATCAGTCCTCGGCCGTGTGTCCTTCCTGCTCGGTGGCAGGTCTAATGTACCATGCGTCTATGATTGTATGAAGCTGGCTAATCTCTATCGCCTTATCCTGTACAGCGTAATGCTAATGTTCTCATCTAATTATGCAGATAGATGGTCATTTCTTCCATTATAGCCTTCTCCTTTTTCTGCAGGAAAGGCGGTGTGGGGAGAAAGTGGCGAGCTGGTCTGTACTATTCCATTACCATCTCAGCCCACGCACTTCTGGAACGATGAAGATGGCAGCAAATACCAGAAAGCGTATTTCTCCAAATTCCCAGGTATCACATTAATATAGAAAAGTAATGGATCAACACATGTTGGAAACATGGCCTGTCCTCTTTAATGAGAAACCCAAAAGACAGTGAGTGGTCGTATGCGACCACCAGTCAGTGAAAAACATAATGAGGCGTGAGCGGGGTAAACCTACTGTAATGGTGTCAATGGAGAACTGTAATCTCAGGACAGGACGGTATGTCTATGTCACATCAATCAGAACTTGGTATTTCACATGTCCCTCATAAGACGTGTTCTTATATTCATTATGTTCCCATCCGCTGCACAAGTGAATATTCTATATCTATGCCCTTTTATTTATACTGTACATGTAAAATCCTCTGCAAAATGTTCTGGTTTCTGATCAATTCTATTCAGGATATGAAATGTGTCAGGTTTCTTCTTCTGCAGTTAGGACCCCTGCTGTGGCGGAGCTAGTGGCTCTGTAGTACAGTGTCAAATCTGACCGGGGTTTTCCTATGTGTCTCCAGCTCCCTCCCATCATATTCATCTTCCAGCTATTCTAGCAAGTTCAGAAGTATAGAGAGTTATTTTATGGTTAAATATATAATGTTACTATTTCTGCCTTCATAAAGGTATGTGTAAAGTACACGAGATACAAATGGGCCTCAGGTATCTTGGGACCTCTAGTGATTGATTTTACATCTATTTTTCCAGCATGTCTGTTATATAGAAGCTGCTGGGAAATGAATATTATAAGAAAACATCAGGCTGCCTTAAAAATCATCTCCATGTAAATAGGAAGTATAAAATAATCCTGCTGACCACAATGTCATGTATGGCCACAATGTTGTGTGGCCTTCAGCTTTTTAATGGGCTTGACTCATTATTTAGGTTCCGGAGTGCACCACTTCCCTGCCTCCCTGCTTGTCACAGAGCAGTCACTACTGATTGATTGACAGTTCAGACTAATATCAGCGTTGCGCTGCTGAAGCAAACTGTGTACTCTCTGATGCTGTTGCTAGCAGAGGCAACCTGGCCTCTGCAGCATTGAAGGAGCGAAAGGCGCTGAAGCTGTCTGGGTCAAGCCATCTGGCCAGCTACACAGCAGTGCTGACAAGCTCTATAGAAGGAGCTTGTGAGCACTTCGCTCCTTGCGTAAGACACAGGCCACCGCTGGTAGACTTCAGTGGTGGCCAGTAACTTAGACAATGAGCAGTAAACTATACATTTAAGAATCCCCTCGTTCTGGGGAATAGAAAGGATTGCAATTGTAGTGCAATTGTACTATTAAAGAACTTGAAAATAACCCCTTACGCTTGTTCACATACATATACATGAACGCAGTCAGTGAGCTAATGAATATAATGTGACTATTTCAGAACTAGAGTGACCAGTTGTGCTGTAACCATCTCTGGTATTTTAGGTATCTGGGCCCATGGAGACTACTGCAAAATAAATCCTAAGACAGGAGGCGTTGTTATGCTGGGGCGCAGGTGTGTATTATTGTCGTGAGCCCATAATTTGTGTTTTGACATGTGCTTTGTATTTTGGGAGAGACCTCATGGGGCAGCAGCCCACATACGACCAAGATTCCCCCATACCTAAGCGGCCAATGAAACAAAATCCCGGGGGCAAAAACTCGGATGCATACTGCCAGCCGCCCAACATGATTATTAACAGTGGTCCTCAATCTTTTCTAATTTGTGAGCTGCCTTGACATGAGACATGAACGCTGCTACAATATATCCAGTGATACATCTGGTCTCCGGAGGAGTGTCGCTTGTGTTTGGACCATCTATACCTTGTAAGGCAGCACTAATCATCATAATGGGGGATACTCGCTGCACCGGGTAAATTAGGCACACATGCAATGTCCTTCCGGTATTTTCTCAATACAGCGGTTTATTATCTTATCATAAACCGCATATCACACAGTCCTTCTTAGTATATCACCGGCATGTTTACACACTTCACATCTGGGAGTCTCTCAATTAGCAGACAGGCCCAATTGGCCCAAGTTACAGCCTTCAGCAAGGTAACACTATAGCAATGTCTATATAAGTGTCCATATAACAAAGTGTATTACCTTTGCCGGGTTTAGTTGCTGCAGTCCATTTAATCCGCCACCACTGTGGCTTTAAGGATTTCCCAGGTGGGGGTCTCTAGCCGTCGTCCCGTCTAAGGCTACTGGAATGTTTCACTCACACCCATCCAGTCTGCGCCTTACCGGATTCTTCACCAAGCCGCTGCCTTCCAAGGCCACTGGCATCTACACAAGATCCAGGCTTGACCTTTCAGGCTGCCAGGCTTCACGGTGTCCCACACACACAGGGAACAGGCCTCACGCCCAACACACCTGTCTCCCATCAAGCAGAGTTTATATATGCATCCCGTGCACACACACACACATACTGACAGGACCTTGCTGATGTCACAGTCATGTGATCAGACAGGCATTCTGTGCGTGCAGGACCTGTGCTATGTCACAGTCATGTGACCAGTCACCTGAGGGGGAAGGTACATGGTCAGGTAAAACACATCCTGGACCATTACCGTAATGCCAGCAAGTCGCTGCATTACATATCCCCCCCCTCTGTTCAAACTTGTGGGGTTGAACACATAATATACACAATCACTATAACCCCCAGCTCACATAGAGACCATGTACTTTACAATTGTGCTACTCAGCCACTGGAACATTAGTCAACGACATTAGCCCATTCCTTAGGGACCTACCATTTGTCACTGTCACTGACTTCGTCAGGTCACCTTTCCGGGTCGTAACCTTGTCAGAGCTCCCCCGCTCCCAGCGGTCAGTTGTAACCTTGTCAGGTCTCCCCCGCTCCCAACGGTCAGTCATACAGCGGTGTTACTCACATGCCCTGGTATCTAAGGTCCGGTTCGACTCCGTAATGTCCCGTCCTCTATTGGGTTGTTTGTATGGGCTGCTCAAACCTGAGTTACTGGAGGTTTCACTACCTCTAAACCCACGCCCACTACTCTCAGGACATCTTGAAAGGTCCCTAACTCCAGCTATAGCTGTTCTGTTATTTAGGGGGCCCTTTCTCTGTCTGGTCTCATAATTTCTAAACGGCTGCCATCTTCTGTTACTCAGATGATGCTGTCTATCCACTCGCAGTCTAGCGAGATTCAACTGTTCTACCTCTCGCAGGTAGGTCACTCGGTACTCCAACAGCATGCGCATATATTCCAGGCTTTCTTCTGTTCCTACAGCGGAGAATGATACCATGCCGTCTTCGTCTGGTATCCAGTCCTGAAGATCACGTGGACTGCTTACTTTCCCCACACCAGACTTTTTGACCATCATCTGCATGGCTCGACCATTTCTCCCATCTAGCTTCCTCACCAGAACATGAGGCACCCGGATGACCTCTTCTTGTTGAGCTTTCCTCAACAACTCCAGTTGTCTAACGGCTTGTTCCGTCTTCAACCGGAGAAACCGCTTCGTGCGAATACATCGCCAGTGCATGTCCCTTAGGATAGCCACCCTCTTCACTGTGACTTCGGTCGTGGACAGGACCACCAGCTGTTTAGCTTCTGAGGTCAAGTACACCTTACAGGCTCCCACTGCCTTCTTAAACTCCTCATGCACGGACTCACTGGTGCATTCTTCCCTCAAATCCTCGGGTACATCTACAAGGCACTTGTACCGAGACGTTTCGGTCTCGCCAGTGGTTTCCAGACGATCAACCAGCTCAGGTTTCAGGGGCAACTGACCTCCAGCTTCTTCACCCTGTATGCTTCCCCTGAGCTGACTCACAGCTACAAATTCACGAATTTTCGTCTTGACCACTTCCATCTCATATTTATCTGTGGTTAACACTCTCTTAACTCTCCTCAGGTCCACATTCTCATGGTATAAGGGAGTGAGTGCAACGTGTTCGCCCTTTTCCTTCTCCAAGAAGGCCTCGTTCACTGAGTGATACTTTGTCAGGCGACTTTTGGGCCCGGAAACTTCTTCCTCTAGCTCCGCCACTCGCCTCTCAGCGGCCCGTCTCTGAAGCTCTTCCTGCTTCAACTGCTCTTCCAGCAGCAAAGCTCTCTCAGACCTCTCCGTCTCCAATGCGCCCACTCGGCGCTCAATAGCCAGTCTCTCACGCTTCTCTTGCGTCCACTGGGTTTGTAGCAACTCCTTGAGCTGCTTGATCTCGGCTCCGACATCCACCAAACCCTCCGAGCCCACATCACTCGGGGAGGTATCTGCTTCATACCTCCCATCACCAGCGGTCAACTCCTGGCCCTGGTCTGTGGCTTTTCCGATAGACTCCTCCATCTTCTCTCGCTCAGCTTCCATCTTGCTGACTGTTTCCTTAAGGTACGTCTCCGCCTTCTGGCGAGTATCACAGGATATCTGTAGCTCCTTTACCTGAGCTTCCAGATCTAGGGTCTTTCCCCGGAGATCATCGTTCTCCTCACGGGTGTCTTGCAGAGTGGTCTCAACCACTTGGCGCACTTGCTCTGCACCCGCCTTATCCTCCTCTAGTTTTTCCTTCACCTTGAGGAGATCCTCATAATCTCTCTTACTCTGTTGCAGTTCCCTACTGCGTTCACCACACTCCTTCTTGGAGTCACACAGCTCCTGGTTGAGCTGTTTGCGCAGTCGTTCTAGGATTTGTTCACGTCCAGAAACTCCATCCTGCCGCGCCTCCTTCTCAAGCTTCAACTGCAAAACCTCTTCCTTGATTTTGCGGCGGTCCTCCTTAATTGCGTAGAACATTTCCTTCCACTGGTTAATTTCCGCGTGGCTTTGCTCTACGTCTCGCTGCCAGTTCCTCATAAGCTGGTGTATTTTCTGCTGTTCAGACTCCAGGATCAACTGGTCTGAGGACACGTTCCCCAGGTTTTCACATAATTGCTGCACATCACTCTGACCCTGCTGGCCGATAGGCTCCAGCTCTTGGTCACGACTGGCCGCCTCCTCTTTCAGGGCTGTCAGATCCTTCTGACTCGGTACCGTACCGGAGGTTGCTACTGGCAACGTCACCTTCTCTTCTACTTCTAATGGGGGATCCACACTTGAAGCAAAGGCACACAGTACTACATTCTCTTTATTTTCATTTTCAGCCAAGTCTACAGGAGCAACCTTTTTGTGGCCCTTGCGCCGTCTACGAGATGGGGACTTTCTCACCTCGTCTAGCCCCTCCTGACTGACCTCTCCTTCTACTTTCGTAGTGTCACCGTCAGCTACGGGGTCTGTGTCACTCCCCATGGTGTTGTGGACTAACAGGTCACCTCCCACTTTGACGTCAACCCCTTCTACTGGAGCTACCCCGTTATCAACGGTCACATTGTCATTTTTAGGAGGTACCAACCCACCACCAGTAATTTTTTTTTGATTTTCTATCCTCCACGCTGTTTTGAACAACCGCCCCTTTTTTAGACTCCGCCCCCTTTTTAACAACCACACCGGCAGGGGAATTTTTACAAGAAAAATCAACAATAGTCTTAGGACTCAGTTCACAACAGCTCTTACCACCTCCCCGGGCACTCTGGGACAACACTGGCGCCCCCGGAGAAATTTTGTGGCCCCGCCGAGCCACAGCAAACCAGGTTTGAGTGCGACGCCAATCTTCGCAACCCCACCGAGTTGCAGCCAGATGCTTTAATCCACACTCGTCGTCCTGTGCCGTTGCCCCTAGCAACCGGGCTGCAGATGCCCCTAGCAACCGGGTTGTCGTTGCCGCTAGCAACCGGGCTGCAGTTGCCCCTAGCAACCGGGCTGCAGTTGCCCGCATTCTCGAACCATATGTAAGGCAGCACTAGTCATCATAATGGGGGATACTCGCTGCACCGGGTAAATTAGGCACACGTGCAATGTCCTTCCGGTATTTTCTCAATACAGCAGTTTATTATCTTATCATAAACCGCATATCACACAGTCCTTCTTAGTATATCACCGGCATGTTTACACACTTCACATCCGGGAGTCTCTCAAGTAGCAGACAGGCCCAATTGGCCCAAGTTACAGCCTTCAGCAAGGTAACACTATAGCAATGTCTATATAAGTGTCCATATAACAAAGTGTATTACCTTTGCCGGGTTTAGTTGCTGCAGTCCATTTAATCCGCCACCACTGTGGCTTTAAGGCTTTCCCAGGTGGGGGTCTCTAGCCGTCGTCCCGTCTTAGGCTACTGGAATGTTTCACTCACACCCATCCAGTCTGCGCCTTTCCTTATTCTTCACCAAGCCGCTGCCTTCCAAAGCAACTGGCATCTACACAAGATCCAAGCTCGACCTTTCAGGCTGCCAGGCTTCACGGTATCACGGTGTCCCACACACACAGGGAACAGGCCTCACGCCCAACACACCTGTCTCCCATCAAGCAGGGTTTATATATGCATCCCGTGCACACACACACACACACACACACACACACACACATACTGACAGGACCTTGCTGATGTCACAGTCATGTGATCAGACAGACATTCTGTGCGTGCAGGATCTGTGCTATGTCACAGTCATGTGACCAGTCACCTGAGGGGGAAGGTACATGGTCAGGTAAAACACATCCTGGACCATTACCGTAATGCCAGCAAGTCGCTGCATTACAACCTATACAATGACCAATGCCTAATCTAGTTTATAGATATGGATATAAAAAAAACTGTATGATTACCGCCGTGCAAATATTGTACATTTTCCCCTGGGAGTATAAATGGTTTAATGTCTTGTTCGTTTTACTTGCAGCGATGGAACACTGAATCCAAACGGAGTACGATTTGGAAGCTCCGAAATCTACAATATAGGTACAATTATCCAATGCCTACAATATGCCCTCCACCAGCCACTGAATAGGTTAATTTTCTACATAATGGTAACGAGGAGGTTGAAAATAAGAAACTGTCATTACTTTAAGTGGGAAGAAATGACTAATGTGTAGCCAAGATTTGTAATGCAGAAGTTCACTACTGGGACTTGCTAATTAAACGTATTTTCAACATTCGGCTGCTGACTGGCTATACTAACAAAGCCATTATTACGTCTCCTGAATGGATACAGATTAGACTCCCACTGCTCCCCTCCAATTCCCTTTTACGCGTCTCCATCAGACATTAACTGCTGCTTATTACTGGGGCTTAGAGGATAGATCAGGTCATACAGTCATTATTGGAAAAACCTCATTGAGCTGTAACCGCATTCTAAGTAGTGGAAAACCCAAGCGTAGAAAAGTTCAGAGACGCTTGGTAGGAAAGTATAGCAGAATACACCAATGCGATAACAAAATGGATTGCAATAATGTGAACTTTGAATGGTTTTACTGCACATAAGGTGGAATAGACCAAGTATGTTCATACTGTCCAGTGTATTAAAGAGAAGGATGTGAGCTGGAATTGGGGATCTGTAATGAGAGTGACTTTGTCTTGTTGCAGTTGAATCATTTGTGGATGTGTCAGACAGCCTCTGTATCCCCCAGTACAATAAAGACGGGGAGGAAAGGGTTATTCTTTTCCTTAAGATGAACAATAACTGCACCTTTACCCGTGATCTGGTGAAAAGGATAAAGGACTCCATCCGCATAGCACTGTCTGCCAGGCACGTGCCCGCCCTGATCCTGGAAACAAAAGACATTCCGGTAAGAAGATCACTGCTCTGTATTGTAACAAACCCAATAAAAAAATAGAGGTTCATGCTAAAATGTGCAAACTGACATGTTTCATTCACACGATAAGGTAAATTTATAGTGCTCAGAGCTGCCTGAATACCAATGTCCTTTTTACACCAATGGACGTATTGGAAAGTCTCTGGGGATGCTGAATAAATCATTGGGTATCGGCTCAGTTTATAAGAGGGTTAAATGGAGCAATTACCCCTAGAGTTTAGCGTTAAGCAGGGGCATGAACTTGGCAGTTGCTAACACTCTACCAAAGAAAGTATGGTCGGTTCTCCTGCTGATTATTTCAGTGCGTCCCGAACAGTGAAGCACCCCCCGAGTTGTTGGTATGGGGTGGCAGCTTTCATAGGATTAATCCTAGGCTGATTTTTCTGCTATACACATTTTATATGCTGATTTCTGCTACTCTTCACATTTCTCTCTTCAGCAACATAATACAGTTTTGTCTCTTCTGGTGAGGTAGCTTCTCAAAGCTCTCAGTCCAGGTAAGCTGCTGTTGTGCAGCACAGACAGGTGATGTTGGTGCAGCAGCGGGGCGGACTGGCTGAAGCAACAGGCTGAAGAAAATGGTCAGCAACTGGAGACTTGAGCAGTAGTCCACAAGGAAGCTGTAGACTCTGCGTCAGGAGACCGATGAGGCAGATTCGAGGCTCAGCAGAGTAGACTAGCAATGTTGCAGAGCAGTGTGTGACCAGGGGCTCAGGGGAAAGAAGATCAGCAGAGTAAGGCAATGTAGTAGAGACGAGGGATGCTGCAGAGTTAGTTGAGTTTGTTAAATGACTCACAATGAGGATGTAGCAGAGCTTGTAGAGTAGTGGCATGGATGTCAACTGCCTGAATACTCAGGCGGCACCCAGTTGCTTGAACAGGCCTATAAGGCCAGGGAGTGAGACTTAACTAGAGCATGCCTGATTACTGTAGTATCCCGACATGCAGAAGAACAGAGGTTGCCGACCATGGCAGGTGGAAGACTGAGAGCCTTGCCCTGCAGCCAGGAAACTTTACTCTGTTAATGAGTGTAAATTGGTTTAGGAACATGACAAAATTACAAATAGCACTCACTACTGAGGCCCAGGGATTGGCAGGTTCATGCTGGTGAGGCTCCAGTAGAACGTTTCAGAATCCCTGCATTGCCTTATTGAAAGTACCTTATGGAGGTGAAGTGTACTCATGCTCTGTATACTACACGATATTCTTACTTGTACACTAGAAAAGCCTTTTTCGTTGACACACTATTACTATGCTATTTGGGCATATTATAACACCTTATTTAGACACTGTATGGCACTTGCATACATTTGAACACTGTATGACGCTCTTATACATTTGGACACTTTATGGCACTCGCATACATTTGGACACTGTATGACACTCGCATACATTTGGACACTGTATGGCACTCGCATACATTTGGACACTGTATGGCACTCGCATACATTTGGACACTGTATGGCACTCGCATACATTTGGACACTGTATGGCACTCGCATACATTTGGACACTATGGCACTCGCATACATTTGGACACTGTATGGCACTCGCATACATTTGGACACTATGGCACTCGCATACATTTGGACACTGTATGGCACTCGCATACATTTGGACACTATGGCACTCGCATACATTTGGACACTGTATGGCACTTCCATACATTTGGACACTATGGCACTCGCATACATTTGGACACTGTATGGCACTCGCATACATTTGGACACTATGGCACTCGCATACATTTGGACACTGTATGGCACTCGCATACATTTGGACACTATGGCACTCGCATACATTTGGACACTGTATGGCACTCGCGTACATTTGGACACTGTATGGCACTCGTATACATTTGGACACTGTATGACACTTGCTTACATTTGGACACTGTATGGCACTCGCATACATTTGGACACTGTATGACACTTGCTTACATTTGGACACTATGGCACTCGCATACATTTGGACACTGTATGGCACTCGCATACATTTGGACACTGTATGGCACTCGCGTACATTTGGACACTGTATGGGACTCGTATACATTTGCACACTGTATGGCACTCGCATACATTTGGACACTGTATGACACTTGCTTACATTTGGACACTGTATGACACTCGTATACATTTGGACACTGTATGACACTTGCTTACATTTGGACACTGTATGGCACTCGCATACATTTGGACACTGTATGACACTTGCTTACATTTGGACACTATGGCACTCGCATACATTTGGACACTGTATGGCACTCGCATACATTTGGACACTGTATGGCACTCGCGTACATTTGGACACTGTATGGCACTCGTATACATTTGCACACTGTATGGCACTCGCATACATTTGGACACTGTATGACACTTGCTTACATTTGGACACTGTATGGCACTCGCATACATTTGGACACTGTATGACACTCGCATACATTTGGACACTGTATGACACTTGCTTACATTTGGACACTGTATGGCACTCGCATAGCTTTGGACACTGTATGACACTCGCATACATTTGGACACTGTTTAACACTTGCATACATCTGGACACTGTTTGGCACTCGCATACCTTTGGACAATTTATGGCACTCACATACGTTTGGACACTGAGTGTTTATGAGGTGTACAGTGAATGTACTGGCACCATTATGTCTAGAATGCACCGCTTGTTCCCTGTTTTAAGGAAAAAGATTTATGTGCCAAATAAATTGCTGGGTAATATATATGCAAGGGGTATGAACAACTCTGCTATCCTATTAGGTATAACCACCCCAAGGTCACATTTTGCTGATTTTGACTTACTTTTGTTTTTTGTTACAATGTGCACCATAGTTTATAAAGGGAATCAGGTTCATCATGTCTAACCTATACATTAATACTAATACAGTGAAGTAAATAATTATTTGATCTCTTGCTGTTTTTGCAAGTTTGCCCACTGACAAAGACATGAACAGTCTATAATTTTAAGGGTAAGTTAATTTTAACATTGAGAGATAGAATATCCAGAAAAAAAACAAGAAAATCACATTGTATAAATTAGATACATTTATTTGCATTTTGCAGTGAGAAATAAGTATTTGATCCCTCTGGCTAGCAACTAAGTGGCAAAACCCTTGTTGGCAAGCACAGCAGTCAGAGGTTTTTTGTAGTTGATGATGAGGGTTGCGCACATGTCAGGAGGAATTTTGGTCCACTCCTCTTTGCTGATCATCTCTAAATCATTCAGATTTTGAGGCTGTCGCTTGGCAACTCGGAGCTTCAACTCCCTCCATAAGTTTTCTATGGGATTAAGGTCTGGAGACTGGCTAGGCCACTCCATGACCTTAATGTGCTTCTTTTTGAGCCACTCCCTTGTTGCCTTGGCTGTATGTTTTGGGTCATTGTCTTGCTGGAAGACCCAGCCACGACCCATTTTTAATGTTCTGGCGGAGGGAAGGAGGTTGTCCCTCAGGATTTCACGGTACATGTCTCCATCCATTCTCTCATTGATGCGGTGAAGTAGTCCTGTGCCCTTAGCACAGAGACACCCCCAAAACATAATGTTTCCACCTCGATGCTTGACAGTGGGGATGGTGTTCTTTGGGTCTTAGGCAGCATTTCTCTTCCTCCAAACACGGCGAGTTGCCTTAATGCCAAAGAGCTCAATTTTTGTCTCATCTGACCACAGCACCTTCTCCAAATAACTCACAGAATCATCCAGGTGTTCATTGGCAAACTTCAGACCGGCCTGCACATGTGCCTTCTTGAGCAGGGGGACCTTGCGGGCACTGCAGGATATTAAACCTTTAAGGCGTAATGTGTTACCAATGGTTTTCTTGGTGACTGTGGTTCCAGCTGCCTTGAGATCATTAACAAGTTCCCTCCGTGTTGTTTTAGGTTGATCTCTCATCTCCCTCATGATCAAGGATACCCCACGAGGTGAGATTTTCCATGGTGCCCCAGATCAATGTCGATTGACAGTCATTTTGTATTTCTTCCATTTTCTTACTATTGCACCAACAGTTGTCTCCTTCTCACCCAGCGTCTTACTTATGGTTTTGTAGCCCATTCCAGCTTTGTGCAGGTCTATGATCTTGTCCCTGACATCCTTAGAAAGCTCTTTGGTCTTGCCCATGTTGTAGAGGTTAGAGTCTGACTGATTAATTGAGTCTGTGGACAGGAGACTTTTATAAAGGTAACTATGTAAGACAGCTGTCTTTAATGCAGGTACCGAGTTGATTAGAAGCGTCTAACTGGTCTGTCGGAGCCAGAACTCATAATGGTTTGTAGGGGATCAAATACTTATTTATCACTGCAAAATGCAAAAAAAAATGTATCTAATTTATACAATGTGATTTTCTTGATTTTTTTGGGGGGATATTCTATCTCTCAATGTTAAAATTAACCTAACCTTAAAATTATAGGCTGTTCATATCTTTGTTAGTGGGCAAACTTACAAAAACAGCAAGGGATCAAATACTTATTTCCTTCACTGTACATAATTAATAAAACCTAGTTTTCATTGTTTCGTGTTATTTTATTATTATCTTATTTACTATATCTTGCTATAAATGGCTTTTTGTTATTGTAGTCTACCAGCTCTGATAGTGTTAATATGTCCAAGGGACGAAAATAATCAAAACACTTCCAAGCAAAATATTCTGAAAGTTTGGAAAAGAATTGCGACCTTGAATGATTATAGAACTGCCAAGTTTCATCATGATCTGAGTCTTTTTTTCCCATAAGTCATAAGCATCTGAAAAACAGGATTTAACATAATGCTGCCTCACTAGATTTAATGTAAGGAGCTATGAGTTTGGCAGGGAACAGTGGAGACTGATATGCATTCTTAAGCTTTCTCTAATGTATCTGTGGGATGCAGAATGTCTTTATTTCTGCCTGTTTCATAACTTTCTGCTTTACTTTATTCACTTTGGGAGTTCCCAGGTGAATTCCCTGTTTTTTTACATGTTGATTTCTTTTCAGCCTTTTACCATTTTTTCTCTTGAAAACTAATTATGCGTGTGTTTTATATTTGTTGCTTTACTTCTAGATGGTATTTTAAGATTTTTTTAAGTGTAATTTTCAATATTGCTTTCAACAGCGAAGAAAACCTCAGACTTCATTTGTCTGTTGAAAAGAATAATTGGTAGAAAATGATGCCAAAAGGAGTTTTCCAAGCACACAGATGATTAAAGCATTGTAAAGCTCATGAGAAGTGAAGAAACTTAATAATATGATCGATTTACGAAACTTAATAAAAATAGTTGCTGTTAAAATTCTGCTTTGCTCCTGAGCTGTCAGTTGGTCATTTGACCTCCAGCTCTTTACTTCCTACTTCAGTCCATACAAAGTGCAGAGTACGGAGATTTTGGGCCCGATAAATCAAAACAATTTTCGCAACTTTTAACGTTTTCATGCCAGTTTCTCAGCTAAAATGGGTGGATGGGGGTCCTGCGGGGGCGTAATAGCAATTAAATGAGCTGTGGAATTTTCTACACCAGAAATCTCACTCCAGTCAGGGACTGGAGTAAGATTTGTGACGAGGCTCATGAAGGCCACTTGTCAGACGCCTGTTAATGAATCAGGAGTGTCTGATTCCAACATGCCCCCTCATCAAGACTGGTTCGAAAATCGCTGGTCTTGATTAATCGAGGCTTTTGTGTCTGTGATTAATGGGATGTAACCTCAACAGTCGAGCACAGTCCTTCATGCCGGAGGCGAGACTCAGCCAGCTGCTCACTGAGCAGTGTGCAGAACAAATGGTGATGTAATTTAGGGCATAGACAGTGATTCTCGGCAAGTTGGGAGTTACGAGAAATGCGTTCACATGGTGGGAGCAGTACAGGCTCCACAGAGAAGGAGAATCTGATCAACTAGTTGCCAAAGGGGAAGTTATGGGGCGTCCCAGAGTTCTAGATAACATTATAGTAACCCATACAGTTCATGGAGTGTGTGTTGCCAGTGTCAGCACTTATCATATTGTCTGTGCCATTATATTGTGTAACATTATTAACCGCAGGAAAGTCTCAGGATAGCGGATACTAAGTAAAGTGGGAAGAGTGTTAGGAGTGAGAAACAGTGTGGGCAGCAATTTAGCCATCTTGAGACTGTATAGAAGCCTCAGGATGGTGCTTTGTAGGTGGAGTGGGTGGGCAGTGAGGGTGAGTGTTTACATTCACACCGCCAGATGCTTATTTCCTCTGATATCAGTTGTCGGGGAAAGTCAGGAGACCCCCATATACATTATTAGATAGTTGCCACATTCAGCGATCTACAAACTAATGTGTATATGTACCTTTTAGATCAAGTCGTTTCAGCAAGAGAGCTAGAATAAAGGAAATACAAACATTAAATCACTTAGTAACTTGCATGTACTTATAGTTGTATACTCGTGTTGTATAGTATGAAGTAACCTGTGGTTTCTTTATTTGCTTTCCAGTATACTATTAGTGGGAAGAAGGTTGAAGTTGCTGTGAAACAAACGATCGCAGGCAAGGAAGTAGCTCACCGTGGGGCTTTCTCTAACCCACAATCCCTGGATTTGTATCGCAATATTCCTGAGCTACAGAATTACTGAGCACTGGGCACAAGAGACTGTCTATGTGGCATGTGCCTATTCATGCCAATCGTGTATATATACTGTATTTAGGTGGATATGTCTTGGTCTTTAACATGGAAATGGGAAAAATATCTATCCATCGGCCCACCTAATCTATCTCACACTCTTTGTAGATCTTTTAAAAAAGAATCCAGTTTTCTTCTGTTTTCAGTCTGATGATAGGAATCCTTAAATATTTGATTGGTAACCCAGTACATTTATAGGGTTTAGCCTTTATGGCTTGCAAATTTGATGTGATTGAAGATCACATGAAGAGCAATGCTGCATTTACACCTAGCTTTTTATGGCAGTGTTGATAATAAAGGAATTGGCTCTTTGAATGTAAATGGGCCAGTACAGCCTGTACACCTTAGGGCCCCATTCACATTAGGTAGAAGTGAGCCGAACCCGAGGATTTCTTCAGGGTCAGCCCACCATTTAATGTGTATGGGGATCGACGGGTCCACCAAGCGTGTAACAAAGCGCAATGTGAATGCACCCTAAGCTGTGCTAACCTTTGGGGCTTCCTGCAGAACGCTGCTTGTCAGTGGTAGAGATTTTTTTATGTAGATAATTAAGATCCTCATTTTTCTCTTGCACATAAACATTTTAGACATATGAAAGATCCTATGTGCATTCCCTTTCTCAGCCTTAAAACAACAGGTACGACTATACAGTACAATGCAGCTCTCCTCTTACCATGGTGCTTTACAGCAGTTACAACACTGCAAATGGCGTTCTGGCAGCAGAACCTTTTAAATGCATTTTACGATAGTTAACGACTGTAAGACATTTTTATATGACATAGAAAATAACCTTTTTATTCCCTGATCGTCCCTAAAAACAAACGCAAAATTCTGTAATCTATTATGGTATCGCAGGAACCTCTCTAGCACATTCCCTTTGTCTAATATGTGAGCGGCCTGAAGATGATGGGCAATGATGGAGGGACTGCACACCTTAGTGCCGCACTATATTGTTAAATCCTGCAATGTTTATGGCTCTAGTATCAACCTGAGGAAGTGCAATGCAATGCTTTTAATTTTTTTTTTCTTCCTAAGACCATTTCTATCCTCTGGTTACTGATGTGTCTGCTTTACTGTGAGATTTGTTTACAGGGTTTCCATAATTGTACCTCTATAATGTAGGCAGATGTGGGGAATACAGAATGACTTATGCCAAACCCAAGTGCACTAGCCCTGCATCCTGCTGCTTATTGGTCAGTCCGGGTGTGATTTTTGTGTAACTTTCCATTAGCCGTTTGGCTAGCTGCTTCCGGTTCCAGTTATTTGTTACTGAGTGTGGTTGTGGCTGCACCCTTTACTGCCCATGTCATTTGGGCACGTTTGGTTTTCCAGTTGCATTAGAAGCTGTTCACAATATTTTATGTATTCCTTCTACAATATTACAAAAACCATTAAAGGAAACAAAACAATGCAATGTCATGATCTTGGCAAGTAAAAGATCAGGTCAAACCAATGATATTTGTTGCTTTTAAAGTTATGTTGCGTATTTGCTCTATACGACAAGATACAATTGCTTTTATATGTTACAACACATTGGCCCACATTTACTAATGCTTTCTATTATTTATCTTAAAGGGAATCTGTTAAAAGGTTTATGCTGCCCCATCTGAGAGCAGCATAATGTAGGAGTAGACACACTGATTCCTGTGGTGAGTCACTTATTGACTTCTTGCTGTAATTTTGATCATTGTTTTATCTGCTCGGGATCTGCTAGTCCTCTCAATGATGAGCTCCTGCCATGTACTTCTCTATATTCATGACCTCAGTTTATCCCAGCCCCCCGCAACTGATTGTCTACTTTCTGTCTATGTACAGTGTAGACAGAAAGCTGTCCATAAGTGGTGTGGCGGGGTTAATACAGAGCTTAAAATTGAGAAGACTAGCAGAGCTGCTGCAGATTAATCAGTGGTATTGTCCAAACCACAGCAAGGAGTCTATTAAATGTCACTGTGTTGGTATCTGGGTCTATGTCCTTCCTTATATTGTTTCTCTCAAATTGAGAATTATAACCTTGGTTACAGATTCCCTTTCAGCTGAGTCAATGCAGTCTGTACAGGCACTAAATGGTATCTCAGTGGGAAACATTATATTTCATGCATGATACGCCAAATGTGATACTTTACTATTATTTATGCCAGTTGGCTTACTTTACATCATTATTTGGGGTAAAATTCAGGTGCACACCAATAATCGGTGTCTTTTTAGACCTGCCTGATCAGCTGCACCACCCTCTTTTTAGATAATTGAAAAATTAGATACACACATTGGTTCTTCTTGGTGCAAATCAATAACAAGTTTGTCTAAATTGATTTAGATAAAAAAAGTGCAACTTACACCAGATATCTGGCACAATAACCAGTAAATATGGGCCACTATTTTACCTTCTGTGTAGATAGCAACAAATTTTTACATGTTTTATTGCAGTTTGAGAATGCATTGTATGTGTATTAAACTGTTTATTGTTATGCATTAAAGTCAATACCTTTTCAGCATATGGCAATCTTCTTTCTTTTTTTTTAAACTATTTGGTTTTTCAGATATTAATGGCAATATAATCCTATAATGCCTCATAAGCAAGACCAAGTTGAATGTGGTTCACACGATGCAAGAGACATTACAAGCTATTATAACCTAAGTATAGCAGTGTAAAGCCCCCGTCACACTAAGCGAGATCGCTGCTGAGTCACAAGTTTTGTGACACAACAGCGACCTCAGTAACGATCTCGCTACGTTTGACACTTAGCAGCGACCAGGCCCCTGATGTGAGATCGCTGGTCGTGTCGGAATGGTCTGGACATTTCTTTGATCGTTGAATCCCCGCTGGGTAGCATGTATCGCTGTGTTTGACACCTTACCAACGACCTTGTTGACGACTCAGACACAGAAACACATAGGCGTGCATTGTTATACAGATCGTTACGGGTCGCGGCATCGTTGCTGCGTCGTTGGGAAGATCTGACTGTTTGACATCTCACCAGCGACGCAGCAACGATTCCTGACAGGTCGTATCGTTGTCGGGATCGCTGTAGCGTCGCTTAGTGTGACGGGGCCTTTAGTGTGCTAAGAAGTAAGACGCGAGGCACTGGGATAATTGCCTAAATCCTACTCTGCTGCTACTCCAAACTTTAATTCTCTGCTGGATTTATTGGTCAAAGAGCCTGAATTGGCAGAGAATTGTGGCAAGTATAATCTAGTCTCATTTCTGGTAGCATGTTATTAAAGACTTAAAGAGGTTGTCCACTACTTTTTCATTGATGACCTATCCTTAAGATAGGTCACCAATGTCTGATCAGCCGGGGTCCGACATCCCCGCCGATCAGCTATTATTGGTGTCACCGGCGGCCGGAAATACTACCTTGTGGAGCTGGCGGTCTTCTGATAGTTCAAATCAATAGGAGGCGGATGTGTAGTACCCTGCGGCGGCCAATGTCAGAAGACAGCCAGCTCCGCAAGTGAGTATTTCCGGCCGCCGACGCTGATAACAGCTGATCGACGCGGCTGCCAGGTATCGGACCCCGGCCGATCAGATATTGATGACCTATCCTAAGGATAAGTCATCAATAAATAAGTAGTAGATTACCTCTTTAATGCATTAATGTTGATCAAAAATGGCAGCCACATTTGAGCACATAGTGAAAAACTATAGTAGCATGTACCGTATCCTGCAACATGGGGAATGGAAGTTAAGAAATATGCTTCATGTTACTAAACCACCTTAAGCTACACTTAAGAAGTTTTCCCTGGTGTGGGAAAAAGAGGGTGAGGGTTACATTTTCTTTCATGCTGCCTGATAATGGCTTTGCTCAAACTTGGCATTGATCAATTTTACAGAACCACACTGCAGGCTGAATGTGGCCCCTGGGCTGAAAATTGTGAGTGATTCATAGATACCGAATGAAATTCAATCTGTAATGGATCAATAATTGCGCTTCCGAAAAGGAAATTCTAAAAAGAACAGAAAATTAGCATGCAATATTGCAAATTGCAATTTGAAATTGTGCCCATGGTGATATCAAGAAAACTCGAACATTATTCTCTGCCGTTTCTCTAATGGCTTTTTTAGTTAGTGAAACAGTTATTTTGCCATTATGGTAGACCTTTTAAGAAGCCAAATGTTACATTTTTTACATCGTTTACCTCAATTACCTATGTCATGGCCTAATTTCTCTATTCCTGTAATACCAGAGCGGTAACTGTGCACATATTATCAGTGCATCATTAAGAGACTAGAAAGCGATGGTGCCAGAGTCCATATAGAACTACAGGAAAGTACTGTACCTGTCAATTACATTCTTGATTTCAGTTTATTGTTCAAAGAAGATTTTACTCCAAACACAAATCTGATATATTCAGACAACCTTATAAATGGACACGGAAAAATGGGTCATTTCGCTCCTGTTCCATAAGAACAATTATCTGATTTTGTCAATTTACCTTATTTATCATTTTCTGGTCTATACATTAATATAATAGCCGGGAAATCAGCCCTATAGACAAAGTCTGTAATCCTAGTAGCTAAAATGACACTGAAATATGTTGTGCCATTTGGCTACTAGGGATATTTAAATAATATGCCGTCCACATACTGAATTCGGTGTAATCATGAGAGCTGGGAGCACCGGCTTTTTTTCATATCAGTCGTTGATAATTCTTATTATTATAGCGCCATTTATTCCATGGCGCTTTACATGTGAAAAAGGGGGTATACATAGCAAAAACAATTACAATAATCTTGAACAAAAATGCAATGGCAACTGGTACAGAAGGAGAGAGGACCCTGCCCGCGAGGAATCAGTCTACAAGGGATGGGTGAGGATAATGATGCAGACTTCTCCAAGACAAGCAACATGGCATTCTCTGTACAGAACTGCTTGCAGCATATAATGGTGAAGTATGCACAAACCCTCAGGGTAATTTCATGTGTGACTTATTTGCTACAGATTTACAGCGCAGATTTACCAGCAACCATTCCACAGCGAAAGGTTAGGTGCACATTATCGATTTCTCTCCATCCGAGAAAAATTGATCTGATTATGCTAATCACACTCTGATCAGAGTTTGATCAGAGTGGGATCTGATTTTCTCGGAGGCGTAGAAAAAAAAAAACCTTCTCCATTATGTCAGTCCAGACTGTAGTTGGATGTTATCTAAGTGCAGTCTGATTTTTTTTTTTACAAACCTATAGACCTGAATGGGTGAGAGTCATCCGATTCCCGCAGGCAAATAGAGCGTACTGTGATTTTTTAAAATTGTATTTATTTATTTTTCTTCCTCAGTCTACTCTGTCAGAGGACAAAAATCAGACATGTACACAGTCCCATAGAATAACATTGAGTACAAATGCTTCCGTCAAAACCACGGATAGCACTCATCTGATTTCTACGGTCATGTGCACGAGCCCTAATGCAGAAACAACTAGGAAGATAGGATTAAGCAAATCTCATCTACACATAATTTATATGGTGAAAATATCTATGTGTGCAGTGTCAATTGTTTTTTATTTAATTCGTCATGGAGTTCGCCCAAAATTGCAGCATGTACTGGTACCATTAGACTTAGAAGTTTAGTCTAATCTCAAATCTGTTAGTGATTACTTCTAAATACATTAGACTAATGTTATCAGTCAGCCAACAGTGTAATGTGTGTGGGGTCCAGATAGATGATTGTTGCTGGACTGCTGATCCTTTTAAGCCCCCGTCTCACATAGCGAGATCGCTAGCGAGATCGCTGCTGAGTCACGGTTTTGGTGACGCAACAGCGACCTCACCAGCGATGTCGCTATGTGTGACACTTTGCAGTGATCAGGCCCCTGCTGTGAAGTCGCTGATCACTGCAAAATGTCCTGGACCATTTTTTGGTCTTTGCCCTCTCGCTGGTCAGCACACATCGCTGTGTGTGACCAGCGGGACCAGCGATCAGGCTGGTAACCATGATAAACAGCGGGTTACTAGGGGCACACGCGCACCTAGTAACCCGCTGTTTATCATGGTTACCACTCTGCTACAGTGAGCGGGAGGTTACCACTCACCGTAGCAGGCTCGTAGCCATGATAAACAGAGGGTTACTAGGTGCGCGTGTGCCCCTAGTAACCCGATGTTTACCATAGTTACCAGCCTGCTCCTGCTTCAGCAGACTGGTAACCAGGAGCAGGACATCGTGGAAAGATCGGGATCGCTGTAGCGTCGCTAAGTGTGACGGGGCCTTTATTCTCTCTACAGGTAAGCCACCAGAGATATCTGGCAGCGGCTCTCTGATGAAGAACACAGGAGCGAAAGAGAGCACCCCTTTATTTTTTTCAGCATATGAGAAAATCACTGATGGTAAAAACTGACACACTGCTGAAAATCTGATTAATAAAAAACACTGATGACAATTTTTTTGCTTTTTGTGTACGAGAAAAATCATTTTCTCTGGACGTAAATAGTGAAGATTTCTTTTCAATGACTTGAAAATATCTTGAAAGTCATAATCCACTGATACATAAAGTATATAGCATCACCTCTTATTTGGAGGTATCTGATCTTTTCACTAGCACCTGACAAAGTGCTTATTAGAATGTGGAATTGTTAGTTTCTAGTAGACAGGTACATTGTCTGTAAAATACTATTTTATATTCTCAGTTACAGATTTAGAAATGAGAGTTTTCTTCATTGTCTAGAATCCATTATGTAGCAATGCTTTAAATGAAGCCAAGGTGAAATGATTAAGATGTATCAGCTCCACATCAGGTGAAACCTTCTGAGACAATGTGGAAGATCTGTGTGATCTTTGGTTTGAGAAACAGAGACCATATTCTCCCAAGTGTCACTTTCTCAGGTAAACCAGCAGTGACGGAGAAACGAAGGGACAAGTGACAAGTGAAAATGAAATGGTTTGCGCAGCGGCTCATTATTGTATAGTATGTGACTTGTAGACATCTCCTGGGTCTGTTACTGATTTGCTTTGAGCTGCTTATTAAATGAGATCTGTGAAGCGAGAAGTTCTATGTGATGTCCTCAATGGCCTCGTTGTGGTTCAGTCTCCATCCTCTATTGTATTCTTCAGGAATAAATAACTAAATTGATACAACTTTTCATAGGAAAATGAATCCATGCTCCCCCAGGAATAGTGAACAAAACAATAAAGAGATCTCAATTAATTGGGAAAAGTAATACTTAAATGCAGTGGTGAATGTAAGTGTCGCTGCTGTGTACATGATCTATACACGGAATACAACACTGAGAGCTCCCGTTATATAATGGCGGAAGAAAGGGATATTGGAGCAAGAAAATATGTTTAATGTGTCACTTATTAGGGTAGATGGACAGGCTGCGTCTTTGTTTAGCCTGTGTGCCTTTGTGTTACAGTTTTTAACCTAAGCTATCGCATCACCCAGGCCTCACTAAGGAGCACAACATCTTCCTGTAGCAATAGCTATAGCAGTACCTCTAGTACTGGGAAAGAATATTTGACCCTTCCCAATTTCTTCTGTTCTACTTTTAATGTTACGCAAGAATAAGTCATGTAAACACAAAATGCTGATTTCTTAAGTGGTTGTCCAGGAATATTTTATTTAATATTTTACTATGGCCCTTAAAACTAACAGACAGGTAGCTGCTAACAGACGCAACTACTTGCCTGTTCTACCTGGCGCAAGCTTAGAGCGGTCACCGATCCTGCTGGCGATTTCAGCTGCTCCGCGGCAACAGAGAAGGTCTTCTTCGCAGTTAGGCAGCAGGGATCTGGCTGTCAATCAGCATGACGTCGGCAGTCATACCCCGCCAACAGAGCAGAGTGGATGAGAAGCTGCTGCTCTGTCAATGTGACGCCAGTGAAAGCTGGTGAATTGCCAGCAGGAGTGGTCTGTGACCACTCTGTGCCGGCATAGATCTGTGCCAGGCACAACAGGCAGGTAGTTAGCAATTACGCAGTAAAAGAATAAATGGTCCTGGATAACCTCTAGTGATGGGCGAACCCGAACAGTAATGCATGGACCCTGAACACTGACTTCTCCAGGAAGTCTGTTTTACTGTTCGGGTTCGGCAGCCCTAACATCGGCTGGTTCCCATACTGTCATCTGTGTGACAGCATGAGAAACACCGGTGCCTCTAATCGGCAATAACATCGTTACCGCCGGTCAGAGAGCTGCAGTTCCCACACTGTCAGATGACAGCATGTGAGCCAGCAACTGTGACAGGCGGAAAAAAGGTTACCACCAATCACAGGCGTCGGCTGATGAGGGTAGTACTCTCATCAGCGTACGCCAGCTGTCAATAGCAGCAAGAGCAGGTGCCGCTGGTGGGAGTATTCATCAGCCCGGATGTTCGGGCCCCCCATTCATCTCAATGGTGTCCGAGTACCGTTCTGGTACCCGAACCAAACTTTTTTTTAGATGTTTAGCCGAACCCGCCAGACCCAAACATCCACAATCTTTAATTAAAGGAAAATACAGTTCATGTATACAAGGTCCTACTTGAAAAAGCAATTGCCTACTTAACTGCTTGATCAATGAGTTAACCATAATGTGTAAAGGTTTCATTTAGTAATAATTGGGTTCCATTTCACCAGCCATGATCACTTATTGAGCTTGAGCACAAGGCCGTATTTTCAATCTGAGCATGATCCGATAAAACATCAGATTGCACTTGGAGCAATGTTATTTTAGGAGGCCGGAGGGTACATGTCTGATTTTCTTTTTTAGTTGAACCGAACCAGTCCAAGGAAAAAAATCGCAGCATGCCCAAGTTTGATATGATATTTGGATCACACTTGGCTATGCAAGTGAATGAGTGCACGAAAAACATCAGACTGCACTTGGATGGCATCTGAGTGGATTTCCAACGACTGACAGAATGGAGAAGATGGAGAAAGTTTTTTTCTCCATCTTCTGCTCATCCGAGACAATCAGATCACACTATGCTCAAACTCTAATTAGAGTTTAATCAGAGTGTGTTTTGCATAGTTGACCAGATTCTCTTGGATGAGAGACTATATACTCATGTGACCCTAACCATATAGTTGGTAATGAGATGCAGCTAGAAAGAAAATCAGCACATGATGCTACAATTTAAAGAGATTCAAATACAGTCATTGAAATCGAACAGTCTGGAAGACCTGGAAATCAGTTTGGAAGAAATAAAGTTAAAGGAGACCTTTCACTTAATTCATGCTGCCCAAACCACAGGCATCATAAATCAGAGCTTGGCTGCCTAATTGTTGCCTGGTATGGTGTTCCCTGTAACGCTCCGACACTTGAATAGACGGCCAGGAGAGACCACATGAGTCCAATGCAGCTTCTTCCCAACTTACTCCAGGTGACTGACAAATCTCTCCCTAGAAAAACCTGGCTGCAGTCATCAGGGCCGGCCTTAGGGTATATGGCGCCCTGTGCGAAATCCCTCTTGGCGCCCCCCCCCAAAGAAAAAAAATTAAACTCATGTAGGTGAAAACAACAAGTGCATTTTTTATTAATCAAATGATCAAGTAATAACAAGCAACAAAAGTTGAACAGACGGTCATTATAAAGTATAAAGTGTTTTGAACAGGTACAATTTTTATTTCTGAAACAATCAATTTCAACCATAAAATACACATTCAAAGTGCATTGCAAAGAGTCCCAAATGAATGTGCTTAGAAAATAACTTTTCGGGCTTTTGTTCTTGCAAACTCATCGATAGTGGTGGTCATGTCCAGACTCTGAAGAATGTCATTTTCAATGGACAGGACTGCTAAAGCTGTTAGTCTGTCATCTGACATTGACGACCTCAAGTAAGTTTTTATCAGTTTTAATTTGGAAAAGCTACGTTCTCCTGAAGCCACCGTGACAGGAATTGTCAGCAAAATACGAAGTGCTACCCACAGATTGGGGAAAGTGTCAGTCAGACTATTTTTGTTTATGAAGTTTAGCACATCAAGAGGATTTATGGTATCACTAGGTAAAAGACTTTGAATGTGGTAGAATTCCTGGGCCAACTCTTCTCCGTTTACGTCAGATTCAGTTCCACTAACCAATGCAGCTTGTAGATTTAGGCAACTTCTTGTCAGGTCTTCTCTAGAAAAACTATTATTTTTTATGTTGTATAAGAATCCCCATACTCCGTTATGGTTTTCTAATTGTTTGAAGCGCTCCTCCAATGATGCTGACGCTGTGTCTACTAAAACGAAAAAAAAATCTACCTTGAATTTAGATTGCGGGTCTGTTATTGCTTCGTCCCGTCCTTCATAACTAAAACTAGCTTTCTTCACTCTGATGCGCTTTTCTGGCCTAAACACTGGCTCCAAATTCAAATTCTCAGCAATCTCCTTTGCACTCTGCAGTGCCATGTCAAATCCTTTTTCACGAAAGTTTCTAATAAATTCTAGACACTTGTGAATTAGTTCTGTCACTGTACTGAGATCAGAAGTTTGTCTTTGCATGGCTTTACTTACGATATTTATTTGAAACAATATGTCATACCAAATGATAAACGACATGATAAACTTAAAGTCCGTAATCTTCTGAGCAAGAGTCTTGGCTTCAAAAGATACATTTGGCTCAACTCTCTCTTCCTCAGATAGTGCAATTAGTGCCTCATGTATGTCTCCTAAATGATAACGAAAGGGTTTAAGGCAGTCTATTCTGCATTCCCATCTTGTAGTAGACATGGGTTTCAAAGTCAGACCTGAAATATGGTCAGTCAAGATTTTCCACCTTTTAACAGAGCCAGAAAAAAGAACATAAATACACTGGATTAAACCAAAAAGGTCCTTTGAGTCTTTACTAGATCTTGCTGCATCTCCAACCACAAGATTAAGACAATGGCATCCACATGGTACAAAGACAGCACGAGAATTTTTCTCTAAAATTTGAACTTGAACACCGTTGTGTTTTCCTGCCATATTGGCACCATTATCGTAGCCTTGACCACGACAATTAGTAATATCTAAATTTTTCTCACTCAGAAAGTCAAGAAGGGCATCGGTCAATCCCTTTCCTGTTGTGTCTACAACATTTTTGTATCCAATAAAATGTTCCTTAATTGTGTATATGCCACATACTTCATCCAAAAAGCGAATGGTAAATGACATTTGCTCCTTGTGGCTTAAATCAGGGGTGCAGTCTAGTATTATAGAGTAATATTTAGCCTGGTTGCAGCGCGTTACAATGTGGTTAATGACTTGGCTTGCCATCAGAGCAATAATTTCATTTTGAATAGTTTTACCACAATAGTGGTCTGATATTTCTTTGGAGACAACACGATGCAGGTGTTCTGACATCACTCTATCAAACTTTCCAAGTACCTGCACAAACCCCAAAAAGTTTCCATTATTGGGGGTAAAAAGACGATCAGAACTTCCTCTGAATGCCAAATTGCGTTCTGCAAGAAATTGAATAATACATACAAGCCTTTCCAACACTCCTCTCCAGTGTTGTCTTTCTCTATTCATAAGAGTTTGCATGTTGGAATCTATTGTTGTATTCGTCTTGAGCCGAACCTGAGTCTCCAACCATTTACGTTCTGCTAAAAAATGATTTGGTGAGGACTCGTGTGATTTTAATATAGATGATATATGTTGCCAGTCTTGAGATCCATCTAAAGCAAGAGATGACCTTGGTTTTCTATCAAATAATTTACAACAAAAGCAGAATACTTTGTTTGCAGATTTTGAGTAAACCAACCACTGTCTCTTGCAGTGTTGTCCATTAACCAAAACTCTCTTATAGAATTTAGCAGAAAAGTGACGGTCATTTGAATCTTTTTTAAACTCCATATCTGTTATATGAACAGGCCCAGTTTCCACAACATGATCTATAACTTTGGTAGTCAATGAAGGCCATAGAGCGGGATCAGTGTCAATCAGTATTAGATCTTGATTGCTTGGAAATTCTGGGATATCAGTTTCCTGGTGACCAGTGCCTGTGTCAGCTGCAGAATGTTCCTCTGGATTTTCAACATTTTCAGTTAAATTTTCTAAAAATTGAGGATCCTCTGCTATCTCTGATTCATCGTTTAGAGAGCCATCAGGGTTTGAAAATTGTCCTGACGTGGAAGGTTCATCCAAATCGATTTCTATTGGACCTTCTCTATGTGTCGCTACACTTTCATATTGTTCTGCAGCTGTCTCTTTAGAAGAGCATTGGTCGCTGGATTTCTGAAAAAGCTTTTTGAAAGACTCTGCACATTTTTTGTCTTCAACTTCTTTAAGTGCTTTTCGTTTTCGATTTTGTGCTCCTGATAGTTTTTTGGGGCCCATAATTAAACTGAAAAATGTATATAATAATAACACTATTATTATTGAAACTTAAATATTCTAAATATTCTTCATCTTTTTATTATAATGCAGCAACAAAGAACAGATAGTCAGGGAACTGATCTTCTACCAACAAAGGCTGTCCATTTATGATGGGAGTCGTAGTTTTGCAATGGCTGACTCACAGGGTGGCAATGGGGACATTGGGGGGATGTCTGTCTGTCTGCACCTTATTGTTAACGTCTTTATTCAAGTTTGTTCATCATATCAGGCTCAGCAGCACAGCACTCACCAGTCACCACCACTTTGTAGCTGAGCTGCCTGCAGCATCCCCGGCGCGGCACTGTGTCTGAGCTGTGTGACGTCACAGTGCCGTGCCCGCGCCAATGGAAGGAGACGAGAGATGCTGCAGGCGGCGCCTCCCGCACTGTCTCCAGCGCTGGGGGTAAGTGTGTGAGGAGGAGAGAGTGCAGCGCGCCCGGGTCCCGGCCGGACATTTCAGAGCAGAGAGGGGGCGCCGGCGCCTGAGCACAGAAGAAACGCTGGGCGCTCCCTCTCTGCTCTTCCATAAGAAAAATACCGACGGGGAGGGAGCCAGCGCAGCGCCCCCCTTCACTCTCAAGTTTGAGGCGCCCTGTGCAGTTGCACAGCTGGCACGCCCCAAAGGCCGGCCCTGGCAGTCATGCAGCTAGGCTCTGATTCATGCTGCATATGGTTTGTGCAACATGAATTAAAGGGAATTTGTCAGCAGGTTTTTGTTACTTCATCTAAGGGCAGCATGATATAGGCACAGAGAAGCTGAATCTAACAATGTATCACTTACATTAAAGGGTGCAGCTGTTCTGACTAGTGATGAGCGAGTATGTTCTGTTAACCCTTTCGGCGAGCATGCTCGGGTGCTCGCCGAGTATCTTCAGTGTGCTCCGGTGATGTGTTTCAGTCACTCCGTGCTCATGATTTGCGACTGTTTGACAGCTTTAATACGTGTCAGGAATGCCTAAGAAACATGCATTCCTCACATGTATTAAAGCTGTCAAACAGTCGCAAATCATGCACACCGAGTGACTGAAACATATCACCTGAGCACACTGAAGATACTCAGAAAACACCCGAGCATCCTCGTAAATCTTGAGTAACGAGCATGCTCGCTCATCACTAGTCCTGACCAAATCACAACTTTTAGATTTAGAATGAAGCAGAGCTGAAAGAGCTTCCCCCTCCCACACCAGGCTCTCTGTGTACAAAGTCCATACCAGTGAGGTGCTTATCACAGAAGGGGTGGTTGCCAGACTAGTGTAGTCCAGCAATGTTAGGCTATGTGCCCACGATGCAGAAATGCTCCCAAGATGCAGAAATGCTCCGGATTTTTCCTGAGCGTTTCTGCATCTCCCCTGGCAGAAAAAACGCATGTGGATTGTACATGTGGATTTTACATGCGTTTTTCCTGCCAGGGACAAGCGGATGTGAAGCGTTTTGATCATGCGATTTCGCATGCGGGTGTCAAGCGCTTTCCAATTGATTTTAGCATCACTTGGAAAGTGCTTCACAACTTGGTCACACTATATAAATCCATGCAAATGGCATGGATTTTATATAGTGTGACCACGTCAGTTAAAAAAAAGAATAAAAATTTAAAAAAATAAAAAAAAACATATACTCACCTTCCGATGGCCCCCGGTCTCCTTATCCAATGCGTCCGGTCTTCCCGGGGTCTCGCGGTTGTGTAAAAGGACCTTCCATGACGTCATTTAGTCATGTGACAGGTCACGCGACCGCCGACGTCAGTGGTCGCGTGACCCGTCACATGACTAAATGACGTCATGGCAGGTCCTTTTAGACCATCGCGAGCTGTCGGGGAGCCAGGACATATCTCTATGGAGACCGGGGGCCATCAGAAGGTGAGTATAATGTATTTTTTTTATTTTAATTCTTTTTTTTTACAGGTACTATGGTACCCGGGTCTGGAGGAGAGTCTCCTCTTCTCCAAACCCGGGTACCATCCGCACATTGAATCGCTTAATATCCGCATGTGCACATGTAGTCATGCGGATATTAAGCGATTTGATGCAAGTCAATGGCGGCAAAAACGCTGCGCTTCCGCAAAATAATTGGTAGTGCTGCGGATTTTTCCACAATGATAATCTGCAGCGGAAATTTCCGCAGCTTGTGCACAGCACATGTGAATTATCATTGGGGGACATGGCAGACCTTCTACCAAGCGTTTTTTAAGCGTTTCTGCAGCGCAATTGCCGCTGCGGAAACGCTTAAAAAACGCATAGTGGGCACACAGCCTTAATCTATTAGTGATAAATCCTTCACAGGTAGTAAAAAGCACACACTTTGACAAGTGACACATCCCTGAATTCTGTGTTTCAGCCTCTATCTCCTGCTGTCTTCAGATTACATAGCAAAAGCTTGCTGACAGATTCCCTTTAAGTGTCAGGTTCCCTTTTAAAGTCTTCAAGTGATCAAGTCAAAGTCCTTCAGAAGACCATGGCCAGTTTTTGCATGTAAACCTTCCAATGAAGTACAATTAAACTAATTCTGCAAAGAAGAATGGGCCAAAATGCTTCCGAAGAGATGTTAAAACATCACTAGTTATTACAAATATTTAATTGTAGTTATTACTGGCACGAGAGGCACAGCCAGTTATTAGGTGGAGTAATGATTATTACTTTTGTCACCAGGCTTTTTGCCACCTAATCTGAGAGCAGCATAACGTCCAGGCAGAGACTCTGATTCCAGTAATGTGTCACTTACTGGGCTGCTTCGTGTCGTTTTCATGAAATTATTTTTTTTATCAACTGGAGATTATCTCTAGAAGACTAGTAAACCTGCTGCCATGTAGCCCTCCATCTTCATGAGCTCTGTATAACCTCACCCCCACCACTGACTGGTAGCTTTCTGTATACAATGTACAGGGTGGGCCATTTATATGGATACACCTAAATTAAATGGGAATGGTTGATGATATTAACTTCCTGTTTGTGGCATATTAGTATATGAAAGGGGGAAAACTTTTCCAGATGGTTGGTAACCATGGCGGCCATTTTGAAGTCGGCCATTTTGGATCCAACTTTATTTTTTTCAATGGGAAGAGGGTCATGTGACACATCAAACTTATTGAGAATTTCATAAGAAAACAATGGTGTGCTTGGTTTTAAGTTAACTTTATTCTTTCATGAGTTTTTTACAAGTTTATGACCACTTATAAAATGTGTTCAAAGTGCTGCCCATTATGTTGGATTGTCAATGCAACCCTCTTCTCCCACTCTTGACACACTGATAGCAACACCACAGAAGAAATGCTAGCACAGGCTTCCAGTATCCGTTATTTCAGATGCTGCACATCTCGTATCTTCACAGCATAGACAATTGCCTTCAGATGACCCCAAAGATAAAAGTCTAAGGGGGACAGATCAGGAGACCTTGGTGGCCATTCAACTGGCCAACGACGACCAATCCACTTTCCAGGAAACTGTTCATATAGGAATGCTCGGACCTGACACCCATAATGTGGTGGTGCACCATCTTGTTGGAAAAACTCAGGGAACGTGCCATCTTCAGTGCATAAAGAGGACAACACATCATCATGTAGCAATTTCAGATATCCAGTGGCATTGAGATTTCCATTGATGAAGAATGGCCCCACTATCTTTGTACCCCATATACCACACCATACCATCAAGATACGAGATGTGCAGCACAGAGGTACAGAGATCACATGGTGTAAGAAATCCTGTTTAGGAGAAATTTTGTTTACCCCTCCTGTTGTTAGGATATTATGATCACATGACTTATACCATGTGATCTCTGTACGTCGCCATCAATGGATGATGACAGCGCATGCGCGGAGTATTGTGATGCATCACACTGATGACGCTCCGGTCACTAACAGGAAGCAGTTCTCCTGCGCATGCGCGGTATGCGAACTGCGCTGGAAAGCCGGTACCTTCACAGGTGATCTCCTTGTGAGTAAATCTAACAGGACTTGGAATGTTTTTTATGTATTTTTTATGAATTTTTTATTTTTATGTCATTTATGTTTTAACACTTTTTTGTGTGAATACTTTTGGTCCTAGCACATTTTTTCATTTTTTGCTTTCTCCTTGTACTGTAATGTAGCAGGAACACCCTCATTGCCAGTCAAAGTTTATGACTAATACACAGGTTACATCTTTAATTAAATAAATACATTTAGGCTGTGTGCACACTATGCGTTTTTTAAGCGTTTCTGCAGCGACAATTCCGCTGCAGAAACGCTTATAAAACGCTTGGTAGAAGGTCTGCCATGTTCCCCAATGATAATCCGCATGTGCTGTGCACATGCTGCGGAAATTTCCGCTGCAGATTATCACTGCGGAAAAATCCGCAGCACTACCAATTATTTTGCACAAGCGCGGCGTTTTCGCCGCCATTTACTTGCATTGGAACACATGGAATCCGCATCACTGCATCTGTACATGCGGATTCCATGCGTTTCAATGTGCGGATGGTACACGGGTTTGGAGAAGAAGAGACTCTGGACCCGGGTACCATAGTACCTGTAAAAAAAAAGAATAAAATAAAAAATAAATATTATACCTACCTTCTGATGGCCAACGGTGTCCTTGTCTCGGCTTGCCGGCAGCTCACGGTGGACTCAAGGCCCTGCGGTGATGTCATTTAGTCATGTGACGGGTCACGCGACCGCTGACGTCGGCAGGTCCTTTAGTCTACGGCGAGCTGCCGGCAAGCCAAGACAAGGACAAATGTAAATATCTTTACAATGGAGTAACAAAGCACAAAACTGATAAGAGAAGCAGAATCAGGAGAACTCGGGGATTTTTACAAGGTATTTAAATAAACTTTTTTAAGCAAGTGACAGGTACTCAAGTCAATGGGCAGTCATTTTCCTGTTCCTATGTTCTACAGGCAAAAAATGATTGTTAATATGATTGTTTTATATCCAGAGAATATCATGTTGTTATCAGCAGCACATCACCTGTTTACACAATATGCTGCCAATAATGATGGTTTTTAAGCTGGCTTAAAAATCATTGCAGCCAAGGAACGAGCTTGTTTGTTGATGATTGCCATCCTGTTTAGACAGACCAATAGGGGAATGAGCGTTCCTACAAACACTTGTTCACTGATTATTGGCTTGTGTAATGGGCCACTAGAATTATTAGCCAACCAGCCTGAGGGCAGCACGGTGGCTCAGTGGGTTAGTACTGTAGCTTTGTAGCGCTGGGGTCCTGGGTTCAAATCCAACCAAGGACAACATCTGCAAGGAGTTTTCCCC
Organism: Phyllobates terribilis; assembly: GCF_046119375.1. Taxonomy (NCBI): domain Eukaryota; kingdom Metazoa; phylum Chordata; class Amphibia; order Anura; family Dendrobatidae; genus Phyllobates; species Phyllobates terribilis. The sequence continues at coordinate 350,180,853 of NW_027362761.1, read as the reverse complement.
TTGTTTGCGTGGGTTTCTGCCAAACTTAGATTGTCAGCCCCAATGGGGACAGAAATGAAGATGTCTGTAAAGCACTGTGGAATTAATAGCACTATGTAAGTGATTAAAAAAATAAAGCAGACATATCACCACTTATCTTTCACCTTAACAGAGCAGTAAGGTTATTATGTATTTTGCGTGGACTTAGGACCCCATTGCTCGTACAGCGTTTAGACAATGAGTGCTTTTTGAATTGAACTTGAAGGGCAAGAATCAGATACAGTTTGTATGGGATTTGCTGGTTGAACCTAAAGCCTCAGCATTGTGCACCTGTCATCTGCAATGTTATATTGCAGTGCCTTGCATCTTCCAAAGGGTTAAGCATTAATATTACATGAGAATATTACAGTTGCCCGAACATGGCTCATATAATTAGGTGCTCATCAGTAGATGTAAAAGATATATTCCTAATATTACGCTATAGAAGCAGAACAGAAATTCATAGCTGAACTTTTTACTCACTTTGGGGTTGAGCAGGCTATTACAAAGCAGAAAATTGTTGGCAGATAGCAGTGGGAGAGATCAATGTGTCAGATTGCTATCCTCAATCTTCAGCAAATGTGTTAGTTGAGGGCATAATTCAACTGTGCTGGTGTGAATTGGATTACAAGTGTTGGTGAGGCAGAATAAAATAGAGTTTGATAGCAACATGTGTATCTCCCTGTAGCTGGTATGACGGGGGCCGTTTTAATTTCACACAGGAACGGGCATAAGATAGCTAGCCACACCACTGTGTAATGAGAACATGCTGCACTCTTGATAGAAGGAAACAGAATGTGCGACTGGAAGCAATGTAGTCTACTTTATGAGCCCTGTACCCACTCAGAGGAGATTGCTTAAAAATCTCTTATTCCAAGCAAAGAATATTTACATACAGTATTGTGCAAAAGTTTTAGGCAGTTGTGGGAAAAATGCTGCAAAAGAGAAAACTAAATCAAATCAATATTTGGTGTGACCACCATTTGCTTTCAAAACTAATAATTTCTAGATACATTTGCGCAGAGTGTTTGAAGGAGCCCGGCAGGGAAATTGTTCCAAACATCTTGGAGAACTAACCACAGATCTTCTGAGGACATTGTGCAAATCCTGCTGTCGTTTCATATAATTTGTAGTGCCGGCGTCCCTGCCCTCTGCTAGGCAGGGACGCTGTTCCCCTCACCGCTATGCTCCGTGCCCGGCGTCCCTCTCCCGCTCTGCTGGCAGCGCGCGCTCCTTCCCGGCCACTGTGCTTAGGGCGCGCGCGCGCGCCCTCCCTCCCTCTTAAAGGGGCCGCGCGCGCCGTCCTAAGGAGTCCCCGGCCAATGGCCAGAGGACTTTACCATATATAAGGCACCTCCTCCAAAATGGAGGTGCCCGAGCAATGTTGTTGCACCGTTCTACTCTGCTTCAGCCCTCAGGTCCCGTTGCCAGTTACCTGCCAGTTACCTGCCAGATTCCTGCCAGCTTGCTGTCCTAATCCTGCCTGATTTCCTGTTACCTGCCTGCCTGCCTGAGGTCCGACGGTCTGCCTTACAACTCCGGTCAGTCTGTCTAAGGACCAACTTGCCCGCTCACCTGGGAGCGCACATCAGCTACCTGCCTGCTTGCCTGAGGTCCGACGGTCTGCCTTACAACTCCGGTCAGTCTGTCTATGGACCAGCTTGCCCGCTCACCTGGGAGCGCTTCTCCGCTACCTGCCTGCTTGCCTGCCCGGAGGCTCCGCTGTCACGTGCTGTGACCATCAGCTATTCCAGACTCTTGCCCGCTCACCTGGGAGCGCTTCTCCGCTACCTGCCTGCTTGCCTGCCCGGAGGCTCCGCTGTCACGTGCTGTGACCACCAGCTATTCCAGACTCTTGCCCGCTCACCTGGGAGCGCTTCTCCGCTACCTGCCTGCTTGCCTGCCCGGGGGTTCCGCTGTCACGTGCTGGGACCACCAGCTATTCCAGAGACTCTTGCCCGCTCACCTGGGAGCGCTTCTCCGCTACCTGCCTGCTTGCCTACCTGGAGGCTCCGCCGTCACGTGCTGTGACCACCTGCTATTCCAGAGACTCTCGCTTGCTCACCTGGGAGCACACATCCTCCATCTGCCTTGCTAGCCTACCTGGAGGTTCAGCCATCACAGGTCGTACCTACCCTTTACCTAGAGACTGCCCCGGTCACTTGCCGTGACCTCCAGCCCGTTCTTCCAGAGACTGCCCTGATCACTTGCCGTGACCTCCTGCCCGTACACCCAGAGACTGTCCCGGTCACCTGCTGTGACTGCCTGCCTGGTCGCCACCCGCTCCCTTACAAGGACCGCTCCCTTGTATAGTAGCCCAGAGGTTCCGCCTCCCAGACCCGTTACATAATTCCACACAGATTTGATGTTGTTGAGATTCAGAGCTCTATGGGGGCCATTTCATCCTTTCAAAGTATTCTTTATGTTCAAGATAGTTCTTCATGACATTAGCTGTTTGGTTAGAGTCATCATCCTGCTGCAGAATACATTTGGGGGCAGACGCCTCCTTGATGCTATTTCTTGATGGATAAGTATCTACCTGTATTTCTCACCATTGAAAACACCATTAATTCTGGCCAAATCCCCAACTCCATTTGAATAATGCCACCCCAAACTGGCAAGCAACTTCTAGCAAGATTTCCCTGAAGAGTAGATGGGTGTAGCTGGGTCCTACTAGTTGCTTCCAGCTCTGAGCTGATGCCCTTGCAGGACATCTTCCGATTTTGAAGCGTAGTAAGCATGATGTGCCTTTCATATGCTGCACTAATATTCCATAGTCTGCGGTACTTAACTTTACCCATTTTTTGGTGGCTCTTCAAAAGAGGTTTAAGGACTCATCTTCAAATTCCAATATGCTTTGAAATTTTTGCCTATGAGAGATCTTGCTGATGCAGTATAATTACCTCGTGTCTTGTTTGCTGTGTCACGTCATGGTTTATGATATGACCTTTGACATGAGACTGTGACGCGCCCCCAGGGCAGTGGGGTACTCGGTGTCCGGGCCTATGGATGCTGGGGGAATATGTCACAGTGGCTGGCCCGGTCCGTGGCCCAGGTCGGTCAACAAAAAGGGGATAGTTTATATGGGATTTGTAGTTTGATCGTGACGCCACTTGTGGTTTCTGATAATTTGTACCAGCGCTGCTGCAGACCTCTGAGGCAGTTGATAGGCAGCTAGGATGGTCAGCTCCCCACAGGTGGAGCGGGCCTCAGGGCAGTGTAGAGTTTGACGAGGGGTGGTGATGCTGGGGCTTGTAGTGCAGTCGGGATAGCGCAGCAGGAGTAACTGACAGAGACAGGGGATTCTCTTCAATACCTTTACTGGTGCGGATGTCAGGTACGGTCCAGGGTACTCAGTAGGATGGGTGCACTTCAGGACTTCTCCCCAGTGAGCGGGTATAAGGCCTCCTGGTCCGTGTCTCCCTCTCTCTAAGCTCCACACAGTTGTTTCACACTTTTTTGTTAAGTATATAATTCCACATGTGTTAATTCATAGTTTTGATGCCTTCAGTGTGAATGTACAATTTTCAAAGTCATGAAAATACAGAAAAATCTTTAAATAAGAAGGTGTGTCCAAACTTTTGGTCTGTACTTTATATTTCTCTTTTTTTCATTCACTTAGCATTTGTTTTAATTGATAAACATATACTAATTAAAACTTTATTTTCGAGAGCATTCATACCTTGCAGCATTTTTTTCACACCTACTTAAAACTTTTACACAGTACTGTATGTATTGCCTGTTTTACATTTATGGAAAGTAATGAACATGGTCAGCAAAAAGTACAGATTTACAGTACAGTATAGTACTCTAGACCGGGGCAGACTGTTAGGAATCTGTCAATCCAAAATAGCATTCACAGACAGACTTTGCACTAGCCACTCCACTTACTTGCTCCCATGAGTTCCCTTGTATACCCCTTTTCATCTCTACATAGGGGTCTTGTCTTTAATGCAAGAATCCCAGGGTTGCATCCACAGAGTGGATCCAAGGATTAGTGATAATAAATTAGGCCTTATTCTGGGCAGGCAGTTTTGAGCAGACAGCATATGTCACTGTATTATCTGTTAATGTGTGCAGTTCCTCTAGACTGTACTGGGTGACCTCAGAGTTTTATTTGTAGCAGTTTGATGAAGATAATGATTACTGTATGTCCCAAGTAAAACAGGTAATTCTCTCACAATGTCTGAGTGCTAATGATTATGATAATAAATAATAATTAAGATTATGCTGAAAGCTGAAATCTGCAACAAATGCAACGGTTTGAAAAGAAGAGTTGTATGGAACTAAGCCTCAAACAAGAACTGAAAGACTTGTCTGGCTACAAAAAGTATCTACAAACTGGGATACTTTCAAAACGGGATTGTACTAGGTACTAACCATGCAGGATCCATTTTCCTTTTTGTCATTTTTAAAAAGTAAAAGATGACAATATATATATATTTTGCCTAAAATACAAAGGAAATGTGTCATCTTTAACTTTAGGCCTTTTAGAGATCATTTCATCATCAACTTGGTTAACTGTTCACAATAACAGTCATTTTGGCCAGGGATGTCCAAACTTTTACATGCCACTGTATAATCTCTAAGACCTACTAACACCAGCAATATAAATCCTTAACCATATCACTCTCGATAGTCTCCGTAGTCATCATATACACTGCTCAAAAAAATAAAGGGAACAGAATATCACTCCAAGGAAACCAAACTTCTGTGAAATCTAACTGTCCACTTAGGAAGCAACACTGATTGATAATCAATTTCACATGCTGTTGTGCAAATGGAATAGACAATAGATAGAAATTATTGGCAATTATCAAGACACCCTCAATAAAGGAGTGGTTCTGCAGGTGGGGACCACAGACCACATCTCAGTACCAATGCTTTATGGCTGATGTTTTGGTCACTTTTGAATGTTGGCTGTGCTTTCACACACGTGGTAGCATGAGACGGACTCTACAACCCACAGAAGTTGCTCAGGTAGTGCAGCTCATCCAGGATGGCACATCAATGCGAGCTGTGGCAAGAAGGTTTGCTGTGTCTGTCAGCGTAGTGTCCAGAGGCTGGCCAGTACACCAGGAGACAGGCCAGTACACCAGGAGAGGGGGCCGTAGGAGGGAAACAACCCAGCTACCTCCTCCTTTGTGCAAGGAGGAACAGGAGGAGCACTGCCAGAGCCCTGCAAAATGACCTCCAGCAGGCCACAAATGTGCATGTGTCTGCACAAAAGGTTAGAAACTGACTCCATGAGGGTGGTATGAAGGCCCGACGTCCACAGATGGGGGTTGTGCTCACAGCCCAACACCGTGCAGGACGCTTGGCATTTACCACAGAACACCAGGATTGGCAAAGTCACCACTGGCGCCCTGTGCTCTTCACAGATGAAAGCAGGTTCACACTGAGCACATGTGACAGACATGACAGAGTCTGGAGACGCTGTGGAGAGCAATCTGCTGCCTGCAACATCCTTCAGCATGACCGGTTTGGCAGTGGGTCAGTAATGGTGTGGGGTGGCATTTCTTTGGAGGGCTGCACTCCATGTGCTCGTCAGAGCCCTCCATGTGCTCGTCAGAGGTAGCCTGACTGCCATTAGGTACCGAGATGAGATCCTCAGACCCCATGTGAGACCATATGCTGGTGCGGTTGGCCCTGGATTCCTCCTAATGCAGGACAATGCCAGACCTCATGTGGCTGGAGTGTGTCTGCAGTTCCTGCAAGATGAAGGCATTGAAGCTATGGACTGGCCCGCCCGTTCCCCAGACCTGAATCCGATTGAGCACATCTGGGACATCATGTCTCGCTCCATCCACCAACGTCACGTTGCACCACAGACTGTCCAGGAGTTGGCGGATGCTTTGGTCCAGGTCTGGGAGGAGATCCCACAGGAGACCATCCGCAACCTCATCAGGAGCATGCCCAGGCGTTGTAGGGAGGTCATACAGACACGTGGAGGCCACACACAATACTGAGCCTCATTTTGACTTGTTTTAAGGACATTACATCAAAGTTGGATCAGCCTGTAGTGTGTTTTTCCACTTTAATTTTGTGGGTGACTCCAAATCCAGGCCTCCATTGGTTAATAAATTTGATTTCCATTGATGATTTTTGTGTGATTTTGTTGTCAGCACATTCAACTTTGTGCAGAACAAAGTATTCAATGAGAATATTTCATTCATTCAGATCTAGGATGTGTTATTTGAGTGTTCCCTTTATTTTTTTGAGCAGTGTATATATATATATTTATTTTTTTGAGCAGTGAACTTACATTTAATATGATTTTATTCCAGGCAACAAAACGATACAAAAGTGCTGTTGTATATAATAAAAAGGTGACAGTATGAATATTGCAGACCATGTACAAGGATGTGGCTGTTTAAACCCAGCACCTTTTGTGTTAATATTCCAAATGCTCCAATAGTCTTGTTCTGATTGGATATTACAGCAACACTACCAGAAAGAATAGTGATGGCTACAGACCTCACCCTCCATAATAGTGTAGTCGAGGGGTGCGCAATATGAGAGACTAAAACTGTTGTTGATGGCTGAATCAACCAGCTAAACTTAATTCTGCTTATTATTATTCTTTTACATTATTTTTTATCACTTAATATTGAGCAGAATTAAGTTGAGTGATTAGCTGCTACTATTAATACATGTTAGATTAGGGCTTATTGTAACACGTATTCTTACCTGTAGCAGCTAATCAAAACCATATCATTTACTGCTTTTTATAAAGTTTATAAAAAAACAATAAGTAATTTTGCTCCTGATATTCAGCCCTTGTACCTTGATCAACAGCTTCCATCACCACACACAGTATTATGTCCCCACAGAACCCCCTCACGCAGTATGAAGTCCCTACACAGGCCCCTTATGCATTTCTAAGTCCCCACACTGCCCCCTTGCATATTATTATGTCCCTACATAGCCTTTTTGCACAGTAATATGTTCCCACAGTTTCCCACAATGTACTGTCATTTAAAAAAAAACTAAATAAAGCTCCTCACCTAACCCAGTTCCCCCGCTGCTCCGGTCTGCTCTGTGTACTGAAGCACAGCTGGCGCGATGTGGTGATGTCATCGTGTCTGCTGCGCTCTCAGATGCACAGGCTCAATGATGGAAGAGGGAGCACAAATGTTTTCACTCGAATCTACATTCTGAAGATGCAGATACCGGTGAAAGTTAGAAGCCCAGAAGGCACATGGCCGCAATAGAACAGCCAAAGGGCCGCATGTGGCCCACAGGCTGCACTTTCCCAGGTCTGGTGTAGTCACATCACTATTCAACAGTGTTAACCACAGCCCTTGATAAAAGTTAATATCCGTACATTCATAGACACAGTCTCCTGTAATGTTTTCAGTAATTGCCTTCAAAAGACTCACCCATGGACAATATATCCTTGGTGGCTAAGGTTGGATGGATGGACAGTAATCAACTTAGGCTATGTCCACATGCAGTTGTTTTTTTTCTGCATCTAAAACCTGCTCTCTTGGCATTAAAAACACTGCATTCAAAATTCAGATTTTTTGCAGTATTTTTTCTCTGGTGCGGATTACATGTGTGATTTGTCTACAATAAATGTTTACTAAAGTTTGTTTTATTCACCAAAAATGCAGCACAAAAAGCTGCAAAAAACATAGCAGAACCTGTTTGCAGCAGTTTTTGCAGCAGTTTTTTCTCATTTGTTTCTATGGGTGAAAAAAAATGCTGCAAAACGCAGATTTCAAAATCGCTGCAGTTCTCAAATTTATCAGGAAAAAAACCCAGACATTAGACGAGATTTCTGAAATCCATAAAACGTAGCTTCTTATTTGCAAAACAAAATGCTGCGAAAATGTGTAAAGGTTTTGAATGTAAAAGTGTAGAACTGTGACCCCAGGTACTCTTTTGGGTGTGTGTTTATTACAGTTTGACTCAGGTATCCCTCACTCAGATCACATACTGTATGATGACATAGGAACCCCCTGATTATGCAGTACACAAGGAAGATCTCAGTCCACCTTGTTAACGTTCTTTCCTGTTGGACTGGTATAACATCGTAGGTACAGGACTTGGTCTTCACTTCATCTTCAGTTTTTATAAAACAGAGGCACAGACTTATCAGTTGCAAGTGGTGGCAGAGATGGCAAAGTACTTGTCAATTACACAGCATAAAGCACTCTTCTTTTTGCCCCTCTGTAGCCCACTTCTGCAGTAGTACGCGTGAAGCTAAGCCAGTGAGCTGACTTAGTTGCCTGCTATTCTGATTCATGCTGTCTGCTCTTTAGGCAGCATGAAAAGACTGACAGGTTCCGATGCCAATTACCATGCATTACTTTTTGTAAAGTACAGAACTAAAAACTACTTTACTGCTAGAATGAATATATTTTCGGTCTTTTATGCAGTAATCTACAATAAAGAGCGGGGATTCGTAGAAATAGCTCTAAAATTAGCCCAACAGAAGACCGTCTGGATTAAATCAGCAAGTTACAACTCGCCTCTCTACTTCTATCTTGCAATCAGGAAACCTCTGGACCCTTCTATAGTGTTGATTTGTTTTCTACACAAGTTCAAGTGTCTTCTAAAACAATCAGGTTTAGTTAAATGATTGAATACTGCCCAGGTGTACACATCACAATACAGCAGTTCTGTTTCTCATTGTTAAATTATGCAGTAGAGCGAAAATAACTGCATCTACTACAGTGGGAATTGTCACTATCTGCTAAAATTAATTATATTGTAGGAGAAGGAATTGTGAAGTTAATGACCCACTTGTACTTCTAAATAAACATGCCACCTTTTTCTTTATTTTATATACATTGTATGGAAATCCTAGCTCCTCTGCTGTGCTGTAGTAAAACTTTTAGATCTGTAGCTCAGCCATCAGCTGCTAAAGAAGCACTCCTCCTACTATCAAAGTTTTATTCTCTGAAAATATTACAACCATCATATTACATAGCACTGTGTACTTACAATTGCTCATTTTGTCCTTCTACAGAGCTAATTCTTTTCTTTTCCATTAGGTTTATGACATCACATGATTAAAAATCTTGGTCAGCGGTCGCCTCCGCACTTTGCCCCCGTAGGACCGGCGGACGCCGGGGATCGGAGTGTCCTGTGGCAAAGCCAGCGCGAAGATCCTGCCTTGAGCCGGGTGGAGTGGCAGCAGCGCCTGTGAGGAAACCGGCGGGCGGCAGAGACCCGGATCCTGCGGTCGCGGCCATCTTACCCGACAGAACACATCCAAAGGTGACTGAGCTGCAAGCGACTTCCCCTGAGACGCAATCAGAGGATCTTTACCCCATCTTCTATCTTCCCATACCCTCACCTATAACCTGGGCAGTATATACACTTCAACTTTTTACCCAACAGAAGTGGTGGGATTCGCCCCAGGACATACAACAAAGGGCTCTCTGGTACTGCTTTTTCTGGTGATTGCACACCACATTAAAACATTAAGTAAACCCATAAAGCAGCACCGTTCTATGCCGGAGGATGTACAAAGGGGAGACGTCACCCATGCCCCCAGCAATCATTCCAAACAATAACAGATAGGTTTTTTTTTTGGAATAAATCTCAAGTGAAGGGGCTAAAAATGGCTAAAAATGCTTCTCGGGATAGCTCCCCCTCACGTGAATCCCTGACCCCACATGGATCACCCCAAAAATTAATGGAAGACTATGAAAGAGACAGCGAAACCACAGACGACATGAATTTCTCTGCTGAACTAAGCAAATACATAAAAGCTTTACCCACAAAAAAAGACTTAGAGGGATTTGTTTGTAGACTGGAAAACTCCTACAAAAAGAACTTGATAACTTGAAAGCAGAATTCACTACACGTATTGAGGAGGTTGAGAAATCCCAGGAAGATATACTACAAGAGCTACAATCTCATAGAGACATTATAACCAGACACAGTCTCCAATTAGAGGATATAGCATCTGGCATGGAGGACCTAGAAAACCGCAACAGCCGAAATAACATACGCATACGTGGTCTACCATAATCTATTCCATCCTCTTGATCACACAGTGCAAAAACTATTCTTGGACATTTTAGGAGACAGTGAAGCCAACCCAATTGAGTTTGATCATATTCACAGGTCTCTGGGCCCCAAACCAACATCGGAATCCCGTCCTAGGGATGTCATCTGCAGAGTCCATTATTACAGAGTCAAAGAGGCCATCATGACTGCAGCAAGACAAAAAGGGAACTTGAACTACATTGGATCCCAAATTATGTTGCTTTCGGACCTCTCCAGATGCACTTTACAATTAAGGAGAGCCCTAAAACCCCTTCTGATGGGCCTCAAAGAGAAAGACATCACTTATAAGTGGGGATATCCCTTTCAAGTGATAGCTTTCAAGATAGGGAAAACTGCAATATTCCGAAGAATTGGAGACCTAGCCAACTTTTTGGGAACCTTTGAGCTCCCAATGATCGACCTTCCTGAATGGCCACAGATTCCACAACTTCCAACTGCCCCTCCAAGACAGCAAAATGTGCAACACGCCAAAAGGCAGAAGAGACAAGGAGCTGTTCCCAGTGTCACCTGATGGGACTCTGTTCTCATTTTAAGTTCTCCTCAGGAACTTACTTTTTTCCCCTTTTTCCCTTCCTGGATCATGATACCCTTCTGATGGAGGGAACCTGAGACAGTTAATAGATCGGTCTGATCTCTATATAATACCTGTTTGTTATAAGCTGTTTAATGTGTTTAGAGACAAGTAGTAGTTAACCTTTAGAAATGGTCGGTGGGTTACTCATAAGAAGCTCCCTAAGTGTTAGACGCTCCTAGAAATATTCATTTTCTCATTTAACTGACACGACGCATGACCAACCACAACCTGGAGTCACGAAATAATTAGAGGTGAACTGTTATTGATTTTCCTTCTGACCATACATCTCTAGTTAAATACAGTATGTTATTGTTATTTAAAAGGTTAAATCAAAGTAATTATGATTGTTACTTAAAACACTGTGGGTGGCTGGGGAATCTGGGGGGGGGGGGGGCAGCGGACCCTCTCAGGCTTTCTCCCTTCCTTTTGGGTGCCAAAGGTAGAGAACTCTACCAATCTCCGCACCAATGGCGCTTGACTTATGGTGCTCTAGCATCACTCACTTAAACTTTCCCCTCTTTACTCTACACCTTCTTTTTTTATCCTCTTATGCACTTACCCTCTCAATCCTCTCCACTGTAATTCCCCTGGTCTCTACCCTGGACAAGCAGCTAAGCCCTCAAACCTTGGGCAAATGTAATCAATATGGATAAGATAAAGTTTTGCTCCTTTAAAGTGAAGGGGCTTAATATCCCGGAGAAAAGAAGACAGGTAGTGTACTCACAGCATAAACAGCATGTCTCAGTGTTATTGCTCCAGGAGATTCACTTTAAAACTGGCTCTGTGCCAAATTGCCTCACGAAATACTAGACTAAGTTGTTTCACAGCACCAACTTAAGTTCCAAATCTAAAGGAGTCTCAATAGCTTTCCATAAATCTTTCATTCCTGAAATATTAGACTCACTAATAGATACAGAAAGTAGATATTTATTTCTGAAGGTATCCTGGGCCTCACGTAAACTTGTCATTGCTAACGTCTATTGCCTAAATCAAGGACAACAGAGATCCTGTAAGATGCTCCTGGAGGAGTTTGCTGGCTTCTCTCCTGTGATACTCGGGGCGACTTCAACCTAATAACCCTATTCCTCTATCCAACAAGTCAAAAAACAGCTACATAGTATAAGACTAGTGGATGTCTGGAGGGTTCTTCACCCTAACATTAAAGATTATAGCTTCTTCTCACAAATTCATAACGTGTACAGTAGAATTTATTATTTCTTCATCTCTCACAATTTGTTAGATTTACCATTGAGGCGAGGATGGGGTCAATGTTGTGGTCGGACCATGCTCCTATATATCATTCAATGACACTAGACCCTCATTCAAGATCAAGTTTTTCTTGGCGCTTGAAGGAAAGCCAGCTCCAAGACTCTCAATGTAAATTGGAAATCGATCAAGCAATCAATAATTTTGTGGCGGACCACGAGGGAGACCCCACTTCACCAGCCATCAAATGGGAAACGTTGAAAGGTATTCTGAGAGGCATATTCATATCACATGGTTTGCATCTCAAAAAAGAATGTACGGCTGAAATAACTAAACTCTCCTCCTAAATTCTAAAACTAGAATCTCAGCACAAACAAGATCTATCCGCCAATACACTTTTACAACTCTCAACAACTAGACAGAAGTTATTTACTGTGATAGATCAGAAAACACGTTGCTTTTCCAATTTCCAATTAGAAACTGCATGAGACAAGGATGCCCCCTGTCACCCCTATTATATATTCTAACTATGGAATATCTAGCAGTCGCATTACGTGGCAACACATCAAAGGAGTAAAGACACGATCAGAAGAACACAAACTAGCATTATTCGCAGACGACATTCTCTTATATATCACATCCCCACTTGTTAGTGTACCAAATATAATATCGGAACTACACAAATTCGAATCCCTTAGTAATTTCAAAATGAATTCACATAAATCCCGAATAATGAACATATCACTACAACCATCGCTGGTGGCTCAACTATCTACCTCCTTCCCCTTTAAATGGTGCTCTGACTCGATTACTTATTTAGGCATAAAACTACCAGATAAAACATATAAGCTGTATGAAGCTAATTTCAAGATTGCTGTACAAAGAACAGAGCTTGACATGGAGAAATGGAACAAATTACAATTATCTTGGTTTGGCAGGATCAATACCATAAAAATGGATCTCTTGCCGCGCCTTCTATACCTCTTTCAAACAATCCTACTGTACCTCCCAGCTTCCTTTTTCTCCAGACTCAAGAAATCGATTACCAAATTTGTCTGGTCTGTTATGCACACGCCCGGACTGACTGGCGTGTGCGGGAGTTGTGGTTCCACTGGACCATGGACCGGAGAGTGCCTGGAGGGGCGTGACTAAGTATCTGGCCGATCCGACCAAGGTGGCACGACGGCATACGACGCCAGTGCACCAGGGAGAAACCGGGCAGAGGGACCAGGTGCTACTCCAGGTCAAACTCCGGACACGGGGGTTGACCCACACTGGGATTACTGGAACAGGCAGGTTAGGCTGGCACAGACTGGTGGATGTAAGCAAACACGGTAGGTATGCAGATGGGTGGATACAGGCGAGTATGCAGGCAGGGAGGTACTGGCCGAAAGGACGGGCTGGAGCACAGAGAGGTTAAGACCCAGTACAGACTGGGTCACAGAACCGCAGATGCGGTAGACAACCACAGCAGAGAGGGAACGCCCGAAGCGGTGGGCAAGAACAGAGCAGGACGGGGCTGCAGGAGCAGCGAGCACAAGCAGGGCAGGACAGGACTGCCGGAGCAGCGGGCAGAAGCAGGGCAGGGCGGAAACCGCAGAAGCAGTAAGCAAGATAAGAGCAGAGCAGAAACCGCAGGAGCGGCAAGCAAGGCAAGAGCAGAGTGAAAACCGCAAGAGCGGCAAGCTAAGCAGGAGCAGAGCGGACACCGCAGAGCGGTAAACAAGGCAGGAGCAGAGCAGAAACCGCAAGAGCGGCAAGCTAAGCAGGAGCAGAGCGGACACCGCAGAGCGGTAAACAAGGCAGGAGCAGAGTAGAAACCGCAAGAGCGGCAAGCTAAGCAGGAGCAGAGCGGACACCGCAGAGCGGTAAACAAGGCAGGAGCAGAGCAGAAACCGCAAGAGCGGCAAGCTAAGCAGGAGCAGAGCGGACACCGCAGAGCGGTAAACAAGGCAGGAGCAGAGCAGAAACCGCAAGAGCAGCAAGCTAAGCAGGATCAGAGCGGACACCGCAGAGCGGTAAACAAGGCAGGAGCAGAGCAGAAACCGCAAGAGCGGCAAGCTAAGCAGGAGCAGAGCGGACACCGCAGAGCGGTAAACAAGGCAGGAGCAGAGCAGAAACCCGCAAGAGCGGCAAGCTAAGCAGGAGCAGAGCGGACACCGCAGAGTGGTAAACAAGGCAAGGGGATAGGACTCTGTTCACAAAGAATAGACGGAGAAGGAAAGGCAGAACCAGAAGCACGCACAGTACTTACATAGAAGTATAGAGCGTACACTAAATTCACAACAGAGGTACAGAGACGACGAGAAGGAATTTAGGAGCGGGTTCAGACTCTGCAGAAAGACGCAGAAAACAGACATAGAGGGAAAAGGGAGACAAGGTTAAAGTAGAAATGAGGCACAGACAACAGGGAACAGAGGAACGGGAACAGAGACAGCAAGACAGGAACACAAACAGGACTCTGTTCAGACGGTAACAGATACCGCAAGGCAGGAACACAAACAGGACTCTGTTCAGACGGGAACAGATACCGCAAGGCAGGGACACAAACAGGACTCTGTTCAGACGGGAACAGATACCGCAAGGCACAGACAGGCAAATCTAGGAATACGGCCCCTAGAAGGCGAAAGAACAGGCAAGAAGTATGTTCACAAGAACAGACCACAGTTCAGACACAGAACTGGAAAACAGGCAGGAAAACAGGATAGGACCTGGCATGTCAGAGACAAAAAAAAGCCAACTGACAAGAAACAATGCTCAGGCGCCATCTTGAGGAAGAAGGTGGTATAAATACCCAAAGATGGACAGCAATAGGCTGAAGGTGCAACAGGGGCGTGTCCGCAGCAGGTACAAGAAACAGGAAGTTCAGCGGGCGTCGCCCTATGCAGCCAAAGTGGAGCAGAGCAGAGCACAAGGAAAGAAGCCAGACCAGGAAGTTGGGCGGGAGATAAAGTTTGCGATCTTGCATGATGAGAGATGGAACACCATGCAAGAACGCCGCCAGGTATGCTACATGGTCTCATAAACGCCCACGTTTATCGTATTTTCTCTTAAGTGTTAGAATCTTGCTGTTAGGTTTTTTTTTCCCTTGCTGGTCACATGACCTTGTTGGCCTATTTAATCCTGCTCCGCCCTTCTGGCTTTGCTGGACTTCATTGTATATCTACTTTCTAGCTAGCCTGTGCTCTGTATCTAGCTCTGTTAGTTTGCTTGGTCTACGGACCTCTATGTTCTATCTATTTTGTTTGTTCGTCTGTCTGCTACTATTTCTGTTAGGAGGTGTCCCATATTCCTCCCAGTCCTTAGTACTTGTAGGGATTCCCTCCCCACATCTATAGGTCTCCGTACAGACTAGATTAGGACTTTAGCAGGTCTGATCGCAGGATCAGGTTCCCTGTTACATCGTAGGGATTCAGCTGAGTCCTATAGTAGGGACAGATCTCCTCTCTTTCCTTAGCTTTGGTAGCAGAACATAACAGTAAGTCCAGCCTGCAAATTCTTTAAGGAAAGATTTTTTTTTTTTTTTTGTTCCATCATGGTGTCGGTTCAGGATTTGGCTAAACACCTGCAGGGACTCTCTCTGGAAGTGGCCGAGCTCCGTCAGCACGTGAGTAACTGTCCTGGAGCATATTTCTTGGAGCCTAAGGTATGTTTGCCGGATTTATTTTTTGGTGAACATCGAGAATTTTTTTCATTTAAAAATGCTTGCTTATTGTATTTTCGTTTGAGACCCAAGTCCTCTGGGGATGAATCCCAGCGCGTAGGGTTCATAATGTCACTTTTGCGCAAAGAGCCTCAGGAGTGGGCCTTTTCTTTGCAACCTAGTGATACATGCTTCAGATCAGTGGATAGTTTTTTTTCTGCTTTAGGATTATTATATGATGATCCTGACCGTGTGGCATCAGCTGAGACTGAGTTGAGACGTTTAAAACAAGGATCAGGTAATGTGGAAAAATATTGTACTCATTTTCGTCGTTGGTCCACTCAAACAGGGTGGAACGATTCTGCTCTGAAAAGTCTATTTCTTGCTGGGCTCAGTGAAAGGGTTAAAGACCTGCTAATTGCTTATCCTACACCTGAGGATTTGCAACAGGCTATGCAATTAGCTATACGGGTGGATAGAAGACTGCGTGCTAGGGTTAATGAGAGCAAATCCTCTGCTATGTCAGTTTCTGGTTATGATAATGTGTGTACTAACAGTGGTGAACCGATGGAGATTGGATCGGTGGCACCTCGCTCTCAAGAAAAAGACCGTCGTTTTTCGGAAGGCTTGTGTTTCTATTGCGGAAAATCTGGTCATTTGATTAAAGGCTGTGAGCTTCGTATGAAGAAAGAAAAAAAAATGGTCAGTCACGCCCGTATTGCCTGTTTAAATTCCAAGGGTATATTTTTAGCTGCTTCCACGATTGCTCAGGAAAAATTAATGGAATTTCGGGTGTTTGTTGATTGCGGGTCTACACTGAATGTAATTGATGGGGGATTCGTGGAAAAACTCAATTTAAAACCTGAACCTTTATCATCCCCCATTGCTGTGGTTTCTGTGGATGGCTCCCCTTTGAAGAATATTACTCTCAAGGTCAGTGAATTTCCTCTCACTATTAATGGTGTTCACCATGAGAAATTGGATTTGGTAGTGTTGAATAACTTGCCTTCTCCAGTAATATTGGGTTTGCCCTGGTTAAAATTTCACAATCCTGTACTGGATTGGTCTACCAGTGAAATTAAATCCTGGAGCCATAAATGTTATGACAAGTGTTGTAACGGGCGTATTGCAGCTTTGGATAGGGGAGAATTGCCTGTTCCTATTCAGGATTTTTGGAGAGTTTTTTTCTGAGAAAGAATCGCAGGTTTTGCCTCCCCATAGAGACTATGATTGTTCTATTGAATTTGTCCCTGGAGCGATTCTTCCTAAAAGTCGTTTATTTAACCTTACTATTCCTGAGAGGAAGGCTTTGGAGGAATACATACAGACAAGTTTGGCCGCCGGTCACATTAGGCCCTCTAAGTCTCCTGTGGCGGTTGGATTTTTTTTTGTAAAAAAAAAGGACGGCGGTTTACGTCCTTGTCTGGATTTTCGTGAGATTAACAAAATTACGGTACGCAATCCTTACCCACTGCCATTGATTCCTGATCTGTTTAACCAGTTATTGGGGGCCAAGTGGTTCTCTAAAATTGACCTTAAGGGGGCATACAATCTGTTGCGCATGAAGGAGGGTGATGAATGGAAGACTGCTTTTAACACTCCTGTGGGTCATTTTGAGAATCTGGTTATGCCTTTTGGTCTTACTAATGCTCCTGCATTTTTTCAGAATCTGATTAATGACATCCTTAGACCTTTGATCGGTAAAAATGTGGTTGTGTATTTGGATGACATTTTGATTTATTCGCCAGATCTGGAGTCTCATTGGCGGAGCGTGCGTGAGGTATTACAGTTATTAATGGACAATTCGCTTTTTGCTAAGCTGGAGAAATGTGAGTTCGCTGTACAGAGAATTAGTTTTTTGGGCTACATTATCTCCAGCAAAGGTTTTGAGATGGATCTGGTTAAGGTTCAGGCTGTGCAGGAATGGCCTAGGCCTATTGGTTTGAAATCGATACAGAGGTTTTTGGGTTTCGCCAATTACTATAGAAAATTCATAAAAAATTTTTCTAGTATTGTCAAACCTCTGACTGATCTCACCAGGAAAGGTGCTGATGCGGTTCAGTGGTCTTCTGAGGCCATTGAAGCTTTTGTGTATCTCAAGGAGAGGTTCACCTCTGCTCCCATCCTTATGCAGCCTGATGTTACTAGGCCGTTTTTGGTTGAGGTTGATGCTTCCTCTGTGGGGGTTGGCGCAGTATTGTCTCAGGATAACGGGGATGGATTACATCCCTGTGCCTTTTTTTCAAAAAATTTTTCGGAGATTGAATTGAATTACGATATTGGTAATCGGGAATTATTGGCTATTAAACTCGCATTTGAACACTGGCGCCACTTCTTGGAAGGTGCGGAATTTCCCGTTCAGGTTCTTACGGATCATAAAAATCTGATATATCTTGACGCTGCCAAGCGCCTGAATGCCCGTCAGGCTAGGTGGGCACTGTTTTTCTCGCGGTTTAATTTCTCCGTTACTTACATCCCTGGTACTAAGAATGTTAAGGCGGATGCCTTGTCTCGCAGTTTTTCTCCCATAGTCGGTGCTGAGAAAGAGGAAAACATTTTACAAGAAGGTGTTGTGATAGCTGCTTTAGACTCCGTTTTGGAAGATGAGATTCTTAAAGCTCAGGAGAATGCCCCATCTAACACTCCTCATGGGAGGTTGTTTGTGCCTGGGACCTTTAGGAGAGATTTGTTTGTTGAGTGTCACGAATCTCGGTTGGCAGGTCATCCCGGAATCTCTGAGACCAAGAGACTGGTGGGTCGCAGTTTTTGGTGGCCTGGATGGCAGAAGGAAGTCATTAAGTGGGTGCGCCAATGTACTATATGTGCTAGATCTAAGTCCTCACATACTCCTGCTGCGGGGTTACTTTGTCCTTTGGAGGTCCCCAGTGCTCCTTGGACACATTTGGCTATGGACTTTATAACTGACCTTCCCCCCTCTGAGGGTTTTACTGTCATCTGGGTGGTCGTGGACTGTTTTAGCAAGATGTGTCACTTGGTTCCCTTCGTCAAACTGCCCTGCGCTAAAACTCTCGCTAAGGCCTTTGTCAAGGAAATTGTCAGACTTCATGGCGTTCCTACTGACATTGTTTCTGATAGGGGTCCTCAGTTCGTGGCTCGTTTTTGGCGTGCCTTTTGTGACAGGTTGGGAATTCATTTGTCATTTTCGTCCGGATATCATCCTGAATCTAATGGCCAGACAGAAAGGAAAAACCAGGATGTTGAGCAGTTCTTGCGTTGTTTTGTGGCAGACAATCAAGA
Organism: Phyllobates terribilis; assembly: GCF_046119375.1. NCBI lineage: Eukaryota > Metazoa > Chordata > Amphibia > Anura > Dendrobatidae > Phyllobates > Phyllobates terribilis. Next base: position 350,162,128 of record NW_027362761.1, on the reverse strand, counting down.
GGGGTGGTCTGAGTTTCTGCCACTTGCCGAATTTGCTCTGAACAATCATACATCTTCTTCTGCTGGTTGTTCGCCTTTTTTTTGTTGTTCTGGGAGACATCCGTCGTTTGGGTCGTTCTCCAAGTTGGGATCTGCCGTGCCTGAGGAGGAGAATTTTTCCGGTGATTTGGAAAGAGTTTGGACGGATGTGCGTGGTAATCTTCAGGAGGCCAACAGAAAATCTAAAGACTACTTTGATAGGAAACGACAGGAGGTTTTGTTCGCTGTTGGTGACATGGTTTGGTTGTCCTCTAGGAATCTGCGGTTGAGGATTCCTTCTAAGAAATTGGGTCCCAAGTTTGTAGGGCCCTTTAAGGTGCTTCAGGTTGTCAACCAATCTGCTGTTAGGTTGGAGGTTCCTACCTCCTGGAGAATTAATCCGGTCTTTCATGTCTCTCTGTTAAAAAAAGCTGTTGTGTCGGATGGTGACGCCTCTGCCTCTGTTCCTCCGGTGGTGGAGGACGGGGAATATGAAATTTCTCGCATCCTTGACTCTAGACGGTATAGAGGTAGTTTGCAGTATCTTGTGGCCTGGAAAGGTTTCGGACCCGAGGATAACTCTTGGGTGAGGTCAGATGATGTTTCCGCGTCCAGACTTATCAGAGCGTTTCACAGGAGATTTCCTGATAAGCCTGGTCCTAGGGGATCCGGAGGATCCTCTTAGAAGGGGGGGTACTGTTAGAACCTTGCTGTTAGGTTTTTTTTTCCCTTGCTGGTCACATGACCTTGGTGGCCTATTTAATCCTGCTCCGCCCTTCTGGCTTTGCTGGACTTCATTGTATATCTACTTTCTAGCTAGCCTGTGCTCTGTATCTAGCTCTGTTAGTTTGCTTGGTCTACGGACCTCTATGTTCTATCTATTTTGTTTGTTCGTCTGTCTGCTACTATTTCTGTTAGGAGGTGTCCCATATTCCTCCCAGTCCTTAGTACTTGTAGGGATTCCCTCCCCACATCTATAGGTCTCCGTACAGACTAGATTAGGACTTTAGCAGGTCTGATCGCAGGATCAGGTTCCCTGTTACATCGTAGGGATTCAGCTGAGTCCTATAGTAGGGACAGATCTCCTCTCTTTCCTTAGCTTTGGTAGCAGAACATAACATTAAGTAGATCTAAACAGAGAGGGTGAGCGGGCTTACCTGACCTCTCCCTGTATAGTTATGCCTCTTTAGGAACCTGTATCCTTGACCTATTCCATCATGAGAGTCACAAGAAATGGGTTGGTCTAGAAAAAGATCTTTCTAAACGTGATCCCCGGGCAGAGTTATAGTCCAAAAAAATTGCCGGTGAAGGCGGAAGCTTGACCCCCTTCCTCACTAGAAATCTCATTCTCTTTCTCAGACAGGAGAATAAATCCCTTCACACCTCATCCATACCAGTTCTATTTACACCAGTTTATGATAATCCAGCCTTCCTAGCAAGTCTCATGGATATAGGCTCATACACTCATATTTGGTGGTCATGTCCACCTATTCAGAGCTTATGGTTAGCACTATTTTAACTCTATAACAAACTATCCATTAGAAGGACCCAACCCACAATAGAGTTAGCCCTATTATCATTAAGTGACAACTCAATATCAAAATTCAAGAAGGGCCTACTCAGACATTTTCTCACAGCCAGAAAATCTGATCCCACGGTACTGGAAGCAAGAAAGAACCCCAATGCTCTCAGAATTTGTGTCTGAACTCAATAACATATATAGAATGGAGTTACTGATAGGACAAGATACTGGAAATCCTGACAAAGTTTATAATACGTGGGCCCCATGGATTGCCTTTAGGGAAACTCCTTATCTAGATACTTGGCTGAACTAAATATTCATGATCCGTTATTCACAATACCCTACATTCTATACCTGTTTCTTATAACTCCAATTGATTACAAGATTAATCGAAGACCATGCTCCTTTGGAGCTTCTGATACAAACTTGTTCAGGGACAAGACTTAACCCCCTCTTTTCCCTTACTCCCTCATCCTCTTCTACCACATTTGGCAGCATCATGTTATGGGGGTGTTTTTCAGCTGCAGGGACAGGACGACAGGTTGCAATTGAAGGAAACATAAATGCGGCCAAGTACAGAGATATCCTAGATGAACACCTCTTCCGGAGTGCTCTGGACCTCAGACTTGGCCAAAGGTTCACCTTCCAACAAGACAATGACCCTAAGCACACAGCTAAGATAACAAAGGAATGGCCTCAGAACAACTCTGTGACCATTCTTGACTGACCCAGCCAGAGCCCTGTCCTTAACCCGATTGAGTATCTCCGGAGAGACCTGAAAATGGCTGTCCACTAATGTTCACCATCCAATCTGACGGAACTGGAGAGGATCTGCAAGGAAGAATGGCAGAGGATCCCCAAATCCAGGTGTGAAAAACTTGTTGCATCATTCCCAAGAAGACTCAAGGCTGTGTGGCGCCCCTGCGGGTTCAGTCGCCACACAGGTACTGCATCTCACCCAGAGGTGTGGTATCTCACTCTCAGGTAAGGATAGAGTGCTGCCCGGGACCCTAACACCTGCATCCAACACTACACTTCTCCAGACCAGCTGGAAGGGCAAGATGTGTCGCGCTTCCTGATGAGCCCTGACCCTGGTTGGAGTGGGAGGGAACCAAAGTAGGGGGAGCCATGTAGTCGGTGTGGGTGGAGGACGTAGGTCAGGAAGCACTTGTTAGAAGTGATATAAAAGAGGGAACCATCTTGGCTGTGTAGCCAGTCAGTCAGTGGAGTTTGAGGGGAGCAGAAGCTCTGCAGGAGCTCTGATAGGGAGGAGGGCCTGAGAGAGAGGCCCAGGACAGGCTGAGGAGGAGAGGAGCAGGAAGAAGGCTCCAGGAACGTGAAAGGGATCCCAGGGGTACGGGCAGTGCTGGAGGCCACCCGTACGCCTGAATCTGCCAGGCGGTGGAGGGATCAAGCCGCAGAGGGGACCGGCCCCTGACCAGTGGAATTACAAGGTTCAACTGGAAACCGGAGGCTTCTGTACTTTTAGGGTGCAGTTGCCACATTCGCATTCAAGTCGCCAAAAAGGTAACCACATAGGATCCAGGGAACTCTAGGTTGCCCAGAAAGATCCGAGGATACCGGCTTGGGACATTGTTTAGCAAGTCGCAGGGCAAGAAGGGTGAGGGCCAGCACAGGAAGACGGCTGAGAAGGTCATATAGAACGGAGTACTGTCAGGCACTCTTGAAACACCTGGGAGTTTGCTGAACCCCTGCCTGATGAACGCAGCGCGACGTGGAAGGCTGTAAGCTGGACAGTGCAACCTGAGGAACTTAACAACTGTGAGTAAACTCTGAAGACTGCACCCCACTGTCTCTGTGAAGTTATTGCTGCGCCATCACCCCCTGCACTACACCGCAACATCCATAACAACTCAACACAGCCCTGGAGCTAAGCTCTACCTGTGGAGAGCTAAACCAACTCTGCTGCATTAACAACTGCTCCAGAGGACCTGCCCCGCAGCGGCGGCTCCATTTAGCCGCATACCACAGGTGGCGTCACGAACTGTCTATAAAAACCATAAATCCCCTGTAAATAATATCCCCTTTTGATTGACCGCCCTGGGTCACGGACCGGGTCACCACCACTGTGACATCTCCCCTAGCAACGACCGGCCCGGCACCGAGTACCCCACAGCCCAGGGGGCGCGTCATCTTTGGCGTCACGAACAGGATATAAACCCACCCGTTATCACCGGGTATTGTGCGCCTAGAGACTGTGTTCTATACTGAATGTGGTGCCTGCCCCAGAAGAACGGGCGCCATTATGTGCATTATCAAGGACAACATAGAACCTCCCATCGTGAGCCGGGTCCCAGAATGGCGCCAAAAGCGGAGCACGCCCCAAGAAGCAATGACCATGTATGTAGATGTGTCCATCAAGGTGGGGGAGCTGCCCCCAGGTGTGGCTGACAGCAAGCAGCCATGGGACCGCCCCAGAAAGGGGAGAGGAAAAAAGAAGAAAACTGGGAGACAGGGTGTGGCCTCAAGCAGTCTAGACAGACCGCACCCGGCAGGCAAGATGGAGGGAGGTGAGACAGGAGTTCCCGCCAGCGGCCTGCAGCAGCCTGAGACACCCCTCACCTTAGAGGAGATGGTCTCCAAGCTGTCCTGGGAGGATTCGGAGTTTCTCTACGCCGGGATGGAGGACCTAAGCCGGAGGATGGAGAGGGCCCAGCAGGATGCCATCGCCTGCTGGAAAAAGGAGATGGTGGAGAGCATGGTGAGCAGGCAGCAGCCAGCGCTGCAATCAACAGGCAGCGCCTCAGCCTTGGCGGAGCCGGACCTGCTCCAGGAGGCAAAGTGCAGCACAGGAGCAGCTGTGGGAGCGGGCAAGAGGAGTCTCCCTGTCCCGGGGGCTGAAAGTGCTGACCTGCTCCTGGGCTCCCTGCCGGAACCGTTAACCCCGGGGGGTTGCATGGTGTGCTTTAATTGACCCGGTGAAGCGAGTGTCCCCCAACATGATGAATAGCCTGCCTTACACCTCCTTCAGGATCCTCCGTCTCCGGGCGCGCACGCCCTAGACCTACTCCTGGGCCCGGAACCGCCAACCCTGAGCGCCAGTGGTGCCGGCACACCCCTGGGCTCCTTGCGGGAACCCCTTCCCCCGACACCTGAGTGGGTGTACGGGCGCCTACCCTGGGACTGGTCCGCAGAAGTGGAGGACCGTAGTCTCCCACTGCTACCCGCTCCTGAGCCCTCCGCCATCTCTAGGGGTGAAGAGGACCAGTTCCTGTGGGATAACCCTGGGGGGACCTCATGGGATTTCCCCCGGGAGATCAAAGCAGAAGCTGCGCGCCGGGTGGAGCACTGTAAGAGGGAGCTTGAGCAGTTGGAGAAGGAGCGGCGGGAGCGCTGGGAGAGGATGGAGGCCTGGAATATGGAGGAGAAGGCCCGGGCCCGCGAAAACAAGGAGGCTGCACACGGTCCCCGTGCCGAGGGGACCGTGGTGAAATTCAACCTGGATGGAGGATGGGGTTTCATCCGGGATCCACACGCCGAGACGGATCTCTTTGTCAACAGGAGGGACGTGGAGTCCCACCTAAAGGAAGGAAATCCGGATCGGAATCTATACCCTGGTGATCACGTCACCTACACCAGGCATAAAGGTGAGAGGGGCTGGTATGCCCTGAACGTCCACAGGGTGGTGGAGGAGAGTGAACCCTCGCCATCTAGAGCTGATGACCCGGCTGGGCCAGCCTATTGTGGACAGGTGCTTCCCCGGAGGGAGCACCACTATGGAACTGCGTCTTTAAAAAAATACTGTATATAGTTACCCGGAAGGGTACAGCAAAAACACTGTGAGTTTGGAAAGTTAGAAAGTTGTTTATGTGTGTTTATACAGTTACCCGGTAAGGGTATAGAGACATTTAGCTCATGGACGGTGAGCAGCTAAAAACTTTCACATGTAAATAGTTGCACTTCTTAAAGTGCCCCTTATTGGTTTTATGCAACAAAACTGACCTCAAAACAAAAACCAGTTTGGCGTGGCCGAAGACGTGGTCCAACACCGGGATCACCTATGCCCTGCAGCCATGCCCAGGGCCTACATTGAGGGTTTTCGGACGGGTCCCTCAAATTGCACCTTCTTCAGTGAGATGGACACCCGGTTAAAGATCTCACTGAATCTGCTGAAGAATGTTTTATGTGAAAAGTGTTTTATATAAGTGAAGGCAATGTTATTAAAAATGCTTTTGTAATGTTTTGATAAAGAAACCAGCAACGTTTAAGTAATGTGCCTCCCATAAAGGGAAGAAAAGTTGTTTGAAAATTCTTATATGTGATGCATCTAAAAATTGCATGTCTTTAAAATATTTTGTGTTTTACTCTGTTCCAGTCCGCGGACGTGCTGTGTTTTACCAAGGGGGTACGTGGCGCTCCTGCGGGTTCAGTCTCCACAGAGGTACTGCATCTCACCCAGAGGTGTGGTATCTCACTCTCAGGTAAGGATAGAGTGCTGCCCGGGACCCTAACACCTGCATCCAACACTACACTACTCCAGACCAGCTGGAAGGGCAAGATGTGCCGCTCTTCCTGCTGAGCCCTGACCCTGGTTGGAGTGGGGGGGGGACCAAAGTAGGGGGAGCCATGTAGTGGGTGTGGGTGGGGGACGTAGATCAGGGGAGCACTTGCTAGAAGTGATATAAAAGAGGGAACCATCTTGGGTGTGTAGCCAGTCAGTCAGTGGAGTTTGAGGGGAGCAGGAGCTCTGCTCGGGAGGAGGGCCTGAGAGAGAGGCCCAGGACAGACTAAGGAGGAGTGGAGCAGGAGAAAGGCTCCAGGAACGTGAAAGGGATCCCAGGGGTATGGGCAGTGCTGAAGGCCACCCGTACGCCCGAATCTGCCAGGCGGTGGAGGGATCAAGCCGCAGAGGGGACCGGCCCCTGACCAATGGAATTACAAGGTTCAATTGGAAACCAGAGGCTTCTGTACTTTTAGGGTGCAGTTGTCACATCCGCACTCAAGTCGCCAAAAAGGTAACCACATAGGATCCAGGGAACTCCAGGTTGCCCAGAAAGATCCGAGGATACCGGCTTGGGACATTGTTTAGCGAGGCGCAGGCCAAGAAGGGTGAGGGCCAGCACAGGAAGACGGCTGAGAAGGTCATATAGAACGGAGTCCTGTCAGGCACTCTTGAAACACCTGGGAGTTTGCTGAACCCCTGCCTGGTGAACGCAGCGCGACGTGGGAGGCTGTAAGCTGGACAGTGCAACCTGAGGAACTTAACAACTGTGAGTAAACTCTGAAGACTGCACCCCACTGTCTCTGTGAAGTTATTGCTGCGCCATCACCCCCTGCACTACACCGCAACAACCATAACAACTCAGCACAGCCCTGGAGCTAAGCTTTACCTGTGGAGAGCTAAACCAACTCTGCTGCATTAACAACTGCTCCAGAGGACCTGCCTCGCAGCGGCGGCTCCCTTTAGCCACATACCACAGGCGGCGTCACGAACTGTATATAAAAACCATAAATCCCCTGTAAATAATATCCCCTTTTGATTGACCGCCCTGGGTCACGGACCGGGTCACCGCCATTGTGACATCTCCCCTAGCAACGACTGGCCCGGCACTGAGTACCCCACGGCCCAAGGGGGAGCATCAGCTGTACTAGATCAATAGGGTGCTCCTGCTCAATACTGGACAAAGAGTCTGAATACTTATGACCATGTGATATTTCAGTTTTTCTTTTTTAATAAATTTGCAAAAATTTCTACATTTTGTTTTCTTTCAGTCAAGATGGGGCGCAGAGTGTACTTTAATGAGAAAAAGAATGAACTTTTTAGAATTTACCAAATGGCTGCATTGAAACAAAGAGTGAAAAATTTAAAGGGGTCTGAATACTTTTCATACCCACTGTATATACCAGGATGGGGCCCAGGATAAGGGACATTTACTAGGATGGGGGATGTACATACCAGGATGAGGGACATATATACCAGGATGAGGGACATAAATACCAGGATGGAGGACGCATAGATATATATATTTATTCAGGATGGGGCCCAGTCCAAATCTTGCACCGGGGCCCATCAGACTCCACTGGTGACTACCCTATGATGCATTCTCTACCATCCTTCCTGACTGAATTTCATTGAGTGTTTGATGAATCTAATCGCTTTCACTCAGATTTTGATTACATACTGCAGCTAAAACAAGGAATTAACTCAGTGGGACATTATGCAATACCCTGTATGATGAATTGGCCTGCAAAAATTATGCTCTCTTGGCTGTCTTCTATGCTATGCCGGTCTGTCTAGTCGTGTCAAAGATGAACTTGTAGGTGAAGATTTGCCTTATTCACTCGACGATTTAATGTCCCTCGCTACTCGTGTGGACTTACGTTTTAAAGAACGATTTAGGGAAAAAAGTCTGGATTCTCGTGTCTCTCTTCCAAGAGCACTTTCAAAATACCCTCTCAGACCGGCTGCACCGGAACCTATGCAAATCGGTTGGAAGAGATTGTCACTGAGATTCCTCTGACTTTCACAAAGACTCTGTTTATATTGTGGTGAACGAGATCACTCTAGCACAAGCTGTTCCAAATTGAAGGCTACCTCCTCCATCAGCCTCATCCAATAGAAATTATTTATTATTTTTGCACTGTGCGTTTTTTACATTTACTTTTAATCATTTGGGTATTTTTCTTGTCTTTGGTTTCTCTTTGTCTAATGGCCTTGTGTGAACATGCAGTTACATTTTGCATGCACATCAATTTATGTTCCAGTTCACACTTTCAGGTTTTTTCTTTGCAGTTAGTATGCTTGAGTGCATATAAAAGGGTGTGGCCGCCCTTTGTCTGGGCTGGGACGCTGATCCTGCCTCGGTTTTATGCTTGCACTAGGGATCCAGTCTCTCTGTCCTTGTCCATATGTATGTCACTTGACAAATGGTAAGGTTTTTAATATTAGAGTTAGGACTGTCCCACAAGGGATGCCGTGACGTGGCGGGACAGCTTTTACATTATTTTGATCAAAATTATGTTAACTAAATACCCTTTATTATTTATTATTATTTTTGCACTGTGCGTTTTTTACATTTACTTTTAATCATTTGGGTATTTTTCTTGTCTTTGGTTTCTCTTTGTCTAATGGCCTTGTGTGAACATGCAGTTACATTTTGCATGCACATCAATTTATGTTCCAGTTCACACTTTCAGGTTTTTTCTTTGCAGTTAGTATGCTTGAGTGCATATAAAAGGGTGTGGCCGCCCTTTGTCTGGGCTGGGATGCTGATCCTGCCTCGGTTTTATGCTTGCACTAGGGATCCAGTCTCTCTGTCCTTGTCCATATGTATGTCACTTGACAAATGGTAAGGTTTTTAATATTAGAGTTAGGACTGTCCCACAAGGGATGCCGTGACGTGGCGGGACAGCTTTTACATTATTTTGATCAAAATTATGTTAACTAAATACCCTTTATTATTTATTATTATTTTTGCACTGTGCGTTTTTTACATTTACTTTTAATCATTTGGGTATTTTTCTTGTCTTTGGTTTCTCTTTGTCTAATGGCCTTGTGTGAACATGCAGTTACATTTTGCATGCACATCAATTTATGTTCCAGTTCACACTTTCAGGTTTTTTCTTTGCAGTTAGTATGCTTGAGTGCATATAAAAGGGTGTGGCCGCCCTTTGTCTGGGCTGGGACTCTGATCCTGCCTCGGTTTTATGCTTGCACTAGGGATCCAGTCTCTCTGTCCTTGTCCATATGTATGTCACTTGACAAATGGTAAGGTTTTTAATATTAGAGTTAGGACTGTCCCACAAGGGATGCCGTGACGTGGCGGGACAGCTTTTACATTATTTTGATCAAAATTATGTTAACTAAATACCCTTTATTATTTATTATTATTTTTGCACTGTGCGTTTTTTACATTTACTTTTAATCATTTGGGTATTTTTCTTGTCTTTGGTTTCTCTTTGTCTAATGGCCTTGTGTGAACATGCAGTTACATTTTGCATGCACATCAATTTATGTTCCAGTTCACACTTTCAGGTTTTTTCTTTGCAGTTAGTATGCTTGAGTGCATATAAAAGGGTGTGGCCGCCCTTTGTCTGGGCTGGGACACTGATCCTGCCTCGGTTTTATGCTTGCACTAGGGATCCAGTCTCTCTGTCCTTGTCCATATGTATGTCACTTGACAAATGGTAAGGTTTTTAATATTAGAGTTAGGACTGTCCCACAAGGGATGCCGTGACGCGGCGGGACAGCTTTTACATTATTTTGATCAAAATTATGTTAACTAAATACCCTTTATTATTTATTATTATTTTTGCACTGTGCGTTTTTTACATTTACTTTTAATCATTTGGGTATTTTTCTTGTCTTTGGTTTCTCTTTGTCTAATGGCCTTGTGTGAACATGCAGTTACATTTTGCATGCACATCAATTTATGTTCCAGTTCACACTTTCAGGTTTTTTCTTTGCAGTTAGTATGCTTGAGTGCATATAAAAGGGTGTGGCCGCCCTTTGTCTGGGCTGGGACGCTGATCCTGCCTCGGTTTTATGCTTGCACTAGGGATCCAGTCTCTCTGTCCTTGTCCATATGTATGTCACTTGACAAATGGTAAGGTTTTTAATATTAGAGTTAGGACTGTCCCACAAGGGATGCCGTGACGTGGCGGGACAGCTTTTACATTATTTTGATCAAAATTATGTTAACTAAATACCCTTTATTATTTATTATTATTTTTGCACTGTGCGTTTTTTACATTTACTTTTAATCATTTGGGTATTTTTCTTGTCTTTGGTTTCATCCAATAGAAAAGCAGTTTTCTCATGTGAGATTTTCTGTTGAAGGAGACTGATGGACAGGTCAGGTCACTGCTCCTCCATCAGCAGCCATTGTATGGACTGGAGAGCCGCGCAGTGTGTGAAGAAGGCCGCACTCACAAGTGCAGGAGGAGAACCTGTCCTACCTACTGTATGTGTATAGAGGCCCATTTCCAACAACCACCACTCCAGTGTTTTAATGGTACATTGTGATTGCTAACTGTGTAAGAAGGCTAATGGATGTTTAGAAAACCCTAGAAAACCCTTGCACAAGTATGTTAGCCCAGCTGAAAACGGTTTGGCTGATTTGAGAAGCTATAAAATTTACCTTCCTTTGAGCTAATTGAGAATAAGGAGCATTACATTTGTTTGTTCTATGAAACTCTCAAAATGGCCAGAAAAAGAGAACTTTCATGTGAAACTCGACAGTCTATACTTGTTGTTAGAAATTAAGGCTATTCCATGCGAGAAATTGCCAAGAAACTGAAGATTTCCTTCAACGGTGTGTACTACTCCCTTCAGAGGAGAGCACAAACAGTCTCTAACCAGAGTAGAAAGAGAAGTGGGAGGCCACGCTGCACAACTGAGCAACAAGACAAGTACATTAGAGTCTCTAGTTTGAGAAATTGACGCCTCACAGCTCCTCAACTGGCAGCTTCATTAAATAGTACACGCAAAACGCCAGTGTCAACGTCTACATTGAAGAGGCGACTCTGAGATGCTGGCCTTCAGGGCAAAGTGGCAAAGAAAAAGCCATATCTGAGACTGGCTAATATAAGGAAAAGATTAATATGGGTAAAAGAACACAGGAACACAGACATTGGACAGAGGAAGATTGGAAAAAAGTTTTATGGACAGACGAATCAAAGTTTGAGGTGTTTGGATCACACAGAAGAACATTTGTGAGATGCAGAACAACTGAAAAGATGCTTGAAGAGTGCCTGACGCCATCTGTCAAGCATGGTGGAGGTAATGTGATGGTCTGGGGTTGCTTTGGTGCTGGTAAATTGGGAGATTTGTACAAGGTAAATGGGATTTTGAATAAAGAAGGCTATCACTCCATTTTGCAACGCCATGCCATACCCTGTGGACAGCGCTTGATTGGAGCCAATTTCATCCTACAACAGGACAATAACCCAAAGCACACCTCCAAATTATGCATGAACTATTTAGGGAAGAAGCAGGCAGCTGGTATTCTATCTGCAATGGAGTGGCCAGCTCAGTCACCAGATCTCAACCCCATTGAGCTGTTGTGGGAGCAGCTTGACCGTATGGTAAGCAAAAAGTGCCCATCAAGCCAATCCAACATGTGGGAGGGGCTTCAGGAAGAATGGGGTGAGATTTATCAATATTACCTCAGCAAATTAACAGCTAGAATGCCAAAAGTCTGCAATGCTGTAATTGCTGCATAGGGAGCATTCTATGATGAAAGCAAAGTTTGAATTATTCTTTCAAATAAAAATTATTTCTAACATTGTCAATGTCTGGACTATATTTTCTATTAATTTTGCAACTCATTTGATAAATAAAAGTATGAGTTTTCATGGGAAACACAAAATTGTCTGGGTGACCCCAAACTTTTGAACGGTAGTGTATAACGCTCCATACAGAATACTGGCCCCCATATAACGCTCCATACAGAATACTGGCCCCCATATAACGCTCTATACAGAATACTGGCCCCCATGTAATGCTCCATACAGAATACTGGCCCCCATATAATGCTCCATATAGAATACTGGCTCCCATATAATGCCCCATGCAGGCTGTGCCCCCATATAATGCTATATGCAGGCTGTGCCCCCATATAATGCCCCATGCAGCCTGGGTCCCCATATAATGCCCATGCAGGCTTGGCTCCCATATAATGCCCCATACAGGCAGTGCTCCCATATAATGCCGCATGCAGGCTGTGCCCCTATATAATGCCCCATGCAGGCTGTGCCCCCATATAATGCTCCATGCAGGCTGTGCCCCCATATAATGCCCCATGCCTCCTGGGCCCCCATATAATGCCCCATGCCTCCTGGGCCCCTATATAATGCCCCATGCCTCCTGTGCCTCCATATAATGCCCCATGCAGGTGCCCCATATAATGCCCCATGCCTCCTGGGCCCCCATATAATGCCCCACGCAGGTGCCCCATGTAAGATACCATGCCTCCATACATAAAAAAATAAAAAAATCAAATTCTCACCTCACCTCTCCTCACCTGCTGCTGCTGCTCTGAACTCCTCAGCTGCGTCGCCGTCTTCCCGCTCTGCGCTGTGACTGCTCAGCAGAGGGCGCGGTGGAAAGACGACTCAGGGCCCCGGCACTTGCCCAGGTGTGCCGGGTGCTGACGCCGGGCCTGGATGAGGCTAGCATTGCTGTAATTGATTCCAGTTAAACGGTTGTGCTAATAGGAAAAGCTAAGTGAAGGTGAGAAAAATTGTGAGAAAAGGGGAGGTCTATTTTTTTCCTATTAGCACTATTTTTCACTGTTTTTATCCTTTAATATAAGTGCAACAGTTCTTTGCTCTTTTCCACTCCCATGCCTATGCTTGGCCGGTTATTTGATGCTGCGCTCAGTTGCCCGCTGTGTCACATGCAATGCTCCAACTTGTCCACTGTCCAATGGCTGGACATGCCTAGTTTGCCTCCTTTCTCCCTCTACTTCTGTCATAATCATGCTGGAGATCATGTGATAATAACCCTTTCAGTTTGCTTCCTGATAGACCTAGTGCACAGGCACTAGTATCATTTCATGGACATTTTCTCGTGCCACAGGTATTTTATTATTTTTAGATTACAATATTAGTTACTTTGGTAGTGTAATTAAGGGTGAGGGGTCATAATTAAGGGTTTATAAGTGGCAGCTGGTTGGGGCTTCCAGACCTTTGGTAGTGCATTGAGCTGTAGGTTGGATTGCTGCGAAAGGGGAAAAAAAAACTCTTTAAATCTTCTTCCTTAGCGAGTGTGAAGGAGCTGGGTGTGACTGGAGCGTAAGTGCGAACGGAAGTAAGTGTGTGACTTGTGATTTAGTGAAGAGGTATTTGGGATTCCTGCAGCAAATACCTGTGTGAATTGCTGTGAGTTGCTGAATTGTGAACTGCTGAGTGCTTTTCTACCTGTTTAATTTTATTGGGCTTTTTAAAACCTATTTTCTCTCTACAGTTTTAGAGTGTAAGTGCGAACGGAAGTAAGTGTGTGACTTGTGATTCAGCGACTTTGGATTCAGGGAGTTTGGAAGGGAGGAATTTGGACTGAATTTCTGTCTGTATTTTATTAATTTTTTACATTTCTTTTTACTTAACATTTCTGTCTAGTGCAATCCCCATTAGGAAATGAGCTCCATTATTGACAATGCTACTGTGTCACCCTGGCCTGGATGCCACAAGTGTAAATAAAGCTGTGTCTGAGAGCAAGGGGGAGGTTCTCTAGTCAGGGGAACATTAGCATGCAGTACCTCCTGTCTCAGGCCAGTAGGGGGAGCAGGCTGCCCCTATAAAAGCTGGTGCTGGGGGCCGGGTTAGAGAGAGCTGGACGACCTGTCTCAGGATTCAGGTCCCAGAGCAGAGAGGGACAGTTGTATTGCACCTAAGAGGAAGTGTGGCAGGAGGAGAGCCACAAGCCAGAGACAAGAGGCGAAGAGAGCCTGTCTTGGCAGATAACGGACTTAATTTACCAGACTTTGGTGTCTGAGGCTGGGAGGATTCCACATTCTCCAGCAGATAACCAGTCCGCAGGGGACTGTATATTCCTTGGCCTAAGAAGCCTGGAGGCCCTGCCACAACAGAAGGGACCAGCAAAGCCGTACAAGGCTGGGAGCAGAAAGGAACCCACGTCGCAGGTCATACAGGCGAGAATACACGGAGAGCTCGGAATTGTGGGCTGTTATCCTATAAGGAGGAGATAGTCAGACGGAGCGCAGAAAGCACGGTAGGCCTACACCCTCACCCTGACCAGGGCCAATTTCCCCATTGCTCTCAGACATCCAGGTCCCCTCCTAGCCGGGACTGTTTATGTGTCAGTTTACCTGCTTTAGTAAAGACCCTGGACTGCAACCTGTTGTCTGTGTGCTCCTTTGCTCCTCCAGCACTATCAGCACTGGGACTCTCGCCACCATCACTCCCACCATCCATTATACTGCCCTGGGGCCGCACTCTTCCCGTGGGGAGTCACACTACCCTAGCTGCACACCTCATCAGCCCCAGTGGTCTGCATGTAGCGGCGGTTAATAATAACCGCAATCTACGGGTGGCGTAGTCGGACATTATCATCAGCAGATAACGGACTACCACTCGCCTGACCACCCTGAGCCACAGAACCGGGTTGCCACTACTACTCCCATCGTTCCCCTACTGCCCGGATCCAAGTGCCCCATGGCCCAGGGGGCGAGTCACTACCGGTGTACATCTTGCCACATGTATGCAATCCTTGAACAGCTGGTCGTGGGTGCATACTGCTGTGTGAGATGTGAGCACGTTGTGCGTTTGGAAGCCCAGGTACTGGATCTAAATGAGCAGCTGCCAAAACTGAGATCCATAGACAATATGGAAAGGAATCTGCTGCTCACTGAGCAGCTGCTCACTGGGGTAGATGTGGGGGAGGATGGTAGTATGGAGCTGCAGGACAGTGAGGTAGCTAGCTGGGTGACAGTTAGAAGGGGGGGGGGTAGAGGGAAGAGTGCCAGGGAGGCTAGTCCTGATCTGGCACACCCCAATAAGTTTGCAAAGTTGGCAGATGAGGGGGGTGTCAGTATAGGGATAGCACTGCTGCAGCAAGGCATGTCCTCTGAAAGCCAGAGGAGTGTCAGCTCCAGTAAGGGGGGAAATAGGAGAGCAGGGCAGGCCAGGCTGGTGCTGGTAGTGGGGGACTCAATAATTAGGTGAACACATAGGGCAATCTGTCACAAAGACAGGGATCGTCGAACAGTGTGCTGCCTACCTGGCGCTCGAGTCCGGCACATCGCTGATCTGGTTGACAGATTACTGGGAGGGGCTGGTGAGGACCCAGCGGTCATGGTGCACATTGGCACAAATGACAAAGTTAGAGGTAGGTGGAAGGTCCTTAAAGATGATTTCAGGGAATTAGGCTGCAAGCAAGGACCTCCAAGGTGGTATTCTCTGAAATACTGCCTGTACCACATTCCACGTCAGAGAGGCAACGGGAGATTAGGGAGATAAATAAGTGGCTCAGGAATTGGTGTAGGAAGGAGGGGTTTGGTTTCTTGGAGAACTGGGCCGGCTTCTCAGTTGGCTACAGGCTCTACGCTAGGGACGGGCTGCACCTCAATGGGTAGGAAGCAGCTGTGCTGGGGGAGAAAATGGCTAAAAGGTTGAGGAGTGTTTAAACTAGGGATTGGAGGGAGGGTATTCATTTTATAGGTGGGGAAGATAGTGCAGATAGTGACCTGGGCACAAATAAAGAAATTGAGGGTGGGGTTAGAAAAGTCAATATAGTAAGAAGGAATAGAAGTACAGAGAGATACATAAAATGCATGTACACTAATGCCAGAAGCCTCACCAACAAAATAGAGGAATTAGAATTAATTTTGTTGGAAAATAATTATGACATGGTGGGACCGTTCCTGTCAAACTAATCTGATCAGCTTTTATGAGGAGGCAAGTTCCAGACTGGACAAAGGAAATGCAGTAGATGTTGTGTATATGGACTTTTCAAAAGCTTTTGATACGGTTCCACACAAAAGGTTGATACATAAAATGAGAACAATGGGGATAGGGGAAAATATATGTAAGTGGGTTAAGAACTGGCTCAGTGATAGGAAATAAAGGGTGGTAATTAATGGAACACACTCAGACTGGGTCACAGTTAACAATGGGGTACCACAGGGGTCAGTATTGGGCCCGCTTCTTTTTAACATATTTATTAATGACCTTGTAGGGGGCATACAGAGTAGTATTTCAATATTTGCAGATGACACTAAACTCTGCAGGGTAATCAATACAGAGGAGGACAATTTTATATTACGGGAGGATCTATGTAAACTAGAAGCTTGGGCTGATAAATGGCAAATGAGCTTTAACCCTTTCACAACCTTGGGTTTTGTCGTTTTTGCATTTTCGTTTTTTGCTCCCCTTGTTCCCAGAGACATAGCGTTTTTATTTTTTGGTCAATATGGCCATGTGAGGGCTTATTTTTTGCGGGACGAGTTGTAATTTTCAACGCCATTACTAGTTTTACCATATCCTGTACGGGAAGACGGGAAAAAAATTCCAAGTGCGGTGAAATTGCAAAAAAAGTGCATTACCACAGTTGTTTTTTTTTTTTTTTTTTTTTACCATATTCACTGAATGCTAAAACTGACCTGCTATTATTATTCTCCAGGTCATTACGAGTTCGTAGACACCAAACATGTATACGTTCTTTTTTATTTAAGTGGTGAAAAAAAATTCCAAAATTTGGTAAAAAAAAAACAAAAACATTTTCTAAGACCTGTAGCGTCTCCATTTTTCGGGATCTGGGGCTGGGTGAGGGCTTATTTTTTGTGCGCCAGGCTGACGTTTTTATTGATTCCATTTTGGCGTAGATCCGATGTTTTGATCACCCGTTATTGCATTTTATTGCAATTTTGCGGCGACCAAAAAACGTAATTCTAGCGTTTAGAATTTTTTTCTAGTTACGCCGTTTACCGTTCAGATTAATTATTTTTTTATATTGATAGATCGGGCGATTCTGAATGCGGCGATACCAAATATGTCTATGTAGTTTTTGTTTAAATATTTTATTTTGAATGGGGCGAAAGGGGGGTGATTTAAACTTTTATATTTTTTTAATTTTTTTTATATTTTTAAAAACTTTTTTTTTTCACTTTTTGCATGCTTCTATAGTCTCCATAGGAGACTAGAAGCAGCAACTGTCCGATCGCCTCTGCTACATACAGGGGATCAGCAGATCCCCTGTATGCAGCAGAAATGGTCCTGTGCTATTAGCGCCGACCACTAGGTGGCGCTCATAGCGACCAGCTCATGACAACCGCAGGCGTCTGCTGCAGACCCTGGGTTGTCATGCCCACCCATCGGTGACCGGCGATCACGTGACGGGGGTCGCCGATGGGCGGGGCTTAGGACGCGTTTCCCGGAAGCGCGCGTTAAATGCCGCTGTCGGAGAATGACAGCGGCATTTAACATGTTAACAGCCGCGGGTGGATCGCGATTCCACCTGCGGCTGTTGCAGGCACATGTCAGCGCCGGAGCACTCACTGAACCGGGGGATTACAGCCTGTGCGTACTAATACGTCAAAGGCTGTAAAGGGGTTAATGGGGATAAATGTAAGGTAATGCACTTGGGCAGAGGAAATAAAATGTATAATTATATGCTTAATTGTAAAACACTGGACAAAACTGTCACTGAAAAAGACCTGGGTGCATTGGTGGACGACAAGCTCACCTTTGGTGGCCAGTGTCAGGCAGCTGCTGCAAAGGCAAATAAAATAATGGGATGCTTTAAAAGAGGCATAGATGCTCATGAGGAGAACATAATTTTACCTCTATACAAGTCACTAGTGCGACCACACTTAGAATACTGTGTACAGTTCTGGTCTCCGGTGTATAAGAAAGACATAGCTGAACTAGAGAGGGTGCAGAGAAGAGGGACCAAGGTTATTAGAGGACTGGGGGGTCTGCAATACCAAGACAGGTTATTATGACTCGCCCCCTGGGCCGTGGGGCACTCGGGACCGGGCTTCAGGGCAATGCTGGGAGTAGTAGTGGCGACCCAATCCAGTGGCTCAGGGTGGTCAGACCAAATGCTGTGGCGGTGTATTGGTAGGTTTTGAAAGTCCGACTACGCCACCCGTGGATTGCGGTCAGGGAGGACCGTCGCTGCAAGGCAGACCGCTGAGGCTGGTGTTGGGGATGCTGCAGGGAATAGTACAACTCCCCACGGGCGGAGTGTAGCCTCAGGGCAGTGTAATAGGATGCTGGGGGTGATGGTGCAGGTGCAGCAGTAACCACACAGAGTCCAATAATGCAGTCCAGGGTCTTTTACTGCAGATCTTATCACAAACCCACCAGGAGTACAGGGTAGGAATGGACCTGGGTGTCTGAGGGCATTCGGGCGAGCTCCGCTGGTCAGGGTGAGTGGGTAGGCCTACCGTTCTCTCTCTGCCCTTGCTGACTATCTCCCCCTTTAGTGGTATGATAGCCCACGTCCCTGAGCTTGCCGTGTACTACGCCTGTATGGCTTGCGACTCGGGCCTTAGGTACCTGTAGCTTCTCCGTTCTGTACCGGTCCCTCTGTGTGGCGGAGCCTCCAGGCTTCTTAGGCCAAGGGACCTGAAATCCCTTGCGGGTTGGTTATCTGCTGCAGGACCTGCAACCCTGACAGCCTCGGACCCCAGTGCTCGGTTGTGTAGTCTCTCTCTGCCAGGACCGGCTCTCGTCGCCTCTGTCCCTGGCTTTCTGTTCCTCCTCTGCCTCCTGGACTCCTCAGCTGCGGCTGACCTGTCCCTCTCTTCTGGGAAGCCTTCTGGATGCTTCAGAAATGGGTCCTGGTCTCACTAACACTGCCCTCAGTTCCAGCTTTTATAGGGGCAGCCTGCTCCCCCTACTGGCCTGGGACAGGAGGTGCTGCATGCAAATGGTCCATGACCAGAGAACCTCCCTCCTGCTCTCAGACACAGCCTTACAAGTTTGTGGCATCCAGGCCTGGGGTGACACAATTACACTTGGGGTTATTTAGTTTGGAAAAACAAAGGCTTAGGGGTGATCTTATTACTATGTACAAATATATGAGGGGACAGTACAAAGACCTTTCTACTGATCTTTTTACTCTGAGGCCTGAGACGGGGACAAGGGGGCATCTTCTACGTCTGGAGGAAAGAAGGTTTAATCATAATCACAGACGCGGATTCTTTACTGTAAGAGCAGTGAGACTATGGAACTCTCTGCCGCATGATGTTGTAATGAGTGATTCACTACTAAAATTTAAGAAGGGCATGGACGCCTTTCTTGAAAAGTATAATATTACAGGTTATATATACTAGATTCCTTGATAGGGCGTTGATCCAGGGAACTAGTCTGATTGCCATATGTGGAGTCAGGAAGGAATTTTTTTCCCCAATGTGGAGCTTAGTGTTTGCCACATGTTTTTTTTTGCCTTCCTCTGGATCAACATGTTAGGCTATGGGTTGAACTAGATGGACTTAGTCTTCCTTCAACCTTACTTGTTACTATGTTACTGCTCAACTCCACAACTGGAATAGATTAAATCAATGATAGCCTCATCCATTAATTGATCTGCCATATTTTATATAGCTCTCCATCACTTTCTATCAAGTACCCCAGAGGAGGCATTTGCGAAACCTGCGTTAGGTTTGTTTATGGGTGAGTGAGCATGTGTATCTTTCTCACTATAGCTAGTTAGTCCCCTAATCATAAGGCGTTTCTTTGTTTGGCATTTTCAGGTATCCATCTTTGACTCTTTGCACTATGAATTGATCTTTTGGTATGCTCAATTGATATCTGTATACCTTTGCATGTCTATTTCAGACATTGTTATTTGACCTCAGTTTTCGCACTTACCCATGTGTATTTTTTATACTTGATACACACATGGGCTTTTATTTTTATGTCTTATTTCATATTTAATTTGAATAAAATGTATTCTTATATTTTGTATAAATCTTTGCTCGGCAGTTGCAGGTTTTTTTCCGGTTCTGTGATGTTGCTGGCATAAAACATATTTCCTAACCGGTAATTGAATGATAGGATTTATATCTAATGATTAAAATGTTACATTTTATAGTTGTACAAGAAATAATAAGTGCATTAAATTTATTTAACAGTAGAAATATCTCCTCGGACACTTATCTCTTCTAACATCATCTGCCGAAGAAGAGTCGAGAGGCCCCCAATATCAGCGGGTTCGAGAGACCCCACCGATATCAGCGGGTTCGGTGGACATTAGCATAATGTGTATAGGGGCCTTTAAAGGATGTTGTTCTGGTAAGGATTTAGATAACATAATTAGTTTCTTGTACAATTCAGGGAAGCACTTGAGCAAGTCTTGATGTGACAATGCTTTTAGATTTCAGTGGCTAGCAGGTTGAACCTGTAAATTGAAACTCCAAAAGGTCACCGCATCTATCTGATCACTGTATTTAATAATTCCACTCAAGCTTTAGAGACCTTAGATTCATTTAAATCCATGCCTGCCAATGTCTCAAGATGTGTTCTCCGTGTCTTTGAGAACAGGATATTACCCTCCTGTTTGCATCTAGTATTTTTGAATAGCACCAGAAAATTATTAGCTAAAAAAATTGTAAAAACTGTGTCCAAAGCAAAGATAACACTGAGCACATCCAGCAGTACTTCTGTCTGTATCATAGATAGTAAAGAATACTTTTTATACAGTATCAAAGAGTAATTTTGGCTCTACACATGGTACATAGCTAGCCAGATATTAACAGATCATTACAGATCTAGATAATAAAATAGAGTCAGGACCAGAGGTTAGCCAAAATATTGCCAGAACGCTAGACCAGCAACCACATCAATAGTCCATGGCCCCTTGTCCAGAGCCCTATCAAAAACCTTCTACTTGTCATCATCCCCAGCGCTTCCAGTAGGCCTCACAATGAAATTACATTCTGGTGCGATGCACATGCGATGTTACCCTGGACGTACTAATCAAAAGAGGCACCGGGAATGCCGGCAGGTTTTACAAAGATCACAGGGTTCCGGTCCAGCAGACACAGACTACCAACCAGGCCGATGGACCAGTGCCCAGTGAATCTTTTTGTTCAAACCTACTCAGAATACAAAAAATAAAGTAGAGATAGAACATAGATCAGATTAGGAACCAGGGTAATATCTGCAATAGATATAAGCAAACCAGATCTAGGATGTAAAAAACGTAAAAAAAAATTAAATAAAAAAACAGCACTACAGTTAAGACTATGTTATACTGGAACACTGAAGCTCACTTAGTAACCATCTGAGTGAGCTAGATTTATATAATCCACCATCTGGTGACCTCATTAGGTCACATTTATTATCACTTGTCATGGTGAGGAGCAGACTCAATACTGGGTCATGTGGAGTGAGTGATGTGCTGCCTGATTATAACTGATAGTCTACATGCAAGTCAAAACTAAATCATAGTTTTTGACTTTAGATAAACTAGAATATCAACACAAAAGATTACTATTAAAGAACGTTATGAAAAACAAATGGTAACAAACAGTCCTATAAAGCTAAATGCATTTATGAGTGATAACCTTGATTTCACATTGAAAAAACTTATATTTCTAACTCTTCTTCACTAAAACTCACAAATTTTAGTAGATGTAGATTATATAAAGGCAAGCCAAAGCAAAGGTGGGTAAGACCTTGGCATCTGCTGATCTTAAAATTTGGGACATTTAGAGCTCACACAAACTCCTGACTTGGATAATTGATTCTTAAGCCCACAACTTGTTTTTAAACTGGGCTGCAAAGTCCAAGGCTTAGTGCCCACGATGCAGAAATGAAGCAGAAATTTTCCTGAGCATTTCTGCATCTCCTTGGCAGAAAAACGCATGCGTTTTTTACATGCATTTTTGACGCGTATTTGACGCATATTTGCATGTGTATTTGCCATGCGTTTTTCCAATGCATTGTATAGGCAAATACGCATGCAGAAACGCACAAGAATTGGTCATGTCCGTATTTTTTCTGCGAGTAAAATCTGCGCAGAAAAAATACGGACCATGTGCACAGAACTTGCAGAATGTCATAGGAAGTCATGGGATAAGGTATTGTAAGGCAGTGCTAGTCATCTTACTGGGGGATACTCGCTGCACCAGGTCAATTAAAGCACACATGCAATGTCTTTCCGGTATTTCACAATGCAGCAGTTTATTATTTATCATAAACCGCTTATCACACATATAATGTCCACGAGCCTTTCCAGTGGCAGCTATGCCCACTTGGCTCCAGTTACAGCCTTCAGCAAAGTAACTATAACAATGTCCATATAACGTACCGCTTTTAACTTTTGCCGGGTCTTAACGGTTTCGTTCTGCCACCGCTGTGGCTTTTAGGCTACCCAAGTGGGGGTCTCCAGCCCTCATACCTTCGAAGGCTACTGGTATGTCTTCACACTTAACATCCAGTCTCTGCCTTTCAGGACTCTTGTCTTTCAAGCCTCTGCCCTCCAAGGCCACTGGCATTGCTTACACCTAAGGATCCAGCCTCGACCTTTCAAGCTTCACCAGGCTTCACACTAACGGTGTCCCACACGGGAACAGGCATCATGCCTTACACACACTGTCTCAAGACTACCAGGGTTTATATATCCTGTAGTACACACCCACAGGACCTGTGCTGAAGTCACAGTCATGTGATCAGACATTCTGTGTGCACAGGACCTGTGCTATGTCACAGTCATGTGACCAGTCACCTGAGGGGGAGGTACATGGTCGGCCAAAACACCCCCTGGACCATTACAGTAATGCCAAGCAAGCCGCTGCATTACATATCCCCCCCCCTGTTCAAACTTGTGGGGTTGAACACATAGTATACACAATTACCTCACAACCCACAGTTCACACCGAGACCATGTACTTGACAATTGCGCTGTTCAATTTCTAGACGGCTGCCATCTTCTGCTGCTCAGATGATGCTCTCTATCCACTCGCAGTCTAGCGAGATTCAACTGTTCTACCTCTCGCAGGTAGGTCACTCGGTACTCCATCAGCATGCGCATATATTCCAGGCTTTCTTCCTTTCCTACAGCGGAGAATGACACCATGCCGTCTTCATCTGGTATCCAGTCCTGACGATCACGTGGACTGCTTACTTTCATCACACCAGACTTCTTTACAATCATCTGCATGGCTCGGCCATTTCTCCCAATGACCTTTCTCACCAGAACATGAGGCACCCAGATGATCTCTTCCAGCAGGCTGTGAGCATTTCTCATAAGCTTCAGTTGTCTAACGGCTTGTTCCGTCTTCAACCGGAGAAACCGCTTCGCGCGAACACATCGCCAGTGCATGTCACTTAGGATCGCCACCCTCTTCACTGTGACTTCGGTCGTGGACAGGACCACCAGCTGTTTAGCTTCTGAGGTCGAGTACACCTTACAGGCTCCCACGGCCTTCTTAAACTCTTCATGCACGGACTCACTGGTGCATTCTTCTCTCAAATCCTCGGGTACATCTATGAGGCACTTGTACCGAGAGGTTTCTGTCTCACCAGTGGTCTCCAAAAGATCATCTAGCTCAGGTTTCAGGGGCAACTGACTTTCAGCTTCTTCACCCTGTATGCTTCCCCTGAGCTGACTCACAGCTACAAACTCAAGAATTTTTGTCTTGACCACTTCCATTTAACATTTATCTTCGGTTAACACTCTCTTAGCTCTCCTCAGGTCCACCTTCTCATGGTATAAGGGAGTGAGTGCAACTTGTTTTTCCTTTTCCTTCTCCAAGGAGACCTCGTTCACTGAGTGATACCTTGCCATGCGACTTTTGAGCTCTAAAACTTCTTCCTCTAGCTCAGCTACTCGCCTTTCAGCTGCCCATCTCAGAAGCTCTTCCTGCTTCAGCTGCTCCTTTAACCGTAGAACGCATGACCATAAAAATCTACGCTTTCACATACCTGGGGCCTTTTAGGCCCGTGTGCAAATAACATGGAATAACTCAAACAAAAATGACAAACAACTATATACCTTAGGAATACCTAGAGTTTCAAAATTCTAACTAAAGTAATCTTGCAGAAAATAGAAAACAATTAACAGGGCGGGCCTGCGAGGCCCCAGGTATGCGTTCTAGGGTTAACAGTAGAGTTCTCTCAGACCTCTCTGTCTCCAATGCGCCCACTCGGCTCTCAACAGCCAGTCTCTGAAGCTTCTCTTGCTTCCAATGGGCTTGTAGCGACTCTTTGAGCTCCTTAATCTCGGCTCTTACTTCCACCGAATACCCAAGCTCGTATTATTCGAGGAGGTATCTGTTTCATACCTCCCATCTCCAGTGGCCAACTCCTGGCCCTGGTCTGTGGCTTCTCTGATAGACTCCAACTTTTTCCACTCAGCTTCCATCTTGCTGATTCTTTCCTTAAGGCACGTCTCTGCCCTCTTGAGATTAACACAGAACGTCTGCAGCTCCTTCACCTGAGCTTCCAGACCTAGGGTTTTTCTGTGGAGATCACCATTTTCATCACGGGTGTCCTGCAGAGTGGTCTCAACCACTTGGCGCATGTGCTCTGCCTCAGCTTTATCATCCTCTAGTTTTTCCTTAACCTTGAGGAGATCCTCATAGTCTCTCTTGATTTGTTGCAGTTCCCTATTGAACTTTTCATGCCTCTTTTCTGCCTCACGATCGTGACCAGACACTTCATCTTTTCTTGCCTCTTTCAGGGCGGATAGCTCCCGGTCTCGCTGGTACAGAGTCCACCAGCCGCTCCTTCCCCTGCATTAGAGGCTTTACTTGGTCCTGGCATTGCTGCAGCTCCCTCATGAGTTCACCATATTCCTTCTTGGAGTCACACAGCTCCCAGTTGAACTGTTCGCACAGTCGTTTTAGGTTTTGGTCACACCCAGAAACTTCATCCTGCAGCGCCTCCTTCTCACTGTGCTGTCTCTGTATCTCCAGGGTTTGCACCACAGTCATCTTCTCTTTGGTCGTCAGTTCTGTTTGGTGTAACCTCTCACCGATTTCTTCCGCCTGTTTCCTGAACTTCTTGGCATCTTCTTCAGCTTTGGCTTGGGCTTGACTCATTTCCACCACTTGTATTTTAAGGCGTTCGGCTTCAGCACTTATGTCAAGCTGTCGTCGACGTTCGGCCTCTAGGGTCTTTTGGAAGCCTTCGGTCTCCTCAGCTAGTTGCTGCTGCATCTGCTTCTTGTCTTCTTGGAGTGTCTTAGCTTGCTCCATGGCCAGTTCCTTCTGTTTCTGCAACATCTCCGCTTCGGCTTTCAGACGGGCGGCTTCTTGAACAGCTTGCATCTTCTCTTTGAGCACCTTTTCAGCTAAGGCTCGCTTCTCATTTAGGTTGTCCTCGGCGAGCTTGCGTAGTCGTGCAGCCTCCTGGGCCTCTATGCTCAGTCGGGTAGCCTCCTCTGCTACCTGTTTCATCTTCTCGGCTTCCTCGACAAGGAATTTTTGTGTGTTGTCTTTGTCTTTCATTATAAGAATCTCGTTTTCCTCTTCTATACGGACTTTCAGTTTCACCAGCTCTTCCATCTGTATTTTGACTTTGAAGAGTTCGTCTTCCACCAATTTCTTTTGCCACAGGGACTCAGTCACTTCATCTTTCAGATCCTGATCCTTCTGTCTCAGTACTGTACCGGAGGTTGCTACTGGAAACGTCATCTCCTCTTCTGCCTCTAAAAGAGGATCCACACTTGAAACTTGACTTTGAAGAGTTCGTCTTCCACCAATTTCTTTTGCCACAGGGACTCAGTCACTTCATCTTTCAGATCCTGATCCTTCTGTCTCAGTACTGTACCGGAGGTTGCTACTGGAAACGTCATCTCCTCTTCTGCCTCTAAAAGAGGATCCACACGTGAAACAAAGGCACACAGTACTACATTTTCTTTATTTTCACTTTCAACAACGACTACAGGAGCAACCTTTTTGTGGCCCTTGCGCCGTCGACGACGAGAGGGGGACTCTCTCCCCTCAACTAGCCCCTCCTGACTGACCTCTCTTTCTACTTTCATAGTCTCACCATCACATACGGGGTCTGTGTCACTCCCCATGAATTTGTGGACTAACAGGTTACCTCCCACTTTGACGTCAACCCCTTCTACTGGAGCTATCCCGTTATCAACGGTTAAATTGTCATTTTTAGGCGGTACCAACCCACAACCAGTAACAAATTTTGGTTTTCTATACTCTACGCTCTTGTGAAAACCCACCCCTTTTTAGACTCCGCTCCCTTTTGAACAACCACACCGGTAGGGGAATTTTTCCAAAAAAAATCAGCAATAGTCTTAGGACCCAGTTCACAACATCTCTTACCACCTCCCTGGGCACTCTGGGATAGTACCGGCGCCACAGGAGAACTCAAGGAGTGGTCCGCTGCCGCCTTTCTGTAACGGGCCAACAGCTCCTGCCCTTCCTGCACCACGAACTGTTGTCGTTTCTCCCATACCTGCTGTTGTTTCTCAAATGCCTGCTGCTGCGATTTTAACAGGCACTTTAATCGCTCAATAGCTTCAGACTCATTTGCTGCTCCCCTCACAGCCATCTTTATCTGCTCCTGCATTTCTTCAGGACGCTCCATTTTGCTGCAGAACGTTTGCAGCCGGTCATCTAACCACTTCTCCATTCCGTCTGGGAATACTGCTCCATTGAAAGCCATCGCGGTATACTATTCACACTAGACACTTCACCGCTTTCCCCGGAAAAATTTTCGTGGCCCCGCCGAGCCACAGCAAACTAGATTTGAGGGCGAGGACAATTTTCGTAACCCCGCCGAGTTACAGCAAACCAGGTTTGAGTGCGAGGACAATTTTCGTAACCCCGCCGAGTTACAGCCAGATGCTTTAATTTTCGTGACCCCGCCGAGCCACAGCAAACCAGGTTTGAGTGCGAAGACAATTTTCGCAACCCCGCCGAGTTACAGCAAGATGCTTTAATTTTCGTGACCCCGCCGAGTCACAGCAATATGCTTGTATCCACACTCGTCGTCCTGTGCCGTTGCCCCTAGCAACCGGGCTGCCGTTGCCCCTAGCAACCGGGCTGCAGTTGCTCGCATTCTCCAACCATATGTAAGGCAGCGCTAGTCATCATACTGGGGGATACTCGCTGCACCGGGTCAATTAAAGCACACATGCAATGTCTTTCCGGTATTTCACAATGCAGCAGTTTATTATTTATCATAAACCGCTTATCACACATATAATGTCCACGAGCCTTTCCAGTGGCAGCTATGCCCACTAGGCTCCAGTTACAGCCTTCAGCAAAGTAACTATAACAATGTCCATATAACGTTCCGCTTTTACCTTTTGCCGGGTCTTAACGGTTTCGTTCTGCCACCGCTGTGGCTTTTAGGCTACCCAGGTGGGGGTCTCCAGCCCTCGTACCTTCGAAGGCTACTGGTATGTCTTCACACTTAACATCCAGTCTCTGCCTTTCAGGATTCTTGTCTTTCAAGCCTCTGCCCTCCAAGGCCACTGGCATTGCTTACACCTAAGGATCCAGCCTCGACCTTTCAGGCTTCACCAGGCTTCACACTAACGGTGTCCCACACGGGAACAGGCCTCACGCCTTACACACACTGTCTCAAGACTACCAGGGTTTATATATCCTGTAGTACACACCCACAGGACCTGTGCTGATGTCACAGTCATGTGATCAGACATTCTGTGTGCACAGGACCTGTGCTATGTCACAGTCATGTGACTAGTCACCTGAGGGGGAGGTACATGGTCGGCCAAAACACCCCCTGGACCATTACAGTAATGCCAAGCAAGCCGCTGCATTACATATCCCCCCCTGTTCAAACTTGTGGGGTTCAACACATAGTATACACAATTACCTCACAACCCACAGTTCACACCGAGACCATGTACTTGACAATTGCGCTGTTCAGCGCCTGGAACATTAGTCAACGACATTAGCCCATTCCTTAGGGACCTACCATCTGTCATTGTCACTGACTTCGTCAAGTCACATTTCCGGGTAGTAACTTTGTCAGACCTACCCCGCTCCCAGCGGTCAGTCGTACCCTTGTCAGACCTCCCCCGCTCACAGCGGTCAGTCGTAGCCTTGTCAGACCTCCCCTGTTCCCAGCGGTCAATACAACAGGATGACTCACACGCCCTGGTATCTAAGGTCCGGTTAGACTCTGTACTGTCCCGTACACTATTGGGTCGTTTGTATGGGCCTCTCAGATCTGAGTTAGTGGAGGTCTCACTACCTCTAAACTCACTACTTTCAGGACATCTTGAAAGGTCCCTAACTTCAGCTGTAGCTTTTCTGTTATTTAGGGGGCTCTTTCCCTGTCTGGTCTCACAATTTCTAGACGGCTGCCATCTTCTGCTGCTCAGATGATGCTGTCTATCCACTCGCAGTCTAGCGAGATTCAACTGTTCTACCTCTCGCAGGTAGGTCACTCGGTACTCCATCAGCATGCGCATATATTCCAGGCTTTCTTCCTTTCCTACAGCGGAGAATGACACCATGCCGTCTTCATCTGGTATCCAGTCCTGACGATCACGTGGACTGCTTACTTTCATCACACCAGACTTCTTTACAATCATCTGCATGGCTCGGCCATTTCTCCCAATGACCTTTCTCACCAGAACATGAGGCACCCAGATGATCTCTTCCAGCAGGCTGTGAGCTTTTCTCATAAGCTCCAGTTGTCTAACGGCTTGTTCAGTCTTCAACCGGAGAAACCGCTTCGTGCGAACACATCGCCAGTGCATGTCACTTAGGATCGCCACCCTCTTCACTGTGACTTCTGTCGTGGACAGGACCACCAGCTGTTTAGCTTCTGAGGTCGAGTACACCTTACAGGCTCCCACGGCCTTCTTAAACTCTTCATGCACGGACTCACTGGTGCATTCTTCTCTCAAATCCTCGGGTACATCTATGAGGCACTTGTACCGAGAGGTTTCTGTCTCACCAGTGGTCTCCAAAAGATCATCTAGCTCAGGTTTCAGGGGCAACTGACTTTCAGCTTCTTCACCCTGTATGCTTAACCTGAGCTGACTCACAGCTACAAACTCAAGAATTTTCGTCTTGACCACTTCCATTTAACATTTATCTTCGGTTAACACTCTCTTAGCTCTCCTCAGGTCCACCTTCTCATGGTATAAGGGAGTGAGTGCAACTTGTTTTTCCTTTTCCTTCTCCAAGGAGGCCTTGTTCACTGAGTGATACCTTGCCAGGCGACTTTTGAGCCCGAAAACTTCTTCCTCTAGCTCAGCTACTCGCCTCTCAGCAGCCCATCTCTGAAGCTCTTCCTGCTTCAGCTGATCCTTTAACCCTAGAACGCATGACCATAAAAATCTACGCTTTCACATACCTGGGGCCTTTTAGGCCCGTGTGCAAATAACATGGAATAACTCAAACAAAAATGACAAACAACTATATACCTGAGGAATACCTAGAGTTTCAAAATTCTAACTAAAGTAATCTTGCAGAAAATAGAAAACAATTAACAGGGCGGGCCTGCGAGGCCCCAGGTATGCGTTCTAGGTTTAACAGTAGAGTTCTCTCAGACCTCTCTGTCTCCAATGCGCCCACTCGGCTCTGAACAGCCAGTCTCTGAAGCTTCTCTTGCTTCCAATGGGCTTGTAGCGACTCCTTGAGCTCCTTAATCTCGGCTCTTACTTCCACCGAATCACCCAAGCTCGTATTATTCGAGGAGGTATCTGTTTCATACCTCCCATCTCCAGTGGCCAACTCCTGGCCCTGGTCTGTGGCTTCTCTGATAGACTCCAACTTTTTCCACTCAGCTTCCATCTTGCTGATTCTTTCCTTAAGGCACGTCTCTGCCCTCTTGAGATTAACACAGAACGTCTGCAGCTCCTTCACCAGAGCTTCCAGACCTAGGGTTTTTCTGTGGAGATCACCATTTTCATCACGGGTGTCCTGCAGAGTGGTCTCAACCACTTGGCGCATGTGCTCTGCCTCAGTTTTATCATCCTCTAGTTTTTCCTTAACCTTGAGGAGATCCTCATAGTCTCTCTTGATTTGTTGCAGTTCCCTATTGAACTTTTCATGCCTCTTTTCTGCCTCACGATCGTGACCAGACACTTCATCTTTTCTTGCCTCTTTCAGGGCGGATAGCTCCCGGTCTCGCTGGTACAGAGTCCACCAGCCGCTCCTTCCCCTGCATTAGAGGCTTTACTTGGTCCTGGCATTGCTGCAGCTCCCTCATGAGTTCACCATATTCCTTCTTGGAGTCACACAGCTCCCAGTTGAACTGTTCGCACAGTCGGTTTAGGTTTTGGTCACGCCCAGAAACTTCATCCTGCAGCACCTCCTTCTCACTGTGCTGTCTCTGTATCTCCAGGGTTTGCACCACAGTCATCTTCTCTTTGGTCGTCAGTTCTGTTTGGTGTAACCTCTCACCGATTTCTTCCACCTGTTTCCTGAACTTCTTGGCATCTTCTTCAGCTTTGGCTTGGGCTTGACTCATTTCCACCACTTGTATTTTAAGGCGTTCAGCTTCAGCACTTATGTCAAGCTGTCGTCGACGTTCGGCCTCTAAGGTCTTTTGGAAGCCTTCGGTCTCCTCAGCTAGTTGCTGCTGCATCTGCATCTTGTCTTCTTGGAGTGTCTTAGCTTGCTCCATGGCCAGTTCCTTCTGTTTCTGCAACATCTCCGCTTCGGCTTTCAGACGGGCGGCTTCTTGAACAGCTTGCATCTTCTCTTTGAGCACCTTTTCAGCTAAGGCTCGCTTCTCATTTAGGTTGTCCTCGGCGAGCTTGCGTAGTCGTGCAGCCTCCTGGGCCTCTATGCTCAGTTGGGCAGCCTCCTCTGCTACCTGTTTCATCTTCTCGGCTTCCTCGACAAGGAATTTTTGTGTGTTGTCTTTGTCTTTCATTATAAGAATCTCGTTTTCCTCTTCTATACGGACTTTCAGTTTCACCAGCTCTTCCATCTGTATTTTGACTTTGAAGAGTTCGTCTTCCACCAATTTCTTTTGCCTCAGGGACTCAGTCACTTCATCTTTCAGATCCTGATCCTTCTGTCTCAGTACTGTACCGGAGGTTGCTACTGGAAACGTCATCTCCTCTTCTGCCTCTAAAGGAGGATCCACACTTGAAACAAAGGCACACAGTACTACATTTTCTTTATTTTCACTTTCAACAACGACTACAGGAGCAACCTTTTTGGGGCCCTTGCGCCGTCGACGACGAGAGGGGGACTCTCTCCCCTCGTCTAGCCCCTCCTGACTGACCTCTCTTTCTACTTTCATAGTCTCACCGTCAGCTACGGGGTCTGTGTCACTCCCCATGAATTTGTGGACTAACAGGTTACCTCCCACTTTGACGTCAACCCCTTCTACTGGAGCTATCCCGTTATCAACGGTCAAATTGTTATTTTTAGGCGGTACCAACCCACAACCAGTAACAAATTTTGGTTTTCTATACTCTACGCTCTTGTGAAAACCCACCCCTTTTTAGACTCCGCTCCCTTTTGAACAACCACACCGGTAGGGGAATTTTTCCCCAAAAAATCAGCAATAGTCTTGGGACCCAGTTCACAACATCTCTTACCTCCTCCCTGGGCACTCTGGGATAGTACCGGCGCCACTGGAGAACTCAAGGAGTGGTCCGCTGCTGCCTTTCTGTAACGGGCCAACAGCTCCTGCCCTTCCTGCACCACGAACTGTTGTCGTTTCTCCCATACCTGCTGTTGTTTCTCAAATGCCTGCTGCTGCGATTTTAACAGGCACTTTAATCGCTCAATAGCTTCAGACTCATTTGCTGCTCCCCTCACAGCCATCTTTATCTGCTCCTGCATTTCTTCAGGACGCTCCATTTTGCTGCAGAACGTTTGCAGCCGGTCATCTAACCACTTCTCCATTCCGTCTGGGAATACTGCTCCATTCATAGCCATCGCGGTACACTATTCACACTAGACACTTCACCGCTTTCCCCGGAAAAATTTTCGTGGCCCCGCCGAGCCACAGCAAACTAGATTTGAGGGCGAGGACAATTTTCGTAACCCCGCCGAGTTACAGCAAACCAGGTTTGAGTGCGAGGACAATTTTCGTAACCCCGCCGAGTTACAGCCAGATGCTTTAATTTTCGTGACCCCGCCGAGCCACAGCAAACCAGGTTTGAGTGCGAAGACAATTTTCGTAACCCCGCCGAGTTACAGCAAGATGCTTTAATTTTCGTGACCCCGCCCGTCACAGCAATATGCTTGTATCCACACTCGTCGTCCTGTGCCGTTGCCCCTAGCAACCGGGCTGCCATTGCCCCTAGCAACCGGGCTGTAGTTGCCCCTAGCAACCGGGCTGCAGTTGCTCGCATTCTCCAACCATATGTAAGGCAGCGCTAGTCATCATACTGGGGGATACTCGCTGCACCGGGTCAATTAAAGCACACATGCAATGTCTTTCCGGTATTTCACAATGCAGCAGTTTATTATTTATCATAAACCGCTTATCACACATATAATGTCCACGAGCCTTTCCAGTGGCAGCTATGCCCACTAGGCTCCAGTTACAGCCTTCAGCAAAGTAACTATAACAATGTCCATATAACGTTCCGCTTTTACCTTTTGCCGGGTCTTAACGGTTTCGTTCTGCCACCGCTGTGGCTTTTAGGCTACCCAGGTGGGGGTCTCCAGCCCTCGTACCTTCGAAGGCTACTGGTATGTCTTCACACTTAACATCCAGTCTCTGCCTTTCAGGACTCTTGTCTTTCAAGCCTCTGCCCTCCAAGGCCACTGGCATTGCTTACACCTAAGGATCCAGCCTCGACCTTTCAGGCTTCACCAGGCTTCACACTAACGGTGTCCCACACGGGAACAGGCCTCACGCCTTACACACACTGTCTCAAGACTACCAGGGTTTATATATCCTGTAGTACACACCCACAGGACCTGTGCTGATGTCACAGTCATGTGATCAGACATTCTGTGTGCACAGGACCTGTGCTATGTCACAGTCATGTGACCAGTCACCTGAGGGGGAGGTACATGGTCGGCCAAGACACCCCCTGGACCATTACAGTAATGCCAAGCAAGCCGCTGCATTACCTATCCCCCCCTGTTCAAACTTGTGGGGTTGAACACATAGTATACACAATTACCTCACAACCCACAGTTCACACCGAGACCATGTACTTGACAATTGCGCTGTTCAGCGGCTGGAACATTAGTCAACGACATTAGCCCATTCCTTAGGGACCTACCATCTGTCATTGTCACTGACTTCGTCAAGTCACATTTCCGGGTAGTAACTTTGTCAGACCTACCCCGCTCCCAGCGGTCAGTCGTACCCTTGTCAGACCTCCCCCGCTCCCAGCGGTCAGTCGTAGCCTTGTCAGACCTCCCCTGCTTCCAGCGGTCAATACAACAGGATGACTCACACGCCCTGGTATCTAAGGTCCGGTTAGACTCCGTACTGTCCCGTACACTATTGGGTCGTTTGTATGGGCCTCTCAAATCTGAGTTACTGGAGGTCTCACTACCTCTAAACCCACTACTTTCAGGACATCTTAAAAGGTCCCTAACTTCAGCCGTAGCTGTTCTGTTATTTAGGGGGCTCTTTCCCTGTCTGGTCTCACAATTTCTAGACGGCTGCCATCTTCTGCTGCTCAGATGATGCTGTCTATCCACTCGCAGTCTAGCGAGATTCAACTGTTCTACCTCTCGCAGGTAGGTCACTCGGTACTCCATCAGCATGCGCATATATTCCAGGCTTTCTTCCTTTCCTACAGCGGAGAATGACACCATGCCGTCTTCATCTGGTATCCAGTCCTGACGATCACGTGGACTGCTTACTTTCATCACACCAGACTTCTTTACAATCATCTGCATGGCTCGGCCATTTCTCCCAATGACCTTTCTCACCAGAACATGAGGCACCCAGATGATCTCTTCCAGCAGGCTGTGAGCTTTTCTCATAAGCTCCAGTTGTCTAACGGCTTGTTCCGTCTTCAACCGGAGAAACCGCTTCGTGCGAACACATCGCCAGTGCATGTCACTTAGGATCGCCACCCTCTTCACTGTGACTTCGGTCATGGACAGGACCACCAGCTGTTTAGCTTCTGAGGTCGAGTACACATTACAGGCTCCCACGGCCTTCTTAAACTCTTCATGCACGGACTCACTGGTGCATTCTTCTCTCAAATCCTCGGGTACATCTATGAGGCACTTGTACCGAGAGGTTTCTGTCTCACCAGTGGTCTCCAAAAGATCATCTAGCTCAGGTTTCAGGGGCAACTGACTTTCAGCTTCTTCACCCTGTATGCTTCCCCTGAGCTGACTCACAGCTACAAACTCAAGAATTTTCGTCTTGACCACTTCCATTTAACATTTATCTTCGTTTAACACTCTCTTAGCTCTCCTCAGGTCCACCTTCTCATGGTATAAGGGAGTGAGTGCAAAGTGTTTTTCCTTTACCTTCTCCAAGGAGGCCTCGTTCACTGAGTGATACCTTGCCAGGCGACTTTTGAGCCCGAAAACTTCTTCCTCTAGCTCAGCTACTCGCCTCTCAGCAGCCCATCTCTGAAGCTCTTCCTGCTTCAGCTGCTCCTTTAACCCTAGAACGCATGACCATAAAAATCTACACTTTCACATACCTGGGGCCTTTTAGGCCCGTGTGCAAATAACATGGAATAACTCAAACAAAAATGACAAACAACTATATACCTGAGGAATACCTAGAGTTTCAAAATTCTAACTAAAGTAATCTTGCAGAAAATAGAAAACAATTAACAGGGCGGGTCTGCGAGGCCCCAGGTATGCGTTCTAGGTATAACAGTAGAGTTCTCTCAGACCTCTCTGTCTCCAATGCACCCACTCGGCTCTCAACAGCCAGTCTCTGAAGCTTCTCTTGCTTCCAATGGGCTTGTAGCGACTCCTTGAGCTCCTTAATCTCGGCTCTTACTTCCACCGAATCACCCAAGCTCGTATTATTCGAGGAGGTATCTGTTTCATACCTCCCATCTCCAGTGGCCAACTCCTGGCCCTGGTCTGTGGCTTCTCTGATAGACTCCAACTTTTTCCACTCAGCTTCCATCTTGCTGATTCTTTCCTTAAGGCACGTCTCTGCCCTCTTGAGATTAACACAGAACGTCTGCAGCTCCTTCACCTGAGCTTCCAGACCTAGGGTTTTTCTGTGGAGATCACCATTTTCATCACGGGTGTCCTGCAGAGTGGTCTCAACCACTTGGCGCATGTGCTCAGCCTCAGTTTTATCATCCTCTAGTTTTTCCTTAACCTTGAGGAGATCCTCATAGTCTCTCTTGATTTGTTGCAGTTCCCTATTGAACTTTTCATGCCTCTTTTCTGCCTCACGATCGTGACCAGACACTTCATCTTTTCTTGCCTCTTTCAGGGCGGATAGCTCCCGGTCTCGCTGGTACAGAGTCCACCAGCCGCTCCTTCCCCTGCATTAGAGGCTTTACTTGGTCCTGGCATTGCTGCAGCTCCCTCATGAGTTCACCATATTCCTTCTTGGAGTCACACAGCTCCCAGTTGAACTGTTCGCACAGTCGGTTTAGGTTTTGGTCACGCCCAGAAACTTCATCCTGCAGCGCCTCCTTCTCACTGTGCTGTCTCTGTATCTCCAGGGTTTGCACCACAGTCATCTTCTCTTTGGTCGTCAGTTCTGTTTGGTGTAACCTCTCACCGATTTCTTCCGCCTGTTTCCTGAACTTCTTGGCATCTTCTTCAGCTTTGGCTTGGGCTTGACTCATTTCCACCACTTGTATTTTAAGGCGTTCGGCTTCAGCACTTATGTCAAGCTGTCGTCGACGTTCGGCCTCTAGGGTCTTTTGGAAGCATTCTGTCTCCTCAGCTAGTTGCTGCTGCATCTGCTTCTTGTCTTCTTGGAGTGTCTTAGCTTGCTCCATGGCCAGTTCCTTCTGTTTCTGCAACATCTCCGCTTCGGCTTTCAGACGGGCGGCTTCTTGAACAGCTTGCATCTTCTCTTTGAGCACCTTTTCAGCTAAGGCTCGCTGCTCATTTAGGTTGTCGTCGGCGAGCTTGCGTAGTCGTGCAGCCTCCTGGGCCTCTATGCTCAGTCGGGCAGCCTCCTCTGCTACCTGTTTCATCTTCTCGGCTTCCTCGACAAGGAATTTTTATGTGTTGTCTTTGTCTTTCATTATAAGAATCTTGTTTTCCTCTTCTATACGGACTTTCAGTTTCACCAGCTCTTCCATCTGTATTTTGACTTTGAAGAGTTCGTCTTCCACCAATTTCTTTTGCCTCAGGGACTCAGTCACTTCATCTTTCAGATCCTGATCCTTCTGTCTCAGTACTGTACCGGAGGTTGCTACTGGCAACGTCATCTCCTCTTCTGCCTCTAAAGGAGGATCCACACTTGAAACAAAGGCACACAGTACTACATTTTCTATATTTTCACTTTGAACAACGACTACAGGAGCAATCTTTTTGTGGCCCTTGCGCCGTCGACGACGAGAGGGGGACTCTCTCCCCTCATCTAGCCCCTCCTGACTGACCTCTCTTTCTACTTTCATAGTGTCACCGTCAGCTACGGGGTCTGTGTCACTCCCCATGGATTTGTGGACTAACAGGTTACCTCCCACTTTGACGTCAACCCCTTCTACTGGAGCTATCCCGTTATCAACGGTCAAATTGTCATTTTTAGGCGGTACCAACCCACAACCAGTAAAAAATTTTGGTTTTCTATACTCTACGCTCTTGTGAAAACCCGCCCCTTTTTAGACTCCGCTCCCTTTTGAACAACCACACCGGTAGGGGAATTTTTCCCAAAAAAATCAGCAATAGTCTTAGGACCCAGTTCACAACATCTCTTACCACCTCCCTGGGCACTCTGGGATAGTACCGGCGCCACAGGAGAACTCAAGGAATGGTCCGCTGCCGCCTTTCTGTAACAGGCCAACAGCTCCTGCCCTTCCTGCACCACGACCTGTTGTCGTTTCTCCCATACCTGCTGATGTTTCTCAAATGCCTGCTGCTGCGATTTTAACAGGCACTTTAATCGCTCAATAGCTTCAGACTCATTTGCTGCTCCCCTCACAGCCATCTTTATCTGCTCCTGCATTTCTTCAGGACACTCCATTTTGCTGCAGAACGTTTGCAGCCAGTCATCTAACCACTTCTCCATTCCGTCTGGGAATACTGCTCCATTCATAGCCATCGCGGTACACTATTCACACTAGACACTTCACCGCTTTCCCCGGAAAAATTTTCGTGGCCCCGCCAAGCCACAGCAAACTAGATTTGAGTGCGAGGACAATTTTCGTAACCCCGCCGAGTTACAGCCAGATGCTTTAATTTTCGTGACCCCACCGAGCCACAGCAAACCAGGTTTGAGTGCGAAGACAATTTTCGTGACCCCGCCGAGTCACAGCAAGATGCTTGTATCCACACTCGTCGTCCTGTGCCGTTGCCCCTAGAAACCGGGCTGCCGTTGCCCCTAGCAACCGGGCTGTAGTTGCCCCTAGCAACCGGGCTGCAGTTGCTCGCATTCTCCAACCATATGTAAGGCAGCGCTAGTCATCATACTGGGGGATACTCGCTGCACCAGGTCAATTAAAGCACACATGCAATGTCTTTCCGGTATTTCACAATGCAGCAGTTTATTATTTATCATAAACCTCTTATCACACATATAATGTCCACGAGCCTTTCCAGTGGCAGCTATGCCCACTTGGCTCCAGTTACAGCCTTCAGCAAAGTAACTATAACAATGTCCATATAACGTACCGCTTTTACCTTTTGCCGGGTCTTAACGGTTTCGTTCTGCCACCGCTGTGGCTTTTAGGCTACCCAGGTGGGGGTCTCCAGCCCTCGTACCTTCGAAGGCTACTGGTATGTCTTCACACTTAACATCCAGTCTCTGCCTTTCAGGACTCTTGTCTTTCAATCCTCTGCCCTCCAAGGCCACTGGCATTGCCTACACCTAAGGATCCAGCCTCGACCTTTCAGGGTTCACCAGGCTTCACACTAACGGTGTCCCACACGGGAACAGGCCTCACTCCTTACACACACTGTCTCAAGACTACCAGGGTTTATATATCCTGTAGTACACACCCACAGGACCTGTGCTGATGTCACAGTCATGTGATCAGACATTCTGTGTGCACAGGACATGTGCTATGTCACAGTCATGTGACCAGTCACCTGAGGGGCAGGTACATGGTCGGCCAAAACACCCCCTGGACGATTACAGTAATGCCAAGCAAGCCGCTGCATTACAGTATGCAATGTGTTTCAGGAGCGTTTACGAGCTGCAAATACGCACCAAAATACGCACCAAAAACGCATCGTGGGCACACAGCCTAAGTCTAAGTGATTCCTGATTCTCACCTTTAGGCTATGTGGCCACGTAGCAGATTTGATGCAGATTTACATGCGTTTTTTCTGCCAGAGAGAAGCGTTTTTTCAGCATTTTTACATGCGTTTTCGCATGCATTTTTTCAAGCAGTTTTCCCAGCGATTTTGAGCATCACTTGGAAAAGTGCTTGACAAGTTGGTCACACAATATAAATCCATGCAACCAGAATGGATTTATAATGTGTGAACAACTGATGCTTTCAATGCAGCATCTATAGTAAAAAAAAAGAGAATTAAAATGTTAAAAATATAAAAAAAACCTGTATACTCACCTCTCCGGTCTCCTCCAATCTGCTCCCGGCCGCGTCCTCTCTCTTCATCGTCCAGCAGTGTACTGTCAGGACCTGCGGTGACGTCAATTAGTCAGCTGATGGTCACGCGACCGTCACCTGACCGCCGACGTCAGCGGTCGCGTGACCATCAGGTGACTAAATGACGTCACCGCAGGTCCTGACAGTACACCACGGGACGCCAAGGAGAGAGGACGTGGCCGGGAGCAGATCGGGGGCCGCCGGAGAGGTGAATATACAGGTTTTGTTTGTTTTTAACTTTTTTATTTCTTTTTTTCACCGCGTGGTAGCCGGGTTGAAGAGGAGTTGTAGTCTCCTCTTCATCCCGGGTACCACACGCACCGCGATTACGCTGCAAATTCGTGGCCATTGAATTTAATTGAAATGCAGCAAATCCACATATACCTGCGGGTTTCAATGTTCATTAATGGCCGCGAATTTGTAGCATAATCGCGGTAGAAATGGTCATGCCGCATTTTGCAACGCAATGCGAATTCGGCACGCTAATTAGCGCATCATGTGCACAGCATATCCGAATTCACATTGCTTTGCATGGCAGACTGTTTTACAAGCGTTTTCGCAGCCGTAAAAACGCCGCAAAAACGCTACAAAAGCGCTACGTGGGCACTTAACCTTCATCCTTGAAAAGCAGTATGCTGCAGGATAATCTTCATGGTCACAGTCACCAGAATACTAACCGCATGGCTGCAATGGTGGCAGGAACAACAAGACAAGAAAGGCTGCAATAGACTTGGACCGATGAGTTAGGACAGTCAGACTGGAACATGGTCACAGCGCAGAACATTGACACAAGACTTGAATGTGAACGCTTGCCCATATCATGGACATAGGACAAGAGTTTACGACTATAGTGTGAAACCTAAGGAGCCAGACTAGAGCATAGTCAGGAATCAGGCTCAGGAACAGAACTATAAGTACCAGGAGCAGCATTCACAAACAAGCTAAGAAACAGACCAGGAACTTGGACCAAGAACAAATGAGAAACAAACCTGGAACAAAGTCAGAGTTTATGGAAAGGGTATACGGAGTAAGGCTGCACTTGTCTGACCCTCAGGCAATAGATATGAGAATTGGCTAGGTCCATTCATACTACTAGTTTATCATGAACGATCGATCCTAGAAGTTTTTGTTTCATTATAATCTTACAGTCTAAATGGGCTGTAAAGCACTCGTTATTGGGTGAAATGCCACACAGAAGATCATCGTTCTCAGCAGTGCAAAGTTCTGTAAAAACAGGATCTATTACAGACATTTCAGAGTTCATCTGAAGCTGGGTTGGCCTGTGTAAATAGTCCATTAAACAACCAATGATTTGTAATTATTGATGAGCGAGCATCGTTACTCGAGATTTTTGAGCATGCTCGGGTGTTTTCTGTGTGCATGATTTGCGACTCTTTGACAGCTTTAATACATGTGAGGAATGCCTGTGACTCAAACATAACATTCGAGCACACCGCAAATACTCAGCAAGCACCCAAGCGTGCTGGCCGAAAGGGTTAACAGAACACGCTAGCTCATCACTATTTGTAATCTAGCAACTGATCTGCGGCCATTTAGTACCCTAGGTTGACCCGTGTAAATGGACTTTTAATTGCAGGCCATGATGAGCTCAGCAGAAGTACCCATTGTGTTGCCTGGCAACAGAGCCAAGAACAATGAAGACTATTGCTTTTGTCATTTGTAGCAGCATGGTGTGGTGAGCAATAGGGACAGAAAGACATGGGGGTAAATTAGGTGAATATGCAGGCTTGATTTGGTTCCGTGATCAAATCCAGTGAGTGACAAAAGCATTGCACTGGTTGCCTATCAAAGCCTAGCAGTATTGATGAATGTAACATCTCCTGCACTAGTTTTCCACCTACATGTACAGTTGAAACCAGAAGTTTACATATACTATATAAAAAGACACATGTACATGTTTTTCTCAATATCTGACATGCAATCAGAATAAACCTTTCCCGTTTTAGGTCAATTAGGATTACCATTATTTTTAATATTTGCCAAATGCCAGAATAATGAGAGAGAGAGAATGTTTTAAGGCATTTTTATTACTTGCTGCAAAGTCAAAAGTTTACATACACTAAGATTACTATGCCCTTAAACAAATTCTGGACTGCCCATATGATGATGTCATGTGTTTGGAAGCGTCTGATAGTTTTTTTTGGCAACATCTGCATTAATTAGAGACACACCTGTGGATGTATTTTAATGCACACCTGAAACACACTGCTTCTTTGTGTACGTGCATCATGAGAAAGTCTAAAGAAATCAGCAAAGATATCAGGAAGAGAATTGTGGACTTGCACAAGTCTGGCTCATCCTTGGGTACAATTTCAAGATACCTGAAGGTGCCTGGCTCATCTGTACAAACAATTATATGCAAGTACAAACAAGAAAGGAATGTCCAGCCATCATACCTCTCAGGAAGGAGGCGGGTTCTGTGTCCCAGAAATGAATGTGCTTTGGTCCGACATGTGCATATCAACCCAAGGACAAAAGCAAAAGACCTTGTGAAGATGATAGCGGAAGCTGGTAAGATTGTGTCAATAACCACAGTGAAACGAGTACTGCATCAACATGGGCTGAAAGGCCACTCTGTCAGGAAGAAGCCATTACTCCAAAAGAAACATAAAAAAGCCAGATTAATGTTTGCAAATTCAAGAGGAACAAAGACCTTAATTTTTGGAGACATGTCCTATGGTCTGATCAAACTAAAATTGAACTTTTTGGCCATAATGACCATCGTTTCATTTGGAGGAAAAGGGGAGAATCTTGTAAGCCTAAGAACACCATCCCAACTATGAAACACTGGGGTGGCAGCATCATGTTGTGGGGTTGTTTTGCAGCAGGAGGAACTGAAGCAACATCTCAAGACATCAGTCAGGAAGTTAAAGCTTGGGCGGAAATGGGTCTTCCAAAATGGACAACGACCCGAAGCATACTGCCAAAATGGTAACAAAGTGGCTTAAGGATAACAAAGTCAATGTTTTGGAGTGGCCATCACAAAGCCCTGATCTCAATACTATTGAAAATTTATGGGCAAAGCTGAAAAGGCTGGTGCGAGCAAGGCGACCTACAAATCTGGATCAGCTACAGCAGTTTTGTCTGGAGGAATGGGCCCAAATTCCGACCAACTATTGTGAGAAGCTTGTGGAAGGATATCCCAAACGTTTGACCCAATTCATTCAGTTTAAGAGCAATGGTTCCAAATACTAATGAAATGTATGTAAACTTTTGACTTTGCAGTAAGTAATACAAATGCCTTAAAACACCCTCTCTCATTATCCTGCCATTTGTCAAATAATAAAAATTATGGTAATCCTAATTGACCTAAAACAGGAAAGGTTTATTCTGATTTCATATCAGATATTGAAAAAAACATGCATATGT
This sequence comes from Phyllobates terribilis, assembly GCF_046119375.1. NCBI lineage: Eukaryota > Metazoa > Chordata > Amphibia > Anura > Dendrobatidae > Phyllobates > Phyllobates terribilis. Next base: position 350,120,162 of record NW_027362761.1, on the reverse strand, counting down.
GTCTTTTTATATAGTGTATGTAAACTTCTGGTTTCAACTGTATGTCATGAATGGAACATAATGGACTCCCAACATATAAACATTTGGATAGCTATAGGAGGTGCAGAGATAAAACCTGCAGGAAATATACACATGAAATGGGAAATATACTGTACATATGTCTACCCATAAAATTAATTGAAGGTGATGTTTAAAGAAGTTGAATTCCAACCAATAGATTTGAGCAAAAAAATTTGCGCTGCCCTGTTCTAGTAGTTCTGTCCTCCGGTAGCCAGAACAGGGCAGTCTACTTTTGCGCCAACATGGCATTCTGGGTGCTTCTACTGCTTATTAGGTTGCTTCATTGCTTAGAAGCAGCAGGGGAGCCATGGATGCTGGGTAAAGAATTACCAGCTCAGAAGTGAACGTTGCCCTGGTCTGGCTGCCATGGAGGACAGAACTGTAAGCCATGTTAGGGGAGTTCAAATCTTTTTCGTCATTTCGTCATTTTTACCAACCTAGTAACCAGTACCATTATTAATGCTAAAACTCAATGCAAAGCTGGTTAAATTTGGGCTATAAGTTTGGTAAAGGTTTGTATGGCATTCAATATATCTGCATTTATATGTTCCATTTTTTTTACACTGTACTCATTGGATATTACAATTCAATGAGTTAAAGAAGTGACATACATGTGTTTGAATAAAATATACATTTTATTAATAAATTTTTAAAAAAACACACATTAAAACAGAAAGGAACTAAAAAATACACTGGGGCATAATCATTAATGCATTTTTATGATATTAGGCACAATTGAACTATAGTCTAGGAAAAAAGTATGGATGTGCTGAAATAAAGTTATATTTTGGTATGACATTCCCACTACAATAGTAAATCACTGCATAAAGGATAAATACCTTGTTCCTAACTAAAAGAAGTCTATAACAGTTAATCACTATTGAGGGAAAAAGTCTCCACATATATAGATAAGAACAGCAATCAAATCATTGCTACCATCGATACCTCATAAAGTGCAAAGCATAGAGTCTGTATCCCATATAAATTTATACACCAAATTGTTCTGCATATTTATCAGCCATATCGTCATGCCACATATGTGAGCAAAACTGGTGAGTGCGGCTGTCTCTATGCGCTAATAAGGATAAATTGCTTACATGCAAGACCAAAGTTAAAAGGTTATTTTACCTAGTAAAGTTGCTTGGTATAGATCAGCTCCTCAGTGCAGCCCCGATGCGCACGTTTCGCCCTGTTTGCTTCTTCCGGGGGCGTGTCTCTATTGCGGAGGATGGGTGTTTAAATACTCGATTTGGCCAATCAGGTGCTGCTATGGGAGTGACGCCATGAACTCCGATATTGTCACAGCGCATGCGCCTGCTGAACCAGCTCCAACGTTAAAGAGGTATGGTGTCTGCGGTCAGCGCCGAAAGATACGCCCACTCCGCGTCATCTATGACAGCGAAGAAGCACATCCCAGCAAAATTGACCATAGATCCAAGCCTCCGTGGGCACGCAGCCTGCGCATGCGCATAGATCGAAAGCATGTGTCAATTGAAAACACAGGGGATCTCTCAATTATATTATCATTCATCCCTTGTGGATGGGTTTCCACTATAAATCCAGTTCCTACCCTCTAGTTAAAATGCTGAACAAACAAGAGAAATGGACCAATAATTGGAAAATAATAATGAATCACATATTTAGAAAAAAAATAAAAATAAATAATAATAATAAATAAATAAATAAATAAAAAATTGGTTACATAACACACATAGTGATTATATAGTAACATTATTGATCAATGGAAATAGATATAAACTGGAATAAATATTGAGATGTGATTAAAATATTATTACATGCCAATTATTTAATCGACCATAACATGTGAATATAGGACACAAAAAAATGTGTATGGTGAATGATGGTGTAATAATGTATTCTATTATGAAAACAGGAAAGGTTGTGTAGAGTGGCGAGTAGTAGGTCTTCACAAGAAATTCCCGACCCTTACATTAGTGCCAGCGGTGGACATATTCACCAAAATGGTCTCTAGAGATGTGGAGGAATTAGCCAAGAAATCTGGAGGGAGATCAAATTTTAATTTGAAGGAGAGAGAAGCTTTGGACCAATTGGATCAATGGAATGACGTGGTCTTCAAAATGGCTGATAAAGGGGGCAACATTGTTGTTTGGCCAAACACAATGTACCTCAATCAAGCTAAAAAATTATTGGAGGAGCCTGGATGTTACAAACAACTAACGTATAACCCTACATCCAAATTTCATGAGGACCTCCTAAAAATTTTGACAAAAGCCTTTAAAGACCACGTCATTCCCAAGAGACTTCTAGATTTGTACAAAAATTTACATCCAAAGTTAGCCACCCTATATTTGATCCCAAAGATCCACAAAAATGCTTCAGATCCTCCTGGGAGACCAATAGTCTCCGGTAATGAAAGCTTGTGCGAGGTCATCTGTAGAATTGTGGATCATTATTTGAAACCGTTAGTATCAGAATTACCGTCATATATAAAAGACTCAACCAGTGCCCTTAAAAGTTTGGACAATATTTTTTTGTCCGAGAACATGCTGTTGGTGACAGCTGATATTGAAGCACTATGTACATCAATTAAACATACTGACTGGCTAAGTGCAGTCAAATGGTTTTTACAATCAAGTAATATTGAACCGCCTATGGCGGAATTGATCTCGATCTTGTTAGAATTCGCATTGACCCATAATGTATTTACATTTAATAAAAAAAATTATTTGCAGATGCAGGGAACTGCAATGGGGGCCTCATGTGCCCCCTCATATGCTAATCTTTTTTTCGGTCAATGGGAGCGAGAAATTTTTCAAGATGAGACAATAGCGGGAATTAATAAGATTCAAAATTGGTTACGATATATTGACGATATTTTGTTTATATGGGAGGGATCGGTGTATGAATTACAGACCTTAATGAGACAACTAAATGACAATAATCGCAATATCAAACTAACTTACAAATTTGGGAGATCAATAGAATTTCTTGACATTTCTATTTCCACAAATCCAGATGGTCACCTCTCAACATCCATCTTTCGTAAGTCCACTGCAACGAATGCTATTCTACATGCAACTTCATCTCATCCTCGTTCTACAATTGATGGAATCCCTGTAGGACAATTTTTGAGGGTAAAACGAATTTACTCTGACATTAACCAATTTGAATCCCAATCGAGAGAACTTTCTGAACATTTCAAAGAGAGAGGCTATAGCCATAGAAGTATTAAACGTGGGTACCAACGAGCCAAAGCAACATCAAGGGAGGCTCTATTATATCAGAGTGGATCAACCCGTAAACAGAATACTGACAAGAACCAGGTACGCCTTATAACAACCTTTCACAACCAATGGAATGGATTTAAAGAAATAATAAAAAAACATTGGAGCATTTTATTTTATTTACGGATCCAATATTGAGAGAAGTTCTGACACCTAATCCTTCCAATGTTGCTAAACGATCACGAAATTTAGGTGATATCTTGGTTCATAGTCATTTTGACCCCTGTGCTAATTACAAAGATGTCCATGACAATCCAGGCTTTTTCCCTTGTGGATTATGCAAGGCCTCTGCCAATCTAATAAAAACCAAAAACTTTAAGAATCATGATGGCACACGAATATATGATATTAGATATCATATCACATGCTACACCAAAGGAGTCATTTATCAGGCCGAATGTCCTTGCAACAAGATATATATAGGACTCACCAGTAGGGAACTAAAAATCCGGACTCGTGAACACTGTCTGGATATTGAAAAAGCCAGAAAAGTCAAGGACGTCTCTTCTTTAAAAACCATACCAAAGCATTTCAAAAAATATCATAAGTGTAACCCCAATTTATTACAAATTAGGGGCATTGATATGGTGATGATGAATTCTAGAGGGGGTGATATAGGGAAGAGCTTGGCTAGGCAAGAGAGTAAATGGATCTATAGATTGGGAGCACTTGTCCCACAAGGGTTGAACGAAAGTTTTGGGTTTGGAGCCTTTCTCTGACTTATCTCTGATTTCTCATCTTTTTCCTCTCGTCGTTTGTTGGCCTTTCCTCTTTCTTAACTTTCTTTGAGATTACCTGGTTCAATATAACCAATACCATAAGATTAGGTTCATCATTTTATCTAATGACTGTGACTATAGGTTTTAAGGTGTTTTTATTGTGATTTTAATTATTCTTATGCTCTATTTAGGAACTACTTGTATCTATTATTATCTGTATGGAGACTCGGTGTCCAAAACGGCGAAACTTGGTGGATGTTGTTGTTCGCAGAGATCGTCTCCGGAAACCTTACGTGTCAACATCATAACATCATTCTTGGGATGTGACTAAGGTCCCAGTTATCCCAATTGGACTTATAGTGCTGCTTTTATTACAAGTTTTACATTTTATATAAATGCAGTTATTTATTACACTTTGCAGTTATCTATTACACTTTTTTTTTTCCCCAATACCCTATGCATTTAAAACACATCTCCTATTGTTCACATATTTACACATCACATAAGTCACCTCATGGATTACTAACATATGAATTTTTCTATGTTTCAGTATTTATTTTTTTATATAACACACGACCACTTTCAATATTTCCATTGATCAATTATGTTACTATATAATCACTATGTGTGTTATGTAACCAATTTTTTATTTATTTATTATTATTATTTTTTTTTTCTAAATATGTGATTGATTATTATTCTCCAATTATTGGTCCATTTCTCCTGTTTGTTCAGCATTTTAACTAGAGGGTAGGAACTGGATTTATAGTGGAAACCCATCCACAAGGGATGAATGATAATATAATTGAGAGATCCCCTGTGTTTTCAATTGACACATGCTTTCGATCTATGCGCATGCGCAGGCTGCGTGCCCACGGAGGCTTGGATCTATGGTCAATTTTGCTGGGATGTGCTTCTCCGCTGTCATAGATGACGCGGAGTGGGCGTATCTTTCGGCGCTGACCGCAGACACCATACCTCTTTAACGTTGGAGCTGGTTCAGCAGGCACATGCGCTGTGACAATATCGGAGTTCATGGCGTCACTCCCATAACAGCACCTGATTGGCCAAATCGAGTATTTAAACACCCATCCTCCGCAATAGAGACACGCCCCCGGAAGAAGCAAACAGGGCGAAACGTGCGCGTCGAGGCTGCACTGAGGAGCTGATCTATACCAAGCAACTTTACTAGGTAAAATAACCTTTTAACTTTGGTCTTGCATGTAAGCAATTTATCCTTATTAGCGCATAGAGACAGCCGCACTCACCAGTTTTGCTCACATATGTGGCATGACGATATGGCTGATAAATATACAGAACAATTTGGTGTATAAATTTATATGGGATACAGACTCTATGCTTTGCACTTTATGAGGTATCGATGGTAGCAATGATTTGATTGCTGTTCTTATCTATATATGTGGAGACTTTTTCCCTCAATAGTGATTAACTGTTATAGACTTCTTTTAGTTAGGAACAAGGTATTTATCCTTTATGCAGTGATTTACTATTGTAGTGGGAATGTCATACCAAAATATAACTTTATTTCAGCACATCCATACTTTTTTCCTAGACTATAGTTCAATTGTGCCTAATATCATAAAAATGCATTAATGATTATGCCCCAGTGTATTTTTTAGTTCCTTTCTGTTTTAATATGTGTTTTTTTAAAAATGTATTAATAAAATGTATATTTTATTCAAACACATGTATGTCACTTCTTTAACTCATTGCATTGTAATATCCAATGAGTACAGTGTAAAAGTAATCGAAATGTGGAAGTGCTAAATAGTATATATATTTAAGGACTTTTTTGAAATTAAATATTTATATGTTCCAGTAGTGGGATGCCAGTAGAAATAGGAAAGGTTAAACTCAAACATGGCAGATTTACTGGAGATATACAGTATGTCTGACTGTCCCATGCATCTGAGTAAGGCTTGCAGAAATATATGAACATACAAATGAAACAAAAAAACATTCAGTTGTAAGAATTTTTAGTTATGAAAATTTCTGCAACTCAGTACTCGAGATGCTCGGAGCTCGCCAAGTATTTCCGGGGTTGCTGGGGCAGATGCTCGGGTCCCCCCCTGCATGTTTGGCGCTTTTTACAGAGCCAATGAACATGCAGGGATTGCCTGCCACTCATTGTAATGCCGCAGCCATGGTGGTTGTGGCATTACAGTGATTGGCTGGCCGCACAGCGTCATCAGGTCTATATCAGACCTGGCGCCGCTGTGCTCGTCACAGTCACTCCAGAATCAGGCAGAATAGGGAGAGGTGCTGCCGAGCTAGGGAGAGATTCGCTTGTTTATTAGGTTGTGTAGGGAGAAAAGCAGTACATTACACATATCCATCTTAACAAACAGTCCTTCTGAGGACTAACTAATCCATCTGCAGAGATATCAGGCAGGCAGTGTATATAGGCAGGCAGTGTATATAGCAGACTGCAGTGCATATAGCACAAGAGCCTCCATTCCAATTCTGCCTTCTGCTGCTGTTAGATGTTTCTATACAAAGGCCCAGGTCTCAGGGGCCTGGAATACTTTTCTTTGGATCTTAATCTTCATTATTTGCTTAAAAAGCAATCCAGAGAACACCGTTTTTCTGCGCCATTTGCTTGTTGGCACTGCAGAATACAGCCAGGTCCTTTCCATATTACAGCACTAAAAATCCAGCCATTTCAAACTCTGTTTTCTCCATCACACGGATCACATATACGTTTTCAGAAAATACTGCCATTTCTGGCCTCCATTAAAAATTTGTTTCAGTGTGTCAGTGAAGCAATTGACACCAGTTTTCTGTTCAAAATAGTTATCTACAGGCCAGGTATTTAAAACTGTGTTTTCTCCGTCACACGGCTCACATATATACGTTTTCAGAAAATACAACCATTTTTGGCCTTCATTCAAATTTTTTTTCACTGTGTCAGCGAAGTTTTTGACACCGGTTTGCTGTTTAAAATAGTTACCTACAGGCCAGGTATTTAAAACTGTGTTTTCTCCGTCACACGGATCACATATACGTTCGCTCCAAATTCAGTCATTTGTAGTGAGCGTGGAAGATATTGTCCTCCATTTAAAATGGGCAAGGCACGTAGCAAGGGACGGGGAACTGGACGTGATGGTGATGGTGCATGCAGAGGCCGAGGACAAGGCCGTGGGCAAGCTGAAATTGTGCCACAACAAACACCCACATCTTCTCGCCCGACCTTCCTGTCCCAATTCCTAGGGGACCGCAGCACACCACTATTGAACCCAGAGCAGTGTCAAAAGGCTGTTGGTTGGATAGCGGATAATGCTTCCAGTCACTTAGCCACCACCACCACCACCCTTTCTTCCACACGGTCAAGTCTCAGTAGCCGTGAGTCTGGACCGCATATTCCTCACCCTGATCCTCCTTCCTCCCACCATGCCGAGTGCCCGGAGACAACTGATCCCATACTTGGACACTCTGAAGAGCTGTTCATTTTTCCATTTATAGATTCGGGCCTCTCGCCCGGTCCACTTGAAGCGGGGCAAGAGGAGATTGCATGTAGCGTTGCCCAAATATTTGAGCAGCCACGGTCACATGAAAGCGACGGTGGAAAAGTGTCACAAGAGGTGGACATTGATGATACACAATTGCCAGAAAGTCAGGAGGAGGACCAGGGTGTGGAAGTGGAAGAGGAGGTGGTGGATGATATAGTAACTGACCCAACCTGGCAGGAGCACATGCAGAGCGAGGACAACAGCACACAGGGGGAGGGAGGCAGAGCACCCCAATAGGCAGGAAGAAGCAGTGTGGTGGCCGCAGACAGAAGGCAGGCAACCGTTCCCCGTAACACCAACACAAAGGAAGTTGCCTGTGCAACTGTTAGGTCTTCCCAAGTCTGGTTGTTTTTTAAAAACTCTGCCGATAGCCCCAAAAAGGCCATTTGCACCACCTGCCAGGCCAGCATCACCAGGGGTGGCAAAACGACCAGCCTGACCACCACCAGCATGATCAGGCACATGGCAGCAAAGCACCCGACTTTGTGGGCCGAACCCCAGGGTCCAGGAACAGTGTCTGCGGGTGGCACCATTGCTTCTTCCGCTGTTGTGCATGCAAGCCAATCCCCTGTCCATGGTGCATGCGAAGATGCCTCTTGCCCTGCACCTGTCGTTGCACACTCTCAAGTAGCAGCATCAGAAAGCACGTCCACGTCCTTGTCCCAGCGCAGCGTTCATTTGTCCATACCCCAGTCCTTGGAACGCAAGCGCAAATACGCAGCCAACGCCCCACAGGCCACACTACTAAATTCTCACATTTCACGACTGCTTGCGCTCGAAATATTGCCTTTTAGGCTCTTGGAGATGGAAGCATTCCGCAACCTGATGGCGGCGGCCGTCCCTTGGTACTCGTTCCCCAGCCGCCACTATTTCTCCCGGTGTGCCGTCCCCGCATTACACAAGCATGTGTCCCAAAACATTAGCCGTGCCCTCAACAACGCCGTTACCCGGAAAGTCCACCTAACCATGGACACGTGGACAAGTGCTTGTGGGCAGGGACGGTACATCTCGCTGACCCTAGGTACATCTTGCGGGCCCTAGGTCTATCAGGGTTTCCCCCACTGTCTACAGTTACTGCACCTCATCCTCCTCAGCCTCCTCCTCCTCTTCAGCCTCCATCTCCAAAATGACCACATCAGTCACAAGCTGGAAGCACTGCAGCACTGCCTCGGCCAAGCGGCAACAGGCTGTGCTGAAGCTAATATGCTTAGGTGACAAACCGTACAATGCTGAAGAGTTGAGGACAGCTCTGAAAGAGCAGGCAGATCTGTGGCTCACACCGCTGAACCTACAGCCAGGCATGGTAGTGTGTGACAATGGCCGGAACCTGGTGGCGGCTCTGAGGCAAGGCGAGCTCACACACGTACCATGCCTGGCCCATGTGCTTAACCTCGTGGTTCAGCGGTTTCTCAAATCCTACCCGGAGCTGCCGGATCTGCTTGTTAAAGTACGCCGCCTGTGTGCCCATTTTAGAAAGTCACCTACAGCTTCTGCCGCCCTTTCCGTGTTTCAACGGCATTTGCAGCTTCCGGCTCACAGACTGGTGTTTGATGTCCCCACGCGTTGAAACTCTACACTGCAGAAGTTGGGAAGGATTTGTGAGCAGAAGAGGGCTGTTGTTGAGTACCAGCATCAACAAGGCCGTCGGTATTCAGTTCAGACTCCACACAAAAGACCTCAGGAGTGGACATGGATGTCAGACATATGTACCATCCTCCAAAACTTTGAGGACTCCACCAAGATGGTGAGCGGCGATGACGCCATAATTAGCGTCACCATCCAGCTTCTTTGTCTTCTGAAACGCTCTCTGCTCACAATCAAAGAGGATGCATTGCAGGCAGAGCACGATGAGATGGAGCAAGGAACCATACAGGGTGATTACACACAACCCAGCCTCATCTCATCCCAACGTGGATTGGGTGACAATGAGGAAGAGGAGGAGGGGGAAAAACAGGAGCTAGTTTCATGCGCTAACAGGCAAGACACGGAAGTCTTGCCTGTTAGTAGTCTGTCATGCATGGCTGAGTTTATGTAACGCTGCCTTTCCTATGACCCTCGCGTTCTCAAAATTTTGGGTGACAGTCATTACAGGTTGGTGACACTTCTAGACCCACGCTACAAGGAGAACTGTATATCTCTTATTCCTGAGGCGGACAGGTCTACAAAAATGGGGCTGTACCAGAAGGCCCTTGTTGCGGAACTATTAAAAAAATCTGAAAACGCTGGCGGCAGAGGGCACACTTCGTTGGACATCCAAAGAGTACAGGCAAGAGCGACACAACTTCAATCCAGCAGAGGCAGAGTAACACTGTCAAAGTTCTGGGAGAATTTTCTCAGCCCCTCCCATAGCACAAGCCCTGAGGCGCGGGGTACTCTCACAAGGATTGCAAAGTTTGGGAAGATGCTGAGGGAGTACCTTGTCGACCGTACCAATGTCCTCCGTGATTCCTCAGTGCCTTATAATTATTGGGTATCCAAGCTGGATACGTGGAATGAACTGGCTCTCTATGCCTTGGAGGTCCTGGCCTGCCCTGCTGCCAGCGTTTTATCAGAGCGGGTTTTTAGTGACGCTGGTGGAATTATTACTGATAAGCGCATCCGCCTGTCAACTGAAAACGCTGATAGGCTGACTCTTATAAAAATAAACAAGGGCTGGTTTGGGCCAGACTTCTCAACACCACCGAATGATAGCAGCGTAACATAAACTCAAATCCCGTGTCTTTTCTTGGGAGGTGTATTCTCATGCACCTTTTAACACCCAGACATGGGTATACGTTTCCTGATTTTGGTTATTTGCTCTTGTCCTCCTCCTTCTCCTCATCGTCCACCACCATATCACCAGGGTGACCATGGTCCTTGTTGCATCACCCACATAATTTTTTTAATGGGTGTTTATGATGCCTGTAAAAATTTTTTTTTATACAGTATGTTCATGTATACCCCCCAGGGGTAAATGTTTGTCAGCCCATACACTTAGTGCATGGGCATTACAAGTTTAGGAGGCCTGCTCCTTTCTAATGGGAATATTTTTTTTATGAGACCCTCCTACACGTCTCTTCCAAGGGGCATTGGAGTGCCTCCAAATTTTTGGCAACCCTTGCATTCACTGCATAGACAAACACAATGGGAGACCCACTTCCTAATAATGGGAACATTTTTTGATGAGACCCCCTCTACGTCTGTTCCAAGGGGCATTGGAGTGCCTCCAAATTTTTGGCAACCCTTGCATTCACTGCATAGACAAACACAATGGGAGACCCACTTCCTAATAATGGGAAAAATTTTTGATGAGGCCTCCTCCACGTTTCTTCCAAGGGGCATTGGAGTGCCTCCCAATTTTTGGCAGCCTTTGCATTCACTGCATAGGCAAACACAATGGGAGACCCACTTCCTAATCATGGGAACTTTGTTTTCAGGAGGGCCTCGGACCTCCATGTCTCTTCCAAGGGGCATTGGAGTGCCTCCAAATTTTTGGCAACCCTTGCATTCACTGCATAGACAAATGTAGCACCCTGAGGATTCGGCTGCTACAGGGGTATTGCACCTCAACCCAGAGGTGTGATATTCCACTCCCGGGTAAGGATGGAGTGTGGAACTGAGCTCGGTAGGCTGCATGCACTACATACATCCCATTTCCGAGGAACAGGCCGACGGTACTCCCACTTAGAAATGTGCAGGTACGACCGAGTCTGTTCCTGGCTGGAGTGGGAGGGGGGTGGAACATCCCAAGTAGTGTAGGGGCAGATAGGGGGAGCAGCCTGGGTAAAGATAGGAGCTCATTGGGTGCTGGTCACCTGAGCTCACACATAGAGGGTGTATATAAGGTGGGCACCATCAGAGAACAGGGTCAGTCTGTCAGAGTCAGTGAGGAGCCAGAGAGACGTCAGTCTGTCAGAGCAGAGCAGAGGAAGAGGAGCAGAGAAGCCCCAGAGAGAGAGAGAGGAGAAAGCAAGAGAGACCCAGAGGGGGAAGCAGAAGAGAGGACTCTAAGACCCCAAATTCAAGCTACGGGTGAAGAGTCGGCATCAGGGTACCGGAACCCAAGCTGGTGGGGGCAAAAACACACCCCAGCCAGAGACCGGAGGCCGTGGGCAGCGTCTGCCACGGCCACCCACCACATCCACCACGAAGGCATACCACGTGGAGGGTCAGGGAACCCAAGGCCAAGGGTCTCCCAACAGAAGGCCCGAGGGAGCTGGACCTGGGTGGATCAATAGTGGGGACGGCCAGAGAAAGGACAGAAGGAGAGCTCAGGGTCACGCTCCGGACTCGCTTGGGGGTTGGCTGGATCCAGGACCTGGTGGACGCAGCACGGCTCGGGAGGTCACTTGAAGCTGGAGTGACCGGAACATCAGCAGTGAGTAAATACCCTAAACTGCACAACCCGACTCTGTCTTCATTTTACACCTATGCTGCACCACCACAACCCCCATCCTCTGCACCTGACCCCCTGAGGCTATACCCCACCCGTTGGGGGTTATACCACCAAAAGCTGCACCTACACCATCAGCCTCAGCGGACCCTGCTGCAGCGGCGGCCATAGTGACCGCAATACAACGGGTGGCGTAGTCGACAATAAAGAACTTATAACATCTGTAGGACTGCCACATACAACTGAGTTTGACACCCTGGGCACGGACCGGGTCACAGCCACTCGGAAGACTGCAACTCCCATCTGATCCGGCTCCGGATATTCCCCCTAAAGAATATGGCCCAGGGGGCGCGTCAACTTTGGCGTAGTCGGCAGGATTACGTGCCCGCAACACCCGGGTACTGCGTGCCTGAAGAAAAGAACAAATTTACCTCAAAAAGAAGTCTCCTGCCGGTTCCGGAGGGTCCCCGCCATCGGACCCCATCACAGGTCGTTTCCCGCCGGTTGTCCGCCATTAACAGCTTTTTCCCGCCATCTGCAGAGTTTCCCGCCACTGAGAGACGATTCCCGCCATTTCCAAAGGTTTCCCGCCTTGTCAGAGCGGACGCCATTATGGGCGTGCCAGAGGATGGCGAGAGGCCACCTCCCATCGTGGGCCAGGACCGAAAATGGCGCCAAAAGTGGAAACCACCCCCACCAACAGAGACTGTGATGCTAGAGGTGTCTGTCAGCGTGAAAGAACAGCCCCTGGAGCTGACAGTCACCAAGTGGCCCCGGGACCGCCCTCGAAGGGGGAGGAGACGAAAGGAGAGAGAAAAGATGGGTGCCGCCTGGAGCAGTCTAGAGCGAGCGCACCCGGAGGCAAGAAGCCGGGAGAAGAATATCGGAAGAGCTTACCCGGAGATGGCGAGAAAGCAGAGCAGCACCGGCCCGTTGGCCAGGAGCCTGCTAGAAACAGAAGAGGGAGAGCAGAGCAGCACCGGCCCGCTGGCCAGGAGCCTGCTGGAGACAACAGAAGGAGAGCAGAGCAGCACCGACCCGTTGGTCAGGAGCCTGCTGGAAACAACGACCCCACTAGGCCTAGTGGAGGTCCTAGCACAGCTCCCCCGAGACCGGGAGTGTGCACAGACCGCTCTGGAGGGCCTCGCAAGGAGGATGGCCCGGGTGCAGCGAGAGACGTTGGCAGAGTGGAGCCGTGAGATGGCCCAGCAGACCGAGACCTGTCAGCGGAGCACGCCACCCAAGACGAGGAGACAGACCGCCTCTGAGGATGGCGCGGGAGGACTGAAGGCCGGAGACGGCGCCGAGAAGGGAGCCGAACGAAAGGAGGCAGGTAAAGGGGACGTCTATACCCCAAACCAGGAAACCGCGTACCTGCCCCAGCTCCCCGTCGCAGAGCCCGAAGTCTATCCTGCCGTGCCCGTCGCTGCAACGTCACCGCCGCAGACTAGGCCTCAAACGGGAGCCGCGACCCCTGTGACGTCACACGCCTCGACCCCGAGCGTGACCAAGCAGGAAGTACCACCAGCCTGGTCGCAAGGCCTAGTACCCCCGGGCGCCGCAATACCAACAGCGCCCCCTACCTCCGCGGAGCCCCCGGCCTGGTCGCAGGGCCAAGTAGCCCAGGGCGCCGCCGTCCTTACGGTGCCCTTCACCTTCCAGATACCCCAGGCCTGGCCGCAAGGCCCGGGCAACCCGGGCGCTAACACCACCGCGCCCATAAGACCAAGAGTGCCGCATCTGGGAGAGGACCTGTACGCCCAGCATACGTGCCCGGATGGGCAGCCATTTATATGGCCACCGGAGTTCCACCATCCCCGACTCCGGAGAGAGAGACCCCTGGATGAACCCCTGATCCCGGCTCCAAAGCCCGTAAAGAGGATCTCGCCCCCGCTAGCAGAAGCGCAGTTCGAGTGGGACCCCACCGGAGAAGACCTCATGGGGTTCACTCAAGAGACTCGGGCAGCTGCAGCGGAGCGTGCTGAGTGCTGCCGCCAACAGCTCGAGGACTTTGAGAGGGAGCGGAGAGAGAGGCGGGTCCGGGAACAGCAAGCTCAAGTACGGAGCGCGGAGCAGAAGAGCCGGGCCAGGAGAGACCCCCGTGCAGCGCATAGTCCCCGCACCACCGGGACTGTGATAAAGTTTAACATGCAGCATGGGTGGGGCTTCATCCGAGACCACCGCACCCTAGGCGACGTCTTCGTGACGAGGAGAGACGTTGAGTCCCACCTACCGGAGGGACACAGAGGTCGTGACCTTTACATCGGGGACGAGGTCACCTTCACCCGGCACAAGTGTGCCAAAGGACCCTACGCCCTCCATGTGCATCGTCTGACGGAGGAAGAGCTGCGGTGTGAGGAGGAAGAACAAGAGGACCCGGACGGGTCTGAAACTAGAGCCAAAGGTAACAATAAAGAAAGAGCAGGAGGACGCCGTCGTTAAGTACAGCGAAGCAGGAGCTGTATATAGTTGCCCGTCGGGGCACCATAAACTGAAACTGTTACTGTTGCTAATATAGTCCCCGTTGGGACCAGCATCTGTGAACTGTTTACCCGTTTATCCCTTTAATCCCACTGACCGAGGACTGAGAGCGGTCATCCCTATTCCCATTACCTGGCCGAGGACTGAGAGCGGCCATATCCCTGTAAATAGTTGCGCGTCCTAAAGCGCCCCCTACCGGTTTTATAGAAAAAAACAGTTTTCCAGAGAGACTGTCGCACTTTACCCGGTCACAAGTTGCACAGTGACCGGAGGAGGAGCCAGAGGCGACGAGAATGTTTTATCTGCTAAGATATGTTGTTTAATATGTTTTATATGTTTATGAAAAAAAAAAAAAATGTATGTTTGGTGTTTATGTCTTACAGCCCGAGGACGTGCTGTGATTTACCAGGGGGGAATGTAGCACCCTGAGGATTCGGCTGCTACAGGGGTATTGCACCTCAACCCAGAGGTGTGATATTCCACTCCCGGGTAAGGATGGAGTGTGGAACTGAGCTCGGTAGGCTGCATGCACTACATACATCCCATTTCCGAGGAACAGGCCGACGGTACTCCCACTTAGAAATGTGCAGGTACGACCGAGTCTGTTCCTGGCTGGAGTGGGAGGGGGGTGGAACATCCCAAGTAGTGTAGGGGCAGATAGGGGGAGCAGCCTGGGTAAAGATAGGAGCTCATTGGGTGCTGGTCACCTGAGCTCACACATAGAGGGTGTATATAAGGTGGGCACCATCAGAGAACAGGGTCAGTCTGTCAGAGTCAGTGAGGAGCCAGAGAGACGTCAGTCTGTCAGAGCAGAGCAGAGGAAGAGGAGCAGAGAAGCCCCAGAGAGAGAGAGAGGAGAAAGCAAGAGAGACCCAGAGGGGGAAGCAGAAGAGAGGACTCTAAGACCCCAAATTCAAGCTACGGGTGAAGAGTCGGCATCAGGGTACCGGAACCCAAGCTGGTGGGGGCAAAAACACACCCCAGCCAGAGACCGGAGGCCGTGGGCAGCGTCTGCCACGGCCACCCACCACATCCACCACGAAGGCATACCACGTGGAGGGTCAGGGAACCCAAGGCCAAGGGTCTCCCAACAGAAGGCCCGAGGGAGCTGGACCTGGGTGGATCAATAGTGGGGACGGCCAGAGAAAGGACAGAAGGAGAGCTCAGGGTCACGCTCCGGACTCGCTTGGGGGTTGGCTGGATCCAGGACCTGGTGGACGCAGCACGGCTCGGGAGGTCACTTGAAGCTGGAGTGACCGGAACATCAGCAGTGAGTAAATACCCTAAACTGCACAACCCGACTCTGTCTTCATTTTACACCTATGCTGCACCACCACAACCCCCATCCTCTGCACCTGACCCCCTGAGGCTATACCCCACCCGTTGGGGGTTATACCACCAAAAGCTGCACCTACACCATCAGCCTCAGCGGACCCTGCTGCAGCGGCGGCCATAGTGACCGCAATACAACGGGTGGCGTAGTCGACAATAAAGAACTTATAACATCTGTAGGACTGCCACATACAACTGAGTTTGACACCCTGGGCACGGACCGGGTCACAGCCACTCGGAAGACTACAACTCCCATCTGATCCGGCTCCGGATATTCCCCCTAAAGAATATGGCCCAGGGGGCGCGTCACAAACACAATGGGAGACCCACTTCCTAATAATGGGAACATTTTTTGATGACACCTCCTCCACGTCTCTTCCAAGGGGCATTGGAGTGCCTCCCAATTTTTGTCAGCCCTTGCATTCACTGCATAGGCAAACACAATGGGAGACCCACTTCCTAATAATGGGAGCATTGTTTTCAGGAGGCCTTCGGACCTCCACGTCTCTTCCAAGGGGCATTGGAGTGCCTCTGAATTTTTGGCAACCCTTGCATTCACTGCATAAACAAACACAATGGGAGACCCACTTCCTAATAATAGGAACATTTTTTGATGAGGCCTCCTCCACGTCTCTTCCAAGGGGCATTGGAGTGCCTCCAAATTTTTGGCAACCCTTGCATTCACTGAATAGGCCAGCACTATGGGAGACCCACTTCCTAATAATGGGAACATTTTTTCATGAGGCCCTCTACGTTTCTTCCAAGGGGCATTGGAGTGCCTCCAAATTTTTGGCAACCCTTGCATTCACTGCATACGCAAAAACAATGGGAGACCCACTTCCTAATAATGGGAACATTGTTTTCAGGAGACCCTCTGACCTCCACGTCTCTTCCAAAGGTCATTGGAGTGCCTCCAAATTTTTCTCAACCCTTGTATTCACTGCATAGGCCAGCACTATGGGAGACCCACTTCCTAAAAATGGGAACACTGTTTTGAGGAGGCCCTCTGACCTCCACGTCTCTTCCATGGGGCATTGGAGTGCCTCCAAATTTTTGACAACCCTTGCATTCACTGCATAGGCCAGCAATATGGGAGACCCACTTCCTAATAATGGGAACATTGTTTTGAGGAGGCCCTCTGACCTCCATGTCTCTTCCAAGGGGCATTGAAGTGCCTCCAAATTGTTAGCAACCCTTGCATTCACTGCATAGGTCAACACTATGGGAGACCCACTTCCTAATAATGGGAACATTTTTTCATGAGGCCCTCTACGTCTCTTCCAAGGGGCATTGGAGTGCCTCCAAATTTTTGGCAACCCTTGCATTCACTGCATAGGCAAACACAATGGGAGACCCACTTCCTAATAAAGGGAACATTGTTTTAAAGAGGCCCTCCTCTAAGTCTCTTCAAAGGGGTATTGGGGTGCATCCAAATTTTCAAAGTGGTATTGGGGTGCGTCCAAATTTTGGGCAGCCCTGCCACCTACTGCATACGCAATAACAGTATAGGAGACCCACTCTTTAGTAATGGGAACAATAAAACATAGCCGGCTGATGGCTCTCTAAGAATAGTGAAGGCCGACTGCTGGCCCTTTAAGAATAGTAAAGGCCACCTGATGGCCCTATAAAAATAGGCTTTGTGACTTTCAGAGTCCCTCCTTCATAAATGAAATGCAATGTGTCTGATGATATCTCACACACCACATGGCCAGATAAGGTTGTAAAATGTTAAAATGACATTTCCTGGTAAATGCATTTGTCACAGTTGAAAGCAATGCAAAAGTGAAAAAATGCATCAAAAACGCTTCGTGTGAACATAGCCATGGTGTGGAGGAGTATTTTTGTTTTTGGTTATTTATTTTGCTTTATATACATGTCATTATCCTGGAAAGGATGTTCCTTAACATATTTCCCAGGAAAATCCATTTTGGTTTTGTTTTGGTATGTTTTATTGTGAGTCCGTAAAAGTGCCGTAATACCTCAGACAACATTGTTGACAGAAGTGACCTGGGAGTCAGAAATGCTTCCAGGGTCTTCCCCATGCTGTCCCCATATCATTTGACCACTGTTCCTATCGATTTGGCCAATTTTTAGGCCCTCTGCAGAGCGCCGGGGGGAGCCGCCTGAAAAATGCTCGAGTTTCCCATAGACTTACATTGGGCTCATTGTTAGGGTTGAGCACCCGAGTATTCCAGTGTGCTCGACCCGAGCATCGAGCACCCGAGCATTTTAGTGCTCGCTTATCACTAAATATCTGCTGTATCCATTGATCCCTTTATTCATTGACCCCTGCTTGTATCAATCTGTTTGTCCCTGGTATGTAAGAGAAAGGGAGAAAAAGCGCGCTATGTGAAGGACCTGATAGGTAGATGTGACGGAAACAGCCAAAAGGCCACTCACCTATTGGAGTTGTGCACCCCTGCACAACTCCGGTGTTAGTGTGAGGATGGAAGGAGTAGGCACGACTCATCGCAAGGTACAGGTGGCTTAGCACACCACGTGCCGTGTGCTGCAGACCGCCGCTCGTGCTCACCACTTCCAGGTTCCAAAATTGTGACCACGTGACCGCCCACAGATCACGTGACTCAGGATTAGATGTGCATCACCACAGGTCCTGAAAGCTAGGAGAGTGCAGCCCCCAGTCGCAGGTCCTGAGTTGAGCAGCCAAAGGGGAATTTTATAGTGGGGGGATTTAAGAATGTTTAACTAGAAGCTGCTGCTGCCGCTAACCCCCAAAGGGGGACTGAAAGTGGGGTGTCTTCCATGTAATATGCCTAAATGTTTATGTTGTAGAGTCATTCAAAATGGTAATCAAAAGAATTTTTCATCATATACCACAGGAAAAAAAAATCTTTATCAAACACAATGTGAATTGTCAGTCGACATATGTGATCTATTTGCTTGAGTGTACTTGCAACCTCCAGAACGATACAAACTATGCACCCACGTCTAAATAAACATAGACATAACATTCGGATAGGTTATCAATTACACAGCGTATCCAAACATTTTAGCATTGTTCATCAAAAAGATCCAGGAGATATGAGGCTTACTATTATAGACCACATACCTGATACTGTCCCCGACCGATTAGTGAGTTTGATTAATAAAGAAAGTTTTTGGATCTTTAAGTTGGGCACGTTGGCTCCTGAGGGTCTGAATTTGGCCCTTGAAAATGTAACCAGCTCTTAAGGTCAATTCCTTCTCCTTTCTAATGGAATTATTATTGCTATGTTTTAAATGTTTTTTTTTTCTCTTTTTTATGATGCAGTTTTGAATAACTGTTTTTTAACATGTATTACTTCATTCTATATCTCACTTAATATGTTTAGATTTTTTTGTATTTATGTGTAGATGATTCCTATGAAATTGATGTAGGCACTACAGATGTATTTTTGTATAACTGTTTATCAACATGTATTGCCATATTCTATACCTTATCCAATGTGTTTTTGATACTTTGTATTCATGTGAAGGTGGCTTATGTGAAACCAATGTGGACACTTCGCACCAGCACATGAAGGGTTTCCTTAGTTTGGACCCAGGTTAACTAATTAGTATCAACCAATCACTGTGAATCTTTGTCTATATATATTTTATGTTTGTGCTCATACCCTTGTACCACCTGAGGAAGATAGGAACACGTTGTGGAAAGGGCTCATTAAATTTATTTTTTAGCCCTAAAAAAATTTTCACCTCTAGTGTTCATTCCTTTAGTGCCCTATAGGCCGCTTTTTTATTTTATTTAATTTGTCCCCGGTATGTGTCCTGCACCCAATCCAATATCTGCTGTATCCATTGATCCCTGCTTGTATCAATCTGTTTGTCCCTGGTATGTGTCCTGCACCCAATCCAATATCTGCTGTATCCATTGATCCCTGTATTCATTGATCCCTGTTTGTATCAATCTGTCTGTCCCTGGTATGTGTCCTGCACCCAATCCAATATCTGCTGTATCCATTGATCCCTGTATTCATTGATCCCTTCTTGTATCAATCTGTTTGTCCCTTGTATGTGTCCTGCACCCAATCCAATATCTTGCTGTATCCATTGATCTCTGTATCCATTGATCAATGCTTGCATCAATCTGTTTGTCCCTGGTTTGTGTCCTGCACCCAATACAATATCTGCTGTATCCATTGATCCCTGTTTTCATTGATCCATAGTTGTATCAATCTGTTTGTCACTGGTATGTGTCCTGCACTTAATCCAATATCTGCTGTATCCATTGTTCCCTGTATTCATTGATCCCTTCTTGTATCAATCTGTTTGTCCCTGGTATGTGTCCTGCACGCATTCCAATATTTGCTGTATCCATTGATCCCTGTATTCATTGATCCCTGCTTGTATCAATTTGTTTGTTCCTGGTATGTGTCCTGCACCCAATCCAATATCTTGCTGTATCCATTGATCTCTGTATCCATTGATCAATGCTTGGATCAATCTGTTTGTCCCTGGTATGTGTCCTGCACTTAATCCAATATCTGCTGTATCCATCGATCCCTGTATTCATTGATCCCTGCTTGTATCAATCTGTTTGTCCTTGGTATGTGTCCTGCACCCAATCCATTATCTGCTGTATCCATTGAACCCTGTATTCATTGATCCCTGCTTGTATCAATCTGTTTGTCCCTGGTTATCACCTCACTCCTTTGATCCCAATATACACTGGTACCTCTCTGTCTACTTGAATGAATTTAGCCTCTGCCTCCTAATTATCCCCCCCTCCACCCTGTGCTCTGTGTCTAGTCTCCTTGCGGCTCCTCCCTCCTGTCTTCTGATCACAGCTGATCAAACTCCAGTGCTGTTAAGAGCTTCATATATCCAGAGTCCCAGGTCTGGCATAGACTGGTCAGGCTCTAAAGGGGTCGCTCTTTAGGGTCTTATCTGAAATATGCCAGAAATATGCCAGAAGGTATGAGTAACTATTTACTAACTTTTCTTAGTTTGTCTTTCTCATTCACACTTAAACCTTCATTATGCTTACATATGCCCTTACTGTCTTTGCACCACTAATCCTCACTCTCCTTCGATATCCCCAAACCTCAGCACCCTCTAATCAAATAAGCATCCCTCCTTCCCTCTTGCCTCCCCACCTGACCTCACCTGCAGACCTGCTCCTCAATCTCAGATCTATCCTACCAAAACATAAAACAAGCCGGACACTCTCCTTCTCCCACCTGCTCTCCCTCTCTTTGCTTTTCCTCACTGCTGGCGACATATCTCCCAACCCTGGACCCTCACAACTTACACCTCCCACCAATTCCCCCTCCTATCACTTCAAACCAACTGCAAAGTACCGCAACCTCTCCTATATAAAACCCGTGCCCCGGACGCCCACTCCCCTGCTCCCTCTCTCTGGAGCACTCTGGAATGCCCGCTCTGTCTGCATTCAGGCATATTTGAGATAAGATCCTTAAGAGTGACCCCTTTAGAGCCTGACCGGTCTATGCTAGACCTGGGACTCTGGATATATGAAGCTCTTAACAGCACATGGAGTTTGATCAGTTGTGATCAGAAGACAGGAGGGAGGAGCCACAGAGCATAGGGTGGAGGCGGGGGATAATTAATAGGCAGAGGCTAAATTCATTCAGGTAGAAAGAGAGGGACCTGTGTATATTGGGATCAAAGGAGTGAGGTGATAAACATGCAGATATTGGATTGGGTGCAGGACACATACCAGGGACAAACAGATTGATAGAAGCAGGGACCAATGAATACAGGGATCAATGGATACAGCAGATATTGGATTGGGTGCAGGACACATACCAGGGACAAACAGATTGATACAAGCAGGGATCAATGAATACATGGATCAATGGATACAGCAGATATTGGATTGGGTGCAGAACACATACCAGGGACAAACAGATTGATACAAGCAGGGGTCAATGGATACAGCAGATATTGGATTGGGTGCAGAACACATACCAGGGACAAACAGTTTGATACAAGCAGGGATCAATGAATACAGGGATCAATGGATACAGCAGATATTGGATTGGGTGCAGGACACATACAGGGGACAAACAGATTGATACAAGCAGGGATCAATGAATACAGAGATTAATGGAAACAGCAGATAATAATAATAATAATAATAAAAAAGAAAGTCACTTTCTCCAAAAGGGGAGGGGATTGGAAAAAGAAACTCTTTATACGGGAGATATACTTTATCCTGTTAATAAACACAAAACAATTAAATGGATAAAATTCCAGAAATGACATGACGTATATATATATTGAATACTTTGTCCCCAAAAAAACTATAGTTTTAGAGTTTTTTTTTAGAATATATAAACATTTAATCATGTTAATCTTATATGATTGGCCCATTTTGATTTTAAATAGTTACAGAATGAGGGTAGGTTATATGTACTATTAAGGGCGTGGAAAGGGCCGGAAAGGGTCACTGGCTACAATGGAACCTTATATATAACTAAATGGAATCACCAATAAAGAAAACACATTTTTAATGTTTCCTGAAAGTTTTCTTCTTCGCTATTTTTTGTACAGTATAGTAGAGAAGGTCTACGGACTTCCAAACTGTGTCCACAATTATAGACTTTCAAATGAACATATTCTTGTTAGAACCCTCCTGTTTGTTTTTGTTTCTATCTTGTGTTTTGCGGTCACGTGACCTATATATTCCAGCTCCGCCCTTCTGGCTTTGCTGGACTTCAGTGTTGTTTTGACTGTCTCTCTAGCCAGGTGCTTTTGTGCTTATCTATCTCTAGTTTGCTTGGTCCTCTGGGACCTCTAGTACTTTTTGTCAATTTATCTTTTGCTCTGCAACAACTTCTGTTAGGAGGTGTCCCATTTTTGTCCCAGTCCTTAGTTCCTTTAGGGACCCCTCCCTTTCTCTATAGGTCTCCGTTCAGACTAGCCGAGGACGAAGGCGGGTCTGTTCACAAGGAACAGGTAGCCCGCTACAATGTAGGGACTCAGCTTAGTCTTACTGTAGGGACAGCTCTCCCCTTCTTTCCTTAGCCTGTGTTGCAGTTCACAACAGTAAGTCCAGCCCAAACAAAAACTTTAAGGAAAGAAATCCGGGGATCAGTATGGTTTCTGTTCAAGATTTGGCTCAACGCCCGCAGGGATTGTCTCTGGAGGTGTCCGAGCTCCGGCAACACGTGAGTAGCTGTTCTTGAGCGCATTTTGTCGAACCCAAGGTAGGACTGCCTGATATTTTTTATGGTAAACAACAAGATTTTTTTTCCTTTAAAAATGCTGGTTTATTATATTTTCGTTTGAGACCAAGGTCCTCTGGAAATGAATCACAGCGCATTGGGTTTATCATGTCACTTTTGCGCAAGGAACCACAGGGCTGGGCCTTTTCTCTCCAACCTAATGATCCGTGTTTTAGGTCAGTGGAGGATTTTTTTTTCTGCCATGGGGCTATTGTATGACGATCCTGATCAAGTCTCATCTGCTGAGACAGAACTGAGGCGTTTGAATCAGGGGTCAGGTGATGTTGAAAATTATTGTACACACTTCAGAAGGTGGTCCTCAGAAGTGAAATAGAATGATTCAGTGTTAAAATGTTTTTTTCTTGCTGGTCTAAGTGAAAGGGTTAAGGATCTGCTGATTGCATTCCCTGCACCTGAGACCTTGCAGGAAGCCATGCAATTAGCTATACTTGTGGACAGGAGACTGCGTGCCAGGGTTAATGCTGAAAAAATTCCTGCAATGGCAGCTCCTAGTCCCCAGAGGGTCTGCTCGGACGGCGGAGAACCGATGGAGGTTGAGGCGATGTCACTCCACTCTCAGGAAAGAGACCGCAGGTTTTCAAAGGGATTGTGTTTTTATTGTGGTAAACCTGACCATTTGATTAAGAACTGTGAGCTTCGTTTAAGTAAAGAAAAAAAAAAGGTCAGTTACGCCTGTATTGCTTGTTTGAGCTCTAAGGGAGTATTTCTTTCAGGGAGTACCTCATTGCAGGAAGATTTGATTGTATTTCGGGTATTTGTGGATTGTGGTTCAACACTTAATGTGATTGATAAAGGGTTTTTGGAAAAACTTAAATTGAAATCCAAACCTTTGTCATCTCCTATTTCTGTGGTTGCAATTGATAACACTCCTTTGAAATGTATTACTCACAAGGTTGCGGCATTTCCCCTCACTATCAATGGTGTTCACCAAGAAATTTTGGACTTGGTGGTATTAAATAATTTACCCTCTCCGGTCGTTTTAGGTTTGCCTTGGTTAAAACTGCACAATCCTTTACTGGACTGGTCTACTAATGAGATTAAGTCTTGGAGTCCTAATGCTATGATGAATGTTGTAATGGTCGCATTGCGGCTGTGGAAAAAGGGGAATTACCTGTACCTATTCAGAATTTTTGGAAGGTTTTTTCAGAGGAGGAGTCGCAAGTTTTACCTCCTCATAGGGACTATGATTGCACCATTGAGTTTGTTCCTGGAGCTACTCTTCCCAAGAGTCGCTTATTTAATCTGACTATCCCTGAAAGAAAGGCCTTGGAGGAGTACATACAGACTAGCCTGGCTGCTGGTCACATTAGACCTTCTAAGTCGCCTGTGGCCGTTGGATTTTTCTTTGTTAAAAAAAAGGACAGGGGTTTACGTCCATGTCTGGACTTTCGTGAAATTAATAGGATTACCGTACGCAATTCCTACCCATTGCCGTTAATTCCTGACTTGTTTAACCAGTTAGTGGGGGCCAAGTGGTTCTCTAAAATTGATCTCCGGGGGGCATACAATTTGTTACGAATGAAGGAGGGTGATGAATGGAAAACTGCTTTTAAAACTCCGGTAGGTCATTTTGAGAATCTGGTGATGCCTTTTGGTCTTACCAATGCACCCGCGTTTTTTCAGAACCTTATTAATGACATCCTGAGACCTTTGATTGGTAAGAATGTGGTTGTGTATTTGGATGACATTCTGATTTATTCACCAGATCTGGAGTCCCATTGGCAGAGTGTACGTGAGGTGTTGCAGTTATTGAGTGATAATTCACTTTTTGCTAAGCTGGAGAAATGAGAGTTTGCTGTGCAGAGATTTAGTTTTTTGGGCTACATTATCTCCAGCGAGGGCTTTGAGATGGACCCTGTGAAGGTTCAGGCTGTGCAGGAATGGCCTAGGCCTATTGGTTTGAAATCGATACAGAGATTTTTGGGTTTCGCCAATTATTACAGGAAATTCATTAAGAATTTTTCTACAATTGTTAAGCCGCTGACCGATCTCACCAGGAAAGGTGTGAATACGGTCCAGTGGACTACTGAGGCCATTGAAGCTTTTGTGTATCTCAAGGAGAGGTTCAGTTCTGCCCCTATCCTTATGCAGCCTGATGAGACCAAGCCTTTTTTGGTCGAGGTTGATGCTTCTTCAGTGGGGGTCGGTGCAGTTTTGTCTCAGGAGAACAAGGATGGAGTACATCCCTGTGCTTTTTTTTCGAAAAAAATTTCAGAAACCGAACTTAATTACGATGTTGGTAATCGGGAATTGCTGGCCATTAAACTTGCGTTTGAACATTGGCGTCATTTTTTGGAAGGCACTAAATTTCCTATTCAGGTTTTCACAGATCATAAGAATTTGATCTATCTGGATGCTGCCAAACGCTTGAATGCCCGTCAAGCTAGGTGGGCACTTTTTTTTTCTCGGTTTAATTTTTCTGTTACTTATATCCCTGGTACTAAGAATGTTAAAGCCGATGTGTTATCTCGCAGCTTTTCTCCCATGGTTGGTACCGAGGAGGAGAGCATTTTACAGGAAGGAGTTGTGGTAGCAGCATTGGACTCCGTTTTGGAAGATGGGATTCTAAAAGCCCAAGAGGATGCCCCATCTAACACTCCCCATGGGAGGTTGTTTGTGCCTAGAACCTTTAGGAGAGATTTGTTTGTGGAGTATCATGAGTCTCGGTTGGCAGGTCATCCAGGAATTTCTGAGACTAAGAGACTTATCAGTCGCAATTTTTGGTGGCCTGGGTGGCAGAAGGAAGTCATCAAGTGGGTGCATCAATGTACGAGTGCTAGGTCAAAGGCTTCACATACCCCTGCTGCGGGGTTGCTTTGCACTCTGGAGGTTCCTAGTGCGCCTTGGACGCATCTGGCAATGGATTTTATTACTGACCTTCCTGTGTCCAAGGGTTTCACTGTCATCTGGGTGGTCGTGGACCGTTTTAGCAAGATGTGTCATTTGGTTACATTCATTAAGCTACCCTGCGCTAAGACACTCGCTAAGGCGTTTGTTAAGGAAATTGTCAGCCTCCATGGCGTTCCCACCGACATTGTTTCTGATAGGGGACCTCAGTTTGTGGCTCGCTTTTGGCGTGCTTTTTGTGACAGGTTGGGAGTCCATTTGTCATTTTCGTCTGGGTATCATTCTGAGTCTAATGGACAGACAGAAAGAAAGAACCAGGATGTTGAACAGTTTTTGCGTTGTTTTGTGGCAGACAATCAAGAGGGGTGGTCTGAGTTTCTGCCACTCGCAGAATTTGCTCTTAACAACCATACATCCTTCTCTGCTGGGTGTTCTCCTTTTTTTTGTTGCACTAGGAGACATCCGTCTTTTGGTTCGTTCTCCAAATTGGGGTCGGCGGTGCCGGAGGAGGAGAATTTTTCCGGTGATTTGGAGAGAGTTTGGAGTAATGTACGTTGTAACCTTCAAGAGGCTAAGAAAAAAGTCCAAGAAGTATTTTAACAGGAAACGTAAAGAGGTTTTGTTTACTGTGGGTGACATGGTTTGGTTGTCCTCAAAGAATCTGCGGTTGAGGATTCCCTCTAAAAAATTGGGTCCGAAGTTTGTGGGGCCATTTAAGGTGCTTCAGGTGGTTAACCAGTCTGCTGTTAGGTTGGAGGTTCCCACTTCCTGGAAGATTAATCCTGTGTTTCATGTTTCCTTGTTGAAAAAGGCTAATGTATCGGATAGGGATGCCACTGTCACAGTTCCTCCGGTGGTGGAAGACGGCGAATATAAAATTTCTCGTATCCTGAATTCCAGAGGGCATAGAGGGAGATTGTAGTATCTCGTCGCTTGGAAAGATTTCGGTCCCGAGGATAACTCCTGGGTAAGGGCGGATGATATCTCTGCTCCTAGGCTTGTCAGAGCTTTCCACAGGAGATTTCCGGATAGGCCTGGGCCTGGAGGATCTGGAGGATCCTCATAAAAGAGGGGGTACTGTTAGAACCCTCCTGTTTGTTTTTGTTTCTATCTTGTGTTTTGCGGTCACGTGACCATCTTCCTATATATTCCAGCTCCGCCCTTCTGGCTTTGCTGGACTTCAGTGTTGTTTTGACTGTCTCTCTAGCCAGGTGCTTTTGTGCCTATCTATCTCTAGTTTGCTTGGTCCTCTGGGACCTCTAGTACTTTTTGTCAGTTTATCTTTTGCTCTGCAACAACTTCTGTTAGGAGGTGTCCCATTTTTGTCCCAGTCCTTAGTTCCTTTAGGGACCCCTCCCTTTCTCTATAGGTCTCCGTTCAGACTAGCCGAGGACGAAGGCGGGTCTGTTCACAAGGAACAGGTAGCCCGCTACAACGTAGGGGCTCAGCTTAGTCTTACTGTAGGGACAGCTCTCCCCTTCTTTCCTTAGCCTATGTTGCAGTTCATAACAATTCTTTAATAGAGGACTAAATTTCTACGTTTCTAACAATGTTATAATTTTAGCACTTGTACAAAGTAGCAATAATTCAAGGCATCCAGCAAGAGAAACTAGAAGTAGAACTGTTGATAATTATGGACTCTTTGTTTTGCCATCAAAGCTAATTTAATAGTTTTTAGGTTCAGTATTTGCTATCTGTGTTATAGCAGCTAATTATACACTCCATTTTTCATTGTACATTAGTTTTGTTTGCCTCCATTAGTTAAAAAAAGACCAGTTTAGCTTTGTATAATTGCTTTATTCACTAAATGTGTGCTTCAATGTTCTAACATACATTATTACAGTTGGCCAGGACTATGAAGTGAGAGCGTGACCCTACTGACATCTCCAAGTATTCCTTCCCAATGCTTTATATTAGGACTAAAGGTTCTGTACAGTGAGATGCCATTAGTAGGCTATCAATGAAAGTCATACAGTGCCTGAGCAGTAAGTCTTTACTGAAGAAAGATTCAGAATTTTTTTATTTTTCATCATCTATACCAAGACCAATTGAGGTTTAGAGAAAGGAAAGCCAGAGTTTACCAATTTAAGAACCATATGTTAGCATGAATTTTCGAGATAAGTGCATATTTCCGACTTGGCACCAGATATTCATGACATACCCTGTAGATATGCCATCAATGTCAGAGATCTGACTACCTTCTAAAGCTATGTGCCCACGATGCAGAAATGCTCCGGATTTTTTCCTGAGTGTTTCTGCATCTCCCTGGCAGAAAAAAACGCATGCGGATTGTACATGCGTTTTTCCTGCCATGGACAAGCGGAAGTGAAGCGTTCTTCGCATGCATTTCCGCATGCGGGTTGACAAGCGCTTTCCAAGCGATTTTAGCATCACTTGGAAAGTGCTTGACAACTTGGTCACACTATATAAATCCATGCAACCGGCATAGATTTATATAGTGTGACCGAAAGAATGGTAAAAAATACATATTATACTTACCTTCTGATGGCCCCCGGTGTCCTTGTCTTGGCTTGCCGGCAGCTCGCGGTAGACTAAAGGACCTGCCGACGTCAGCGGTCGCGTGACCCTTCACAAGACTAAATGATGTCACCGCAGGTCCTTGAGTCCACCTCGATCTGCCGGCAAGCCGAGACAAGGACACCGGGGGCCATCAGAAGGTAAGTATAATATTTATTTTTTATTTTATTCTTTTTTTTTTAAAGGTACTATGGTACCCGGGTCCGGAGGAGAGTCTCCTCTTCTCCAAACCCGGGTACCATCCGCATATTGAAACGCATGGAATGCGCATCTGCAGATGCAGTGATGCGGATTCAATGCGGTCCAATGCAAGTCAATGGCGGCGAAAACGCCGCGCTTCCGCAAAATAATTGGTAGTGCTGCAGATTTTTCGCAATGATAATCCGCAGCGGAAATTTCCGCAGCATGTACACCACACATGCGGATTATCATTGGGGAATATGGCAGACCTTCTACCAAGCATTTTTTAAGCATTTCTGCAGCGGAATTGCCGCTGCGGAAATGCTTAAAAAACACATAGTGGGCACACAGCCTCAAGAGTGTATGTGAAGCTTGATTTAAGGATTTACTGCTTCCTCATTACGTATGTTGGTGCCATTACTCTGTGTGCAAAATTATTAAGCAATTTGTATTTTTGATGATTCATTTTATTGAACAAGTACAGAGCTGTTGATCATTCCAAAAGGTTAATAAACCTCAATATTTAAGAAAGTAAAAGTGAGGTTTTGTCTTTCTTAGGAGCATATCTATGTGTGCAGAAATATTATGCAACTATTAATGTGCAGAATTATTATGCAACTAAATAAAAAAAAACATAAATTTTCCCATCCCAATTGTTTATTTTCATCTGCTTAAGTGAGCATAATAACCAAACAACTCAATGTACAAAATACATTTCTGTCATTAAAAAAAAATAGCAGTGACCAATATAGCCTCCCTTCTGTTCTATAACCATCATAAGCCTTTCATCCATGGAGTCTGTTGTTGACAATCAAATTTTTTGGGGAGAACCAGCCTCAGCCTCCCAGACATTGTTCAGAGAGGTGTACTGTTTTCCTTCACTATAAACTTGCCATTTAAGAAGGGCCCACAAGTTCTCAATAGGGTTTAGGTCTAATGAGGAAGGGCCATTTTTTTGTCTTTAAGGTCTTTACTGGCAGTCAAGCAGTGAAGACTTTGATGCAATGGAGCATTGTCCTGTATAAAAATCATGTTTTTTTTTTTTAAAGAAGCAGACTTTTTCCTGTACCACTGCTTGAAGAAAAGTGTCTTCTAAAAACTGTTAGTAGGTTTCGGAGTTGAATTTGAGTCCATTTTAAACCCGGAAAGGTCCAACTAGCTCATCTTTGATAATACCAGTCCATAGCAATACCCCACCTTCACCTTACTCGCAACTGACTCAAAGTGGAAGTCTGTTCCAGTTACTGACCCAGCTATGAGCCCATTCATCTTGTCCGTCAAGAGTCTCTCATCTCATCAGTCCAGAAAACCTTTTGAAAAATCTGCCAGATATTTCTTGGCCCAGTCTTGACATTTCCATTTCTAGTTCTTGCTCAGTGATTGGGTGGGGTTCAGTCTTCTTTACCTTAACCATGTCTCTGAGCACTGAACACCTGGTACTTCTGGGCCCTCCAGGGAGGTTGCAGTTTTTCAATATGACAGCACTGGAGGATAATGGCTTCCTGGTCACTTCACGTTTGATTCTTCTCAAAGCTTTGGCAGTTAATGTGCGTCTTTTTTTCTTGACACATTTCTGCAACCTTGATGACTATTTGCAACAAACTTTTGATGGTTCTGTGATCTCACCTCAATATCTTGGCAATTTCAAGAGAGCTGCATCCCTCTGTAAGACTTGAAACAAATTTGGACTTTTCAGAGTCAGTTAAATCTCTTTTTCAGCCCATTTTGCATGAGGAAAACCATCTGCCTAATAATTCTGCACACCTTAATAAAGGATGTTGCATCCTCATGCCACATCCTCCCTCATTACACAAATCCACATCACCTGATCTGCTTCATCCAATAAGCATTCAAATATATACGCCTTGGAGTTGGAAAATCTGCAGAAAAATGATGACATAGTTAAAATACACACTTGTCCAATAATTGTGCACACAGTGTATAAAAGACTAAATCTGGCAAAATGAGTTTGATTATTTTCTAATATTATTGCCAGAATCTAAAGAAAGAAAATTCAGGAGACAATATACCCAGATAGATCTTCTAATAACTGGCTTTAGACAGTTGTGTTTGGTAATGATCAGTATGGTGGCATTATTCTGTCATTATGTGGTGGTATTATATTGTCATAATGTGATGCTATTATTTAACGTTTTATAGGAGTATTATTGTTAATATTGATAATATTGGTCTTGCAGTAAATCTTGATTTCCTTCAATGTCGAGAAGGATAATATTTGTTTTAGAGACCCTAATCTGGAAAAGTGGGGGTCAACACTGGCCTGTGTTTATTCAAATGCCACAGATGACTTTCATTCCCAATCTGACCCCACCCCACAGGTTTCTACCTGACCCATCTTGATACACTGTAAATAGCTGGAAATAGCCATTTTGGGCGGAGGTTAAAATATAAGCTTAGTTAGGCATTGCATTATTCCATAGAGACTGGAAAATTCACTTAGCTTTTCACATATCTTTTTCTTTTAGTCATGTTACATTTTGGCCTCCATTTACTGTGTGTGCCAGAAAAGCTTCCAGTGTATATGTTAACTAGAGGTATTAATGGATGCCCTCACCTAACACATATAGGGTATAGTGGTAGCCACTTAATAGATACATCGTTGATTTTTTTAATGTTTTTCATGGCATATTTTTTAAACGGATGGTGAAATTGCCTCTGGTTGATGGATGCCACCCAGGCATCTGGCTATAATGGCATGCAGTTTAGAGATATGTTATGGAAAGCTATAGAAAAGCTCATCACGTTTATATTCAACAGATGCTTGTGATCCAATCCATCAGCCATAGACTCACCTGTTAAAAAAAATTGTGTGTGCAGGAATATTTTTAATGGATGCGCCATTTCTGGGGCGGCTGACGGCTGGTGTTTCTAGCCTGGGAGGGGGCCAATATTCATGGCACCCTTCCTTGGCTATTAATATCAGCCCCCAGCTGTCTGCCTAGCCTTTGCTAGCTATTAAAATAGGGGGACCCCACGTCATTTTTTTGGGGGTCCCCCATTTTAATAGCTAGAAAAGGCTAGGTATTCAGCTGGGGGCTTATATTAGTAGCCTGGGAAGCTCCGTAGGTATTACCCCCTTCCCAGGCTTCAAACATCTGCCTCAGCCGTCTGCTTAACCTCCGCTAGAGACTAAAAGTACGGGGAACCCCACGCCAATATTTTTTTAATAAATCCTTTATTTTAACACTAAATGACAAGTACAGTAATCAACACTATCACTGTACTTCTTATATATGTGACTGACATGTTTCTATGTATCTAATCTATGTGTGATGCTCTATTCTTTCTATTCTAAATTGTCGGGTACCGATGCTGAATTGCCGGCCGGCTTTTTTAAAGAGACGGTGCATGAAAACACTATTATTTTTTTTAATAAATCCTTTAACACTAAATGACAAGTACAGTAACCAACACTGTCACTGTACTTCTTATATATGTGACTGACATGTTTCTATCTATCTAATCTATGTGTGATGCTCTATTCTTTCTGTTCTAAATTGTCGGGTACCGGTGTATGCCGCTGCTGAATTGCCGGCCGGATTTTTAAAAGAGCGTGTCTTCTGAGCAGTTTGTAAGCTTTTGGACACCTTTGAAGGTGTTTTCTATGTGTTTTCTATGTGTTTCTATATGTTTTTGTTTGCCTGCCATTGGTTTTAATGGTGTTCGACGGTGTTCTAAGGTGTTCAACGAACAGTTCCACGAACATCCCGGTGTTCGACGAACCGAACCCGAACACTGCGGGGGTGGCTCAACACTATTCATGAACTTCAATCTCTTCTGTGTACTGACAGCTTGCTTATCTGTTTGCAGAGTATCTAGAGCCAAATATCAAAAGCACACAGAGTTCAGTCACATATGCTCTGTGGATTTCTCTATCTTTTTGCATCAATGGCCACTTCTACTGATGCTATTTGAAACGAAACCTAAAATAATATTTTCTCTATTTAGCTCAAAAGAGGAAGAATGTTATACAGTCATGGCCAAAAGTATTGAGAATGAGACAAATAGTAATTTTTCCAAAGTTTACTGCTTCATTTTTTGTAATGGCAATTTGCATATACTCCTGAATGTCAAAGAGTGATCAGCTTAACAGCAATTACTGTACTTGCAAAGTCAATATTTGCCCAGAAAATGAACTTTAACCCCCAAAACACATTTCAACATCATTGCAGTCCTGCCTTAAAAGGAGCAGCTAACATTGTTTTAGTGATTGATCCATTAACACAGGTGTGGGTGTTGATGAGGACAGGGCTGGTGATCAATCAGTCATGATTAAGTAAGAATGACATCACTGGACACTTTAAAAGGAGGCTGGTTCTTGGTATCATTGTTTCTCTTCAGTTAACCATGGTTATCTCTAAAGAAACACGTGCAGCCATCATTGCACTGCACAAAAATGGCCTAACAGGCAAGAGTATCGCAGCTACAAAGATTGCACCTCAGTCAACAATCTATCGCATCATCAAGAACTTCAAGGAGAGAGCTTCCATTGTTGTCAAAAAGGCTCCAGGGCACCCAAGAAAGACCAGCAAGCGCCAGGACCGTATCTTAAAACTGTTTCAGCTGCGGGATCGGACTACCAGCAGTGCCGAGCTTGCTCAGGAATGGCAGCAGGCTGGTGTGAGTGCTTCTGCACGCACTGTGAGGCGGAGACTCTTTGAGCAAGGGCTGGTTTCAAGGAGGGCAGCAAAGAAGCCACTTCTCTCCAGAAAAAACATCAGGGACCGACTGATATTCTGCAAAGGGTACAGGGAGTGGACTGCTGAGGACTGGGGCAAAGTCATTTTCTCTGATGAATCCCCTTTTCGATTGTTTGGGACATCTGGAAAACAGCTTATTCGGAGAAGAAGAGGTGAGCGCTACCACTAGTCTTGTCTCATGCCAACTGTAAAGCATCCTGAAACCATTCATGTGTGGGGTTGCTTCTCAGCCAAGGGAATCGGCTCACTCACAGTCTTGCCTAAAAACACAGCCATGAATAAAGAATGGTACCAGAATGTCCTCCAAGAGCAACTTCTCCCAACCGTCCAAGAGCAGTTTGGCGCCCAACAATGCCTTTTCCAGCATGATGGAGCACCTTGCCATAAAGCAAAGGTGATAACTAAATGGCTCATGGAACAAAACATAGAGATTTTGGGTCCATGGCCTGGAAACTCCCCAGATCTTAATCCCATTGAGAACTTGTGGTCAATCATCAAGAGACGGGTGGACAAACAAAAAACAACAAATTCTGGCAAAATGCAAGCATTGATTATGCAAGAATGGACTGCTATCAGTCAGGATTTGGTCCAAAAGTTGATTGAGAGCATGCCAGGGAGAATTACAGTGGTCTTGAAGAAGAAGGGGCAACACTGCAAATATTGACTTGCTGCATTAACTCATTCTAACTGTCAATATAACCTATTGGTACTCATAATATGATTGCAATTATATTTCTGTATGTGATATAAACATCAGACAAACACTAATAAAAACCAGAGGCCAGCAGATCATGTGAAAATATAATTTTGGTGTCATTCTCAAAACTTTTGGCCATGACTGTTGAAGGAAGAGGAAGGCAATATAAAGTGATTTTAACTGCCTTTATTTCTATTTTTATCACTTTATTATCAACCTCTGGGATATTATATCTGCAGTGGGCACTAATAGAGATTGCTGGAAGCAATTAGTAACTGGGCTACTAACAATAATACGTAATGAGTGAAGCTTTTGGGTGTACAAAGTTGTCCAAACAGTTGCCTGGTGACTCTGACCCTCTTGATTAAGACCATGGGTCAGGTTTTCTGAATGTGTGACGTGTAGAAATTCTCCTCAGGCGATACAGTGACTTCACTGTCTATGTTTGTCACAATGATGTCTTCAGGGTACAGTGCCCTTATATAATGTCCCTATTGGAGGTCTAAGGGAGGTGTGTGGCCATCAAGTTCTTCACATCCCTACAATCACACTTTTCCCTTTGGGGGGTGAAGCATACTTAAATAGTTTGGCTTCTGGCAGATGCAGGATGGAAGACTGTGTAGAAGCCCAAATTAAAATAAACTTTTCCTCAGCTTTGGTAAATGGTGGGCCAATGATCCCTGACCCTTACTGTGGCCTTCTAGCTCAGTGAGTTGGGGAAGATTTTCTAGGGACCCTTCTTCTTTTGCATGTATTCCACTCTATGACACTATATCCTATTTTGTATCCTGTTCCATTCCGTGTAGTGTGCTTCATTACTTGAGTGTATTGTTGCCTCATTGCTTGCTCTGAATTTTGTGTCTTCCCATCCATCCAGTAACCATTAAGCTATGTGCCCACGATGCAGAAATGCTCCGGATTTTTCTTGAACATTTCTGCATCTCCCTGGCAGAAAAAACGCATGTGGATTGTACATGCGTTTTTCCTGCCAGGGACAAGCGGATGTGAAGCGGGTTGTCAAGCGCTTTCCAAGCGATTTTAGCATCACTTGGAAAGTGCTTGACAACTTGGTTGCACTATATAAATCCATGCAAACGGCATGGATTTATATAGTGTGACCATAAAAGAATGGTAAAAAATAAAAATATACTTACCTTCTGATGGCCCCCGGTGTCCTTATCCGATCCATCCTGGCTTGTCGGCAGCTCGCGGTAGTCTAAAAGGACTTGCCAAGATGTCATTTAGGCATGTGACGGGTCACGTGACCGCCGACATCAGCGGTCACGTGATCCGTCACATGACTAAATGACGTCATGGCAGGTCCTTTTAGCCCATCGCGAGCTGCCGGCAAGCCAGGACAGATCGGATAAGGACACCGGGGGCCATCAGAAGGTGAGTATAATGTATATTTTTTATTTTATTCTTTTTTTTACAGGTACTATGGTACCCAGGTCTGGAGGAGAGTCTCCTCTTCTCAAAACCCGGGTACCATCCGCACATTGAACCGCATGATATCCGCATGATATCCGCATGATATCCACATGTTCACATGTAGTGATGCGGATGTCATGCGTTCAAATGCACGTCAATGGCGGCGAAAACGCCGCGATTCCGCAAAATAATTGGTAGTGCTGCGAATTTTTCCGCAATGATAATCTGCAGCGGAAATTTCCACAGCATGTGCACAGCACATGCGGATTATCATTGGGGAACATGGCAGGCCTTCTACCAAGCGTTTTTTAAGCATTTCTGCAGCGGAATTGCCGTTGCGGAAACGCTTAAAAACACATAGTGGGCACACAGCCTTAGACTGGTTAAAACTGATGTGTCATTGTGTTTTTTTTGCAGAAGCTACTTACTACCTTAGAGCCACACCATAAATCAATGAATGTAATTGACATGCACCACATGGGCCCTAGTGGTCGGTAACCATTATCTTTCATGTCCTAGCTCAGCTCTCATTGGTGACTGACTAACATAGTTACTTAAAGATGTTATCCAGGTTTGCCCTCGAATCCTGCAGTTACATAGAGTGACTGCATACTTGTGAATTCTCACGTCACACACAGTGTGCGCTGTCAGGAATTTCCAATGTCGGCGCTGGGAGCAAGTGGTCATGTGACTGTAAGTATGTGATATACTCCTGGCCACATTCCAATTTGACATTCACGTCCTCGCTCAATAGAAATGAAGCCGCGTTAGTCTTGTCAGAATACGGCCAGAAGTATGAATATTGCATACTTACGGTAACCAACACTGGAGAATCCTGACAGCACACAATGTGAGCGATGTGAGAATTCACAAATCTGCAGTCACATGGAGTGACAGCAGACAGTTGTGCCAAAGCTGGACAACACCTCCAAACCCTTTATGAACAATTTAATGACAAAAGATATATATACTTTGCCCAGATAGTGTCATACTGCTCTCACAAATCGCAGCATGAGCTATACTTTTAGGAGTCTCAGATGAGCCTCACCCATTCAAGTCAATGGGTGAGTAAAAAAAAATCAAATTCCATATGGATCATCTATGTGGCATCCAATTTTTACAGATACATTGCTACTATTAACCTATGAATCTGTATTGGATCATGCACATTTTGAACTGTTGATGTGTAAAATCGGATGCCACATGGATGACACACGAATGTCAATATGGATGAAAATAGTTTGTGTTTTCTGGCAAGAAATTCGGACGATTTTTCATCCATTGGCCTAAAGGTGAGTTTCAAGTTGCTAACTGTATAAACAGTTAAAGTGGCATTGTTGATCAAAGCACCCAGTCAGATCCTTTTTTCTGTTTTTCAACCCTCCTTGAAATAAAGAGACCTGTAATCTGACAGTTTTTATGCCTAAGGTCTTTATTTGCCTTTTTTGCTACTATATATCTGTCATTTTAGCCTTGTATTACATAATTTTAGACAGGAGAACGTGGAGTGCTTCAAAAGTTCTCCATTGGCCACAAGAACTAATTACACTTTGAGAGTAAATCATTAATACTTAAAATGATAGTAATTTCAGTAGATGTACGTATATATGTATGAAGCATGATTAGTTATTAGAATTTAAAAAAAATGGAAAAAAATCAAGTACAAATGTATGTATAGGAAAACTTCTAGCATTAGCATTCTGTAGAGATTGCATGTGAGGTCTCTAATTCTATGGAATCAATTTACACTTATATGAGACCTATTTGAAGCATATGAAGATGCATACTAGAATGTGATAGTGGAAATGACCAGAATACTATAAAATCACAAGTCATCTTGTACGTTCATGCCACATCCTTTTTCTAGGAATTGATAAGAGGCCTCACAGAGAAGCAATTTTAAATTTAATACTGATGATTTCTGTGGAACATCACCACTAAGGGTTCTTTAATACTTAGGAAAGCAAACCTATTAAATATTTATCTGCCTTTTGACTGAGAGCAATGTGAGGGAGCTATAACTATGAGATAATTCTGATGTCTGCCCGTGGGGCTCAGTTACTTCTAAAAAGATCTTAGTCACATGAGATGAAAATGTCCCAGGAAAAATCATTCTAGCAGTACAAGCCTTATTTTTATTAATGCCAGCAGCTTACTGATCTAAATCTTCCAAGGATGAGGACATAAAATCCCTATTTATTATTCTAAAGAAGTACTGAATTTCTTCCATATTGTGTTTGCCAAGCAGCATATTTAGCAAGTACAAAAGAACACCCAAAATATATTAAACCTTTATGAAAATGAGTCTGAAAATCAATGATTTAAAATGTATCTGTTGATTCAGGTAACTTTTCCGAATAAGCTGCCATGAGTTTGCTCATGAAGAATAACCATTATAGACCATTATATGACTTGTATTCTGTATTTTCATCAGTTTTCCCCTTGACAGGTTCAATCTGCAATTTTCTGTTGTCTCTAAGCTAGTGTGTGGGTGATGGAGGCTAGCTGCTATGATTGTCTACCATTCACAGCGCAGTATGCAGAGACATGAGGGATTCCGGCTCTCTTGACTCTTCATAGCACATGTTCAGAATCAGCAACAGCAGCATGATGGACTTTATGCAGCAGTATTGAGAAGTGTAGCTGTGAACCCAGCTTTGGAGTGAGATGAGGCACATATTAGAAAGATACAGGCTTATGTGTTCATAACTGATTCTGCTTCTCCTTCCTCCTCCCTTATCACCTTTTCAAAAGGCTTTTAACAGGCAACTGAAATTTGGCACTTTAGTGAGCTGACAGTCTTGTTTTTCCCAAGAAAAATTATAGCAGTTTTTCAGATGGAATGATAACTGAGGAGGTGGGATGGGGGAAGAGGATAAAGAGAAAATTATCATCATTAGAAACTAACTCAGTCCTAGGCCCCCTCCTATTCTCTCTATACACCGCCCCTATTGGATAAACCATCAACACATTGGGTTTCCAGTATCATCTCTATGCCAATGCCAACCAATTATGCACATCTTTTCTTGACATCACCTCATCCCCACCTTAATACAAAATACCAGGGTCTGTCTGTCTGCTGTCTCTAAAATTTCCACGGGCGATGGAATTATATTGCGCTGCTGGATAAATGACAAGCTATGATGAAGAATGAATGGTTGATTTATTGTCAACGCGTTTCAGAGTCACTCTTGACTCCTTCTTAAGGACAATCACAAATGAAACAAAGTCATATCTTATCTTTTGTATTAAAGTATCTAGTGAACATGTACAGAGGTCTTTGTGAAAGTAGGGAGAGCAAGGTCAACTGTGACATATTGCGAATAGTGGATCCTTTGCTAGCTGTGTATAGTAGGGATGAGCAGGTACAGGTACTCGCCCGAGCATCTCAGTACGCGAGATGCTCAGAGCTCGCCGAGTACTTGCGAGATGCTCGGGCGGATGCTCGGGTTCCCTCCCTGCATGTTTGGCGCTCTTTAGAGCGCCAATCAACATGCAGGGATTGCCTACCACTCATTGCAGTGCCGCAGCCATGGTGGTTGCGGCATTACAGTGATTGGCTGGCCACACAGCGCCATCAGGTCTATATCAGACCTGACGCCGCCATGCTCATCACAGTCACTCCGGAATCAGGCAGAGTAGGGAGAGGTGCTGCTGCTGAGCTAGGGAGAGATTTGGTTGTGTATTAGGTAGTGTAGGGAGAAAAACCATACATTACACATTTCCATCTTAACAAACAGTCCTTCTGAGGACTAATCCATCTGCAGAGATATCAGGCAGGCAGTGTATATAGGCAGGCAGTGTATATAGCAGACTGCAGTGCATATAGCACAAGAGGCTCCATTCCAGTTCTGCCTTCTGCTGCTGTTAGATATCTCTAGACAAAGGCCCAGGTCTCAGGAGCCAGGAATAATTTTTTTTGGATCTTAATCCTCATTATTTGCTTAAAAAGCAATCCAGAGAACACCGTTTTTCTGCGCCAATTGCTTGTTGGCACTGCAGAATACAGCCAGGTCCTTCTCATATTACAGCGCTAAAAATCCAGCTATTTCAAACTGTGTTTTCTCCATCACACGGATCACATATACGATTTCAGAAAATACTGCCATTTCTGACCTCCATTAAAAATTTGTTTCAGTGTGTCAGTGAAGCAATTGACACCAGATTGCTGTTCAAAATAGTCACCAACAGGCCAAGTTTTTAAAACTGTATTTTCTCCGTCACACGGATCACATATACGTTTTCAGAAAATACTGCCATTTCTGGCCTCCAGTAAAAATTTGTTTCAGTGTGTCAGTGAAGCAATTGACACCAGTTTGCTGTTCAAAATAGTTACCTACAGGCCAGGTATTTAAAACTGTGTTTTCTCCGTCACACGGATCACATATACGTTTTCATAAATACTGCCATTTTTGGCCTCCATTCAAATTTGTTTTCACTGTGTTACCGAAGTTTTTGACACCAGTTTTCTGTTCAAAATAGTTACCTACAGGCCAGGTATTTAAAACTGTGGTTTCTCCGTCACACGGATCACATATAAGTTCGCTCCAAATTCAGTAATTTGTAGTAAGCGTGGAAGATATTGTCCTCCATTTAAAATGGGCAAGGCACGTAGCAAGGGACGGGGAACTGGACGTGATGGTGATGGTGCATGCAGAGGCTGAGGACAAGGCCGTGGGCAAGCTGAAATTGTGCCACAACAAACACCCACATCTTATCGCCCGACCTTCCTGTCCCAATTCCCAGGGGACCGCAGCACACCACTATT
The DNA here is from genome assembly GCF_046119375.1 of Phyllobates terribilis. Taxonomy (NCBI): domain Eukaryota; kingdom Metazoa; phylum Chordata; class Amphibia; order Anura; family Dendrobatidae; genus Phyllobates; species Phyllobates terribilis. The sequence goes on along the minus strand of NW_027362761.1, from coordinate 350,080,009 downwards.
GAACCCAGAGCAGTGTCAAAAGGTTGTTGGTTGGATAGCGGATAATGCTTACAGTCACTTAGCCACCACCACCACCCTATCTTCCACACGGTCAAGTCTCAGTAGCCGTGAGTCTGGACCGCATATTCCTCACCCTGATCCTCCTTCTTCCCACCATGCCGAATGCCCGGAGACAAATGATCCCACACTTGGACACTGTGAAGAGCTGTTCACTTTTCCATTTATAGATTCAGACCTCTCGCCCGGTCCACTTGAAGCGGGGTAAGAGGAGATCGCATTTAGCGATGCCCAAACATTTGAGCAGCCACGGTCACACAAAGGCGACATTGGGAAAGTGTCACAAGAGGTGGACGATGATGAGACACAATTGGCAGAAAGTCAGGAGGAGGACCAGGGTGCGGAAGTGGAAGACGAGGTGGTGGATGATATAGTAACTGACCCAACCTGGCAGGAGGACATGCAGAGCAAGGACAGCAGCACACAGGGGGATGGAGGCAGTGCACCCCAACAGGCAGGAAAAAACAGTGTGGTGGCCACAGACAGAAGGCAGGCAACCGTTCCCCGTAACACCAACACGAAGGAAGTTGCCAGTACAACTGTTAGGCCTTGCCAAGTCTGGTTGTTTTTTAAAGACTCTGCCGATAACCCCAAAAAGGCCATTTGCACCACCTGCCAGGCCAGCATCACCAGGGGTGGCAAAACTAGCAGCCTGACCACCACCAGCATGATCAGGCACATGGCAGCAAAGCACCCGACTTTGTAGGCCGAACCCCAGGGTCCAGGAACAGTGTCTGTGGGTGACACTAATGCTTCTTCTGCTGTTGTGCATGCAAGCCAATCCCCTGTCCATGGTGCATGCGAAGATGAGATGCCTCCTGCCCTGCACCTGTCATTGCACACTCTCAAGTAGGAGCATCAGGAAGCACGTCCACTTCCTTGTCCCAGCGCAGCGTTCAGTTGTCCATACCTCAGTCCTTGGAACGCAAGCGCACATACGCAGCCAACGCCCCACAGGCCACACTACTAAATTCTCACATTTCACGATTGCGCTCGAAATGTTGCCTTTTAGGCTCGTGGAGACAGAAGTATTCCGCAACCTAATGGCTGCGGCCGTCCCTCGGTACTCGGTCCCCAGCCGCCACTATTTCTCCCGGTGTGCAGTCCCCGCATTACACAAGCACGTGTCCCAAAACATTAGCCGTGCCCTCAACAACGCAGTTACCGGGAAAGTCCACCTAACCACGGACACGTGGACAAGTGCTTGTGGGCAGGGACGATACATCTCGCTGATGGCACACTGGGTTAACATAGTGGAAGCCGGGACCGAGTCGGACCTTGGGACGGAACACGTACTCCCGACGCCAAGGATTGCGAGCCCTAGGTCAATCAGGGTTGCCCCCATGGTCTACAGCTCCTGCACATCAGCCTCCTCCTCCTCTTCCGCCTCCATCTCCGAAATGACCGCATCAGTCACAAACTGGAAGCACTGCAGCACTGCCTCGGCCAAGCGGCAACAGACTGTGCTGAAGCTAATATGCTTAGGTGACAAACCACACAATGCTGAAGAGTTGGCAGATCTCTGGCTCACACCGCTGAACCTACAGCCAGGAATGGTCTTGTGTGACAATGGCCGGAACCTGGTGGTGGCTCTGAGCCGAGGTGAGCTCACACATGTACCATGCCTGGCCCATGTGCTTAACCTCATGGTTCAGCGGTTTCTCAAATCCTTCCCGGAGCTGCCGGATCTGCTTGTTAAAGTACGCCGCCTGTGTACCCATTTTAGAAGGTCACCTACAGCTTCCGCCGCCCTAGCCGTCTTTCAGCAGCGTTTGCAGCTTCTGGCTCATAGACTGGTGTGTGATGTCCCCACGCGTTGGAACTCTACACTGCAGATGTTGGGAAGGATTTGTGAGCAGAAGAGGGCAGTTGCTGAGTACCAGCATCAACAAGGCCGTCGGTATTCTGTTCAGACTCCACACATGGATATCAGACATATGTACCATTCTCCAAAACTTTGAGGACTCCACCAAGATGGTGACCGGCGATGACACCATAATTAGTGTCACCATCCTTCTTCTCTGTCTTCTGAAACGCTCTCTGCTCACAATGAAAGAGGATGCATTGCAGGGGGAGCACGATGAGATGGAGCAAGGAACCATACAGGGTGATTACACACAGCCCAGCCTCATCTCATCCCAACGTGGATTGGGGGACAATGAGGAGGAGGAGGAAGAACAGAAGCTAGTTTCATGCGATATAGACGGTACTACCTGCACAGCTGTCATACCGTCTGTTCAGCGTGGATAGCCAGAGGACAGAAGAGGAGGAAAGCATGGTCAGTCATCCTCTTGGTGAGGGCACGGAAGTCTTGCTTGTTAGTAGTCTGGCACGCATGGCTGAGTTCATGTTACGCTGCCTTTCCTTGACCCTCGCGTTCTCAAAATTTTGGGTGACAGTCATTACTGGTTGGTGACACTTCTAGACCCACGCTACAAGGAGAACTTTATATATCTTATTCCTGAGGCGGACAGGTCTGCAAAAATGGGGCTGTACCAGAAGGCCCCTGTTGCGGAACTATTAAAAAATTCCCATCTGAAAACATTGGCGGCAGAGGTCACACTTCGTTGGACAACCAAGGAGTACAGGCGAGAGAGTCACAACTTGAATCCTGCACAGGCAGGGGAATACTGTTAAAGTTCTGGGAGAATTTTCTCAGCCCCTCCCATCGCACAAGCCCTGAGGCGCGGGGTACTCTCACAAGGAGTGCAAAGTTTGGGAAGATGCTGAGGGAGTACCTTGCCGACCGTACCAACGTCCTCCGTTCATGTATACCCCCCAGGGGTAAATGTTTGTCAGCCCATACACTTAGTGCATAGGCATTACAAGTATAGGAGGCCCGCTCCTTTCTAATGGGAACATTTTTTTATGAGGCCCTCCTCCACGTCTCTTCCAAGGGGCATTGGAGTGCCTTCCAATTTTTGGCAGCCCTTGCATTCACTGCATAAGTCAACACTATGGGAGACCCACTTCCTAATAATAGGAAAATTTTTTCATGAGGCCCTCTATGTCTCTTCCAAGGGGCATTGCAGTGCATTCAAATTTTTGGCAACCCGTGCATAAACTGCATAGGCAAACATAATGGGAGACCCACTTCCTAATGATGGGAACATTGTTTTGAGGAGGTCCTCTGACCTCCACGTCTCTTCCAAGGGGCATTGGAGTGCCTCCAAATTTTTGGCAACCCTTGCATTCACTGCATAGGTCAACACTATGGGAGACCCACTTCCCAATAATAGGAACATTTTTTCATGAGTCCTTCTACGTCTCTTCCAAGGGGCATTGGAGTGCCTCCAAATTTTTGGCAACCCTTGCATTCACTGCATAGGCAAACACAATGGGAGACCCACTTCCTAATAATGGGAACATTTTTTTATGAGGCCCTCCTCCACGTCTCTTCCAAGCGGCATTGGAGTGCCTCCCAATTTTTGGCAGCTCTTGCATTCACTGCATAGGTCAACCCTATGGGAGAACCACTTCCTAATAATGGGAATATTTTTTTATGAGGCCCTCGACGTCTCTTCCAAGGGGCATTGGAGTGCCTCCAAATTTTAGGCAACCCTTGCATAAACTCCATAGGCAAACACAATGGGATACCCACTTCCTAATAATGGGAACATTGTTTTGAGGAGGTCCTCTGACCTCCACGTCTCTTCCAAGGGGCATTGGAGTGCCTCCAAATTTTTGGCAACCCTTGCATTCACTGCATAGGCAAACACAACGGGAGACCCACTTCCTATTAATGGGAACATTGTTTTCAGGAGGCCCTCCTCTAAGTCTCTTCAAAGGGGTATTGGGGTGCATCCATTTTTCAAAGTGGTATTGGGGTGCGTCCAAATTTTGGGCAGCCCTGCCACTCACTACATACGCAATAACAGTATAGGAGACCCACTCTTTAGTAATGGAAACAATAAAACATAGCCGTCTGATGGCTCTCTAAGAATATTGAGGGCCGACTGCTGGCCCTTTAAGAATAGTAAAGGTCACCTGATGGCCCTATAAAAATAGGCTTTGTGACTTTCAGAGTGCCTCCTTCATAAATGATACACGATGTGTCTGATGATATCTCACACACAACATGGCCAGATAAGGTTGTAAAATGTTAAAATGACATTTCCTGGTGAATGCATTTGTCACGGTTGAAAGCAATGCAAAAGTGAAAAAATGCATCAAAAACGCTACGTGTGAACATAGCCCAAGGTGTGGAGGAGGATTTTTGTTTCTGGTTATTTATTTTGCTTTATATACAAGTTATTACCCTGGAAAGGATGCTCCTTAACATATTTCCCAGGAAAATCCATTTTGGTTTAGTTTTGGTATGTTTTATTGTGAGTCCGTAAAAGTGGCGCAATACCTCTGACAACTTTGTTGACAGAAGTGACCTGGGAGTCAGAAATGCTTCCAGGGGTCTTCCCCATGTTGTCCCCATGTCATTTGAGCACTTTTCTTATCGATTTGGGCAATTTTTAGGCCCTCTGCAGATCGCCGGGGGGAGCCGCATGAAAAATGCTCGAGTTTCCCATAGACTTACATTGGGCTCGTTGCTCGGATCGAGCACCCGAGTATTCCAATGTGCTCGACCCGAGCATTGAGCACCCGAGCATTTTAGTGCTCGCTCATCACTAGTGTATAGAGGTGTTACCTGACATTGTAATCCTGCCTCTGATAAAATGAAGCACTGATGAAAACTTTTTCCTAAATTACAGAAAGTATGAGTCTTAAAAAAAACGCACTGGCCAGTGTGAAAACAGCAACATTACTAATTTTGTTTTTTAATAAAAATCATAAAAGAAAAAAAAAATTGGCAAAATTTTCCTTAAAAATACATGTGTAATACCCCAGCGGGAGGTTACCGCTCACCGTAGCAGAGAGGTAACCATGATAAACAGCGGGTTACTAAGTGCGCGTGTGCCCCTAGTAACGCGTTGTTTATCATGGTTACCAGCCTGATCGCTGGTCCCGCTGGTCACACACAACGATGTGTGCTGACCAGCGGGAGGGCAAAGACCAAAAAATGGTCCAGGACATTTTGCAGCGATCAGCGACCTCACAGCAGGGGCCTGATCGCTGCAAAGTGTCACACATAGCGACATCGCTGGTGAGGTCGCTGTTGCGTCACCAAAACCGTGACTCAGCAGCGATCTCGCTAGCGATCTCGCTATGTGAGACGGGGGCTTTAGTTACACCAAGAAGGTACACTAAGCATCGTTCAGATAAGATTGAGGAAGAGATGAAGTAACATCACACAGAAACAGCACCCAGCCAGCATGTGAAGGAACCGATTCCCCTGTTCCTACCAGGCTGTATTGGGAAATGCTAAATTGAGAACCTAACATGAGGGAGCAAGACGTCTACCATTGGGGTGAGTGAATGCCTGGTCCTCAAGAGCACACAATCGTCTACTGCTAAGTGCAGGTGTGCCCAGGATGCAGGAGCTACATTGGTGGTTACTCATGGAAGACTGTGGAAAAAACGTCGAGCTGTATTTGCACTTCATGAAACATGATGTTTAGTGAGGATGGGGCATTGAGGCTTAATCTGGATGGAGACTTTGCAAGGAATCTCTATAGCTTTAGTAGCGGACACCAGACTTTAGACACCTAGAGGGACCTATTTGTAAGCTCCTCATTTGTTGCAGTTTTCTGCCTCCGTTTATCAAATGCTGCCTGTGAAAATGGAACTGTTTACCATCTGCACATGTTGTTCTACTGTACCATCTATGGCTGTGACCATCAAGGCTGTCTGTGTAAAGTAAAGAGTTAAATGGTTCACCGTTAACCTGCCTCTGTGACTCTCTCTAAACCTCCTAATCTCCCTGTCTTCCCTCCTACACCTGAACATCATGGGGTAACGTTGACCACATCACACACCACCGTCAGGGGACAGGAGAACAATGTTTAACAGCCACACACGTACAGCCGTGAATCCCTTAACTGTGACCTCTGCAGCGCCAGGTGTCGGGCACGGCCACCACCGACCTTGCGATTAGGGGACGTCAGAGAGGATCCGATCCATGCCTGGCGTACTGGAGGGTTTGCGCCCTGCGCTCTGGTGCCTATCACACATGTAATACTAAAACCTGATTTAAACAACAGGTCATGTTTTAATGACAGCTTCTCCTTAAAGGGGTTGCCCGATCCAAATTGATAAGTCTGCAGTCACTCTGTCTGACTACAGACTTATGAATCCCTCCCAGCGCAAGCACTGTGCGCTGCAAGGATTGGCCGAGACAGGAGGGTACTCCCCGCCAGAGCCCGTCCAGTTGGCGTGGCCTTGATACATGCAGTTGTGTGGAGCGAGGCTGCATCCTCTAGTCGAGCACGGCCACTTGACGGCCGCGTCCCTAGGCCACTAGTCGGGCTCTGTCCGGGAGTATATATAAGTCATACATACCCTCCGGTCCTGGCTCAGAAACCATCAAATCCTCGCAGGGCGCAGTGCATGTGCCAGGGGGATTCATAAGTTTGAAGTCACACAGAGTGACTGCAGACTTATCGATTTGGACCGAACAACCCCTTTAAGTGCATGACAAGCAAAACGGTAGGGTACGTCATTGCTTGGCTTTTGTTACTTTTTTAATTGTCCTGTTTTGATTCCTGATAATCTCGTTCATTGTTGTAATATTACACTTTGTACTAACTTCCGACCTGTATTCCGACTACAGTTTCACATCATTCTACAGCTTGTTTTCTTGTGACTGCTATTATGTTAATGACCTTTGCCTAAATTTCTGACTTCACTATTAACTCTTCCCAACAGCACACCCACTGCTAATAAGTAACTATTTTGGGGCCTCTATCTGAGAATTCAACCAGGAAGAATCATACCTTCTTGCAGTGGTTAAAGGGGTTGTCCACTGCATTGACAACCCCTTTTCACTTACTATATTTCCCCTATGTGTGATAAAAACAGGCTGCACTCATCTCTGGTGCCAGCGCGGCTCCAGCAATGTCAGCGCCTGGTTTCCCTGTGCTTGCATAACATTGTTATGTCAATTGAGCCCTGCCGCAAACTAGAGCTGCTAATGGTCAGCTTCAGGCTGCGTGCCCACGATGCGTTTTTGGTGCGTTTTTTGGTGCGTATTTGCAGCGCGTAAACGCTCCAGAAATGCATTATCCCATGACTTCCTATGACATTCTGCAAGTTCTGTGCACATGGTCAGGATTTTTTCTGCACAGATTTTACTCGCAGAAAAAAACGGACATGACTAATTCTTGTGCGTTTATGCATGCGTATTTGCCTTTACAATGCATTGGAAAAACGCATGGCAAATACGCATGCAAATACGCATCAAATAGGCATCAAATACGCGTCAAAAACGCATGGAAAAACCGCATGCGTTTTTCTGCCAAGGAGATTCAGAAGTGCTCAGGAAAATTTCTGCTTCATTTCTGCATCGTGGGCACTAAGCCTCATTTTTTTTGGACGAAACTGACATCATAAGAGGTCAGAGAACAGCAGCAGCTCTCACTTCTTTTGGATGTTAGTTTCTTCTGAAAAAAGTGAGAGTGCAGTGGCCCATTAGTGGCTGTTGATTGGCTGGAAGGCTCATGTGACATACCAATGTCACGCAAGCCCCGAGAGACTCGGTGCCAACATTGCTGGAATCGCACCACCTTTGATCAGGACTACAGATTGTTTTTTATTTTACATGGTGAAACATAGTAAGGCTATGTGCCCACGATGCAGAAATGAAGCAGAAAATTTCTGCAGCATTTCTGCATCTCCCTGGCAGAAAAAACGCATGCAGATTGTGCATGCGTTTTTCCTGCAGAATATATGCGGATCCACATGCGTATTCACATGCGTTTCCGCATGCAGATTGACAAGCGCTTTCCAGGCGATAGCATCACTTGGAAAGTGCTTGACAACTAGGTCACACTGTATAAATCCATGCAAACAGCATGGATTTATATAGTGTGAACCGTAAAAATGAAAACAAATAAAGCTATACTCACCCCCGAGGCCCCGGCGTGGCTGCAGCGCTCGTTCCTGTCTGGTTCCTGGATGCCGGCATATCGCGAGACAGAGCGGTGAAGGGCCTGCGGTCACATGACTGTGACGTCACCGCAGGTCCTCAAGCGATGCCGGCATTCAGAGAGAAGCCGCCGGACAGGTGAATATAAACTTTATTTGTTATTTTATTCTTTTTTTACAGGTAGAATGGTACCCAGGTCTGGATGAGAGTCTCCTCTCCTCCAGAACTGGGTACCATCCGCACATAGAGACGCATAGAAGCCGCTTGTAAAAATGTACAGTCGCGGTTTCTATGCGTCTCAATGCAAGTCAATGGCGGGAGTTCCGCTGCGCTTCCGCAAAATTAAATGACATGCTGCGGATTTTTGTACGCAGCATAAACGCTGCGGAAAAATCCGCAGCATGTGCATAGAACATGCGGAATCCCCTTGGGGACCATGGGGTGCGGATTACCTAGCGTTTCACAAGCGTTTATGCTGAGGAAATTCCGCAGCATAAACGCTTGAAAAACGCTACGTGGGCACTCAGCCTTTGGGTGACTCACTCAAGGACATTCCCTGAAGTTCCCATCTTTTCCTCAGCAACTTCAGAAGAACAAATATGCATTCCATTGTAGAGCAAAGTAATCAAACAAATCATTACCATTTGCAATGTTCTTGTTGCTGTACATATATATATATATATATATATATATATATATATATATATATATAAATACTGTAAATTAAAGAATATGATGGTGTGAATTAAAGAGGTTAATATGTCGAATTAACAGTATTGACAACATGGCAGAATAAAAGACAGGGTCACACATTTTTAGACAGACGTAACTAATAAAGGCTGACAAGTCCACCTTTAGGCTATGTGCCCACGATGCAGAAATGAAGCAGAAAATTTCTGCAGCATTTCTGCATCTCCCTGGCAGAAAAAACGCATGCAGATTGTGCATGCGTTTTTCCTGCAGAATACATGCGGATCCACATGCGGATTCACATGCGTTTCCGCATGCAGATTGACAAGCGCTTTCCAGGCGATAGCGTCACGTGGAAAGTGCTAGACAACTTGGTCACACTGTATAAATCCATGCAAACAGCATGGATTTATATAGTGTGAACCGTAAAAATGAAAACAAATAAAGCTATACTCACCCCCGAGGCCCCGGCGTGGCTGCAGCGCTCGTTCCTGTCTGGTTCCTGGCTGCCGGCATATCGCGAGACAGAGCGGTGAAGGGCCTGCGGTCACATGACTGTGACGTCACCGCAGGTCCTCAAGCGATGCCGGCATTCAGAGAGAAGCCGCCGGACAGGTGAATATAAACTTTATTTTTTATTTTATTCTTTTTTTACAGGTAGAATGGTACCCAGGTCTGGATGAGAGTCTCCTCTCCTCCAGAACTGGGTACCATCCGCACATAGAGACGCATAGAAGCCGCTTGTAAAAATGTACATTCGCGGTTTCTATGCGTCTCAGGCTATGTGCCCACGATGCAGAAATGAAGAAGAAAATTTCTGCAGCATTTCTGCATCTCCCTGGCAGAAAAAACGCATGCAGATTGTGCATGCGTTTTTCCAGCAGAATACATGCGGATTCACATGCGGATTCACATGCGTTAATGCATGTGTTTCCGCATGCGGACTGACAAGCACTTTCCAGGCGATAGCATCACTTGGAAAGTGCTTGACAACTAGGTCACACTATATAAATCCATGCAAAAGGCATGGATTTATATTGTGACCGTAAAAATAAAAAAATAAAGTTATACTTACCCCCGATCCCCCGCCGCGTGTGCTGTCGCGCTCGTACTGGCTTCTTCCGGGTTGCAGGCACATCGCGAGACAGCCTGCGGTCACATGACCGCGACGTCATCTCAGGTCCTGGAAGGAGAAGCGCTGCTGGGGCCGCCGGACAGGTGAATATAAACTTTATTTGTTATTTTATTCTTTTTTTACAGGTACAATGGTACCCAGGTCTGGATGAGAGTCTCCTCTCCTCCAGAACTGGGTACCATCCGCACATAGAGACGCATAGAATCTGCTTGTACAAATGTACAGACACGGATTCTATGCGTCTCAATGCAAGTCAATGGCGGCGCTTCCGCTGCTCTTCCGCAAAATTAATGCACATGCTGCGGATTTATGAGCGCTGCAGAAACGCTGCGGAAAAATCCGCAGCATGTGCATTGACATTGCAGAATGCCATTGGGGACCATGGGGTGCGGATTACCATGCGTTTTTGATGCGTTTCCGCTGCGCAAATTCCGCAGCGGAAACGCATGAAAAACGCTACGTGGGCACACAGCCTTACTCAGAAGGGGTTGTCGGAGTAGTGGTCAACTCCTTTAAATATGTTTAACAAGGTAATTTCTTAGACTTCCCACCCCAGTCTAGCTAGATCCTAAACCAATTGCAGCTTAGAGGATCCACATCTTTGGTGAGTTGTTGTACTTGTATAAATTGTTACTTTATCCTGCAGCAATATGTGATTTGCTAGTAAAGAAACTACATTTTCAGTTCATTAACTCCTCCTCATTGCTTAGCAAAGATTCTTTTGAGTACCTGCTTACTATTTAAGGACCTAAATTGAATGTAAATCAGTCCACCAGAGTTCAGAAGAGATGCTTCAAAGGAACATCAGCTATCTCCAAGAGAAGTAAACATCCACAGTACTTAAAGTAATTGACAAGCCTTTCTTTCCTTCATAGCCTGTGTAATTCTGAATCATTTCCGTGTACCATCCTTAATTAGTCTCAGCTTGTAGAGCAGAGCTGGACAGGTGTCAGCATCTTGTTCCCTTTATGTATTAAGATGAAAGGCTGCTCTGAACATTCATTCTCACACTCCTTTTCTTGACGTTGAAATCAACAACTAAATCATCTAATACAGCACAGCAAAGGGGAAGGATCCATTTAATTCATTGTCTTATGTTGAGTTTCTCTTTTTAGAGATCTAGGCACTGAATAAACAATCTGCTTAAAAATAAAAGTGCAGAGTTTATTTGGGAACAAAGGAAAAATCATAGGAGGCTGCAAATATTTTTAACCCTTATATGTCTATATGTACGAGCAGGGCCGGCCTTAGGGTATATGGCGCCCTGTGCGAAATCCCTCTTGGCGCCCCCCCCCAAAGAAAAAAAATTAAACTCATGTAGGTGAAAACAACAAGTGCATTTTTTATTAATCAAATGATCAAGTAATAACAAGCAACAAAAGTTGAACAGACGGTCATTATAAAGTATAAAGTGTTTTGAACAGGTACAATTTTTATTTCTGAAACAATCAATTTCAACCATAAAATACACATTCAAAGTGCATTGCAAAGAGTCCCAAATGAATGTGCTTAGAAAATAACTTTTCGGGCTTTTGTTCTTGCAAACTCATCGATAGTGGTGGTCATGTCCAGACTCTGAAGAATGTCATTTTCAATGGACAGGACTGCTAAAGCTGTTAGTCTGTCATCTGACATTGACGACCTCAAGTAAGTTTTTATCAGTTTTAATTTGGAAAAGCTACGTTCTCCTGAAGCCACCGTGACAGGAATTGTCAGCAAAATACGAAGTGCTACCCACAGATTGGGGAAAGTGTCAGTCAGACTATTTTTGTTTATGAAGTTTAGCACATCAAGAGGATTTATGGTATCACTAGGTAAAAGACTTTGAATGTGGTAGAATTCCTGGGCCAACTCTTCTCCGTTTACGTCAGATTCAGTTCCACTAACCAATGCAGCTTGTAGATTTAGGCAACTTCTTGTCAGGTCTTCTCTAGAAAAACTATTATTTTTTATGTTGTATAAGAATCCCCATACTCCGTTATGGTTTTCTAATTGTTTGAAGCGCTCCTCCAATGATGCTGACGCTGTGTCTACTAAAACGAAAAAAAAATCTACCTTGAATTTAGATTGCGGGTCTGTTATTGCTTCGTCCCGTCCTTCATAACTAAAACTAGCTTTCTTCACTCTGATGCGCTTTTCTGGCCTAAACACTGGCTCCAAATTCAAATTCTCAGCAATCTCCTTTGCACTCTGCAGTGCCATGTCAAATCCTTTTTCACGAAAGTTTCTAATAAATTCTAGACACTTGTGAATTAGTTCTGTCACTGTACTGAGATCAGAAGTTTGTCTTTGCATGGCTTTACTTACGATATTTATTTGAAACAATATGTCATACCAAATGATAAACGACATGATAAACTTAAAGTCCGTAATCTTCTGAGCAAGAGTCTTGGCTTCAAAAGATACATTTGGCTCAACTCTCTCTTCCTCAGATAGTGCAATTAGTGCCTCATGTATGTCTCCTAAATGATAACGAAAGGGTTTAAGGCAGTCTATTCTGCATTCCCATCTTGTAGTAGACATGGGTTTCAAAGTCAGACCTGAAATATGGTCAGTCAAGATTTTCCACCTTTTAACAGAGCCAGAAAAAAGAACATAAATACACTGGATTAAACCAAAAAGGTCCTTTGAGTCTTTACTAGATCTTGCTGCATCTCCAACCACAAGATTAAGACAATGGCATCCACATGGTACAAAGACAGCACGAGAATTTTTCTCTAAAATTTGAACTTGAACACCGTTGTGTTTTCCTGCCATATTGGCACCATTATCGTAGCCTTGACCACGACAATTAGTAATATCTAAATTTTTCTCACTCAGAAAGTCAAGAAGGGCATCGGTCAATCCCTTTCCTGTTGTGTCTACAACATTTTTGTATCCAATAAAATGTTCCTTAATTGTGTATATGCCACATACTTCATCCAAAAAGCGAATGGTAAATGACATTTGCTCCTTGTGGCTTAAATCAGGGGTGCAGTCTAGTATTATAGAGTAATATTTAGCCTGGTTGCAGCGCGTTACAATGTGGTTAATGACTTGGCTTGCCATCAGAGCAATAATTTCATTTTGAATAGTTTTACCACAATAGTGGTCTGATATTTCTTTGGAGACAACACGATGCAGGTGTTCTGACATCACTCTATCAAACTTTCCAAGTACCTGCACAAACCCCAAAAAGTTTCCATTATTGGGGGTAAAAAGACGATCAGAACTTCCTCTGAATGCCAAATTGCGTTCTGCAAGAAATTGAATAATACATACAAGCCTTTCCAACACTCCTCTCCAGTGTTGTCTTTCTCTATTCATAAGAGTTTGCATGTTGGAATCTATTGTTGTATTCGTCTTGAGCCGAACCTGAGTCTCCAACCATTTACGTTCTGCTAAAAAATGATTTGGTGAGGACTCGTGTGATTTTAATATAGATGATATATGTTGCCAGTCTTGAGATCCATCTAAAGCAAGAGATGACCTTGGTTTTCTATCAAATAATTTACAACAAAAGCAGAATACTTTGTTTGCAGATTTTGAGTAAACCAACCACTGTCTCTTGCAGTGTTGTCCATTAACCAAAACTCTCTTATAGAATTTAGCAGAAAAGTGACGGTCATTTGAATCTTTTTTAAACTCCATATCTGTTATATGAACAGGCCCAGTTTCCACAACATGATCTATAACTTTGGTAGTCAATGAAGGCCATAGAGCGGGATCAGTGTCAATCAGTATTAGATCTTGATTGCTTGGAAATTCTGGGATATCAGTTTCCTGGTGACCAGTGCCTGTGTCAGCTGCAGAATGTTCCTCTGGATTTTCAACATTTTCAGTTAAATTTTCTAAAAATTGAGGATCCTCTGCTATCTCTGATTCATCGTTTAGAGAGCCATCAGGGTTTGAAAATTGTCCTGACGTGGAAGGTTCATCCAAATCGATTTCTATTGGACCTTCTCTATGTGTCGCTACACTTTCATATTGTTCTGCAGCTGTCTCTTTAGAAGAGCATTGGTCGCTGGATTTCTGAAAAAGCTTTTTGAAAGACTCTGCACATTTTTTGTCTTCAACTTCTTTAAGTGCTTTTCGTTTTCGATTTTGTGCTCCTGATAGTTTTTTGGGGCCCATAATTAAACTGAAAAATGTATATAATAATAACACTATTATTATTGAAACTTAAATATTCTAAATATTCTTCATCTTTTTATTATAATGCAGCAACAAAGAACAGATAGTCAGGGAACTGATCTTCTACCAACAAAGGCTGTCCATTTATGATGGGAGTCGTAGTTTTGCAATGGCTGACTCACAGGGTGGCAATGGGGACATTGGGGGGATGTCTGTCTGTCTGCACCTTATTGTTAACGTCTTTATTCAAGTTTGTTCATCATATCAGGCTCAGCAGCACAGCACTCACCAGTCACCACCACTTTGTAGCTGAGCTGCCTGCAGCATCCCCGGCGCGGCACTGTGTCTGAGCTGTGTGACGTCACAGTGCCGTGCCCGCGCCAATGGAAGGAGACGAGAGATGCTGCAGGCGGCGCCTCCCGCACTGTCTCCAGCGCTGGGGGTAAGTGTGTGAGGAGGAGAGAGTGCAGCGCGCCCGGGTCCCGGCCGGACATTTCAGAGCAGAGAGGGGGCGCCGGCGCCTGAGCACAGAAGAAACGCTGGGCGCTCCCTCTCTGCTCTTCCATAAGAAAAATACCGACGGGGAGGGAGCCAGCGCAGCGCCCCCCTTCACTCTCAAGTTTGAGGCGCCCTGTGCAGTTGCACAGCTGGCACGCCCCAAAGGCCGGCCCTGTGTACGAGCATATTATGTTCCCATTGGGAGGCATCAGTGACTGTGAGGTACACAGGGCACTGCAGAATGGGTTTAAGCAATAAAAGAATAACTTCCCTTGTTAACCTATGGATTCAGTTTAGCTATTTTATAAGTTTTAGTGCTATGCATAAAGGTATGTGACCCTTCTATATGTCTGATATTGTACATATAAGTCCCAGCAAATGGTTTCTTGATGTTCCATGATGAATATACTCACCATTAATGAAGAATAGTTTCATGACAACATGGTGGGGTGGCAATGAGCTATCATGGCAGTCAGGGAGTTTTCTGTGACCTCCAGGTTTGCTATGTACGGGAGTCTATAAGGTCCTTGCAGGGTCTAAAATGGTGCCTGTCAGTGTAAACATAATGGTATAATACATTACAGTACAGAAGAAGAATTGCATTAAAGTGTAACTGTCTCTATATAAAACTTTTTCTAAATTATAGCCCCTTAATATTGTTGCTGATTGGTGAGGGTATGCATCCTGGGACCCCCAATGATCAGTCAAAACACTACTCTGAAGACAGCAGATCCTGCTTAAGCTTCGTGTACGGTCTACAGCCTCAATAGTTAGTCTATGGGTCATTAGATTCACTCTCACAGAATAATGGGGCCTGAACTAAATCATGATAGGCCCTATGACTGCAAGGGAGTTGGAAGGGGTTAATAAAAAATGCAGGAAAGTTAGGTAGCTGCCTCAGGAGGTTGCGGGCGGGGTGGATAGGGTTTATAAAGGGGTCATTGGCGCCACTAGGCCAGTCGGCCATCTTATCTTAAGTGAGCGCACCCTGAACATTGCGGGCTTGGAGGAGCAAGTACGAGCCAGAATCGCACAGGAGGGCCTAGGATGGCAGCAAAGCCTTCTGTCTGGGATGCAGGTTGTTGATGGTGCAGAGGAAGAGAGCATTCCCCCCCACGGCAAAAAATTTGGTTGGAATATGGTGCCCAAAAAAAGCCTTTCAGGAGTGGAGAGCGCTAGAAAGTTCCTGAACATTCGGGTATTCAAATACGTAGAAGTCATAGGGGGCATAATGTTAAGGCATATGGAATTGGAAGGAGATAACATCAACTTACTGCTGAGAGGTAGGGTGCATCTTAATGAAATTTGGACAGATATTTTTCTTTCCGGGTGTAACGCCACCATGGCATCCCTGCACGGTCTCTCAGCCTCCTCCCAGCAGGGACACTGACATACTGCCACGACCTGTCTGCGGCGTCTCCTCCTCCTGCCGCAGTTTCCTGCTCCCAGGGTCTGTGCACATCAAGCAGGTCTCCCAGCTGCGCACTTAGGGCACGCGCGCTCACCGCTTCTTAAAGGGGCAGCACGTGCACTCCTGGAAATACCCCCAACTAATAGCTGGGAGGCATTAAGTATTTAAGGTACCCTCCCCTGTAGGGAGGTGTCTGAGCAATGTTAGTTCTAGTTAGTGTATGTACCTAAGAGTCTGTTGTCAGGTACCTGTTCTTGAACCCGTCCAGTCTGAACCTGTTCCCAAGCCCGGCCTGTCTGAACCTATTCCTAAACCTGTTCAGTCTGAAACTGAACCTGTTCCTAAGTCAGTACTGGCAGAACCGGATCCTGAGTCCTGAACCTGTCCTGTTTGAACCTGCACCTACAACCTCTGCCAGTGTTCCAGAACTTGTCCCATTTAACCTCAGAGTCTGTCTTGTCTGAACATCCTGTTTTGTCAAAGCCCGATCATGTTCTGTCTGAACCGGCTCTGATATCTGTTCTACTAGGTATCCGAATGCTGTCCTGCCAGTGACCCCGAGTCTTAGTCCTTGACTGCTATCCTGACTTTTGGGTTCAGCTTTCGTACTATTGGGGACTGCCCTGGAGTGGTACCTGCCAGCTGCCTGCAGCTTAAGCCTAATTCCACCATCAGTGGCTCTAGTGAAATCCATGTAGCTAATTAGCCATGCCCCTCCAGGGTAAGCCCGGCCCATGGTTCAGTGGGTCCACGATCCACCAGCATGACACGGGATTACAGGATGGTCTTGTGAAAACATTGATTCTTTCAGGTGAGGTTGGTCAGAATACAACGTACGTCTACATTGTCTTCCTCTGTGGTGGTTCACTTCCATGCCCGATTATGTTTTATTTAGCAAGGCCTGCTGGACAACGGTGGTTGACCCTGGGTTTTTTAAATAAGAGCATTGTGGAGAGAAAGGAAAATATGGGCATAGATGGAATTATGTAGTTTCCAGTTGTTTTAATAAAAGCTGTGGCCAACCCACTTGACCCACAAAGGTTTCAGTGTTTTATTTGTAATGGTTTTGTTTAAAGCAGTCCAGGATAATAAAGAGGGGCTGGTGTATCACACTCCTTGCAGCCCTGTTTATGGATCCATAGACTTATCATTGAGCCTGTACACTGCTCTCTGCATGCAGCTCATGCAGGAGCTGCATACTTCAACGTGGTGTTTTGACCAATTGGTGAGGTCACTTGACCAGGACCACCACCGATCAGCAACACTATTCAGGGTCTATAATATATTTTTAAAAAATGTAAAATGTCAGTTACATTTTAAATTATACAAAAATAAAAAGTAAACAGATGTTAGTGGGACTTAATATGTGAAACAAGTTTAATAAAATGTTAAAAAACATAAATGAAAAATGTAAAAGTGGCACCAATGTAAACGTCAACTTGAAAGCAAGCTGTCATACATCTTCGCGAACAGGAAGGAAATGTTTTAGTTCTCAGAATAAGGCAACTCCAAACAAATGATTCTTTACCTGATTTTATTTTAAGAGAAAACTAAAACAAAAAAACCTGCTAGAGTGAACGCTGTGACACCCTAAAAAGCACTGGAGGTGCTTCCAGATTTATTCCAGTCTTTTATAAAAAAAAGAAATGAATCAAAAATGTTAAATCTTTTATAAAAAAAAGAAATGAATCAAAAATGTTCAACACATTATATGTTAACCCATATGATGAAATTAAATAATACAACTTGTCCAGTAAATAGAAAATAAAGCCCTCAGTTGGCTAAGACAATGAGAAATGTAATTGAGTTCTGGCTGTCAAAACGCAGTGATAAAAAACCCCCAACAAACTGCCATGTCTTCAAGGCCACAAATAATTGAAGGGGTAAATCAAAATTTATTATGAACCAAAAAGAATCACAGTTACCAGACACAGAACATAATTTTAATTGCATTTATTTATAGGACAATATTATCCAGAACCTATATTACTTATGTAAGGAAGGAGATGTTCCCTAAATCATCAAAGCAGCCTGTTAATCAGCTGAGAAGACAGCAGCAAGTGTATTAAACTACTGAATAGGTAAAAATCAAAGAATCTTTATTAAATAGTTCAACACCTGATGAAATAGTGTTGAAACGCGCGTTGGGTCTTTGGTGGTTGAGCCTCATTTTGTCCATATTATTACATGCACTGTTCGCACTTTACATTATTTATTTTATGGGACTACAACATTGTTGGCACCTCTATTACCTTGTTTACTTTGCTCTATTGGGTTAATCATGATTTTACCTTTTAACTGCACTGTATGGTTTGTATGTCACTTAGATTTTTGGATCAATTCATTACTCAATACTAATTGATTCTGTGACAAACATAAAAGGTTAGGCATTGCATATAAGGCTTTTTTCTGCCTAGGTGCTCTTCTGTTTTGCTTTGAGTTTTTTGGGGTAATCTTTTTCCCTTCTGGCTCACCCACTAGTTTTGTCCATGTTTGATATGTCAGATATTCATTCCCTCTTATTTAACAAACTACTTAAAGATTCTTTGATTACTTTTACTTATTCAGTCTTTGCACATTTTCTGTTTTGTTTTTGTTTTTCATTAAGTGCTCTTGGGATGTTTATCCTTAGTCTGGGTTAGAACCCCTTTTTTCCTGTATATTAAAGGCCTCAAGTCCTTATGTGGTTAAATTGCAAAATGCTTATAAAAACAAGGGCCATTTATCTCTTATTATTAATTAATTTATTTAACCCCTTCCCGACCCGTGTCACACCGTTTGTGACATGGAAAACAGTTCCTTCCCGACCCGTGTCACACCGTCTGTGACATGGAGGGAAAGAGCCCCTGCAGCGCCTGCGAGCGGGGTCACTCAGGTGTCACAGTTGCTGATGCAACTAGACAACCTGAAGTTGACCCCAGGGGGGGTGGATTAACCCCCCCGTGCCTGGGACCCCTCCGATTGGTAGTTTCATTTTCACTTTTAGTGAAACTGCCAATCGGAATGAATGAAACATTTCACCAATGAAAATTGGTGAAATATTTCAATCTGGGCATAGCCTGATGCTTACAGCATCAGCCATTGGCTGGGGGGAGTGTCACCTCTGTCCCCCCCCCAGATCTGATTGGGGCTAGTGTCCATGTGACGCTAGCCCTCCAATCAGATGTGGAGGAGGAAATTTAAATGGCTAACCAAATCCCTCAGCTTTTATCCTGTCCGTGGATGCTGAGGAGATTGGTTAGCCGCCGCCGACGTCGACCCCAGACCCGCCAGAGACCCGCCAGCGACCCCCGCCAGAGACCCGCCAGCGACCCTCGCCGCCAGCGGCCCCCGCTTCCTGCGATCCGCTGCCGCCCGCGATCCGCTGCCGCCCCACATTGCTGCCGCCGGTAATTGTTTCTCCCCTTGTCTCACTCCAGCCCCCACTTAGCCCCCGACCCCCCCTCCATCCCCTACCACCCCCCACCATCCCCTACCACCCCCCACCCCTCCACCCCAGCCCAATTTCCTACCGCTCCCTCCGCTCTCTCCCACGTCTTAATCCACCGGCTGCTGCTCTCCTTCTGACAGCCGGTGGCAGCAGCAGCAGGCTCCGTGTAAATCTCCTGCGCCTGTGATCACAACACCATCCCGCAGTCCCAGGGATCACAACACCATCCCCCAGTCCCAGGGATCTCACCCCCCCCAGGGATCTCACCTCCCCCCAGGGATCTCACCCCCTCCAGGGATCTCACCCCCCCCAGGGATCTCACCCCCCAGTGATCTCACCCCCCCAGTGATCACCAGCCCCCCCCCCCGCCATCCGAGTGATCACCTCCCCTGCTGCCTGCCGGCTCCTACCCCCCTTTCTGCCCAGTGATCACTGCTGGCTCTTCCATCTCCTCAACCCCCTCCTGCGCCCCGTACGCCTGAGCGCGCCCCCTCCTGCGCCCCGTACGCCTGAGCGCGCCCCCTCCTGCACCCCGTACGCCTGAGCGCGCCCCCTCCTGCGCCCCGTACGCCTGAGCGCGCCCCCTCCTGCGCCCCGTACGCCTGAGCGCGCCCCCTCCTGCGCCCCGTACGCCTGATCGTGCCCCCTCCTGCGCCCCGTGCGCCTGACTGCGCCCCCTCCTGCGCCCCGTGCGCCTGACTGCGCTTCCTCCTGCGCCCCGTGCGCCTGACTGCGCCCCGTGCGCCTGACCGTGCCCCCTCCTGTGCGCCTGACCGTGCCCCCTCCTGTGCCCCGTGCGCCTGACCGTGCCCCCTCCTGCGCCCCGTGCGCCTGACCGCCCCCACACGTGATTTACACCAAGCACTCACACATACACACGTACACTCATACTAATAATAAAGTTTAGATTTTTTTTTTCCCCACAGCACACAAAATGTCCCGCCCGTCCCGCCCTAGGGCTTACTCAGCTGAGGAGGCATATTCATTTATTGCCTCCGAAGCTGATAGTGAGGGAGAGGACCCCACGTTCCTCTATTCCTCTCATTCTTCCTCCTCCAGTGACACCGAGCCGGCACCAAGACGACGTCAGAGGTCAAGGCATCGTCCGGGGGCCGTGGAAGAAGACCCACAGCCATCTGTAAATAACCCTCAACCTGGTGCTAGTCACGCCCAACCTAGCACCAGTGCCCCGGTGTGAAAATTACGCTCCGCGGATTCCTGATTTCCTTCCCCAATCAGGAATCCAGTTTGAGACCGCAAACCTCAGGGAAATAGACTTTTTCAAAGTCTATTTCTCTGAGGCCATTGTCAGTCTCATGGTGGAGCAGACTAACATTTACGCCCAACAATTTTTGTCTGCAAACCCAAATTCAATGTTTTCTACTTGGAGTCCCGTTGACTCAGTAGAAATGTTAAAATATTGGGGACTGGTACTTCACATGGGGATTGTGAAGAAACCAGAAATCCATCAATACTGGAGTACCGATATTTTATATCAAACTCCAGTGTTCGGAATGGTGATGACCCCCAAAAGATTTGAGGTCATTCACAAATTTTAAGGGATAACACGGACAGCCTTCCCCGCGATGACCCGAATTTTGACAGACTGTTCAAAATTCGTCCGGTCATAGAACACTTCAGCAACAAGTTTGCTGAAGTGTACGTTCCCCAAAGGGAAATTTCTGTGGATGAATCCCTCATCCACTTCAAAGGGAGGCTTCAATTCAGACAATACCTGCCCAGTAAGAGGGCCAGGTACGGAATAAAGCTCTACAAGCTGTGCGAGAGTGCCTCAGGGTACACTCACAGCTTTAGAGTTTACGAAGGAAAGGATTCGAGGATTCAGCCCCCAGAATGTCCACCTGCTCTGAAGGTAAGTGGGAAAATAGTGTGGGATTTGATCCGCTTACTGCTTGATAAAGGTTACCATCTATACGTTGATAACTTTTATACAAGCATTCCCCTATTTCAGTCCCTCTCTGCCAGAGCTACCGCCGCTTGCGGTACTGTGCGCAGAACCCAGAGGGGTCTCCCTTTGACGCTAATTGAGCAGGTTTTCCCAAAGGGTGAGAGCCGAGCTCAATGTAGCGGCAACATGGTTGTGGTGAAGTACAAAGACAAAAGGGATGTCTTTTTCTTGACCACAATCCATGGTCCCGGCACCACGGCCACCAACGTTAGAGGTACCCCAGCACCGGTCCGCAAACCGGACTGTGCCCTGGGGTACAACAAGCACATGGGGGGAGTTGATCTTTCTGATCAAGTCCTCCAGCCCTACAGTGCGATGAGGAAGGCGAAAGTCTGGTATAAAAAACTAGCCGTGCACATCGTTCAAATGGCACTGTATAACGCATACGTGCTGTCACGATGTGCAGGCCAGACCACCAACACCTTCCTCAACTTCCAGGAGGCGGTGATAAAGGCCCTGATTTTTAGAAGCGAAGAAGAAGCGGGCCCCAGCACCCCTGGAACTCGAGTCTCCCGTGTGGTACCAGGGCAACATTTTCCTGGTGAGGTCACGGTAAGAAAAAGGTGCCAGGTCTGCCATAAAAGGGGGATAAGAAAGGTCACCCGTTTCCAATGTGAAACGTGTCCTGATAAACCGGGACTGTGTTTGAATGAATGCTTCAAAATTCATCACATGTCCCCGGACTAAACACATCCTGACCTTCCCTACAGAACTCACCCACACTAGCATGACATACAAAACATCACGCACACACACAACAACCTCACGTACACTACAACACACACCAACCTATGTCAGGTTGGTGTGTGTGTTGTAGTGTATGTGAAGTTGTTTGTGTGTGTGTGTGGTGTATACACCACACCACACACCAAACTCACATACACTACATCTAGATAAGTTCCCTGGGGGGTCTAGTTTCCAAAATAGGGTCACTTGTGGGGGAGCTTCAATGTTTACACACAGGGGCTCTCCAAACGCAACATGGTTCCAATTTGTTAGCGGACACCATGTCGTGTTTGGACAGCCCCTGTGTGCCGAAACATTGGAGCTCCCCCACAAGTGACCCCATTTTGGAAACTAGACCCCCCAAGGCACCTATCTAGATGCATAGTGAGCACTTGGAACCCCCAAGTGCTTCACAAATTGATTCGTAAAAATGAAAAAGTATTTTTTTTCCACTTTTTCATTTTTACGAATCAATTTGTGAAGCACCTGGGGGTTCCAACTGCTCACTATGCATCTAGATAGGTGCCTTGGGGGATCTAGTTTCCAAAATGGGGTCACTTATGGGGGAGCTCCAATGTTTACACACACAGGGGCTCTCCAAACGCAACATGGTTCCAATTTGTTAGCGGACACCATGTCGTGTTTGGACAGCCCCTGTGTGCCGAAACATTGGAGCTCCCCCACAAGTGACCCCATTTTGGAAACTAGACCCCTCAAGGCACCTATCTAGATGCATAGTGAGCACTTGGAACCCCCAAGTGCTTCACAAATTGATTCATAAAAATGAAAAAGTATTTTTTTTCCACTTTTTCATTTTTACGAATCAATTTGTGAAGCACCTGGGGGTTCCAACTGCTCACTATGCATCTAGATAGGTGCCTTGGGGGATCTAGTTTCCAAAATGGGGTCACTTATGGGGGAGCTCCAATGTTTACACACACAGGGGCTCTCCAAACGCAACATGGTTCAAATTTGTTAGCGGACACCATGTCGTGTTTGGATAGCCCCTGTGTGCCGAAACATTGGAGCTCCCCCACAAGTGACCCCATTTTGGAAACTAGACCCCCCAAGGCACCTATCTAGATGCATAGTGAGCACTTGGAACCCCCAAGTGCTTCACAAATTGATTCATAAAAATGAAAAAGTATTTTTTTTCCACTTTTTCATTTTTACGAATCAATTTGTGAAGCACCTGGGGGTTCCAACTGCTCACTATGCATCTAGATAGGTGCCTTGGGGGGTCTAGTTTCCAAAATGGGGTCACTTGTGGGGGAGCTCCAATGTTTAGGCACACAGGGCCTCTCCAAACGCAACATGGTGTCCGCTAACAATTTGAGCCGAAATTGTTAGCGGACACCATGTTGCATTTGGAGAGGCCCTGTGTGCCAAAACATTGGAGCTCCCCCACAAGTGACCCCATTTTGGAAACTAGACCCCCCAAGGCACCTATGTAGATGCATAGTGAGCACTTGGAACCCCCAGGTGCTTCACAAATTAATCCGTAAAAATGAAAAAGTATTTTTTTTTCCACTTTTTCATTTTTACGAATCAATTTGTGAAGCACCTGGGGGTTCCAAGTGCTCACTATGCATCTAGATAGGTGCCTTGGGGGGTCTAGTTTCCAAAATGGGGTCACTTATGGGGGAGCTCCAATGTTTAGGCACACAGGAGCTCTTTAAACGCAACATGGTGTCCGCTAACAATTTGAGCTGAAATTGTTAGCGGACACCATGTTGCGTTTGGAGAGGCCCTGTGTGCCAAAACATTGGAGCTCCCCCACAAGTGACCACATTTTGGAAACTAGACCCCCCAAGGCACCTATGTAGATGCATAGTGAGCACTTGGAACCCCCAGGTGCTTCACAAATTAATCCGTAAAAATGAAAAAGTATTTTTTTTTCCACTTTTTCATTTTTACGAATCAATTTGTGAAGCACTTGGGGGTTCCAAGTGCTCACTATGCATCTAGATAGGTGCCTTGGGGGGTCTAGTTTCCAAAATGGGGTCACTTGTGGGGGAGCTCCAATGTTTAGGCACACAGGGCCTCTCCAAACGCAACATGGTGTCCGCTAACAATTTCGGCTCAAATTGTTAGCGGACACCATGTTGCGTTTAAAGAGCTCCTGTGTGCCTAAACATTGGAGCTCCCCCATAAGTGACCCCATTTTGGAAACTAGACCCCCCATGGCACCTATCTAGATGCATAGTGAGCACTTGGAACCCCCAGGTGCTTCACAAATTAATCCGTAAAAATTAAAAATACTTTTTTTTTTACAAAAAATTTCTTTTAGCCTATTTTTTTTTAATTTTCACATAGGTAACAGGATAAAATGCATCCTAAAATTTGTTTGGCAATTTCTCCTGAGTACACCGATACCTCATATGTGGTCATAAACCACTGTTTGGGCGCATGGCAGGGCTCAGAAGGGAAGGAGCGCAATTTGACTTTTGGAGCTAATTTTCCAATCAAAAAGTGAAATGGCGCTCCTTCCCTTCTGAGCCCTGTCGTGTGCCCAAACAGTGGTTTATGACCACATATGAGGCATTGGTTTACTCAGGAGAAAATGCCCAACAAATTTTAGGATGCATTTTACCCAGTTACCCATGTGAAAATTAAAAAATTTAGGCTAGAAAAAAAATTTTGTTAGAAAAATTTAAATGTTCATTTTTTTCTTCCATGTTGCTTTAGTTCCTGTGATGCACCTGAAGGGTTAATAATCTTCATGAATGTAGTTTTGAGTAGCTTGAGGGGTGCAGTTTTTGGAATGGTGTCACTATTGGGTGTTTTCTGTCATGTACACCCCTCAAAGGGACTTCAAATGTGATGTGGTCACTAAAAAAAATGGCTTTGCAAATTTTGCTGGAAAAAAGAAAATTTGCTGATGAACTTTGAACCCTTCTAACTTCCTACCAAAAATTTTTTTTTTTTCCAAAATTGTGCTGATGTAAAGTAGACATGTGGGAAATGTTATTTATTAACTATTTTGTGTCACATCACTCTCTAGTTTAGCAGAATAAAAATTAAAAATTTGAAAATTGCAAAATTTTCAAAATTTTTCCCATATTTTTGATTTTTTCACAAATAAACGCAAATATTATCGACCTAAATTTAATACTAACATGAAGCCCAATATGTCACGAAAAAACAATCTCAGAATCGCTAGGATCCGTTGAAGTGTTCCAGAGTTTTTACTTCGTAAAGGGACACTGGTCAGAATTGAAAAAAATGCCAAGGTCTTTAGGGTCAAAATAGGCTGGGTCCTGAAGGGGTTAATTCTATATTTGACAGCTCGTTGCCTTGGTTACCAGCCACCCCTGCGATTTCAGAGTGTCTGGTTACCTTGTCAAGGACCAAGTGCCGCTAGCAGGATATTTGCTTTAGAGGGTGTTCATGCTATTTTAAAGCTGGCTAGATCCAACCGACCTCAGTCCCCTTACACTTCTTCTATGCTGCACAGTCAAAACTACTGGGAGAGCCTATGGGAGTGCTCAGTTCAGATCAGCGGTGCGACCATGCTGCTGGTTCAAACGGTCAATCCTGAAAGAAATTGTGAAAACCTCTTTAACAAAGACAACAGAGGGCACATGGAAAAATAATATGGCCCTGATTCTTCAAAATGATTACTGATTAAGAGGTTAGAATTCTGGTGTAAGTTGCTTTGCAAAGTCACATTTTTTTGTGCAATGGAAAGCTGTATATGCATTTTCCAATTGTTGGCGTTTTCCTGCCAGTTTTGCCCAGCTCTGCTAAAATAGGCAGAGCTGGGACAGGGCGGGGGCGTGTTGACACCCCCTCATCACATTTATAATGAGGAGCTCAACAAATCTTACTTCTGTCACTGACTGAAATACAATTTGTGGGGAGGCACATGCCACTTTTCAGACATTCCAGATTCATTAAGAGGCATTTCTGTGAACATTTGTTTCTGTGACAATTTTAAGTAATCTTCCTTCAGTGCTTCTTTCATTATATGTTTGACATTCATCAGGGTGGTCCCAGACAGAGGGGCCCCTGTACAAGAAAAGTATATGGGCCCTTTTCAGTCCAATAGCTCATCTTGTCTGTGATAAAAGCGGCTTCCTGCCTCCTGGGCTCCTGTCTGCCCCTAACATATATGTTTAATACACATGGTGATAGTGTGTATTATTTTATAACTGCAGAACTTTGTTATTCTTCTACCTGGGTTTACTGTCATTGCTATGCCTGTTCATCTTGGTAGATTTAGTCTATCTACTCTCATCTTCCTCAAGTTAACAAAAGGTTTTCCAAAGTTTTACACAGTGAATGGTCATGCTGATAGATAAAATGAAAAACACACATGCTTGTGGAAGATATAGATTCTATATCTATAGGAACCTTCACTAATGGTTGTAAGAACTTGGGATAGTCATGGTTAGAAATCTACATGTTTTTGCTTCATATGATTCAATGCAGAAGTCTCTATTGAGGGCTATTCCCTTAAGTGGCCACTGTATATGGCATGACCCACATTTTAGGTGCATTACTGGATCATAGATTCGGGTCACATCCATTTGACTGCTTCATCGATCTAATTTAATAGCACAATTCAGTGCACATGAATGAAAGGAACATGCACCACTTCTATGTACCAGCTTAGATTAGATAGACACATCTGTCACGTGGGAATATCACATGGCCACATGTCTTATGGCACTTTATGGACGAAGAGTTGACCTCTCAGCCTGTGCATGGGGGCTATTTTTCTGAAATATCTGTAATACAAAGGAATTCAGAAAATGAGAGCATTTAAAGATTTTGTAACTTTAGTAACTGTGTAGGTGTCTGCTGAGACTGGAAGAAAAGCAATTTTCCCTTTCATCTTCAAGCACAACATTGTGAGAAAGGATTCATTCTAGTTATGCACCTGATCTTGTGTAACCCCTACTACATGCATCATTGCGTGCATACATGCATACTTATTTTGCTTGCCTAATGCAAGCAGTTTTAGGAAGCAGTTACAAATTTAATTACCACCTCACCTATTTCAAGTACATTTAAAACTTTATCTGGATGCCCTGTTCCTTTTTTTATTCAGCATTTTGCAAGGCAAGGTAGATCCAATTTAACACATTTTCCTTAGATTTAACTTCAATGTCCTGCTGTCATTGTCACATCTCTTTAATGTCACTTTGTCACAAGTTTTAAGTTAAATAGACCTTTTTCATACTCTTTTAAAAATATTATTTTTTTGGAACCAAACAGTGTGTGTGTGTGTGTGTGCGAGAGGAATGTATTCATCTTCATTATTCCGAACTCCATCTTTAATGGGAAGGGCAGCCTCTCAAGATTCGGGTAGACTTTATTATCTTGTGCTCACCTCTCTGACTTCATTGTTAAAGCTGGTGTGACTGTGATGTTCTTCGAAGGCGTTCTTTCACCACCCGCCGGTTCTTTTCTTTTTGCAAACCTTTTAATACAATTTTTCTTTCATGTCTTTTTTTCTAACAAACCTACTAAGACCTGATTGCCTTCCTTGTAGGATACATATCTTTGGTGACCAGCCCTTAGTCTGTCAGGAATGAACTATATATTTTTGCTATATACTATTGTATCCTCATGTATTGTTCATTGTAACATAGTGTTTTGGGTATAAGATTTATTTTTATTTGCCTGTTTGAAAATAATCAGAAACACAGTAACCATTAAAAGTCTCTTTGTTGATCTAATCTTTGAAAGAACTGCTTAATCCCCTCATCACCAAAATGATAGAGACCTTGTAGTGAACAAATTAATTAACCTAATTTATATTGGATTCATTGGTCTTCAAAGTGAACATGTAACAGGAAAGTGATAGCAGACATTTGTGTAATTAGAACTTTCAGTTATTCTTAATTGAGAAGTATGAAAGTAGACAAATGTTTTACTTATATATTGATTTGACCGGAAACCATTGGGTGGTATAAAGGATAAAGATAGAAATGACACATAATCCACATAATAATACAATGCTTCTTTATAGGGCAGAATACCTACATAATATAGCATGGCGTATGTCACAGTTTTTTTCTTGCAAAACCCAGGGGAACAAACAGTGTCTGTGTATGTAAAAAAGTTAAGCACAGGCACAGTATAGGTTTATGATAGACTTCGGTGTACATGTAAGAGTAAGTCTGAGTGCCCACATAGCGTTTTTCAAGCGTTTATGCTGCGGAATTTCCGCAGCATAAACGCTTGTGAAACGCTAGGTAATCCGCACCCCATGGTCCCCAAGGGGATTCCGCATGTTCTATGCACATGCTGCGGATTTTTCCGCAGCGTTTATGCTGCGTAAAAAAATCCGCAGCATGTCATTTAATTTTGCGGAAGCGCAGCGGAACTCCCGCCATTGACTTGCATTGAGACGCATAGAAACCGCGACTGTACATTTTTACAAGTGGCTTCTATGCGTCTCTATGTGCGGATGGTACCCAGTTCTGGAGGAGAGGAGACTCTCATCCAGACCTGGGTACCATTGTACCTGTAAAAAAAGAATAAAATAACAAATAAAGTTTATATTCACCTGTCCGGCGGCTTCTCTCTGAATGCCGGCATCGCTTGAGGACCTGCGGTGACGTCACAGTCATGTGACCGCAGGCCCTTCACCGCTCTGTCTCGCGATATGCCGGCAGCCGGGAACCAGCCAGGAAGCAGCGCTGCAGCCACGCCGGGGCCTCGGGGGTGAGTATAGCTTTATTTGTTTTAATTTTTACGGTTCACACTGTATAAATCCATGCTGTTTGCATGGATTTATACAGTGTGACCTAGTTGTCAAGCACTTTCCAAGTGATGCTATCGCCTGGAAAGCGCTTGTCAATCTGCATGCGGAAACGCAAGTGAATCCGCATGTGGATCCGCATGTATTCTGCAGGAAAAACGCATGCACAATCTGCATGCGTTTTTTCTGCCAGGGAGATGGAGAAATGCTGCAGAAATTTTCTGCTTCATTTCTGCATCGTGGGCACATAGCCTAAAGGTGGACTTGTCAGCCTTTATTAGTTACGTCTGTCTAAAAATGTGTGACCCTGTCTTTTATTCTGCCATGTTGTCAATACTGTTAATTCGACATATTAACCTCTTTAATTCACACCATCATATTCTTTAATTTACAGTATTTATATATATATATATATATATATATATATATATATATATATATGTACAGCAACAAGAACATTGCAAATGGTAATGATTTGTTTGATTACTTTGCTCTACAATGGAATGCATATTTGTTCTTCTGAAGTTGCTGAGGAAAAGATGGGAACTTCAGGGAATGTCCTTGAGTGAGTCACCCAAAGGCTGAGTGCCCACGTAGCGTTTTTCAAGCGTTTATGCTGCGGAATTTCCGCAGCGTAAACGCTTGTGAAACGCTAGGTAATCTGCACCCCATGGTCCCCAAGGGGATTCCGCATGTTCTATGCACATGCTGCGGATTTTTCCGCAGCGTTTATGCTGCGTACAAAAATCCGCAGCATGTCATTTAATTTTGCGGTAGCGCAGCGGAACTCCCGCCATTGACTTGCATTGAGACGCATAGAAACCGCGACTGTACATTTTTACAAGCGGCTTCTATGCGTCTCTATGTGCGGATGGTACCCAGTTCTGGAGGAGAGGAGACTCTCATCCAGACCTGGGTACCATTGTACCTGTAAAAAAAGAATAAAACAACAAATAAAGTTTATACTCACCTTTCCGACGGCTTCTCTCTGCTTGCCGGCATCGCTTGAGGACCTGCGGTGACGTCACAGTCATGTGACCGCAGGCCCTTCACCGCTCTGTCTCGTGATATGCCGGCAGCCGGGAACCAGCCAGGAAGCAGCGCTGCAGCCACGCCGGGGCCTCGGGGGTGAGTACAGCTTTATTTGTTTTAATTTTTACGGTTCACACTATATAAATCCATGCTGTTTGCATGGATTTATACAGTGTGACCTAGTTGTCAAGCACTTTCCAAGTGATGCTATCGCCTGGAAAGCGCTTGTCAATCTGCATGCGGAAACGCATGTGAATACGCATGTGGATCCGCATATATTCTGCAGGAAAAACGCATGCACAATCTGCATGCGTTTTTTCTGCCAGGGAGATGCAGAAATGCTGCAGAAATTTTCTGCTTCATTTCTGCATCGTGGGCACATAGCCAAAGTGTATTTGAAATTTGGTGTCCAACTTTGTTGTGTCTGGAAAGCATATGAGATAATTAGGGAAGGGGTATTTTAAGTCTGTTTTTTGTCAGACCCCAGAGCCTTGTATAAGGATAGCTACAGTACATAACTGTTGTCAGCTGGTGTAGGGAGTAGGAAATAAGAACACAGCTGTAGTTCAGTAGTAGGTAAATTGACCATCAGGATTGTTCTGGGCAAAGATGACTGTTAATGGGATGAGTGAGGAACGTGCAGACCAACTGAAGAGCCTGTAATAGCCAAAGCAGATTAGCAGAATCTTGAGGAGAGTGAATGAAGTGTGTTCACTGCCTGAAGTAGGCAACAGGCCAAAGTAAAGGTGGGTATGTTGATGTCGAGGAGAGGACTGTCCATGAGTAGGGTTGACGTTCTGGCAACAGCAATCAGAGAAATTTGGAGCCAGATTGATGAAGAGTACTGTTTGTCACTCATTAAGTCCATGCCTCAGACACTGCAAGCTGTTATTAAAGCCAGAGATGGTGCAACAACATACTAGTGATGTATTGGAGTGTTCTTTTGTGTGTTTGTTTTTCATGATTCCATAATTTTTTCCTCAGAATTGAGTGATTCCACAATTTTTTCCCTCTGCTTGGTCTGAAAAAAAATTACCCTTACTGAGTACCACATTTTTAATCTTGATTTCTTTTAGTGTTTCTTAAAGCCCTAAAGTTGCCATTTGAAATGACTTTAGATTTGTGCCATGTCTGTGATCTGCTTTTTTTCAACAACATTAAATAACTGAATGAACATCCTCCGAGCCCTGTGATTCCATAATTTTTGCCAGGGGTCGTAGCTCACGTTGCTTATCTATACATATAAACTGAGCAAAGAGAGAATTTCTTCTTATCATTGGAGGGGAGTTTATTTAAAAACACCTACAGTGGGTACCAAAAGTATTCAGACCCCTATAAATTTTTCACTCTTTGTTTCATTGCAGCCATTTGGTAAATTCTAAAAAGTTCATTTTTTTCTCATTAAAGTACACTCTGCACCCCATCTTGACAGAAAAAAAACAGAAATGTAGAAATTTTTGCAAATTTATTAAAAAAGAAAAACTGAAATATCACATGGTCAGAAGTATTCAGACCCTTTGCTCAGTATTGAGTAGAAGCACCCTTTTGAGCTAGTGCAGCCATGAATCTTCTTGGGAATGTTGCAGCAAGTTTTTCACACCAGGATTTGGGAATCCTATGCCATTCTTCCTTACAGATCCTCTCCAGTTCTGTCAGGTTGGATGGTGAATGTTGGTGGACAGCCATTTTCAGGTCTCTCCAGAGATGCGCAATTGGGTTTAGGTCAGGGCTCTGGCTGGGCCAGTCAAGAATGATCACAGAGTTGTTCTGAAGCCACTCCTTTGTTATTTTAGCTGTGTGCTTAGGGTCATTGTCTTGTTGGAAGGTGAAACTTTGGCCAAGTCTGAGGTCCAGAGCACTCTGGAAGAGGTTTTCATCCAAGATATCTCTGTATTTGGCCGCATTCATGTTTCCTTCAATTGCAACCAGTTGTCCTGTCCCTGCAGCTGAAAAACACCCCCATAGCATGATGCTGTCACCACCATGTTTCACTGTTGGGATTGTATTGGGCAGGTGATGAGTAGTGCCTGGTTTTATCCACACATACCGCTTAGAATTATCACCAAAAAGTTCTATCTTCGTCTCATCAGACCAGAGAATCTTATTCCTCATAGTCTGGGAGTCCTTCATGTGTTTTTGAGCAAACTCTATGTGGGCTTTCATGTGTCTTGCACTGAGGAGAGGCTTCTGTCGGGCCACTCTGCCATAAAGGCCTGACTGGTGGATGGCTGCAGCGATAGTTGACTTTGTGGAACTGTCTCCCATCTCCCTACTGCATCTCTGGAGCTTAGCCACAGTGATCTTGGGGTTCTTCTTTACCTCTCTCACCAAGACTCTTCTCCCACGATTGCTCAGTTTGGCTGGACGGCCAGGTCTAAGAAGACTTCTGGTGGTCCCAAACGTCTTCCATTTATGGATTATGGGGGCCACTCTGCTCTTAGGAACCTTGAGTAATGCAGAAATTCTTTTATAACCTTGGCCAGATCTGTGCCTTGCCACAATTCTGTCTCTGAGCTCCTTGGGCAGTTCCTTTGAGCTCATGATTCTCATTTGATCTGACATGCACTGTGAGCTGTGAGGTCTTATATAGACAGGTGTGTGCCTTTCCAAATCAAGTCCTATCAGTTTAATTAAACACAGCTGGACTCCAATGAAGGAGTAGAACCATCTCAAGGAGGATCACAAGGAAATGGACAGCATGTGACTTAAATATGAGTGTCTGAGCAAATGGTCTGAATACTTATGACCATGTGATATTTCAGTTTTTCTTTTTTACTAAATTTGCAAAAATTTATACATTTCTGTTTTTTTTCAGTCAAGATAGGATTCAGAGTGTAGAATTTACCAAATGGCTGCAAAGAAACAAAGAGTGAAAAATTTAAAGGGGTCTGAATACTTTCCGTACCCACTGTATATTGTACTGCTGGAGGTCTTGATGAGGCAGCAGTTCAAAATTATACACATAGAACAGGCTATCACTCCTGGGTCTCTGGGGAGAGGCCTGTAATCCGTCACTTCCTAGAGACTCTGAGACTGCGTGCACACGATGCGTTTTTCATGCGTTTATGCTGCGGAATTTCCGCAGTGGAAACGCATCAAAAACGCATGGTAATCCGCACCCCATGGTCCCCAATGGCATTCCGCAATGTCAATGCACATGCTGCGGATTTTTCCGCAGCGTTTCTGCAGCGCAAATAAATCCGCAGCATGTTCATTAATTTTGCGGAAGCGCAGCGGAAGCGCCGCCATTGACTTGCATTGAGACACATAATATCCGCGTCTGTACATTTGTACAAGCGGATAATATGCGTTTCAATGTGCGGATGGTTCCCAGTTCTGGAGGAGAGGAGACTCTCATCCAGACCTGGGTACCATTGTACCTGTAAAAAAAAGAATAAAATAATAAATAAAGTTTATATTCACTTGTCCGGCGGCCCCAGCAGCGCTTCTCCTTCCAGGACCTGAGATGACGTCGCGGTCATGTGACCGCAGGCTGTCTCGTGATGTGCCGGCAACCCGGAAGAAGCCAGGACGAGCGCGACAGCACACGCCGGGGCATCGGGGATAAGTATAGCTTTATTTTTTTATTTTTACGGTCACACTGTAGAAATCCATGCCGTTTGCATGGATTTATATAGTGTGACCTAGTTGTCAAGCACTTTCCAAGTTATGCTCTCGCCTGGAAAGTGCTTGTCAGTCCGCATGCGGAAACACATGCATTAACGCATGTGGGTACGCATGTGAATCCGCATGTATTCTGCAGGAAAAACGCATGCACAATCTGCATGCGTTTTTTCTGCCAGGGAGATGCAGAAATGCTGCAGAAATTTTCTGCTTCATTTCTGCATCGTGGGCACATAGCCTAATGCTGTGTGCACATGTTAAATATTTTGTGTGCAGAAATTTCTGCACTATTTCTGCATCTCTTGGCAGGAAAACGCATATTCAAAAACGTTCCATTTTTACGCCGCTTTTGACGTGTTTTTTTTTTCAGTGCATTCAATGGGTGAAAAACGCAGGCGAAAACACACAGAGAATTGACATGCTGCAGATTTTTTTTTGCTCCAAATTTGCAACTCAAAAATACTTAATGTGTCCATAACACTTCAGGCTTCTCATTCACTTTGCTGGCATCAGGTTTTGCTGTGTACACACATTGCCAGCAATGTGAACGAGAAAATGGCGAAGAAATTTCTGCACACAAAATACTCAACGTGTGCACATACCGTCCATTAATACTTCTCTGTCTTCTGACTGTCATTCATTTCATTTGCCATAAAGTACACATACATATTGCTGTACTGTCTATACAGAAAATACAGGAAGAGAGAGTATGTTTCTCCAATATAGCCTCACTCTTGGGAGATTCTATATATATAACAATAAAATAAAGGTACAACATTTG
The DNA here is from genome assembly GCF_046119375.1 of Phyllobates terribilis. Taxonomy (NCBI): domain Eukaryota; kingdom Metazoa; phylum Chordata; class Amphibia; order Anura; family Dendrobatidae; genus Phyllobates; species Phyllobates terribilis. The sequence continues at coordinate 350,045,850 of NW_027362761.1, read as the reverse complement.
CAACAAAAAAAAAGAAATTAAGAGGACCTGTCAACAGGTCAAAAATGGACACTTTTTGCTTTTATTTTACTTGCAATGTTCCCCTAAGTATTATTATTATTTTTTTTTTTTTAAACAAGACATATGGGCCTTTTTTATTTAGGGCAAATTTTTAAGGTCTTTAGCAAGGGGGTGTGGCTCTCAGGGTAATTTTGCAGAGAATCCTAAAAACACCCCCCCCAGAGAATCCTGTAAGCCACACCCCCTTGTAAATACCATCAAAATTAGCACGCAATAAAAAGGTCTATATCTCCGGAACCATAAAAAAAAACCAAAAACATAATACTAATGAGAGCAGCGGGGAAAAAATAAGGCCAAAAATGATCACTTTTGATCCGGTGATAGGTCCTCTTTAATGAAACTAAAATAAACATAACCCATGAGAAATTTCCTTTAACTCCCTGGGTACTTTCAGTACAGAGGGTTTGGAGCTCTGTATCAGAAAAACAGTTTTAACCGCTATAAAGACGCATTAAAAAATCAAAGTGGTGTTCACATTCAGTGTAAAGTATCAGATACATGCATCAGTGTATATCAACTGAACTGAGAGAACTCTGTGACAGTAACGTCATATATTCTTACAGGCACTGAGACATTGTTCTGTGACGTGCTGGTATATTTACATCAAGGTGACCTTGTGGGCACAGTTGTGCCAGTGCCATCACCCACAGTGTGATTAACAGCCGCGATCATGCAGTGATGTCCAGGGACAAATTGTTCTTCCTAGGCTGATGATTTTGGAATTGATATCATTTTGTACTTCACTAGGGTTTCCACTCTCTATTCATTCAATAAGATGATCATTGCCAAACACATTTTTCTTGCATTAAGGAACTTTTGTTTCATTTAATTATAATGATAAGAATAACTTCTGTATAGAATTCTGGAGTAAATTGCTGTGAAAAGTCAGAACATTTTTTGGTGCAATGCGGAGTTGCGTACACATTTTTTAACTTTTGGTGTTCTCACCATTTTGCCGCGCTCTGCCAAAATGGGAAGAGCTGGGTTGGACTGGGGGCGTGACGCCATAGCCGTGGCGTACCTTATGCCAGAAATCTTTCTCCAGTCCCTGCCTGGAGTAAAATTTGTGGCGAGGCACACAGAGACGCACATCACTTTTCAGACGCACCTGATTGATTAAGAGGCTTGCAGTTCCTAATGAGTCAGGCGCCTCTGACTCCAGCATGCTCCCTCATCAAGACTGGTGTGAACAACGCTGGCCTTGATGAATTGTGTGCACATAGCCTTAGAGCAGCATATTTCTATGACTGGTCTGCTGATATATCATACTAAACATCTCAGCTAGGGTACGTGCATACTGAGTTTTTTTGAGGTGGTCAAAGGAGACAAGTTTTCTAAAGGAAACTGCTTCAGGAAACTCTCCTTCTTTAGAAAGCTTTTGGAGTTTTTTTTTATTTCTTGAGGAGTTTCCTGAAGTGGTTTTGAATAGTTTTTTAAGCGATTTAGCAGTTTTTTCCTGTAAAAAAAGAGAAATCTTGCAATTTTTAAAATGGCCACTGGGGCTTTTTTAGAATCTAACTTCTTATTGTTTCAGGAAATTTACATGTACATTAGACACAATGAACAGACTCGATCTTTTGTATTGATGCAGCTAATGAGCATGTGTAAATGCTTGTGCAGACGACTGTAATAATCGGACCTGTGCTATCCATTGTTTTGATAGTACTCATCCCTATGTTATTCTATGGGGGCATGCACATGACTGATTTTTTCCTCCTACAGATCGGGGCCAGGGGAAAAAAACTCACAGCATACTCGAGTTTTATGCGATATTGGGATCACTCTTGGCAATGTCAGTCATTGAGTCCATGGAAACCATCAGACTGCATTCGGATGGCATCTGAATGCAGTCCAATTTCCTTAGACAGGCACAATGGAGAAGATGGAGAAATGTTCCCCATCTTCTTCTCATCCAAGAGAATCGGGTCACACTATGATCACACTCTGATCAGAGTTTGATCAGAGTGTGATTTGCATAATCGACCCAATTCTCTCTGATGAGAGAATCCACGGCCGTCTGCACCTGCCCTAAAGGTCATTGTGAAGGAAGGTGGAGCAGGGTCATCTGTGATATCGGCTATTGTGATTGGTGGCTCCTGCGTTATCCGCCGTGCATAGAGTTGTTACTTGTCATTGTAATCCTGTCTTTGACGATAAGGAAAGTGCTTTAAACTTTTTCTGAAAATACAGGAAACTGTGAGTCTAAAATAGTCTCAGTGGCCAGTGTGAAAATTATAAGATTATTAATCTTGTAATTTGAAAAAAAAACCTGCTAATAATTTTGTTAAGTACATGTAACACAAAATCCTGATTTAAATAATAGTCATTTTCTGACGACACATTCCCTTTAAATAGGGCAACGTATGACTCATAACTGATTGCCTTATAAATATATTAAGCCATTTTGTGACAAATATCTACTTTATTTCGATGTTCTGTTTTTACTAACAATATTATTTTTCATGAATCTACACAAATGATTAGATTATCTAGTGTTGATTTAAAAGATTATTTATCAAGCACACTGTGGAAAGGAAAGCCTACTGACATCCGGCTCCTCCCGCTCATAGACCCCATAGTGGCCACATGGACATCTTCTACTGAAGGTAACTCTATTCTGTAGACGTGCTTCAGGCAGAACTGATGTGATGGTCTGTCTTATAAAACCTGTAGACAATAATTAATCATGGAACATAATTGATGGGTTGATCTGTAATGACACCACTGTAATACTTGAACCCTTACACAATTAGATTTCATGCTTTTGTTAAGTTACCAACCACATGAACGTAGAGATCCATCCTAATTATCAGGACTGGTAAAGTGCCCTGCAGGTGTCATGCCTCCATGTGTGCATCCCCTCTGTCTATTTTCTTTTGTTTATAGCAAACACATAGACATTACCATCAATTTGTCTTTTCTTTTATCAAAAGAATTACAACCTGCTTTTAACATGCCAATTATTGCAATTCACCAGCCGCCAATTTGTAATTAGTGCGAGTTATAGTGTGGCACTAATGGTTGTTTGGCTGGTAGCGCAGGTGTGTTTTTGTATCCTGAGCGCTCACAGCAGCATCTGGACCGTTCTCTGTTATTTACTCCTTACTCTACAGACTGCAGCGATCTCCGGCTGAGTCCTACCAGGAATACTTTGGAGACCTTCAAGATCTTCACTATGTGTGGTTTCTTATGTATTCTTCTGTATGCAGAATAGCACTTTACATATGAAATTACATTTCAATTCCTACATTCTGTCTTTAATGAGGTTGTCCAGGATTAAACAATTGATGATCTCTCTATAGAATAGGTCATCAATATGAGATTGGTAGGGAACCAACAGCCGACAACCACAACAATTAGCTGATATCTGCTCCGGTGGTTCCCAGATATAAGCAATGTATGGGACAGAAAACAGCAGCCCAGTCCGTTGTTTAGTGGCCAGGAACTGCACCTTATCTCCAATTCTGCAAGACTTTGAAAAGCCAAGTATGGCCATAAATCAGCTAAAAAATTAAAGTACGAAACTATCAGCTAATAATTCTCCACTCCCTTTGCTAATACTAGAAGCAGGTCTCAGCATCCAATATATATATATATATATATAATTACATAGGTTGAAAAAAGCCCTAGGTTCATCAAGTTCAACCTTCCTCCACCAATCATATATTTTGTCACTAAATTATCTATAACCCACAATATTACTTGTACTGAGGAAACATCCAGCCCTTGTTTAATAGCTTTATAGTGTCTGCCATCACTACCTCTTGTGGTTGACATTCCACAGTCTGACTGCTCTGACTGTAAAGAATCCTTTCCTATTTAGCTGCCGGAATCGCCTTTCTTCCATCCGTAATGAGTGTCCCCTTGTCCTCAGTATGGTCTTTGGAAGGAATAAGTTATGTGTCAGTACTTTGTACTGACCCCACATACAGTATATTTATACATGTAAATGAGATCTTCTCTGAGGTGTCTTTTTTTCTAAGCTAAACAAGCCCAACTTTTTCAACCTCTCATCACATGAGAGGCCTTCCATCCCTTGTAATAATCTAGTTGCCCACCTTTCAAACAACTTTAACTTCTGAATATCCTTTCTAAAATGTGGAGCCCAAAACAGGATCCCATATTCTAGATGTGCCCTCACCAGTGATTTATAAAGGGGTAACAATATGTTGGGAACGCAGGATTTTATCACTCTTTTTATATATCCTAAAATCTTGTTTGCTTTTGCGGCTGCTGCTTGACATGGAGTACTGCTGCTCAGCTTACTTGTAACCAGAATACCCAAGTCCTTCTCCTGTTCTGTAGTCCCAAGTATACTCCCATCTAATGTGTATGCAGCAATAGGATTACTCCGTCCTAGGTGCATTACTCTGCATTTATCTACATTAAACCTCATCTGCCAAGTGTTTTCCCATTCAGAAATCTTATCCAGATTGTTCTCCAATATTGTAACATTGAGATCAGATTATAATATCCTACATAGCTTGGTGTCGTCAGCAAAAACTGATACTTTACTCTCAATCCCATACACAAAATCATTAATAAAGACATAAAAAAGAATCGGTCCTAGCACAGATCCCTGTGGTCCCCACTGCTGACTATATCCCATTTAGAGAATGAACCATTTATGACGACTCTTAGAAATGGGATGTTTTCAACTTCTGGTGGACCTCTTCTTGGACACCCCCTAGCAGACACATAGGCTGTCTCAATGTTATATACAGTTGAAACCAGAAGTTTACATATTCTATATAAAAAGACACATATGCATGTTTTTTTCAATATCTGACATGAAATCAGAATAAACCTTTCCCGTTTTAGGTCAATTAGGATTACCATAATGTTTAATATTTTCCAAATGCCAGAATAATGCGAGAGAGAGAGAATGTTTTAAAGCATTTTTATTACTTACTGCAAAGTCAAAAGTTTACACACATTTCATTAGTATTTGGTACCATTACCCTTAAACTGAATGACTTGGTTCAAATGTTTGGGATATCCTTCCACAAGCTTCTTATAATTGTTGGTTGGAATTTCGGCCCATTCCTCCTGTCAAAGCTGGTGTAACTGATCCAGGTTTGTAGGTCGCCTTGCTCGCACCTGTCTTTTCAGCTTTGCCCATAAATGTTCAATAGGACTGAGATCAGGGCTTTGTGATGGCCACTCCAAAACAATGACTTTGTTATCCTTAAGCCACTTTGTTACCATTTTGGCAGTATGCTTAGGGTCATTGACCATATGGAAGACCCATTTCCGCCTAAGCTTTAACTTCCTGGCTGATGTCTTGAGATGTTTCTTCAGTATTGCCACATAATCTTCTTTTCTCTTGATGCCATCTATTTTGTGAAGTGCACCAGTCCCTCCTGCAGCAAAACAATCCCACAAAATGATGCTGCCATCCCAGTGTTTCACAGTTGGGATGGTGTTTTTAGGCTTCCAAGATTCTATCTTTTTCCTCGAAACGTAACCATGGTCATTTTGCCCAAAAAGTTCAATTTTAGTTTTATCAGACCACAGGACATTTCTCCACACACTAAGTTCTTTGCTCCTGTGTGCATTTGCAAACATTAATCTGGCTTTTTATGTTTATTTTGGAGTAATGGCTTCTTCCTGGCAGAGTGGCCTTTCAGCCCATGTTGATACAGTACTCGTTTCACTGTGGATATTGACACAATCTTACCAGCTTCCGCCATCATCTTCACAAGGTCTTTTGCTTTTGTCCTTGGGTTGATATGCACATGTTAGACCAAAGCACATTCATCTCTGGGACACAGAACCCGTCTCCTTCCTGGGCGGGGTGACGGCTGGACATTCACATTTTGTTTGTACTTTCATATAATTGTTTGTACAGATGAACGAAGCACCTTCAGGTATCTTTAAATTGTACCCAAGGATGAGCCAGACTTGTGCAAATTCATAATTCTTTTCTTGATATCTTGCCTGATTTCTTTAGACTTTCCCATGATGCTACACAAAGAAGCAGTGTGTTTCAGGTGTGCATTAAAATACATTCACAGGTGTGTCTCTAATTAACTCAGATGTTGCCAAATAATCAGAAGCTTCCAAACACATGACATCATCATATGGGCAGTCCAGAATTGTTTAAAGGCATAGTAATCTTAGTGAATATAAACTTTTGACTTTGCAGTAAGTAATAAAAATGCCTTAAAACATTCTCTCTTGCTCTCATTATTCTGGCATTTGTCAAATATTAAAAATTATGGTAATCCTAATTGACCTAAAACTGGAAAGGTTTATACTGATTTCATGTCAGATATTGGGAAAAACATGCATATGTGTATTTTTATATAGTGTATGTAAACTTCTGGTTTCAGCTGTATGTTCTTGATTAAAATATACGTGTGTCCAGCTATCACTAGTTTGTTAGTTAAACGGTTTAACAATATTGATTATCCACACCTTTGATATGCCTTAGCTGAGTTGTCCATACACGGTTATGGTGTTTCTCTTGTTTCAGATACTTTCCAGATGAATGGTCCTAGGCACCATAGTTTCAAGAGTATACTATTATTCAAGCTCCGCCTCATGACCACAGCTACTAACTGCATCCTCGCTACATCTTCAAAGACAAGTGCCTTTCTCAAGTGGTAATATTGGTGATTAAGGACTTTGCGACTTAATACTTATGACTTTGTTCAAAATTGTAATAGCTTTTTTGCCAGTCTAATGCTATGTTACGACAATTTCTTAGGGTTTTTGTTTACCTATTTGACGACTGTTGGTCCTCAACCTTACTACCTGTTTTTCATTGTTTTTCTTAAAACTCACTTGTTTAATCCCCCCTACCCTTCCGTAGCCAGATCTAGCTGCCCACCGCCCTGGTTCCAAAGCTTTATTTGCTTACCAGTCCCCTAACTTTAGGGACCTCTTACATTAACTAGGCTATTCTGGAATGTCTTATTCAATACAATAGGCTCACTACCTGCTAAATATCCCGAGCTCACCCTAACACCCATCTAAAAGGAAAACTATTATTGTACTTGGACTTGTAGACTGTGAGCCATGGCAGGCAGGGTCCTCTCTCCCCCTGTACCAGTCAGCGACTTCTATTGTCTAAGATTATTGAACTTGTTTCTATTATGTATACCACTTGTAAGGTGGCCGCCGGACAGGTCCTTGAGGGGAGATATGTATCACCGAGGTTGGTAAGCTTCGGTGATGTAAACCCGGGAAAAGCATGCTCCAGCACACGTAGTGCTAAGAGGGATAATTGGGCGTATCAGGGCCAGTTTTTACGAGCTTTCATAAGAGTTGGGAGGGATTGCACCAGGGTGTGCAAATAAAATGGAGACCGAGTGTCTCATTCAGGGTCTGTGGCTAGAGGTGTGGAGACCTCCAGAGTGTTTTGTGCTAAAGGAGATTGACAGTGAGGGGGCAACCCACCATATTGTATGAACTGTTATTTTCTGTTTTTATTACTCTGTGCTGGACAAGGCTGTCTTTTGTTTACATCTAAAAGTGCGGTTTATGAAGGTACAATAAACCAGTCTTGGCTGTTTTTTAACCCCTTCCCGACCCGTGTCACACCGTTTGTGACATGGAAAACAGTTCGTTCCCGACCCATGTCACAGCGTCTGTGACATGGAGGGAAAGAGCCCCTGCAGCGCCTGCGAGCGGGGTCGCTCAGGTGTCACAGTTGCTACTGCAACTGGACATCCTGAAGTCGACCCCCCGGGGGGTGGATTAACCCCCCCGTGCCTGGGACCCCTCCGATTGGCTGTTTCATTTTCACTTTTAGTGAAACTGCCAATCGGTATGAATTAAATATTTCACCAATGAAAATTGGTGTAATATTTAAATCTGGGCATTGCCTGATGCTTACAGCATCAGCCATTGGCTGGGGGGAGTGTCACCTCTGTTCCCCCCCTCCCCCCAGATCTGATTGGGGGGCTAGCGTCACATGGATACTAGCCCCAATCAGATATGGAGGGATGGCTGAAACCTCCCAGCACCTTCCCAACCCTAGATCGTCTGCTGTGGACCCCCTGCTGTGGACCCCCTGCTGTGGACCCCCTGCTGCGGACCCCCTGCTGTGGACCACCTGCTGTGGACCCTGTGGATCGCGTCTGCCGCCGCCACTGCTGATCAGCGGTAATTATTGCCGCCACTCCCCCCGACCCCCCCCTCGACCCCCCCCCGCGACCCTCCCCGCCCCCCTCTCCACCCCCCCTCCACTTTCATACCTGCACCCCGACCTCCGCTCCCTCTCCCACGTCTTCATCCACCGGCTGCTGCTCTCCTTCTGACAGCCGGTGGACTGTGATCACAGCAGCAGCAGGCTCAGTGTAAATGCCCTGCTCCTGTGATCAAACCCACCATCCCCCAGTCCCAGTGATATCACCCCCCACCTCCCAATAATCACCCCCTCCCCCAGTGTTCACCCCCCCTGTCCCCAGTGTTCACCCCCCCAGTGTTCACTCCCCCTGTTCCCAGTGTTCACCCCCCCCTGTTCCCAGTGATCACCCCCCCCGAAAACCCAGTAATCAGCCCCCTGCTCCTGCCAGCTCCTGCTCCCCTTTCTGCCCCAGTAATCACCCCCCGATGCTGCCGGCCTCCTACCCCCCCTTGCTGCTGCCGGCTCCTGCCCCAGTGATCACCCCCCTTGCTGCTGCTTCTGGCTCCTCCATCTCCTCAGCCCCCTCCTACGTCTGACCGCCCCATATGTCTGACCGCCCCCTACGTCTGACCGCCCCCTACGCCTGACCGCCCCCTACGCCTGACCGCCCCCTACGCCTGACCGCCCCCTACGCCTGACCCCCCCCTACGCCTGACCGCCCCCTACGCCTGACCGCCCCCTACTCCTGACCGCCCCCTACTCCTGACCGCCCCCTACGCCTGACCACCCCCTACTCCTGACCGCCCCCTACGCCTGACCACCCCCTACCCCTGACCGGCCCCTACGCCTGACCGCCCCCACACGTGACTGCAGAAGGTTACACCAAGCACACACAAGTACACTCACACTATAATAAAGTTTTGATTTTTTTTTTTTTTTTTTTACACACGCACAAAGCACACAAAATGTCCCGCCCGTCCCGCTCATCCCAGTCTAGGGCGTACTCAGCTGAGGAGGCTATGTCAGGTTGGTGTGTGTGTGTTGTAGTGTATGAGATTGTGTGTGTGTGTTGTGTGTGTGTGTGTGTGTGGTGTATGCACTACAATATACCACACCGCACACCAACCTGACATGCACTACACAATGGTGTCCGCTAACAAATTGGAACCCTTTGCGTTTGGAGAGTCCCTGTGTGCCCAAACATTGGAGCTCACCAACAAGTGACCCTATTTTGGAAACTAGACCCCCCAAGGCACCTATATAGATGCATAGTGAGCACTTGGAACCCCCAGGTGCTTCACAAATTGATTGATAAAAATGAAAAAGTGAAAAAAAAACCACTTTTTTATTTTTACGGATTAATTTCCTAAGGACCTGGGGGTCCCAAGTGCTCACTATGCATCTAGATAGGTGCCTTGGGGGGTCTAGTTTCCAAAATGGGGTCACTTGTGGGGGAGCTCCAATGTTTGGGCACACAGCGGCTCTCCAAACGCAACATGGTGTCTTCTAACAATTTGAGCCGACAATTTGTTAGCGGACACCATGTTGCATTTGGAGAGCCGCTGTGTGCCCAAACATTGGAGCTCCCCCACAAGTGACCCCATTTTGGAAACTAGACCCCCCAAGGCACCTATCTAGATGCATAGTGAGCACTTGGAACCCCCAGGTGCTTCACAAATTCATTCATAAAAATGAAAAAGTGGAAAAAAAAACACTTTTTTATTTTTACGGATTAATTTGTGAAGGACCTGGGGGTTTCAAGTGCTCACTATGCATCTAGGTAAGTGCCTTGGGGGGTCTAGTTTCCAAAATGGGGTCACTTGTGGGGGAGCTCCAATGTTTGGGCACACAGCGGCTCTCCAAACGCAACATGGTGTCTTCTAACAATTTGAGTCGACAATTTGTTAGCGGACACCATGTTGCTTTTGGAGAGCCGCTGTGTGCCCAAACATTGGAGCTCCCCCACAAGTGACCCCATTTTGGAAACTAGACCCCCCACGGCACCTATCTAGATGCATAGTGAGCACTTGGAACCCCCAGGTGCTTCACAAATTGATTCATAAAAATGAAAAAGTGGAAAAAAAAACACTTTTTTGATTTTTACGGATTAATTTGTGAAGGATCTGGGGGTTCCAAGTGCTCACTATGCATCTAGATAGGTGCCTTGGGGGGTATAGTTTCCAAAATGGGGTCACTTGTAGGTGAGCTCCAATGTTTGGGCACACAGCGGCTCTCCAAACGGGACATGGTGTCCGCAAACAAATTGAATGGAAAATCGGCTCAAATTGTTAGCGGACACCATGTTGCGTTTGGAGAGCCCCTAATGTGCCTAAAAAGTAGAGCTTCCCCACAAGTGACCCCATTTTGGAAACTAGACCCCCCAAGGCACCTATCTAGATGCATAGTGAGTACTTGGAACCCCCAGGTGCTTCACAAAATGATCTGTGAAAACAAAAAAGTACTTTTTTTTTCACAAAAATTTTATTTTAGCCTAAATTTTTTAATTTTCACATGGGTAACAGGATAAAATGCATCCTAAAATGTGTTGGTCAATTTCTCCTGAGTACACTGATACCTCATATGTGGTCATAAACCACTGTTTGGGCGCATGGCAGGGCTCAGAAGAGAAGGAGCGCAATTTGACTTTTGGAGCTAATTTTCCATTCAAAAAGTAAAATGGCGCTCCTTCCCTTCTGAGCCCTGCCGTGTGCCCAAACAGTGGTTTATGACCACATATGAGGTATCAGTGTACTCAGGAGAAATTGACCAACAAATTTTAGGATGCATTTTATCCTGTTACCCATGTGAAAATTAAAAAATTTAGGCTAAAAGAAAATTTTTGTTAGAAAAATAAAAATGTTCATTTTTTTCTTCCATGTGGCTTTAGTTCCTGTGATGCACCTGAAGGGTTAATAATCTTCTTGAATGTAGTTTTGAGTAGCTTGAGGGGTGCAGTTTTTGGAATGGTGTCACTTTTGGGTGTTTTCTGTCATGTACACCCCTCAAAGGGACTTCAAATGTGATGTGGTCACTAAAAAAAATGGCTTTGCAAATTTTGCTGGAAAAAAGAAAATTTGCTGATGAACTTTGAACCCTTCTAACTTCCTACCAAAATTTTTTTTTTTTTCCAAAATTGTGCTGATGTAAAGTAGACATGTGGGAAATGTTATTTATTAACTATTTTGTGTCACATCACTCTCTAGTTTAGCAGAATAAAAATTCAAAATTTGAAAATTGCAAAATTTTCAAAATTTTTCCCATATTTTTGATTTTTTCACAAATAAACGCAAATATTATCGACCTAAATTTAATACTAACATGAAGCGCAATATGTCACGAAAAAACAATCTCAGAATCGCTAGGATCCGTTGAAGTGTTCCAGAGTTTTTACTTCGTAAAGGGACACTGGTCAGAATTGACAAAAATGCCAAGGTCTTTAGGGTCAAAATAGGCTGGGTCCTGAAGGGGTTAAAGAAACCGCTTCCTGTGCCTACCTCTAAAGTGGCTGAGTGAGTACCAAAACCCTACAATTGGCGCTAGAAGCACTGGCACAAATCCCAAGGGGCAGTGTGACTGCTACAGGAAACCGTTTATGTCCTGGGTGAAGGCCACCAGCCAGCAAGGGATGTCCGGCAGCATGGAGGACATAATAAAATTCCTGGTCCTGTCACATCAGCAGCTGCAGGAGATGAACAAGCTGTTGCTACAGCAGATACATCAACCGCAGCAGGATCACAAATAATAGGATAACCGCTGCACAGCTGGACACTGGTGCTCGAGTAGGGGCCGAAGCCGTACTAAGACTTAGAATAACCTCGGGACTCAAAAAGTTCAATTGAGAAGAATTTTAATGCAGTCCATAAAAAACATAAACGTTTCCTTTTTGTATGCGGGTTGGGGATGAGGATGAGGCAGCACCCCCGGAAGCCAACATCCCTGAACTGGAGGTGTCCGGAGGAAACTTTGGAACCATCTAGTTCAGGGACTTAACTCTAAAAGGGGCGTTTGATAATGTAACTGTTCTTAATGGTGTTGCTCAAGACCTGACACTCGATATCCGTACTTTGCTGTAAATGGGAAGTTACTACACTGCTCAAAATAATAAAGGGAACACTCAAATAACACATCCTAGATCTGAATGAATGAAATATTCTCATTGAATACTTTGTTCTGTACAAAGTTGAATGTGCTAACAACAAAATCACACAAAAATCATCAATGGAAATCAACTTTATTAACCAATGGAGGCCTGGATTTGGAGTCACCCCCAAAATTAAAGTGGAAAAACACACTACAGGCTGATCCAACTTTGATGTAATGTCCTTAAAACAAGTCAAAATGAGGCTCAGTATTGTGTGTGGCCTTCACGTGCCTGTATGTCCTACCTGCAACACCTGGGCATGCTCCTGATGAGGTTGCGGATGGTCTCCTGTGGGATCTCCTCCCAGACCTGGACTAAAGCATCCGCCAACTCCTGCACAGTCTGTGGTGCAACGTGACGTTGGTGGATGGAGCAAGACATGATGTCCCAGATTTGCTCAATCGGATTCAGGTCTGGGGAACGGGCGGGCCAGTCCATAGCTTCAATGCCTTCATCTTGCAGGAACTGCTGACACACTCCAGCCACATGAGCTCTGGCATAGTCCTGCATTAGGAGGAACCCAGGGCCAACCGCACCGTCTCTCAAGGGGTCTGAGGATCTCCTCTCGGTACCTAATGGCAATCAGGCTACCTCTGGAGAACACATGGAGGGCTGTGCGGCCCTCCAAAGAAATGCCACCCCACACCATTACTGACCCACTGCCAAACCGGTCATGCTGAAGGATGCTGGAGGCAGCAGATCGCTCTCCACGGCATCTCCAGACTCTGTCATGTCTGTCACATGTGCTCAGTGTGAACCTGCTTTCATCTGTGAAGAGCACAGGTCGCCAGTGGCGACTTTTCCAATCCTGGTGTTCTGTGGCAAATGCCAAGCGTCCTGCACGGTGTTGGGCTGTAAGCACAACCCCCATCTGTGGACGTCGGGCCCTCATACCACTCTCATGAAGTCGGTTTCTAACCGTTTGTGCAGACACATGCCCATTTGTGGCCTGCTGGAGGTCATCGCAGGGCTCTGGCAGTGCTCCTCCTGTTTCTCCTTGCACAAAGGCGGAGGTAGTGGTCCTGCTGCTGGGTTGTTGCCCTCCTACGGCCCCCTCCACGTCTCCTGGTGTACTGGCCTGTCTCCTGATAGCGCCTCCAGCCTCTGGACACTACGCTGACAGACACAGCAAACCTTCTTGCCACTGCTCCCATTGATGTGCCATCCTGGATGAGCTGCACTACCTGAGCAACTTCTGTGGGTTGTAGAGTCCGTCTCATGCTACCACGAGTGTGAAAGCACAACCAACATTCAAAAGTGACCAAAAAATCAGCCAGAAAGCATTGGTACTGAGATGTGGTCTGTGGTCCCCACCTGCAGAACCACTCCTTTATTGAGTGTGTCTTGATAATTGCCAATAATTTCTATCTATTGTCTATTCCATTTGCACAACAGCATGTGAAATTAATTGTCAATCAGTGTTGCTTCCTAAGTGGACTGTTTGATTTCACAGAAGTTTGATTTACTTGGAGTTATATTCTGTTGTTTAAGTGTTCCCTTTATTTTTTGAGCAGTGTATATCAGGTCACCAAGCTCAGAAGGGAGGGAATCGAGCAGTTACTAGTGCCAAGGCCGTAGAGACGCAGGGTGTTAGATATGGCTCATACACATGTGTTGAGTGGTCATCTGGGGGTAGAGAAAAGCCATGAAAGGTTCCTCCAGAGGTTTTATTGGCCCAGTTATCACCAATAAATTGTAAATTATTGTAGGTCATGTCCCACCTGCCAGCTGACCTCCCAGGTGGCTCACTTCCGTAGCCCCTTAGTGCCATTGCCGATCATTGAGGTGCCATTTGATCGCATAGCCATGGATCTAGTGGGACCCCTGGTCAAGTCCGTCAGAGGACATCAGTATATCCTGGTGGTACTGGACTATGATACACGGTATCCGGAGGCCGTGCCACTTCATAACTCCTCTGCCAAATGTATAGCTCGGGAGTTGATCCACATCTTCTCTAGAATGGGGTTGCCTAAGGAGATCCTAACAGACCAAGGAACCCCATTTATCTCAAGGGTGATGAGGGAGTTGTGCAGGACCTTGCAAATCACACAACTCAGGACCTCAATCTACTACCCCCAGACAGATGGCTTAGTGGAGAGGTTTAATAAAACCTTGAAGGCCATGTTAAAGAAGGTTGTAGAGAAAGATGGCAGGGACTTGGACTGTCTACTGCCGTACCTTCTGTTCTCCTTTAGGGAAGTTCCACAGGCCTCTACTGGATTCTCCCCGTTTGAGCTGTTATACGGCCGACACCCCCACGGACTCCTGGATGTAGCAAAGGAGACCTGGTAGGCGGAGTCTACACCCTACAGGAGTGTGATCAAACATGTGGCCCAGATGCAAGAGAGGATTGCAGAGGTGATTCCCACTGTGAATGAACACCTCCTCAAAGCACAAGAGGCACAGTCGAGGCTGTACAATAGGTTGACGAGGGTGAGACACTTCAACCCTGGGGATCGGGTAATGGTACTGGTACCTATGGTGGAGAGCAAATTCCTGGCTAAGTGGCAGGGCCCCTATGAAGTAGTGGAAAAGGTTGGCGATGTCAACTATAAACTCCACTAACCGGGGAGAAGGAAGCCCTACCAGCTGTACCACGTCAAGTTGATTAAGCCATGGCGAGATAGGGAGCCCATGCAAGCGCCGTGTTTGGTGGTGAAGTCGGAAGCCGATATGGGAGAAGTCAAGGTCACAGAGTCGCTGTCACATGCCCAAAGGCAACAGTGCCACTAGTTGCTACAGCGGAACGGGGACCTGTTCTCGGATCTACAAGGGTCTACTCAGATCATAGAGCATGAGGTGCTTATGGAGCCTCCTGTCCGAGTAAACATGAAGCCATACTGGATTCCTGAAGCCCGCCAAGAGGTAATCTTGAAAGAGGTGAAACGCATGCTGGGTCTAGCAGTCATTGAAGAGTTCAAGAGTAGCTGGTACAGTCTCATAGTCTTAGTGCTGAAACCAAATGGAGAATGGCGGTTCTGCAATGACTATAGGAAAGTGAATGAGGTCTCTAAGTTTGATTCTTACCCAATGCCAAGGGTAGGTGAACTAATTGAAAGACTAGGGCCGGCCAAGTACATTACCACCTTTTACCTCACAAAAGGGTATTGGCAAATCCCTATGTCCCAAGAGTCCAAGGAGAAGACGGCCTTCTCAATGCCAAATGGATGTTTCCAATACACAAAGATGCCGCTTGGGTTGCAAGGAGCCCCAGCTACCTTCCAGAGAGCCATGGACCAGATCCTAGCTCCCCACAAGAAGTATGCAGAGGCCTACCTGGATGATATCGTGATCTACAGCAAGGATTAGGGAAGCCATTTGAGCAAAGTCCAGGTGATATTCGATGCTCTACGAAAGGTGGGGTTTTCCATTAACCCGAAGAAATATGCCATGGGCATGGAGGAAACCAAATATCTTGGCTATGTCGTAGGTCGAGGCATTATAAAGCCCCAAACAAATAAAGTTGAGGCAATCCAGGGTAGGCCACAACCTCTCTCAAAAAAACAAGTCAGAGCGTTCCTGGGCATCGTGGGCTACTACAGCTGGTTCATCCCTAACTTCGCCATAATAACCGCCTCTTTGACAGACCTCCTTAAAGAGACAAAATCGGCTATGACTAAGTGGTCTCTAGAAGCTGAGATGGCCTTCCAGGAACTGAAGCAAGCCCTGTGTAAACAGCCAGTGTTGGTGGTACCGTATTTCTCAAATGAGTTTGTGGTCCAAACGGATGCGTTAGATACTGGGCTGGGTGCTGACCTATCACAAGAGATGAACGGGGAAGAGCACCCCATAATGAATTTAAGCCGGAAGCTGACATCTTGTGAGAAGCATTACTCCATAGTGGAGAAGAAATGTTTGGGAATCAAGTGGGCGTTGGACACTCTAAAATACTACCTCTTAGGCAGGAAGTACAGACTGGTATCAGACCATGCCCCACTAAGGTGGATGAGCAAGAAGAAGGGGAACAATGCCCGAGTGACCAGGTGGTTCCTAGCCCTTAAAGATTTTAGTTTCCATGTAGAGTATAGGCCAGGGAAACTGTATGGTAATGCTGATGCACTGTCGAGGGTCCACTGTTTGGTAGCGGAAGGTGCCAAGACCCACGGCTTTGTGATGGGGGGATATGTAAGATGGCCACCGGACAGGTTCTTGAGGGGAGATATGTATCACGGAGGTTGGTGGCTTCGGTGATATAAACCCAGGAAAAGCATGCTCCAGCACACGTAGTGCTGAGAGGGATAATTGGACGTATCAGGGCCGATTTTTACGAGCAGTCATAAGAGTTGGGAGGGATTGGCTGCTCACATATCCCCACACCAGGGCATGTGAGTAAAATGGAGACCGAGTGACTCATTCAGGGTCTGTGGCTGGAGGTGTGGAGACCTCTAGAGTGTTTTGTGCGAAAGGACACTGACCGTGAGCGAGCAAACCCGCCATATTGTATGGACTGTTTATTTTCTGTTTTTGTTACTCTGTGCCGGACAAGGGTGTCTTTTGTTTACTTCTAAAAGTGCGGTTTATGAAGGTACAATAAACCTGCCTTGGACAGTTTTTAAAGAAACCGTTTCCTGTGCCTACCTCTAGCGCGGCTGAGTGAGTACCAAAACCCTACACCCTTTTCACATGTAAAGCACCATGGAACAAATGACGCTATAATAATAATAAATAATAGTAATAATTGTTACTACATACGAAACTCGTTTCTCTTTGCAATCCTCTATGTCCCTCCAGTGTTATTACACACTGCTGCTCTGCACAATGTCCTCAGCCAGTTTCAACATTTGCCGTGCCCCCACCCCTTTCCTCTCTGTCCTCCACACCTTGCCCAAGATGTGTTAGTTACTTTACACACTTCAACCCCTATCTCCTTTAACGGCCCGAGAATTTACATAATAACCCATTATTCCACGAACTAGGCTCTCATTATTATTTTTATACCAAATGTGGAGCTCTCATTTGCGACCTGAACACCCCTAAAATCAAGCCTTTAACTGTCTTATCTCACAATGTACCCTGTCTTAACTCCCCGCACAAATGCACCAACATTTTCCATTATTACAGATGTGATTTGCAAGCAGATGTGATCTGTCTTCAAGAGAGCATTTCTCCTCCACATCAAACTCAGTTTCTGTCCCCATCTTATCCACTTTTCTATAAGCTAATGCCCAAAACAAAACTAAGGGGGTTGCCATCTGTTTCATGAAGTCTGTCCCTTTAGTTTTCAAATATTTAGTTGCAGACAAACAGGGTCGTTACTTACTGGTTACTGGCTCAATATCTGACAAGTATAATAATCTGATTACTATAGTTTCTTACTACGCTCCCAACATCCATCAATCTGACTTTTGTTCTCATCTACTTGACCTGGTTTCCGAGCAGGGTACCACACTACTCTGTAGCGACTCTAATTGTATACTAAATGCTAACCTTGACAAATCTTCAGACCCTCAACTCTTAGCTCCTTCGTCATCCTCTCTTTCTACATATTCTGTTGCTCTTAACAAACTTCGTTCACAAAACCAATGGGTGGACTTATGGAGAGAACGTCATCCATCGGTCAAAGATTATACATACTTCTCTCCACATCATCTGGTTTACACCAGAATAGACCACATATTTATCCGCCCAATGTTCAAACCCGATGTTACTAGCGTTTCTATTCAATCCAAATTTTCTTTTACTATTTTTCCTCGCAATTGAACCACTACCAATCCACCTCTGCCTCAACCTGAATATACAAGGGATAGAAATTGCCTGAGTTTCCCATACACTTTTTATGTTTGAAGATGGTATCATGCTCCTTTTAACCGCCCCACAATCTTCCTTGCTTGCCTTACAACAATCTCTTAACAACTTTGAACATATCTCTGCATTACAGATAAACCAAGTAAAATCATACGTCATGAACATTTCCCTTCCCGCCGCTATTATCCCACAGCTTAAACAAGACATTCCCTTTCAGTGGGTCACTAATCACCTAGAATATCTAGGTGTGAACTTAACAGCCAACTTAGATTCCCTTTTCTCAGCTAATTACCCCCAAATATATCGCAAATTTCGTTTGCTCCTTCAGACTTGGTAGAAGCTGCACCTCTCTTGCCTGGGTCGTATACAGGCTCTTAAAATGACTTTTCTCCCCAAAATACTCTATCTGTTTTGAGTATTTCCTATCCCTGTTCCATACCACTATCTCAAAAAAATATGATTAGTAAACACCTTTGTCTGGAAAGGGGGTCTTCCCAGGGTTAATAGAGCAACTCTTTACCGTTACCACTTGAAAGGAGGTTTGAGAGTCCCTAACCTTTCTAAATATTACCAAGCAGCCCAGCTAGCCCCATTAACTTTATATCATGCCTATTCAGAACCCCCACTATGGCTCTCCCTAGAGGCTCCCAAATGTCACCCAGTGACCCTTGATGCCTTACTATGGGCCCTCCCAGCCCAACGTAAACATAATACGAATCCCATCATTTCACTCTTACTTAAAATTTGGGACTCCTTGTAATATTCCTCTAATCTAATCTCTCCTTTTTTCCCATCTGACCCCACTTTAGGGCAACGCACAATTCCCCCTGGTAATGAGTCTTTCTGGCACTTTCGTTTATGGGTCACAGCGGGATTACAAGAATCCATCATTTTTTCAATGTTGATGGTATTATCCCATTCCCAGCCCTCCAAGATAAATATAACTTCCCCTCTAAAGAAATATTTTGCTATTTACAACTTAAGAATTTTATCGCCTCACTACTGAGAAATTCTACCCCTCCTTATACAGTCACTCCCTTTGAACAAAGGTGCCGCCAAAACCCACACACCCCAGGTACAATTTCTCTCCTTTACTCCCAGATCAATAAGACCTCACACAGATGCAATTTAACCTATACCTCACCATATAACATGAGCAAGAAAATGCTTCAAAAATGGAAATTACAGGTACCGTAACATAAAAATTAGAAGCTTGCAAGCACATATACAGAAAGCACAGGACAGAAATTTTGATTCTTACAAATCTCAACATACAAGCTTTTCCAAAGCCAAACATGAGTATGTGAACTGTTTGTTTAAGATATACGGAGAGGAGACTAAGTTAGTCATTAAACATCTTCCAAAATGTTAATCTCACACGTACAGGTTTATTCCCCTTTTTAATTTGCGGTCAATCAGTAATTATATTGTACTACCACATGGGGGCACTATTGCTCCAGGCTGTAGAGGCATTGATCAAGAAATTAGTATGTTCTAATGCATCCTACAAGCAGCAATGTGTTTAACCACTGTGTGTGCTTGCTTACAAATTTCAGTACGCTTACTTGGCCAACAGGGAGGTCTTGACAGGTTAAATGAGATTATAAGAACAAAGCAAAGTCATATTGCCCATGGTTTTGTAATTATAGTCACTTGCACAACAAAGTAAAATAAAATGCACAGTACTGAATATTGGATAGAGGCTGACTTATTTATTAAAGGAGCAATTTGTGATCATGGGGAAGAAATTGATGATTCCTGAAAAGAAGCAGACAGAACGGTTTAATGATGTTGCTGAGTATTTCTATTCATCTCTGGTCTCCTGCAGTGTTTTCTCTGATGAAATAAAACTTAGAGTAATCCCTCTCCAGGTCTCTGATGAAGCCACGGTATTTCCTCGCCCTCTGGAGAAGCATGCCTCTGGCATTCCTGACACATGTATAGCTGCTATGTTGTTCAGAGATCCCTGCACATTATTGGAGTACAAGATATATATATATATATATATATATATATATATATATATATATATATATATATAGTACAGACCAAAAGTTTGGACACACCTCATTTAAAGATTTTTCGGTATTTTCATGACTTTGAAAATTGTACATTCACACTGAAGGCATCAAAACTATGAATTAACATATGTGGAATTATATACTTAACAAAAAAGTGTGAAACAACTGAAAATATGTCTTATATTCTAGGTTCTTCAAAATAGCCACCTTTTGCTTTGATGACTGCTTTGCACACTCTTGGCATTGTCTTGATGAGCTTCAAGAGGTAGTCACCGGAAATGGTTTTCACTTCACAGGTGTGCCCTGTCAGGTTTAATAAGTGGGATTTCTTGCCTTATAAATGGGGTTGGGACCATCAGTTGTGTTGTGCAGAAGTCAGGTGGATACACAGCTGATAGTCCTACTGAATAGACTGTTAGAATTTGTATTAGGGCAAGAAAAAAGCAGCTAAGTAAAGAAAAACGAGTGGCCATCATTACTTTAAGAGATGAAGGTCAGTCAGTCTGAAAAATTGGGCAAACTTTGAAAGTGTCCCCAAGTGCAGTTGCAAAAACCATCAAGCGCTACCAAGAAACTGGCTCACATGAGGACCGTCCCAGGAAAGGAAGACCAAGAGTCACCTCTGCTTCTTAGGATAAGTTTATCCGAGTCACCAGCCTCAGAAATCGCAGGTTAACAGCAGCTCAGATTAGAGACCAGGTCAATGCCACACAGAGTTCTAGCAGCAGACACATCTCTTCAACAACTGTTAAGAGGAGACTTTGTGCAGCCGGCCTTCATGGTAAAATAACTGCTAGGAAACCACTGCTAAAGGACAGGCAACAAGCAGAAGAGACTTGTTTGGGCTAAAAAACACAAGGAATGGACATTAGACCAGTGGAAATCTGTGCTTTGGTCTGATGAGTCCAAATTTGAGATCTTTGGTTCCAACCACCGTGTCTTTGTGCGACGCAGAAAAGGTGAACGGATGGACTCTACATGCCTGGTTCCCACCGTGAAGCATGGAGGAGGAGGTGTGATGGTGTGGGGGTGCTTTGCTGATGACACTGTTGGGGATTTATTCAAAATTGAAGGCATACTGAACCAGCATGGCTACCACAGCATCTTGTAGCGGCATGCTATTCTATCCGGTTTGCGTTTAGTTGGACCATCATTTATTTTTCAACAGGACAATGACCCCAAACACACCTCCAGGCTGTGTAAGGGCTATTTGACCAAGAGGGAGAGTGCTTGGGTGCTACGCCAGATGACCTGGCCTCCATAGTCACCAGACCTGAACCCAATTGAGATGGTTTGGGGGGAGCTGGACCGCAGAGTGAAGGCAAAAGGGCCAACAAGTGCTAAGCATCTCTGGGAGGTCCTTCAAGATTGTTGGAAGACCATTTCCAGTGACTACCTCTTGAAGCTCATCAAGAGAATGCCAAGAGTGTGCAAAGCAGTCATTAAGGCAAAAGGTGGCTACTTTGAAGAACCTAGAATATAAGACATATTTTCAGATGTTTCACACTTTTTTGTTAAGTATATAATTCCACATGTGTTAATTCATAGTTTTGATGCCTTCAGTGTGAATGTACAATTTTCAAAGTCATGAAAATACAGACAAATCTTTAAATGAGAAGGTGTGCCCAAACTTTTGGTCTGTACTGTATATATATATATATATATATATATATATATATATATATATATATATACTGTATATATATATATATATATATATATATATATATATATGATAGATGGATTATACTACTACAATAATATGCAATAGTACATCTAATGTACAGTATACATGTATAGCTGCTACGTTGCTCAGAAATCCCAGCATATTATTGTGATGCCATTTTTCTGGTGATTTTAGTAAACTGGAAGCAAATGGTTGTCAGCTATAAAGATGAAAATTGTGTTAGACATTGTTTTATCCCTTTATGTGTTAGTTTTCAACATTTGCTGGCCAAATGTTTTGCATATTTTGTCATGGGTAGTCGGATTTTGGCTAAAAAAAATTTTTATGTGTCTTTTTAGGTTAAAACATGGCAAAGACAAAGTCAAATGGTTCACCAGATGTCAGGAAGCTTTTTATTCTGAGAGTGAAGTCAGGCAAAAGCCAAAAAGAGGTAGCTATGGAATTCAACTGTTCTCAGAGTCAAGTGTCACGTATATTAAAAAAAGAAAAAGAAGGTTATAGAGTAGCTGACAAATGTAGACGTGGACGACCACGGAAAACTTCCTCCAGAGCTGATCACATTATTAACCCCTTCGCGACCTTGGGATTTTCCGTTTTTGCATTTTCGTTTTTTGCTCCCCTTGTTCCCAGAGCCATAGCGTTTTTATTTTTTGGCCAATATGGCCATGTGAGGGCTTATTTTTTGTGGGACGAGTTGTACTTTTAAACGCCATTACTAGTTTTACCATATCATGTTCTGGAAAACGGGAAAAAAATTCCAAGTGCAGTGAAATTGCAAAAAAGTGCAATACCACTGATGTTTTTTTTTTTATTTTTTTTACCATGTTCACTGAATGCTAAAACTGACCTGCCATTATTATTCTCCATGTCATTACGAGTTTGTAGACACCAAACATGTATAGGTTCTTTTTTATTTAAGTGGTGAAAAAAAAATCCAAAGTTTGCTAAAAAAAAATTAAAAAAATGGCGCCATTTTCCGAGACCCGTAGCGTCTCCATTTTTCGGGATCTGGGGCCGGGTGAGGGCTTGTTTTTTGCGCGCCGAGCTGACGTTTTTATTAATACAATTTTCGGGTAGATCCGATGTCAATTTTTGGGTAGATCTGATGTTTTGATCGCCCTTTATTGCATTTTATTGTAATGTTGCGGCGACCAAAAAAATGTAATTCTGGCGTTTAGAATTTTTTTCTCGTTACGCCGTTTACCGATCGGATTAATTCTTTTTTTATATTGATAGATCGGGTGATTCTGAACGCGGCTATTCCAAATATGTGTATGTGGGGTTTATTTTTTATTATTTTATTTTGAATGGGGCAAAAGGGGGGTGATTTAAGCTTTTATATTTTTTTAATTTTTTAAAGACTTTTAAAAACATTTTTTTTTAAATTTTTGCTTGTTTCTATAGTCTCCATAGAAGACGAGAAGCAGCAACTGTCCGATCGCCTCTGCTACATATAGGTGATCAGCAGAGATTGACAGTGGCATTTAACATGTTAACAGCATTCCACCCGTGGCTGTTGCGGGCACATGTCAGCTGTAATAATCAGTTGACATGTGCCCCGTTCAGTTCGAGCTCAGCGCCGGAGCCCTCACTGAATCAGGGGTGCTGGCCTGGGGCATAGTAATACGTCCTGGGCCAGTAAGGGGTTAAGAAAAAGTCAGTATCTGATGTCCATAAAAGTGCTGTACAGATTTTGTATGAAATGAACGAAGAATATGGGATCAAAGTGAGTCACCAAACTGTGGTGCGACGGCTAAGAACAGTAGGGTTGAATACATGAGTTCCAGTCAAGAAGCCTTTCATCTCTGCAAAGAACCGGAAGGTCTGACTTCAGTTTGCCAAAGAACACAGCCAATGGAAAGAGACAGATTGGTCTAAGGTGTTGTGGTCTGATGAATCCAAGTTCAATCTGTTTGGTAGTGATGGCAAGCACTATATATACAGCCCAATTGGAAAACGTAATGATGTAAGGTACCAAACACTTACAGTAAACCATGGTGGTGGCAATGTCATGAATTGGGGCTGCTTTTCTGCATCTGCCACTGGTCCTCTGCATACAATTGATGGAAATATGAATGCTACCATGTACAAGGATATACTGGAGAAT
The DNA here is from genome assembly GCF_046119375.1 of Phyllobates terribilis. NCBI lineage: Eukaryota > Metazoa > Chordata > Amphibia > Anura > Dendrobatidae > Phyllobates > Phyllobates terribilis. The sequence continues at coordinate 350,022,012 of NW_027362761.1, read as the reverse complement.
GGTTTTACCATGTGGCAGCATTACAAAGTAGGCAGGGTATGGAAATTCAAGCAAGACAATGATCCTAAGCACACATCCAATTTAGTCAAAAACTGTTTAGCAAAGAAAAATGTTCTCCTGTTGCAATGGCCAAGTCAATCCCCTGATTTACACCCTATAGCGCACCTTTGGGATGAGTTAGGCCGACGAGTTGGGGCCTGTACCCACAGCAATAAAGATCAATTGTTTGCAGATTTGCAAATGGAGTGGATGTCTTGAATACCCTATGCAAATTGCCTCTTCAGAGAAAAAGAGGACTTGAACTCTACAGCGCCACCTATTGGAAGTGTAGCACCCTGAGGATTCGGCTGCTACAGGGGTATTGCACCTCAACCCAGAGGTGTGATATTCCACTCCCGGGTAAGGATGGAGTGTGGAACTGAGCTCGGTAGGCTGCATGCACTACATACATCCCATTTCCGGGGAACAGGCCGACGGTACTCCCACTTAGAAATGTGCAGGTACGACCGAGTCTGTTCCTGGCTGGAGTGGGAGGGGGGTGGTACATCCCAAGTAGTGTAGGGGCAGATAGGTGGAGCAGCCTGGGTAAAGATAGGAGCTCATTGGGTGCTGGTCACCTGAGCTCACACATAGAGGGTGTATATAAGGTGGGCACCATCAGAGAACAGGGTCAGTCTGCTGTAGAGGAGGAGTAAGTCAGCCTTTTGCAAAGAGTCTGTTGGAGAGCAGAAGAGCAGAGCAGAGAAGCCTGAGCCAGAGTGAGAGAGGAGAAGAAAGAGAGACCCAGAGGGGGAAACAGAAAAGGAACTCTGAGAACCCAAAGTCCATCAGCGGGTGAAGAATTGGCATCAGGGTACCGGAACCCAAGCTGGTGGGGGCAAAAACACACCCCAGCCAGAGACCGGAGGCCGTGGGCAGCGTCTGCCACGGCCACCCACCACATCCACCCCGAAGGCATACCACGTGGAGGGTCAGGGAACCCAAGGCCAAGGGTCTCCCAACAGAAGGCCCGAGGGAGCTGGACCTGGGTGGATCACTAGTGGGGACGGCCAGAGAAAGGACAGAAGGAGAGCTCAGGGTCACGCTCCGGACTCGCTTGGGGGTTGGCTGGATCCAGGACCTGGTGGATGCAGCACGGCTCGGGAGGTCACTTGAAGCTGGAGTGACCGGAACATCAGCAGTGAGTAAATACCCTTAACTGCATAACCCGACTCTGTCTTCCTTTAACATCTATGCTGCACCACCACAACCCCCATTCTCTGCACCTGACCCCCTGAGGCTATACCCCACCCGTTGGGGGTTATACCATCAAAAGCTGCACCTACACCATCAGCCTCAGCGGACCCTGCTGCAGCGGCGGCCATAGTGACCGCAATACAACGGGTGGCGTAGTCGACATTAAGAACTTATTAACATCTGTAGGACTGCCACATACAACTGAGTTTGACACCCTGGGCACGGACCGGGTCACAGCCACTCGGAAGACTACAACTCCCATCTGATCCGGCTCCGGATATTCCCCCTAAAGAATATGGCCCAGGGGGCGCGTCAGAAGCAGGAATCCTACAAGTCACAATCAACCCTTTAACGAGTCGTGCAATATGACCTAGGATAAAAGCCAAATCAGAATCTCACTTTGCAGGCACACAGGTATTTCGGGCTATTGCCCCTCGTCAGTGCTAAGTATGAGAACTGATTTGGCTAGATGAGTGGCTCTGGACTGAGGTCTAAGGGGTAACGTTTCTCCTTGTGGAGAGTGACATACCAGCTCTGGCATGTCAAGGTAAGGAGGCTTATTCGCTGTGCAATGCTCCTCTGGGAGCACCATGCAAAATCTCATCTCGTGAGTAGTGTTGAGCATTCCGATACTGTAATATCGGGTATCGGCCGATATTCGCGGTATCGGAGTTCCGATACTGAGTTCCGATACTTTTACAATATCGGATACCGGAATTGTAAGTTCCCATAATGCCTGCGCTCTGCAGTGTCTCTGAAGGATGACAAGCTGGATGGCAGCGCTCAGCTGCGATCCAGCCTGTCATCAGAATGCCATCCCAGCGTGAGAGAATTCTCCTGATTGTTTAAAAGCCGGCGGGCGGTAAAAAGCCGGCGGGCGGTAAAAAGTCGCCGGCTTTTAAACAATCACACAGCCCCATACTGCTTCCCCGCAGCCTCCCACCCCGATCCTCCGCTCCACTCGCCACCTCACATCCCGATCGTAAGTTAGGACCGGGCGGGGAGCGCAGCACCAAGGAGCAGGGAGCGAAGGACCCGGGCGGGGAAGCCGGCAGTGAAAAGACTTCACCGCCGGCTTTCCCGTTCTGTGCTGCGCTCTCCCGCCGGTTATTTCAAATGAACAGCTGAGGTATCAGGTGATGCTGATCAGCTGTTCATTTGAAGTAGCCGCGGTGCCCTCAGAGGGTTCATGTGAGTTCATGCTTCACTGCATTGCATGAACTCACATGAACTTTCCCACGGCCGCACAGGTCAACCACACCTCCCAGACCATCAGACCCATCATGATTGGTGTGTGTGCTGTGTCTGTGCGATGTCTGCGGGTGTGTGCGAGATGTCTGCGGGTGTCTGCGTGCAGGCAGACATAGGCCGATGTGACACTACTACTCCCATCGGCCTATGTCTGTCCCCCGTCCACTCGTGCCAGCAGGATCAGCTCGATGGGAGCAGTAGTTCCAATCAGCCTGATCCTGCTATTTAAACTGCCCCATATGTTATTTTTGCCCCTATACATCTTTTATTCTTTTAGGCCCCCATATATTTTTTTTGTTTTTGGTCCCCAATAAATTTTAAATACATTTCATTGGTGGCCAGTGGTTACCTAAAATAAATTAGTTTGTACATTACCTGTCCCCGCCGATCGCCACCTAAAATAAAGTAAAAAATAAAAAACTACACCTATACTCACCTAGACACCTAATTCCCCGAAGCCAACGATCTCCTGTAATAAAATATAAAATAATAAACCACAACCTTATCCTTACCCCTCCGTAGTAGTCCACGAGTGTCCCACGAAGATCTCCAGTTTAGAGCAGCCACATAGAATGTGACCGCTCTGAACCGCTGCCGCCGCCAGAATGACGGGGCCGTAAAGCAGCCCCGTCATTGCATAAGCGTGTTCGCCGGAGTTCAGGCAGCGCTGCTCCGGTTAGCTCCTTTACGGCCCTGCTGTACCGTGAGAAATTCCCACGGTACAGCAGTGCCGTAAAGGAGGTCACCGGAGCAGCGCTGCCTGAATGCACTTCGGTGACCTCAGTCAGGGCTCACGCTGCCGGGAGTGGACGTGTTCCCGGCAGAGTGAGCTTACAGCAGCCATGCACAGCTGTCACCATCTCCAGATGTGACAGCTGTGCATGGGAGATCAGCGCAGGAACGTGGACAGGTAACTATTTTTTTTTAGTAAACTAAGAATTAAATAAAATGGTGTGTTTTATTTCAAATAAATAATTTTTTTCTGGGTGTAGTGTGTTTTTTTCTTTTTAACACTTTGTAGGTTAGTAATGGGGGTGTCTTATAGATGCCCATCATTACTAACCTGGGCTTCATGGCAGCTGGCGCTGACATGAACCCCACCACTATTACCCCCTGCCACCGCACCAGGGCAGCGTGGAAGAGCAAGGCTAAGTGCCAGAATTGGCGCATCCTATGGATGCGCCATTTCTGGGGCGGCTGACGGCTGGTGTTTCTAGCCTGAGAGGGGGGCAATATTCATGGCACCCTTCCTGGGCTATTAATATCAGCCCCCAGCTGTCTGCCTAGCCTTTGCTAGTTATTAAAATAGGGGGGACCCCACGTAATTTTTTTGGGGGGTCCCCCATTTTAATAGCTAGTAAAGGCTAGGTATTCAGCTGGGGACTGATATTAGTAGCCTGGGAAGCTCCGTGGGTATTACCCCCTTCCCAGGCTTCAAACATCTGCCCCAGCCGTCTGCTTAACCTCCGAAAGAGACTAAAATGATGGGGGATCCCACGCCAATTTTTTTTTAAATAAATCCTTTATTTTAACACTAAATGACACTTGAGGGGTTAATAAAGATGCTGTCCCTAAATTATTATTTATTTTTTAATTAATTTTTTCCAAAAATGTTGACGTGGGCTTCGCCATATTTTTGTATGCCAGCAGGTACAGCATCCAGGAACGGGCTGCCTCCAACTCCCAGCTGCCTATTTGTACCTGGCGGGACACAACAATATAGGGCAGCCCTTTTTTTTATTATTTCATGAATTTCATGAAATAAGTTAAAAAAAAAAAAATACGTGGGGCTTCGCCCTATTTTTGTGTCTAGCCAGGTACAACTAAGCAGCTGGGGCTGGAATCCACAGCGCAGGGTGGCCCAAGCTTTGTGGGCCCCCCCTGCTGCGAACTGCAGTCCGCAGCCACCCCAGAAAATGTTGCGTTCATAGAAGCGCCATCTTCTGGCGCAGTATTCAGCTCATCCAGGGACCTGGTGCGGTGGCTCACTGGCTAATAAAGGGGCTAGGGCCAACTTTGTATTATCCGCTGGACCTAAGCCCGAAATTCATGGGGTCACGCCAATATTAGGCTATGTGCCCACGATGCAGAAATGAAGCAGAAATTTTCCGGAGTTCAGGCACTTAGCCTCGCTCTTCCACGCGGCCCTGGTGCGGTGGCAGGGGGTAATAGTGGTGGGGTTCATGTCAGCGCCAGCTGCCATGAAGCCCAGGTTAGTAATGATGGGCGTCTATAAGACACCCCCATTACTAACCTACAAAGTGTTAAAAAGAAAAAAACACACTACACCCAGAAAAAAAAAATTTATTTGAAATAAAACACACCATTTTATTTAATTCTTAGTTTACTAAAAAAAAATAGTTACCTGTCCACGTTCCTGCGCTGATCTCCCATGCACAGCTGTCACATCTAGAGATGGTGACAGCTGTGCATGGCTGCTGTAAGCTCACACTGCCGGGAACACGTCCGCTCCCGGCAGCGTGAGCCCTGACTGAGGTCACCGGAGTGCATTCAGTCAGCGCAGCTCCGGAGACTTCCTTTACGGCACTGCTGTACCGTGGGAATTTCTCACGGTACAGCAGGGCCGTAAAGGAGCTAACCGGAGCAGCGCTGCCTGAACTCCAGCGAACACGCTTATGCAATGACAGGGCTGCTTTACGGCCCCGTCATTCTGGCGGCGGCAGCGGTTCAGAGCGGTCACATTCTATGTGGCTGCTCTAAACTGGAGATCTTCGTGGGACACTAGTGGACTACTACGGAGGGGTAAGGATAAGGTTGTGGTTTATTATTTTATATTTTATTACAGGAGATCGATGGCTTCGGGGAATTAGGTGTCTAGGTGAGTATAGGTGTAGTTTTTTGTTTTTTACTTTATTTTAGGTGGCGATCGGCGGGGACAGGTAATGTACAAACTAATTTATTTTAGGTAACCACTGGCCACCAATGAAATGTATTTAAAATTTATTGGGGACCAAAAACAAAAAAAATATATGGGGGCCTAAAAGAATAAAAGATGTATAGGGGCAAAAATAACATATGGGGCAGTTTAAATAGCAGGATCAGGCTGATGGGAACTACTGCTCCCATTGAGCTGATCCTGCTGGCACGAGTGGACGGGGGACAGACATAGTCCGATGGGAGTAGTAGTGTCACATCGTCCTATGTCTGCCTGCACGCAGACACCCGCAGACATCACGCACACACCCGCAGACATCGCACAGACACAGCAAACACACCAATCATGATGGGTCTGATGGTCTGGGAGGTGTGGCTGACCTGTGCGGCCGTGGGAAAGTTCATGTGAGTTCATGCAATGCAGTGAAGCATGAACTCACATGAACCCTCTGAGGGCACCGTGGCTACTTCAAATGAACAGCTGATTAGCATCACCTGATACCTCAGCTGTTCATTTGAAATAACCGGCGGGAGAGCGCAGCACAGAACGGGAAAGTCGGCGGTGAAGTCTTTTCACTGCCGGCTTCCCCGCCCGGGTCCTTCGCTCCCCGCTCCCTGGTGCTGCGCTCCCCGCCCGGTCCTAACTTACAATCGGGATGTGAGGTGGCCGGGGGAGCAGAGGATCGGGGTGGGAGGTTGCGGGGAAGCAGTATGGGGCTGTGTGATAGTTTAAAAGCCGGCTGCTTTTTACCGCCCGCCGGCTTTTAAACAATCAGGAGAATTCTCTCATGCTGGGACGGCATTCCGATATTAGCATCCCATTGACTTGCATTGGTTTCCGGTATCGGAATCGGCGATATCCGATACTTTTTGGGCATCGGTCCGATCCAATCCGATCCGATATTTCCCGATATCGGAAGGTATCGCTCAACACTACTCGTGAGGTATCCTTGATGATGAGGAAGGTGAGAGATCAGCCTAAAACTACAGGGGGAAAACTTGTTAATGATCTCAAGGCAGCTGGGACCACAGTCACCAAGAAAACCATTGGTAACACATTATGCCTTAAAGGTTTAAAGTCCTGCAGTGCCCGCAAGGTCCCCCTGCTCAAGAAGGCACATGTGCAGCCCGTCTGAAGTTTGCCAATGAACACCTAGATGATTCTGTGAGTTATTGGGAGAAGTTGCTGTGGTCAGATGAGACAATATTTGATCTCTTTAGCATTAACTCAACTCACTATGTTTGGAGGAAGAAGGATGAGTACAACTCTAAGAACATCATTCCAACTTGAAGCATGGTGGGGGAAACATTATTCTTTGGGGATGCTTTTCTGCTACGGGAACATGACGACTGCACTGTGCTGAAGGGAAGATGGATGGGGTCACATATCGCGAGATTTTGGCCAACAACCTCCTTCCCTCAGTAAGAGCATTGAAGATGGGTCTTGGCTGGGTCTTCCAGCAAGACAATGACCCAAAACATACAGCCAAGGCAACAAAGAAGTGGCTCAAAAATAAGCACAGTAAGGTCATGGAGCGGCCTAGGCAGTTTCCAGACCTTAATCCCATAGAAAAGTTATGGAGGGAGTTGAAGCTCCGAGTTGCCAAGCGACAGCCTCAAAATCTTAATGATTTAGAGATGATCTGCAAAGAGGAGTGGACCAAAATTCCTCCTGACATGTGCGCAAACCTCATCATCAACTACAAAAAACGTCTGACTGCTGTGCTTGCCAACAAGGGTTTTGCCATCAAGTATTAAGTGTTGTTTGCCAGAGGGATCAAATACTTATTTCTCACTGAAAAATGCAAAAAAAATGTATCTCATTTATACATGTTCATGTCTTTGTCAGTGGGCATACTTACAAAAACAGCAAGGGATCAAATACTTATTTCCGTAACATATATATATGGGCCAACCGCACCAGCATATGGTCTTACAAGGGGTCTGAAGATCTCATCTCGGTACCTAATGGCTGTCAGGCTACCTCTGGCGAGCACATGGAGGGTTGTGCGGACCGCCAAAGAAATGCCACCCCACACAATTACTGACCCACTGCCAAACCGGTCATGCTGAAGGATGTTGCAGGCAGCAGATCGCTCTCCACGGCATCTCCAGACTCTGTCACGTCTGTCACATGTGCTCAGTGTGAACCTGCTTTCATCTGTGAAGAGCACAGGGCACCAGTGGCGACTTTGCCAATCCTGGTATTCTGTGGCAAATGCCAAGCGTCCTGCACGGTGTTGGGCTGTGAGCACAACCCTCATCTGTGGACATCGGGCCCTCATACCACCCTCATGAAGTCGGTTTCTAACCGTTTGTGCAGACACATGCACATTTGTGGCCTGCTGGAGGTCATTTTGCAGGGCTCTGGCAGTGCTTCTCCAGTTCCTCCTTGCACAAAGGCGGAGGTAGCGGTCCTGCTGCTGGGTTGTTGCCCTCCTACGGCCCCCTCCACATCTCCTGGTGTACTAGCCTGTCTCCTGGTAGCGCCTCCAGCCTCTGGACACTACGCTGACAGACACAGCAAACCTTCTTGCCACAGCTCACATTGATGTGCCATTCTGGATGAGCTGCACTACCTGAGCAACGTCTGTGGGTTGTAGAGTCCATCTCATACTACCACGAGTGTGAAAGCACAACCAACATTCAAAAGTGACCAAAAAATCAGCCAGAAAGCATTGGTACTGAGATGTGGTCTGTAGTCACCACCTGCAGAACCACTCCTTTATTGAGTGTGTCTTGATAATTGCCAATAATTTCCATCTATTTTCTATTCCATTTGCACAACAGCATGTGAAATTGATTGTCAATCAGTGTTGCTTCCTAAGTGGACAGTTTGATTTCACAGAAGTTTGATTTACTTGGAGTTATATTCTGTTGTTTAAGTGTTCCCTTTATTTTTTTGAGCAGTGTATATACATATATACACTGCTCAAAAAAATAAAGGGAACACTCAAATAACACATCCTAGATCTGAATGAATGAAATATTCTCATTGAATACTTTGTTCTGTACATAGTTGAATGTGCTGACAACAAAATCACACAAAAATCATCAATGGAAATCAACTTTATTAACCAATGGAAGCCTGGATTTGGAGTCACCCCCAAAATTAAAGTGGAAAAACACACTACAGGCTGATCCAACTTTGATGTAATGTCCTTAAAACAAGTCAAAATGAGGCTCAGTATTGTGTGTGGCCTCCATGTGCCTGTATGACCTCCCTACAACGCCTGGGCATGCTCCTGATGAGGTTGCGGATTGTCTCCTGTGGGATCTCCTCCCAGACGTGGACTAAAGTATCCGCCAGCCCCTGGACAGTCTGTGGTGCAATGGTGGATGGAGCGAGACATGAAGTTCCAGATGTGCTCAATTGGATTCAGGTCTGGGGAACGGGCGGGCCAGACCATAGCTTCAATGCCTTCATCTCGCAGGAACTGCTGACACACTCCAGCCACATGATGTGTGGCATTGTCCTGCATTAGGAGGAACCCGGGGCCAACCGCACCAACATATGGTCTCACAAGGGGTCTGAGTATCTCATCTCGGTACCTAATGACAGTCAGGCTACCTCTGGCGAGCACATGGAGGGCTGTGCGGCCCTCCAAAGAAATGCCACCCCACACCATTACTGACCCACTGCCAAACCGGTCATGCTGAAGGATGTTGCAGGCAGCAAATCATTCTCCACGGCTTCTCCAGACTCAGTCACGTCTGTCACATGTGCTCAGTGTGAACCTGCTTTCATCTGTGAAGAGCACAGGGCACCAGTGGCGACTTTGCCAATCCTGGTGTTCTGTGGCAAATGCCAAGCGTCTTGCACGGTGTTGGGCTGTGAGCACAACCCCCATCTGTGGACGTCGGGCCCTCATACCACCCTCATGGAGTCAGTTTCTAACCGTTTGTGCAGACACATGCACATTTGTGGCCTGCTGGAGGTCATTTTTCAGGGCTCTGGCAGTGCTCCTCCTGTTCTTCCTTGCACAAAGGCGGAGGTAGCGGTCCTGCTGCTCAGTTGTTGCCCTCCTAAGGCCCCTTCCACGTCTCCTGGTGTACTGGCCTGTCTCCTGGTAGTGCCTCCAGCCTCTGGACACTACGCTGACAGACACAGAAACCTTCTTGCCACAGCTCACATTGATGTACCATGGTGGATGAGCTGCACTACCTGAGCAACTTCTGTGGGTTGTAGAGACCGTCTCATGCTACCACGAGTGTGAAAGCACAACCAACATTCAAAAGTGACCAAAACATCAGCCAGAAAGCATTGGTACTGAGATGTGGTCTGTGGTCCCCACCTGCAGAACCACTCCTTTATTGAGTGTGCCTTGATAATTGCCAATAATTTCCATCTATTGTCTATTCCATTTGCACAACAGCATGTGAAATTGATTGTCAATTAGTGTTGCTTCCTAATTGGACAGTTTGAATTCACAGAAGTTTGATTTACTCGGAGTTATATTCTGTTGTTTAAGTGTTCCCTTTATTTTTTTGAGCAGTGTATATGTATATATATATATATATATATATATATATATATATATATATATATATAATAGTTCATTTTTTGTAATTAACGTAAGGCAAAGTGAATAAAGAAAAGAGAAATATAAATAAAATAAATATTTATTCTGGCCACCCTTTACTTTCAAAACAGCATCAAAGCATAAACTTTTCTAGGTACACTTGCACACAGTTGTGTGGAGTAACTTGGCAGGGAGGTTGTTCTTGGAGAAGTAATCACAGATCTTTTGTAGGGGGCTCTGGTGACCATACTGTGTATGGGCTGTAGTGACCATTCTATGTGGGTGACTGTTGAGATCATCATACTGTCTGAGGGTCTATGGTGACCATAATGTATGGGATCTGTGGTGACCATAAAGTGTGAGGCTGTGGTGACCATAAAATGTGTGGGGCTGTGGCGACCCTATTATATGGGAGGCTGTGGTGACCATACTGTATGGGGACTGTGATTACAATACTGTATGAGCGTCTGTACTGACCATCATAGTGTGTGGGAATATATGAGAGCCAGCACACTGTGTGGTGGCTGTGTAACTATCATACTCTGTGGGGGCTGTTGTGACCATCAAACTGTACTAGGACTGTGAGGGCCATCATATTGTATTATTATTATTATTTATTATTATAGCGCCATTAATTCCATGGCGCTTTATATGTGAAATACTGTATGGAGGATGTGGTGACCATCATACTGTGTGAAGGACTATGGAGCATCATTTTGTGGGGAGGTTGTGGGGCCATTGTATTGAGTAGGTGGCAGAATGTGAGGACATCATAATTAGTGTTAAGCCACCCCCGTAGTGTTCGAGTTCGGTTCGGTTCATCGAACACCCGTGTGTTCACCGAACTGTTCGTCGAACTGTTCGTCGAACACCTTCGAACACCGTTAAAACCAATGGCAGGCAAACAAAAACACATAGAAACACATAGAAAACACCTTCAAAGGTGTCCAAAAGCTGACAAACTGCTCAGAAGACATAACTAACACATGGAAAAGTGACAAGTACATATAGTCATGCGAAAAGAAAAGAGGTGGAGGAGTAAAAGGAGGGGGAGACACAGATATAGGCATGTCATGCCCTTCTAAAATCCAAAAAGTGAGAAGCCGACACGGCCAGTTCGTTCCTGCCCGTGCCACCTCCGTGTCGCCGGGTTTGTGCCAGAGCCGCAGTGGACCCTGACAGCCAGCCCCCCTCTCCCAATACTGGTGCCTGTCCGCTGGTGGGTCGAGCCCCCCCACAGTGGGGGGGGGGTAACATCTGCAGAAGAAAGACCATCTTCCAGCCAAGCTAAGATGTCGACTTCTTTTCGTGGACAATGTGATACGATCCCTTTCTTACGGACACGCCCATCGCTACAAATTCCAGATGAGGCACAAAAACAGCAGGTGCTTCAGCGGATATCAAGTGCTCCTTCAAGTGGGCTCTCCTCCACCTCAATTTCAACATCACAAATATTCCAGTCCTCAGAGGTGTCACCCCAATCGCACTTGCTTCCTCACAGCTCCCAAGTCTCCAGCTGCCCGTCTGAGTATGGGGTAACACAGATGGTTGAGTCTGCAGAGCTGTTTACTCATACTATAGCCTGGGAAACGTAAGTCTGCTCCAGAGCTTCTGTTAATCCAGACGAGGAAATGATCTGCACTGATGCCCAGAATCTTTATAAGTCGGATCCAGGACCAGATGAAGAAGGTTCTGAGCATAATGTAGACCCTCGTTCCCAAACTGTCACTCCTGTTGGTGGAGACAATGATGAAGACGATGATGAGACTCAAATACCTGATTGGAGCGACAACTTGACTTTTCGGTCAGGGCAGGAAGAGGTTGGCTTTGAGGACGACGGGTGTGATAACACACAGGGTGATGATGACGAGGTTGGAGATCCCACTTACTGTCAACCCACAGTCAGCCAGTCGATGAGGTCAACGGAGGAGGTGGAGGAGGATGTGACTAGCCCAGGGGATGGGGATGACTCGGTACCCGGGCCTTTGCCTGGCCTTGGGGATGTCGCGGTGGTCGGCTCCCTGGCCCGTACCCTGGGGTCACTCTTTAAAAGAGTGGATAATTGTTAATTTTATAAGAGTTTGTGACGCCACCTGTGGTATCTGGTGAGAAGCACCAGCGCTGCAGCAGTCCACTGAGACCCGTGATAAGGCTGCTCGATGGTATAGCTCCCCACAGGTGGAGCTAGGTCTCAGGGCAGCGTATGCAGGGGGAATGCAGGACAGGCGAGACCCAGCTGGGTCAGAGCAAGAACGGGAACGGACACGGTAGTCACTTCAGTACCTTTTACTGGAGGAAATTCAGGCACATCCCGGAGCACTGTAGGGTGAAGGGTGAATATCAGGATCCTCCCCAATGAGCGGGTGTAGGGTCTCCTGTTTCTTGCCTCTGCGTAGTAAGTTTCTGACCTGCCTGGAGCTAAGCCTAACTTTGTCTCTGTCCTGCGCTGGCTGACCTTGTGGTAGGGCCTTCTCTTGGAGTTCACGCTCCCACTATGCGGGACCTAAGCGTCTCCTGGCTCTGTTACGTATCAGCACCTTAGCCATCCTGGGACTTGTAGTTCTCCAGGGATTCCGGTTATGCCTTACTGAATCTAGTTAGCAGGAGCCTCGTGCTCCACTGCTGAACTATTAACTGAGTTCTCTAGACTAGACTGAGCTCCACTGCAGACTGACTTCTCTTAGGCTTCTCTACTGCAGGAACTCTTCAGAGGAACTGAACTGCCTAGCTCCACCTTCCCTATTTATATCCCTAACGGGCTCCCTCTGCTGGTCTGAGGTGGAAGGTGGAGATGTGTGAATGTTTATGGGGGCCTCTTGTGGAGGATTCCATCAATACACTCTTCTAGGATATGTGATACCAAGCACAGCGGGGCGTCACAGATGCTATTGACGACGAGGTTAGGTTGCGCCTTCCTGGACACAGATGGAGTACTGGAAGCACGTCAACAACTGCATCCTCAACCACAACTCTGCCTCTGACCACAAGTCGTAGTGGCTCTTCAGGTCGCATGGGCTCTAAGCCTTGCATAGCCTGGGCATTTATTCAGAATGATAAGGATGACCCAACTCGTGTTATCTGTAATATTTGTAACCAAAACATAAGTAGAGGCCAAAAAATCCATAGTTTGAGTACTTCATGCATGAACCGGCACATGGATATGAAGCATAAGTTGCAGTGGGAAGCTCACTGTGCTACAATGCGGCCTAGCAGGCTGGGCCAACCACCGTCTGCCCCATCTTGTGCATCCGCGGCCTCTTCATCCTCTGTGACTGGGGGGACAGCAGTCACACATGTTTTTGGACGCAGACCTGCCACCTCTTTACCTGCAACAGCCAGTGTGATTGGCAGGTCATCAGTTCATTGGGAAGTGGAAACACCTGCTGGTGTTGAGCGCTCTCTGACATCGAGAGCACCAGCTTTGGATCAAGGCAATCTAACATGTCCGCCTGCATCTTCCTCACAGACCGGCAGTTTGCCGGGGACATCCTACTCAACCCCGTCTAAGCACAACAGCCAACCCTCGGTCCCTCAGATGTGGAAAAGTAAAAGACCATTTCCTCCTAGCCATGAGAAAGCTAAGAGGTTGAATTTCACCATCTGCAAGCTCTTGGCTACAGAAATGCTGCCTTTCCACCTGGAGGACACAGTGGATTTTCGAGACCTTATGTCCGTCTCAGTGCCCCAGTACCAGATGCTCAGTCGGCACTACTTCTCAAAGAAAGGTGTGCCTGCGCTCCACCAGCATGTCGCACACAACATCACCGCTTCTTTGAGAAACTCTGTGTGTGACAGGGTGCATTTCACCACAGACACTTGGACGAGTAGGCATGGACAGGGGCGTTACATGTCGCTGACTGGGCACTGGGTAACTATGGTGACAGCAGGACAAGGGGCTGCTGTCCAAGTCTTACCGTCCCCACGAGTTGTGCGTCAATCCTCTTTATCTCGAAGTTCCTCCACTGCTTCTGCCTCCTCAACCTCCTCTCGGTCCTCCACCTGCACCCAAAGCCTGTCTGGTAATGCCACCTGCATTCTAACTGCGCAGAAGGAATCCTGCACACCTCCTTACTATGCTGGCAGCAGGGCTCAAGGCATCAGTGTTTACTTTGAAATGTCTGGGAAATGTGAGTCACACAGCTGAGGAGTTGTGGTCAGCTCTGGAGACCCAGTTTCATGAATGGTTGTCTCCACTGGACCTGCAACCAGGGAAGGCCGTGTGCGACAATGCTGCATCGCCGGGGCAATGTCACACACGTGCCTTGTATGGCTCACGTGTTGAACCTGGTTGTCCATAAATTGTTAGCCCACTATCCCGGACTAGATGGCCTTCTGCAGGGGGCACGGTCGCTGTGTGCTCACTTCCGCGGTTCGCATCCCGCAGCTCAATGACTTACATCTAGTGTTGAGCGATACCTTCCGATATCAGGAAATATCGTATCGGATTGGATCGGGCCGATACCCAAAAAGTATCGGATATCGCCGATTCCGATACCGGAAACCAATGCAAGTCAATGGGACACAAATATCGGAATGAAAATAAACCCTTTCTTTCCTTGTAGGTTAATTCTACATGAAGTAAAACAACTAAGAATAATGTAGAATGACATGAAAAGCCGGCAATTCATCAGCGGCATACACCGGTACCCGACAATTTACAACAGAAAGAATAGAGCTTCACACATAGATTAGATAGATAGAAACATGTCAGTCACATATATATGAAGTACAGTGACAGTGTTGCTTACTGTACTTGTCATTTAGTGTAAAGGATTTATTAAAAAAAATATTAGTGTTTTCGTGCACCGTCTCTTTAAAAAAGCCGGCCGGCAATTCAGCAGCGGTACCCGACAATTTATAACAGACAGAATAGAGAATCACACATAGATTAGATAGATAGAAACATGTCAGTCACATATATATGAAGTACAGTGACAGTGTTGCTTACTGTACTTGTCATTTAGTGTAAAGGATTTATTAAAAAAAATATTAGTGTTTTCGTGCACCGTCTCTTTAAAAAAGCCGGCCGGCAATTCAGCAGCGGTACCCGACAATTTATAACAGAAAGAATAGAGCTTCACACATAGATTAGATAGATAGAAACATGTCAGTCACATATATATGAAGTACAGTGACAGTGTTGCTTACTGTACTTGTCATTTAGTGTAAAGGATTTATTTAAAAAAATAATAGTGTTTTCATGCACCGTCTCTTTAAGAAAGCCGGCCGGCAATTCAGCATCTGTACCCGACAATTTAGAACAGAAAGAATAGAGAATCACACATAGATTAGATAGATAGAAACATGTCAGTCACATATGTATGAAGTACAGTGACAGTGCTGGTTACTGTACTTGTCATTTAGTGTTAAAATAAAGGATTTATTTAAAAAAAAATTGGCGTGGGGTTCCCCTTAATTTTAGGCTCTAGCGGAGGTTAAGCAGACAGCTGGGGCAAATGTTTGAAGCCTGGGAAGGGGGTAATACCCACGGAGCTTCCCAGGCTACTAATATCAGCCCCCAGCTGAATACCTAGCCTTTACTAGCTATTAAAATGGGGGAACCCCCCCAAAAAAATAACGTGGGGTCCCCCCTAATTTAATAGCTAGCACAGGCTAGGCAGACAGCTGGGGGCTGATATTAATAGCCCAGGAAGGGTGCCATGAATATTGGCCCCCTCCCAGGCTAGAAACACCAGCCGTCAGCCGCCCCAGAAATGGCGCATCCATAGGATGCGCCAATTCTGGCACTTAGCCTCGCTCTTCCACGCTGCCCTGGTGCGGTGGCAGGGGGTAATAGGGTTGGGGTTGATGTCAGCTTATAATGCCAGCTGACATCAAGCCCAGGTTAGTAATGGAGAGGCGTCTATAAGACACCCCCATTACTAACCCCATAGTCAAAGTTAAAAGAAAACACAAACACCCAGAGTAAAGTCCTTTAATTGAAATAAAGACACAATTCTTTATTGTTCTAAATTAAACCATACTTACCATCACGCCCATTCCAGCTGAAGCCAACGATCTCCTGCAATAAAAGAAAAATAATAAAGCAACCTCATCCTTACCTTTCCATGGTTCCCAGGACAGCTCCAGCTCTGCTACATTGAGATGACAGGCTGGACCGCAGCAGAAAGCTGCCATCCAGCCTGTCATCCCGCAGACACTGAGAAGCGCAGGCATGCTTGCGCTCCTCAGTGTCTCTCTGTGACGTCATCCAGATGAGCCGAGTTCATGTCCAATGAACTCAGCTCACCTCATGCACGTCACTGACAGCGTGGGAAAGTTCTCCTGCACTCAGCGCTTCAGCGTGAGAATTCTCCCACGCTGTCAGTGACATACATGAGGTGAGGTCATGTCCAATGAACTCAGCTCACCTCATGCACGTCACTGACAGTGTGGGAAAATTCTCACGCTGAAGTGCTGAGTGCAGGAGAATTTTCCCACGCTGTCAGTGACGTACATGAGGTGAGCTGAGTTCATTGGACATGACCTCGGCTCATCTGGATGCCGTCACAGCCAGACACTGAGGAGTGGAAGTATGCCTGCGCTTCTCAGTGTCTGCGGGATGACAGGATGGATGGCAGCGTTCTGCTGCGGTCCAGCCTGTCATCTCGATGTAGCAGAGCTGAAGCTGTCGTGGGAGCCATGGAAAGGTAAGGATGATGTTGCTTTATTATTTTACTTTTATTGCAGGAGATCGTTGGCTTCAGCTGGAATGGGCGTGACGGTAAGTATGGTTTAATTTAGAACAATAAAGAATTGTGTGTTTATTTCAATTAAAGGACTTTTTTCTGGGTGTTGTGTTTTTTTAAATACTTTACTAGAAATTCATGGTGGTCATGTCTAATATTGGCGTGACCCCATGAATTTTGGGCTTAGGGCCAGCTGATAATGCCAAGCTGGCCTTAACCCCTTTATTACCCAGTGAGCCACCGCACCAGGGCCCTGGATGAGTTGGGTACAGCGCCAGAAGATGGCGCTTCAATGAACGCGCCATTTTCTGGGGCGGCTGCGGACTGCAATTTGCAGCGGGGGTGGCCCAGAAAGCTTGGGTCTCCCTGCGCTGCGGATTCCAGCCCCCAGCTGCCTAGTTGTATCTGGCTGGGCACAAAAATAGGGCGAAGCCCCACGCATTTTTTTTTAAAATTATTTCATGAAATTCATGGAATAATTAAGAAAAAAAGGGCTTCCCTATATTGTTGTGTCCAACCAGGTACAAATAGGCAGCTGGTGGTTGGGGGCAGCCCATTCCTGCCTGCTGTACCTGGCTGGACACAAATATAGTGCGAAGCCCCACGTCAATTTTTTTTAAATTATTTCATGAAATAATTTTTTTAAAAAAGGGCTTCCCTATATTGTTGTGTCCGGCCAGGTACAAATAGGCAGCTGGTGGTTGGGGGCAGCCTGTTCCTGCCTGCTGTACCTGGCTGGACACAAATATAGGGCGAAGCCCCACGTCAATTTTTTTTAAAATAAATCCTTTATTTTAACACTAAATGACATTTGAGGAGTTAATAAAGATGCAGTCCCTAAATTATTATTTATTTTTTAATTAATTTTTCCCAAAACTTTTGACGTGGGCTTCGCCATATTTTTGTATGCCAGCCAGGTACAGCATCCAGCTTCTATGAACGCGCCATTTTCCGGGGTGGCTGCGGACTGCAATTTTCAGCGGGGGGGGGGGGCAGAAAGCTTGGGCCTCCCTGCGCTGCAGATTCCATCCCCCAGCTGCCTAGTTGTACCTGGCTGGACACAAAAATAGGGAGAAGCTTCACGTATTTTTTTTTTTTAATTATTTCATGAAATTCATGAAATAATTAAGAAAAAAAGGGCTTCCCTATATTGTTGTGTCCAACCAGGTACAAATAGGCAGCTGGTGGTTGGGGGCAGCCCGTTCCTGCCTGCTGTACCTGGCTGGACACAAATATAGTGCGAAGCCCCACGTCAATTTTTTTTAAATCATTTCAGGAAATTCATGAAATAATTAAAAAAAATTGATGTGGGGCTTCGCCCTATATTTGTGTCCAGTCAGGTACAGCAGGCAGGAACGGGCTGCCCCCAACCACCAGCTGCCTATTTGTACCTAGCCGGACACAACAATATAGGGAAGCCCTTTTTTTCTTAATTATTCCATGAATTTCATGAATTTAAAAAAAAAAAACGTGGAACTTCGCCCTATTTTTGTGTCCAGCCAGGTACAACTAGGCAGCTGGGGGCTGGAATCTGCAGCGCAGGGAGGCCCAAGCTTTCTGGGCCCCACCCGCTGCAAATTGCAGTCCGCAGCCGCCCCGGAAAATGGCGCGTTCATAGAAGCGCCATCTTCTGGCGCTGTACCCAACTCATCCAGGGCCCTGGTGCGGTGGCTCACTGGGTAATAAAGGGGTTAAGGCCAGCTTGGCATTATCAGCTGGCCCTAAGCCCGAAATTCATGGGGTCACGCCAATATTAGACATGACCACCATGAATTTCTAGTAAAGTATTTAAAAAAAACACAAACACCCAGAAAAAAGTCCTTTAATTGAAATAAACACACAATTCTTTATTGTTCTAAATTAAACCATACTTACCATCACGCCCATTCCAGCTGAAGCCAACGATCTCCTGCAATAAAAGAAAAATAAAAAAGCAACCTCATCCTTACCTTTCCATGGCTCCCACGACGGCTCCAGCTCTGCTACATCGAGATGACAGGCTGGACCGCAGCAGAACGCTGCCATCCAGCCTGTCATCCCGCAGACACTGAGAAGCGCAGGCATACTTCCACTCCTCAGTGTCTGGCTGTGACGGCATCCAGATGAGCCGACAATGAACTCGGCTCACCTCATGTACGTCACTGACAGCGTGGGAGAATTCTCCTGCACTCAGCGCTTCAGCGTGAGAATTTTCCCACGCTGTCAGTGACGTGCATGAGGTGAGGTCATGTCCAATGAACTCGGCGCACCTCATGCACGTCACTGACAGCGTGGGAGAATTCTCACGCTGAAGCGCTGAGTGCAGGAGAATTTTCCCACGCTGTCAGTGACGTGCATGAGGTGAGCTGAGTTCATTGGACATGACCTCGGCTCATCTGGATGCCGTCACAGCGAGACACTGAGGAGCGCAAGCATGCCTGCGCTTCTCAGTGTCTGCGGGATGACAGGCTGGATGGCAGCGTTCTGCTGCGGTCCAGCCTGTCATCTCGATGTAGCAGAGCTGAAGCTGTCCTGGGAACCATGGAAAGGTAAGGATGAGGTTGCTTTATTATTTTACTTTTATTGCAGGAGATCGTTGGCTTCAGCTGGAATGGGCGTGACTGTAAGTATGGTTTAATTTAGAACAATAAAGAATTGTGTCTTTATTTCAATTAAAGGACTTTTTTCTGGGTGTTTGTGTTTTTTTTAAATACTTTACTAGAAATTCATGGCGGTCATGTCTAATATTGGCGTGACCCCATGAATTTCGGGCTTAGGGCCAGCTGATAATGCCAAGCTGGCCTTAACCCCTTTATTACCCAGTGAGCCACCGCACCAGGGCCCTGGATGAGTTGGGTACAGCGCCAGAAGATGGCGCTTCTATGAACGCGCCATTTTCCGGGGCGGCTGCGGACTGCAATTTGCAGCGGGTGGGGCCCAGAAAGCTTGGGTCTCCCTGCGCTGCAGATTCCAGCCCCCAGCTGCCTAGTTGTACCTGGCTGGACACAAAAATAGGGCGAAGCGCCACACATTTTTTTTTTTAATTATTTCATGAAATTCATGGAATAATTAAGAAAAAAAGGGCTTCCCTATATTGTTGTGTCCGGCTAGGTACAAATAGGCAGCTGGTGGTTGGGGGCAGCCCGTTCCTGCCTGCTGTACCTGGCTGGACACAAATATAGTGCGAAGCCCCACGTCAATTTTTTTTAAATTATTTCATGAAATAATTAAAAAAAAAAGGGCTTCCCTATATTGTTGTGTCCGGCCAGGTACAAATAGGCAGCTGGTGGTTGGGGGCAGCCCGTTCCTGCCTGCTGTACCTGACTGGACACAAATATAGGGCGAAGCCCCACATAATTTTTTTTTAATTATTTCATGAATTTCCTGAAATAATTAAAAAAAAATTGACGTGGGGCTTCACACTATATTTGTGTCCAGCCAGGTACAGCAGGCAGGAACGGGCTGCCCCCAACCACCAGCTGCCTATTTGTACCTGGCCAGACACAGCAATATAGGGAAGCCCTTTTTTTCTTAATTATTCCATGAATTTCATGAAATAATTAAAAAAAAAAAAACGTGGAGCTTCTCCCTATTTTTGTGTCCAGCCAGGTACAACTAGGCAGCTGGGGGATGGAATCTGCAGCGCAGGGAGGCCCAAGCTTTCTGCCCCCCCCCCCGCTGAAAATTGCAGTCCGCGGCCGCCCCGGAAAATGGCGCGTTCATAGAAGCTGGATGCTGTACCTGGCTGGCATACAAAAATATGGCGAAGCCCACGTCAAAAGTTTTGGGAAAAATTTATTAAAAAATAAATAATAATTTAGGGACTGCATCTTTATTAAGTCCTCAAATGTCATTTAGTGTTAAAATAAAGGATTTATTTTAAAAAAAAATGGCGTGGGATCCCCCATAATTTTAGTCTCTAGCGGAGGTTAAGCAGACGGCTGGGGCAGATGTTTGAAGCCTGGGAAGGGGGTAAAACCCACGGAGCTTCCCAGGCTACTAATATCAGCCCCCAGCTGAATACCTAGCCTTTACTAGCTATTAAAATGGGGGACCCCCCCCAAAAAATGACGTGGGGTCCCCCCTATTTTAATAGCTAGCAAAGGCTAGGCAGACAGCTGGGGGCTGATATTAATAGCTCAGGAAGGGTGCCATGAATATTGGCCCCCTCCCAGGCTAGAAACAGCAGCCGTCAGCCGCCCCAGAAATGGCGCATCCATAGGATGCGCCAATTCTGGCACTTAGCCTCGCTCTTCCACGCTGCCCTGGTGCGGTGGCAGGGGGTAATAGTGGTGGGGTTCATGTCAGCGCCAGCTGCCATGAAGCCCAGGTTAGTAATGATGGGTGTCTATAAGACACCCCCATTACTAACCTACAAAGTGTTAAAAAGAAAAAACACACTACACCCAGAAAAAAATAATTTATTTGAAATAAAACACCATTTTATTTAATTCTTAGTTTACTAAAAAAAAATAGTTACCTGTCCACGTTCCTGCGCTGATCTCCCATGCACAGCTGTCACATCTGGAGATGGTGACAGCTGTGCATGGCTGCTGTAAGCTCACGCTGCCGGGAACACGTCCGCTCCCGGCAGCGGGAGCCACTGACTGAGGTTACCGGAGTGCATTCAGGCAGCGCAGCTCCGGAGACCTCCTTTACGGCAGTGCTGTACCGTGGGAATTTCTCACGATACAGCAGTGCCGTAAAGCAGCTAACCGGAGCAGCGCTGCCTTAACTCTGGTGAACCCTTACGTCATTCTAGCGGCGGCAGCGGTTCAGAGCGGTCACATTCTATGTGGCTGCTCTGAACTGGAGATCTTCGTGGGACACTCGTGGACTACTACGGAGGGGTAAGGATAAGGTTGTGGTTTATTATTTTATATTTTATTACAGGAGATCGATGGCTTCGGGGAATTAGGTGTCTAGGTGAGTATAGGTGTAGTTTTTTATTTTTTACTTTATTTTAGGTGGCGATCGGCGGGGACAGGTAATGTATAAACTAATTTCTTTTAGGTAACCACTGGCCACCAATGACATGTATCTAACATTTATTGGGGACACAGTAGGGCAATTTATATAGCAGGATCAGGCTGATGGGAACTACTGCTCCCATCGAGCTGATCCTGCTGGCAGGAGTGGAGGGGGGACAGACATAGGCCGATGGGAGTAGTAGTGTCACATCGGCCTATGTCTGCCTGCACGCACAGACACCCCGCACACACACACACCCCGCACACACACACACCCCGCACACACACACACCCTGCACACACACACCCCGCACACACACTAATCATGACGGGTCTGGGAGGAGTGGCTGACCTGTGCGGCCGTGGGAAAGTTCATGTGAGTTCATGCAATGCAGTCAAGCATGAACTCACATGAACCCTCTGAGGGCACCGCGGCTACTTCAAATGAACAGCTGATCGGCATCACCTGATACCTCAGCTGTTCATTTGAAATAACCGGCGGGAAAGCGCAGCACAGAACGGGAAAGCCGGCGGTGAAGTCTTTTCACTGCCGGCTTCCCCGCCCGGGTCCTTCGCTCCTTGGTGCTGCGCTCCCCGCCCGGTCCTAATTTACGATTGGGATTGGAGGTGGCGAGGGGAGCGGAGGATCGGGGTGGGAGGCTGCGGGGAAGCAGTATGGGGCTGTGTGATTGTTTAAAAGCCGGCGGCTTTTTACCGCCCGCCGGCTTTTAAACAATCAGGAGAATTCTCCCACGCTGGGATGGCATTCTGATGACAGGCTGGATCGCAGCTGAGCGCTGCCATCCAGCTTGTCATCCTTCACAGAAACTGCAGAGCGCAGGCATTATGGGAACTTCCGATTCCGGTATTCGATATTATAAAAGTATCGGAATTAAGTATCGGAATTCCGATACAGTGAATATCGGCCGATACCTGATATTTCAGTATCGGAATGCTCAACACTACTTACATCTCTACAGAAGTCGTTGGGCCTGCCAGTTCACCGGCTGAAATGCGATGTGCCGACACGGTGGAATTCAACTCTGACCATGTTGCAGCGACTGTGGCAGCACCGACAAGCCCTGGTGCAATACGTTCTGACGTATAGCCTGGGCCAACGAGATCCAGAGGTGGGGCAAATCATGCTGCAGGAGTGGTCTCAGATCAGGGACCTATGAAGTTGACGCGCCCCCTGAGCCGTGGGGTACCCTGAGCCGGGCCGGTAGACGCTGGGGGTTGTAGTCACTGTGGCGGTGACCCGGTCCGTGATCCAGGGCGGTCAATCCAAGGGTAATTTGTATATATGGGTTTTATAATGTCCGACTACGCCACCTCTGGAGTGGGGCAAAAGGGGCCGCCGCTGCGGAACAGTCCTCTGAAGCTGGTGGTTTTGCAGCAATGGTATTATTACTCACCACAGGAAGAGTGTAGCTTGAGGGCAGTGTGGGTGGATGATGGTGGTTGTAGTGCAGGGAGTCAGTAATGAACACAGAGTCCGTGTGATGCAGTCCCAAGATCTTTACTCACAGTTGTTGCAGTCCAGATTACAGGTACCAGAGCAATCTCACCCGTCGTGCTGTGCGTACTCAGTGAGGGGCTCAGTCCACCCCCAGATAGCTCCGGAGTACTTAGCAGGACCCCCTTCTGTGTGTCCTTTCTCTGGCCTTCTACCTGCACCTCACACCCAGTGACACTTCTATCCGGTATCCTCGGGCCTTGGCGGGCGACTTGTGTTCCGTCCCCTGGGTCCTATGTGGCTACCTTCTTAGTGAGACTGGTGTGGACTTTGGCCTGCAGTACATGAAATGCTGCAGCCTCCGGTTTCTAGTTGAGCCTTGCTATTTCTCCGCTAGTTGAGGGACCGGTTCCCCTTATCTGGTCTGACCCCTCTACCTCCTGGTAGCAGCAGGAGTACGGGTGGCCTTCTGCACGGCCCATAGCCCTAGGGTCCCTTCGGTTCCTGGAGCCTTCCTGCTCCCACTCCTCTCTTCTCTCCTTCAGTCCTGGGCCTCCCAGGCTAGGCCCGCCTCTGGAGCAGAGCTCATGCCGAGCCTCTGCTCCTGTCACTTTTCCTCCTCTGACTGGCTTGCTCTTTCTAAGATAGCTTCCTATTTATACTCTCCCTGTCATGTGCTCCGCTAAGCTGCTCCCCTAAGCACCCACTACATAGGACCCTTCCACCAGCTAGGGACCTGGGACTGTGCTCTCCCTTAGGAGCAATCTTGCCCTACACCCACTGCGGGTATGTGTTGGATGCAGGTGTTAGGGTCCCGAGCCATATGCCTTCCTTACCTGAGGGTGAGATACCACACCTCTGGGTGAGATGCAGTAACTCTGTGGTGACTGAACCCTCAGGGGCGCCACACACCCTTCTGCACAGTTTTGAAATGGCGACGAAGATGTTTAGTGCTGACGACGATGCCATTATCAGCATGACTATTCCGGTGATTTACATGCTGGAGCACACACTAAACAGAATTCAGAGTCAGGTGGTGGGACAAGAGGAGGTGGAGGAAGTAGAGGAGGAGTCGTATGCGGAAGGGATAACATCTCCAAGGTCCAGACGGTTGGCAGCACCAAGGCGGCAGGCATGGGAGGGTGGGGGAGAGGGATTAACCAGGGCGCATGGTAGCAGCCAAACTGTTGAGGAAGGTGCAGGAGCCGAGGAAGAAGTGGAGGACGAACTGGCGATGGGCATGGAAGACTCATCAGATGAGGGAGACCTTGATCACATTTCTGTTGTGCGAGGTTGAGGGGAGAGGGCAGAGGAAGGAAGCATGATTCTTACCTCGCTACCAACACAACAAGGACTTGGTCCTCCTGGATGCGCAAGACTCATGAGTGCCTTCTTGCTGCACTACCTGCAACATGACCCTCAGATTGTCAGAATTCGAAGTAATCCCGACTACTGGGTTGCCACACTCTTAGATCCCCGGTACAAAAGTAAATTTGCCGAAATAATTCCTGTCATAAAAAGGGATTGACGCATGCAGGAGTATCTGCAGACGCTGTTGCAGAATCTTACATGTGCTTTTCCACAAAACACCAGTGGTGCACGTAGTGAATCTCACAGTTCTAACTTGCCAACCGTGGGACTGTCGAGTCTTCATCACTCAAACCGTAACAGTAACACAGTATCTGCAGGTAACAGCAATTTTGTGGAATCGTTTCACCACTTTTTTAGACCATCCTTTGCAAGGCCACAGGAGACAAGAAGTCTGACACATAGTCAACGCCTAGAGAGGATGGTGCAGGAGTATCTCCAAGTGAACATCGAAGCCATGACTGTGTCACTGGACCCTTGCTCATTTTGGTATTCCAATCTGGAAAAATGGCCGGAGCTCGCCACTCACGCCTTGGAGATCTTGTCATGCCCTGCAGCCTGTGTTCTCTCTGAACGTGTGTTCAGCGCTGCTGGTGGTGTGCTGACAGATAAGCGCACGCGTCTGTCCACTGAGAATGTAGACAGACTCACGTTCATAAAGATGAACAAATCATGGTTTCGCAAGGACTTTTCTACCCCTGTGTTATCCTTGGGAGACTAAAACCTTGAGGATTTGGTAAAATCACCTCACCAACCGTTTTAAGCAACTGTGGGGCAATTGATGCCACTTAACCCTAGAACGCATGACCATAAAAATCTACACTTTCATATACCTGGGGCCTTTTAGGCTCGCGTGCAAATAACATGGAATAACTCAAACTCAAATGACAAACAACTATATACATGAAGAATACCTAGAGTTTCAAAATTCTAACTAAAGTAATCTTGCAGAAAATAGAAAACAATTAACAGGGCGGGCCTGCGAGGCCCCAGGTATGCGTTCTAGGGTTAAGTGGTGTCTGTGCCACAATTTTGGGAAAAAATGGAGACTCTTTTTGGAGTCCCCTTGCTGTGTCTTACGTGACGTTGGCATCGTCAATTCCAGGTGGGTTGGGTCGCTCCCCCCCCTTTTTAACTGCAAGAAACTAGATACACTATGGCTTGGGGTAACACAGATGGTTGAGTCTGAAGAGCTCAGAGGTCTGCCCCAAATCTTCAGTGTCTGCTAGTCAGCGTAGAATTTTTAACTGCATCTAGCCTAGGCAATACTTTGGGCGTAGTAGCCCAGCTGCGAAGCAAGCTGCACCGCCTGTGTATCTAATAAGAATTTTTAAATGCATCTAGCCTAGGCAGACTGTGGGGACCCCCAACCAAACCCAGACGCTCAGCCCCCCTACCGCCCCCCTTTCCTTGACAATACAATAATGTAACTCTTACAACTGGATGGGTGAGGATCGGTCACAGCTTTATTAACTCTTTATACTCATTCCATTAGAAAGGCATTTTATTTCTAAAATAATTCAGCTTGTTGCAGCATGCCCTGGGTCTCCACTCCGGCAAGTTGGCCAACAAGTGTAACTCTCCAACATGTCCTTTCTATTTCCAGGCCACGGAGGATCCTGCGTACTCGTATGCAGGACTCTGACCCCCCCCATCACTCTTAACGCTTGTTCCACTCCGTCCTGGAGTCCTGACAGGAATATGTCCAGTTCAATATTCATTAAGTGAACAACGTCGGGCCGTATGAGGCCTGCTTTATCTCCTTCCAGTTGTCGGTGTCGTACCACTACATCGCCTCTGTCTCTTCTAAATTTTGCCATCCGAATATTTATTACCCGCCTTGTCCGTTCGATGGCCGTGATGTCTCGCGCACCTTGCCATACCGCTATCGGCACAATCTCTGACCATACTATCGCTAGTTTTGTGAAAAATTCTCTGAAGCGCTCAGTGTCTAGTTTCATTATTGCCATTAGTTATGCGCTGTTATGATGACCTAGGTTGTTTCCCCCGGCCTGTATAACTAAGATGACCGGACATCTTGCCTCTCTCCCTACCTTGATTACCTCCATTAGTACCTGTGGCCATAGCAGGCCTCTAATACCTCTCTAGTTGAAATATGTGTTATGAAACTCTAATTTCCTCCCGCCTGGGCAGACTTTCGCCCTTTTTTCTGCCCAATACCTATCACCCACACTGTTGGCTTAGCGTCACCTGTAAAAGAAACAAACCACGTTAGGATAACAAGTCCGGTCTTATGTATCTTGCCAAACACGTGGATCGCCATCTCCCTATCCTTTGAACTTCCGTTTCTGACAGTCCTGCTCTTGCTGCTTCCGTGGCGGCGCCTATGCGGAATGAGTGTGTTCCGTAATCTTTGGGGTGGTTCCCTGCCGATGTTATGCATTTATTAAATATAGCTTGGAACTGGTATCTTGATAATGGCATTCCATCAATGTGTGATAGGAAGAAATTACTTTGTGATCTAATGGTTAGATATGTTTTTACTATTGTTACCCAACTCAGTGTACCGTTTGTGGGTTGTAGAAGTACCCAAGTGCCCCTGCCCGCTGGAACCGTTTTCGATTTGTGTATGCGTAGACGTATTGCATTATTGGCTATGACTACGTCCTGGTGTAATAAGCCTCCACTGGTGGTAATTTTGGATTGAGGGACTAATTCGCTTATGCATAGCGCCCCGAAGAAGGCGATCACAAATGCAGTAGACAGTAGTGTTGCTTCAAATTGTGAGTGTCATGTTAATGGTGTTAGGGATATGATGTGAGAAATCAGTTTTAGTGACACGGGACGGGACGTCTACACTCCTGACTTGGCTGACCCCTTTTCCACCCTTTTATGGATTGTCTGATGATGAACCTTTGTCACATCTCCCCAATTCAGTAGTTGGAAGTGAAATGCTACTCCGGTCAGACACCGCTGCGCTGACGCCCCTGATATGCCCCTCATAATTAGCTGGTGGAGAAATTCTATGGTGACTTGTGATCTGGCTTGTTCACATTGGTCAACCCGTCTGCCTGCTACTAGTCGTGTCCACTCTTCCCATGCCTTACCGTATGCTTGCCACGTCGACGGGGCAACTGACGCTCTGATTAATGGCATCAACTATTCGCCACTAGATCCCATAGGGAAGGTGGGCAACTGTTGCCCGATGGGTGGGCGTTGTGGAAGTGTGGCACCCCAGGGGTCTGGTTACCACAGTAATAGCAATATTACGTCTGAGAGCAGGTGGGAGGTCTCCTGGTCAGGAACCCTAAGCATGCAACACTTCCTGCCCAGTCCTGGGAGGGGAAGAACTTCCCCTATATAAACTGGGGCTGAGGCGGGGTTAGGGGAGAAGAAGAGGAGTCCCAGACAGAGACACAGTCTGGTCTGGAGTGGAGCAGATACAGGGAGAGCAAGATCAGGAGCTATGTGGGAGCAGTGATAAAAGGGGTCAGAGACTGGAAGCTATAGAGCTCGTGCTGACTGAAGAGATCTCACCGGACACGGAGTCCGAGGCAGTGGGGACTGATCCATACCCAGCAGCAGAAACCGACCGGCAGGGGATTTCAGGTCCTCTGGCCAAGAAACCCGAAGGCACGGTCACACGCAAGGGACCAGCACCGCCGTTGTGGAGCGGAGGCTACCAGAAGGCCCCGAGTCACCGGCCATACGGGTGAGCACCACACGGTACACTCAGGGACGTGGGCTACTTTTACCCGCTTCTAGCAAGGTAGACAGGGAGAGTACAATAAGTTGGGGAGGCCTACAACTCCGCCTGGCCGGGGGAGATCCTATCTGCTCACGGACTGACCAGGCCCCGATCGCTAGCCAGTACTCCCGGGAGGGTCTACCTTTGCCACCAGTAAAGACCCTGAACTACACCGCACCGTCTCTGAGTGGTTCCTGGTGCCTGCGTGCAATTCTGCTATCCCCATCATCCACGTCCGCTGCCCTGAGGCCATACCCCTCCCGTTGGGGGTTATACTATCCACGCTGCACAACTGTACCACCGGCCTCAGCGGTCTGCCCTGCAGCGGCGGCTTCATAACCGCATTCAACGGGTGGCGTAGTCGAACACTATAACATCTTCTACTAAATTCTGCCACTTGGTTTGACACCCTGGGCACGGACCGGATCGTCGCCACGAGGACTACTACCCCTATCAGATCCGGCTCCGGGTAGTCCCCGCGTGCGCAACGCTACACAACAGAGGCCCAGGGGGCGCGTCAACTTTGGCGTAGTCGGCAGGATTCCGTGCCCGCAACCACCGGGTACTGCGTGCCTGAAAAAAAAAAAAAAAAAAAGAGACTGTTAAACTTACCTGTGGTGAGGATTCCCGCCATCCGACGCCATCTTCTGCCTTCTTCCCGCCATCCGTGGAGTTTTCCCGCCATCCGACGCCATCTTCTGCCTTCTTCCCGCCATCCGTGGAGTTTTCCCGCCATTGGACGCCATCTTGAGGACGCCGCGCGGGAAGAAGAGGGGCGTGGACTCCGAAAGCGCGCGAGAACTGAAGCTCCGCCTCACGTCCGGACGTTGCGTAAGGTCCTGGAAGGAGCCCAGCAGACGCCGACGTCACAGGAGCGCGACGGAAGGTCCTCAACCCTGACGATCCACTGCGGAGCCGCGGCCTACGGAAGAGGATCATCGCAAGGTAGGCCATGGTCCACTAGGGGGGAGGAGGATGTCGGATACAGAGGAGAGCTTCACTGCCACAGCCACCGCCAGTGCCACCGCTGCAGCGGTCATGCCTTTCACTATGCCCTATATCCCGGGGGCAGCCTGGCTACCCCAGTACTCAGGGGAGTCACATACCCTAAATGACTTCAGAGAAAGGCTGGATAGCCTCTTCCAGGTGTACCCCCTCACAGAGGAGCAAAAAGTGAGCATCCTGGTGGCTCAATTAACAGGGGCAGCCCAAAGGGAGGTAAAGTCCTGGCCACTCGGGAGGAGGAGGACTGTCGCAGAGATACTAGCCCGGCTGAAGGACACCTTTGATACCCGTACCTCAGCCGAGATCAAGCTTAGATTCCACGGGTGCAAGCAGCGAGCACATGAGAATATAAGGGACTATGCACTAAACCTACAAGAGGCCCTGAGAGCCATTAAGCAGACCGACCCTGACGGCGTGGGAAACGAAGACAAGCTGTTGACTGAACAATTTATAGAGGGTCTACATTGCAATGCCCACCGAACCCAGTTGCGGGCAATGGCCTTACAGGACCCTCATCTGGACTTTGCACAGTTCAAGGACAGAGCCATCCGGGTGCTCTGAGAACCGGCACCAGGTGGCGCTGTGACCCACAGACGCCCTACTACCACTTACCACCAGGAAACGGCGCCCTTGTCGGCAGGGCCTGTGGGAGCTGATGCGCAGGCTTTAAACAATGACCCGGCTACAGACCTGCACCATCAGGTCCAAGAGCTAACTAAAAGCGTTGCTGCGCTAACCCGAACTGTGCAGTCTTTAC
This sequence comes from Phyllobates terribilis, assembly GCF_046119375.1. Classification (NCBI taxonomy): domain Eukaryota; kingdom Metazoa; phylum Chordata; class Amphibia; order Anura; family Dendrobatidae; genus Phyllobates; species Phyllobates terribilis. The sequence goes on along the minus strand of NW_027362761.1, from coordinate 349,992,174 downwards.
AGGTTTCTACTCCAGGGAAGATCCAGCTGGCATCCGGACCGGAGGACATCCCGTGGCGCCGACCAAGGAGGACCCCACCGGCCAGAGGAAAACCCAGCGACCGATACAACGAGGACGGACAACCCATCTGCCGCCGCTGCAATCAACCCGGACATATGGCAAGGTACTGTCCTTTAAACTGGCACAACCTGGGGTAGAGGGCCAACCCCTAGGAATAAGATCACCAGGCCCATCGAACTGGCGTGACAAATACGTGGGAGGACGTCCAGTCTTGCCTGTGGTACTGGATGGCATTCCTATGAGTGCCCTACTGGACACCGGGTCACAGGTCACCACCATCCCATACGTGCTCTTCAAGCAGTACTGGAATGACTCGGATATAACCCGCTACCCTGACGACGACTTGAGTATCATCGCCAGCAATGGTCAGCCCGTGCCACAGATCGGATTTAAAGAGATGACCATTAAAATCGGTAAAGTCGAACTGGCAGCACAGGGACTGATCATTGTGGACATTGACAAGCGCGAGAGTCACCCAAAGATAACTCTAGGAACTAATGTGATTGAAAATTGTCTTGCAGAGGTGATTCTCATTTTACAGCAGGTTGCCAAGAACGCCAGTTCCGGCCAGCAGCGAGTGCTCCAAAAAGAGATCCGGGCACTGATGCGACGGCAACAGGTGGAACTCTCCGGTGGTGAGATTGGTAGCGTGAGAATGTGTGACCCTTTCCCTATTGCCATGCCCCCGAAAAGTGAAATGATGATTTGGTGCCGGGCAGCTATTGGTCTGAGAGGTAGAGATTACCAGGCAATGGTGGAACCAGTCTACTCAGACAGTAGGCCCACCATTTTGACAGCACGGGGGGTGGTCGATGTACGCCATGGGAGGGTGCCCGTTCGCATCATAAATATCGGGGAGAGAGAAGTACACCTGCCCCGGTATGCCACGCTAGCCAAATTGTTCACCATAAACCAGAATTCTGTACAGGCCGTGGAACCCTTGCCTCCATCTCAACCAGAGGAAAGTAACGGCTCTAAGCAACAAATGGAGGACTGGTGTCAGCAACTACGTTTGGGTACTGACTCCACTCCCTCACACCAGAAACAGGGAGTCTATCGGGTGGTTCAAGAGTACGAGAGAGTGTTTAGTAAACACCCGTTAGACTTCGGGCGAGTAAAGGGGGTAGAACACCACATCCCCACGGGAGACCATCCTCCCATAAAGGAGAGATACCGACCCGTACCCCCTGCACACTACCAACACGCCAAGGGGATGCTTAGAGACATGAAGGAGGCTGGGGTAATCAGGGATAGCTGTAGTCCCTGGGCAGCTCCACTAGTCTTGGTTAAAAAAAAAGACAACACCATGAGAATGTGTGTAGACTACCGGAAAATCAACCGTATCACACACAAAGATGCGTACTGTTATGTTCTGCTACCAGAGCTAAGGAAAGAGAGGAGATCTGTCCCTACGATAGAACTCAGCTTAATCCCTACGATGTAACAGGGAACCTGATCCTGCGATCAGACCTGCTAAAGTCCTAAGCTAGTCTGTACGGAGACCTATAGATGTGGGGAAGGAATCCCTACAAGTACTAAGGACTGGGAGGAATATGGGACACCTCCTAACAGAAATAGTAGCAGACAGACGAACAAACAAAATATATAGAACATAGAGGTCAGTAGACCAAGCAAACTAACAGAGCAAGACACAGAGCACAGGCTAGCTAGAAAGTAGATATACAATGAAGTCCAGCAAAGCCAGAAGGGCGGAGCAGGATTAAATAGGCCAACAAGGTCATGTGACCAGCAAAGGAAAAAAAACCTAAGAGCAAGGTTCTAACAGTACCCCCCCTTCTAAGAGGATCCTCCGGATCCCCTAGGACCAGGCTTATCAGGAAATCTCCTGTGAAACGCTCTGATAAGTCTGGACGCGGAAACATCATCCGACCTCACCCAAGAGTTATCCTCGGGACCGAAACCTTTCCAGGCCACAAGATACTGCAAACTACCTCTATACCGTCTAGAGTTAAGGATGCGAGAAATTTCATATTCCCCGTCCTCCACCACCGGAGGAACAGAGGCAGAGGCGTCACAATCCGATACAACAGCTTTTTTCAACAGAGAGACATGAAATACCGGATTAATTCTCCAGGAGGTAGGAACCTCCAACCTAACAGCAGATTGGTTGACAACCTGAAGCACCTTAAAGGGCCCTACAAACTTGGGACCCAATTTCTTTGAAGGAATCCTCAACCGCAGATTCCTAGAGGACAACCAAACCATGTCACCAACAGCGAACAAAACCTCCTGTCGTTTCCTATCAAAGTAGTCTTTAGATTTTCTGTTGGCCTCCTGAAGATTACCACGCACATCCGTCCAAACTCTCTCCAAATCACCGGAAAAATTCTCCTCCTCAGGCACGGCAGATCCCAACTTGGAGAACGACCCAAACGACGGATGTCTCCCAGAACAACAAAAAAAAGGCGAACAACCAGCAGAAGAAGATGTATGATTGTTCAGAGCAAATTCAGCAAGTGGCAGAAACTCAGACCACCCCTCTTGATTGTCTGCCACAAAACAACGCAAGAACTGCTCAACATCCTGGTTTTTCCTTTCTGTCTGGCCATTAGATTCAGGATGATATCCGGACGAGAACGACAAATGAACTCCCAACCTATCACAAAAGGCACGCCAAAAACGAGCCACGAACTGAGGACCCCTATCAGAAACAATGTCAGTAGGAACGCCATGAAGTCTGACAATTTCCTTGACAAAGGCCTTAGCGAGAGTTTTAGCGCAGGGCAGTTTGACGAAAGGAACCAAGTGACACATCTTGCTAAAACGGTCCACGACCACCCAGATGACAGTAAAACCCTCAGAGGGGGGAAGGTCAGTTATAAAGTCCATAGCCAAATGTGTCCAAGGAGCACTGGGAACCTCCAAAGGACAAAGCAACCCCGCAGCAGGAGTATGTGAGGACTTAGATCTAGCACATATAGTACATTGACGCACCCACTTAATGACTTCCTTCTGCCATCCAGGCCACCAAAAACTGCGACCTACCAGTCTCTTGGTCTCAGAGATTCCGGGATGACCTGCCAACCGAGATTCGTGACACTCAACAAACAAATCTCTCCTAAAGGTCCCAGGCACAAACAACCTCCCATGAGGAGTGTTAGAAGGGGCATTCTCCTGTGCTTTAAGAATCTCATTTTCCAAAACGGAGTCCAAAGCAGCTATCACAACACCTTCTTGTAAAATGTTCTCCTCTTTCTCAGCACCGACTATGGGAGAAAAACTGCGAGACAAGGCATCCGCCTTAACATTCTTAGTACCAGGGATGTAAGTAACGGAGAAATTAAACCGCGAGAAAAACAGTGCCCACCTAGCCTGACGGGCATTCAGGCGCTTGGCAGCATCAAGATATATCAGATTTTTATGATCCGTAAGAACCTGAACGGGAAATTCCGCACCTTCCAAGAAGTGGCGCCAGTGTTCAAATGCGAGTTTAATAGCCAATAATTCCCGATTACCAATATCGTAATTCAGTTCAGTCTCCGAAAATTTTTTTGAAAAAAAGGCACAGGGATGTAATCCATCCCCGTTATCCTGAGACAATACTGCGCCAACCCCCACAGAGGAAGCATCAACCTCAACCAAAAACGGCCTAGTAACATCAGGCTGCATAAGGATGGGAGCAGAGGTGAACCTCTCCTTGAGATACACAAAAGCTTCAATGGCCTCAGAAGACCACTGAACCGCATCAGCACCTTTCCTGGTGAGATCAGTCAGAGGTTTGACAATACTAGAAAAATTTTTTATGAATTTTCTATAGTAATTGGCGAAACCCAAAAACCTCTGTATCGATTTCAAACCAATAGGCCTAGGCCATTCCTGCACAGCCTGAACCTTAACCGGATCCATCTCAAAACCTTTGCTGGAGATAATGTAGCCCAAAAAACTAGTTCTCTGTACAGCGAACTCACATTTCTCCAGCTTAGCAAAAAGCGAATTGTCCATTAATAACTGTAATACCTCACGCACGCTCCGCCAATGAGACTCCAGATCCGGCGAATAAATCAAAATGTCATCCAAATACACAACCACATTTTTACCGATCAAAGGTCTAAGGATGTCATTAATCAGATTCTGAAAAAATGCAGGAGCATTAGTAAGACCAAAAGGCATAACCAGATTCTCAAAATGACCCACAGGAGTGTTAAAAGCAGTCTTCCATTCGTCACCCTCCTTCATGCGCAACAGATTGTATGCCCCCTTAAGGTCAATTTTAGAGAACCACTTGGCCCCCATTAACTGGTTAAACAGATCAGGAATCAATGGCAGTGGGTAAGGATTGCGTACAGTAATTTTGTTAATCTCACGAAAATCCAGACAAGGACGTAAACCGCCGTCCTTTTTTTTTACAAAAAAAAATCCAACCGCCACAGGAGACTTAGAGGGCCTAATGTGACCGGCGGCCAAACTTGTCTGTATGTATTCCTCCAAAGCCTTCCTCTCAGGAATAGTAAGGTTAAATAAACGACTTTTAGGAAGAGTCGCTCCAGGGACAAATTCAATAGAACAATCATAGTCTCTATGGGGAGGCAAAACCTGCGATTCCTTCTCAGAAAAAACTCTCCAAAAATCCTGAATAGGAACAGGCAATTCTCCCCTATCCAAAGCTGCAATACGCCCATTACAACACTTGTCATAACATTTATGGCTCCAGGATTTAATTTCACTGGTAGACCAATCCAGTACAGGATTGTGAAATTTTAACCAGGGCAATCCCAATATTACTGGAGAAGGCAAGTTATTCAACACTACCAAATCCAATTTCTCATGGTGAACACCATTAATAGTGAGAGGAAATTCACAGACCTTGAGAGTAATATTCTTCAAAGGGGAACCATCCACAGAAACCACAGCAATGGGGGATGATAAAGGTTCAGGTTTTAAATTGAGTCTTTCCACGAATCCCCCATCAATAACATTCAGAGTAGACCCACAATCGACAAACACCCGAAATTCCATTAATTTTTCCTGAGCAATCGTGGAAGCAGCTAAAAATACACCCTTGGAATTTAAACAGGCAATACGGGCATGACTGACCATTTTTTTTTCTTTCTTCATACGAAGCTCACAGCCTTTAATCAAATGACCAGATTTTCCGCAATAGAAACACAAGCCTTCAAAAAATCGACGGTCTTTTTCTTGAGAGCGAGGTGCCACCGATCCAATCTCCATCGGTTCACCACTGTTAGTACACACATTCTCATAACCAGAAACTGACATAGCAGAGGATTTGCTCTCATTAACCCTTGCACGCAGTCTTCTATCCACCCGTATAGCTAATTGCATAGCCTGTTGCAAATCTTCAGGTGTAGGATAAGCAATTAGCAGGTCTTTAACCCTTTCACTGAGCCCAGCAAGAAATAGACTTTTCAGAGCAGAATCATTCCACCCTGTTTGAGTAGACCAACGACGGAAATGAGTACAATATTTTTCCACATTACCTGATCCTTGTTTTAAACGTCTCAACTCAGTCTCAGCTGATGCGACACGGTCAGGATCATCATATAATAGTCCCAAAGCAGAAAAAAAACTATCCACTGATCTGAAGCATGTATCACTAGGTTGCAAAGAAAAGGCCCACTCCTGAGGCTCTTTGCACAAAAGTGACATTATGAACCCTACGCACTGGGATTCATCCCCAGAGGACTTAGGTCTCAAACGAAAATACAATAAGCAAGCATTTTTGAATGAAAAAAATTCTCGGTGTTCACCAAAAAATAAATCCGGCAAACATACCTTAGGCTCCAAGAAATGTGCTCCAGGACAGTTACTCACGTGCTGACGGAGCTCGGCCACCTCCAGAGAGAGTCCCTGCAGGCGATGAACCAAATCCTGAACCGACACCATGATGGAACAGAAAAATCTTTCCTTAGAGAATTTGCTGGCTGGACTTACTGTTATGTTCTGCTACCAGAGCTAAGGAAAGAGAGGAGATCTGTCCCTACGATAGAACTCAGCTTAATCCCTACGATGTAACAGGGAACCTGATCCTGCGATCAGACCTGCTAAAGTCCTAAGCTAGTCTGTACGGAGACCTATAGATGTGGGGAAGGAATCCCTACAAGTACTAAGGACTGGGAGGAATATGGGACACCTCCTAACAGAAATAGTAGCAGACAGACGAACAAACAAAATATATAGAACATAGAGGTCAGTAGACCAAGCAAACTAACAGAGCAAGACACAGAGCACAGGCTAGCTAGAAAGTAGATATACAATGAAGTCCAGCAAAGCCAGAAGGGCGGAGCAGGATTAAATAGGCCAACAAGGTCATGTGACCAGCAAAGGAAAAAAAACCTAAGAGCAAGGTTCTAACACGTACCCCTTACCAAGGATAGAGGAGTCTTTGGCTGCTTTAAAATCTGCTAACTTCTTCTCCACTTTGGATCTCACTAGCGGGTACTGGCAGGTTCCTGTAGCAGAGGCGGACCGGGAGAAGACCGCATTCACCACCCCGATGGGACTTAGCGAGTTTACCTGCATGCCGTTCGGACTCTGCAACGCACCAGGAACCTTCCAACGATTGATGGAATGCTGTCTGGGACACCGGAACTTTGAGACGGTCCTGCTGTACCTGGACGATGTTATAGTTTATTCCAAAACCTACGAGGACCACCTGAAACACCTGGCGGAAGTGTTTGAAGCCCTGGCAAACTACGGTCTGAAGGTGAAACCGTCGAAGTGTCACCTGCTAAAACCAAAAGTGCAGTACCTGGGACACGTGGTGAGTGCTGACGGAGTGGTTCCCGACCCTGATAAGATCACCGCGATTAAGGAATGGCCAAGACCCTCTAGCGTAAGGGAAGTACGGCAGTTCCTCGGGTTGGTAGGCTACTACCGAAGATTCATTCCCGGTTTCACCAAAAAGGCAGCTCCTATGCAGGACCTCCTGATAGGCCAGTCCAGGAAGGCCAAGAACCAGAAGCCGCCCTTCAGATGGGAGAAGCTGGAAGAAGAGTCCTTCCGCCAGCTGAAGATGGCCCTCACGGGGGATGAAATCCTGGCATACCCTGATTACAGCCAGCCCTTTATCCTCTACACCGACGCAAGTAACATCGGGCTAGGAGCCGTACTGTCCCAGATCCAGCAGGGGAGAGAACGGGTAATTGCTTACGCCAGCCGAAAACTGCGACCCACCGAAAGAAACCCTGAGAATTACAGCTCATTCAAGCTAGAGTTCCTGGCAGTGGTGTGGGCAGTCACCGAACGCTTTAAGCACTACCTCGCCTCTTCCCGGTTCACCGTGTACACGGATAACAACCCGTTGACACACCTGGACACTGCAAGACTCGGTGCCCTGGAGCAGAGATGGATGGCCCGCCTGTCCAACTATGAATTCACGATCAAATACCGGGCAGGACGCTCCAATACCAACGCGGATGCCTTGTCCAGAATGCCAAACCTACCGGACATAGGGGAAGATCCAGAGGAACTGGAAGAAGTTGAACTCCCCGCGTTCCACCGTCATGGGACTACCCAGTATTCCCACCGTGTAAGGGGTAAGCAATCCGCTACGTTCAACCCCTTACCTCATTACAACTGGGCGGAAACGCAAGACAGTGACCTCGCCGTCCGACTGGTGAAGGAGATGCTGACTCAGCCAGATGCTCGCCTTGACCCAGACGCTCCGGAGGAAACCAAGCAACTGTGGGCTGAGAAGAGTCGACTGTTCCTTTACAAGGGGAAGTTGTGCCGTAGAATGGTTAACTCCCGGACGCATGAACTGATCTGGCAAGTAGTGGTGCCAAGAAGAGACGCGGCTATGGTACTGGAGGCATACCACGACGGAGCTGGGCACTTCGGATGGAAGAAGCTGGAGTTCCTGCTGCGCGGGCGGTTCCACTGGGTAGGCATGAGAGGAACCATCGAGAGGTGGTGCAGAGACTGTGGCCCATGCAACCTAAGAAGGAAGGACCATGCCAGTCAGAAGACTCCCCTGCAGTCCATCGTCACCAGGCAGCCGTTGGAACTGGTAGCCTTGGATCATGTAAAACTGCCCCCCAGCAGAAGTGGCTACGTCTATGCGTTAACCATCGTGGATCACTACTCCCGGTTCTTGGTTGTAGTCCCCGTCAAGGACTTAACGGCTCAAACAGCAGCTAGAGCCTTTCAGCAGCACTTCTGCCGTCCACACGGATACCCAGAGCAGGTGCTGACGGACCAGGGACCTGTCTTTGAAGCGGAAGTCTTCCAGGAGTTCTGCACTCTGTATGGCTGCCGGAAGATAAGAACAACACCCTATCATCCGCAAACCAATGGACTCTGCGAGAAGATGAACCAGGTGGTGATAGACCTTCTGAAAACGTTGCCCCTGGAAGAACGCAGTCTGTGGCCTGAGAAACTGCCTGATCTGGTGGACCTATACAACCACATCCCTGTAGGTTCTACCAACTGTACCCCGGCTTACCTAATGAGAGCAAGACCTGGTAAGCTGCCTGTTGATCTGGATATGGGAGTCCTGACACCCGAGGACACTTCACCAGAAGCAGACTGGGACACAGAGAGGCAGCAGCAGTACCGGAAAGTACAGGAGAGCGTTGAGCGAAGTCTCTGTCAAGCAAGAGAAAGACAGGAGAAGACTTACAACCAGTATGCTCCCGCTGTTCCCCTGGTACCTGGAGAGCAGGTCTTGAAAAGGAAGAGACGGCTCCACAAGTTGGACGACCAGTGGGAGAAGGACCCGTACACCGTACTGCCATCAAGCCATGAAAACCCAAAAATCTGCACAATCAGTAAGGATGGAGGAGAAACCACAGCCATTGTCTCCCGAGATCACCTGAAGAAGTGTCCCGAGCAGCTACGAAACCCTGAAGAAGATCAAGAAAACCCTCGACCCGCAGAGGAAAGGGAAGAAATGGTCAGTACTGTACTCGGAGACTTCCCTCGGTCTTGGACACAAGTAAATGGCGCTGTTGTGGTACCCGTCCTCACCTTCCTCCAGCCAGCATCCCAAGTGCCTACGGAAAAACAGGTAGAGCTGGAAGAGCAGCCGGTCCAGGAGGCAGAAGACCCCACACAAGCAGACCAGGAGAATCGACCCTCTGCTTATAGTGAGCCTGCCGTGCCCCTAGTGAGCCAAAGAACCCGTAGACAGCTGCCCAGCTTACCTTTGACAGCTCCTACACCCTGTAGCTTAGGACCGGTCAGTAAGCTCCGTAGGTCTACTAGGGCCACTAGAGGCCAGTTGCCAGTACGTTGGAGGATCTAAAGTGTTCAGACTGTTTTATTGGTATTTACCTGTTTACTGTTGCTTGTAAATAATTATGTTTTTCCAGTTATTTTATAGGTGTCTTTTGTGGATTAACCGGAATTCTTTGTATATATGTTTGGAGCGTAACCCAGGAATGGACTAAGACTGCTAAAGACTCGGGGTAGGACAGACCCCCACCTGGTTACGGCTCCCTGTTCTTTGGTGAAATGGACACCCTTATTGCTTCAAAAACTGCACCCGGTTGCGGACACGCTGTGACCGCCCTAACGTGTTTTCCCTTATTGTATTGTTCCTGTTTATACCCTGTTATGTTTTCAAAAATATGTTTAGTCCCGGAGTACTAAATTTTACTAGGGGGGAATGTGGCACCCCAGGGGTCTGGTTACCACAGTAATAGCAATATTACGTCTGAGAGCAGGTGGGAGGTCTCCTGGTCAGGAACCCTAAGCATGCAACACTTCCTGCCCAGTCCTGGGAGGGGAAGAACTTCCCCTATATAAACTGGGGCTGAGGCGGGGTTAGGGGAGAAGAAGAGGAGTCCCAGACAGAGACACAGTCTGGTCTGGAGTGGAGCAGATACAGGGAGAGCAAGATCAGGAGCTATGTGGGAGCAGTGATAAAAGGGGTCAGAGACTGGAAGCTATAGAGCTCGTCCTGACTGAAGAGATCTCACCGGACACGGAGTCCGAGGCAGTGGGGACTGATCCATACCCAGCAGCAGAAACCGACCGGCAGGAGATTTCAGGTCCTCTGGCCAAGAAACCCGAAGGCACGGTCACACGCAAGGGACCAGCACCGCCGTTGTGGAGCGGAGGCTACCAGAAGGCCCCGAGTCACCGGCCATACGGGTGAGCACCACACGGTACACTCAGGGACGTGGGCTACTTTTACCCGCTTCTAGCAAGGTAGCCAGGGAGAGTACAATAAGTTGGGGAGGCCTACAACTCCGCCTGGCCGGGGGAGATCCTATCTGCTCACGGACTGACCAGGCCCCGATCGCTAGCCAGTACTCCCGGGAGGGTCTACCTTTGCCACCAGTAAAGACCCTGAACTACACCGCACCGTCTCTGAGTGGTTCCTGGTGCCTGCGTGCAATTCTGCTATCCCCATCATCCACGTCCGCTGCCCTGAGGCCATACCCCTCCCGTTGGGGGTTATACTATCCACGCTGCACAACTGTACCACCGGCCTCAGCGGTCTGCCCTGCAGCGGCGGCTTCATAACCGCATTCAACGGGTGGCGTAGTCGAACACTATAACATCTTCTACTAAATTCTGCCACTTGGTTTGACACCCTGGGCACGGACCGGATCGTCGCCACGAGGACTACTACCCCTATCAGATCCGGCTCCGGGTAGTCCCCGCGTGCGCAACGTTACACAACAGAGGCCCAGGGGGCGTGTCAGAAGAGCTCTGTGAAAATCTGCCAATTGAATTGTTATAAAGCGTTAGCAGCAGCTTTAGACCCCTCAGCATAGTGGCTAGCGCGGACCCATACATTGTGTTTTAGGCACAGAAATGCTAGCCTGGGTAGTAGGCCTAGCACTGGGGGAGACGATGATGCCATCTTATTAATGCAGTGCGCTAGGCTGGTGTTTTTTGTTATGAAGCGTATATTTTTGTAAGCCAGGCGCGCGCCCCATATTTCTATTGCTACCACTATTGGGAAGAAAAATTATTTTCAGGGCTAGATGCAGCTAAAAATTATTATTAATTTAAAAGCTGGTGGAGCTTGGTATAGATGCACTAATACAATGAGTCCCACACACTGCTAGAAGGCCAAATATTTTTTCAGAGCTAGATGCAGATAAAAATTATTTTTCATTTGCAACCTGATGGAGGTCAGTATAGATGGACTAATAGACCAAGTCCCACACACAGCTAGAAGGCCAAATATTTTTTCAGAGCTAGATGCAGATAAAAATTATTTTTAATTTGCAACCTGATGGAGGTCAGTATAGATGGAGTAATAGAGAAAGTCCCACACTGCTAGAAGGCCAAATATTTTTTCAGAGCTAGATGCAGACAAAAAATTATTTTTAATTTGCAACCTGATGGAGGTCAGTATAGATGGACTAATAGAGAAAGTCCCACACACTGCTAGAAGGCCAAATATTTTTTCAGAGCTAGATGCAGATAAAAATTATTTTTAATTTGCAACCTGATGGAGGTCAGTATAGATGGACTAATAGAGAAAGTCCCACACACTGCTAGAAGGCCAAATATTTTTTCAGAGCTGGATGCAGATAAAAATTATTTTTAATTTGCAACCTGATGGAGGTCAGTATAGATGGACTAATAGAGAAAGTCCCACACACTGCTAGAAGGCCAAATATTTTTTCAGAGCTAGATGCAGAAAAAAATTATATTCAGTTTGCAACCTGATGGAGGTCAGTATAGATGGACTAATAGAACAAGTCCCACACACAGCTAGAAGCCCAAATATTTTTTCAGAGGTAGATGCAGATAAAAATTATTTTTAATTTGCAACCTGATGGAGGTCAGTATAGATGGACTAATAGAGAAAGTCCCACACACTGCTAGAAGGCCAAATATTTTTTCAGAGCTAGATGCAGACAAAAAATTATTTTCAGTTTGCAACCTGATGGAGGTCAGTATAGATGGACTAATAGAACAAGTCCCACACACAGCTAGAAGCCCAAATATTTTTTCAGAGGTAGATGCAGAAAAATATTATATTCAGTTTGCAACCTGATGGAGGTCTGTATAGATGGATTAATAGAACAAGTCCCACACACTGCTAGAAGGCCAAATATTTTTTCAGAGCTAGATGCAGAAAAAAATTATATTCAGTTTGCAACCTGATGGAGGTCAGTATAGATGGACTAATAGAACAAGTCCCACACACAGCTAGAAGCCCAAATATTTTTTCAGAGGTAGATGCAGAAAAAAATTATATTCAGTTTGCAACCTGATGGAGGTCTGTATAGATGGATTAATAGAACAAGTCCCACACACTGCTAGAAGGCCAAATATTTTTTCAGAGCTAGATGCAGAAAAAAATTATATTCAGTTTGCAACCTGATGGAGGTCAGTATAGATGGACTAATAGAACAAGTCCCACACACAGCTAGAAGCCCAAATATTTTTTCAGAGGTAGATGCAGAAAAAAATTATATTCAGTTTGCAACCTGATGGAGGTCTATATAAATGGATTAATAGAACAAGTCCCACACACAGCTAGAAGCCCAATATTTTTTCAGAGGTAGATGCAGAAAAAAAATATATTCAGTTTGCAACCTGATGGAGGTCAGTATAGATGGACTAATAGAGAAAGTCCCACACACTGCTAGAAGGCCAAATATTTTTTCAGAGGTAGATGCAGATAAAAATTATTTTTAATTTGCAACCTGATGGAGGTCAGTATAGATGGACTAATAGAACAAGTCCCACACACAGCTAGAAGCCCAAATATTTTTTCAGAGGTAGATGCAGAAAAAAATTATATTCAGTTTGCAACCTGATGGAGGTCTGTATAGATGGATTAATAGAACAAGTCCCACACACAGCTAGAAGCCCAATATTTTTTCAGAGGTAGATGCAGAAAAAAAATATATTCAGTTTGCAACCTGATGGAGGTCAGTATAGATGGACTAATAGAGAAAGTCCCACACACTGCTAGAAGGCCAAATATTTTTTCAGAGCTAGATGCAGAAAAAAATTATATTCAGTTTGCAACCTGATGGAGGTCAGTATAGATGGACTAATAGAACAAGTCCCACACACTGCTAGAAGCCCAAATATTTTTTCAGAGCTAGATGTAGAAAAAAATTATATTCAATTTGCAACCTGATGGAGGTCAGTATAGATGGACTAATAGAATGATGCTATGCCCAAAAGATTTTACTTCACTAGGTGCAGTAAAAAAATTGGTATTCTATACACAGGTGGTATATCTTGCAACACAGATAGGCTACTCCACTGACTAACACACTCTGCAATAGGCCAAAAAGGATTAGCTTTGCTAGATTCAGCCAAATGCTGTGAAAAAAACTTGCACAGCACTGGCACAGACCTGCCTGGCAAAAACTGATAGGAACTGATGTAACCTAGTCCTGAAAAGGACTGCAATTACAATTAGTCTTTACTCCCACAATCTATCTATTTAAGAGCACAGACCTGCCTGATAAAAGTCGTAGGAAATGCTGTAACCTAGTCATTAAAAGGACTGCAATCACAACTATTCCCTACTCCCAAGCTATCTGTAGATTTGTGCGAAAATTGGCTTGAAATTAACAAGGTATAGCGCACACAGCAACAGCGGTGCCGTCTAACACGCAGCTGCAGCAGTGAGAAAATGGTGGCGACGGGGAAAATGGCTTGGTCTTATAGGGCAAGGACATGTGACATACACTGCCAATGACACATGCCCTTGCTTGTGTGAAAAAAGCACTTCGCTCCGTGTGTGCGCTGCTGATAGGCTGACAGATTGCACCTCCCCACTGTAAATGCGGGAAAGAGAAAAAAAAATGGAGATCTTCATTATTCCTGCAGAGATCCATCCCCTGCCCCTCCCCCCACCCCGCTGTACACTCAAACTGCGTATTAACATTAATTTTCATCATTACTGAGAAAAAATCCAGTTATGATTTTGGTGCACGAACAGTTATCGAACATAACCTCGAACAGCCGAATTTTTCTCAAATCGTTCGTGTTCGCCGAACGGCTCGAACACCGCCCAAAACAGCTCGAATTTGAGATTGGCGAACAGTTCGAGTAGAACAACGCTCATCTCTAATCATAATGTGTTGGGGCACTGTGGGTCATCATACTGTGTGGGGGAATTCTTGTATGTTTGGGGGCATCATACTCTATGAGAGCCATGGAAGGGTTATTATAGTAGGTAAGAACCCTAAGGGGCATCAGTATGGGAAAAATAACTGTGCATGTTCCTCTCCCTGTCTATAAAAGTTGGGAGGTAGCCCCTTCTGTGACTTCACCTGTGTGCAGTGATTGGACTTTTGCTATGGGGCTCCAAAATTTCTATGTATGTCCTTGCTCAGGGGTATTATTACAATAAAGATGCACTGGGGGTGATTATTACAAGGAGGAACAATAGGGTACATTATAAGGTGGCACACTGAGGGATCATTGTTATAAAGAAAGCACAAAAGGTATTATTATTATTATAAAAAAAAAAGCAAAGGGGGTATTTTTTTTATTATTATACGGATATACAGGGTCATTATTATTGAAGGAGCCAAAGGAGATATTATAATTAAAGGAGGCACAGGGAGACATTATTACTATATGGTGCTGTATAAGTGTAAAGAGGCACAGGGCAATATTATTACCGTGTCATGATACTATTGTCTGATAACCTGGGACCAGGGGCTCCTACCCTGTCCCTATCGCTAGGGGCACCTTAGCTATCCCTGCTCCTCAGGTTACTTCTCATGGTGAAGTCACGGGGGGCCACGTACCTTGCTGTACTCCTGAATCAGCCCTTATCCCCTCCCCAACCCACGGAAGTGGGGAGGAATAGTGTATGTAAATACACAAACCAGACAAACAAGGAAAGGACATACAGGGATAAATGAAAATACCAAACATACAAAATATGCACTCACAGACAACAGAGGGAATCCAAAGGGATTAGGAAGGTAAATAAAAATAGAAGAGGAAAGGACTATGCACAAAGCCAAAACACCAAGCAACAGTCACGGAACAACTCTCCTTAAACGCCTCTACCAAACACCGAATCCTCCACTCCTCACCAGGCAGTACAAGACTTTACACTGGCAATCCAGATTGCTAGAGCAGAGACTATATAGGAGAGGGGAATGGCTGATACTGCACAGCTGAGAACTTCCAAGAAGGAAGCTACAGAGACTCAAAGCTGAGCAGTTTAACTCTTGCACTGCTGAAAGAAACCAGCACCATTTAATAAGAGGGAGAAGTGCTTCTATTCAATGCAGGAGTCCGTGAACTTAGACGCTGCAGTCTTCTGGCTCCTCTCTGTCGTGGTAAACCCGTGACAGAGACAAGATGTGACAGGATGTGTCGGATGAAAGGAACAGACCAATCTAACCGCATAGACGTCAGATGACAGTACCTACATCCTCTCTTCAGGACCGTAACCCTTCCAGTTTGCCAGATACTGAAGAGACCGACGAAGCAAGCGTGAATCCATCATCTTAGCTTTCTGAAACTCCAAATTCCCATCACCCATGACTAAAGATGGAGGTAGTGGTGATGGTTCAGAGGACGCAACGTATTTTTTGAGCAAAGACCAGTGAAACACATTATGAATCTTAAAAGTAGGTGGCAAAGCAAGGTGAAATGCTACAGGATTGACGACGGCCACAATCTTGTAAGGACCAATGAACCAGGGACCCAGTTTCCAAGAGGGAACCTTCAACTTAATGTTCCTTGAGGACAACCACACCAAGTCACCAACACAAAGGTCCGGACCCACCACATGTCTCCGGTCAGCCACACCCCATCTTCTTCAAATTATTAAGAACCCCTTACCACACAGACATAATAGATAATGAAAATCGTTCCTCTTCAAGTATTCCTCAGGAACAATTCTTATTAAATGAGTTGAACTGACGATGAAAACTGTAGGCCTCAAAGAACAGGAACTTACCGGTAGACTCATGACAATGATTATTTACCGCAAATTCAGCTAGAGGTAAATAGGTAACCCAATCCTCCTGATTCTCAGACACGAAACACCTAAGAGAAGTCTCAAGATTCTGGTTAACACATTCAGTTTGCCCATTAGACTGTGGATGAAAAGCTGAGGAAAACGACAGAGGGATCCCCAACTGAGTGCAAAACGCTTTTCAAAACTTGGAAATAAATTGTACCCCCTGGTCAGAAACAATATTGGTAGGAATCCCATGTAATCTTATGATTTATTTGATGAAAATTTGCGCCAAGATCTTGGTGTTGGGTAAGGCAGATAAGTGCAATAAAACGAGACATCTTGCTGAACCTGTCCACCACTACCAAAATAACTGTATTACCTGCAGATACTGGTAAATCAGTAATGAAATCTACTGATCTATGAGTCCTAGGTCTACTGGGAATCACCAATGGTGGTACTGGGTAAGGCAGATAAGTGCAATAAAATGAGACATCTTGCTGAACCTGTCCACCACTACCAAAATAACTGTATTACCTGCAGATACTGGTAAATTAGTAATGAAATCTACTGATCTATGAGTCCAAGGTCTACTGGGAATCACCAATGGTGGAGAGACCCAGACGGACGAGTATGAGGGGTCTTAGTACGTGTACACATACTGCAAGCAACGACATACTCCCGAACATCCTGATGTGCCCAGACCACCAAAACACCGGGTAAGGAGATTACTTCCACGGTGTCCAACCTAGACCGAATCATGATGTTCACTTATAACTTTAAGACGCAGATTCACATGTACGAACAGTTTACCTAAAGGACAGGCAGCCAGGGTGTCCCCCTGAGCCTATATAACCTCTTTCTCAAGGTCAGAACTTATAGCATCAATAACTACTCTTTTCTGTAGTATAGGTACCGGTTAGCAATTATTTCCACCCCCAGGAAAACAACAGGATAAGGCATCCTCCTTAACATTCTTATTCCCTGACCTATACATCATAAAAAAGTTGAATGTGGCAAACAATAGAGACCACTTTGCCTGTCTAGGCGTCAGACGCTTAGCAGATTATAAATGCAATAGATTACCATTAGATTATCAGTGATTACCATGACTGGATGTACTGCCCCTTCCAGAAAATGACGCCACTCTTCAAAAGCCCACTTAATTGCCAAGGAGTTCCCTAGGAGTTCCCTGATTCCAATGTCATAATTGTTCCCAGCAGATGATAGTTTCTTAAAAAAATATGCACATGGACACCATTTACTAGGAAACACAGCCCGTGACAACACAGCCCCCACACTCACTTTCAGACGCATCAACTTCAACAATAAATGGCTGAGTGACATCAGGCTGAATAAGGATTGGCGCAGACGCAAAACATTTTTTCAAGGTATCAAAAGCCTCTCTGGACCAATTGGAAAAGTCTGTCATTTTTCTGGTCAGATCCGTCAAAGGTTTGGCCACCACCGAAAACCTTTGATGAACTTTTGGTAGTAGTTGGCGAAACCCATGAACCTTTGTAAGGCTTTTAGGTCCTCAGGACGATCCCAGTCCAGTACCGCCTGGACTTTTGCCGGATCCATGTGAAAGCCGGTGGATGATAAAAAATAACTCAGAAAAGGGATCTCCTGAACCAAGAAAATGCATTTCTCTGGTTTGACAAATAATTTATTGTCACTGAGTATCTGAAGGACCTGCTTGACATGTAACTGATGTGACTCAAGGTCAAGTGAATTAATGAAAATGTCATCAAGGTAGATCACAACAAACCTGCCTGCTAGGTGACTATAGATGTCATTTACAGAGTGTTGAAACACGGCGGGAGCATTAGTCAACCCAAATGGCATTAGAAGGTTCTCCTAGTGTCCCTCAGGAGTATTGAAGGCTGTCTTCCACTCATCCCTCTCCTTGATGCGAATGAGATTATAAGCCCCCCTGAGGTCTAGTTTAGAAATTCATTTGACTCCCACAATCAGATTAAAGAGGTTCGGAATGAAAGGGAGAGGATATGGATCCCTGATCATGATCCGATTAAGTTTGCAAAAATCTAAGCAAGGGCGTAACCCCCATCTTTTTCCTTGACAAAGAAAAACACTGCAGAGATGACGAAGGTCTGATATGACCCTTTGCTAGACTTTCAGCGATATAGTCCTTCAAAGCCTGCCTCTCTGGATCAGAGATATTGTATAACCTGCTTTTTGGCTGCTTAGCCCCATGAATAAGGTTAATGGTGCAATCATAAGGATGATGTGGAGGGAGTTCCTGACACTCCTATTCTGAAAACACATCTCTGAAATCAGACAGGTATTCAGACAGAGATTGGATACCCACCCTAGCCAGGTGCCCAAGCAGTGTTCTTGGCAATAATCGCTCCATTTAACCACCTCCCGAATCTGACAGTCTACCACAGGGTAGTGTAGTGTAAGCCATGGTAATCCTAGAACCACAGGAAAGGGCCCTCTAGCACATAATAGTCTATAAATTTGGAGTGCATGGCCCCTAACTGTAGATGCAACATCTGAACGATCTGAGTAAAATAATCCCTGGCTCAAGAGTGCAGAGTCAATAGTGATAATAGGTATTAATTTAGATAATACTTGTAGTTTGAGGCCCTTGGTCTGGACGAACCTGGCGTTGATCAAATTAAACTCCATCCAACTGTCCAGAAACGAAGAAATGACCACCTTATCTTTAGCAAGATGAATCTTGACCGGTAGAAAAATTGAGATCTACCAAAAGAGGAAATAAGTACACCCGGATTGCCAACCTCCCCGCAACCCGGGCTCCTTAGTTTTCCGGCAGCTGTTTACATAGGAAAATGGAAGGAAAAGGTACCCACAAAAAGACCCTTTCCACCACAGAAAAAGCACACTCCCCCTTATCGCAAACTACCATTGCACCCACAGAATGTGCTGCGCCATCCAACTGCATGGGTTCCATGGTAGCCTCAGACCCAGGTTCCCTTGACTCCGAGTCCCCCGCAAATAGGAGTGTCTCCTTATGCCTCTGATGAATACGCTGGTCCACCTGGGTGGCCAGAGACATGGCTGCCTCCAGGGAGACCAGGGTCTTATGCAGGGCAAAGGCATCCTTTACCCTTACCGATAACCCTTTAATGAACTAGCTACAGAGTGCAGTGTCATTCCACTTAGTATCGGTGGACCACCTTTGAAACTCAGAGCAATTCTCCTCTGCCAGCCGGTCTCCCTGCCAAAGCTGACATAGTGTGGACGCGGTCGGGGGTCATCATATATGTGACCTAGTGTCTGAAAAAATTCATCAACTGTCCGTAGCGACTGAGAGTTTTCCGGAAGAGAAAATGCCCATGCTAGGGGGTCACCCTGGAGGAGCGAAATTACGATCCCCACCCATTGCTCCTCAGTACCAGAGGAGTGGGGCCGCAACTTAAAGTATGGTTTACAGGCTTCCCTGAAGACAACAAACTTATCATGCCCCCCAGAGAACTTGTCAGGCAAAGCGATCTTGGGCTCCACCAGCTGTTTGGGAGTCGCAGTCCCCAAACCGGATGTGTTTGGTTTCTGAAAAACAACAGAGCAAAGATCTGCCACCTCTAGACTGAGCGCTGCACTAATAGGATCCATGATGAATTTAAAAATAGTATGGGCCAGTGTTACTGTCACAATACTATTATTTCGCACCATCCATCTTCCCCTCGACTTGGACCATTTTTCCTCTTCCTGCTGATGAAAAACATTCCCGCAGCAGGATGCTGCAACCACCATGTTTCACTGTGGGGATGGTGTTCTTGGGGTGCTGAGCTGTGTTTATTTGGTGCAAGACATAGCGTTTACCTTGGTGGCCAGAAAGTTCAATTTTGGTCTCATCAAACCACAACAGCTTCCTCTATACATTTGAGGAGTCTCCCACATGTCTTTTGGCAAACTCAAAACAAGCCTCACAATTTTTCTGTGTAAGTAAAGGCTTTTTTCTGCCGACTCTTCTATCAAGTCCGCCTCTATGGAGTGTATGGCTTATTGTGGTCTTATAGACATATACTCTAGTCTCTGCATGGGAAGTCTGCAGCTTTTTCAGGGATACCTTTGGTCTCTGTTCTGCCTCTCGGATTAATGCCCTCCTTACCAGGGCTGAGAGTTTTGGGGGATGGCCCTCTCTTGGCAGGTTTGTTGTGGTACCATGTTCTTTCCATTTGATGATAATGGATTTGATGGTGTTCCGGGGGATCATCAGAGATTGGGATATTTTTTTAAAACCCAACCCTTACTTGTACTTCCCAACAACTTTGTCCCTGACTTGTTTGGAAATCTCCTTGGTCTTCATGGTGTTGTTTGGTTAGTACTGCCTCTTGCTTAATGGTGTTGCAGCCTCTGTGGCTTTTCAGAAAAGGTATGTACAGTACAGACCAAAAGTTTGGACACACCTTCTCATTTAAAGATTTTTCTGTATTTTCTTGACTTTGAAAATTGTACATTCACACTGAAGGCATCAAAACTATGAATTAACACATGTGGAATTATATACTTAACAAAAAAGTGGGAAACAATTGAAAATATGTCTTATATTCTAGGTTCTTCAAAGTAGCCACCTTTTGCTTTGATGACTGCTTTGCACTCTCTTGGCATTCTCTTGATGAGCTTCAAGAGGTAGTCACCGGAAATGGTTTTTACTTCACAGGTGTGCCCTGTCAGGTTTAATAAGTGGGATTTCTTGCCTTATAAATGGAGTTGGGACCATCATTTGTGTTGTGCAGAAGTCAGGTGGATACACAGCTGATAGTCCTACTGAATAGACTGTTATAATTTGTATTATGGCAAGAAAAAAGCAGCTAAGTAAAGAAAAACGAGTGGCGATCATTACTTTAAGAAATGAAGGTCAGTCAGTCCGAAAAATTGGGAAAACTTTGAAAGTGTTCCCAAGTGCAGTTGCAAAAACCATCAAGTGCTACAAAGAAACTGTCTCACATGAGGGCCGCCCCAGGAAAGGAAGACCAAGAGTCACCTCTGCTTCTGAGGATAAGTTTATCCGAGTCACCAGCCTCAGAAATCGCAGGTTAACAACAGCTCAGATTAGAGACCAGGTCAATGCCACACAGAGTTCTAGCAGCAGACACATCTCTTCAACAACTGTTAAGAGGAGACTTTGTGCAGCAGGCCTTCATGGTAAAATAGCTGCTAGGAAACCACTACTAAGGACAGGCAACAAGCAGAAGAGACAAGTTTGGGCTAAAGAACACAAAGAATGGACATTAGACCAGTGGAAATCTGTGCTTTGGTCTGATGAGTCCAAATTTGAGATCTTTGGTTCCAACCACCGTGTCTTTGTGCGACGCAGAAAAGGTGAACGGATGGACTCTACATGCCTGGTTCCCACCGTGAAGCATGGAGGAGGAGGTGTGATGGTGTGGGGGTGCTTTGCTGGTGACACTGTTGGGGATTTATTCAAAATTGAAGGTATACTGAACCAGCATGGCTACCACAGCATCTTGCTGCGGCATGCTATTCCATCCAGTGTGCGTTTAGTTGGACCATCATTTATTTTTCAACAGGACAATGACCCCAAACACACCTCCAGGCTGTGTAAGGGCTATTTGACCAAGAGGGAGAGTGATGGGGTGCTACGCCAGATGACCTGGCCTCCACAGTCACCAGACCTGAACCTAATCGAGATGGTTTGGGGTGAGCTGGACCGCATAGTGAAGGCAAAAGGGTCAACAAGTGCTAAGCATCTCTGGGAACTCCTTCAAGATTGTTGGAAGACCATTTCCGGTGACTACCTCTTGAAGCTCATCAACAGAATGCCAAGAGTGTGCAAAGCAGTCATCAAAGCAAAAGGTGGCTACTTTGAAGAACCTAGAATATAAGACATATTTTCAGTTGTTTCACACTTTTTTGTTAAGTATATAATTCCACATGTGTTAATTCATAGTTTTGATGCCTTCAGTTCGAATGTACAATTTTCATAGTCATGAAAATACAGAAAAATCTTTAAATGAGAAGGTGTGTCCAAACTTTTGGTCTGTACTGTACATACCATGTGACACTTAGATTGCACTCAGGGGGATTTCCTTTCACTAAGTATGTGACTTATGAAGGTACTTGCTTGCACCAGAAGTTTTTAGGGGCTTCATAGTTAAAGGGGTGAATACTATTGATGAGCGAGTATGTTCGGTTAACCCTTTCGGCGAGTATACTTGGGCGAGTGCCGAGTATCTTCAGCGTACTCGGTGATATGTTTGAATCACTCCCATGTGCATGATTAGCGACTGTTTGACAGCTTTAATACATGTGATGATTGCTTGTTTATTTCACATTCCTCACATGTATTAAAGCTGTCAAACAGTCGCAAATCACGCACATGGGAGTGATTCAAACATATCACCGAGTATGCTGAAGATACTCGGTACTCGCCTGCGTATACTCGACGAAAGGGTTAACCGAACATACTCGCTCATCACTAGTGAATACATATGCACATGCCAATTTTTAGTTATTTGATCCCATAAATTTAATTTATGTCTATATTTTTCTCACTTCACTTCACTGAATTAGACTATTTAGTGCTGATGCATCACACACAAATCAGATAACAAAAATATTTAAACACAGATTGTAATGTAACAAAATAGGTAAAAAGCCAAGGGGGTCAATACTTTTGCAAGCCACTGTGTATAAATTTATATTCATATATATAAATATATATATAGTTGCAATCAAAATTATTTTAGCCCTTCATGATAAGTGTCTTTAGTATATAATAAGCACTCTGGCAGTATGACATATTACAAATGTGATGCACAGCCAGACACCAGCTTCTGGCAACATTCCTGAGGAATGTAAGCCATCCCTCATGACTCAGCTATGGTCATGGCTAAGATAAATAATTGCCTTGCACAAATAAGAAAAAGAATACAAAAAAGTACTTAAGTTATAGAATGTTTCTAGTGATATAGTTGAAAGCATAACGTTCAGTTCACACGTTCAGTATTTCATCAGTATTTTACATCAGTATTTGTAAACCAAAACCAGGAGTGGAACAATCAGAGGAAAAGTAGAATAGAAACACGTCACCACTTCTGCATTTTTCACCCGCTCCTGATTTTGGTTTACAAATATTGATGTAAAATACTGACCAAATACTGAACTCATAAATGTGGCCTCAGTAGAACATTGGCTACACTATCTGAATATGGTAAAAAGAAAAAAGCTATCTTCAACTGCCATTAGATTGCTGAGGAGTCAGGTGGTCAAAAACCATTGAGTGACTGCAAAAGACCTAGAGCAAGATTTGTTGGCAGCAGGCACTAAAGTTTCAGTTCGCACAATAAGAAGCATACTAAACGCTGAAGATGTTTTTGCCCAAATTCCAAGATGTATAACTCTACAGCCACAAAAGCACAAGTTCAATATTCTTAAAAACATATAAGTCACAGAAAGTTGAGTAAAGCTCTGTGAAGAGATGAAGCAAAACTGGAACATTTTGGACATTTGGGTAATTTTTCTGGAAGAGGCAGAATGAAGCATCTGCTAAAAAGAACAACCTTCTTACAGTGGAGAGTGGAGGTTTCTCATTGATACTTTCGGGTTGCATTGCTTTATCCGGCACTGGAAACCTGCAGCGTGTGGAAGGAAATATTGATTTGATCAAGTATCAGAAAGTCCTAGAAGTAAACATCATGCCTCCTGTTAGGAAGCTGAAGCTTGGACAGTATTGAACCTTCCAACAAAATAATGTTCCCAAGCATACCTCGATATCCACCAAAGCTTCATTTCAGAAGAATTCTTGGAGTATTCTGGAATGATCATCTTGAACCCCATAAAAAATCATTGGTTGGTGTGGTGGCAGCACACACACGCAAGATTATTAGTGAGCTGTAGGCTAAGATTCCTCAGGAACGATGCCAGAAGCTGGTGTTTGGCTATGCATCATGTTTGAGTCATGTAATAACAGCCAAAGGGTGCTCTACAAAGTACTAAAAATGCTTCAAAGGGGTGAATAATTCTGAGACTGTCAATCATTAAAAATGGCATTTTGAATTGAATTTTGGAGAAACCACTTGTTATATTAGATGTGCTATTTAAATTGTTTTCGTTTAACCCCTTAAAGACCGCCTATATGCATAAAAACTGTGGTGGCTAAGGGGCCTTATTCTCTTATCGCCATTTTAAAATGGTGATAGGGATAGAGAATAAGGTAATAG
Source organism: Phyllobates terribilis (assembly GCF_046119375.1). Taxonomy (NCBI): domain Eukaryota; kingdom Metazoa; phylum Chordata; class Amphibia; order Anura; family Dendrobatidae; genus Phyllobates; species Phyllobates terribilis. The sequence continues at coordinate 349,968,096 of NW_027362761.1, read as the reverse complement.
CACCCCCCAGAGTCGGGTGCTATTCTCTGGGGTTTCAGCTACCGGAGTTAGCTGGGACCCTGGAGTACACGATCAAGGCCGGTTTTTCCGGTCCCCGATCACATCAACAAATAACGGCGATCACGTTAAAAAAAGTGAGATCCTATGCAAAAATAATTTCTCTCTCTTCTAACATGATATAACATGTCAGAGGAGAGAAAATGGTGTCCCCGAGCTCCCCACGGTACCTTAGTACTGGAACTGCCATTCCCTGGCCTTCCTCCTCCTCATGAAGCAAGATGGCGGGCGCATGCGTAGTGCGCCCGCCAAGATCTGCCAGCTGGCACCAGGAATTTTTCCTATTGTTTCCTGACTTTTCATCATTGTGATAGACCCTAGCAACATTTTAGAGATAAAATTTAAATGTATTTTTTTTCATTCCACTTTGCATTAATTCCTGTGTAGCACCTAAAGGGTTAAAAAAAATGCTGACAGCAGTTTTGAAGTATTTGAGGGGTGAGGTTTTTAAAATGGTATCACTTTTGGTGAGTTTCCAATATATAGGCCCCGCAAAGTCTATTAAAATATGAATAGATCCCTAAAGAAACAGGATTTGTAAATTTGTTGAAAAAACGAGAAATTGCTGCTAAACTTTTAACCCCTCTAACATCCTAACAAAATAAAATGACGTTTAAAACATGATGCAGATGTAAAGCAGACATATGGGAAATGTTATTTATTAATTGTTTTGCACAGCATAAGTAACTGGTTTAAGGAAATAAAGATTAAAAGTTTGAAAATTGCTATTTTTTTCTACATTTTTCTCCAAAATTGCGATATTTTCACAACTGAACGTAAGTCGTATCAAACCAATTTTACCTCTGTCATGAAGTACAATATGTCACGAAAAAACAGTCTCACAATCACTGAGCTCCGTTGAAGCCATTTCAGAGTTATTACCTTATAAAGTGACACTGGTCAGATTTCTAAAATTTGGCCTGGTCATTAAGGTCCAAATTAGCTCAGTCACTAAGGGGTTAATTGGTTTATTGCAAACAGCAGAAAGTTTGTACATTTGGCTGAGAAACCTAATTTTCAATGTGGGTTGAATAATTTTAATTGCAACTGTAGATCTTCATTCACAACCAAATCAGAAGGGAATTTCTAAAATGTAAGCAGTCTAATTGTCACAATTAAAGAGAGCCTCATTTTATTGTAAGGAGAATCAAAACTTTCAATGAAAAAAGAACAAAATTCAATCTCCAGCTTTGGGGGCTGTCAGCCATCTTCTCTACTCTGATACTGAAAGACGAGTGTCATTGTCGTAGAGATGTAAAGACTTTTTGTCGTTGATCGGACATTGTGGTATCAGCGATTGTGGAGCATATAAAAGTTTACAGGTTTCTAATGCTAGGATCCCGTCTTAACATTATTTCTCCAGTGAAAACGCAACTTCCATAGCAATGTGTAACTATCTAAGAAGCAAGTATCAGGCAGGGGTTAATAAAATGAACATATTAGCCAGGACATAAGCCAAAGTAAAATAATGAACACAGTTAAATTTGGTCACACAGGGGCTTAGCTGAGGATGGAGCGTGTGGGGCATGGGCACCATTAGTTTGGTGCAAGGGCTCTCTAGCAACCACTCTCCCTCGGCCAGAGTATTGGGATACAGATCTAGGGCAGTGATCTGAATCTTGGTACCAGATAAAGGAAAGTCTAGCTAATACTCTGGGTTATAATGCTTGTATGAATATATGAATATATCGTGTTACTTTACGAACAAGAAAAAGGCATAAAGTCATCTGCTACAGTCCGTGTAGAAAAATGTAATTTTTTTATACAGAACAGCGGTAACTATGATAATGAAGTCAATGATAACCTTAATCCATAGTGATGTCATAGAACCCGAACTGATTCACGAGAATATAATGGCTGTTTGCTTTGCCTGTAGAGGTGAAATACTGACTCTGTAATGTATCTGCTTTGAATGTGCACCCATGTAACCAACATAAAAAGTGCCAGCCGTGTTAAAAACACAAATAATAATAATTATAATTGCAGTGATCTAAGGGCCAAAAAAAACCATAGTATAAAAAGCAAACTCCATCCAGTGCTTTGAGGGATGTAGGGCATCCCTGTCTCGGTAATTAGCCACTGATTCACTGGTAAAGTCTACATATTTCTGCATTACCAAGATTCTGCCAAGGTTCAGTAGTAGCCAAGAGAAATTTGGTATATTACACAATGTCAGTGATTCAGTTCAGTGCCACAGTCCATTTCATGCACTGGTATAGTGCCTCAGTGTATGGTGTCGAGAGGTTTACTAAAATCAGTGGTGTGCACAGTGGCAGCTTTGATGAAAGATCTCTAACAGGGCCCCCAACTATCCAGGAACTGTAATACTATTGGTCTTCTAATATGGGCCAAAGAGACCTTTTGACCCACATAGGCTCTAGGGCCTAGATGCAACTGCGACCCCTGCACCCACTATAATTAAATCCCAGAGTGTGGAATGGTAAGTTTGGAAACTAGTCCATCTAGCACTATGGACCAGAAGTCAAAAATAGGCATATGAGTGCTGCCAATGCTTCATTTTCCACCTTGAAACTAAGCATCATCATCTGGCGATGCTGTGGTCACTTATCACAGCTTTGCCAGGACCGTCCCCTGATAAAGTCCTGTTTCAGTAGTGGTGATTTAAAAGTGACCGCAGCTTCACATACACTGCTCGCATCGTCTCTCCACACTGCTTCTGTCCCCTCCTCATCGTTCACTGAAACGAGACTTCATTAGGTGGCAATGATTAAAGCAGTGAGTTGCAGCAGCACTGCCCCCTGATGGTGATTCTATTCAGGACGGTGATATAAGCTGTGGGGAGGGGGGCACTGCAGTCACTCCCACTGCTTCCATTACCATCCCCTGATGACATCTCCTTTCAGTTAACGAGGTGACAGGGTTAAAAGCAATGTGAACAGAAGATGTGGACCGCGTGAAAGAAGATGTGGTCACTTTTCCATCACCACTACTGAAACAGGACGTTATTAGGGGATGGTGGTGACAGAAGCTGTGGTAAGTGACTGCAGTGCTGCCCCATGCTGACGCTTCATTTCAGGGAAAAAAAGAAAGTAATGGGAGTGACGGCCGCCTTAGCAAGCCCATGAAGATCCATTTGGGAATCCCCAGTGCATGCTGGGAGACTTAAAGGCGTATTCCCATCTCCAAGATCCTATCCCGATATGTAGTAAGTGTAATAATAATATTAGCAAATACCTCCAATTAGAAATGTAGTATAGTTCTTTTGATTCCCTGACACTTATCCCATGTGCAGGGCATTGCTATAGCCTAGGTATTCATGGCTACGACTAGATATGAGCGGGACCCATGTAAGTTCGGGTTCTGGTACCCGACCCGAACTTTATTCCAAAGTTCAGTTCGGGTTCCAGAACTGTACCCGAACTTGAACCAAAACACGAACCCCATTGGAAAGAATTGTGACCCGAACATTTGAGCTGCAAAACTTTTCTCTCTCTCTGCAACGGACTTCCCCGGAAATCCGAACATTACAACTGACTTCCTGGAGAAGTTCATGTTCAGCATTTAGCACCGGACACTAACTGTCCGGTACGAACCCCAAACTTGTAAGTTCTGGTTTGCTCTTCTCTATTTATGACCACTAAGAGCTAACTAACTAACTGTCACTATTTGAGTGGTCGGAACCATGGATACCTAAACTACTGCAATGCCCTGCACATGGGGTAAGTGACATAGTGAATCAGAAGAAGTATACTACATTTCTAATTGAAGGTATTTGCTAATATTATCATTATTACACCTACTACATATTGGGATAGGATCTTGGAGGTGGGAATACCCCTTTAAACAAATCGTCATCAGAAGTGAGAGAAAAAAAATACACATAGAAAATGAAAGTAGAGACAGAGCCGTAGGGAATTTTTAATTGAAGTATGTTAAAAAAAAAGTGGTTAGATTATTAATATAAATTAAATAGACATATAGTATGAAATTCACTTAGCTTCAGACAACCCCTTTAGGACCGTCAGTGGCTGTTGTAAGCTGTTGCATTCACTAGCATAAAGCTATGAGAGTATATTATAAAGCCCATAATATGAAGATGCAAGTCTGTAAAATTATATAGATTATATGAATATACAAACCTTATAATGACTGTAATGATTTAGAAATTGTCATGATAATTATTGATGTTAATCTTTGCAATTTTACAAATAGAACTAAACAAGTATTCTGTAAGAAATCCTAATTTGGCATGTACCATAATAGTGTTATATTAACTAAAATAAAAAAAAGACAGAGGGTGGAAAATGTTATTTAAGATCCAAAGCCTGAAAGCTTATATTGAAGGTTAGCACTGGAGAACTGGGTCATAGCAGAAAGCAATGGGTCAGCGGTGAGGAACAGATGCAATGTGTTTACAGGCAATGATGATAATCTCTGATGACTAGGATACATATTCATTTACATAAAACATCCAGGATTTAATGATAATCTGATCCTTTGCGGTCCCAACATTGCCAGATTATTATTCTTAATATTATTATCTGCTGGATAGGGAGTGTTTTTTTCTACACATTTAACTAACCCTCCGCTACATGCTGATGAGAGCATAAAACGAAGGAGCCAGGGGACGATTATTATGCTGTACGTCTGTACAATACCTGTTCTATTTCCCCAATGTTGTAATTTCTCCATCTTTCAATATAGATTGCATTTCTTGGCCAGTCCTGATTGACTCACCAAGTGATCAGGGCATATGATAATGTTACTGCAGCCGGCAAGGACTTTATAATCCATGTGTTTCACAGCATTATTTCTGCCTGAATGAGAAAACATTATAACCCTTCAATAAAGCACACAATGCATAGTCAAGCATCCTGTTCCCCCTCTGAATCCTGGAGACGGTACGTTCGCTGCCGGAGGGTCTGCTGTGGGATACGGGAGATTTCCAGGTACAGGAGGATGGTGATTTAGTCCTTTGCTAAACTAAAACCAGATCTAAATACAAAACAAATAACAGCTGCACCTCCTAAGGGCTTCGCTCTGCATTCTGGGTGTCATTTTCTTCATATATTTATGCTGCTGTGATATCCTTGAGTCTGGGATAAAATAAAAACATGCTAATCTGCAGAGTTAATGCACATTTAGTATGTCATTGTACGTGGTGTTTTCTGTGATTTACAGTTTTGTCATATTACCAATTAGAATCATATTAAGGCTTTGTCTCACGTAATATGGTGCGTCCTTTGTTCGGATACAGTCCACATAAAAGTCCTTGAGAATGTACACAGTGGTAATGTAGCTTATGGCAAGTTCTTGTAGATATGTGTTGTATTTCTACTTTGTATATAACTACTTAGAATAGGCAATCAGTTTGTAGGAAGGGCAGACCCTGGCACTTTAATACTCACTTAGGTGGTTTTCCAGACATCTGTCCTTGCTATTACGAAGCCAAATAAAATGAAATACTTCTGCCTTTTTATCTATAGCAACTGGGAGGAATCACATAACAAGCAGAAGTCTGCATACAGCACTGTAATGTAGCATACTGTACAATAAATACACATTGAAGGACTATTCACAACATTAAAGTTATCCTTTATCCATTGGTAGGAGATCATTTTCTCATCACCATTAGGTCCCCCCACAATCCCAAGAACCGGGCTCTTAAGTGCTGTGTCAGAACTGAGTGGTGGTCACACATGTATGCCATATCTTCACATCTTGCCCACGTGACCGCTGGAGATAGTCCAGAACAGCACTTGGCATTTTCCCGTACTACCACAGACTGTCAAATAAGCAGGAGGCCTGTATCCATGTTAACTTCCCCATTCCTATGGGGCATTCATTCCTACAAGGACCGCCAGAGACGACAAAGTTAACACCTAGCCTGTTGGGCATAACCCTTTAACACTAGGACTACTGGACTCGTGACCCCGCCTAGAACTACTGAAAGGAGTCATTTTGACTCCTTGCTTGTTTTCGTTTATTTTTAGAGTTTCATTTGTGGTTATTTATTAATAATTATATTTTTTGTAATGTATTATTATTGTGAGATCCAGCAGTAATGCTTTTGATTGTTTTTTTTCTGCTTTTCTTATTTTTCTACAGAAAATAACAATAATTATAATAGACGTTTTTCAAACATTTTTTTTTATTCAAGTGCACACATATAAACAACAACTGAAGAACAAAAAGCAGAGAAAATGTAGGTGGAGGAGCATAAAAATGAAAATATGGCGCAGAATTCACCTTCTAAACATTTGGTGTTTCGCATTTTAGGCATTGCCTTTGATTTATGGCAGTACATTGCCCACACAAAGACTTACCACAAGTCTTACAATTTCCGACAGATCTATTTTTCTTGCACTTTTCTTTGATCTGGCAAAATTTTGTTTGAACCATCACTTCTGAGCATGTAGAAACTTGGGACGTGGAACCCTTTTCCCTATCTGTGACATAAGGACCACTCAACTCTCTCACAAGCGTTTGCAAAAATGCCTTGCGTGACATTTTTTGGTGGGTAATCTCCTTGAATATTATCCATGCATTTATACCCGCAAAGTCTAAGGCATTTTCAAATGCATGAACAGGCCATCTCCTTGTGCATGTTCGTGTGGTATATTTTCGTGCCATCTGATCCACTACATCTACTCCATATTTTGTTTAATTGTAAAACTTTACCGTTTCTGGAGTTTTTTTAGCGGAATCAGACGCAACAACAACATCTGGATGGACGGAACTCAAAATGACATTTTTGTTGGGCTTTCCTTGATATACTGTAAGTGTAAAATTGTCTTCATTTCTAAACACTTTAGTGTTGTACAATTCCTCTTTCATGGATTTTATTTCTTTAGGCACTTCTCGCCTTATCTTGTTCAGTGTTCCCACGATGGTTGTTCCTTTGCTTTTTAGCTGTTTAGCTAATTTTACTGAAGTAAAATAATTATCGGTTGCAACATTGCGACCTTTTTTCAAAAACGGGTCCAATAACTTCATTACCACATGGTCAGCTAAACGGTCCTCAGCACGGCGTGTGTCATCTTTGCCTAGATAAGGGAAGCCATTTGCCAGATATTTGCTCCTCTTATCAACAGCTAGCCAATATTTGTGGCCATATTTATCTGGTTTGGAAGGCATGTACTGCGTGAATGGACACCTAGTTTTGCTTGGGAAAAGTTGCTCATCCACCGTTATGTATGGGCCAGGTTTGTAACACGCAATACAATTTTCAATAAACCTGTCCCACACAGTAGAAAATAGAACAAACTTGTCCGTTTGCAGTCTCTCCGATCGAGTAGATTTCTCATCAAATCTGAGAAACCTCATAATTTCAACAAAGCGGTCCCTAGACATTGTCGCTTTGCAAAACGGTATTCCCCAGTCATTACACCAAATACTGCTAATCGAGTGACGGTTCGTGCCAGATATTCCACGAGCATAGAATATCGCAATGAATGCATCTAGCTCCTCATCAGATAGAGTAAACTGTAAATTATTGTTCCTGCATGCTTCTGCAAGCGTACAGTTCTTTATATGTGTCAATATATATGAATCAAAAAATAAACGCCATGCGCTCAAAGGACTATCGATAATGATATTTCTTCTGGCGTATCCTGTAGGGCCAGGTGCTTCTCGAAGAATATTTTGGCTGTCACGCCTACCAGGCAAGTGTTCTCCAATTTCAACAGGTTTCCATTGAATACCATCCGCTGAAACTAGTATTCCTTCAGATTCGCCTTCTCTGGTGTTTGTTGTTGCATTACCTTCGCCGCCATCGTTATCTGTTGTTCTTTCATTTCTGGGACGTTTTGCTGATTTTTTCTGTCCACGACCAGGAGGATGGTCACGAGGCAACATAACTGCATGAGCCCGATCCCCAGTTGATGTGCTTGGAATATCTGTAAAAAAGTTGATGAATATTTAGAATTTTTGTTTTGTAAGGGTCCGTGCACACTGGCTGGATTAGCGGCGGAATATCCGACCGGATATTCTCACCACAATCCGGCCCGTACCTGCCCGCTCAGGTACAGAGTGGAGTTTCATACCTGAAGCTCCGCTCCGAACCCCGGGCTGGAGCCACTGTCTGGGACGGAGCCGTGCTCGCGCGTAAGCAAGCGCTGCTCTGTCCCTGACAGCGGCTCCAGCCCGGGGTTCGGAGCAGAGCTTCAGGCATGAGCGGGCAGGTACGGCCTGTATTGCGGCAAGAATATCCAGATGGCTATTCAGCCAGAATTCTGCTAGTGTGCACAGGCCCTAACTCAGTGTGTGGAAGAACAAATAAATACACATAACTACTTACCTTCTGGATTTGTTCCTTCTGAGTCTTCAGATTCACTTGATATGTTCTGAGGAATGAAATCTTCATCACTGTCAGAATCAAATACATGTTCCTGCAATTCGGATTCCGATTCATCCTCCGGTATGGATTGCAAAGTAGCCAGAATATCCTGAGGCTTTATCAAACGTCTTCTCTCCATATTCCTCACAAATTCCATAATTCTATATAGTTCCCTGCTGAAAAATAGAAATGAAATGAAAACTAAAAGAAATAATAACTGTTCTGCCACCTTCAAAAGTAGGTGGGCTGAATCAGTTGACAGACAGCTAAACTATTTCATAACAATTCATACCTGTATGAGTCTTCAGAGCTCGTATGTCTGCGTCTGTTCTCTTTGTCTCTTCAGCTGAACTGAAAGTAAAGTTACTATCCAGAATACTGTCTCCTGCTAGGACCTTAGAAAAACACCACCCTTCATTAGCATAAGATAAGAGCCTAGAGTAAACAAGCTATTTTGTTCAGCATTACACAGTAATACAAGCAGGTAAAACACAAGGAAAATGTGAAAAGTTGACATGTAAATTGAACTACATCTATATGAACATCAGGGTAAATAAGACAGAGTGAAAAAATTATGCACAAAACTTTATAGCAACATTTAGTGACAAAAGGACCTCAAAATATAGTAGGGAGTCAAAATGACTCCCTTCAGTAGTTCTTGGTAAATTTTGAAAAAAACGCGCAAATTTTTCACCAAAATTATTTATTCTCACAAAATCTTTTTTCACATCATATTTGAGGAAAAGTCACCGAGTTTCAAGCCGGAATTCTGAAAAATGTAGTCACAGAAGAGAAATAAAAAACGAAAGGAGTCAAAATGACTCCATCAGTAGTTCTAGTGTTAAATGCACTGTCTGATAAAAATAGAGGGGTGTTCCCATTCGGCACCCTCATCTATTAAATAAAGTGCAGAACAGTGCAAGATGTGGACTGAAATTAAGTACTTATTTGAAAGCACACAATCCCACTGGTTGTTTGGTGAATGTGAAATGTGTATGTACATTTGTGAGTTATTGCTGATTGGGGTTTAGATCACATTTACAGAATGCAAATAGTCACTGGCCAAATGTATTTATACAACTCACTTTTCATCACTGTCTCCATTGGGGCTCACAATCTAAATTCCCTATCAGTATGTCTTTGGAGCATGAGTGAAAACCAGAGTACCTTCACTCAAATATGGGGAGAATATACAAACTCTTTGGAGATGTCATACTTGGGAGGATTTGAACCCAAGACCCCAGCGCTATAGTGCTAACCACTGAGCCACCCTGCTGCCCAAGTAAAACCACTATACAGGTAACAAGTATAATCACCATACTGTTACTTAATAAAATCCCACAGATCATGACTATTATTAGCAATACCGCTATATAAGGTTCAAATAATACCACCACACCATGACAATATATTACCACCACATAAGGACCAAATAATACCAAAAAACACTGCACCAATATTAACATGAATACTGCAATATAAAGAATAAATATTACCGCAGACCGTAACCACAAAATTCTGGCATACAGTAATAATATTGCCACCACACTAAATCCACTGTACTAAGACCAATATTACCATCATACACTGACCATAGGATGGTAGATACCAGTTCTAGTAAAGAGCTATCGGGGATAACCACTATAAATAGTCAATATAGGAATAGCAAAGTAGTAATAAAATATAGCATTTAATAGATATACAGTACATTAAAATCAATATTCTTTAATCTCAAAAATAGACAAAACCAAAAGCCGTCCACAAACTTTGGGTCTTCTGAATTAACCATCAACAGCTAAATAGCCGTGCATACATGCATACCACATATACTGAAATACCAAATCACAGATATATAGGGTTCAATAATCAACCTCAGTTCTGTAAAACACAAGTGTGTACAATTTTAGATATTAACCCTTATTGGCATTTAGAGTTCAAATTCATCAAGGGATAACATAATTATGCTCAAAGGGACAAATACTGTAATGTCCGAGCGCATATGATTCCTGTGGATAATCTCCAAAGGTGTATACCATACATTTCATACTTATACACCATTAATGTGTACACAGGAGATACCAGATAAAAATCAGTGCATATTGAAGTCCCACATACCGATGTTTTTCATAAATCCTTCAAACTGAGCACTCTATTCAAAAAGACAAATAATCCAACAAGCATATATACCAGTGCTTAGTCCAGAAAGGTACTAGTAACTACGTAGGGGAAATTTGTCACAGCCTCACTGCGACATTCATAGGGCTATAGCTGTAGAAAAAGTAATGAAACAGTCTCACCCAGTCCTACAGTGTACCATGGCTTAGTTCGTCCTGGTGTAATATCATCCTTCTATGTTTCACCACCAGGAATAATATGGAGGTATAATGCTCCCAACGCTATTCCTCCCAATTAGATTCATCAGGGGAGACTTAAGAGGGACTGAGGGACTCCACCATGAATATCAGCCCTTATCCTCCTCTCTCCGGTTACATACAAAAGACCCAGAGTTCCATATTGTCTCCCACTACGGAGTCTCCTTTAAAATCAGCCACGCTATCACCACGCTGCTACGTCACATCCGGTCACGTGGGCTGGTACATCTGGTATTTGGAGCGCATCCACCTCACGGTGGAATGCATCCAGCATCTCACAGGCGTCACATCCTGTGACGTCATCCCTATATCCGGTTACTGGAATGCATGTGTGCATCAGTGGAGTGCTTATTATCCACATTACTAGAGCTTCACTGGTACAAACCGCCCCTCCAAATCAGGAGTTTTCCGTACGGCGGTTGCAGAGGGAGGACAGACATAGGCAATCTACTTTAAAAGCCCAAAACAAAGGGTATATAATATACCTCCTCACCTCCACTCAGACGTATTGGCCATATTTATCACCATACGGCAGATACAAATTATCGGGAACAACGTTGTCATGGCAAATCCACCTTTTAATGCATCGTCCCACCCCTTAAGGGTTATGCATGGCTTCCAACCACAAAATATCATCACCAGCAGCTGGGCAGGCAAAGAGGAGGCTAAATCCCCACATACAAATGACCATATTAGAACTATTTCATATCAAAACCCGAGATCAGCAAAAAATGGGCAGCAGCTGTGAAGAGGTAGAAATTAGGCAATCCAAAAAATAAAATAAATGTAGGGACCCTGGCGAAGGTAAAGAAGCACTGGTTATGTAGGGCCCTAAATGAAAAAATAGAAAAGGATGCATACCGCAATAATACTAAGCTGAACCTACACCTCTTTCCCTACCTATCAGTGGAGGTCGGCACCCTAGAGACCTGCGCAGTGGCGCCCACACTCGGCGGCGGCTGTCCCTACACTCCTTTCCCTACAATGTCCCTCAACCTATAGAAAACATTTATATGAGACTTGCTCATTAAGCCCACTAGGTGCCAGTGTACGTAGATAATGGATCCATTTAACCTCTCTCTGAAGTAGAGCTTTGTCCCAATCCCCACCTCTCTGTGGTATCTTGATCTTATCAATACCTACGAACTTAACACAATCAACTTGTCCCTCATGCATAATGTTGACATGTTTAGCTAGGGGTGTGTCCTTCTTGTTGATAATATTGCGTAAATGTTCTCCTATGCGCTTCCTAAGTTCTCTCTTAGTTTTACCCACATATTCGATGTTGCACTGGCATGTGGCCTTGTAAATAATCCCTTTTGATCTACAGTTTATAAAGAAGATAATGTCATACATTTTTCCAGTCACCTTGCTGTCAAAAGTTTTGCTTTGTGTGATCACCTTATAGGCCACACAGCCGCTACATCTAAAGCACCCCTTGACAGTGGATTGAAGCCAATCAGCACCTGTTTTTGAGATGTAGTGGCTGTGTACAAGCCTATCACGAAGGGATCTCCCCCTACGGTATGTAATCTGTGGGGTCGACTTGACATAACTCCCTATGTCTTCATCCATCTGAAGAATTTTCCAATGTTTCTGGAGAATTTTTCTGACCTCATGTGCCTTATTTGAGTAAGTAGTGATCAGTCTGCACGTGTCATTCTCCCCCTGATCCTGTGGGGATGATTAAGGAAGAGCAGTGCGATCCTTCCCCAGGGTTGCCTCATAAGCCTTATATAAAACTTTTCTTGGATATCATAGATACCAGTTCTACACTAGAGCTTGTTCTCAGGTGATGTTTTCTCTGTGATTGGAGAGATTACTTTTGTTTTTGTTCTCTATTTGGCCTAGAACATATGATGACTTTTTTCATCCATTATTTGTTCCTGCATCCTGCTTAACTAGCACTCTCCCCACTTTTTCCCATCTCAATATAATCTCCATAGGTCTATAAGCATCCACTGTGCTCTAGACAGTAATAATGCACCCCCTTCCCCAGGGCCCACACAGTAGTAGTAATAACAATAGTACCCTCTCTGTGTCTCCATATAGAAATAGTGCCCTCTCTATGCCTTCACATAGTATTAATGCCCCCTTTCTGCCTCCATATAGTAAGAATGACCTTTCTATGCTTCAACATAGTAATGATGCCACTATTTTTCCTCCATATAGTAATAATGCCCCCACTCTGCCTCCATATAGTAACAGTACCCTTTCTATGCTTCCTCCTCTCTGTGCTGCTATGCTGTAATAACGCCCCCCTCTGTGCCACCATACAGTAATAGTGTCCCTCTCTGTGCCACCATACAGTAATAGCGCCCCTCTCTGTGCCACCATACAGTAATAGTGCCCCTCTCTGTGCCACCATACAGTAATAGTGCTCCTCTCTGTGCCACCATACAGTAATAGTGTCCCCTTCAATGCTTCTATGTAGTAATAGTCTCCTCTATGTGGCTCAATATAGTAATAGTGCCTGACTTTGTGCCTCCCCATGGTATTAGTGCCCCTCCATGCCTCCCCATAGTAATAGTGCCTTCGTCCTTGCCTCAATATAATGCAGGTAAACAGTATGCAGCAGCGGAGACACAGGCGGCTCAAAAGTACATTTATTTTAGTTAACAACTAATATTAATTATAGAACATGTATTATATGGTAACTGTTAGAACCCTCCTGTTAGTTTTTTCTATTTTGCTGGTCACATGACTTTTTGCCTATTTAATCCAGCTCCGCCCTCCTGGCCTTGCTGGACTTCAGTGTTACATTTACTCTTAAGCTAGCCAGGTGCCTTGTACCTTACTCTGTAGTTTGCTTGGTCTTTTGACCACTAGTACTTCTGTTTGTTTGTTTGTCTTTGCTCTGCTACAATTTCTGCTAGGAGGTGTCCAACTATATCCCAGTCCTTAGTTCTTGTAGGGACCCCTCCCTTATATCTATAGGTCTGCGTTCAGACTAGCTGAGGACTTAGGCGGGTCTGTTTACAAGGAACAGGTCCCCCGCTGCATCGTAGGGAATCAGCTTAGTCCTATTGTAGGGACAGTTTTCCTATCTTTCCTTTGTGTTTGTAGCAGTTCATAACAGTAACAATTTCTTTACAACGTTTGACAGTAAAATAAGCAGTAAATCACATAACAGAACAAATTATCAGAATACACTAGAATTCTGGGGCTAGTAGTTTAAAATGATCTACTGGAGGGAAGGGAAACTATAAACTATAGTGAGCAAGGGGCAGTCTTTTAAAGCTTTGGCAATACTCTATTCCTATCACAACTTGCTGCCCGTTTCCCCTATAACTCTCTATCCACTTTCGCGATGCCACTCTGGCATCTGCTGGTCCCCGCCTGACTACTGTCTTTCCCTCTATCCGTGCCCGGTACCATATGTCCCTGTCAGAGGTCCTGGTCTTTCCTGGTCGCTGACCCGACCGTGAATCTTCGATCTGACACCTCCGGAGCTTCTGAGACGTGAGGAACCTTGACTGGCGTCGCTTGGGTCTTCGGGCTTGATAATCGACATTTGGGCTGGGAACCTTGACTGGCGTTGCTCGGGTCTTCGGGGCTTGACTGTCAATGCCTGGGATGGGCGGATACATCAATATAGTAATAGTGCTCTTTTTGTTCTCAGGTAATAAAATAATAAGAATAAACTGAAGCTCATCATCTCACCTCACTTCCATGACTGATGGTGGTGTCCTCTTTCTTCTCTGCAGTCTGCAGACAATGTAGCAGGCATGATGAAGTGATGTCATTGTGCTGCCTGATGTCCTCTGTGTGAGCCAGAGTGTGTGACACAGCAGGGAGCCAATACTGCTCTGTTCTGTCCCAGTTTTTAACATTATTCCTGGCCTTAAGACACAGGTATCGTTATAAATATTGTGGACCTAAGCATTGCACTGGACTGGCCCATCTGACACTTGCCAGAATTGCCAATTGGCCAGTTCAGCCCTGGTAGAGAACAGCTACTCTACACAGAAGTCCCTTATTATGGAGATCCTGTGGTGGTACATCATGGAAATGTAACCCTTTCTGCTAAGTTCCCAAGCTGATTGCTTGGGGTCCCAGTAGAGTGATACACTGTAACTGGCTTATTTAATTATGAGAGGAGATTGGACAACTCATTTAAAGTGTTTGTACCAAGATTTTAAGCTATCCCCTGACCATGGGGTAGGGAATATCTTCATGATCACTAGGGATACGACTGCTGGGACACCCACTGATTTTAAGAATGGGAATAACTTAAAATCTTGGTACAAACCATTTAAAGAAGACCTATTACCAGTTAAAAATTGACCAGCTTGTTCACTTATTTTATTCCCACTGTTTCCCTGAGTAGTTGTTTTTAAAATTTTTATGGTATTTAACAGGCAAGACTCGCAGGATTCTCTGAGGGCATGTTTGTTAGGCTGCAGTACATTATTAGCCTTTAAGCAACACGGCCTTGTAAAAACTATAAAAATTAGCACTAAATAAAGAGGGCCTATATCTCTAGAACAGGGATGTCAAACTCAAACACACAGAGGGCCAAAATGAAAAATTTGGACAAAGTTGCAGGCCAACCAGTATACAGTATAATGGCCCCCCCCCCATAGTCCTCCAAACAAAATAATGGGCCCCACAAAGTCCTCCATACAGAATAATGGGCCTCATATAGTCCTCGATACAGAATAATGGGCCCCACACAGTCCTCTATACAGTATTATGGGTCGCACACAGTCCTCCTTACAGTATTATGGGCCCCACACAGTCCTCCATACAGCATAATGGCCTCACAAGTCCTCCATACAGAATAATGGCTCCACCTAGGAGGAGCAGTGGATTTCCCTCTGATCTTCATAGTTCAAGCGTCGCTGGTGAGTGAACATGGGAGGGGACGGCGCTTCACCAATCACAGCGCAGCTCCTTGCTGAGCTGTGCTGTGCAGCCAATGAACGGAGCCTAAGTTAAAAACTAACACTAACTGGCTGCTGTGCATTATAATGAGGGCAATCTGGTCATGGGCCCCCCAGAAGGTTCACGCCCCGGGAGGTAGCCCAGATTGCCCTCATTATAATCCGCCTATGGTCATAAGCAATACACAGTCAATATAAAGGAACTCTTTCATTTCGAAATGTGTACCATCATTACAGCCCCCAGCATCTACATTAAGTGGAAGGGTGTAAAGGATATATCAAGTGCTCTCTTTATGACTGGGATCCAAACTATATATATATCCCACCAAGGACAACATCTGCAAGGAGTTTGTATGTTCTCCCTGTGTTTGCGTGGGTTTCCTCCGGGTTCTCCGGTTTCCTCCCACACTCCAAAGACATACTGATAGGGAATTTAGATTGTGAGCCCCGATGGGGACAGCGACGATAATGTATGTAAAGCGCTGCGGAATATGTTAGCGCTATATAAAATAAAGATTATTATTATTATTATTATATGATTTATCCCAACATTTTCCTTATTTGCCATAATAGAAAGTGTCAAACAATACTTTTACCTTTGCACATAATGCACTTTCTATATGTTAGTTATGGTCACAAGCAGTATACAGCTAATATAAAGAAATGCTTGTATTTTTTAGATTCGTTCCATCATTAAAGCCCTCCCAGGTTTTATACTAAGTGGAATGGTATAAAGGATGTATTAGACGTTCCTGCTGTGATTGGGGTCATTACCATATGCTTTACCCCAGCATTGATAACTGTATATTACTTGCTACCATAGAAAATGTCAGCTAATACTTTCATTTAAGCCTGCAACCGCAAAAATACATAAAATATATACAGAAAGGTTGGGGACCACTGGTCTTTAGCCTACTATAGTGGTAAAGTTTGTAGACTGATTTTATCAAGTATGCACTATATTTTTTTTTATGGTCAAGATAAGGAAACTACTTTTTAACAATAAAATAATATTTAGAACTAAAAATCTCTCTACATTTATTTTAGGCTTGAAATTTATTGTTTCCCTTGGAAATGGCATAAAACTGTTCTTCAGATACATTTTTCTCCATTAAATAAAGGACAGCGAGCTGTGTGGTATCCCACAGTAATGAAAATGAACTAATCTGCCTAATGTTAACTGAAGGGTGAAAAATCTTTTAAACATACATTAGCAGTGTAACTGGTGGCACTTTCAGGGCACGCTTGATGGTGAACTGGGCCATCAGTCAGTCCTACAATGGGACAGAAAGGAGCTTCTTTTTATATCTATGGCTTAGTGTCGATATTACATCTTATGTGTGTCCTCTTTTTGCTCGTTCCTTATAATCTTATTAAGGCTCTTTCCATTATTTCTATCCAGTAGCTCAGAACCCTAGCTAGAGTAAACCCTGAATATGCTCCCTGGAAGGGATTCATTAAGATACCGCTTTATAATACGTCTGGAGGCACATAACCCTTGACTACAGTGGCTGGAAAATAAAATTATTTTTTTACACATTCTACAGGCATTTCCATTATATATTTTATTCTTATTTTCCAGACAGAAATCAGAATTGATGTAGGGATTTGAGGTCAGTCAGAGAATCACACTACAGACAATTCCAAATAGGCTGGACTTATTTTAGGCAGGTATATGTGAAAGATTAGATGACATACTTTATTACTTAAATAATATTCTTTTATTTATTTTTTTGTATAATATGTGTAATTTTTGGGTAGTTTTTCATAATTTGGACACCACTGCCATCATTATATCCTTGGCTTTTCTTGGCTATTGGAGCTCAGATTATCTCCAGCTATGATGGAGCTACTTCATCTCCAATACCAGCTAACCTCATCCATGTCCGGAGTCCCAGCTGTCACTAATAATGGTCCCTTCTTGTCACTTTCCCACCTAAGGAAGTAATGCACAATTCCACCTGTTCTGGGGGTGGAAATGGGCCCCCTTATCTCTTGGACCCCTGCACAGGTTGCACCAATGATATGTCCGCCCCTGAATGATGGGTAAAGCCAGCTTCCAGGAGGCTGAGATTGTTGGGTAGCCGAAAATGTCTAGGCAACAACCTCAATAGGATTCTTTCATGCACAATAACGACATGCTGCTTAGTGAACTCGTGGTATTGAAGGATAGTGGCCTCCTAAGATAAATTGGCTTCATTGAAGCTGACGCACCCCCTGGGCCGTGGGGTACTTGGCAGCCGGGCCTCCGGTAGCCGGGGGATATCACGGTGGCTGGCCCGGTCCATGACCCAGGGCGGTCAGTACAAAGAGGGGATATTTTTATATGGGGTTTTTGGGATTTTTCGTGACACCACCTGTGGATTGCGGCTAGAGGGAGCCGCCGCTGTGGAGCAGTCCTCTGGAGCTGGTGTTGCGGCAGCAGGGGTGGTGTGGCTCTCCACAGGTACAGCAAGCTCCAGGGCAGTGTAAAGTGGTGTGGGTTGCGCTGGGCGTTGTAGTGCAGGGAGGGAAATGGCACCGGCGAAATAAAAGAGCGGAGGCAGCTCAGTGCAGTCATCCAAGATTTACTCACAGTTCTTAGACTGTCCACAGGTGCACTGTACTGGTGCAAGCCTCCCGCGTCGCACTGCATTCACCGGGCAGGGGTTCAGTCCTTCCTCAGGCAGCTCGGGTGTACCTGGTGGAACCCCACTTTGTTATGTACCTCTCTAGACCGACTTCACGCTGGGTCTTACTCCCTCCTGCCCTGCGCTTCCCACTGTGAATCCTGTTCGGGTGCTCGGAGGTCTCCCCTGTCCGTCGGAGTTACACAGACCTGCTTGACCTTACTTGGATTGGAGTGGGGATTTGGCTACTGGCTATAAAAGCCAGAAGCCTCCGGTTTTTCCAGCCGAGGCTTGAAGCTGCACGACTGGGCCAGGGGCCGGTCCCTTCTTGCGGCCTAGATCCTCCTGACACCTGGCAGGTTCAGGGTGTATGGGTGCCGCCTCCACTCTCCGTACCCCCTAGGATCCCTTCTTCAGAATGGAGCATCCTCCCTGCTCCCCTCCTGGGCCTCTGAGGCTAGGCCCTGCTTGGGGAGCAGAGCTCTGACTGAGACTCTGCTCCCTGACTGTCTTTGACCCACCCAAGGGATGGGGACTCGGCGCCTGGGCCTTGCTGTTTGGTTTTGGGGGATGCCGCGGTGGCCGGCTCCCGGGGCCATACCCTGGGGTCACTCTTAAAAGCAAGGAATAATGGGGGGAAAAGGTGTATGGGAAAGGGGAAAGTTTGTGACGCCACCCGTGGTGTCTGGTGAGACTCACCAGCGCTGCTACAGTCCTCTGAGGCCGGTGATCAGGCAGCTTAGTTGGTACGGCTCCCCACAGGTGGAGCGGGCCTCAGGGCAGCGTAGGAGATTTGATGCAGGACAGAGGGGACCCAGCCGGGTCAGAGGAAGAATAGGCACACTCACAACAGTTCACTTCAGTACCTTTACTGGTGGTGTTTCAGGCACGATCCAGGGCACTGTAGGGTGAAGGGTGCATTTCAGGACTCTCCCCAGTGAGCGGTGTGGGGTCTCCTGTTTCTTGCCTTTTCCTGATAAGTTTATGACCTGCCTGGAGCTAGGCCTAACTTGGTCTCTGTCTTGCACCGGCTGACCTGGTGGTAGGGCCTTCTGTTGGAGTTCACACTCCCTGGTCTCTTGGGCCTCAGTGACTCCTGACCCTGGTATATCAGTCAGCTTTTGGTGTTCCTGGGACATGTAGTTCGCCAGGGGTTCCGGTAGTTTCTGCTGGTCGTAGAGATCCCTGCAGACGCGGACCCGGTGTCCGGTATATGGTCTTGGGGTGAGCTGACTAAGCTCCTCTGCCCCCTATGTAACTCGTGTACTCCACTTGCCTTCGCCCACACTCGGGGCCCTCACTAGGCTTCACACTGGCAGTAGGCCTCGCTACTCTTCACCGCTCTTATGGCGTCGGCATGCCTTGGGCTCACTAACCTGAGCTCCCTGAGTCTGGGCTGGACTGGCCACTTCTCTGGCTGCAGCAGACTAACTGTAGATTCCAGAGAAGACTGTAACTGGACTCCTTACAGACTTGACTTCAGACCAGACTGACTGACTGCCTAGCTCCACCTTCCCTTTTTATATCCCTATCTGGGCTCCCTCTGGTGGTCTGAAGTGGAGGTGTGTGAATGCTATGAGGGCCTCTTGTGGAGGAATCCGTCCATGCACCCCTCTAGGATCTGTGGCACCAATGCGCAGCAGGGCGCCACATCTTCACTCTCTCCTCTCACTGACTGGACTGCACTATTCTAAGATGGCTTCTTTTTAAATCTTTACTGTATGAGTGCTCCCCTAAACTACTTCCATCCACACCCACTACTGGTTCCCCCTACCTTTGGGTTCCCCCCACTCCAGCCAGGGACAGGGCTCAGCAGCTGCGCTCTGCATGTTGCCCCTCCAGCCGGCCTGGAGCAGTGCAGTGTTGGATGCGGGTGTTGGGGTTCCGGGCAGCTCTCCCTCCTTACCTGAGTGAAGGGAGGCACCACACCTCTGAGTGAGGTGCAGTACCTCTGTGGCGACTGAACCCTCAGGAGCGCCACATTACCTCCATTAGTTTGTGGATGACAGTGGTATTTGGATAATTAATTTTTTGTTTCCAAATTATGAAATAGAGTCTTAGACACATTAGTCCACAGTTGTCTATGGTGTGTTCAAAGCATTGTAACAGCATTTAAGGTGTATGTTGTCTATCCAGGTCAGAAATTTACATGATACACAACCTTCAACTTTCTATACTTGTTCATATCGAGAACACACCATAGACAACTATGGATTAGTGTGCCTTAGGCTATGTTCACACCACCATTAGGGTCTATTTGCTCTCTGATGACCAGAATACCAATGCCTGCTTTGGGGGTTATAGAGGAAAAAGTTGCACCTGGGTTCTGCTGCCTGGAGAGTCACAAATGCCCTTTGCCACAAAAGAAAATACTAGATTCATAATTGGCACATAATAGTTGTAACAGATTTGGTATTGGGTGCTTAAAACTAAACTTTTGTTCTGCCGAGAAGTCTCACTGACCTATTTTAAGCCTTAAAGATCCATCAGGATGTGTTATAATCCAAAACACAATCTATCCATCATATCTGTTATAGCACCTGTAATTACAGAAACTGTGATGCCAGTGTGTACAGAGCCTCGATATATGGTTTAATATTCTCTATTTTATTTCCGTTTTTACAGATTATTTTTCCTTTGGGTGTTTTCACGCATAGCCATTTCAGAAGACGAAGGCTTCTCGTTCATGCATTATAATTGCATGAATGTACATGACTGCATAAGCAAAGTAAAAGGAATACAAATTGAGTGGTTCCACAATTCTGACACGAGTGTTGGAAGACATGGTGAAAAAAAACATGACCAGTGAAACAGACGAAATAAATATTGTTTATGCAGGGCTGGCATTAGGGGCAGGCAAAGAAGGCAAATGCCGAGGGCCCCCACTCCCTCCAGGGCTCCGATCAAGTGGCGTACTGCCAGGGGCAGCGCTAGGCACTTTGATTCAGGGCCGAGGCCCCGGATCAATGTGCACGGCCCCGTAGCTCCCCTCCAGTGTCCATATGTGCACACATCCCTGTCTGCTCAGCTCCTCCTCCCGGCCAGGACAGCTTCCCACTCTCTGCTCTTGTTTCAACCTCTGCAGATCAAAGTCTGCACACACTGTGGATGGAGCTCCACCATCTGACCAGCTCCTGCAGCTTCTCACTGCACTTGCAAGAGCAGATGAGCCCCAGGCAGAAATTCTGTTTTATTTCCCAGAGCAGCAATTACATGCAGAGCTGTCAGACAGCAGTGATTTACTCACTGTGATGGCGGAGCTCCGCTGCTGGTCGCTGCAGGATCAGGTTTCTCAGCCACATACAGCAGCGACCAGCACCAGATCTCCGACCACAGTCACTAAATCACTGCTTGTAATCTCTGACAGGGCGACCTCTTGTCATTAGTCTCTGAATGACACAAAACAGAGATTGTCTGCTGAACCCGTGTATTCATTATAGAGAAATAAATGAATTCCCATTTGAAATAATAAGGGAAGACTATCAGGGCCGGCGTCAGCATCCGGCGCACTGGGCAAGTGTCGGGGCCCTGAGCAGGAGGGGGGCCCACTCGCGGTTGGGCACCCCGCCGGGCTATGGGCGGAGGAGAGCCGTGCCAACGCCCGCCCTTCTCCACCGCTTGCTCAGGGCCCCTGCAGCTGGATACTTACCTCTCTCCGTGCCTCCGCAGATCCGCTGTCTTCCTGCTGTGCGCTCCCTGTGATGTCTCAGGTCAGAGGGTGCGGTGACGTCTTTCCACCGCGCTCTCTCCTGAGCCATCACAGGCAGCGCAGAGCGGGACGACACTGGAGTCCGGAGCAGCAGCAGCAGGTGAAGAGGAGTGAGGTGAGTATTTGATTTTTTTTTTTTTATGTATTGAGGCATGGGGCATTATATGGGGGGGTGACATCCTGTATGGGGCATTATATGGGGGGTGACATCCTGCATGGGGCATTATATGGGGGGTGACATTCTGCATGGGGCATTATATGGGGGATGACATCCTGCATGGGGCATTATAAAGAGGGGGGGTGTCATGCATGGGGCATTATATGGGGGGAGGGACATCCTGCATGGGGCATTTTATGGGGGGGTGTCATTCTTCATGGGTCATTATATGGGAGGGTGACATCCTGCGTGGGGCATTATATGGGGGGGTGACATCCTGCATGGGGCATTATAAAGAGGGGGGTGATATCCTGCATGGGGCATTATATGGTGGGGGAAAGGGACATCCTGCATGGGGCATTTTAAAGAGAGCGGGGTGATATCCTGCATGGGGCATTATATGGTGGGGGAGAAGGGACATCCTGTATGGGGCATTATATGGGGGAAAGGGACATCCTGCATGGGCATTATATGGGGGGAAAGGGACATCCTGCATAGGGCATTACATGGGGGGGAGAAGTGACATCCTGCATGGAGCATTATATGGGGTTGACATCCTGCATGGGGCATTATATGGGGGGTGACATCCTGCATGGGGCATTATATGGGGGGAGTGATATCCTGCATGGGGCATTTTATGGGGGGAGTGACATCCTGCATGGGGAATTATATGGGGGGGTGACATCCTTCATGGGGCATTATATGGGAGGTGACATCCTGCATGGGGCATTATAAGGGGGGGAACAGCCTGCATGGGGCATTATATGGGGGGAAAGGGGACATCCTGCATGGTGCATTATATGAGGGGGAAAGGGACATCTTGCATGGGGCATTATATGGGGGGGTGACATCCTGCATGGGACATTATATGGGGGGTGATATCTTACATGGGCATTATAAAGAGGGGGGGTGACATCCTGCATGGGGCTTTTTAAAGAGAGGGGGGTGATATCATGCATGGGGCATTATATGGTGGGGTAAAGGGACATCCTGCATGGGGCATTATATGGGGGGGAAAGGGACATCCTAAATGGGGCATTATATGGGGGGAGAGGGGACATCCTGTATGGGCCATTATATGGGGGAGAGGGGACATCCTGTATGGGCCATTATATGGGGGAAAGGGACATCCTGCATGGGCATTATATGGGGGGGGAAGGAACATCCTGCATAGGGCATTATATGGGGGGGGAGTGACATCCTGCATGGGGCATTATATGGGGGGTGACATCCTGCATGGGGTGTTATATGGGGGGTGACATCCTGCATGGGGCATTATATGGGTGGGAGAAGTGATATCCTGCATGGGGCATTTTATGGGGGGAGTGACATCCTGCATGGGAAATTATATGGGGGGTGACATCCTTCATGGGTCAGAAACCTGTAGTTCAAGCAAAGGTAATAGGTTTTTGATAACTATGAGAGACAATTACCTTTCACAACTGGTTCAGGACCCAACAAGAAGGGGGGCACTGCTAGACTTAATATTAACCAACAGGCCAGACCGCATATCAAATATACGAATTGGGGGTCACTTGGGTAATAGTGATCACAAAATAATAAGTTTTCATGTAACCTTTAATAAGATGTGTAGTAGAGGGGTTACAAGGACACTAAACTTCAGGAAGGCAAATTTCCAACTGTTGAGAGATGATCTTAGTGCAATAAACTGGGACGATATCCTGAGACATAAAGCTACACAAAGCAAATGGAAGACATTTATTAGCATCCTGAATAGGACCTGTGCACAATATATACCCTATGGAAATAAACATGTTAGAAATAGGAGGAAACCACTATGGCTAAATAGAGCTGTAAGGGGCGCAATAAGTGACAAAAAGAAAGCATTTAGAGAACTAAAGCAAGTAGGTAGCGATGAGGCATTAAATAAATATAGAAAATTAAATAAATTCTGTAAAAACCAAATCAAGGCAGCAAAGATTGAGACAGAGAGAATCATTGCCAGAGAAAGTAAAAATAATCCCAAAATATTCTTTATCTACATAAATAGTAAAAAACTAAAAAATGATAGTGTTGGCCCCCTTAAAAATAGTCTGGGTGAAAAGGTGGATGAGGATGAGGAAAAAGCCAATATGCTAAATGATTTTTTTTCAACCGTAATTACACAAGAAAATCGCATGACAGAAACCATGATTAGTGATAACAAAAATTCTCCATTAAATGTCACTTGCTTAACCCAGCAGGAAGTACGGCGGCATCTAAAAATCACTAAAGTTGACAAATCCCCGGACCCGGATGGGATACACCCGCAAGTACTGCAGGAATTAAGTAACGTCATAGATAGACCATTATTTTTAATCTTTAAAGATTCCATAATAACAGGGTCTCTACCACAGGACTGGCGTATAGCAAATGTGGTGCCAATATTCAAAAGGGGGACAAAAACTGAACTTGGAAATTATAGGCCAGTAAGCTTAACCTCTACTGTGGGTAAAATCCTGGAGGGTTTTCTAAGAGATGCTATACTAGAGTATCTGAAGAAGAATAACCTCATGACCCAATATCAACATGGGTTTACGAGGGACCGTTCCTGTCAAACTAATTTGATCAGTTTTTATGAGAAGGCAAGTTCCGGACTGGACCAAGGAAATGCAGTGGATGTTGTGTATATGGACTTTTCAAAAGCTTTTGATACGGTTCCACACAAAAGGTTGATACATACAATGAGAACAATGGGGATAGGGGAAAATATATGTATGTGGGTTAAGAATTGGCTCAGTGATAGGAAACAAAGGGTGGTTATTAATGGAAAACACTCAGACTGGGTCTCAGTTAACAGTGGGGTACCACAGGGGTCAGTATGAGGCCCCCTTCTTTTTAACATATTTATTAATGACCTTGTAGGGGGCATACAGAGTAATATTTCAATATTTGCAGATGACACTAAACTCTGCAGGGTAATAAATACAGAGGAGGACAATTTTAGATTACAGGAGGATCTATTTATACTAGAAGCTTGGGCTGATAAATGGCAAATGAGCTTTAATGGGATAAATGTAAGGAAATGCACTTGGGCAGAGGAAATAAAATGTATAATTATATGCTTAATTGTAAAACACGGGGCAAAACTGTCACTGAAAAAGACCTGGGTGTATTGGTGGACGACAAGCTCACGTTTAGTGGCCAGTGTCAGGCAGCTGCTGCAAAGGCAAATAAAATAATGGGATGCATTAAAAGGCATTAAATACTCTGATTTAATTATTTGCCATTGGTACTGAGCAATATATTACTGAGTAGTGGTTCCTGTTATTTATTTTTTGATATATGATCCCATGTTCACCTTTAGCATTTGTGTACAACTACTTACACCCATATAGTCCCATCATTCATGTGACCCCCTGATATCTGGCACCGTGCACTTTATCCCCCCTGTGATGTGATTTTTGTATATGTCATTATGTAATGTTTATTGAATAAAATCATGCTTTTTATGCCGCAATACTCATTTCTTCTCTTTTTCTAAATATTTATCATATGAGTAGGCAACAATCGGCCCAGGGTCTGGCATTCTTGACCAGATACCGTGGTCCGTTCAGCTTTATAAGGTGGGCCACTGTTTGTTCATTTGTTACTTTCTGTATCTTTACAGCTCCCTTTTGGCCTAAAATGGACTTCCGAGCGCGAGACACTACCTGGCTCGCACAACTTAATGAGCTATCAAGTAATGGGGATATGGCGGTGCCGGACTCGGACCGGGAGCTGTGGGAGACCATTGTTAAGTTTAAGATACTACTAAAACGCAGGACCACTACCTGGTGGAATCATGCCTTCCTAAATAAATACATTGAGAGGGCTTTGATCCCCAGGGGCCTGCGTATACAAATTTTTCCCTCTTTCACAATCGATGACGATTCCTTTAAGGACAAATGGGACGCACTGGTCAACACCTGCTCCTTAGGGTTTTTAAAACTCTTAAAAGAACATGATGAAAAATCTCTCCTTGAGATGGAGACAGAAATTGATTCACTTCAGGGTCAGATTAAGAAAGAGATGTGCAATGATGCAATCAAAAAATTAAATGAGGAGATTGACTCTGAGTGTCAGAAATGGGTAAAAGAGATACAAACCACTAAGAGCAAAAAATTCCAACGGGATATCCAGGATAAGCATTCTCATAAAGTCTATAAATGGAGATCACTGATAGAGAGACCGGGATCAAGATTTAAGAACAACTCACTTTCACGTTCCAGATCCACATCTATTGCCTCAGGAACCTCCAATGAGGACCCTGTAATAACTAACAGTTCTGACTCCCATGCGGGACCATCTGTACAACCACCAGCACGGATCCAGACTAGACCGAATGGCAGGAGAAAACGCACCACCCCATTTCAGGTTGGTGATCCCCGGGGGGGGGCTCCGTGTTGTTAATCTAACGACTCACACTCTGACCGAGACTCAGATGGAGGTCCTAAGTATGGGCCTGTCCTTTGCACCTACCAATGCATTTGATTACTTTACAGCCCTCAAGGACCTCCATCTGTTTGCTCGAAAATTAATATTTAAAAAACTTCATTCCAGGTCGGGTGGTGATGCCGATTCCATGATGGCAGCAGAGAGGGAGGCCCTACAGGATTTGGAGGATCTCCTCCAGGAGCAGACAACTCCCCCTACAGGTGGGTTACCACAAGCTAGGTTTCCTAAATCGACGAGATTCCCTCCCTTGTCTCTAAGTCCGGCGGTGGAGATTTTTGTACACTTGGTTGTGGAGGATTTCAAAAAACTCCCCATGCGGAGAAAATTTGATAATTTGACATTTGCACAGCGTACCGCGATACATCAACTACAATCTCTCCATGACACCATCATCAAACCGGCTGACAAGGGAGGGAATATCATCTTGTGGCCATATCAGAAATATGAGAGGGAAGATTTGCGCCAACTTAGAGACAGGGAGACTTACTCCAAATTATCCCACAATCCTACGGCCTCCTTCTCCGCTGCCCTTCAGGGAATTTTGGCTCGTGCTTGCGAGCGGGGTATCATAGATAGGAGGACTGTGGAGGCTTTAACTGTGCGCTTTCCCAAAACAGCTACTTTTTACTTGCTTCCTAAGATTCATAAGGACACTGTCTACCCACCGGGACGTCCAATCGTGTCAGGTCTGGGAGGTCTCTGTGGCCCTATTTGCCAATACATCGATAACCACCTGAGACCACTGGTGGAGACACTCCCATCGTACACTAAAGACACGACGGACGTCCTTACTAGGGTTGACGGTGTCCTTTTAGAAC
Organism: Phyllobates terribilis; assembly: GCF_046119375.1. NCBI lineage: Eukaryota > Metazoa > Chordata > Amphibia > Anura > Dendrobatidae > Phyllobates > Phyllobates terribilis. Next base: position 349,940,752 of record NW_027362761.1, on the reverse strand, counting down.
CAGGTACCGTCATGGTCACGGCCGATGTGGAAAGCCTGTACACCTGCATCAGTCATGACCTGGGCCTTGCAGCGGTCCGTCTCTTCCTGGGGACCTCCGACCTGGACGGCTCATCGCGTGAGTTCATCCTTGAGCTCCTCCACTTTGTCCTCTGCCATAATTACTTTCTATTTAAAGATACAGTGTACCTGCAGCGGCGCGGCACGGCCATGGGGGCGGCCTGCGCGCGCTCGTACACCAACCTCTTTCTAGGAGCATGGGAAAGGGATATTTTTGGCGACGAGGTCGTGCGGGGCGCCAACCAGGTCGTGACATGGCTCAGATACATTGACGATGTTTTATCTTTTTGGCGGGGGGCGGTGGGGGAGCTCGATGAGTTCATGAGGCGGCTTAACACGAATACGTGGGGCATTAAACTCACGTATTCTTATCACCATCAACGCATGGACTTTCTGGACGTCATTCTGGAGGTGGATGCACACTTCTTCATCCAGACTGACGTCTACAGAAAGCCCACTGCGGTTAATTCTTTGGTTCATGCTGCCTCTGCACATAATGCTTCAACGATTAGGGCCGTCCCGGTCGGACAGTTCCTAAGGGTGAGACGTATATGCTCCACTGATTCCAACTTTGAGAAACAGGCCGCAGATCTGACTGATCGGTTTAGACAGAGGGGATACAGTAATAGATGCATCGGCCGTGGCTATGGCAGGGCGCGCAGCACACCCTGCAGTCGTCTTCTTCTATACCCCGCCTGACGGCCTCAACATCAGACCCCTGAGAGGACCCGCTTCATCTCCACATTCAATCATGAGTGGGGGACTATGAGGCAGGTCCTCTCCCGACACTGGAATATTCTCAGCACGGAGCCCTCCCTAAGGGATGCTGTGGGTGATTACCCACTGATGACGGCCAGACACACTAAGAATCTGGGGGATCTCCTTGTCTCCAGCCATTATGTCCCCCCCCATCCAATCCCTTTGGGTCACGCAGTCCCATGGTAGGCTCTTTCCCCTGTGGTCACTGTGTGGCTTGCGCCAATGTCCTTTGCTGCACGTCCTTTACATCATCTGATGGTTCCCGCACTTTTAAAATCTCTAAATTTATCTCATGTAGTACAACCCATGTGGTGTATTACGTCACATGTGGTTGTCAGAAGATCTACACTGGATTTACCACCAGAGAGATGAGAATTAGAGTGCGGGAACATGTGCGGGACATTGGCGCAGCCAAATCAGTGACAGACCCCCCGGAGCTCAAAACACTACCATGCCATTTCAAAACAGTCCATAACTGTTACCCACGCACCTTGCGAGTGCGTGGTATAGACGTCGTACAATTGGGCTCCCGAGGTGGTAATGCCAAACAACGTCTGGCGCAGAAAGAGGCCAGATGGATTACAATTTTGGATACTTTGGCTCCGCGTGGCCTAAATGAAAGTTTGGGGTTTTCCTCATTCCTATAATCATAGTTCTTTCCTTTGGATGCTCTCCCGCTGCTCCCTCTCCGGATTTACATCTGGTTATGATGATGTTTTAGTTTGTTGTTTTTATTTTCTTTGTTTTTAATATTTTCATATGTTCTTCTCTCAATCCGTATATATAGTGTCACCATACCAACAAGCTCTGAGTGCCTTACCTTGGCCCATATATGGAACCTGGGATACGACGCATTTAATCTAGAGGAGGATCAGGAGATGCTCCAATTTCTTCCCCCCTTTCCCCCTCTCCTTCCCCCCTCCCCCTTTTTTTGTGATAGATTTGATATCTATGTGAAACTGTTGCATTTATTGTATAGTCCCACCACATTCGTTTGCCTTACATGGGTATCTCTTCTGTGCCCCTCTTTATGGGGGTTTATACGGGGGTTCTTGTGGTTGGGGTTTTTTGTGGTTTTCACTCACTGATTATGGGGGTGACATGCCTATGTCCTTACTGATGTACATCTACATAGACGCATAGATGAAGAGGCAACTTGTGCCGCTTGAGTAACTTCTTATCATAACGGGACTGGTGTGCCTACCCTCTTGTATTCGATTCTCCTCTCTCCTATAACGCTGTGAATGCGGCTGTCGTTACCTTGGATATCTACTTTGGAGTTGTGCGCTTGCGCCGCGGTCCCCTGCTCTCCCGTGCCCGTGCTTGGCCGTCTCAATGTCCCTGGCGCGCCCCTGGGGGGGTGTCAATCGGCGCGCTCCCGGGCACGCGCCTGGGACATGACTGCCTGGATCCGTGCGGCGGGGGGGCGGGGCTCCGGGCGCACCTGCCACCAGACTCCAATGGTCTTCCCTGATCCTCGTGATCAGATGATGGGTCAGGGGCGTACATATAGAAGTCCTTTAGGCACTCTAAGACATGCGCCTCTTGATAAAGATCGGCAAAACGCGCGTCTGGGCGCGCTGCTTTCATCATCACCTCTGTTGGGGGGTCATAGTGACTTGAGGGTCTTGCGGATATCCGTTTCGGGTGAGTTACTTATGTGACGCTACTTTGATATAGGGGGGTGGGCTGGGCATTAATTGGGACCACTTATATACTCTGATTTAATTATTTGCCATTGGTACTGAGCAGTATATTACTGAGTAGTGGTTCCTGTTATTTATTTTTTGATATATGATCCCATGCTCACCTTTAGCATTTGTGTACAACTACTTACACCCATATAGTCCGTTTGCCCCATCATTCATATGACCCCCTGATATCTGGCACCTTGCACTTTATACCCCCTGTGATGTGATTTTTGTATATGTCATTATGTAATGTTTATTGAATAAAATCATGCTTTTTATGCCGCAATACTCATTTCTTCTCATTTTTCTAAATGCGTACTGCTAATAGTGGCAGACCACGTGGTCGATATGAGGCCCCTGAATATGGAGGCCACGGTGCCAGAACTGGTTCTAGGCCCCTCCGCCAACTGTATCCACATCCTGTGCATTTAATATAACCTAAATGTTTCTTTGTGATGGTGCAAAATGTGAGCATTTGAGGCCCCACTTTGTCTGTAACTGGCCCTGTGTTAACATGGTGAGTTGCATAATTAAATACCAGAAATACTCTGCAGAACATTAGAAGTAGCAGTACTGTGTTTGTCACAGTGTCCAAGGCAGAGCTGGAAAAGTAGTATGGCTAACCTGACAAGAAGTAGCAGAGGTGAGTTTGTCACAGAGTCCAATATAAAACTGAAAAGAAATGTAGCAGTTACCCAGTGTTGCAGCAGGTAGCAGAGCTGGGTTTGTTACAGAGTCTAATGAAAAGCTGTCACAGTGATATGGCAGAGTTGGCTCAGCATTATAGCAGCGTTTAGTTTGTCACAGAGTTCTATGCAATACTGGTACAGCAGTGTAGGATAGGTACCCAGATTTATAGCAGAGTTGGGTTTGTCAGAGTCCAGGCAGAGCTGGCCAACAATATGGCAGAGTCAAGGAAGCAGTCCATGGTACCAGTTTGGATGCCAACTAGATATTCAGGCGGCACCCTGCTGCCTCGGCAGACATATAAGGTTTGGGAGTATGATATCAGCCGTGCGCACTGAGGAGCAGAGAGAGCAGGCGGAAGGAGGAATATACAGCACCCAATGTTGGATACAGGATTGGTGAGTAATGCTCCAAAATAGAGCTTCTCATAGTAGCACCAACCTAATTTGTAAATGTTCCAAGCAGAGTAAATAACACGTGTTGGTGGCAATTCTGAGCCCTTTGGTTGCCATTCTCTAGAATACTAAAAAGGAGACTTTGACACAATGACCATGTGGTTTTCTGGACAGATTCAGAACATTATTGGAATATTGTGTTGCTACCAGATAAACTAGTTGGAAAATAGGAGTTAAATAGATCTACGAGATAATTACCAACATGTGATAATTTCCAGTCATCACATAAATCTTTGGATTGTACTTTAAAACAGATAAGATATTTTACATTCAGAACACTCCCAGAATATTTATGGCAATTGTCAATGTAACAGCAGCTCGATAAAGGTAAGAAGACATGTAAGTTATTCTTTATCTTGACAATTGGCTTCTAAAGGCAATATTAGCATCACTTCTACTGGAACATCTGACAAGGGCGATAAAAGTGCAATACAATTTAGGATAGACAATAAATCTGGGAAAATCAGCTTTTAAACTATTATAAAAACACGGCACTGGTTCTGTTGGAAGAGTTAGCCCTAGTACATGGATTCTGCTGAAATGCAATGTGCTACGGAAAACTGCAAGCGGTGAGCATTATTGCAATTTTGATACGTAATAATGAAGTTCTGGGATAACATCTAGATTCAGTATGTTCTTTTAGCTTCCATCTTTTTTCCTTTGGAACTCAAGTCTCCTACCACATTCCCAAAAAAATACTGATAGGTCAAGTTGGATTCCAAGAAAGCTAGCCCTGAAATAAATATTTGTCAGAAATAGGTAGTTGATAGTGAAGTCACACAGAGCTGACAAGCTACTGCAATGTGCCAGTAAGCCGTGTGGTTCAGTGAATTTTTCAAATACATTTTTATGGCCATGTGGTTTTGCTTGTAAATATGTTGTTTACCTACAAAATTGTTTGGCAAAATATGAGGGACTATTCATGCATGGTCACATGATTTAGCAGAAAAACTGCAGTTTTACTCTGAATACTGAGCTGCCGTTATCAATCAATTAAAAAGCCATGCTAAACTGCACATTGGCATGGTTTTTAGATCCACGGCAGCTTAAAGGAAATCCGTCAGCAGGCTTTTTGCTACCCCGTCTGAGAGCAGCCTTATGCAGGCAAAGAGATCCTGAATTCAACAATGTATCAATTAGTTTAGTGGGTGCAGTCATTCTGACACAATCAGAGCTTTTAGATTTAGCAATGAAGCAGAGCTGAGAAAGCTAACCACGCCCACACCAGGCTCTGTATGCACATAGCTATAGACAGTGAGGTGCTTATCACAGAAGGGGGCGGAGCTGGATGACTGCCCCAGTGCCTACTCACAGCACTATTAATAAACAGGTTAATCCTTCAGTCTAAGTAAACAACAGCACACAGCCGGACATGTGATACATCATTGAGTTCAGTGTTTTAACCCCTACCTCTTTCTATCCTCGGATTACATAGCAAAAACCTGCTGCCAGATTCCTTGAAATGACTTTGAATTAACAACCCCTTTTAACGCATCTAGTCTGCTCTTGTAGTGAAATCAGCTGCCTTGTCCATGTTAGCACTGAAGAAGATCACTGAAATGATATAAGCAGGTAATTTTGTAGCAGGGCTTAAATTAAATGGAAATGTTATTTTTTGTGATTATGTTAATTTTCATGACAAGGAAGAACATAATTTTTTTAAATTAAGCTGATTACAAATTCATTTGTCTTCACAAAAAATCACTAAGACATGTTCATTTTTGATCTGAGTCACTAAGCCGACACTAGACTAGTGCAACGCCGCTTCATCTCATACCACTCTAGTTGATTGACAGGTCTTTTGAGTGTATGTACAAAGGGATAGACTTGTCAATCACCTGCTGCAGGGTGCGGAGAAGCCGGTCTGGGGCGTTTGTAGGACTAGTCCCAGCTCTGCCTATGGTCCCTGGCCAGATTTTCAAAGCATATTTTCTCTGCAGGGCCGCAGTGTTTTAGAGAAAAATATACCTGGCTGAGAAAAGCTGAGGATTGTAAAAGCTCATACACTGACTAAGAACACATTAAAATCTGTTTCAGCACACTGATGAAAAATGGCCCATTTTACTCTTATGCAAAAAAACCTGGATGAGTGAAAACTGCTTTAGCTTACTGGAAAAATGTTTCAAGAAGGATGCACGAAATAATCAATGAGTTGAATACACATAAAAAAACAATTCATTATGCTCAAAAATTGACACGTAAATGAGTATTTTTTAGTTATCTGCTAATAAAACATTAGGGTATGTGCAGAAATTCAGCATTTGCAGCAGATTTTTCTGCATCAAAAAACAGTAACAGCGGCAAAAACGCTGCTTAAAATACGCACTTTTCTTTATGCATTTTTACACGGACTTTTGATGCATTTTTACTTATTCATTTGAATGAGTGAAAAACGCTTCAAAAACAATGAAAAAAATGATGTGCTGCACATTTGAAAAAATGATTCGATGGTTCAAATCTGCAAGGAAAAAAGAAGAGTGTGCAGAAGATTTCAGAAATCTCATTCATTTTCCTTGTACTGTAAAACTCTGTATTTTTACTATTGAAAAATGGGCAAATAAAACTCAACAAAAATGCAGTGTGTGAGCAAGCCCTAAAGGGATTATTCCCATCATCGACAACCTATTCCATATGGGAGCTACCATGGCTATTGGGATTAAAAAGGGCAAAACATTCCACCTACTGTGGCAAATAAAGGGGAATGTAATATTACATGGTGGTCATTGAGATAAATGTCTCAAGCCACCATAGTGATCTTTTGTCATGCCCAAAGTCACTGTGTAGAAAAAAAAATCACATAAAAAAGCAGCCATATTTGCTGATTCATGGTCACAATACTAATGTACTGCAGGATGCAGTCACCATGTAGTCTTAGCCTTACCATCGATGATGGCCATGGGCCATAATAGGAGACAATAACTTTCATGATTATTTCATGAAGTTCTTTAACTTTCTAACATACTTTACATTTTTAATACTCACCATTTCAAGATCTCTGATTACCGTCCATGGTTATGAACATGCTTATTCCCATACAGAAAACGGTCAAGAGGTTGTCATAAAGCTAGGGTTACACGGTGACGCTTGTCATGCCACACCGATATTGCTGTATCGCACCCAATGGTTTACTATAGTGTCACTCTATGGCCTGCGACCTACTGCGACTGTGTCACCTAGTCACAAATGTTTCAAAATTTGTTGGATCTCTGTCGCTGGTCACCTGCTATAAACTTTAATGCAAGTTGCAATTGATTGTGACTTGTCTGTGTTCTGGCTGATTTTTTCTTTTATAGTAAAATCTCCACTCTAAATAATTCGCACGACAGCACGTTGCAGAGAAGTTGCACAAATGTTTTTGGTCATGAGTAGTGTTGAGCGAATTTGTTCGGCATTTCAAATTCGGGTTCATGTTCAGAGTTCCGGCTTGTTCGCGCCAAAAAATCGGCTCTGCCCATGAACATCCCTGATTTGATAACATCTGCGTGACAGTGTGGCCAATCAGGGATGTTTGTGGGCAGAGACGATTTTTTGGTGTGAACAAGCCTGAACTCCGAACAGATAACATCTGCGTGACAGTGTGGCCAATCAGGGATGTTCGTGGGCAGAGCCGATTTTTTGGTGTTAACAAGCCGGAACTCCGAACAGATAACATCTGCGTGACAGCGTGGCAAATCTGGGATGTTTCGTGGGCTGAGGCGATTTTTGGCGCGAACAAGCCAGAATCTCGAACACTAACCCGAACTTGAAATGCCGAACAAATACGCTCAACACTAGTCATGAATCTTGTCTAAACACCGCTACAATGCAACACATACCACCGTGTATCCACTGCCTAAAGCTAATAGCCCTAGTCTAAGGCTATGGCTACACACGACATATGTCACACCAGTCAAATCCGAGTGTCACATTGTGTCCTCGCATCTAATGATTTTCTATGGTGTCAGACTGCGACATAGAGTCAAAAATGTTTCCATATTGTGTTTGGTTTTCTTTTGCTGTCCACCAGTCACATACAACACACTTGCCTTTTACTTGCAAGTCAGAAACGACTGCTACTTGTAAGTGACTTGTCCGCAATTTGGCCATTTTCTTTACAGCAAAAGAGAACTTTAAAATAGTGACGCGACAGCAAGTCACAGAGAAGTTGCACAGATGTTTTAGGTCACGCGACTCTTGTCGCTGTGGAGCCCCAGCCTTACTGTGTCTGGTCTAGGCAATTCTCTGTGTGCTATACACCCTGATCTACACTGCTTCATTGTAGCAAACTATCATGGTAGCACAAGACCCATATTTAAACTAAATAATAAAAACACGAGACACTTTAAAATTGTGGATAAGATAGGCCGTGATGCTTTCATTCAGAGTTACTTAAAAACTCATAATAAATATCATAATAACTAATTTTAAAAAATGAATTTAAATAGCATACAATTCTCATAAAAACCAAGAGTAAACCATGACCAACTCCACCCTGCAAAAGCTGGACGATTGTCCCTCTAATTAAAACACCACAACATTCCAAGATAAAAAGGGAGTGCGGGAGGAGGGTGTCTTCTGTCTTGATCCGACGGCGAATGCCAGCTGATGACTGGCTCTGTTATTAAATACCGATTTCCCGCACTTTTTGCCTCAACCAATCAAATTCCTTTAAAAGACCGGTCAGGGTAACAGCTCAAAACCAGTCCAAACCTGCACGTGCCTCAGCGCAGCTGACTCAAAATACCTTTTACCTGAGTAAATGACTAGAAAACATGTTAATATATAGAACAGCAAAAACGTAATATAAATAACATTCAATTTATTACTAGGGTCTGTGCGACCATGGATCCCCCATTTCAGTATGGCGGGACCCTCAGGACAGGAGGGAATCTAGTGTTGCTGCTGACAGCTTTTTTTCTTTTTTTTAACCCTTGCGGCTGACATTGACACAGCTATTACAGGAATATGCCACATCGGCTGTCCTATCATAATTTTACAGTCACATCATTTTTCCTGCAAATATTATTCACTCTCTTTAATACAACAGATGAAAAAAATAAATTCCGTTTTCCCCTTTTTTCACTTCATTTCATGTCAGTAATGTATACATCAGTGCCCAAAATAAGGTGGCTAGACATGCTCCCATTTTACCTGGTTTTCGAGCCATGTTACAATGCTTCAGCAGGCTCCTAAACACCTCTTCCCTGCCTCTTCCAGATGATTACTGGCAGCATGTGGAGCCGACACACAGTGACAGGACTCCCTCGTGTTTCAGACCACTAATTTGGACAGCTTTCTCCTCATCCATTTTTCATGTGCTCCTCACCATGTTATTTTCTCCCTCAGTGAAGCATGGTGTGGCACATTTGTTTGCTGAATGGTTTCTGTAGAAATTCTTGCTGAGTATGATTTTATATGACTCTGCCCGATATCTGTCCGAGAGTGGATGTGACTTTCAAGATACGTAGAAAGTTGCTGCTGCAGCAATATGCGTGGCGTCAACATCCACGATGTCTTGTATGGCTCCTGGAAAAGAAAATGCATTTTCAAGGCCATGGAAATGTCATTAGAGCAAATCAAGTTCTACAATACACACCCCGCCATATGCTCAGCTGGCACCAGCACGCAGCTCAATATTCCTGTTAACCTGTTTTTCCCAGTTTTATTCTTTCACATCTCCTTATGTATTAAAGCAGAATTAGTTCAGCTAAGGTCAATGATATTTCAGGGTTTTCTTGTTCTATAATTAAGGATTTGGACTGGTGGGACCAGAGCAGAAATGTCTATGACTTGATACATACAGACACTTACTCTTGCATTGCCCTCCTGCATTTCATCCAAATCAAAGAGCAAAGAAGCATCTTGTCCTTTCATATACGTCTTGACTTTTGGTTTTTCTCTGTGGCTTGAAATGTTTTGTGCGGGGATTTTGCCCTGTTCATAGGGATACTTTTTGATCAATGAACATTATGACAGTGAAGTACAAGGCTATGATGGGGGCACTAACATTTACATGAACTTTTCCTATCATTTGTCCCACTTACAAAATTTTACTGTACATTCTATATCTGATAATCCAGAAATTCTGCTAGTCCCACACTTATTAAGGACATATACCTGTAGGATGATCATAAGTGTCACAAAGTCAGAAGCAGAAGACTCAATAGTGATATCTAATGTATTTTGCATTTTCCTCAGTTTTCCAATCTGCAGGCTCTAGCTCTAATTTGCAGTTGACTCTGAGCTGGTGGTAGGAGAACAACTGCTATGATATCTTCCCATACACTACACACACAAAAACAGATTCCTGCACATAAAAGTAACAACAGCATGGAGGAAATCACAAAGCTATAATGAGCAGTGTAGCTGTGAATCCAGCTCTGGCATAAGCTAATATACTTGATGGAAAGCTGCTGCACAAGGTGTTTTTGTGTTTGTGCCTAGGAATGCTCCTCTCACATCTTCACCGTTCCCTCTCCATATATTTTGATATGCTGTGTAACTTAACTCATCACTGTGCTGGAGTCCATCTTGCTTTCACCAAGACACGTTTGAGCTAGGGTTTTCTTCATAGTGCTTGAGGCAGGGGGAGGGGAAGAACTACATCATAGTTGGACAAGGAAGCATATCTTTATTACAAAGGGTTTTTTATATTTGCTTGACCTATTGATTTATACCAAGTTTGTTGAAAGCATAGTGGTCATTTAAAGGGAATTCGTCAGCAGTTTTTTTTCTATTTAAAGGAAATCTGTCAGCAGGGTTTTGCTAAGTAATCTGACAGCAGTATAATGTAGGAGCTGAGACCTTGATTCCAACAATGTATCACTTAGTTTACTGGGTGCAGCAGTTGTGACAGAATCACAGTTTTCTCTGCTGCAGATTTAGCAGAGCTTGGAATGAATGGTAGCTTTATCTGTACAACATATATTGACAGAGAGCTGCTACTCAGTGGTGGGGGTTGGACTAGGAGGCATGAGACACCTAGTACAGTTGTGAAAATCTGAGGCTGATTAAACACTAAATTTATTGAAACAGAAACACACAGCCTAATAAGTGACACATCTCTGGAATCAGGGTCTCTGCTTCTACAACATGTTACTCTCTAGGCTGCTTGCTGTAGTTTCAATAAATCACTGTTTTATCAGGAGGATATTGTCGCTAGAGGACTAGTTGTCTCTTGTCATGGAGTCCTCTTGCTGTGTGTAACCCCACCCCCACCACTAATTAGCAGATTTCTGCCTATGCAGTGTGTACACAGAGACCTGCCAATCAGTGGTGTGGGTGAGGTTATACAGAGCTCACCATTCAGATAATTGGTAGATCTGCAGCTGATAAAATAGGGATTTTATCAAAACTGCACCAAGCAGCCCAGTAAGTGACACATTGCTGGAATCAGGGTCCCTGCCCCTACTTCATGCTGCTCTCAGATTACATAGCAAAAACTTGGTGACAGATTCCCTTTAAGCCTTTTATGAAAAAATGGGTTTTGGACCTTCTTTCCTCGAACAAAATGGCAACTTTTGAAATGCTGCATTCAGTAGGTCTAATTTTTATTCTACCCCAAAAGTATGTTTTTGCTTTTTTTGCAGTCATATAACTTTCCTCTTATTTCTGATGTCAAATAACATTACAAATCTTATTGGGAGAAAGTGGACGAAAACAGGAGAAATTTTTTTTTTTTGTCTTTCTGTTGTAGGTATTTTTTTTTCAATAGATAATATTTACCCCAAAAAATAAATCCTCAAACGTCACCCTGTAAAGGAATGTCAAATATATGTACATCATATAACATTATGCTGCTATATTGCAAAGAACAATCCGCCTATTTTAGTTCTGTTCTTTACACTTCTGCAGCAGTCGTGTGGTATACGGCAAGGCATTGCTGCCGCCGGGTACACAAGGATGGGTGGGCAGCACCAGCGAGGAACAGTGAGGAATTCAACAGGTACGAAATGCTGGCTTTATTATTTTATTACATTGCCCACTTTTTTCCATAACTCAGAACATCCCCTTAAGATAAAGTCTCTACACATGGTTAATAATCATCCAAGTACAGTATTTTCTACTGGAAGCACAAAAGTATAAACCTTTTGTGTCACGTAGCAGTCGTGTATTTTGGTGCATGTGGGTTCAGATATAACAGACATTTTAAACAAATACCAGCAAATCCCAACTGACCCCATAGACTTGAATGGGGTCTATAGAGATGCCATCTACTTTTCAATGTCGAGAATAGTGCTACAGACTATGCTATTCTAGCTGTCAAAATTGCCACAAAGACAATCTTACGTAGGCTCTTAACACCTGTGTGATAAAAGCCCCAATGAGATTAACGAAACCATTTAGTACAATGTTTTAGAGTAAATGTTCCCTTTAAGAAGCTGGGTAGTGTAGAAATGAAAGCACGGCTCGATTATCTTTCATCCTTCAATTCTGTATTTACATACATTTTCATATTCTATAACTTGACATTTGGAAAGAAAGATGACCGCAGTATTTCCCAAATACGATGGAGGCAGAATTCTCATGTGTGCACCCTTGGTTATGGCAGAGCTCGCCTGATCCGCTATCTGATGCTATTAGGAATATTATCTATACTGTATTTCCACTGGGACAATGAAGTGGTTAACAACAATAGATTTCTTTTTACAGTTCTGTCAACCATTCTTTACATTTCTCTGACTGATTTCTGTTGCTTAAAAAGTGACTATTTGCATAAATACATTAACACACATGCATAGAGAACAACCAAGCAGTTATTTCACTAATGCAAAACTAAATGCCAAATGAGGCATTGTACGTTCGTAGTATTTCTGGAAATCAGGAAATCATTATGATGGCACTCGTTATAAGTGCGACGGAATATGAAGTTGACACAGAGGAATAATGGTCCATGCAAACTCAAGTGTCCTCTGCCTTTTGTACATTCATTACTCGGTGACATAAGGAGAACCATGCAATACAAAGCCTGAACTAATAGAATTCAATAACATGGCAGAACAGAAGCAATGATGCAGGCAGAAAATCACAAAATGTTGCTAAACATAATACATCCAAAGTAACGCATCCAAATATTAGCAAATTCTTCTCAATGTTCACAATATATATATATAAACAGGTATTTATAGAATTTATTTCAGTTGCTTACCTAGCAATATAATTTTCAATTTGCTGTATGGGCCCATAATTTTATTCCTAATTTTGCTACATAGACACTAGGGCAAATATGATATCATGCCAATTTAACTTTCAACTTGTCTTTGGGATGTGGATGGAAAGAAGGGTACCCAAATGAAAACATCAATATTAAAGGAGTTAACCTCCTAGCCAAGTTATCCTGTGGATAACTTGCTGATTGCCGGGGGTCTGATTACTAGGACCTCCACCAAAAAGTATCTGGGCTATCTCCTGCAGTCATTTAATCACTTAAACCAGGAATGTAGCAGTAGTGTGCAACGGGACAGTTAAGAGCCATATTCTCAAAGTCCCAAAGTTCCACAGGACCCGTGATGATAATCTTAAGCATTAAAGAGGTTGCCCCATTAACAAAGTGCATTTTAATTAATATACCTTAGAATAATAATAAGTTCCACAATTGAATGTGTTAAAAAAAAATTCCCATACAGTGATAATGTTATAAATGTTCCTCTGCTGTGGACCGTGTGATGTATGTGTCCAACCATGCACAGCTGCTCCAGTTCATGGTCTGAACATACCACAGCTACTGGCCAGGGGAAGAAGCAAAAAGAGTGTACAGAGAGGACAGCATAGAATCACCTCACTCTTGTGGACATTTATAAGATTATTTATAAGACGTAGGACATGTATAAGATTATCTCAGAACAGGAACATTCTTTAACACATCTAATTGTGGAACTTATAATTATTATTCCAAGATCTATTGATTAAAATGTGCTTTCTTCATGGGGCTGTTGGCTCTCTGTTCCACCTTTCAGCCTGTACTTCTGAGTCTTAGCGGACCAGGCATGATCTAGTGAACCTCAATCCACACAGCACAGACGGGAGCAGCGTATCAGTGGAATGCAACAAAATGGGTAGTATTTTTCTTTTGGGCACTTGCCTTACAGACAATTAAAAAAAGGGTAAGCAACACACAATTCTTGCATAGTGGATGTGACGATACAGCCTATAATCTTAATAAGCCATACGTTTAGATTTATTAATCCAAGAAGAAATACACTATCATCTTTGGGTTGACTTGTAAATCTATGTGTATTTATGTGCCTGGTCAATAAGAACAGACCAGTATTTGTATAACCCTGATTGTTGTCTCCACTTTGATTCTGGAACAATGAATGTTTGCTAATTATGTTGATTAACGTTTGGGGACCCTGTGGCTTATTGACTCACAAGACAGGAGGACAAACTAAGCAAATTCATTAAATGCTCAAACAATGAGACATGAGGCTGCCCTTGACCCATGGATGTGTACTTAAAAAGGACATATGCTTCTGTAGCAGTGAGACTTGAGAATCAAGGAGCATCAGAAAGGCTTTACAAGGAGAATGAGAGACATCCTTCAGGACCGTAGATGGATTGCATGGCAGCTCCATCCAAAGAGACACAGATTTGGATTCTACATGATTCTAGCCTAAGAGTATCGGCCCTGACTGGAAAGATACAGATCTGCTCAATTAACCATCAGAGAGACCATGAATACATTTGGGGAGACCAGGTTGGGATGATGAAGTCACCTGGCCCCATGGATATGTTGTTCGGGGTTGCCAGGAGGGACCCATCGGTCGCCTCGAACTCATGGAGACATTCGGAGAAACCAGATTGGGACCAGCCGGTCATCTGGCCCCCATGGAAACTCTCAGAGAGGCCAGGGTGGGACCCTCAGGTCTCCTGGCCTTGTACCTCGATGGACTGCTAGCTTCCTAAGCTTGCCGCTGCGTTCTCTCTGTGGAAACCCGCCAGAAGCGGGGGGCCACTGGTTGAGGTAGTTGGCCCTGGAAGTCCCAAAGTCGCAGCTGTTCTATCCCAGGCGGGCAGAGTGAAGGAGCGAGACTGTGTAATGTTGTACCATCTTGGGTACTTGCTGGGACTGTTCTGTGTGTTGTTCGCTTTGTGGTTCAATAAAGTATTGTCACGCTGTTTTACCCTCACCTTTTGTTGTCTGAGTAGTGTTACGCCCACGGAAGACCCCGGGTCTTCACAGTGGAATTTGACTGTCTATGTCTACCCTTAGTGGTCTTATCCCATTTATTGGGTGTAACCCATTGCTTAATGTGCGCCAATGCTTGCACAGGGGTCATTCACTGTCTGTGTCTTCCCCTAGCAGTCTTGTGCCCTCCATGGGGTGTAATCCGCTGTTACATGTGTGCCAATATAACTTCAAAGGCTTCTAAGTCACATTTAATTCATTGTTTTATGTGGAATGTAAGAAAATGTCAAAATAATAATTAGATATTGAAATGTACTCATCTGTTTAAACGGCAATGACTTTTTATCCATCTATGTCTATTGACTGGGCAGAACAGTTCTGTAGTCAGATTGGTCTCCAGGGCACCTCGCAGCATGATAAAGAAAGGCTACCGACCCTCTTGCTGGCTCTCCTCGGTTGTTCATCAATTAGATTGTTCACAAGTACGTTTCTCTCTTCCCTGCTGCTGTCTAGCAAAGTCTTCATTTTCTGCAGCTAATTAGAATAGCTCTATAGTAAAAGCAGACACAACAAAGTATGTATTTTTAAACATTTTGGCAAATTAGAATATTCTATACAGAAATGAGCAGTTTTTGGTTTATTTGTTTTAATCAAAGCCTACAGTGGATTCCCCAGAATTTTAACATACAACCGGAATTGTGAAAAAGTTGATTAGCGGGGTTTGGATGCCCTCAATCTCTAAAACGAAGGAGCGGAAGCAGTCAAAGAGGGCTGCTCTCTTCCAATGCTGGGACAGACTCCAAAGAAAGTCTATGAATTCCATATGGAGAACAGCGCTCAGCTGAGAACTTCTGTTCCTTCCCTTGAGCAATTGGTCGGGGTCTCAGCACTGAGATCCAACCGATCAAAACTTCTGACTTGATTCTATATCAAGGCCATAGTTTAGAAAAAGAACACTAACACTTCATGACTATGTTCACACATGGCGTTTTTGTAGTGTTTATTTTCTGCAACTAAAACCTTCATTTGGCAGTAAAAATGCGGTGTATAAATTGCAGCAAATAACTATGTTTTTGCTGTTTTTTACTGTGTTTTTGAGGCGGATTACGTGTGATTTGTCTATGGCACATTTTAATAAAATGAGTTTTATTCACAAAAATGTAGCAAAAAACGCTTCAGAGGCAGCACAAATGTTATTTCCTATTTTTTTTGCAGCATTTTCACACTTTCTCATTGAGTTCCAAGAGTGAAAAAAGCTGCTGGTACTATAAAATGTAGAAAAAAATGCAGCAAAAACACCATTTATGAGCTTGGCCTAAAGCATAAAAGAAAAGACTGATATGTTTACATCATAAAGTGCCAGTGTTAACAACTTAAGAGCATTAATCATGTCCCAACATATCTGATTAAGGGCTCGTGCACATGACCATAGTTTTGGTCCTAGTGTTATCCCACAAAACATTTGATCGCAGTCATACCAATGTTAGTCTATAGGGCCATGCGTGCACATGTCTGATTTTTTTCTTCAGACAGAGCCAGACTGAGGAAAAGATCGCAGCATGCCCGAGTTTGATCCGATATGCGAATCACACTCGGCCATGTAAGTCAATGAAAAACATTGGACTGTACTCAAAAGACATCTGACTATCACGGACTGACGGAATGGAGAAGATGAAGAAATTTTTCTTCTATCTTCTCCTCATCCAAGAAAATCAGATCACACTATGATCACACATCGGATCGCACTCGGAGCAATGTTATTCTAGGAGGCCGTGCACATGTCAGATTTTTTTTCCTCCCTCAGACTGAACCAGTCCAAGGAAAAAATTTCTATATGCCCCAGTTTGATCTGATATTTGGATCACACTCAACCATGCAAGTGAATGAGTGCACGAAAAACATCGGACTGCACTCGGATGACATCTGAGTGGATTTCCACCGACTAACAGAATGGAGAAGATGGAGGATTTTTTTTCTCCATCTTCTCATCTGAGAGAATCGGATCACAATCACACTCTGATCACACACTAATTAGAGTGTGATCAGAGTGTGATTAGCATAATCGGCCCGATTCTCTTGGATGAGACAATATACGCAGGTGTGAGCCCGGCCTAATGCTCAGACTAAACTTCACCAGGCAAATGTAATTTCCTTCTACTTTTTCTGGACAGCTGCAATTACAATTGCTATATTTTAGTCTTGTATTAAGAATTGCTTTTGTTTTCTATACTGAAAAGGATTTTTTTAAAAATATAGTTCAGCCCAGAGCTGCGAGTTTTCTATGACCTGCTAATCTAGGGCAATTGAAACTTTTATCCTTGACCCTTGTATGGCTTTGTTCACATCAGCATTGTGGTATCTCTTTATACCAAAGCCACAATTCTGTGTCGGATCCATCACACATCGGACACTGATGATTTGATTTATAATGGGATTCATTGGGTTCCACCAAGTTGTCCTTTACTTTGATGGAAGAAACATTGTGCTGCCCGAGTACAGAGTCTGTCACCTTTTCTAACAGAATCCAGTGGATAGATCAAACTGCCGAAATATGTAGTTTTCATATGAGCTACATATTTTCGGATATCCCTTTGATTTAATTTACACTATTTTTCACTAAGCCACTGTGCTGGATGGATTAATCACTGAATGACCCAATTTTGCTCCATGCAGAAATCGCAAAAATAGTAGAAAAAGTAGCATGTTGTGGTGCCAAAAAAGTAGCTTGAAAATATTCTGATGTATGTGAACCAGGGTGACAAACTTGACTTTTTATTTTTTTTCTGGACAAAAAATCATGAACAGACAATATTTTTTCCGGACACATTGGAAAATTATAATAAATCATTATGATTATCAGTGATTCCATGTCTATAGCCCATAATTTCATATGAAGACATGAGCTGCATTCATTGTAAACTGTAAAATTATGATAATTACAGTTAAGATAATCTGTATAAGTTTCTTCAGCTTCAAAAAAATCACAGACACCTTATATTTTTTCTACGGACAGGAAGAAAAAGTGTTCTATTTTTATAGACTGTCCTGAAGTTTCTGGACGGCTGGCAATCCAGATGTGAACGCAGTTCTGTAAACCCCATTAATATTTATGGGATGCGGATTGTTACTGAAATCCGTGTCAATTTAAAATTGTGTAAACTCTGTAGAAACTCTCTCATCGAATACATCTGGGACGTCATTGTGTCACTGTTAAGCAAATACAAAAGGAGCTGCCAGTAGCGGATCTTGATAATTTCTGTACCCATGTACAGTCAGAGTGGAAGAACCTTTGTGAGAAAACCATCAATACCCTCATTGATAGCATGTGATAGCGTGTAACTAAGTGTATTATTGCACACGTTGGCCAAATTCAATACTGAATAAATTGTAATGTTTTGAAAAATTTGTTTCCTTTTTTTCATCATTTGCATATAATTTACATGCATTTCAATCCTGTGATTTCCATAATTTCATGATTTTTCCTTCTTGGTGTTGCAATTTCAATGTTACGAAGTGTAGGTTCTGCAGCAGATTGAATTTCACATAATTGTCCCAAATGGTGCAACATTTTGTTCTCCATGGTGCTTTCTGCTCCCCCAATGAAAGATCTGACCGCAAAGACATCCTGCAAATATTGTATCAACACATTAGTGCCAGCTGCAGTTGTCCCCAAAAGTGATTCCCTCATATACATGCTCAGCGCAGATCACTTCCTAAATTTGCAGTGTACATTACAGACTCTCCTTTTAAAAGGAATTTGAGAAGATGATTACATTACTGGAACTAGTAGTATGGCTGTATAGGTGCTATTACTATAATAAAAATGGTAACTTTTTAGTAATCCAATGTGCTGATGTAGAAAAATCAAACTTTAAAGCTAAATGCAAATTTGCCTGAAAGTACGTTGGGGAAATTACCCTGGAAGTGTATTTGGGATGTGTCAATGTACTCTGAGTGTATCCACATGCCCCCAATGCACTTTGAGGTAATTTCAAAGTGGCTGCGAAGCTTTATTACACAGCAGTGGTACATCAAATTATTACAAAATTTACATTATTATTGTTGTTCTGGGACCCATAGATTCAGACCACTAGTTCAGTAGTAAATCGTCCTGACATATTTCCTTTAAGTGTCTCTTCCAAAGCAGGACCTTTATAGACTTAGTGTCCGCTTACATTGATCAACTGGGAGCACTAAACAATGGCTGATCGGTAAACTTTATCTTATCAGGGGTCATTTAGTAGCCTGTACTCATAGGCGGATTATAATGAGGGCAATCTGGGCTACCACCCGGGGCTCAGGGCTCCGCGGGGGCCCATGGCCAGACTGCCCTCATTATAATGTTATGTGCACCGCCCGCAGGACAATGCAGCAGATGCGAACATGCAGCGCACTCTGCGTGCCCACATCTGCTATACTCAAGCGTGCGCAGAGCCCCTGGGATTCCCGGCTGTGGGCTCCTGCACTGCAGCTCCTGTGGTGTTCGGTGCTGGTTCCGCCTCCTGCTCGTCTTCTGCTGCCTTTCTTCCTGTTCCCTCCTGCTGGCAGCTCCTGGTGATGGTAAGAAGCAAATAACTGCTTCCTGTTCTGTGAGAGAGTGACTTGGGCATGTCACCCTGTGGGCTGCAGGGTATGTGACAATGGGGGGGCCACAAGGCTTATGACCATGGGGGGGCTACAGGGTATGTGACCATGGGGGGCAGTAGGGCATGTGACCATGGGGGGGCAGCAGGGTATGTGACCATGGTGGGAGGACTGCAGGGTATGGAACCATGGGGGGTAGCAGGGTATGTGACCATGGGGGGCTGCAGGGTAGGGGGCCATGGGGCTAGCAGGATATGTGACCATGGGGGTGGCCACAGGGTATGTGACCATGGGAGGGCTGCAGGGTATGTGACCATGGGGGGCCAGCAGGGTATGTGACCATGGGAAGGATGCAGGGTATGTGACCATGGGGGGGGGAGCCGCAGGATATGCAACCATGGGGGGGGCTGCAAGATATGTGACCATGGGGGGGTCGCAGGGTATGTGACCATGGGGGGCGGCCACCGGGTATGTGACCGTGGGGGCCGCTAGTGGCTGCATAGTATATTATCTTGGGGGCTACAGATTAATGTTATCCTGTGCGTTTGGGGGCTACAAGGAGCTATGTGGGGGCTCATACTATATATTGGAAGTTATGTGACGACTCATACTGTATGTATATGGCTGTGTGGGGGCTCATGTATATAGGGGCTCATACTGTATGTTGGGGGCTCATACTGTATATTGGGGGACTGTGTGGTGTCATTGTATGTTAAGGACTTTGTGTGGATTCATACTGCATAAAGGGAGATATGTGAGCGCTCATACTGTGTCTATGGGGCTGTGTGAGAGCTCTTACTCTAGCTATGTGAGGGCTCATACTGTATATTGGGTGCTGTGTGTGGACTCATACTGTATGTGGAAGCTCATACTGTATATAGGAGGCTATGTGGAGGCTCATACTGTATATTAGGGGACTGTGTGGTGTCATATTGTATGTAAGGCGCTCATACTGTATGTAGGGGGCTATGTTGGGGGCTCATACTGTATATCGGGGGACTGTGTGGTGTCATTGTATATAGGGGACTTTGTGTGGATTTATACTGTATAAAGAGAGTTATGTGTATCTATGGGGCTGTGTGAGAGCTCTTACCGTATCTATGTAGCTATGTAGGGGCTCATACTATATGTAGGGGGCTGTGTGTGGGTTCATACTGTATATGGGGGGCTATGTGGGGGCTCATATTGTATATAGGGGACTGTGTGTGGCCTCATACTGTATGTAGGGGGCAGTGTGTGGACTCATACTGTATGTACAGGGCTATGGGGGGCTCATACTAGGGGCTGTGTGTGAGCTCCTACTGTATGTACAGGGCTATGGGGGGATCATACTGTATGTAGGGGGCTGTGTGTGGGTTCATACTGTATATGGGGGGGGCTGTGTGGGGGCTCATATTGTATGTAGGGGGCTATGTGGGAGCATATTGCCTGGGCCGGTGAGCTGTTATTATCATTGCAGTTTGGCTTATAGTCTCCTTTTCTTGTTCTGATTGAAGGAATTCCCTGACGAATCCCTGAATGACCAAAAGAGGAGAAAAAGCGTCGGAAGAAGACGCCATTAAGCTAAGTACACAACTCTTCAGGCTATATATATACTGTAGTGTTGTATCTGCTGTTAGACAGATACAATACATGTGGGGATTGCCTGTTTGTTAAGTGTGGTGGTTGTCTAACAGACAAAAACAAAACATACAGCCGCAGGGACTTGAATATATTATCCGAGCACTACAAGATACTCGGATAACACCCGAGTGTGGCACCCCAGGTCTGGTCGCCACAGTGGCAGCAATGTCATGTCTGAGAGCAGGTGGGAGGTTCCCTGGTTGGGGACAATTAGCATGCAGCACCTCCTGCCTGAGTCCAGGGAGGGGAGAAACCTGCCCTTTATAAACTGGATCTGGGGCGGGGTTAGTGAGACCAGTTAGAGTCCAGCCAGAGAGAAGTTCCAGACAAGTCGCAGAAAGGGACAGGTCAGCCGCAGGCTGAGGAGTCCCTGTAGGCAGAGGAGGAACACGAGGCCAGGAGGGGAGCTAGAAGAGCTCATCCTGGCTAGAGACTTACAAAGCCAGACACTGGAGTCCGAGGCTGTGAGGGTTATAAGCCCAGCAGCAGAAAACCACCACGCAGGGGACTTCAAGTCCTCTGGCCCAAGGAAGCCCGGAGGCTCAGCCACACGAGAGGGACCACTACTGCCCCGGAGGGTTGAGAAGCACGGAAGGCCCGAGTCGCCAGTCATACCGGTGAGAACAACACGGTACACTCAGGGATGTGGGCTACCACTACACTACAGCGGGATAGCCAAGAAAGAGTGAAGTCAGCACGGTAGGCCTACAAACTCCCCCTGACCAGCGGGATTTCCCAGTTGCTCTCAGACTGACAAGGCCTCCATTGTTAACCTGTATTCCGGACGGGTCCCTTAATACCACCAACAGTAAAGACCCTGAATTGCATGACAGACTCCGTGTGGTTACTGCTGCTCCCGCGCACCATCACCACCAACATCCCTATTTACTGCCCTGAGGCTATACTCATCCCGTGGGGAGTTATACTACCCTCTGCTGCACCCACAACTCCAGCCTCAGCGGTCTGCCCTGCAGCGGCGGTTCACTCTGACCGCAATCCATGGGTGGCGTAGTCGGACATTTACTTACAAAACCCTAAATTGACCGCCATTTGGGTTGACCACCCTGAGCCACAGGACCGGGTCCCCGCCACGCAACGATTACACCCCCCAGCATCCTCAATGGGTCCGGTTCAGGGTACCCCCACACACACACGGCCCAGGGGGCGTGTCACGAGCGTGCAGGGATAACAAGTTATCTGAGCACATTCGCCCATCACTAATGTCTTTATGAATTGAGTTTTTAAAATAAAGAGATTTTTTTTAGTTTTTTTTTATTGTTTACATGTATGAAGGCCCAATAGGTTGATTGCTTTGGTTGTTGATTTAGGGAACTATGTGGGGGCTCGTACTGTATATAGGTTATGCCAGCATATTAATTCTGCTCAATATTAAGTGATACCAATAAAATTAAAAATAATTATAATTAATATGTTAATGACGCGCCCCCTGGGCCAGTGTTGTTGGGGATACCCGGAGCCGGATCAGATGGGGGTTGTAGTCTCTGAGTGGCTGTGACCCGGTCCGTGCCCAGGGTGTCAAGCTCAGTGTGTGGCAGTCCTTATGATGTTACTAGATGTTCTTTTGTGTCGACTACGCCACCCGTTGAATTGCGGTCACTACGGCCGCCGCTGCAGCAGGGTCCGCTGAGGCTGATGGTGTTTGTGCAGCTTCGGTAGTATAACCCCCAACGGGAGGGGTATAGCCTCAGGGGGTCAGGTGCAGAGGATGGTGGTTGTGGAAGTGCAGGGATGATGGTAATGAGAGTCAGAGTCGGGTTGTGCAGTTCAGGGTTCTTTACTTACTGCAGATGTTCCGGTCACTCCGGCCTTGAGTGACCACCCGAGCCGTGCTGCGTCCACCAGGTCCTGGACTCGGCCAACCCCCGAGTAGTTCTGGAGCGTGGTTCTGAGCTCCCGTTCTGACCTGTCCTCGTCTCTGGCCTTCCCCACCAGGGATCCACCTATGTCCGGCTCCCTCGGGCCTTCTGTTGGTAACCCTTGACTCTGGGTTCCCTGACCCTACGCGTGGTCTGCCTTCCGGGTGGATATGGTGGGTGGCCGTGGCAGATGCTGCCCACGGCCTCCGGTCTCTGGCTGAGGTATGCTGTAGCCCCCACCAGTTTGGGATCCGGTACCCTGTTGCCAACTCTTCACCCTGTGATTGTATTTGGGTTCTCAGAGTTCCTTCTTTCTCCCCCTCTGGGTCTTTCGTTCTCTCCTCTCTCACTCTGGGCCTGGGGCTGCTCTGCTCCTCTGCTCTCCTCCTCTGACTTCTCTGCAAAGACTGGCTGACTGACTGACCCCTCTCTGCAAAAGACCCTGTCCTAAGATGGTGCCCACCTTAAATACTCCCTCTATGTGTGAGCTCAGGTGACCAGCACCCAATGAGCTCCTAACTTTACCCAGGCTGCTCCCCCTATCTGCCCCTACACTACTGGGATGTACCACCCCCCTCCCACTCCAGCCAGGAACAGACTTGGTCGTACCTGCACATTTCTAAGTGGGAGTACCGTTGGTCTGCTCCTCGGAAATGGGATGTGTGTAGTGCATGCAGCTTTCTGAGCTCAGTTCCACACTCCATCCTTACCCGGGAGTGGAATATCACACCTCTGGGTTGAGGTGCAATACCCCTGTAGCAGCCGAATCCTCAGGGTGCTACATTCCCCCCTGGTAAATCACAGCACGTCCTCGGGCTGTAAGATATAAAAACACCAAAACATACAATTTTTGCATAAACAACATAATAAACACATATAAAACATATATATCAGCAATAAGACTTTTTTTTCATAAATAACATTCTCGTAGACTTCTCTTGCTTCTAGCTCCTCCTCCGGACACTGTGCAACGTGTGCCCGGGAAAAGTGCAACAGTTTCTCTAGAAAAATGGTTTTCCTATAAAACCGGTAGGGGGCGCTTTAGGAAGCGCAACTATATACAAGGTGATATGGCCGCTCTCAGTCCTCGGCCAGGTATTTAGGAAAGGGATGACCGCTCTCAGTCCTCGGTCAGAGGGATTAAGGGAAATACGGGTAACAGTTCAATTCTCTGGTCCCAACGGGGACTATAATAGCAGCAACGGTTCACTGTGCCCCGACGGGCAACTATATACAGCTTCTACTCCGCTGTACTCAACGACGACGTCCTCCTGCTCTTTCTTTGTGATTAACTTTAGCTTCAGACCCGTCCGGGTCCTCTTGCTCCTCCTCACACCGCAGCTCCTCCTCCGTCAGGCGATGCACATGGAGGGCGTAGGGTCCTTTGGCACACTTGTGCCGGGTGAAGATGACCTCGTCCCCTATATAAAGGTCACGACCTCTGTGTCCCTCCGGTAGGTGGGACTCAACGTCTCTCCTGGTCACGAAGACGTCGCCTGGGGTGCGGTGATCTCGGATGAAGCCCCACCCGTGCTGCATATTGAACTTGATCACAGTCCCGGTGGAAGGGGGACCATGAGCTGCACGGGGACTCCTCCTGGCCCGGCTCTTCTGCTCCGCGCTCTTTATTTGGGCTTGTTGTTCCCGGACCCGCCTCTCTCTCCGCTCCCTCTCAAAGACCTCGAGCTGCTGCCGGCAGCACTCTGCACGCTCCGCTGCAGCCGCCCGGGTCTCCTGAGTGAACCCCATGAGGTCTTCTCCGGTGGGGTCCCACTCAAACTGGGTCTCTTCTAGCGGGGGCGAGATCCTCTTTATGGGCTTTGGAACCGGAATCAGGGGCTCGTCTAGGGGTCTCTCTTTCCGGAGTCGAGGATGGTGAAACTCCGGTGGCCATATGAAGGGCTGCCCATCCGGGCACGTATGTTGGGCGAACAGATCTTCTCCCAGATGCGGCACTCTTGGTTTTATGGGCGCGGTGGTGGTGGCGCCCGGGTTGCCCAGGCCTTGCGGCCAGGCCTGGGGCACCTGGAAAGTGAAGGGCACCGTAAGGACGGCGGCGCCCTGGGCTACTTGGCCCTGCGACCAGGCCGGTGGCTCCGCGGAGGTAGGGGGCGCTGTTGGTATTGCGGCGCCCGGGGGTACTAGGCCCTGCGACCAGGCTGGTGGTACTTCCTGCTTGGTCACGCTTGGGGTCGAGGCGTGTGACGTCACAGGGGTCGCGGCTGCGGCTTCCGGTTGAGGCCTAGTCTGTGGCGGTGACGTTGCGGTTACGGGCACGGCAGGGGGTACTTCGGGCTCTGCGACGGGGAGCTGGGGCAGGTTCGCGGTTTCCCGGTTTGGGGTAGAGACGTCCCCTTTACCTGCCTCCTTTCGTTCGGCTCCCTTCTCGGCGCCGTCTCCGGCCTTCAGTCCTCCTGCGCCATCCTCAGAGGCGGTCTGTCTCCTCGTCTCGGGTGGCGTGCTCCGCTGACGAGTTCTTGTCTGCTGGGCCATCTCTCGGCTCCACTCCGCTAACGTCTCTCGCTGCACCCGGGCCATCCTCCGTGCGAGGCCCTCCAGCGCAGTCTGTGCACACTCCCGATCTCGGGGGAGCTGTGCCAGGACCTCCACTAAGCCTAGTGGGGTCGTTGCTTCTAGCAGGCTCCTGACCAACGGGTCGGTGCTGCTCTGCTCTCCTCTCGTTGTCTCCAGCAGGCCTTCTGGAGTGGCGACCGGCAACAGGCTCCTGACCACTGGGTCGGTGCTGCCTGGAGTGGCGGCCCGCATCAGGCTCCTGACCACTGGGTCGGTGCTGCCTGGCTCTCCCTCCATCTCCGGGTAGGCTCTTTCTGGACTCTCCTCCAGACGTCTTGTCTCCGGGTGCGCTCTCTCCAGACTGCTCCAGGCGACACCCATCTTTGTTCTCTTCTTCTGTCTCCGCCCACATCGAGGGTGGTCCCGGGGCAACTTGGTGATTGTCAGTTCCAGGGGCAGTTCTCTCACGCTGATGGACACTTCCAGCATCACAGTCTCTGTTGGTGGGGGCGGTTTCCGCTTTTGGCGCCATTCTTCGACTTGGCCCACGATGGGAGGTGGCCTCTTGCCACCCTCTGGCACGCCCATAATGGCGTCCGCTCTTCCAAGGCGGGAAATCTTTGGAAATGGCGGGAATCGTCTCCCAGTGGCGGGAAACTCCATGGATGGCGGGAAAAAGCTGCAAATGGCGGACAACCGGCGGGAAACGACCTGTGATGGGGCCCGATGGCGGGGACCCACCGGAACCGGCAGGAGACTTCTTTTTAAGGTAACGGTGAACTTCTCTTCAGGCACGCAGTACCCGGTTGTTGCGGGCACGTTATCCTGCCGACTACGCCAAAGTTGACGCGCCCCCTGGGCCAGTGTTGTTGGGGATACCCGGAGCCGGATCAGATGGGGGTTGTAGTCTCCGAGTGGCTGTGACCCGGTCCGTGCCCAGGGTGTCAAGCTCAGTGTGTGGCAGTCCTTATGATGTTACTAGATGTTCTTTTGTGTCGACTACGCCACCCGTTGAATTGCGGTCACTACGGCCGCCGCTGCAGCAGGGTCCGCTGAGGCTGATGGTGTTTGTGCAGCTTCGGTAGTATAACCCCCAACGGGAGGGGTATAGCCTCAGGGGGTCAGGTGCAGAGGATGGTGGTTGTGGAAGTGCAGGGATGATGGTAATGAGAGTCAGAGTCGGGTTGTGCAGTTCAGGGTTCTTTACTTACTGCAGATGTTCCGGTCACTCCGGCCTTGAGTGACCACCCGAGCCGTGCTGCGTCCACCAGGTCCTGGACTCGGCCAACCCCCGAGTAGTTCTGGAGCGTGGTTCTGAGCTCCCGTTCTGACCTGTCCTCGTCTCTGGCCTTCCCCACCAGGGATCCACCTATGTCCGGCTCCCTCGGGCCTTCTGTTGGTAACCCTTGACTCTGGGTTCCCTGACCCTACGCGTGGTCTGCCTTCCGGGTGGATATGGTGGGTGGCCGTGGCAGATGCTGCCCACGGCCTCCGGTCTCTGGCTGAGGTATGCTGTAGCCCCCACCAGTTTGGGATCCGGTACCCTGTTGCCAACTCTTCACCCTGTGATTGTATTTGGGTTCTCAGAGTTCCTTCTTTCTCCCCCTCTGGGTCTTTCGTTCTCTCCTCTCTCACTCTGGGCCTGGGGCTGCTCTGCTCCTCTGCTCTCCTCCTCTGACTTCTCTGCAAAGACTGGCTGACTGACTGACCCCTCTCTGCAAAAGACCCTGTCCTAAGATGGTGCCCACCTTAAATACTCCCTCTATGTGTGAGCTCAGGTGACCAGCACCCAATGAGCTCCTAACTTTACCCAGGCTGCTCCCCCTATCTGCCCCTACACTACTGGGATGTACCACCCCCCTCCCACTCCAGCCAGGAACAGACTCGGTCGTACCTGCACATTTCTAAGTGGGAGTACCGTTGGTCTGCTCCTCGGAAATGGGATGTGTGTAGTGCATGCAGCTTTCTGAGCTCAGTTCCACACTCCATCCTTACCCGGGAGTGGAATATCACACCTCTGGGTTGAGGTGCAATACCCCTGTAGCAGCCGAATCCTCAGGGTGCTACATTAATATTGAGCAGAATTAATTTCAGCCTATTGTTCGGCCTCCACAACAGTCACGGTCGCTCATGTGGCCCCTTATGAAAATTAATCTCCCCCTGCCCTATTATGTATGACGCTATGTTATATATACTTCTGTACATAAGGGAAAAATGTGCGCGCCGCAATTCGCTCACCGCTATTTCTGTCAGCGGGTGCGGGAGGCCCCACACCTTCTAAACTGCCCGGGGCCCTGGCTACTCTTAATCCACCCCTGCCTGTACTACATCGCTCACTACGCATAGGCTGTCAGGGTTCTTGGCGGTGCAATTCCATTTACACAGGACGATGTGCTTCCGAGAATGATGATTTTTTGCTCAGTGCAAAAGATCATTTCACTGAATGAATGAGCATTTTGCTAGTTTATTAGGTGATCGGCAACCTGTTTACATGGTAAGATTATCGTGAAACGAGCGTTCTTGAGAATGCTCGTACACTATAATCTTTCAGTGTAAATGCACCCTTAGTCCTTATGGATGGTTTGGCAAAGCAGAATTCAATACTCAGAATCCGATAAACTTGACACACTCTAGATGTAGATATCACACAAGCCCAGTGATGTTATTCGCACCAGCTGTCAGAGTCCATCAATGGGGATCACCAGTAGACAGAAGGCAAATTTATATACACACATCACTGGTACTGACCATCTTGACAGGATTGTGGTGATACCGTCTTATAACTGTCAGGGCAGTCTTAAAAAGGTCAGTCTTTATGCTCAGAGCTGGTCTGGTCACAGTGTGGCTGTGATTGTCCCTTGTATGTAGTACCTTGTATGTGGTATTATTCGGTCACTATGTGGTGGTAATATGTGGTCTAGTCATGGTGTGGCAATATTTGTCCCTGGTATGTGGTATTATTGGTCTTGGTATAGTGGATTGTGTTGTGTATGGAGGTCACGTGTTCGTTCTGATATCAATAAGGAGAAGATTCTTTATTTAAAAAAGAGATTAAATACTTGGACGGTTAACTCCTCCCTGTCCTCTATTATACAGTAGCACTTACAGAGGTTCTCCATTGAAAACAAGGTCATGTTCAATCATTCAGTATTTGTTCAGTATTTTACATCAGTATTTGTAAGCCAAAACCTGGAGTGGGTGAAAAATGCTGACGTGGTGCACGTGTTTCTATTATACTTTATCTCCAATTGTTCCACTGCTAGTTTTAGCTTACAAATACTGATGTAAAATACTGACCTTGTGAACATGGCCTAAGGATAAGTGATAACTTATTGATTGGTGCGGGACGACTGCTAGACCCGCACTGATGGCAGAATGTGCAACTTTTATCCCCATTAGTATGGAGCTGCATGGTCGACTTGACAACTGATCCATTCATTCCCTAAGTGGCTGCACGCTGAACTTTTTTTGGAAGCCCCAAAGAGGATGAATGAAGCTGTGGTCAGACATCCCACCTGCAGCTCCATTTTAAAATGGGGATAAAAGTCTCCTGTCTGGGATAAAAGTCCCCTGTCAGGGATAAAAGTTTCCCATTCTTCCGATTGCTGCGGTTTCCAATGGTAGGACTCCACCGATCAATAAGTTATCATTTACCTAACCTGTGGATTTGTGATAACTTGTTTTCATCAAAGAACCCCTTTAATGCAAACTACCGTAATTGTACATCCCAGTTATAATGGCGCACAGTAGATGTGCAGGAGCCGCCTGTGTTTTACAGTCGATGCTCCACTATAACGGGGATAACGGCTAACAGGTATTTACATATAGCTGTAGTATGGGCCCCTAGAGTCAATTTTCCCTGTGGACCCCAGACACCGCAGTCCTACCCTGATTCTGGGACGGGCTGGTTATAACTGTATTTCATCTGTGAATCTTTTGTCTTGCACTGTGTTAAACCAGTAGTTGTCCAAGGGTAAAAAATGCCAGTGTTCTTACCCAGCTCAATGCCCGATAACACGTTGTGCTGTTAGTGAAATGTGTCTTTTTCTTATCCTGCTTTTTGTGAGTTTGTAATGTAAATATGTTGGTCTCATTACTTATTCTGTAATAAATGCAATTGATAGGACCTGAATGAATAAGAAGCAGCTTCAGCAGCTCAGGATCTGGGTGAAGTATCATTCCCCCACACATTAGTCCCAATAATGACAATTCTTCTGTACCCAGGACCTGGCCATGCCACACTAGTGAGATTCCTGCCCTTCAGGATTACAGAATATTCCATGCCCTCCAAAGAAACTGCCATTGTCACCTAGAGAGTATAATAAAGAGTGGCTTCTCTGCAATCACAGCAGCTCTCGCTATTAACCTGTTCCTGGCCGTGCTGTACAGTAACTAGCCCAAACTGTATAGATGTAGTGGGTTTGGAGAGATGTAAGCAGCATCAGCCACCCCACTGCCACTCCATGCCCACTCCCCGCAGCCCCCACTGCTCCTGCTAGTGGTACACACAGGCTGCCAATCCAGTGCCCCCGCCCACTCTCACACTGAAGGAGTTGCAGGGGAGTCCTCCTGGCCAGAGCTCTGTCACTGGTGGGGCTGGGAAGATGCAGCTGTCAGGAGGGGAAGCCTCTCACTACAGCCCAGGTCGGGATCCTGCACAGGGCTAGCCTTCAACTAGCCAAGCAATGGATATTACCACTCTGCTGTGCTAGGTGCAAGTAAAGTTGTTGTCAGCTCCCTCTCCTCTCTCTCTGACATGTGGGCTGCCAGCATCTCTACACGTGGCACTACCAGGGGTGACTTCTAGAGCAATCACCATCAGGATATGTCCTTGGTTTGCTAGGCTCTGCTTGGGACCCCAAAGATGCCAGCTGGGATAGTGGCCATGCTCTGTGCCCTGCACCTGCTCTCGCTTGCTCTGCTCTGGAAAGGTCAGTGAAAGTTTCCTTCTTCTCCTCCTCCTTCTCCTTCCTCCAGTCTTGCTGCTCCTTATCCTTGTCAGATGTGGGGAAGTGACAGGCGTGCAGCAGCCCCGGGGTTTAATGGAAAAGTGCTGAAGAGAAGCCATACAGATGAAGAGCAGCTCCGGGAGAAGCTGAGGATAGTGTCCCCTCCCTGTGTGCAATGTACAGACTCCGATGTAGCAGAGCTGAGGTGGTCATTTAACTCTTCAGTGCCCTATGACCAGCTCAGCTCTGCTGTGCACTTCCTCCACACAGAACATGTGCTCTAAGCCGGGAAGAATAGTCTGCACAGTGCACACTACTGATAGGAAGAGGCAGCAAGCAGACATTTTACTTCTGCACTATAATTGCCTTAATCAGCTCACAGAGCAAAGTCACAGACATGCACTGAAGTTCAGCTCCTTAAATAATTCCTAATAAAGCCTGGGCACAGCATAGGGAGCATCTGTAAGTACAGGAACTGATCTAATGATTCTCACACTGTACTGCCAAATAGTAGATAATGGCCACATCTGAGATACCAAAATCACCTACGATTATCATCAGCCCCTGTTCACACAAGCATCAGCATTAGCTCTGGATACAAGAGGTTTATAGACTAGTAGCAAAGTGAGAAGCAGAGGGAAGTTGTTGGCAGCACATGTACCTTGTACTATGATCACAGGGGAGCAGCCCAATGATCACTACCCCCAGCTCTGTGCTACATACCCACTGGAGACCCCATAGTCAGACTTCAGGAATATACTGGACTAATTGGAGCGCAATAGCTGCAAAGTAACCAGATGCCGAGACCCTCATAGCAGGATTTGTAACCCTAGTAATAGGTAATCTCAGTCATTTTACCTTTATTCTCTCTGCTTCTCTATCCAAAGTATCCAAGCAACCAATAAGAAAGCCTCAGTTGTAAATGAATGAACATTTCTTGATTTATGCGTGAATAGAGGTGAGATCATCCTGTATTTCTCTACCTTCACCCTTTCCGCCCCTGCATCACTTTCCAGGATCATCAATCTCTAGTGACAGATAGTTTTATAACCCCCTTTAAGACTGAAGGTAGCTCTTTGTGGTGCCATCATCCTACTATTCCTGACAATGCTGGAATGAAGAGTGATGCTAATACAGTATGCACTATATAGACTTATATTCTTCATAGACTACTGATCATGGGGGCAATGATTGTGGCAAATCCTTATTTATTTTGGCTATGTTGCGATGATTTCTGTGTTCGTTGACACAATATTGCA
Source organism: Phyllobates terribilis (assembly GCF_046119375.1). Taxonomy (NCBI): domain Eukaryota; kingdom Metazoa; phylum Chordata; class Amphibia; order Anura; family Dendrobatidae; genus Phyllobates; species Phyllobates terribilis. The sequence continues at coordinate 349,909,188 of NW_027362761.1, read as the reverse complement.
ACAAATCACTACAATGGGATGAAAACATAAAAACATTTACACTGGAAATCCTTCTAAAGTGTCATAGATGTAATAATCTGCTGGTGGCTTGTAGGGTCCAGCATTATCTTGCAATACGTCTGATCCAGATCCAAGCTTTGAGTGTAAGCTCTGGGCATTGTGCTAAGAGTTCAGGAATACATCCCCTTCATTCACTTACCATCACTTTGAAGTTCCCCACCTGGGACACAATGAAGCATGCCAACCTCTGCAAACTATTATTGTATACCATGCTAAGCACATCATCAGCTTTGTGTAGTAATAATAATAATCTTTATCTATATAGCGCCAACATATTCCGCAGCGCTTTACAATTCAGAGGTTCATATACAACGGTCATAAGACACAAAGTTAAAGATAATGCAATAATTAAAGCAAAAATAATGACGACCCTACAATCTACAATGAGGTGGGGGTGACACAAAGTACAGGCAAATATGTATGATCCGGCATGTCATATGTGTACAAATCATTGACTTGTATGTAATTTGTATGTGTTATGCCCTTGTGTGTGCCTGGCAGCTGGGCACAGTTGGTAACAGTTACTGTGAATGGGCCCTTATTGCTCTGCCAACAGATTCACCATCTTGAGGCTACATTATGACAGCACAATACGGGCTTTTGGCTTTGGAAATGACAAGCTCAATATAAACATGCTGTGATTCATTAGTTTGTTGGGGACAGTGATATTATAGTGGAGAAACAGATTGGGAGCATTTCAGTGGTCCTAAATCTGTAATCACCATTTACGTTGACTTATTGCTTTACATTGCTGCATTTGTAGCCTGTATATGTAAAATGTTAGTGAAATGAATGCTATGTATTAAGTGGGCTACATTCCAAAGTGACTGTCGGACGTGCCCTGTATAAATGGGAAGGCGGTGAACACACACTGGCTGAACAGATCCCAACAGAAACACTGCTGTGAAGTAGGAATATTTTCATATCTTTTTAACCATTGCCCATGACTAGTTAACTGTATTCAGTTTTTTTTTTTTTACAAAATATATTTAATGCTTTCACATTCTTATCTACCATTCTATTCACCAGACCTGTATGTAGACTGTTCTCATACCAGTTCCTGTCCCCTGCAGGGGTCACAATCTAATTTCTGTAGTATAGACACTCTAGTAAGCAAGGTCATCTAAACCTGGTTTATGAAATGAATTAGGGAACCAAAATACTGAGAACAAGCATATTATTAGTTATTTATTATGCTCGCTTGTATAATGCCAACATATTCCGCAATGCTTTACATACATTATCATCACTGTCCCCATTGGGGCTCACAATCTACATTTCCTATCAGTATATCTTTAGAGTCTGGGAGTAAACAGGAGAACCCGGAGGAAACCCACACAAACACGGAGAGAACATACAAACTCCTTGCAGATGTTGTCCTTGGTGGGATTTGAACCTATGTAAATATATGAAGAACGCATAATGTGATATTGCCTTTGCTGGATTCAAACCGAGACCTGAGGCGCCATAAGTTTTGAGGATTTTGGGACCTCAGTAATTGTTCCCAGATACACCTCTATTGGATACATTTATTGTAAAACTTCTGTGTTCCTTGGTTTAAAGGTGCTGATTTCAGTCATTTCTGTAGAAAACCAGTACAAATCAGCTCTCATAAATCTTCAGACATTTGTCTTGTAGTAACAAGTATTAGTCTTGTTTTTCACCTTGACTTGCTGAGAAATTAGATCTGTGGGTGTTAAAAGTGACATCTGGATGTACAGTACCTAACACTCTCTCCTTGCCTCCTCCCAACTTTGCTTTCTAATCCTTTCCTTCTTCCCCACATTTGCCATTCTTCATGAGTTCCTCCCCTTTTCTCTTGTGATTCTTCATCCTCCTGGATGGTCTTCAGCTACCTTCTTTATTTTATTGTCTCACATGTGAGGGATGTGGTGCCTCTCACTTTATTGAGGTGTCTATTCATAGGTAACGCCAGTTATAACTCTCCAGGGATCCAACAGGAAGCTTTATTTCCTCTTGTATTTCTATTCTAGAAATGAGCCCGGTTATCAGACAGGGCTATTGTTATCAGTCTATAAAGAGGCAAGTATATCTGTCTCCAGTGTTTATATAAAGCTCTGTCCCAGCTAGATCAAATCAATGGCTAGATTTTACTGCCCACCTCACTTCTGCCTGTCCTTTGGAAAATTGACTTCTTGTTTTAATTACATAGGTTGATGCATTAACCAATTAATGAACCTTAGTAAGCAATCCTTGCCAATCCTGTACCTCTGAATGTCTTGCACCACTTACCTTGTGTTGTAAGTGTAGTGTTGAGTGAATCATAAAGAAACGAATGCAATGTTACATGCAGACTGTGGTTCCATTATCTCTCTGCTGACTAGGTCATGCTTGGATTTGTAGTCACACAAAAGCTGGTGTGACAAAGGCTTTTTAAGTTTGACATAATGTTCTTCTAATAGTTTCTTGTCTTGTTATGCTTTATCTTTCTATTGACAAATATTTTACACACACACACACACGGCATTTATATCACACACACACGGATATTATATATATTTATATATATTGTGCAATGCATACATCATCCTGTCATAGAGGATAGACATATATTACACACAAACACATACAAACACGCACATAACATACAAACGCACACATACATACACACACATATATAAGTGTATATATATATTTATTTATGTTTATATATATCTATATTTACGTATATATATATGTATTTAATATATATATAATTACAAATATATATTCTATATATTTATGTTTATATGCATATTTATTTACGTACATCTATACATACATTTTTTATATATATTTATGTGCTGTGTATACAGTATATATGCGTATATTTATATATGTATGTATATATATTTATATATATATATACACACATATAGATATAAAATTTGATAGGTTATTAGGTATATGAAGCATGTCTCTCGTTTTCCAATCTGCAAAGAAAACTGAAAGAAAGTAGTATGTCCCTGATATCCATCACTCATGATTACATTAGAGATCCGTGCCTGTCAGAAGACAGATGATGGTTTTGTGATGGGTGACTGGACCTTGCTTATAAAGGGATTTCCTAATAAAATTACAATACACTTTATTTTAATCCTAGAAAGTATTGGTTTTGCATCATTGTTTTTGACTAATAGAAAAGAGATGTTCCGCCTCACATGATGATTGTCATTTAAAGAACATTTTTGGTTGTGTCTGTAATGTAATTTCATAAAACAGAGGAGGATATTGAAGTCAAATAGAGCAAAATAAATGAGATTGAGGAGCACATCCCAACATAATTCTAGATCTATTTAGTCCAAAGGACAAGATCAATTTACATAAGGAGTTCATTTCCATGTGCGCAGCAGTGTAATTTGTCTAAGATGCCTTCTTGAATGGTGAGTATGGGGTGCACTGCAGACCTGCGTTGTCTGAACAGAGATGGCACAGGGAAGATTTTAGGATCTGAATACTAAACCAAATATTGATTTTCTTACTAAACTGAAGTAACAGTGGATAAATGATAATATTTTCAGTGGCTCAGGGTAGATAATCGACTACCAGCTGGCATATACTGAGTGTCTATAGGAAACAGTGACTGATCTGAGTGGAACCATCTGTATACAGTGCTATGGAATATGTTGCCGCTACACAAACTATGGTTTTTAAACAAATAAGTAAAAATAATAAATGCTATATTCCTGCTATTTCCTTAAAGAGGTTTTACCACTTAATACATTAATCATCTATCTACAGGATAGGTCTGTCAGTCCCATAGAAGTTAATGGAGTGATGGGCATCGATGCGTAGTAGAACTCCATTCACAAAGGGGACTTTGTAACCCCTATTCTAGGGTCGGTGGTTCGTTCCGGAGTGATTATTGCTGATTATGAATATATTACGTGTGAATATCCCTTTGATTCTTGCTTCAAACGGGAAAGTAAAATCCAATCGGTGTAATTGAATCGGTGTGGAAGTCCCTAACACTGGGATACCATACATTCCAACTGCGATACTTCTGATTCACGTTTTTCTTCATAAAACAACCCACATGTGGATTTTGCCACAGATTCACAATATATTTCACCCGTTCTGCTTTGAAAATGGCAAATTTGATGGTATTTTCACAGAAGAATGAGCATGTTGCAGAATTAAAGATCCACTGCCTGCTCTTTTTTTCCACCCAGAAAATGTCTCCAGCATGAAGAGAAGATTTCTATAATTTACTCACTTGCTTTGTATTGTAATCAACTGGGGATTTTACCTGTGGAAAAATTACAACAAATCCGCCATGTGTGAATTCCCCCTTATGTTTGAGTGTGAAGGAGCCAGTGTTATTGGCCATCCTAGAGGGCTCCAACACAGACTTTCCTTCATTGGAATCCCTCTCTGCTGATGAAGACATTATTCTTCTCCCTGTGAACACTGCATCCATTTGTTTTTGTGCCCTATTCTTTCTGCTGCTTAATCCTTTCAGTGCCAGAAGTGACAAGAGTGCATGGAATTGCGTCATTAGCACTTCCAGGCTGGAAGATGTAGAAGAACATGACATGTCATTGGTGGAGTAAGGGATGGACAGATAATCTGAACACTCCACTGCATCTGGGACATATTACATTCATGTACAAGGGGACTGAACATGGCCGGGGATATGCTGTGTTAGCAATTCAGAAATATTCACTCCTGCAAAGTCACCTTGGCTAGGATGGCACTATAATAGTGACGCAACCTCTGTGGCAGAGTTTTTGGGGTACTTTGCTTTCTGCATGGCATTTTGCCCAGCTCTGGTGTGTATGAGTTTGGCAGTGACACCAGGCCATTGCTTTGTTGGCATCTTTGCATGTTCCTTGGCTTCCTTCCTCGCTGGCAGCTGTGCAGCTGTCTCTGTTATGCGAAGGCAACGAAGGGTCAATGTGCTCCTGTCCCTGATGAGCCGTGTTTTCTTCTCCGGTACTGTCTTTTCTGTCTGTCACTTAAAAGGAAGGATTTGAAGTATCATAGAATTCTTCACACGGGTCATATTTTTACACAATCCTTTGAATGTGGTGTCTTTTTTTTCTTTTCTTAGTTTTTTTTTTTAAAACGTGTCTTCATGCTGTCAGGAGAAACGTGTTTTTGTCAGATAATTGAATAACATTTCAGCAGATATTGCATTAACCCTTGGAAGCCACAATTTGTTTTCATATGTAGCCTCAGTTCTTCTTTCGAAACTAAGAAATCTGTAGAAAAGAGGATAAATAGCTGAACACCCAGGCTTCCTAACCTAACAAATTTCCATTGACAAACTGTTGTTCAGTAGAAGACCTGGAAATGGATTTTCCTTCGAGTCTTTATTCCTCTCCATTGTTAACCACCTATAATGGCTGTAGATGAGTAAAGGTAATTTATAGAGTAAAGGTACACATGTAGAAGTCCTAGTTTTGGAAACGAATGAGAAAACATTGGTGGCATGTCTTTCTTTAGAACCGATATGTGTTACTCGGCTTTGTTTTTCTGACAGCATGGTTCAACCAGTGTATGATAAAAATAAAGGCAAGTACAAGACAGGATAAGAAAGAGAGGAATAAAATCTGCAAGAATTCCCCCTTCCCTCCTGCCACCGTATTGGCATGCTAAGTCATTACCAGTGTGTGCAGCCTCCAATCTAAGATTGAAGAACAGTGAGAGGCTGTGTCTCCAGAAAAGTGCACATTCTCTCACTGGGTACTGTATCCCTTAATTCTATTTCATCGTCTGCCAGTGTATTCTCCCATGGCAAACTAAAGCTTTTGCGGTTTCAGAATGCAAATTCAAAGTATATTTGTGGGAAGGACACAGTTATTTTACTAGAAAATTGTAGTCCAAGGGCGTAAAGCTTAGCAATCACATCACCTAACACAATGTTACGGTTTTTTCACGTAAATCTCACCCTTTCCACCTTGTGATGTTCACCATACCAGATATCCACCTAAGGCTGTCACTTATACGTAGCATTTGGAAAAACAAGCACTGCATTGCGATTTTCCACAAACCAGTTTAATGTTTGATCTTCTTTGCTACGTAACACATTTGCATGTCACAGTCTTCTAAGTTCATGCTGAGAAACATGCTTTGGATATACAGTACCTTGAAAAAGTATTCATACCCTGTGCATTTTATTGGGATTTTATGTGATATACCAATATAAAGTAACAAGTATTTGTGAAATGTAAAGGAAATGATACTTGATTTTTTAAATGTTTTAAAAATATAAATCTGCAAATTATGAAGTGCATTTGTATTCGGCATCCTCTGAGTCAATACTTTGGAGGACCACCTTTCACTGTAATTACTGCTGCAAGTCTTTTGGGGTATGCCTCTATCAGCTTTGCACATCCAGAGGAAGAAATTTTTGGCCATTCTCCTTTACAAACTAGCTCTAGCTCAGTGAGATTGGATGGTGAGCTTCTGTGAAAGGCAATTTTGAAGTCTTGCCATAGATGGGATTTAGGTCTGGACTTCGACTAGACCATTCAAACACATCAATATGCTTTGATGTAAACCATTCCATTGTAGCTCCAGCAGTATGTTTAGGGTCGCTGCCCTGCTGGAAGGTGAACCTGCGCCCCAGTCTCAAGTCTTTTGCAGCCTCTTACAGGTTTTCCTCCAGGATTGCCCTGTATTTAGCTCCAGCGATCTTCCCATCATTTATAACAAGCTTCCCTGTCCCTGCTGAAGAAAAGCATCTGGCACCAACATGTTTAACGGTGGGGATGCTGTTTTCAGGTTCATTTGCAGTATTCGTTTTTTGCCACACACAGCATTTTACATTTAGACCCTAAAGTGGTCATCTGACGATAGCACCTTCTTTCACATTCTAGCTGTGTCCCCTACATAGCTTTTCGCAAACTGCAAATGCAAATTCTTATGGCTTTCTTTCAAAAATTGCTTTCTTCTTGCAACTCTTCCAAAAAATCTAGATTTGTGGAGCATACGACTAATAGTTGTCCTGTGGACAAATTCTCCCACTGCTTCTCTTCGCTGCTTTGCTCTACTTGCTTGGGATGTCAGTTTAGGTGGATGGCCATGTCTTGGTAGGTTTGCAATTATGCCATACTCCTTACATTTTGAATAATGGATTGGAGAGTGCCATATGAGATGTTCAGAGCTTGGGCTATTTTTTAATAGCCTAACCCTGCTTTACGCTTTACCCCTGATCTGTCTGGTGTGTTCCTCTGTTTTCATGATGCTGTTTGATCCCCAATGTTCTCAAACAAACCTATGAGGCCTTCACAGAACAGCTGTAGTTATACCGTGAATAAATTATACACAGGTGGACTCAATTTACTAAGTATGTGACTTCTGGAGATAGTTGGTCACTCAGGATTTTATTTAGGCGCATGAGACTACAGGGGTCTCAACACAAATGCACATCACAATTTTCAGATTTATATTTTTGAAATATTTAGAAAACCATGTATCATTTCCTTTATACTTCACAAATACTTGCTACTTTGTATTGGTATATCACATAAAATCACAATAAAATACATTTAAGTTTGTGGGTGTAACGTTAAAAAATGTGGAAAAGTTCATAGGGTAGGAATAATTTTTAAGGGACTATACACAGCCTTTTACTATACTGTCCTACCTCTCTGTGCCCAGCCCATACCTCAGGTTAGTCGAAAGTCTGTCACTCCTTCTGGCGATATGTGGTTCAGTACTTGTCCAGTACTTAATAACTGATGACCTAACTGTAGGATAAGTCATCGATATGCAACTGATGGGGTCTGACACCCAGCTCTCCCATCAATTTGAGCGGATATATATGATGCACAGCCCTGTACATTGCTTAGTGGCCATTGCTGAGTATTGCAGTTTTATCTCCCATTTACCAGTCATTAGGCTGTTAATAGACAGCTTGTGGGCCAGCTAAAAATGACTGCCGTCAAACAGCGTATGTCAGCTGATGAGCTAACATACAATCTGCGGGGAATTTCTACTGGATTATAACTATATGTATAGAATTATTTTTGAACCCAAAGTTTATATCAATTGCATTTTAGTCTTGACCCTGAAGGTTGAGTAACTGCTCTGACTAGAGTAACCATATATGAAGTTGGGGACCATTCATTAATTTACTCCTTTTTACGCTTGTCCTAATTTTTAGAGCAGATGAGACAAGAAGAATCAATGAAGGATGACAGCACAAACAAAGATTGCGAAGTTGTAATGATCTTGTGTCATTTTAGTGTCAAGATTTGCACTGAGAGATGGCAATTTATGTACACTCAGATTGACTTCACTTAGAGCAGACGAAATGTCAGAAGTGAAATAGCCGTTGTGTGACCTTTATTATTGTAGTAAGGAAGAAGATGAACTGGTTAAACAAAGGTGGAACCATTCATTTGTACTGACAAGGAGACCCATGGATAACATTTTACCTGAACTAATATTGACCAAGGAAATTGCCCTTCTCCTTGCCAAAGATAGCATTTTACTACTGGAAAAAAAACAACATAGCCCACTATCCAAAATTGGTTAGAGCATTGAGGCATAAAACTGAGGTTTGTTTTACCCATAAAAATACCTACATGTACTCAGATATTAAATAAAGGGTCATATACTGTACATAAAATACATATACATATAGGCACAAACATAGATCAGTTCCTTAAAGGGAATCTCTCACTAGATTTTTGCCATCTAATCTGAGAGTAGTATGGTGTAGAGACAGAGACCCTGACTTTAGCGATGTGCCTGTTACTGTACTGCTTGCTGTAAGTTTGATAAGATCACCATTTTATCAGTGTTATGAACTGCTACAAACACTAAGGAAAGATAGGAAAACTGTCCCTACAATAGGACTAAGCTGATTCCCTACGATGCAGCGGGGGACCTGTTCCTTGTGAACAGACCCGCCAAAGTCCTCGGCTAGTCTGAACGCAGACCTATAGATATAAGGGAGGGGTCCCTACAAGAACTAAGGACTGGGATATAGTAGGACACTTCCTAGCAGAAATTGTAGCAGAGCAAAGACAAACAAACAAACAGAAGTACTAGTGGTCAAAAGCCCAAGCAAACTACAGAGTAAGGTACAAGGCACCTGGCTAGCTTAAGAGTAAATGTAACACTGAAGTCCAGCAAGGCCAGGAGGGCGGAGCTGGATTAAATAGGCAAAAAGTCATGTGCCCAGCAAAATAAAAAAAACTAACAGGAGGGTTCTAACAATCAGCAGGAGATTATCTCTACAGGACTAGTAAACCTGCTGCCATGTAGTCCTGCATATTCATGAGCTCTATATAACCCTGCCCCCACCACCACTGATTGACATCTTTCTTCTTATGCACAGTGCACACAGAAGGCTGCCAATCAGTGATGTGGGCAGGGTTATACAGAGCTCAGCATTCAGAGAACTGGTAGATCTTCAGCAGATAAAACAGTGATTTTATCAAAAATACAGCAAGAAGCACAGTAAGTGCCACATAACCATAATCAGGATCTCTGCATCATGCTGGTTTTAGATGGAGTAACAAGAACCTTATGAGAGATTCCCTTTAAAATACACTTCTCAACACTTAAATTTCAACGCACAATCACAGGATCAACAGACATGTTAATTATAGACAAATGATGAAAAAATGGAAGCAACATTTTCAAAACAACCTCAATTTATTCAGTATCAAGTATGAGTGCCATGCACAGAAATAAACACACTCATGCCTTGGCTGCTATCAATAAGGTTATTTAATAGTTGTCTGAGGAATGTTCTGCCACACTGAATGCACTTGGGCACAGAAATCATCAAGATCCACTCCTGGTAGCTCCCTTTGCAATTGCCAATCAATAATTTCTCAGATGTGCTCTATAGGAGACAAGTCAGGAGACACTGCAGGCCATGGTAGCACATTTATGCCATATAGACTCTGAATAGCATGAGCAACATGCAGTCTTGTCGTGTTGAAAAACTGCTCCTGGGACAATCTCAAATTCCCCTGTGAAGGCTTCTTCATGGCGTCATTTGTTGGCAATTGCAAAAAGATTGGCCAGTAGTGGATCCTGATGATTTACAAGTGCATTCAGTGTGGTAAAGCATTCCTCAGACAACCATTACTAGCCTAATTGATAACCTACCAACATGTGTGAGTGAGTGTATTACTGTGCTTGACGTTCATACTCGATACTTAATAAATAGAGGTGTTTTGAAAATGTTTCCATTTTTTCATCATTTGCATATTATTAACATGTCTATCCGTCCTGTAATTTCCATAAATCCAGGATCTTTCCTTGTCGGTGTTGCAATTTCAATGTTGAGGAGGATATTTAGGTCCCAAATGGCCAATGGGATGGTATGTACACATCTGGGTTATAGATGTGACAGTGCATTAATCATTGAATGCAATTACAAACTTACAAGTAAAGTATACAGATGGGACATAGTATGTAAATTTGCCCGAGTCGACTCCCCAGTGCACTGGGAAGAGAGGAGTGATGAGGCATGCCATGTCAGGCGACATGTTAGCGCACATGTGAGAGTGGTCAGTTCATTCAAGATGAATAAGTATTGTTGTGCAGAACATCGCTACAAGCTGGATATTGTTTGTGCACTTGCCATATTTAATATTTTATCCTTCTGTTGTTTGAGTACATAATAAAGATGTTTAACGGATATCATTAATTTTGTACTGTTAATCTTTACTTTTTTGGTAGGTTATATCTAAGCTAACAGTCTCCATTGTATTCATGCAAAGTTGCTGTAGGTCATAGATCAATATGCCAAGCATATGTCTGTATGTGAATGACTAATGAGTGACATCCAACTTGCCAATCCAAGACTGAGCCAATCTGAGAGTAGTCAGAAGAGTTGTTCCAATATAGATACTACAACTGCTACTGTTCACCTATACTTATTTTTATTTTATTTGGCCTCCTGAGCCTAATATTACACTGGTAAATATTAATATCTTTACATTTGTGTGTCTAGATAGTGTCTGTCTGTTCTGACGGATGTGCTTTATGTTAGAACATCAGAATGTGTAGTATGTTTAATGTGCATATAATGTGTGTGTGTGTATATACAGTATGTGTATATATATATATATATATATATATATATATATATATATATATATATATATATATACACTGCTCAAAAAAATAAAGGGAACACTCAAATAACACATCCTAGATCTGAATGAATGAAATATTCTCATTGAATACTTTGTTCTGTACAAAGTTGAATGTGCTGACAACAAAATCACACAAAAATCGTCAATGGAAATCAAATTTATTAACCAATGGAGGCCTGGATTTGGAGTCACCCCCAAAATTAAAGTGGAAAAACACACTACAGGCTGATCCAACTTTGATGTAATGTCCTTAAAACAAGTCAAAATGAGACTCCGTATTGTGTGTGGCCTCCACGTGTCTGTATGACCTCCCTACAATGCCTGGGCATGCTTCTGATGAGGTTGCGGATGGTCTCCTGTGGGATCTCCTCCCAGACCTGGACTAAAGCATCCACCAACTCCTGGATAGTCTGTGGTGCAACGTGACGTTGGTGGATGGAGCGAGACATGATGTCCCAGATGTGCTCAATCGGATTTAGGTCTGGGGAACGGGCGGGCCAGTCCATAGCTTCAATGCCTTCATCTTGCAGGAACTGCTGACACACTCCAGCCACATGAGCTCTGGCATTGTCCTGCGTTAGGAGGAACCCAGGACCAACCGCACAAGCATATGATCTTACAAGGGGTCTGAGGATCTCATCTCGGTACCTAATGGCAGTATAGATACCTCTGGCGAGCACATGGAGGGCTGTGCAGCCCTCCAAAGAAATGCCACCCCACACCATTACTGACCCACTGTCAAACCGGTTATGCTGAAGGATGTTGCAGGCAGCAGATGGCTCTCCACGGCGTCTCCAGACTGTCACGTCTGTCACATGTGCTCAGTGTGAACCTTGGTTGTGCTTTCACACTCGTGGTAGCATGAGACGGACTCTACAACCCACAGAAGTTGCTCAGGTAGTGCAGCTCATCCAGGATGGCACATCAATGCGAGTTGTGGCAAGAAGGTTTACTGTGTCTGTCAGCGCAGTGTCCAGAGGCTGGAGGCGCTACCAGGAGACAGGCCAATACACCAAGAGACGTGGAGGGGGCCTTGGAGGGCAACAACCCAGCAGCAGGACCGCTACCTCCTCCTTTGTGCAAGGAGGAACAGGAGGAGCACTGCCAGAGCCCTGCAAAATGACCTCCAGCAGGCCACAAATGTGCATGTGTCTGCACAAATGGTAAGAAACCAACTCTATGAGGGTGGTATGAGGGCCCGACGTCCACAGATGGTGGTTGTGCTCACAGCCCAACACCCTGCAGGACGCTTGGCATTTGCCACAGAACACCAGGATTAGCAAAGTTGCCACTGGCGCCCTGTGCTCTTCACAGATGAAAGCCGGTTCACATTGAGCACATGTGACAGATGTGACAGAGTTTGGAGATGCCGTGGAGAGCGATCTGCTGCCTGCAACATCCTTCAGCATGACCGGATTGGCAGTGGGTCAGTAATGGTGTGGGGTGGCATTTATTTGGAGGGCTGCACAGCCCTCCATGTGCTCGCCAGAGGTAGCCTGACTGCCATTAGGTACCGAGATGAGATCCTCAGAGCCCTTGTGAGACCATATGCTGGTGCGGTTGGCCCTGGGTTCCTCCTAATGCAGGACAATGCCAGACCTCATGGAGTGTGTCAGCAGTTCCTGCAAGATGAAGGCATTGAAGCTATGGACTGGCCTGCCCGTTTCCCAGACCTGAATCCGATTGAGCACATCTGGGACATCATGTCTCGCTCCATCCACCAACATCACGTTGCACCACAGACTGTCCAGGAGTTGACGAATGCTTTAGTCCAGGTCTGGGAGGAGATCCCACAGGAGACCATCCACAACCTCATCAGGAGCATGTCCAGGTGTTGTAGGGAGGTTATACAGGCACGTGGAGGCCACACACAATACTGAGCCTCATTTTAACTTGTTTTAAGGACATTACATCAAAGTTGGATCAGCCTGTAGTGTGTTTTTCCACTTTAATTTTGGGGGTGACTCCAAATCCAGGCCTCCATCGGTTAATAAATTTGATTTCCATTGAAGATTTTTGTGTGATTTTGTTGTCAGTACATTCAACTTTGTACAGAACAAAGTATTCAATGAGAATATTTTATTCATTCAGATCTAGGATGTGTTATTTGAGTGTTCCCTTTATTTTTTTGAGCAGTGTGTATATATATTCAGTGGTGGCCAAAAGTATTGGCACCCCTGCAATTCTGTCAGATAATACTCAGTTTCTTCCTGAAAATGATTGCAATCACAAATTCTTTGGTATTATTATCTTCATTTAATTTGTCTTCAGTGAAAAAACACAAAAAGAATTGTCCTAAAGCCAAATTGGATACAATTCCACACCAAACCTAAAAAAGGGGGTGGGCAAAAGTATTGGCACTGTTTGAAAAATCATGTGATGCTTCTCTAATTCGTGTAATTAACAGCACCTGTAACTTACCTGTGGCACCTAACAGGTGTTGGCAATAACTAAATCACACTTGCAGCCAGTTAACATGGATTAAAGTTGACTCAACCTCTGTCCTGTGTCCTTGTGTGTACCACATTGAGCATGGAGAAAAGAAAGAAGACCAAAGAACTGTCTGAGGACTTGAGAAACCAAATTGTGAGGAAGCATGAGCAATCTCAAGGCTACAAGTTCATCTCCAAAGACCTGAATGTTCCTGTGTCTTCCGTGTGCAGTGTCATCAAGAAGTTTAAAGCCCATGGCACTGTGGCTAACTTCCCTAGATGTGGACTGAGAAGAAAAATTGACGAGAGATTTCAACGCAAGATTGTGCGGATGGTGGATAAAGAACCTCGACTAACATCCAAACAAGTTCAAGCTGCCCTGCAGTCCGAGGGTACAACAGTGTCAACCCGTACTATCCGTCAGCGTCTGAATGAAACGGGACTGTATGGTAGGATACCCAGGAAGACCCCACTTCTTACCCCGAGACATAAAAAAGCCAGGCTGGAGTTTGCCAAAACTTACCTGAGAAAGCCTAAAGCGTTTTGGAAGAATGTTCTCTGGTCAGATGAGACAAAAGTAGAGCTTTTTGGGAAAAAGCATCAACATAGAGTGTACAGGGAAAAAAAAGAGGCATTCAAAGAAAAGATCACAGTCCCTACAGTCAAACATGGCGGAGGTTCCCTGATGTTTTGGGGTTGCTTTGCCGCCTCTGGCACTGGACTACTTGACTGTGTGCATGGCATTATGAAGTCTGAAGACTACCAACACATTTTGCAGCATAATGTAGGGCCCAGTGTGAGAAAGCTGGGTCTCCCTCAGAGGTCATGGGTCTTCCAGCAGGACAATGACCCAAAACACACTTCCAAAAGCACTATAAAATGGTTTGAGAGAAAGCACTGGAGACTTCTAAGGTGGCCAGCAATGAGTCCAGACCTGAATCCCATAGAACACCTGTGGAGAGATCTCAAAATGGCAGTTTGGAGAAAGCACCCTTCAAATATCAGGGACCTGGAGCAGTTTGCCAAAGAAGAATGGACTACAATTCCAGCAGAGCATTGTAAGAAACTCATTGATGGTTACCGAAAGCGGTTGTTCGCAGTTATTTTGGCTAAAGGTTGTGCAACCAAGTATTAGGCTGAGGGTGTCAATACTTTTGTCTGGCCCATTTTTGGAGTTTTGTGTGAAATGATCAATGATTTGATTTTTGCTTCATTCTCTTTTGTGTTTTTTCCTTGCAAGCAAATTAAATGAAGATAATAATACCAAAGAATTTGTGATTGCAATCATTTTCAGGAAGAAACTGAGTATTATCTGACATAATTGCAGGGGTTCCAATACTTTTGGCCACCACTGTATATATATATATATATATATATATATATATATATATATATATATATATATAGTACAGACCAAAAGTTTGGACACACCTTCTCATTTAAAGATTTTTCTGTATTTTCATGACTATGAAAATTGTACATTCACACTGAAGGCATCAAAACTATGAATTAACGCATGTGGAATTATATACTTAACAAAAAAGTGTGAAACAACTGAAAATATGTCTTATATTCTAGGTTCTTCAAAGTAGCCAACTTTTGTTTTGATGACTGCTTTGCACACTCTTGGCATTCTCTTGATGAGCTTCAAGAGGTAGTCACCGGAAATGGCTTTCACTTCACAGGTGTGCCCTGTCAGGTTTAATAAGTGGGATTTCTTGCCTTATAAATGGGGTTGGAACCATCAGTTGTGTTGTGCAGAAGTCAGGTGGATACACAGCTGATAGTCCTACTGAATAGACTGTTAGAATTTGTATTATGGCAAGAAAAAAGCAGCTAAGTAAAGAAAAACGAGTGGCCATCATTACTTTAAGAAATGAAGGTCAGTCAGTGCGAAAAATTGGGAAAACTTTGAAAGTGTCCCCAAGTGCAGTTGCAAAAACCATCAAGCACGACAAAGAAACTGGCTCACATGAGGACCTCCCCAGGAAAGGAAGACCAAGAGTCACCTCTGCTTCTGAGAATAAGTTTATCCGAGTAACCAGCCTCAGAAATCGCAGATTATCAGCAGCTCAGATTAGAGACAAGGTCAATGCCACACAGAGTTCTAGCAGCAGACACATCTCTTCAACAACTGTTAAGAGGAGACTTTGTGCAGCAGGCCTTCATGGTAAAATAGCTGCTAGGAAACCACTGCTAAGGACAGGAAACAAGCAGAAGAGACTTGTTTGGGCTAAAGAGCACAAGGAATGGACATTAGACCAGTGGAAATCTGTGCTTTGGTCTGATGAGTCCTAATTTGAGATCTTTGGTTCCAACCACCGTGTCTTTGTGCGACGCAGAAAAGGTGAACGGATGGACTCTACATGCCTGGTTCCCACCGTGAAGCATGGAGGAGGAGGTGTGATGGTGTGGGGGTGCTTTGCTGGTGACACTGTTGGGGATTTATTCAAAATTGAAGGCATACTGAACCAGCATGGCTACCACAGCATCTTGCAGCGGCATGCTATTCCATCCGGTTTGCGTTTAGTTGGACGATCATTTATTTTTCAACAGGACAATGACCCCAAACACACCTCCAGGCTGTGTAAGGGCTATTTGACCAAAAAGGAGAGTGATGGGGTGCTACGCCAGATGACCTGGCCTCCACAGTCACCAGACCTGAACCCAATCGAGATGGTTTGGGGTGAGCTGGACCGCAGAGTGAAGGCAAAAGGGCCAACAAGTGCTAAGCATCTCTGGGAACTCCTTCAAGATTGTTCGAAGACCATTTCCAGTGACTACCTCTTGAAGCTCATCAAGCGAATGCCAAGAGTGTGCAAAGCAGTCATCAAAGGAAAATGTGGCTACATTGAAGAACCTAGAATATAAGACATATTTTCAGTTGTTTCACACTTTTTTGTTAAGTATATAATTCCACATGTGTTAATTCATAGTTTTGATGCCTTCAGTGTGAATGTACAATTTTCATAGTCAGGAAAATACAGAAAAATCTTTAAATGAGAAGGTGTGTCCAAACTTTTGGCCTGTAGTGTATATCTATCTATATATATATATATATATATATATATATATATATATATATAAAATTTAATATAACACACACGTGATTTCTTTCTATCTTGGATCTGTCACATACTATTATATGGGCAGTGGAGTTCCCCATGTAGTTAGATCACATCAGAGAGTATCTGCCGCAAGGCTTATACATAGACTAATTCCCACACTAAAGACTTCATTCATGATCCATTCATGTCACTCAGATCTACATATAAATACGGTTGCTGCAAGAATCTGGCAGCCCAAATCTAACTTTAAACAATACCATGGAGAACTCATTCTGGAGCAAGATTACCTGAAATAACCCCATGTATTTAGGTACATTTGCAATCTGACAAAAGATGGAAGCCACAAGGTCCGATATAGAGACTTTCTACCATGGATAGCCTTATAGTAAACCGAGTATTGCATATAACACTGATGTAGTCAGCTAAGTAATGAAATCATATAATTCATAGAGCGAACTAGGAGATCAGTTCATATACAGTTATTAACGAGGTAGTTAATTACTTGAGGAGCATTAGACTAGCTCCTTACAGGAAAACCTTTTTCCAAAATATTTGCAGCATTCCACAATTTAACTCCTTAATGACCGCCAATACGACTTAAAACTGACCTGCGATATAAGATACTAGCATCCTCTAACAGATGACAATCCTGTAGCTGTCACCTGTACACTATAGCTGACAACTTGCTGCATCAGCCAGATCAGTGTTGGCAACGACCATGGCCGTTTAACCCCTCAGATGCTGCTGTCAATAGTGACTACAGAATCTAAATAGTTAACAGAGTGTGGGGGTCTTCCTCTTTAACACAATTGACACCCTGAGATCTTGATTGTGTGGTATTGTGCCATGGCAGTTCATGACCAAATAACGGCCTTAGGGTCTTCTGGCTATAGCGGCCTGTTCAGAATTAGGAACATTTAGGTGGTAAAAATACTTTTTTTCATTGCTGGCATGTCACTTTGCATTAATTCCTGAAAAGCATTAATAAGCTACATGAAAGCTATTTTAAATACGTTTTGGGGGTGCAGTTTTTAAAAAGGTATCACATTTGGGGATTTCCAATATATAGGACCCCCACAGTAATTTCAAAATTGAATAGGACCCTAAAAAAATAAGTTTTGTAAATTTCCTTGAAAAAAAAAAGTTAACAAAATAAAACAACAATAAAAGACGTAGGCTGCTGCGTCTGAGTGTCCTCCTCCTGTGGGCGTACACTTCCGAAAGAAGTGCACGGCAGAGCGCACGTTTGCTCTGCCGTCACCATTGCAGTCTATGGACCCCGTCCGGACCCCGTTTTACAGGGAATTTTAGGACGTATGCCCCGACGGGGACACAGAACGCAATGTTAAAGCACCCTTACACTTCTTTATTTTATGACAACCTCTTCCATTGAAACCCCCCCCCCCATTTATAACTAAATAAAATGTTATACCAATTCTGTGGCTTCCTCTTACCAGACAGCAGTGCACTATGGCTCAAATAACAGTTACGGAGCCATTGAGAATATCCTCTGGTTTGGGGCCACATATACCCAGAGCCGAGAAATGGCCAAATATACAATACTGGACAGACCATAATACCCAGACCTAGTGTCGGGCACCAAGTCCGTATTGCCTACTCAGATGAATACATATAAAATAGGAGGACACTTGAGTAATGTGGCAAAAGATAAGTGTAATTTTATTTAGGTACAAAATTCCAGGTTATTAAAAACATGTAAAAGTTACAGTAGCAGGGGGATAAGGTGCAAAGTGCCAGAGGCTGGGGAATACCGAGGGGAAGCAGGCAATATGAAGCTGTAAATGTATATATACAATCAGTATAGACACAGGTGAGTCAATGTAAATATATGAATAATGATAGAATTTGTAACGCCAATGGAAAGGTTGCCCCCTATATCATAGCAGCCATCCCGCACTGATCAGGTAACATAATGTAAAAATCACAGTCAGTATAATTTGGCATACAGGGAGATTCAACCTTAATCCTTGCCTATATACAAAGTCCCCAGCAAGTGCGATGGGTGAAGATGCACCCCAACGCGCGTTTCGGCGTTCTTTCTTAAGAGGCGCTGATACATACACCTCCAGGACCTGAAAATATACATCCCCATCAGGTCACGTGACCAGAGAGAGGAAGAAAGCTGATTGGGCTGACGCTGCTCGTGTGCCCGGAACCACGCCCCCCACCGCGCGCGCCACAGCCGTCAAGTCCCAGACACGCGCCCGGGCGCGCGTCAAAGACACGCCCCCGGAGGCGTGCCAGGGACATCAAGACAGTCCGGTGCAAGCAGGCCAGACACCGGAGGACACGCGCACCACCCTGACAGCGCGAAGACTACCACAGTAAGGAGAGGGAGAGGGGGGGTGAGCACACCTCCTGTCAATCCAAAAGTGGATAAGTACGCAAAGAGTATGAGAAATATATCAAGCCCTTGACAGGGGGATAGGGTCACCCTCCACCTCCACTAGAAATTAACCTCTTGCGTCCAATGCATACTAGTCAACATATAAGGTTTGTATACAAACAGTTTTGGAGGTACAAATCACATTAAGGTCAATTCCTACAGACAAAAAAAGATGGCAAAAATGTCTTCAAAAGCTCTCCTCTCTGGTTAAGGGGTGTCTTTACTGTAGAAATAGTCCATAGAGATGATGCGCAGAGCTTGACAAAGAAATAACATTAGATCTAGGAATAGACAAAAAAGTTAAGAGTTAAAAACAAAGAAAAATTAAAAATTGACCTTAATGTGATTTGTACCTCCAAAACTGTTTGTATACAAACCTTATATGTTGACTAGTATGTATTGGACGCAAGAGGTTAATTTCTAGTGGAGGTGGAGGGTGACACTATCCCCCTGTCAAGGGCTTGATATATTTCTCATACTTTTCGCGTACTTATCCACTTTTGGATTGACAGGAAGTGTGCTCACCCCCCCTCTCCCTCTCCTTACTGTGGTAGTCTTCGCGCTGTCAGGGTGGTGCGCGTGTCCTCCGGTGTCTGGCCTGCTTGCACCGGGCTGTCTTGATGTCCCTGGCACGCCTCCGGGGGCGTGTCTTTGACGCGCGCCCGGGCGCGTGTCTGGGACTTGACGGCTGTGGCGCGCGCGGTGGGGGGCGTGGTTCCGGGCACACGAGCAGCGTCAGCCCAATCAGCTTTCTTCTCTCTCTCTGGTCACGTGACCTGATGGGGATGTATATTTTCAGGTCCTGGAGGTGTATGTATCAGCGCCTCTTAAGAAAGAACGCCGAAACGCGTGAAGTGTGCTCACCCCCCCTCTCCTTCCTGTGGTACTCTTCGCGCTGTCAGGGTGGTGCGCATGTCCTCCGGTGTCTGGCCTGCTCGCACTCGCGCCGGGCTGTCTTGATGTCCCTGGCAGAGGCGTGTCTTTGACGCGCGCCGGGGCGCGTGTCTGGGACTTGACGGCTGCGGGGCGCGCGGTGGGGGGCGTGGTTCCGGGCACACGCGCCGCGTCAGCCCAATCAGCTTTCTTCCTCTCTCTGGTCACGTGACCTGATGGGGATGTATATTTTCAGGTCCTGGAGGTGCATGTATCAGCGCCTCTTGAGAAAGAACGCCGAAACGCGCGTCGGGGCGCGTCTTCACCCATCGCACTTGTTGGGGACTCCCTGTTGGGGTCGTGGGCCTTTACGACTTTGTGAGTTACCAGACTTATGCGCCATATGGATTAGTGACCTTATTAACACCCCCCTTCTTCTTCTGATATGGGGGAATTTGTATATAGGCAAGGATTAAGGTTGAATCTCACTGTATGCCAAATTATACTGACTGTGATTTTTACATTATGTTACCCGCTCAGTGCGGGATGGCTGCTATGATATAGGGGGCAACCTTTCCATTGGCGTTACAAATTCTATCATTATTCATATATTTACATTGACTCACCTGTGTCTATACTGATTGTATATATACATTTACAGCTTCATATTGCCCGCTTCCCCTCGGTATTCCCCAGCCTCTGGCACTTTGCACCTTATCCCCCTGCTACTGTAACTTTTACATGTTTTTTATAACCTGGAATTTTGTACCTAAATAAAATTACACGTATCTTTTGCCACATTACTCAAGTGTCCTCCTATTTTATATATACCCAGAGCCGCAGACGTTTATGGGAGTGCCATCACCTTTTAGCTCACAGATTGTCAGAGATGTTGAGAGGTCTTGTTCCAAACCTAAATGCATTTTCCATGATATGTAATGATGTTTTTTATTCTACATCGACTTCAGTGGGAACAAATGCAATAGGAAAACAAAGGGGTGACAGGCAGAAACAGCGAGTATTTTTAATATGAATTTTTTTTTCAGATTTTTATGCACAATTTCTCAAAATGAATACTCTGGAATTATTACCACAAGAACACTTGCCTTATGTCTGGGGGTATCCCCATCACAATTTACACTGTAGATAGATTATGTTTGCAGGCCACATAATGTCCTTATTTTTTCTATAACCAATGCTAATATCATCACTAACAATAATCGCAATGGTTAAATTATTGCATATAAAAAACCGTGTGCCAGAACATAGCTATTATGAGACAATAGACCTTTTGTAGGGGACATAATACAATATTTGTAAATATACTGTACATTCTCGTATTTGTAGCTTACTGTTTTATGTTTTCACATGTTACTTATTATGTTCCTTTCATTCTTCATTTCTAAATGTAGAATACAATCATGTCACACAATAAGCATTTCAAGTAGCAACAGTCATTTTCTTCCAGGAATGTTCAAGGTTCTGTGCTGTAAGTCTCCAAATAATTGCTATCTACATTGTTATAGTAAGTTCCATGGTGACCAGTTCTGATTTTACAATAAAGGTAATCCCATCTCAGTAGTCTCTTCCAAAAAGAAGAAGAAAGCTGCTCTCTAGGGCCACATATTAGGGGTGCCCACCCTATAAATCAATGGTGACCATAGAATGAGCTTTGTGAAATGACTTGGGATATTCAGCCAAACCAATATGCTAAGTTATATATCAAGGGTCTTAGAATCGGCTGATTCACAGAGTGCTGTCACACTGTAGAGGGATCAGCTTTATTCTCATTTGCACAAAGAAAGACTTGAAGCAATGGGATGAAACTGAATGGAAGAAGAAACAGATTAGATATTAGAAAAAACTTTTTAACAGTGAGGATGATCGAGTGGAACAGGCTACCACGAGAGGTGGTGAGTTCTCCTTCAATGGAAGTCTTCATACAGAGGCTGGACAGACGTCTGTCTGAGATGATTTAGTGAATCCTGCATTGAGCAGGGGGTTGGACACGATGACCCTAGAGTTCCTTTCCAACCCTAACATTCTATGATTCTATCATCCCTTTTCTCCCAAGAAGCTTTGCCTTGTCTATAAGTCTCCCCATGCCAGCTTGGCTCTCTCTCCTCCCAGAATATTAAACCCTAGACCAGGGGCGGACATATCATTGGTGCAGTCTGTGTATTCGCACAGGGGCCCAGGGTTTAGGGGGGCCCACTTCCAACTCCAATGCAGCAAGCAGAATTTGACACAGGCACAAAGAGGGGTCCATATACTGTTCTTGCACAGGTGCCTTTTTCTGTTTGTGTCCGCCGCTCCCCTAGACCCCCATCATTGTAAGTATGGGCATTTTACTAGGATAGGTTACTTGACAGTAACAAGGAAAAGGAGTATGGTGTATACAAGGCACCAAGTATCCAATATAATATAATAACTGCAAGATATGTAAACAACTGGGATTTTTTATTGATCTCAAAAAGCACAAAAACACATAAAAACAATTAAAAAACGGGGTGGAAATTACCCCAAAGTGACCAAGCATATTAGCTTTGTTATAATATACAGGGCTAGCAGCAGGAAAACTAATTCCCCCAGTAGCTGCAAAAGGTGGTAAGACTATTGCAGGAGGAGGATTGCCTATGGACTGTGGCAAATTTAATATAAGTGCACAACGCGATTTCTATAATATTGGTATATGCCTAAAAAATCTATAGCAAAACATTAATAACTTGACATGCTCCTTGTAAATATGATAAAGGATAGAATATAAACATGATCAAAAATATGTCATATGATTAAGTAGCCATATTGATGACTGACATGTTTTACTACAAAAATAGCTAAAGTGCTATATGAGGCATGACAGCAATAGCCCGATCAAGGAAAATAATGAGGAATTAATACAGACCATAGATTGTGCAATCTGCCATAGTGGGATGGAGGAGGACCCCACGCATTACGCTACTAACATGTAGCTTCCTCAAGGGTAAAGTGCTTTAAAACATTATTTTCCTTGATCGGGCTCTTTCTGAAAGGGCTGCAGCTTTGCAATCCCTTCAAAGGTTTTCCTGCACAGAGGCATTCCTTGCCAATGGGCTGAGCAGGAAATTGCGGCTGGACACGTGCATAAATGGAGCTGTACCCCAACATGTGTACATAGTACATACATGCAAGCTGGGAAGTAGTGAAACAGCCAATTCTTTTTTAAGATTTGTGGGGTCCGAGAGGTTGAGCTCCCAGCAATAATCACATGATGGCACATCCTAGCGATATGCCATGACTTGCTAATCCACTGAGAAGTCAAAGTTTGAAAATGCATGCAAACTAGCGTGGAAGTGCAATGGGGGCGAGTCGAATGCATATCCCGGCTAAATTGTATATGACTTCCAAGCTTGATTTCTCAGTGCTGGCACAGCACAGGATTAATACAAGCCAAGTATCATTTTTATTGTTGTGCACAGACCTATGCAGCTATACAATTGTTTTTAGTAGTAAAATTCTCCTGACAAGTTTCCATTATCAGGATTATGTCAGAATATATTTTTTCAAAAGAGCCGTAGCTCAAAGTAACTCAGCCATGCCTTTAAATAGACACTAACTAATTCTTGCTCCTCTTTCTGGCTACTGGTCCTCCATGACTGTATCTTGCTGCTAATTAGGAAGTGATTGGACTTTCAAGTGATTACTGTTTACATGTGTAAAAAAAAAAGAAACCTTTTCTCACTAGCTCTGTCAGAATTCCTGTTATCCTTATACAGTTTGACCACTAGTGGCTGCTATTTTTCACCTTAATAATTGTGCTGCATTCCCACTCCTTACCACTGTTGTGTTCTGCAATTGCCCTTTACTAAGATGGCAGATTCTGAACCTGTGGGATCCATATTGTTTCCTGTAGGGCCTACTTAAAGCCTCATGGATATCTCACTCATTGCTTGAGTATTGTGTCTAGCTGTTAGCCTAGTTGCAGACTCCAGCTCCTGAACATTCCTACCGAGACAGTTCTCACCTATCTATGGATTGTTTCTTACAACTCCTTTTGCTAACTCCAAGAACTTCTACTACCGCTTGCTGTTCCTGCTTGTGCTCCTTCGGCCACTGGTTCCGGCAGTACTATGTCAGTATTGTAACAAACTCCTTGCTTCTCATCCAGGCTACTTACATTCACCTGTGTCCTGACAACTTTAGCCATTCCTCGAAAATACACTGATCTGTTAGGACAGAAGAAGACACATTGGTGTTCAACATTTCTGATGCTGTAGAGGAGCTGTTTCTTCATTGACAATAGCTGCGCCACAGAGTCTATGTCCAACCTCTGCAGTGAGGATGGGGCCACCACGATGCATGGAGAAAGAGAACGCCTACTATGGAAGAATAGTAAGAGTCAACCTTGTATTCTCAACCTGGAAAAAAGGAATTATGGGGGGACAGAACCCTTGGAAATAAGATGTACACAAACTTGTAGCAAGGGGTTGTTTTTTTGGGGGCGGGGAGGCGGAGATCTCGAGCAGCATGCCCATTTAAAATGGTCTGTATTTGAGAACTGAATTTATTTTATGAGTGTGCGATACTGAGCAAGAAATAGGTTTGTGGGGTTATTTAATTAATTAGTAAAATGATCTAGATTAGAAGGTGAAACATTGGCATTATGTTGGTAATTTGGTGGTAAAGTTTCATTAACCAGGATGAGACCATATAATGGTAGATATATTATTCTGAATTTTAAGTTATTAAAGTGTAGCAACATTTTTATGAAACAACAGATATGGTAGCTTATATATAACTAGAACATAGATGCCATTTGTCTTTCATGGTGGTGCCATTTAGTGTGACCAGCTCTGTGTCTAAGATCCAATTCCTCCATGTTTCTGCATATTTCTCCATATGCTCCTTTCCTCAGTATGTGCCCTTCTTTAGATTCTAAATTTTTTGTATGCTTTTGACATATCTTCCCCCAAGGGATGACATCAGACAACTGAGCAGCCCTGTGAAAGAACAGTATATAGACTCTTTATTCTCCAATAACGTTTCATAGAGCATCTCATTATACAGTATTTCAGGATTGTGAGTTATAAAACTCAATAATTCTATCACTCGTACATGTAATCTTATAGACAGTAGGAAGGAATTTTAAAGAGTTTGTCCGGTCATCTAATAAAAGACTTCTAAATCCCTACAACGAGCACACCATGCACTGTCAGGATTCTCTGGTATTGCCAGCGAGAGCGTGCAGTCACGTGACTGCAAGTATTCAATTTGCATACATCTGCCACATTCCGACTATATATGCTGACTTACTCAAGTCAGCTATGTTGAGCAAGAGCGAGCACGTCTAGTTGGCACGTGACTGCATGTATGCAAATCGCATACTTGTGGTCACTTGAACACCAGCTTTCACTGGCAATACCAGAGAATCCTGATAGTGTGCAGTGCACTCTCTGTAAAAATTCAGAAGTCTGTAGTCACATAGCATGCAAACTTTTATCAGAAGATCGAATAACCCCTTTAACATGTGATAGTGTTGAATTTTTTGCCGTGATTGCCAAGGGGCTATTTACTGTGATACTGGAAATAAAGGCACCCCCCAGGGCAATTCCATCATGTCATCATGTGAACTTAACTTTAAGGTACCAGTGACCCCCTGATCTTCTGGGCTCCTAAGCAGCTACACAGGATGCACATATGGGGTAAACTAATCCCCACATGCAATATTCTGCTATTTCTCCATGTTCTTATTATTCTCCTAGTTATGAGCGAGGCTTTGAATTGTCACTTCTAGCTAAAATCCTTATGGAGCTGTGCAATATCTACCATCAGCACATCACATCAACATGTACATTTTGGCACAAAGGAAGTGCCAATCCGAGTCCATTTTGCTTCCAGTTAAATGGAATAAATTGCACTATAGTGACTGCTAAGCACCAGTTTTGCAGTAATAGCAGATTATACAAATCCATGAATAAAGCAGCACAGTATGCAGTGGGTTAATGACATTTCTAAAACCCAGAATAGCTGTGTTTGGCTGGGGGGGTAAGTTTAACCTTTCGTCACAATTTAGTAGCCAGGTGGATGATTGCCCCACAGAACAGCTTCATACATAAAGAATATTACATAAATAGCTCAAGATTGCACATTATATTATATACGGTATATACATTATATACAGTACTCAACATAAATGAGTACACCCCCTTTTGAAAAGTAAGATTTTAATCAATATCTCACTGATCACAAGAACAATTTCCAAAATTTTGACAAGACTGAGTTTCATAGAACATTCTTTTAATGAAAGTAAGGTTAATAATATACAACTTTCATTACAAAATATTCAGTTTTAATCAAATTAGTTAATGTAAAAGTGAATACACCCCACATGGAAAACTACAACAGTATTTTGTATGTCCTCCATGATTTTTAAGGACAGAACCAAGTCTTCTAGGCATTGAATGAAGAAGTTGGCGACATATTGCACCATCTACTGTAGCTTTTTCCATTCTTCAACAATGACCTCTATCAGAGCTCGGATGCTGGATGGAGAGTGACGCTCAACTTGTCTCTTCAGAATTCCCCACAGTTGTTCAATTGGGTTCCGATTAGGAGACATACTTCGTCACTGAATCACATTCATGCTGTTCTTCAGAAATGCAGCAGTGGCCTTAGATGTGTGTTTGGAATAATTGTCAAGTTGGAAAAGTTCACGTTTACTAAAGGCACAGAGTGATGGTAGCATCTTCTCTTTAAATATAGAGCAGCACACCTCTGAATTTATGATACCGTTAATGAAATGTAGCTCCCCGACACCAGAAGCTCTCATGCAGCCCCTCATAAGGACACTGCCACCACCATGTTTCACAGTAGGCAGCATTCATTTTTTCTTTGTACTCCTCACCTTTGCGATGCCATACATTTTTGAAGCCATCGGTTCCAAAAACATTTATTTTGGTTTCATCATTCCATAGTACAAAGTCTTCATATGTTTGTGAATGGGCTTTAGGTTGCCCTGGACGTCTCTGTGAGATGGCTGCAGTTCCATCTTTGTTCAATTTTTATGTATCACTTTTGCTACAGTATTATAACTAATACGTAAGGCTTTGCTGATCTTCTTGAAGCCTTCACCTTTCTTGTGTAAAGAAATTGTCTTCTTTCTCAGGTCTTGTGATATTTCTTTGCCATGTGGTTCAACTGCTGTTTTCTTTGTTAAGTAATGTTCTTTTATAGTCAACTAGACTTACCTGTAGTTAAATTCTTGTTAATTCGAATTTTGTAGTCTAAACTTTACCGTTGATCTCAACACTTTGGGATGTACTCATTTTTGCAATATGATCTTAAATTAATTTATTAGGAAAATTACTTTTTGGGTGCACAAAATAATAATAAATTTTGTTTGCAATCATTGGCCCACAATTATTGGAGTATTTTGCAGTATGGTAGCCTATAGAAAATGTTGATTCCTATGCTATGTTCCCACAATAAGTTTTTGATGAGATTTTTACGCTGTGTAGTTTCGAAAAAATCTAAGTAACCTATTTTATTTAATGGGTTCAGAAATGTAGACTTAAAGGAAACTATAGGTTTTCTGACAAATTAGTTGGGGTGCACTCATCTATGCTGAGCACAGTGTATATATGTGTGTGTATACACACAGATACAGTGGTTCTTCAAAGTTTGTGAACTCTTCAGAATTTTCCATATTTTTGCATAACTTTGTTCTAAAGCTAAATCAGATATTCATAAAAGTACTATAAGTAGAAAAAGAAAACCAAACCAAAGAAATTACTCAAAGAGATTAGACTATATTAGTCTTTGTCATTTTTTATTGAGGATAATGTTTCAATATCAAATATATTTGAGTGGAACAAGTATGTGAACCTTTAGGGTTAGCAGATTAATTTAACTTTCAAATTCAAGTTTGGTGTTTTCAATCAATTTAATGTCAATCAGGTATCAGTGGGCAACATGTTTTATTTAAAGAAAAAGGGTGTATCAAAAGTCTGATCTTCATATCACTTTTCTGGAGGTATATCATGGCACAAACAAGAAAGATTTCTAAGGAGCTCAGAAGAAGAGTTTTTGATGCTCATCAGGTATGAAAAGGTTATAAAATGGTATTTTAAGAGTTTGGACTCTGCCAATGCTCAGTCTGATGTTTTGGCCCCTATTCATCAAGACCAGCCTAGTTCATGACGTCTTGATGAGAGGGCGTAGGGTGAGTCAGTCTTGTCTGATTCATTAAGAGGTTCACCTTCTTTAATGAATTGGGTGTGTCTGAAAAGTGGCATGCACCTTGCCACTAATCTTAATCCACTCAGGGACTGGAGTAAGATTTTTGGTGTAAAGTATGCTGAAGCTCGTGATGAATTAGGAAATTCAAGCCCATTGTAACCCTCTGCAGGAGTGGTCAACCAACAAAGACCATTCGAAGAACAAAGTGTATAATAGTCTACACGGTCATAAAGGAACCCAAGAAAACCTGTAAACAACTAGAGGTCTCTCACATTAGCTAATGCTAATATTCATGAGTCCACCATCAGGAGGAAATTGAGCAACAATGGTGCGCATGACCGGATTGCAAGGAGAAAAGCTACTCTCCAAAAACTACATTGATGCCTGTTTGCAGTTTGCTAAATATCACCTGGACAAGCCAGTAGGCTATTGCAACAATGTTTTGTGGATAGATGAGACCAAAATAGAGCTTTTTGGCTTAAAAGACAAGCCCTATGTTTGATTAAAGAAAAGCACTGCATTACAGTACAAAAACCTCATGCGATCTGTGAAATGTGGTAGTGGTAGCATCATGCTTTGGGCCTCTTTTGCTTCATCTGGGACAGAAAAGGTTTGCCAGCATTGATGGAACTTTGAATTCTCAAATTTTATAGCAAATTCTAAGGGAAAATATCGGACGTCTATCCATAAACTGAATCTCAAGAGAAGGTAGATCATACCGCAGGGCAACGACCCAAATCGCATAAGTTCTACAAAAGATTGGTTAAGTACTTCTTGACTGCCCACAGACTTTAAACATACCGGTGGTTCACATTGTACACTGCAATGTCATTCTAAGATGTTATTACATAGTATAGCAGCTGCAAGACAACTGCGGGAGCAGGCGCTAGCTGTCAGACGTAGCCGAACTACACATAAAGGAGGTAGAGAGGGTTTAGGTTTATTACCGTCTCACAGGGAATATTAGATAAAAAAAAAAGTATTTATATATGTTGAAACACCCCCAAAAGGTCTTTTATGACTATATGGGGGCCGCAATATGTGAAATAAATAAATAGCAGGAAAAAATAAATAAATAAAAAAGCTGCTTACGATCCAAATTACTATTACTAGCCCTGTCCTCGTCAAAAAACAAAAATGTTTCCGATATATAAAAAAGTGGTCAGAAAAAAATATGATAAGCAGTATTTCCTTTTTTCCCATTGATATTACCAATTAAAAAAATATTAAAAAGAGAATATGAAAATAACTATAAATTGGCCCCACATATCACGGAAAAATATGCAATAGTTCATTGCTTCTATAAATCGCATGTATAAAAAAACATGAAAGTGTGCTTGGTCAGGAATGGTGGAAAATGGCCTTGTCTTCAGTTGGTTAAAGAAGAATAAAGTTAGTTTACCAATAGCTAAGTCAAAGTCCTGACCTTAACCCTAAAGAAATATTGTGGAAGCACCTGAAGCGAGCAGTTTTGTTTGAAAACCCACCAACGCAACAGAGTTGAAGCTGTTTTGTAGTACGGAATGGGCTAAAATTCCTCCAAGCCGAAGTGCAGAACTAATCAACAATTACTGGAAACATTTAGATGCAGTTATTGCTTCACAAGGAGGTGACACCAGATGCCAAAAGCATATGTTCATATACTTTTGTCACTTATACAGTGGGAAAAATAGTATTTAGTCAGCCACCAATTGTGCAAGTTCTCCGACTTAAAAAGATGAGAGAGGCCTGTAATCATCATAAGTAGACCTCAACTATGAGAGTCAAAATGAGAAAACAAATCCTGAAAATCACACTTTCTGATTTGGAAAGAATTTTTTTTTCAAATTTTGGTGGAAAATAAGTATTTGGTCAAACGTTTTCTGTAAGTCTTCACAAGGTTCGCGCACACTGTTGCTGGTATGTTGGCCCATTCCTCCATGAAGATCTCCTCTAGAGCAGTGATGTTTTGGGGCTGTCGCTGGGCAACACAGACTTTCAACTCACTCCAAAGGTTTTCTATAGGGCTTAGATCTGGAGACTGGCTAGGCCACTCCAGGACCTTGAAATTCTTCTTATGAAGCCACTCCTTCGTTGCCCTGGCTGTGTGCTTGGGATCATTGTCATGCTGAAAGACCCAGCCACGTTTCATCTTCAATGCCCTTGCTGATGGAAGGAGGTTTGCACTCAAAATCTCACGATACTTGGCCCCATTCATTCTTTCATGTCCACAGATCAGTCGTCCTGGTCCCTTGGCAGAGAAACAGTCACAAAACATGATGTTGCCACCCCCATGCTTCACAGTAGGTATGGTGTTCTTTGGATGCAACTGAGCATTCCTTCTCCTCCAAACACGACGAGTTGTGTTTCTACCAAACAGTTCTACTTTGGTTTCATCTGACCATATGACATTCTCCCAATACTCTTCTGGATCATCCAAATGCTCTCTAGCAAACTTCAGATGGGCCCGGACATGTAATGGCTTAAGCAGGGGGACACGTCTGGCACTGCAGGATCTGAGTCCCTGGCGGCATAGTGTGTTACTGATGGTAGCCTGTGTAACGTTGGTCCCAGCTCTCTGCAGGTCATTCACTAGGTCCCCCCGTGTGGTTCTGGGATTTTTGCTCACCGTTCTTGAGATCATTTTGACCCCACGGGGTGAGATCTTGTGTGGAGCCCCAGATCGCGGGAGATTATCAGTGGTCTTGTATGTCTTCCATTTTCTAATTATTGCTCCCACAGTTGATTTCTTCACACCAAGCTGCTTGCCTATTGCAGATTCAGTCTTCCCAGCCTGGTGAAGGGCTACAATTTTGTTTCTGGTGTCCTTCGACAGCTCTTTGGTCTTCACCATAGTGGAGTTTGGAGTGTAACTGTTTGAGGTTGCGGACAGGTGTCTTTTATACTGCTAACAAGTTCAAACAGGTGCCAGTACTACAGGTAATGAGTGGAGGACAGAGTAGCCTCTTAAAGAAGAAGTTACAGGTCTGTGAGAGCCAGAAATCTTGCTTGTTTGTAATTGACCAAATACTTATTTTCCACCAAAATTTAGAAAAATTTCTTTCCAAATCAGACAATGTGATTTTCAGGATTTGTTTTTTCATTTTGTCTCTCATAGTTGAGGTCTACCTATGATGTCAATTACAGGTCATTGTCCTGTTGAAAAATAAATGATGGTCCAACTAAGCGCAAACCGGATGGAATAGCATGCCGCTGCAAGATGCTGTGGTAGCCATGCTGGTTCAGTATGCCTTCAATTTTGAATAAATCCCCAACAGTGTCACTAGCAAAGCACCCCCACACCATCACACCTCCTCCTCCATGCTTCACGGTGGGAACCAAGCATGTAGAGTCCATTCGTTCACCTTTTCTGCGTCGCACAAAGACACGGTGGTTGGAACCAAAGATCTAAAATTTGGACTCCTCAGACCAAAGCACAGATTTCCACTGGTCTAATGTCCATTCCTTGTGTTCTTTAGCCCAAACAAGTCTCTTCTGCTTGTCGCCTGTCCTTAGCAGTGGTTTCCTAGCAGCTATTTTACCATGAAGGTCTGCTGCACAAAGTCTCCTCTTAACAGTTGTTGAAGAGATGTGTCTGCTGCTACAACTCTGTGTGGCATTGACCTGGTCTCTAATCTGAGCAGCTGTTAACCTGCGATTTCTGAGGCTGGTGACTCGGATAAACTTATCCTCAGAAGCAGAGGTGACTCTTGGTTTTCCTTTCCTGGGATGGTCCTCATGTGAGCCAGTTTCTTTGTAGCGCTTGATGGTTTTTGCAACTGCACTTGGGGACACTTTCAAAGTTTGCCCAATTTTTCGGACTGACTGACCTTCATTTCTTAAAGCAATGATGGCCACACATTTTTCTTTACTTAGCTGCTTTTTTCTTGCCATAATACAAATTGTAACAGTCTATTCAGTAGGACTATCAGCTGTGTATCTACCTGACTTCTGCACAACACAACTGATGGTCCCAACCCCATTTATAAGGCAAGAAATCCCACTTATTAAACCTGACAGGGCACATCTGTGAAGTGAAAACCATTTCTGGTGACTACCTCTTGAAGCTCATCAAGAGAATGCCAAGAGTGTGCAAAGCAGTCATCAAAGCAAAAGATGGCTACTTTGAAGAACCTAGAATATAAGACATATTTTCAGTTGTTTCACACTTTTTTGTTAAGTATATAATTCCACATGTGTTAATTCATAGTTTTGATGCCTTCAGTGTGAATGTACAATTTTCAAAGTCATGAAAATACAGAAAAATCTTTAAATGAGAAGGTGTGTCCAAACTTTTGGTCTGTACTGTATATATATACACATTTATATATATTTATAAATCTATATCACAAATGTGTGTCTAATGTGTTGAGGACATGCAACATCTTTCTGACCAAAGCTGCAAAAAATCATTAAAAATCATTAAAAGATTCAGCATTTCATTTATTTTGTGACATTTCAGTTATCTTGTGTCACAGTGTGCTAGGTTTATTTTGCCCTGACAGGTCCTTTCATGAAAGCAATGTTCGCACTGTCATACTTGATGGTACATTTATTTGCATGTTATCCAGCCTTAGAAAAACATTTCGGAACTGCAGCAGATGTGATAAAATAACAAAATAATCCCTGTGTATTTCCCAAGAACCAAGCAAGTGACTGCTGTAGCCAATCAGTGGCATCATTACTACTATTGCTGATCGGTGATGCCAGTAATCTGCCATGTGATCGATAAGGTCCCTTGTTGGCTTCAGCAGTGTCGTGCCAAAGACCGGGAGCAATGTTGGAGCTATTGTACTGGATGGCCAGGGGTAGAGAAGAGGTAAATATATTTTTTAAGACTAAATAACCCCTTTAAGAAAAGTATTGTTCTTGTAATCTGAGGAGGGGTGGAGAAATCTTTTGAATTTCTTTACCTGTCATATGAATTATTTTTTAGACGAAATGTTTACTCATTAAATAAGATTGTCTTTAATCCAACATGCAGTAAAAAAATGAGCGGGTTAAGAGATGTGCCAACTGCTGATGTCATCCCAGTGTACCTATTATGATACGATTAAGGGTGGTTATGCCTAAAATATGTTGGTGGATGGTGGTTACTGCATGTCCACGAGGACATTTTGGGTAATGCCTTTTTTAATGCTGGGGGGCATGTGATTGACAGCGCTACAGAATGTGTATAAGATATAGTCCTGCTGGCCGGCCAATCACAAGTGCAGGTCAGTGGAGCAATTGGAGGAAGGGTTCATGAGCCCTTTTCTCATTCCCATTTGTTGTATCTATTACTAACCTGGTGCCCTAATATTGAAACCTTCAAAAGGAACCTGAAGACCCACTTCTTCCAATAAGCCTACAACCTGCAGTAACCCTCGCTCCACCATACTGCTGCACGACCAGCTCTACCCTCACCTACTGTATCCTCACCCATTCCTTGTAGACTGTGAGCCCTCGCGGGTAGGGTCCTCGCTCCTCCTGTAACAGTCGCTGACTCGTTTTTGTTCAAATTATTGTACTTGTTGTTAGCTTTGTATACCCCTTTTAAACTTGTAAAGCGCCATGGAATTAATAGTGCTACAATAAATAATAATAATTAATTGATGTACTGGGTTTTAACATGGCTGACAGCTCCTTTACCTAACCCTTTGATGCCCTTTTGGATTGACCCCTGGTCTGCCTGACCTCTTTCCCTGTCTGTTGTGATTGCCTGACCTCCTGGACTCTAACCCAACCATCATTGACTACCTTTTAGCTCAAGGACCCAGCTGAAGGACCCAGTAATAAATAAATGACATTTATAAAGATTTATTACAATACATTTTAAAACTGGATCCTTAATACCTTTCTTCTTCATGAGAAGAATCCATGACAATGGAGTGAACATAGCCTCATTCTCAGACTACGGACAGGTGAATATGAGCCTATTTTTTTGTCATCTCAGAAAATCGGATAAATTGTGCCAATGACACACTGATCAGTGTTTGATCAGAGTGTGATCATATTGTGATCTGATTCTCTTAGATGAGGAGAAGATGGAAAAAAAAAGTCTCCCTTTTCTTCATTCTGTCAGTCCGTGGAAATCGGACTGCACTCAGTTGTCATCCGAGTGCAGTCCGATGTTTCACATGCATTCATTGACTTGCATGTCCTACATCAGATCAAACTTGGGCATGCTGCAATTTTTTTCCTCGGAAAGTATCTGTAAAGAATTGGACATGTGTACGAGCCCACAGACTAACGTTGGTCCAAAACATCGGAGCTCCCTTGCACCAAAAATATGCTCATTTGTACCTACCTTAATTTTGGGCAGTCTAAACGGTGGAATCGTAGAGACACATAGAAGGCACATACAGTGAAGGAAATAATTATTTGATCCCTTGCTGTTTTTGTAAGTTTGCCCACTGACAAATATATGAACAGTCTATAATTTTAAGGGTAGGTTAATTTTAACATTGAGAGATAAAATGTCCCAAAAAAATCAAGAAAATCACATTGTATAAATTAGATACATTTATTTGCATTTTGCAGTGAGAAATAAGTATTTGATCCCTCTGGCAAACAACACTTAATACTTGGTGGCAAAACCCTTGTTGGCAAGCACAGCAGTCAGATGTTTTTTGTAGTTGATGATGAGGTTTGAGCACATGTCAGGAGGAATTTTGGTCCACTCCTCTTTGCAGATCATCTCTAAATCATTCAGATTTTGAGGTTGTCGCTTTGCAACTCGGAGCTTCAACTCCCCCCATAAATTTTCTATGGGATTAAGGTCTGGAGACTGGCTAGGCCACTCCATGACCTTAATGTGCTTCTTTTTGAGCCACTCCTTTGTTGCCTTGGCTGTATGTTTTGGGTCATTGTCTTGCTGGAAGACCCAGCCACGACCCATTTTTAATGTCCTGGCGGAGGGAAGGAGGTTGTCACTCAGGATTTTACGGTACATGGCTCCATCCATTCTCCCATTGATGTGGTGAAGTAGTCCTGTGCCCTTAGCACAGAGACACCCCCAAAACATAATGTTTCCACCTCGATGCTTGACAGCGGGGACAGTGTTCTTTGGATCATAGGCAGCATTTCTCTTCCTCCAAACACGGTGAGTTGAGTTAATGCCAAAGAGCTCAATTTTTGTCTCATCTGACCACAGCACCTTCTCCCAATAACTCACAGAATCATCCAGGTGTTCATTGGCAAACTTCAGACGGGCCTGCACATGTGCCTTCTTGAGCAGGGGGACCTTGCGGGCTCTGCAGGATATTAAACCTTTAAGGCGTAATGTGTTACCAATGGTTTTCTTGCTGACTGTGGTCCCAGCTGCCTTGAGATCATTCCCCCCCCCGTGTAGTTTTAGGCTGATCTCTCACCTTCCTCATGATCAAGGATACCCCATGAGGTGAGATTTTGCATGGTGCCCCAGATCGATGTCGATTGACAGTCATTTTGTATTTCTTCCATTTTCTTACTATTGCACCAACAGTTGTCTCCTTCTCACCCAGCGTCTTACTTATGGTTTTGTAGCCCATTCCAGCTTTGTGCAGGTCTATGATCTTGTCCCTGACATCCTTAGAAAGCTCTTTGGTCTTGCCCATGTTGTAGAGGTTAGAGTCTGACTGATTAATTGAGTCTGTGGACAGGGGTCTTTTATACAGGTGACTATGTAAGACAGCTGGTAACGAGTTGATTAGGAGGATCTAACTGGTCTCTAGGAGCCAGAACTCATAATGGTTTGTAGGGGATCAAATACTTAGTTCTCACTGCAAAATGCAAATACATTTTTCTAATTTATACAATGTGATTTTCTTGATTTTTTTTTTTTTTGGATATTTTATCTCTCAATGTTAAAATAACCTACTCTTAAAATTATAGACTGTTCATGTCTTTGTCAGTGGGCAAACTTACAAAAACAGTAAGGGATCAAATACTTATTTCCTTCACTGTAGGTGTGCAAAGAAACTGTATACGCTGAGCAATAGGATATTTATTTTTTAAATAAGTCTTGTAAAGTAACTTTGTTTTTATTTTATGCACTGAGGCTGTAAAAAAAAAGTTGCAAAAATGCTCACGGTCCTTAAGGAAAGTTGGTAAAATGCTGTAAAAGCATTACCCTATTAAATGAGGATTGTAACTTTAAAGTGGAGGGATGCATTTTAATCTATGTCTTTTAAAGGCAGCAGGAAATGATATTGACACTGGAGCAGTTTACAGCGTTGTCTCCAGCTGCAGCAGTGTTGGGAAGGAGCATATACTTGAAACTGTTCCTTCCTAGTGATCGGTGAACTTCGCCTGTGAACTTTTCCCCTTGTGCTGTATTTACATTTATCTTTGCCGAATCGCCTGATTTTAGAGCACTGACAATGTTCCTAATGAAACAGTTCACTGCCAGAAACTGAAATTTTTCTTTATAAATCTAAACACACCCAGGAGAGTTGAATGTGCCGGTTCCAACTCAGTGCTGCGGTTTCACATATAAAATGAACTATCAGCATTTATAAGCCTCGGAATAGTAATTCTGTCTGAATTAGCCCCACAGCACTTATGCTATAGCGGTAACAGATGCTTTGGGCATTCACAACAATTAGTAATTAAAACAAAACTGGCAATGTTGATTTGATTAAAAAGTTATGTTTATTAACAGTATTTTTCCATCTGTTTTGTGTAACCAGCAGATCTTTGCTGTTCTGCATGTAGCAGGGTGGCGATAAAACACTGCTGCCTGTCCGATGCCTCTCACTGGGAACTATGGTCCGTTACTGGTGGTTCTCCCAGCAAGATGAAAGTTGTAAATTGCAATGAAAAATCAAAGACCACTGTCTTAAAGAGGACCTGTCACTTGTCAGTGCTGGTACATTGGATTACTACAAAACTTAAATGGAATCTGTCAGTAGGATCAACCCTCCTAAGCCATCTATATGGTCATGTAGGTCATAGGAAGATGAATAAAATGATACCTTGATATCTGTGATCCGATGTCTTATTCCAGAGAAATCCCTTTTTCTTATATACAAATGACCTGTTCAGGACTATGGGCCGGACAGTGTTCTGGATGAGAATCTGTCCCCAGAGATTATTATAAATAATAGTTACCGGAGTGAGACAAGTAATGTACACAGAACAGTAGAACTGAACTTTGTCTCCTTGCAAACACATTTGCTGTAGCTCTCCCAGCTCTGCTGTATTGCAACACTGCCTGCCTGTCAGATGTAAGCTAAAGCACTGAGAGGAACCTGCAGATGTGTCACGTTAGGGTTCACTCTCAGTGGCGTATAACAAGGCCAAGTGCTATGCAATGTTTTATGTTTTATTGGATAGCACTCGGCCCAATGTTAAACAGTGAAGATCTGCAATTATTTCCTCATGCCGATTCGCCATGAAAAAATAATTGCAGCATGCTGCGAGTGGCTCCGATATTTGGATCACGGGCACCCGTACTAGTCTATGGGCGCGTGTGAAATATCAGACTGCACTCGGATGTTATCCAAGTGCAGTGTGAAGTATGCGCGCAGAGACAACGGAGAAGATGGAAAAATTGCATTCTCTGACTTCTCTGCACCTGTGATACCATTCTCCAATGCAAGAGAATTATATCACACTCAGATGACACTTGGTTGGCTCAGACTCTGACAGAATTGGTCAGATTCTCTCACATGAGATAATATACGCCAGTGTGATCGAACCCTCATAATCACACACAGCTCTGCAGTGAGATCAGGAGAGCAGAAAGCGACCATTACACATCACACTGGTAACTACCTTTTATTAGAAATAAGCTCTGGAAGCAGATCAGTGCCCTGCGAAGTAGAATATAGGGAGAGTCCAGCCATTTTTCAGATAGAAAGAATGTGTAGAAAGAATTTATTGTAATTCAGATAAAACAGGGCATTCCATGAGTAAGAACTAGGATTTAGTAGGAAATGCATAGGAAAAAAACACCCACAATTTTTCTAGAATCAGGAATGCCTTGTTTTATCTGAATTACAATAAACTCTTCATTTATCCCGGCTGAGAATCGCTGGCAATTTCAACCTGGGCGAGCTGGATCGCACTTTCTTTTGTAGATCAGGGTCTGGCCCATAGCCCTGAACATCTTATTTACATATAAGAAAAACATGGATTTCTCTGGAATTAGACATTGGATCGCGGATATCATGGTGTTATTTTATTAATTTTCCTATGACCTGCATGCACATATAGACGGTTTAGGAGGTTTAATCCTACTGACAGATTCCCTTTAAATTTTATTGTTGTAAATCATTCTGACATGTTCCCTTTAAAGAGAATTTGTCACTTGCCATAAATATGTAATTTTCTTTGTTTGAAAACACCCAGTTGGTTAAAAAGACTGGATTTATATAGAAGGAATGGACTGGCACATGACTAAAAAATAAACTATACTAGATTCAGGAAAACCACTGTCAGGACGATTTACAAAAATAAAATTTGTAATCCAATGCACCATAACTGAGAAATCAAAGCACATGCAAATTAGTGACATGCCTCTAAGGCAGGCTAATTTGCATGTGGATTTAAAGGGAACGTGTCATGTAAAAGAATGCTATTAACCTGCAGATATGGAGTTAATCTACAGGTGATAGTGTACTGAAGCTGCCCGACGCCCCCACTGAGAGGTCCCCTGCCAGGAGGACATTCATTTTATTCCTCCTAGCAGCCCGGGCTTTCAGTCATAAGGGTGGGCCAGTGTGACTTTAGTCATCTCTCAGCGCATAGTGAGTGGTGACTACAACTGCGCTCTCGGCACTGACTGACAGCTGGCTCTAATACCGTCCCTTTAAGACCCAGCTGTAAATTATTTTGTTCTCATTATTGGTGTCACCCATTTGTGTATATGTTTATATATGTGAAAACCACCTTATCTGTTCAATATGGATTATTTATCTCAAAGGGGTTTTACACTTTCAGGAAAGTGGACTCCAATTGCTCTGAGGTACCTAAAATAACAAACAGAGCCGCTGAGCTCAGGCACTGGCTGCAGTGCTAATGTGCCCTGCCGATGTGACGTCACCACTGCAGCCAAAACACAGAGACCAGCGAAGTGGCAGGAAGGCTGCGCTGGACCCAGAGAGGGTGAGTTTGCTGTTTTAGATATTTTAGAGCATTTGGGGTCCACTATCCTGAAGGGGTAAAAAAAACTAGTAAAATTTTGTCTGATTTGGCGGACTAATTTAGAGGTCATCATTGCGCTTAATAAGGTAAAACAAAATTCAAATCCAAATTCTGAGCTTTTTCTTTTGACCTTTTCACTTGTTTTCTTCATACATCTACAACTGTCCTTCAGTATATTCTTCATAGGTCCGAGCTTCTAATATTTTCTCCCAGTTGAGACGCCCCAGGGATCAGTACTCGGTCCCCTTCTGTTTCCTCCTTAGAAATCTCCCTTTGAAACTTCTTCAGGTTTGGTTTTAAGTGCCAAATGTTACTAATGATATACATTTATACACTGTCTCTCATGAATTACTCCTCTCACTTACAACCAACACGCTGAGTGTCTCTCTGATGTCTACGTTTGATGTTTCTCTAGTAGAAATAGAAAGCAGTTTTTATAGAATTGTATTACATCATAAAAAAGGATTATGGGATATTACCTCTTTTGTTAAGAATTTGTGTCAGTGGGTAATTAGTAAAAATAAAAATATAGATGATATAGGTAAAGCCATGAAAGTCATTCTAAAGTTTTTCTAAACTGTGGATCAGTGATAGCATTGTAGCCTTACAATACTGGGGTTTGGGGTTCAAATGGGACAAAATGAAACATCTGCATGGAGTTTGTATGTTTTCTTAGTACCTTTAGGCTGTGTGCCCACGTAGCGTTTTTCAAGCGGATATGCGTAAACGCTTGGGAAACGCTTGGTAATCCGCCCCCCATGGTCCCCAATGACAAGCTGCACTTTCAATGCCCATGCTGCGTTTTTTTCCGCAGCGTTTATGCTGCACTCAAAAATCCGCAGCATGTCCATTAATTTTGAGGAAGCGCGGCGTAATCGCCGCCATTGACTTGCATTGAGACGCATATAATCTGTGTCAGTACATTTGTACTCATGGATTACAATGGTTTCAATGTGCGGATGGTACCCAAGTCTGGAGGAGAGAAGACTCTCATCCAGACCTGGGTACCGTAGAAACTGTAAAAAAAAGAATTTAAAATAAAAAATAAAGTTTATACTCACCTTCCGATGTCTTCCCGGTGTTTTGTCTGCTCCCTCCGGTGTCTTGCAATGTTCACGTAGATGTGAAGGACCTGCCATGACGTCACTGAGTCATGTGACCCATCACATGGCTCAATGACGTCACCGCAGGTCCTTCACACCGCCGCAAGCAGTGACACCTGACGGAGCAAACAAAACACCGGGAAGACATCGGAAGGTGAGTATAAACTTTATTTTTTTATTTTTCACCTTTCTTATTCTTTATTTTAAATAACTTGGTCACACTACTATAAATCCATGCCGGTTGCATGGATTTATATAGTGTGAACAAGTTGTCAAGCACTTTACAAGTGATGCTGAAATCGCTTGGAAAAGCGCTTGATAACCCGCATGCAGAAATACATGTGTGTCACCCCAGGCCTGGATGCCACAAATATTGAAGGCTGTGTCTGAGAGCAGGAGGGAGGTTCCCTGGTTAGGGACCATTAGCATGCAGCACCTCCTGACCCAGGCCAGTAGGGGGAGCTGGCTGCCCCTATAAAAGCTGGAACTGGGGCAGGGTTAGAGAGACCAGAACCCACTTCTGAAGTGACCAGAAGGGTTCTCAGAGGAAGGGACAGGTCAGCAGCAGCCGAGGAGTCCGCGAGGCAGAGGAGAAACTGCAAGCCGGGGACAGAGGCGACGAGAGCCGGTCCTGGCAGAGAACCAATCTAACCGGACATTGGGGTCCGAGGCTGTCAGGGTTATAAGCCCAGCAGCAGAGAACCAACCCGCGAGGGATTTCAGGCCCCTTGGCCTAAAAAGCCTGGAGGCTCCGCCACAACAGAAGGGACCAGCAAAGCCAAGAGAGGCCAGAGGTAAAAGGAGCCCAAGTTGCAAGCCATACAGGCGAGAAGTACAGGGCCAGCTCAAGGACATGGGCTATTATTCCACAAAGAGGGGGATAGTCAGAAAGAGCATAGAGAGAACGGTAGGCCTACACACTCACCCCAACCAGTGGGGCTCGCCCGAATGCTCTCAGACACCCAGGCCCATTCCTAACCGGTACTACTGTTGGGTCATTAATAATTCCTACAATAAAGACCCTGGACTGTTTGAGGCTACACTCTTCCCGTGGGGAGTTATCCTACCCCTGTGCTGCACACCAACACCAGCCTCAGCGGTCTGCCTAGCAGCGGCAGTTATCCCTGACCGCAATCCACGGGTGGCGTAGTCGGACATTCACAAATCTATAAATAGACTGCCATCACATTTGGTCTGACCACCCTGAGCCACGGGATCGGGTTGCCACTACTACCCCCAGCATCGTACAGAAGCCCGGTTCCGGGTACCCCACGGCCCAGGGGGCGAGTCACATGCAAAGACGCTTCACAAACGCTTCTACCTGGCGTAAAAAACGCATGCGTTTTTCCTGCCAGGGAGAAGCGTAAAAAATATGCAGCATTTCTGCATCGTGGGCACATGGCCTTTAGGATTTCCTCTGGGTACTTTAGATTTTATCTATTTGATCCAAGGAAGGAGCCTTAGGTCAAGCATCCCATGGTGGCCAGTGCCTAGTCCCAGACGCTGACACAATCCAGGAGATAATCAAAAACAACTTAAAGGGAATCTGTCACCACCTGGTCGATATCAGACCTCTACTATGGCCATACAGGTGATAGAAAAGTAAATCTATACTTACCTGTATGGCTCATAGTAGAGGTCTGCTTGCAGAGAAAAGCACTTTAATCAATTCTTTTTTCCACAGGTTTCTATTGCGCAGGTGCCGGAAAGTGACAGAGACCCCCACGGCGCATAGAAACCTGCGGCTCAGAGCACAGGTGGACGGGGCCGGGATGAAGCAAATCGTGCTCTATGTGAGCGGCGCTTTGTGCATGCCCTTAAGTCAGGGAGCACAGTGCACGTCACAGGGCCTTGTGATTAAGCAGAGAGGCGGTGATTTAGGGGAATAATAAGCACATAGGCGGGGACGCCAAGCCTATGGACAAAAGAATTAATTAAAGTGCTTTCTCTGCAATCAAACCTCTAATATGGGCCATACAGGTATGTATAGATTTACTTTTCTATACCCTGTATGGCCATAGTAGAGGTCTGATATCGCCCAGGGGGGTGACAGATTCCCTTTTAGGCTGTGTGCCCATGATGCGTTTTTTAAGCGTTTCCGCAGTGGCAAAAACGCTGAAGAAACGCTTAAAAAACGCATGGTAGAAGGCCTGCCATGTTCCCCAATGATAATCCGCATGTGCTGTGCACATGCTGCGGAAATTTCCGCTGCGGATTATCATTGGGGAAAAAAACGCAGCACTACCAATTATTCTGCGGAAGTGCTGCGTTTTCGCCGCCATTGACTTGCATTAGATCGCATGGATTCCGCATCACTGTATATGTAGATGCGCATTCCATGCGTTCCAATGTGCGGATGGTACCCGGGTGTGGAAGAGAGGAGACTCTCCTCCGGACCCGGGTACCATAGAAACTGTGAAAAAAAGAATAAAATAAAAAATAAATATATACTTACCTTCTGGCGGCCCCCGTTGCGCTGCTCCTTGCTTGCCGGCAGTTCGCGATGGACTGAAGGACCTGCGCTGATGTCATAGTCATGTGACGGGTCACGCAACGCTGATGTCGGCAGGTCCTTCAGTCTACCGCTGCCGGAAGCCGGGACGGAGGGAATCAAGACTGCGGGGGCCATCGGAAGGTAAGTATAGATATTATTTTTTATTTTTAACCATACTTTAGGTCACACTATATAAATCCATGCCGTTTGCATGGATTTATATAGTGTGACCAAGTTGACAAGCACTTTCCAAGTGATGCTAAAATCGCTTGGAAAGCGCTTGTCAACCCGCATGCGGAAATGCATGTGAAGAACGCTTCACTTCCGCATGTCCCTGGCAGGAAAAACACATGTACAATCCGCATGCGTTTTTGCTGCCAGGGGGATGCGGAAAAAATCTGCAGCATTTCTGCATCGTGGGCACTTAGACTTAATGTTATTTTCTTATTATGCTTGCTTATATAGTGCCATCACCACTGTTCCTACTGGGGCTAAATTCTCTATTATTATGTCTTTGAAGTGTGAGAGGAACCCGGAGCAAACGTTGGGAGAACATACAAACTCCTTGCAGATGCTGTCATTGGTGGGATCTGAACCCAGGGCTTCAAAGCAACAAGGCTGCTCCATGGGTCTTCCAGTTTGAAGTTGCTATAGCACAAAAACCCTGGAACACTCCCTTGCCTATAGACAAAGCCGGTTCTTCCCCACTGAAGTGCTGACTTGCACCACTGCCTGTTGTTTCTGTTTCCACACACTCTATATCCAGAAAGGTCTCTTTCACTAGTGTTTCTCCTTTTACAAGGTTCATCAGGAGTAGTTAATCAGGCACAGATCTTATATGTATATCAAAGGCTACTTATCTGAATAAATGGTCCGAGGGTAATCGGACTGGTCTTGTATTTAGACTCCACCTGCTGAGGGCCCATGTGGTTACCTGCAGTGAGCCATTTGTCCTGCACATAGCGCACCACTGTGTGCAAAGCATGCTGTGCTCACATTTAGGATGTGCATTATATTAAATGGCCGTTGTCAGCTCTTCCTTCTTCCTGTAAGATTTGCATTGCATTCGAGAGTGTGCAAATATTTCCCACTGACATTTACTTTCATGCCGTATATTTTCTTGAAAAACTTCTATTTTTCATTTATTATTTTAACAATGAATTTGATAGATAATCCATTTAAAACTCTTACAGAGAAAGAGAAGGAGCGCAATTTCAGATTTATTGTTTTCATTTGTTATTCTCTAGTGTATTCCATTTCACACTATTGTAGCTGCCAAATACTCCAGGGATTTATGTAGCATACTTATTTTAATTCTCTTGTGTCTTAAACTGATAAACTTTCAGACCTT
Organism: Phyllobates terribilis; assembly: GCF_046119375.1. NCBI lineage: Eukaryota > Metazoa > Chordata > Amphibia > Anura > Dendrobatidae > Phyllobates > Phyllobates terribilis. The sequence goes on along the minus strand of NW_027362761.1, from coordinate 349,865,023 downwards.
ACAGAGGGAAAAATATGTCAGAAGTGTTGGAAATGGACTTGATTTAATAGTGTGTCAAATTAAGATCTGTATCATTTATCGTATCTAGTGTCCAAAAGTCTCTTTTAGGACTCATTCATATATGTTTGGCGTTCAGGATAATTTCTTGTATTTTTCTTAGAAAACTTGCAGAATGACTTAGCGCACAGCTGATGCCATTGTTTTATGGGGAATAAGTTTTACCAAAAAAATGTACAGTAGCAATAAAAGGACTTTTAGACTATGTTCACACGTTGTGTTTTTGATGCGTTTTTTCTGCAGCAAAACCTGCTCTCTTGGCAGTGAAGTTTCTGCCAAAGAAAGCAGGTTTTCCTGAGATTTTGCTATGTTTTTTTGCGGTGTTTTTGGTGCGTTTTTTACTGTAGTTTTGTCAGTGTTCATTTGTCTCTTGTGCATGCTGATAAAGTTTAGTGACAAAAAAATAACCTAATTCAACTTCCTTAGGTTTTGGCACCAAAAATGCAGCAAACCTGATACCTGCAGTTTTTCAGCATTTTTTCCTCTACCCATTGCTTTCAATGGGTGAAAAACACTGAAAAATGCTGAAAAAACGCTGAAAGAAATGACAAGCTCTATTGTGCAAAACCTCAGGTTTGCTCTAAATACTAAGGACAAAAGAACCAAGCTGTGTGCATGATTTCTGAAATCTCATTGTCTTTGCAGGTACTGTAAAACGAAGGTAAAAATTAGCCTAAAAAATGCATCAAAAATGCAGTGTGAACATAACCTTAGGCTATTGATTTTTATGCTCTGCCTGATAGTTACAATAGTTCAGGGCCGTAACTACAACCGGGGCAGCCGGGGCACTGCCCCAGGGCCCCAACCACCCAAGGGGCCCCAAACTGATGGTAAAAAATTGTATTTTAATACTTTAATTTCTCATAAAATACCCAGCTCCTATATTCCTGTCAGACAATGTCACCCGGAGGACAGGAGAGACTATCATTTCAATAATTTCCAGGAGCTCTGCCAGCTGTCAATGAATGGAAACCTGCACTGGCCTGGAGAGTCTCATAGCACAAGATTTGTAACAATATGTTAGTCTGGAGATCACAGAGAGTTGGCAAGGCCGGCACAGTGCACACTGACTGCAACAAACGCTCAGCATCATTGAGAGGAGACAGTCTCAGCAGACACAAATATCTCTGTGACAAACTGTGAGAAGCCCTGCTATTAAATAAACATATACAGTTATTTGAAAATTGTGCAATATTTGGAATTATTTACTTTATTAATTTTCCAAACATATTCACTGAATATTTAACTTCTAAAACTTGCATCATAAACAACAAAATCTATTAAAGGTCTTGCGGAACGTGGTGAAGCCTGTGTGTTGTATACAACAATGCGTAGCAGGCTTCACCACGTTCCGCACAAACTCTAGTGATTATGGCACTGCAATAGTTATTATATCTGAGGTTCTTATACCCATCTATCAGGCTTTATTTTTCAATGTGGAGGGTACTGATACCACACCTGATATAGTTTATGTGAACTTAATTGCATATTTTATTTGCCGTGTAAACTGGTAAAAAGAAGCTGTCATGTTGAACTTGCTCATAGATATGTGGACAGCATGTTATAGAGCAGAAGGAGATGAGCAGATTGATACAAATATGTGGGGAAACGGGCAAGTGAACTTGTAAGGTATACAGTTTAGCACTTCTCACTGTGAGATTAGGAATCCAGGGGGTGGTCTGTAATTGATATTCTTGAATTGCCAAGTAGTGATGACTGTCAATTAACGATTAGGACTAGTGATGAGCGACTGTGCTCGCCACTGCTCGGTACTTGCCCGAGCATCACTGTGCTCGACAAGTATTTCCGGGTTACTCGGACGGGAATTCGGGTCCCCTCCCTGCATGTTTGGCGCTCTTTAGAGAGCCAATGAACATGCAGGGATTGCCTGCCATGCATTATAATGCCGTAGCCATGTTGGTTGTGGGTATTACAGTGATTGGCTGGCCGCACAACATCATCAGGTGTATATAAAACCGGGCGCCGCCATGCTCGTCACAGAATCAGGCAGTGTAGGGAGAGCTGCTGCTGCATCAGGGAGAGATTTGCTTCTTCATAGTTAGTATAGGTATGCCACAATATATATATATATATATATATATATATACAGTACAGAGCAAAAGTTTGGACACACCTTCTCATTTAAAGATTTTTCTGTATTTTCACATGTGGAATTATATACTTAATAAAAAAGTGTGAAACAACTGAAAATATGTCTTATATTCTAGGTTCTTCAAAGTAGCCACCTTTTGCTTTGATGACTGCTTTGCACACTCTTGGCATTCTCTTGATGAGCTTCAAGAGGTAGTCACCGGAAATGGTCTTCCAACAATCTTAATGGAGTTCCCAGAGATGCTTAGCACTTGTTGACCCTTTTGCCTTCACTCTGCGGTCCAGCTCACCCCAAACCATCTCGATTGAGTTCAGGTCTGGTGACTGTGGAGGCCAGGTCATCTGGCGTAGCACCCCATCACTCTCCTACTTGGTCAAATAGCCCTTACACAGCCTGGAGGTGTGTTTGGGGTCATTGTCCTGTTGAAAAATAAATTATGGTCCAACTAAACGCAAACCGGATGGAATAGCATGCCGCTGCAAGATGCTGTGGTAGCCATGCTGGTTCAGTATGCCTTCAATTTTGAATAAATCCCCAACAGTGTCACCAGCAAAGCACCCCCACACCATCAAACCTCCTCCTTCATGCTTCACGGTGGGAACCAGGCATGTAGAGTCCATCCGTTCACCTTTTCTGCGTCGCACAAAAACTCGGTGGTTGGAACCAAAGATCTCAAATTTGAACTCATCAGACCAAAGCACAGATTTCCACTGGTCTAATGTCCATTCCTTGTGTTCTTTAGCCCAAACAAGTCTCTTCTGCTTGTTGCCTGTCCTTAGCAGTGGTTTCCTAGCAGCTATTTTACCATGAAGGCCTGCTGCACAAAGTCTCCTCTTAACAGTTGTTGTAGAGATGTGTCTGCTGCTAGAACTCTGTGTGACATTGACCTGGTCTCTAATCTGAGCTGCTGTTAACCTGCGATTTCTGAGGCTGGTGACTCGGATAAACTTATCCTCAGAAGCAGAGGTGACTCTTGGTCTTCCTTTCCTGGGGCGGTCCTCATGTGAGCCAGTTTCTTTGTAGTGCTTGATGGTTTTTGCAACTGCACTTGGGGACACATTCAAAGTTTTCCCAATTTTTCGGACTGACTGATCTTCATTTCTTAAAGTAATGATGGCCACTCGTTTTTCTTTACTTAGCTGCTTTTTTCTTGTTAATACAAATTCTAACAGTCCATTCAGTAGGACTATCATCTTTGTATCCACCTGACTTGTGCACAACACAACTGATGGTCCCAACCCCATTTATAAGGCAAGAAATCCCACTAATTAAACCTGACAGGGCACACCTGTGAAGTGAAAATCATTTCCGGTGACTACCTCTTGAAGCTCATCAAGAGAATGCCAAGAGTGTGCAAAGCAGTCATCAAAGCAAAAGGTGGCTGCTTTGAAGAACCTAGAATATAAGACATATTTTCAGTTGTTTCACACTTTTTTGTTAAGTATATAATTCCACATGTGTTAATTCATAGTTTTGATGCCTTCAGTGTGAATGTACAAATTTCAAAGTCATGAAAATACAAAAAAATCTTTAAATGAGAAGCTGTGTCCAAACTTTTGGTCTGTACTGTATATATATATATATATATATATATATATATATATATACACATACAGCATATATAATATATATATATACAGTACAGACCAAAAGTTTGGACACACCTTCTCATTTAAAGATTTTTCTATTTTTTCATGACTTTGAAAATTGTACATGCACACTGAAGGCATCAAAACTATGAATTAACACATGTGGAATTATATACTTAACAAAAAAGTGTGAAACAACTGAAAATATGTCTTATATTCTAGGTTCTTCAAAGTAGCCACCTTTTGCTTTGATGATTGCTTTGCACACTCTTGGCATTCTCTTGATGATCTTCAAGAGGTAGTAACCAGAAATGGTTTTCACTTCACAGGTGTGCCCTGTCAGGTTTAATAAGTGGGATTTCTTGCCTTATAAATGGGGTTGGGACTATCAGTCGTGTTGTGCAGAAGTCAGGTGGATACACAGCTTATTGTCCTACTGAATAGACTGTTAGAATTTGTATTATGGCAAGAAAAAAGCAGCTAAGTAAAGAAAAATGAGTGGCCATCATTACTTTAAGAAATGAAGGTCAGTCAGTCCGAAAAATTGGGCAAACTTTGAAAGTGTCCCCAAGTGCAGTTAAAAAACCATCAAGCACTACAAAGAAACTGTCTCACACGAGGACCGCCCAAGAAAAGGAAGACCAAGAGTCACCTCTGCTTCTGAGGATAAGTTTATCCGAGTCACAAGCCTCAGAAATGGCAGGTTAACAGCAGCTCAGATTAGAGACCAGGTCAGTGCCACACAGAGTTCTAGCAGCAGACACATCTCTACAACAACTGTTAAGAGGAGACTTTGTGCAGCAGGTCTTCATGGTAAAATAGCTGCTAGGAAACCACTGCTAAGGACAGGCAACAAGCAGAAGAGACTTGTTTGGGCTAAAGAACACAAGGAGTGGACATCAGACCAGTGGAAATCTGTGCTTTAGTCTGATGAGTCCAAATTTGAGATCTTTGGTTCCAACCACCGTGTCTTTGTGCGACGCAGAAAAGGTGAACGGATGGACTCTACATGCCTGGTTCCCACCGTGAAGCATGGAGGAGGAGGTGTGATGGTGTGGGGGTACTTTGCTGGTGACACTGTTGGAGATTTATTCAAAATTGAAGGCATACTGAACCAGCATGGCTACCACAGCATCTTGCAGCGGCATGCTATTCCATCCGGTTTGCGTTTAGTTGGACCATCATTTATTTTTCAACAGGACAATGACCTCAAACACACCTTCAGGCTGTGTAAGGGCTATTTGACCAAGAAGGAGAGTGATGGGGTGCTACACCAGATGACCTGGCCTCCACAGTCACCAGAACTGAACATAATCGAGATGGTTTGGGGTGAGCTGGACCGCAGAGTGAAGGCAAAAGGGCCAACAAGTGCTAAGCATCTCTGGGAACTCCTTCAAGATTGTTGGAAGACCATTTCCGGTGACTACCTCTTGAAGCTCATCAAGAGAATGCCAAGAGTGTGCAAAGCAGTCATCAAAGCAAAAGGTGGCTACTTTGAAGAACCTAGAATATAAGACATATTTTCAGTTGTTTCACACTTTTTTGTTAAGTATCTAATTCCACATGTGTTAATTCATAGTTTTGATGCCTTCAGTGTGAATGTACAATTTTCATAGTCATGAAAAAACTGAAAAATCTTTAAATGAGAAGGTGTGTCCAAACTTTTGGTCTATACTGTATATATATATATATATATATATATATATATATATATATATATATATATATATATACACTGCTCAAAAAAATAAGGGGAACACTAAAACAACACAATGTAACTCCAAGTCAATAACACTTCTGTGAAATCTACCTGTCCAGTTATGAAGCAACACTGATTGTGAATCAATTTCTCCTGCTGTTGTGCAAATGGAACAGACAACTGGTAGAAATGATAGGCAATTAGCAAGATACCCCCTATAAAGGAGTGGTTATGCATGTGGTGACCACAGACCATTTCTCTGTTCTCATCCTTTTTGGCTGTTGTTTTCGTCACTTTTTCATTTTGCCATTGCTCTCACCCCTAGAGGTACAGTAGCATGAGGTGGTGTCTACACTACAACCCACAGAAGTTGCTCAGGTAGTGCAGTTCATCCAGGATGGCACATCAGTGCGAGCTGTGGCAAGAAGGATAGCTGTGTCTGTCAGCACAGTGTACAGAGCATGGAGAAGATACCAGGAGATGTGGAGGGAGCCATAGGAGAGCAACAACCCAGCAGCAGGACCGCTACCTCTGCCTTTGTGCAAGGAGGAACAGGAGGAGCACTGCCAGAGCCCTGCAAAATGACCTCCAGCAGGCCACAAATGTGCATGTGTCTGCAAAAACGGTTAGAAACCGACTCCATGAGGGTGGTATGAGGGCCCGACATCCACAGATGGGGTTGTGCTCACAGCCAAACACCATGTAGGATGCTTGACATTTGCCACAGAATACCAGGATTGGCAAAGTTGCCACTGGCGCCCTGTGCTCTTCACAGATGAAAGCAGGTTCACACTGAGCACATGTGACAGACGTGACAGTGTCTGGAGAGCGATCTGCTGCCTGCAACATCCTTCAGCATGACCGATTTGGCAGTAGGTCAGTAATGGTGTGGGGCGGCATTTCTTTGGAGGGTTGCACAGCCCTCCATGTTCTCACCTGGGGTAGCCTGACTGCCATTAGGTACCGAGATGAGATCCTCAGACCCCTTGTGAGACCATATGCTGGTGCGGTTGGCCCTGGGTTCCTCCTAATGCAAGGACAGTGCCAGACCTCATGTGGCTGGAGTGTGTCAGCAGCTCCTGCAAGATGAAGGCATTGAAGCTATGGACTGGCCCGCCCATTCCCCAGATCTGAATCCGATTGAGCACATCTGGGACATCATGTCTCACTCCACCCACCAACGTCACGTTGCACCACAGACTGTCCAGGAGTTGGCGGATGCTTTAGTCCAGGTCTGGGAGGAGATCCCACAGGAGACCATCCGCAACCTCATCAGGAGCATGCCCAGGCATTGTAGGGAAGTCGTACAGGCACGTGGAGGCCACACACAATACTGAGCCTCATATTGACTTGTTTTAAAGACATTACATCAAAGTTGGATCAGCCTGTAGTGTGTTTTTCCACTTCAATTTTGGGGGTGACTCCAAATCCAGGCCTCCATCGGTTAATAAATTTGATTTCCATTGAAGATTTTTGTGTGATTTTGTTGTCAGTACATTCAACTTTGTACAGAACAAAGTATTCAATGAGAATATTTCATTCATTCAGATCTAGGATGTGTTATTTTGTTAAGGGAGGGCAAGTGAGTGTCAAATTATTATGTTGATTGCAATCCACAGAAAACCAAACGGAAACAATGTTCTGTATTGGGAGGATTCAGAGAATCTCTGATCCCGTTTATTTTGCTTAGCATTTTATATTGTTTTGAGTATATCAAATAGCCAATCAACTCTACAGCCATACTACAATACTATAGGCTAACTGATGTGAGTACAATTATTACGGAAACACATATATGGTCATATTATCATTGTTAGTTTGAAGCACTATGGAAATTTTACAAGGTTAAACCTGGCCTAAACAAGTTAGATAAGAGTGTCGGACAAAATGTTCTCTTGAGAAAAGGTTAGTGTGAGATAAGTTCTATGGGAAGAGAAAGAAAGAATGTATGTTATGCAAGGAGTGATAATACCATGATTTTAAAGCGAGCAGACAAAATGGAGTTTGTCTAGCATGAGTATCAATATGTCCTTTACAATTTGAGTGTTCCCTTTATTTTTTAGAGCAGTGTATATTTATATCCATCTGAACTAACAGTCCTTCTGAGGACTAATCCAGCTGCATATATTGAGTGGTGATAGCAGGAGTTAGGCAGGCAGGCAGTTTATGTGTCAGACTGCAGTGCATACAGTGCAACAGGGTCCATTGAACGTTTCTGCTGCTGCTGTTCTTACAGATATTTGTAGACATAGCCCCAGATATCAGAGGCCAGGGAAATTTCTTTTTATCTTAATCCTGGTTATTTGCTTAAAAAGCAATCCGGAGTACATCATTTTTCTGCTCCATTTGCTTGTTCTCACTGCAGAATAAAGCCAGATCTGTTCCATATTTCAGCGATAAAAATCCAGAAATTTGAATTGAACGTGGAAAATATTGGCCTCCTTTTCCATTCTGTTGCAGTGTGTCGGTCAAGCTATTCACACTAGGTGTCTGTGAAGGATAGTACATTAGCAAATTTCAGGCCTGCTATTTAAAACTATGGTTCTCTGTCAGACATAACACCTATAAGAGAGTTCCAAAATCAGACATTTTGTCCATTTTCATTCTGTTGCAGTGTGTTGGTCAAGCTATTCACACTAGGTGTCTGTGAAGGATAGTATTAGCAAATTACAGATCTGCTATTTAAAATTGTGGTTCTCTGTCAGACGTATCACATATAATTGTATTGCAAAATCAGCCATTTCTCGTGAACGTGGAAAATATTGTCCTCCATTAAAAATGGGCAAGGTGCGCGGCACGGGATGGGGAAGTGGACGTGATGGTGTTGGTGCATGCAGAGGCCAAGGACGTGGCCGTGGGCAAGCTGAAATTGTGCCACAAACACCCACATCTTGTCACTCGATCTTCTTCATCTCAGTAGCCGTGAGTCTGGACCGCATATTCCTTACCCTGATCCTCCTACTTCCCACTATGCCGAGTTCCCAGAGACAACTGATCCCACACTTGGACACTCAGAAGAGCTGTTCACTTTTCCATTTGTAGATTCGGGCCTTTCGCCCGGCCAGCTTCAAGCAACTCAAGAGGAGAACGCATGTAGCGATGCCCAAATATTGGAGCAGCTAAGGTCACATGAAGGCAACGGTGGGAAAGTGCAATTACTGTCGCAAGAGGTGGATGATGATGATGAGACACAATTGCCAGAAAGTCAGGAGGAGGACCAGGGTTCAGAAGTGGAAGACGAGGTGGTGGATGATATAGTAACTGACCCAACCTGGCAGGGGGACATACAGAGAGAGGACAGCAGCACACAGGGGGAGGGAGGCATTGCACCACAACAGGCAGGAAGAAGCAGCGTGGTGGCCGCAGACACAAGGCGGGAAAGCATTCCTCGTAACGCCAACACGACGGAAGTTGCCAGTACAACTGTTAGGTGTTCCCAAGTCTGGTTATTTAGTAAAGACTCTGCAGAAAACCCCAAAAAGGCCATTTGCACCACCTGCCAAGCCATCATCAGCAGGGGTAGCAAAACTAGCAGCCTGCCCACCACCAGCATGATCAAGCACATGGCAGCAAAGCACCCGACTAAGTGGGCCAATCCCCAGGGTCCAGCAACAGTGACACCTCTGCTTGTTCCGCTGTTGTGCATGCACGCCAATCTCCTGCCCATGGCGCATGCCAAGATGCCTCTTGCCCTGCACCTGTCATTTTACACTCTCAACTAGCACCATCAGCAACCACGTCCTTGTCCCAGTGCAGCATTCAGTTGTCCCTACCCCAGTCCTTGGAATGCAAGCGCAAATACGCAGCCAACGCCTCACAGGCCACACTACTAAATTCACACATTTCGCGAATGCTTGCACTCGAAATGTTGCCTTTTAGGCTCGGGTCACCAGCCGCCACTATTTCTCCCGGTGTGCCATCCCCGCATTACACGAGCACGTGTCCCATAACATTAGACATGCCCTCAACAACGCAGTTACTCCACACATGAAACCTCAGGAGTGGACATTGATGTCAGACATTTGTACCATCCTCCAAAACTTTGAGGACTCCACCAAGATGGTGAGCAACGATGATGCCATAATTAGCATCACCATCACGCTTCTCTGTCTTCTGAAACGCTCTCTGCTCACAATTAAAGAGGATGCATTGCAGGCGAAGCACGATAAGATGGAGCAGGGAACCATTCATAGTGATTACACAAGGCCAGCCTCATCTCATCCCAACGTGGATTAGTTGACAATGAGGAAGAGGAGGAGGAGGAGAAAGAACAGGACCTAGTTTCCTGTGCTATAGAAAGTAATACCTGCTAAACTGTCATACCGTCTGTTCAGCATGGATGGCCTGAGGACAGGGAGGAGGAGGAAGAGGAGGAGGATGAGGAGGAGAGCATGGTCAGTCGTCCTCTTGGTGAGGACACTGAAGTCTTGCCTCTTTGCAGTCTGGCACACATGGCTGAGTTTATGTTACGCTGCCTTTCCCGTGATCCTCGCGTTGTCCAAATTTTGGGTGACAGTAATCACTGGTTGGTGACACTTCTAAACCCACGCTACAAGGAGAACTTTCTGTCTCTAATTCCCTTGCAGGACAGGCCTAATAAAATGGAGCAGTACGAGAAGGCCCTTGTTACGGAATTATTAAAAAAATTCCCATCTGAAAACGCTGGCAGCAGAGGTCACAGTTCGTTGGACAGCCAAGGAGAACAGGCAAGAGAGACACAAATGCAATCCAGCAGAGGCAGGGGAACACTGTCAAAGTTCTGAGACAGTTTTCTTAGATCCTCCCATCACACAGGCCCTGAGGCGTGGGGTATTCTCCCAAGGAAGGAAAAGTTTCGGAAGATGGTGAGGGAGTACCTTGCCGACTGTACTAACGTCCTCCATGATTCCTTTGTGCCCTATAATTATTGGGTATCCAAGCTGGACACTTTGCATGAACTGACTCTCTATGCCTTGGAGGTCCTGGCCTGCCCTGCCACCAGCGTTTTGTCAAAGCGGGTTTTTAGAGCCGCTGGTCAAATTATACCCTATAGGCGCATCCGCCTGTTAACTGAAAATGCTGACAGGCTGACTCTTATAAAAATGAAAAAGGGCTGGATTGGGCCAGACTTCTCAACACCACCGAATGATAGCAGCGTAACATACACTAAAATACAGTGTCTTTTGTTTAGGAGGTCTAACTCTATTCCCATGCACCTCTGTCTTCACAGCCAGACATGGGTATATGCTACCTGATTTTGTCTATTTGCTCTTGTCCTCCTCCTTCTCTGCATCCTCATCCTCCACCTCAATATCAACATATCTACGTCTCTTGCAAGGGGCATTGGAGTTCCTCCAAATTTTTGGCAGCCGTTGCTTCACTGCATAGGCAAACAGTATGGGAGACACACTTCCTAATAATGGGAGCATTGTTTTCAGGAGACCCTCCGACCTCTACGTCTCTTGCCAGGGGCATTGGAGTTCCTCCAAATTTTTGGCAGCCGTTGCTTCACTGCATAGGCAAACAGTATTGAAGACACACTTCCTAATAATTGGAGCATTTTTTGCAGGAGGCCCTCTGACCCCTACATCTCTTACAAGGGGCATTGGAGTTCCTCCAAATTTTTCGCAGCCATTGCTTCACTGCACATTGTTGACAGCAGTGACCCGGGAGTCAGAAATACTGTTCCCATGTCATTTGAGCACTGTTCTCATCGATTTGGGCAATTTTTAGTCCCTCTGCGGATCACCCGGGGGGGGGGGGATGCTCGAGTTTCCCATAGACTTGCATTGGGCTCGTTGCTCGGTTAGAGCACTCGAGCATTCCAATTTGCTCGACTCTAACAACGAGTACCCAAGCATTTTAGTGCTTGCTTATCACTAATTAGGACCATTCACTGGACTAAGAATAGAAAGGGATAGAAATATATCAACTTCTCTATGCTACAATGCCTATTGATCATAAATCACATTTAATATGGCAGGTTTCCTTTGATGGCAGATTTCCTTTGACCCTGTAAAACTGCTGACAGAACTAGATAGGAGAGGTGTAAAAGTGTTTAAGCATAGATTACTGTACTATTTTAAGAAGAACATTAATGGCAGAATGAAGCTATATTCCAGCATGCACCAATCATGCAAGCGCTCTGAAGGTAGTCCTTAAGATGGAATGCTCTCACTTATTTTCATTAAAGGCACCATAAACCCTACCCTCTGGTCTTAAATGGCGGTCATATCAGCCTAAAGAGTTGTACATTGCAGAGGGAAGTTGTCACTGAAGAGCAGAAGGAAGAGGTTGTGGAGCCCTTAAAGTATTGTTACCAAAATAGCAAGTTATCCCCTACCCAATACCTTGTTGACATCCGTGCAACATGGTTCGAGCATGGAGTGCAATGCACAGACTGGCCAGTCAGGCTATAAGAGGACTGTCTCTGGGTTGTAGGGCTATAAGACAGCTGTCCCTGAGTAGTAGGACTATAAGACAGCTATCCCTGTGTAGTAGGATAATAAGACAGCTGTTTCTCGGTAGTAGGGCTAAGAGAGCTGCTGTCTCTGGGTAGTAGGGCTGAGACCTGCTGTCTCTGGGTAGTGGGGCTAAGAGAGCTGTGTCATACCTCAGAGTCCAAGATGGACTGCTCCCTATGCTAAGTACTGGCTGCGGCTGCTCCGATTCAAAAATGGAATGGAGCCACACAAGTGTTGGCTGACTGCGTTCTTTGTGTTCACTTTCTGTGCTGGAAGACTTCATTCACTTTTTGTGCTGGCTGACTGCATTCACTTTGTTGTCTGACTGCATTCACTGTTTGTGCTGACTGACTGCCTTCACGGCCTTCATTGTTTGCATTGGCTGACTGTGTTCACCGTTTGTGCCGGTTGACTGCGATCACTGTATTCACAATTTGTGCCGGTTGACTGTGATCACTGCATTCACCGATTGTGCAGGCTGACTGCGATCACTGCATTCACTGTTTGTGCAGCCTGACTGCGATCACTGCGTTCACAGTTTGTGTAGACTGACTGCGATCACTGCATTCATTGATTGTGCAGGCTGACTGCGATCACTACATTCACTGTTTGTGCAGGCTGTTTGTGCAATCACTGCGTTCACTCTTTCTGCAGTCTGATTGCGATCACTGCGTTCACTCTTTGTGCAAGCTGATTGTGATCACTGTGTTCACCGTTTGTGCAGACTGTCTGCGATCACTGCATTCACCAATTGTGCAGGCTGACTGCGATCACTGCATTCACTGTTTGTGCAGCCTGACTGCGATCACTGCGTTCACAGTTTGTGTAGACTGACTGCGATCACTGCATTCATTGATTATGCAGGCTGACTGCGATCACTGCATTCACTGTTTGTGCAGGCTGTTTGTGCAATCACTGCGTTCACTGCTTGTGCAGGCTAACTGTGATCACTGCATTCACTGTTTGCGCAGACTGACTTTGATAACTGTGTCCACTGTTTGTGCAGGCTGACTGCAATCACCGTGTCCCCTGTTTGTGCAGGCTGACTATGATCACTGTGTCCACTGTTTGTGCAAGCTGACTAAGCTAACTGCATTCACCGTTTGTGCAGGCTGACTGAGATAACTGCGTTGACCGTTTGTGCTGGCTGACTGCGACTATTGTGCAGGCTACCTGTGTTCACGGTGTGCACTTCTAACTCACACTCTCACTCACTGACAAAAGATGGCATATGCACCTTGTGCTGGTGCTGCCCCATCTTTTTACCGCTCGCTGCATCTGCACAGATTCAAACATCATATCAGCTCGCTGTGCCTTCTCCACCCCCTCTGCTAAGCACTGGCTGTGTCGACGTAGACCGCATCTGTGGCGCCCCTGCGGGTTCAGTCGCCACAGAGGTACTGCTTCTCACCCAGAGGTGTGGTATCTCACTCTCAGGTAAGGATAGAGTGCTGCCTAGGACCCTCACACCTGCATCCAACACTGCTTGCCTGGAACCAAAGTAGGGGGAACCATGTAGTGGGTGTGGGTGGAGGATGTAGATGAGGGGAGCGCTTGTTAGAAGTGATATAAAAGAGGGAACCATCTTGGGTGTGTAGCTAGTCAGTCAGTGGAGTCTGAGAGGAGCAGGAGCTCTGCAGGAGCTCTGCTCAGGAGGAGGAGGGCCTAGCCAGAGAGGCCCAGGACAAACTGAGAAGGAGAGAGGAGCAGGAGAAAGGCTCCTGGCACGTGAAAGGGATCCCAGGGGTACGGGCAGTGCTGGAGGCCACCCGTATGCCCGAATCTGCCAGCCGGTGGAGGGATCAAGCCGCAGAGGGGACCGGCCCCTAATCAGTGAGAATTACAAAGTTCAACTGGAAACCGGAGGCTTCAGTATTTTCAGGGTGCAGTTGCCACATCCACACTCAAGTCGCCAAAAAGGTAACCACATAGGATCCAGGGAACTCCAGGTTGCCCAGAAAGATCCGAGGATACCGGCTTGGGACATTGTTTGGTGAGGCGCAGGGCAAGAAGGGTGAGGGCCAGTGCAGAAAGACGGCTGAGAAGTTCATATAGAACGGGGTCCTGTCAGGCACTCTTGAAACACCTGGGAGTTTGCTGAATCCCTGCCCGGTGAACGCAGCACGACGTGGGAAGTTATAATCTGCAGTTGTAACCAGGAGCAAAGAGAGAACTGTGAGTAAACCCTGAGGACTGCACCCCACTGTCTCTGTGAAATTATTGCTGCGCCATCACCCCCTGCACTATACTGCACCACGAGTGCTACTTCCATAACAGCAACATCTACACTGCCCTGGAGCTAAGCTCTACCTGTGGAGAGCTGAACCAACTCTGCTGCATTTACACCATCTCCAGAGGACCTGCTCCGCAGCGGCGGTTCCATATAGCCGTATACCACAGGTGGCGTCACGAACTGTATATAAAAACTATAAATCCCCTGTAAATAATATTCCCCTTTGGATTGACCGCCCTGGGTCACGGACCGGGTCACCGCCACTGTGACATCTCCCCTAGCAAAGACCGGCCCGGCACCGAGTACCCCACGGCCCAGGGGGCGCGTCACATCCAGTACTTAGTATAGGGTGGTGGCGCCAGCTCAGGTTGCGACTGCCATCTTAGATTTTGAGCTCTGGCGCATACTTCAACAATGCTCAAACTGGCTCTCCACTTTCCCCATGCAGAGAGCTGGTTGGAGCAGTGTTGAAGTGTGTCTTGACCTCGTGGGTCGCATACAATGACACGGCGGGCTGTATTGCGGGCCTTGAGTATGACACCTATGACATAGACAGTGAATGGAGCAGAGGTTGAGTTTGTGCACCTCTGCCGAATTCAATATTGAGCTCTGTAGAACCTTGTTCTCAGGCTCCCAGCAGTCAGACTCCCAGTGATTAGCAAGTTATCCCCTATAATGGGATAAGGGTAACTTGTTATCTTGGAATTCACCCTTCAGTGCAGAGATCCCTGGCCTTAGGTCACGGCCCCACTATCAGTATTTGGTCAGTATTTTTTCTCTGGAGTGGTTGGCAAAACCAGGTGAGGAACAATCAGAGAAAAGGTATAATGGAAACAAGTCACCAATTCTGCATTTATCACCCACTCCTGGTTTTGTCTCCCACTCCTGAGAAAAAATACTGACCGAATACTGACCAAATACTGATAGTGGGGCCATGGCCTTAGGGACCACCTTCGGAGTGCTGTTGGGAATGGCATGCGTCAGAATCAAACTTCATTCTGTCATTCATTCTGCTGCTAAAACAGTAGGGTATATATAAGCATCTCTAATCCTCACCTATCTGGTGCTATCAATAATTTTGAGGGATCGCTTTTCTGACTCCGTTTTATGAATTTACTCAAGTTCCACCTGAATTTTATTGGTAAGTTCTTGCAATCTGATGTAGAGCTACTGTCAACTTTTCCATAGTAACTATTGTATTTGTGTCTGAGTCTTCAAATCCCAGTGAGCTTAACCAATGGTGTGACCCCACAGAAGAAATAAAAAAATTACTATTTTTGGATTTTACCATCCTTCTTCAAAACAAGCTGACAGCTGCCTAGAACCATCACTAGCATTATAAGGTTGCATCTATCAAAGTGTTCAAACTGGAAAATAGCCTTTATTAACTGAATAATGATGTAAAGGGGTTAGCGATTCACACATACATGTTAAAGGAGTTGTCCAGCCTTAGACTATAAGTCTGCGGTCACTCTATGTAATTGCAGACTTGTGAATCCTAACATCACGTTCTCTGTGCGTGCTGTGAGGATTCTCTAGGAGCTACAGGCGTGTGACCACAAGTATGTGATTTGCATGCATGCGGCCACATTCACACTTGCAGGCTGGACACGTCTAGTTTGAATGTTGCCGAAAATATGCAATTTGCATACTTGCAGTCACATGACAGCCCGCTCTCTGTGCTGGAGAAACCTCACAGCGTGCAGTGTACCTGATGTGAGGATTCACAAGTCTGCAGTCACATAGTGGCTGAACAGCCCCATTAATTTCAATTTTTCATAAAATTTCCTACTAGCGATGTTAAGGAGTTTAGGTTTATTCCACCTAAACTTACATTCATTTTACTTAACTCTGAAGTTTTGTTTCTCAGCCCACTGAACACCAATCAGATTCCCGCTGCCTTTGATACAAGTGGAAAGTTGTGCAGCTTTCAACTGACTCCTTGTAGACCTCTTAATTATCTGCCATTATTCAGTAGGCATTCTCCATTGTTGAGATAAATGTGAAGATTTCTGTACACTGCCCCCAAACCATCATCTTCCACTCTTCGTGCCTCCAAGATACAGTAATTAGTGTGTACAGTATAAGACTTAGACCCATTTACGAAGCTTAGAAAGGTCAGCTCAAGTGCCAACATTTTTAAAGTTCAGCATTACTGTAATTACCAACTCCATCCTCAAATGTATATTCCTACCAGCTAGTTTGATGGAGAAAAAAATAAGCAAAACGGAATGCTATCTATTATCCAATTAGATAAATGTGTTCTAAAAGCAATGCAAATTTGGCATTGGCTATACTAATGATTACAGAAAAAAAAGTTTCATTAGCAATAATGACCTCATTAAAAAGACATCATTAATGCATCTTTTACTGATTTATAACACTTAAGTATAAGCAGCATTATGGTTTGATTGTAATCTGTATGTTTCTTACTTAATACTAATTGACTTTGCCTGCGCATCCCATCAAAAGAAAATTAATTTACTCCACATTTACACTCCTCTGTGCAGCTTAGCTGCGGAAAACGAAGGCAAAATGTACTTGGTGATTTAGTCATTTCTTAAACTAGTGCAAATGTAATCATCAACATGCATTCAGAATGAAATTGTTCTGGGCACATAGCCAGCCGTGACAGGAATGGGACAGAAGTACAATGTCTCACACATTTTGTAACAAGACAGACATCGATTTATAGACAGGCTTGGCTGTATATCTATTTGAAGGGGGCTATGATGTTTTATACTCGAGGGGTCAGAGTGATCACAGAGTGGTTGGAAACTGAACAACTATGTAAATATGTAACTTTTAAAAAAAATATTCCTTTTATTAGCTAAGCACTAGGCACTTAGGGATTGATTTTACTTCATTCCAAAAGAACTGGAAGAATGATTTTTATACCTGATATAGTTTTTTTTTTTACTAACTGCACATGTTGAATCCACTAAAAAGTGAAATATTGTGGGAAGTTTATAGATCTATTGATCATTTGACATTGCATTAAATGGTCCACAAATAAAAAGCTTTTGTATGTAGAATTTGGATGACTTTTCCTAGAAATGTGTTTGTAGTAAAGTAAATAATGATAAAATAAACGTATTAAATTCCCTTTATTAAGAGACGATCCCTGGTTTTACCAAATTGTGTCATACTTTGGTTTCTCCTAAATTTTGACTGCCTTACTGCTAGAAGCTTTCTCATCAGTTATGAAGCCTCAGTGTTCAAGAGAATTTTTCATCAGAAAACGACACCATTTATAGAAGGTTTTTATAATGTATTTTTTTGGCAATTTTTTTTTTTTTACCTTTTTTCTATTATGATATACCTTTAAAAAAATAGAAATCACACTGGGCATTGGGGCTATTTTAGATTTTTTTTCAGTAAACCACATGTGCATTAGCAGCAGTAGAATTACTCAGACCCTATCGTTTGTATTGAAGCATCTAATGTGCGTGTAGGAAGGTCGTTGTGACGAGCGGAGGGAAGGGGAGCTGTGACATTGCCTGTTGTGATTGGTGGATCCTGTGGCTGTCATTGTAACCATGATAATGAGACTGCAGAAAAGTCTTCTGTAAGGAACAGGGAGTTTGAGTTTAACATAACCGCATTGGTCAGGGTGAAAATTGCAAGATTTTTAGTATTTAGCTTTATACAAATTATGATATGAAAAAAAAAATATTGTCAAAAATGTATAAAATGCTTTTAACACACAAACCTTATTTATACAATATGTCATTGTCTAAAGACACATTCTCTTTAATTTTAGATACAGAGATGTCTTATAGAGAGCAGGACCCTCTACACTCTGTGACTTATATATACCCCAACAGGGCACAAGACAAAGGTTTTCCTGTTACAAGTTGTACCATAGTCTGAAAGTTTGCCCATTGTTTCTTCATTTACTGGAAATCTCTGTTCCTTGCAATGCTAGGGTATGACCTTCAAATTCTCTCCATTTTTCTGTTCATATAACGGCACTCCCTGCTATTCAGTGCTCAGGAATGCCATCACACATATTCTCATGTCTCTTCCCAAAAAAATGCTAAATAACTTCAAATCTGCTGCTGAGGATATTCTATAAATTGGACGGAGATCAGACCGCAATGCACGGACTGGTCGTGGCTCTCCAGACCCGAGCGTGGCAGCTGCATAGAAATATATGAAGCTGTCATGCTCGGGTCGGTGGAGCCGCCGGCCAGTCTGAGCATTAGTCCGATTTATACGACGGTCTGTCTGCGCTCTAATACAAAGTAGAGTAGAGCCATACTGTGGCATATAGAAGGCGGCTGCAGGGATTCTCTGCGCCTCTGTGTTGCCTACATGCAGGAGACTTGATGTTGAGATTAGTCTTCAAGCCTAGACAGAACATATATTTTGTGGATATTAAGCTTTCAGAGGTGTTTTAATAACATAAATTTGCCCATTTTTATACCAGTTGCATGGTAGTAAGAGGTCTTGGCATAGTTTCTTACTTTTTTTTTTATTGGAAACGCTCCCACCGGTGCACTGCAAAGCACATTGAGACGTAACGCTATAAAACTTTAAAACTTGGTGTCCATGTCTGTCTATAAATTAATAAGGACTTAAATGACTATCAGAGGTGCATTGCAGGAAGGCGAAGTTGTAAAAGAGGGAAAGCTGTTACTACAGTCAGGCGGCACATGTTTGGATTTAGACATAAAATCATCTTGCACCATCTTATCTTTTTATGTTCCTAAATGATCCTCGGTGGGTCTCTAATACAAGATCGGAGTGAGGTTCGTTGTGTGGATTTGTGCTTTATAGATTTAATTAGGCTTGACTGTTACTAGAATATACATCTCATAGCAATGGAAAGTAGGTTAGTATATGAATAGATTGTACATTTAATTAGTATATGAGTATTATTGGCTTTTTTGATGAACTGACACAGGCCTGTTCATTAGATAGGATGAATACTTAAAGAGGTTGTCCACTACTTTTACATTGATGCCCTATCCTTAGGGTAGAGCATCAATGTCTGATCTGCTGGGGTCCGCCACCCGCCACCCCTGCCGATCAGCTGCTATCGGTGGCCGTGACCGCCGGAAGTTCTTGCTTGCGGAGCTTGGCCGTCTACTTGTAGTGGCCGCCGCAAGGTACTACACATCCGCCTCCATTCAATTCAGTAGGCAGATGTGCTGTACCCTGCGGCGACCACTACAACTGGACGGCCTGGTCTGCAAGTAAACACTTCTGGCCGGCGGCCGCCGCCGATAATAACTGATCGGCAGGGGTGCCCGGTGTTGGATACCGGCCAATCAGACATTGGTGACCTATCTTAAGGGTAGGGCATCAGTATAAACATAGTGGACAACTTATTGAAGGTATTGGGTTTTTTTGTGCAGAATTCCTCTAAATCCAGCCCAAAAAAAATAGAAAAGAATGAGAAGGTGAACTCATTCAAGCCATTCGTCCTCTTTACACTTGTATAAAAGGATGAGATAGGCAGCGATATGCAGTGTGACTCAGCTGAGCTTGCATGCATGTCAGTGGAAGTTATAGAATGAAAAAGAGTGTGGGGCCCTCATTCCGCCCCGTGGAAAGCTTGCATTTTATTGCAGAGAAAAGAATTAGTTTCTGAACATTTGTCACTTCATTTCTCAGATTCCGCTTTAAAATATAATTATTTTTTACAACCTATATAGCAGTGCTGAATAGGAAAAGATGGCTCATCATTTCATTTATATATATATAGTCTCATGACAGTGTTTTCACTTCTTTAGCACCTCTCGTCCTCGTTTTAGAACATTAATTCCAAGTATATGATGAAGTGATGGCATTGTACTTAACTTGAGTACTTTATCTTAATTTTACTTTTCTGTATCATGCCATCTTATTTAATTTTCTCTGAACTCATATTACTTTGTAGAAAAAAATAAAATGTACAAGAAACATACAGAAAGTGAAGATATTTTTTTATCAGTCACTCTCGAAGGTACAGATGTAGTAAACTTTAACTTGACAAACAACGCACCATCCTTATAACTTGTCACAGAAGGCTATCTCATTTAAGATTATATTAATTTAAAGGGAATCTGTCAGTACGATCAACCACTCTAAGCCGTTTATATGGGCATGTAGGTCATAGGGAGTTGAATAAAGTGATGCTTTGATATCTGCGATCTGATGTCTTATTTCAGTGTAATCCACATTTTTTTTAATATGTAAAGGAAAGGAGCTGTTAAGATCTATGGGCTGGACACAGATCTTCCTGAGAATCTGCCTCCAGAGATTATTTTACATGAAGGTGGAGTTACCAGTGTGAGACATGTTATGACTGACAGTCTGCTCTTCTGGTCTACATGTCTCACATTTGTAACGCTCCCTTTCATTTAAACTAAGCTCTGGAGGCAGATTCTCATGCAGATCAGTGTCCGGCCCATGGCCCTGAACAGCTCATTTCAGGGGCGGAACTACCGCCCGTGCAGCCGGTTCATTGAACGGGGGCCCCGAGGGAGAGGGGGCCCCTCCAGCCTCCAGCACGGCCGCCATCAGGGCATGACTGCTCTGACTCCAGTATGGGGCCCGGCCGGTAGGGGCCCCCTCGGAGCCCCGTTGGGGGCCCCCCTCTTGTGCATCTCTCGCCTGATGGGGCCTCCGGCCCCATGCTAAGCGCCGGGTCCGGGACATCTCAGCGCTGCGCTGCGCTGCCGTGGCAGCGCCTTCATGATTCCCCTGACTTCCGGTCATGTGACGGCGCCGTCACATGGCCGGAAGTCAGGAGAACCTGGTGTCAGCGATTTGGACGAGTGCCAGGATTCTGCAGGGATCGCATGGGGGTAAGTATAACAAGTTTTATTTTTTTTTAAATACAATTAACTAGGAGTGGGGGGAATGGGAGATGCACATGTGGGGGGGGGGGGATGGGAGATGCACATGTGGGGGGGGGGAATGGGAGATGCACATGTGGGGGGGGGGAATGGGAGATGCACATGTGGGGGGGGATGAGAGATGCACATGTGGGGCGGGATGAGAGATGCACATGTGGGGGGGGATGAGAGATGCACATGTGGGGGGGGAGATGAGAGATGCACATGTGGGGGGGGAGATGAGAGATGCACATGTGGGGGGGGAGATGAGAGATGCACATGTGGGGGGGGGTGAGAGAGGTGCACATGTGGGGGAGGGGGATGAGAGAAGTGCACATGTGGGGGAGGGGGATGAGAGAGGTGCACATGTGGGGGAGGGGGATGAGAGATGTGCACATGGGGGGGTGAGAGAGGTGCACATGGGTAGGTGGTGAGAGCCGCACATGTGGGGGGATGAGAGATACACATGGGGGGGATGAGAGAGGGGCACATGTGGGGGAGGGGGATGAGAGATGTGCACATGGGGGGGTGAGAGATGTGCACATGGGGGGGTGGTGAGAGATGTGCACATGGGGGGGTTTGAGAGCTGCACATGGGGGGGTTTGAGAGCTGCACATGGGGGGGTTTGAAAGCTGCACATGGGGGGGATGAGAGCTGCACATGGGGGAATTGGGAGAAAATGAGCTGCACATGGGGGAATTGGGAGTAGGGGGATAATGAGCTGCACATAATGAATGTGGGGTGGGGGAGAGTAAATGATGATGGGGTGGGGAGAGCACGGACATGATATAATGAATTGGGGCAGGGGGTGCATGTAAATAATGAATGCGGGGAGCAGGAAGCATAGAGTAGGGGGCGTTGCGGATGCAGGAGTGTAACTGGTAACAAATTGGCGGAAAGAGTAGAGGTTCTAATTAAATTATATATTAAGTGCCTATTTACAGTTAATGGGGGCACCGTGGTGGATTACAATTTATATTTGGAATGGTAGGTGGCATAATAACTAACCATATATTGATGGTGGATGCACGTCTGTATTCAGCTGCGTAATGTAGAAGTTGGGGAATGTGCTCTAGATAACTGTGTTATTTTATGCAGAGACAAGTCCTGGCTGGAAGACGTGATGGCGGTCTGTGCTGAATGAAGGAGAAAAGCGTAGCTGAAGGACTTCACCTAGAGACGTCACCAGTGAGTCAGTGTATTACATGTACACTTACACTATATACTATGTACCGGGCTCCTGTGTATAATGTCACTGGTGATCACTGTATTACCTGTACACTATATACAGAGCTCCTGTGTATAATGTCACTGGTGATCACTGTATTACCTGTACACTGACACTATATACAGAGCTCCTGTGTATAATGTCACTGGTGATCACTAGATTACCTGGACACTTACATCATACATACCATGTATAGAGCTCCCGTGTATAATGACACTTATGGTAATATTAGTAATGTGGTGGTAATATTAGTAATGTGGTGGTAATATGTGGTCTGGTCATGGTGTGGCAGTTTTTCTCCCTTCTGTGTGGTATTATTCGGCCACTATGTTGTGGTAATATGTGGTCTGGTCATGGTGTGGCGGTATTCCCTGTATGTGGTATTATTGGTCATTTAAAAAAAAAATGTATATGACACATTCCCTTAAAGAAAACTAAATAAAAATATATCTAAAAAGAGTATTGGATATTTTAAGAAAATTTTAATAGCTTAGAGTAGGGCCCGGCCAGAAGAGTCTACCTTATCGTGGTGGCGGCTTTAAAAATCTTTTGGCCAAAACAAAAGCTGATGGCTATGTATGTGGCGCCGTCACATGGCCGAACGTCAGGAGAACCTGGTGGCAGCGACGTGGACGAGCGCCAGGATTCTGCAGGGATCGCATGGGGGTAAGTATAACAAGTTTTATTTTTTTTAAATACAATTAATTAATCAGGAGTGGGGGGAATCAGAGATGCACATGGGGGGGGATGAGAGATGCACATGGGGGGGATGAGAGATGCACATGGGGGGGTGAGAGATGCACATGGGGGGGTGAGAGATGCACATGGGGGGTTGAGAGATGCACATGGGGGGGATGAGAGATGCACGGGGGGGATGAGAGATGCACGGGGGGGTGAGAGATGCACATGGGAGGGATGTGAGATGCACATGGGAGGGATGAGAGATGCACATGGGGGGATGAGAGATGCACGGGGGGGATGAGAGATGCACGGGGGGGTGAGAGATGCACGGGGGGGTGAGAGATGCACATGGGAGGGATGAGAGATGCACGGGGGGGATGAGAGATGCACGGGGGGGGATGAGAGATGCACTGGGGGGATGAGAGATGCACGGGGGGGATGAGAGATGCACGGAGGGGATGAGAGATGCACGGGGGGGTGAGAGATGCACATGGGGGGGATGAGAGATGCACATGGGGGGGATGAGAGATGCACGGGGGGGATGAGAGATGCACAGGGGGGTGAGAGATGCACATGGGAGGGATGTGAGATGCACATGGGAGGGATGAGAGATGCACATGGGGGGGATGAGAGATGCACGGGGGGGATGAGAGATGCACGGGGGGGTGAGAGATGCACGGGGGGATGAGAGATGCACGGGGGGGCAAGAGATGCAGGGGGGGATGAGAGATGCACATGGGAGGGATGAGAGATGCACATGGGAGGGATGAGAGATGCACATGGGGGGGATGAGAGATGCACGGGGGGGATGAGAGATGCACGGGGGGGATGAGAGATGCACGGGGGGATGAGAGATGCAGGGGGGGATGAGAGATGCACGGGGGGTGAGCTGCACATGGGATGAGAGCTGCATATGGGGGGGATGAGGGCTGCACATGGGGGGGTTATGTTTACATAACTTTGTTGCCTTATGAAGGGCAGGGGGGGGCCCCCAAAAATTTCTTGCAGAGGGGCCCACTACAGTCTGTGTCCGCCCCTGGCTCATTTAGATATTAAGAAAAACACATGGATTTCTCTGGAATAAAACATTGGATCCTAGATATCAAAGTGTAATTTTATTCAACTTCCTATGACGTGCGTGCCCATATAGACGGCTTAGGAGGGGTGATCGTACTGACAGATTCACTTTAACTTTGAAAAAATCATTGACTGATATCAGGTAGGTGTTAAATTACACTTTTTTGTATTGTGATATCCCACTGCTGTGTTTTCTGAGATAAAGTGTATATCCAGGGCTTTATGGAAAAATAAAAAATGTGCCAAAGTACTAACAGGCAGGTAATTGCAACTTACCTGCCTGCTGTGCATGGCGCAGTTCTTCCCCAGCACAGAGAGCTCATAGACGAGAATCATGTCATGCTCATGTTGAGAATTCAGCTGCCTCTGCTGACCCAATGGGGTGTGACTTCCTACATCTTTCTGATCGACAGCCGGCTCCCCCAGTTAGGCAGCGGGTCAACAGAGCTGAAAAGAAGCCTCCGCTCTGAAGACATGATGTCAGCAGAGGCTTATGAGTCCCCGGCGCGGGCAAGTTGTAACTACCTGCCTGTTAGTGTTTAGGTACATTTTTTTGTTTTTTATAAAGTCCCGGATATCCCCTTTAAGGTAAACTTTGCCACATCTGTAGTTATGATCCTGGCCATTGGAGTAAAATGGAAAACATCACAAGTAGAATGTTAATTTGTCTAAATGGTTTAATGGTTAATCTGCAAAGAAGTGATTCAGTAAAGGGTCGAGCAATGTATCAACCAGGAGGAATTTACTAACTACTAATCAGAAGCCAGGCTGTGCCGCAGTAATGAACCCTAATATGACAAGGTCCTATAGATGATCCAGCAGAAGCCAAGCCCACGTGGAGATGTCTTGAAGCCAATCACTTACTACTATGGTATTTTGCTTATGAGCTTCATTATGAATAATATAATAATATGTAATATGAGAAATGATTCACAACAAGCTCTGTTGTACAATGGTAAGAAAACAGATTACAAAGGGATGTGAACAGAATCATTTCCTTTGGTTGGCCCAAAGAACCACAGTCTGAAATGCTGTTTAGATCCAAAGTGTAGGGTATGCTGATAATTAGCTGTATTCTACTTCAAGCCTTAATTCCATCAATATTCTGTACTTGATGTGTACAGTTTAGTCACAGAGCTGCTATAGTCTTAATTTTTTTTTATAATCTTTATATAGTACTAACATATTCCACAGCACTTTATATACATCATCACTGTCCCCATCAGGGCTCATAATCTAGATTCCCTATCAGTATGTCTTTAGAGTGTGGGAGAAAACCCACACAAACAAGGGGAGAGCATACAAACTCCTTGCAGATCTTGTCCTTGGTGGGATTTGAACCCAGGACCCCAGCGCTGCAAGGCAACAGTGCAAACCACTGCGCCACCGTGCCACCCATAGGTTATTGATTCTTCATTGGCTTTTTCAATGCCAGGTCTTCCTCGGATCCGCTTGCCTATCAGGGGTTGATGACATTCAACTTTTTTTTTACCTGCTATTATCACCTCTGGTAGCCACAGAAGGAACACACACACCCCATAGAGGTCAATGGGAACCCAAACTTTACTGCTGTAAAAGGGATGTAAAATGGTTGTAGTAAGGGCTAGGGGGCTACCAAAGCAAGCAGAATACCCCCACAGAAACTGTCTCTCTCTGAACACTAAGCGGGAGAAGTCTGTGTTTTGGATTCAGCACAGGTCACTACGTGTCCTGTATGAACCACAAACTTTACAGTTTGAGTTCGGTCATCTCTAGTTACAAACTCTCCTGTAAGACCTTCAGAGTTCACTGTTGAATTCTCAGTTAACTCATTTTGCAGCAAGTGATAGTGCAACACAGAGGTTATAAGTGGGAAAGCAGTGCAAATTTTTTAATGAAACCCAATTGCAGAAATGATTTTTTTAGACAAAATGCGGCATATGCATTTTAGGAGGAACAGAAAATTGTCCCCAAGGAAAATTGTCCCCAAGGACAACTCTGTGGGGCAGAGCAACTGGGTAGCAATTGTGCAAGATGAAAAACATATGAGTTTAATCATTCATTTATTACAGTGCTTGACATCACTGGTGGGATTGCTCTCTATGAATGTAGTAATAAATAAAAGTAGAAACAACATTAATAAATAGAAAAAAACTCTAAAATTACTTCCTCTCACGTTGTCAGTGATGCCTCTCAGCCCGGGCATATGGCGTACATGTGCTTTGTGAATTGTAGATAACATACATGCCCATCTGTCCGTGCTCTGTAAGATGTCACCTGCTTTCGTGAAATATTTCAGAGACTTTTTTCTTGGTTGGGCAATGTAAACGTCTACAGGATTAACACCTTGTGCCTAGAGGAACCTGATCAGCAGGTCAGCAGCAGCTCCTGTCACTCAGTGCCACGTGGAGATTTTCACATTCTGATTCACTTCTGTGCATGTGTTTGGGCTGCACTAGGATGAAAGGACGCCATCAGCAACCCTGAGCTTACAAGACACTCATTGCCTCTTATGACACTTGTTCTAGTGTCAAATCAATACATAGTCATCGCTGTAAGATTCTGCCACCAGCAGAAAAACAACACAAATAACTTAGAAATGAACCTGAAATACAATTTACAGGTTTTTAATAGCTTTTTTTTTGGATTTGATTACAAGAGTCAGACCCATGGAATCGCACAACGTGACGGGAATGGTAAATGTGGGTAGATGTGTGTTTATAGATAATACACAATACAGAAACTGTACGAGCAAAGAAAACAAAGAGATGTAGTAGCTGGTAAACTGGGTTTACCCGTAAAGATTTCCGGTCAATCAAACATATTACAGATTATAAAATTGGGGATGATTTAGTTATTTACACACACACACAATTTATATATATATATATATATATATATACATACACACACATATAGTACAGACCAAAAGTTTGGACACACCTCATTTAAAGATTTTTCTGTATTTTCATGACTATGAAAATTGTACATTCACACTGAAGGCATCAAAACTATGAATTAACAAATGTGGAATTATATACTTAACAAAAAAGTGTGAAACAACTGAAAATATGTCTTATATTCTAGGTTCTTCAAAGTAGCCACCTTTTGCTTTGATGACTGCTTTGCACACTCTTGGCATTCTCTTGATGAGCTTCAAGAGGTAGTCACCGGAAATGGTCTTCCAACAATCTTGAAGGAGTTCCCAGAGATGCTTAGCACTTGTTGGCCCTTTTTCCTTCACTCTGCGGTCCAGCTCACCCCAAACCATCTCGATTGGGTTCAGGTCTGGTGACTGTGGAGGCCAGGTCATCTGGCGTAGCACCCCATCACTCTCCTTCTTTGTCAAATAGCCCTTACACAGCCTGAAGGTGTGTTTGGGGTCATTGTCCTGTTGAAAAATAAATGATGGTCCAACTAAACGCAAACCGGATGGAATAGCTTGCCGCTGCAAGATGCTGTGGTAGCCATGCTGGTTCAGTATGCCTACAATTTTGAATAAATCCCCAACAGTGTCACCAGCAAAGCACCCCCACACCATCACACCTCCTCCTCCATGCTTCACGGTGGCAACCAGGCATGTAGAGTCCATCCGTTCACCTTTTCTGCGTCGCACAAAGACATGGTGGTTGGAATCAAAGATCTCAAATTTGGACTCCTCAGACCAAAGCACAGATTTCCACTGGTCTAATGTCCATTCCTTGTGTTCTTTAGCCCAAACAAATCTCTTCTGCTTGTTGCCTATCCTTAGCAGTGGTTTCCTAGCAGCTATTTTAACATGAAGGCCTGCTGCACAAAGTCTCCTCTTAACAGTTGTTGAAGAGATGTGTCTGCTGCTAGAACTCTGTGTGGCATTGACCTGGTCTCTAATCTGAGCTGCTGTTAACCTGCAATTTCTGAGCCTGGTGACTCGGATAAACTTATCCTCAGAAGCAGAGGTGACTCTTGGTCTTCCTTTCCTGGGGCAGTCATCATGTGAGCCAGTTTCTTTGTAGCGCTTGATGGTATTTGGAACTGCACTTGGGGACACATTCAAAGTTTGCCTAATTTTTCAGACTGACTGACCTTCATTTCTTAAAGTAATGATAGCCACTCTTTTTTCTTTACTTAGCTGCTTTTTTCTTGCCATAATACAAATTCTAACAGTCTATTCAGTAGGACTATCAGCTGTGTATCCACCAGACTTCTGCACAACACAACTGATGGTCCCAACCCCATTTATAATGCAAGAAATCCCACTTATTAAACCTGACAGGGCACACCTGTGAAGTGAAAACCATTTCCGGTGACTACCTCTTGAAGCTCATCAAGAGAATGCCAAGAGTGTGCAAAGCAGTCATCAAAGCAAAAGGTGGCTACTTTGAAGAACCTAGAATATAAGACATATTTTCAGTTGTTTCACACTTTTTAGTTAAGTATATAATTCCACATGTGTTAATTCATAGTTTTGATGCCTTCAGTGTGAATGTACAATTTTCAAAGTCATGAAAATACAGAAAAATCTTTAAATGAGAAGATGTGTCCAAACTTTTGGTCTGTACTGTATATATACACACACACAAATATACACACACACATATATACACGCACACATATATATACACACACATATATGCACACACACAAATATACACACATATACACACACGTACAGTACAGACCAAAAGTTTGGGCACACCTCATTTAAAGATTTTTCATGACTATGAAAATTGTACATTCACACTGAAGGCATCAAAACTATGAATTAACACATGTGGAATTATATACTTAACAAAAAAGTGTGAAACAACTGAAAATATGTCTTATATTCTAGGTTCTTCAAAGTAGCCACCTTTTGCTTTGATGACTTCTTTTCACACTCTTGGCATTCTCTTGATGAGCTTCAAGAGGTAGTCACCGGAAATGGTCTTCCAACAATCTTGAAGGAGTTCCCAAAGATGCTTAGCACTTGTTGGCCCTTTTGCCTTCACTCTGCGGTCCAGCTCACCCGAAACCATCTCGATTGGGTTCAGGTCTGGTGACTGTGGAGGCCAGGTCATCTGGCGTAGCACCCCATAACTCTCCTTCTTGGTCAAATAGCCCTTACACAGCCTGAAGGTGTGTTTGGGGTCATTGTCCTGTTGAAAAATAAATGATGGTCCAACTAAACGCAAACCGGATGAAATAGCATGCCGCTGCGATTTCTGAGGCTGGTGACTCGGATAAACTTATCCTCAGAAGCAGAGGTGACTCTTGGTCTTCCTTTCTTGGGGCGGTCCTCATGTGAGCCAGTTTCTTTGTAGCGCTTGATGGTCTTTGCAACTGCACTTGGGGACACTTTCAAAGTTTTCCCAATTTTTCGGACTGACTGACCTTCAATTATTAAAGTAATGATGGCCACTCGTTTTTCTTTACTTAGCTGCTTTTTTCTTGCCATAATACAAATTCTAACAGTCTATTTAGTAGGACTATCAGCTGTGTATCCACCAGAGTTCTGCACAACACAACTGATGGTCCCAACCCCATTTATAAGGCAAGAAATCCCACTTATTAAACCTGACAGGGCACACCTGTGAAGTGAAAACCATTTCCGGTGACTACCTCTTGAAGCTCATCAAGAGAATGCCAAGAGTGTGAAAAGCAGTCATCAAAGCAAAAGGTGGCTACTTTGAAGAACCTAGAATATAAGACATATTTTCAGTTGTTTCACACTTTTTTGTTAAGTATATAATTCCACATGTATTAATTCATAGTTTTGATGCCTTCAGTGTGAATGTACAATTTTCATAGTCATGAAAATACAGAAAAATCTTTAAATGAGAAGGTGTGTCCAAACTTTTGGTCTGTACTGTACCTCCCCTTGGTGAGCTCGCGTGGGAGCTAGTTGTGGGATGTGCTAGGTCCTTTAGAATTTTCTGAGATCCTCAACTTACAAGATATCTTCCGACCAATATTAAGTTGGCTGTGTTATATTCATCACTTCGCTACGACGATGAAAATATATCTTCCATAAATATCGGATCAATGCAAACTCCAATATTCATCAATACGTGGGCAGCACGGTAGCTCAGTGGTTAGCACTGTTGCTTTGCAGCACTAGTGTCCTGGGTTCAAATCCCACCAAGGACAACAAGGAGTTTGTATGTTCTCCCTGTGTTTGTGTGGGTTTCCTCCAGGGTATCTGGTTTACTCCCACACTCTAAAGACATACTGATAGGGAATCTAGATTGTGTGCCCCAATGGGGACAGCAATGATAATGTATGTAAAGAGCTGCAGAATATGTTGGTGCTACATAAAGATTATTATTATTAATAACCACTGGCACGAAAAGGTCTGGGTCCATGCTTTGATCAGAGCAATATAAGAGAGAGGAGTACGCAACAGTAAATTGTTTCAGGAAAAAGTTCAAATGTTTATTAAATATAAAAAGACAAATTGTGAAACAGACAAACAAAGAGGTGGTGCAGAATGATACAGTGCACTGAGGTAGGGTTGAATCAATGGCAGGCTGTGAACGTGTCAGGAGCCCCACTGATAGACACATAAGACCAAAATTGCACAATGCCCTGTGGCCAGAAGCATATATAATAATGTAATAATTACAAATGCCAATTTTTTTTTACGCTATCGCAATAGTAGTTGATGTGTCAGTCGAGGGACTGAAGGCACGCACAGAGTGCCAAAAGGGTCGGAATAAACTCATCCACTATGAAAAAAATGTAGCTGCCATCAATACATGGATGAATAGGTACACTCAGGTACATACAAAAGATGGGGACAAAAACCTACCAAAAGGTGCACAGCAAGAGTCAGGGGGAGAAGTGGAAGGTGGACTCTTGCTGCACACCTTTTGGTAGGTTTTTGTCCCCATTTCTTGCAATCAATTTATATTATGGATGTACCTGCATGTACCTATTCATCCATGTATTGATGCTGCTATTTCTATCCATGGGGACTTTTTAGACTCATCCCGGCAGCCTTGTTGGCAGCTTCATGCGTACTCCTCTCTCTTATATGTCGATCTGTGCAGCTTATGTTCGAGTAGTTCTCGACTAACGCAATAAGGGATACTACCCATTTTATTTCTCATTATGTTTTTGACGATTTTTTTGGTACTTATTTGATCAGAAGAAACTTATGCCTGGGAAGTGTACTTCCCTACCTCTCCGTAAATGAATATCAGTCATTGGTGTCTTTTTTCCCAGAACAAATCTCCTGCTGTCATTGCTTGTTCACTGCAGGAGGCTCTTACTTCAGTGGAGGTTGAAGTGTCAGCTCTCTCTCGCTTCCCCAGGTATAATTCTCTCCTCCCCAGCTATAATGAATCCCATATGTTCAATGTGGAGTCCTACTTCAATGGAGGTTGAAGTGTTAGTTCTTTCTCACTTCCTCAGCTCTAATTAATCCCATGTGTTCAATGTGGGGTTGATATGTCCCCTCTCATGAGAAGTCTTATGGATTTTAATTTTTTTCTATGACATATGCAAATGCAAAAATATGCCATTTTAGGAAAAGGCAGGAGTTTGACTTATTCCTTGGGGTGAAATCTATTACTTAAGTTATGGTTCATCAAAGGCAGCTCCACCGCCTCAGTGTCCTCATCACAATTCATCGTTGTTATAGGGGATCCAATATTCCTGACTTCTCCACTTTTCAGTTGTAGGTCTGCACAGTTTTTACTCCCATGGCCCAGTGTGCCATACTAGAGACTCTACGCCTGTCATTACTGACAGTACGCCTGAAAATCCCCACGGAGGCAGCAATCTATTGAGATAAAGGACTGCTATGAGGAAATATAGGCTGTGAATGTACTGGGAGTAAATGATGTTACCTGTGTATACGGTGACTGTTAATGTCATGCAGAATCGCTTCCAGAAATAGTCATTGTATAATAATATTCAGTATACATGACAATTTATGGTGCTGTTCTACCTTTTATTCATAATCCCAAATGATAACATCACTTTACTGTTTGCTTTACTTATCAGAGAGCTAAATCCACATTTCCCAAGAGTAAATGGAGGGTCTAGTCACCATCATCAGACGAGCAGCCACCAAGATGTGACTATACACTTGCATCGGGCCTGTTTTTATGTCTGCACATGTTCTTCTAGCGAGAATTTACAGCTGGTTGCTTTATTCTCTGTTACATACATAAGTATATGTACAAAATACAAGATGATATCTTTGGGGTGGAGGAAGCACATTAATCAGTCTGATCCTTCACTGGAAAATGTTGACTTTTAAGGTATGTGCACATGTTGAGTGTTTGCAGCAGATTTTTCTGCAGCAAAAACCAAAGTGTTGGCAGGAAAAACGCTGCATAAAATACGTACATTTTTTATGCGTTTATGATGCGTTTTTACTTGTTTTTTTTTCCACTTTCATTTGAATGGGCGAAAATTGCTGCAAAAACACTGAAAGAATTGACCTGCTGCAGA
This sequence comes from Phyllobates terribilis, assembly GCF_046119375.1. Classification (NCBI taxonomy): domain Eukaryota; kingdom Metazoa; phylum Chordata; class Amphibia; order Anura; family Dendrobatidae; genus Phyllobates; species Phyllobates terribilis. Next base: position 349,832,676 of record NW_027362761.1, on the reverse strand, counting down.
TTTGAAAAAACGCTTTCATGGATCAAATATGCGGGGAAAAAATAATCAGCGTGTGCAGGAGATTCCTGAAATCTCATTCATTATAATAGAAATGCATTTGTATAGACCAGAACCTTATATAAACACACTGCTGTATCTTATCTCTGGTTACATGTTTAGGCCACGGCCCCACTATCAGTGTTTGGTCAGTATTCGGTCAGTATTTTTTCGGGTTTGGAGCCAAAACCAGGTGAGGAACAATCAGAGAAAAGGTATAATAGAAACAAGTCACCAATTCTGCATTTCTCACCCACTCCTGGTTTTGGTTCCCACTTCTGAGAAAAAATACTGACCAAATACTGACCAAATACTGATAGTGGGGCCGTGGCCTAAGGTTTGTTGTGGGGGTGCTGTTTTCTAAAGGTGGTTGTGGGGGTGCTTTTGCCTAAGGGTAGTTGTGGGGGTGCTTTTGTTTAAGGCTGGTTGTGGGGATGCTTTTATCTAAGGGTGGTTGTGGGGATGCTTTTATCTAAGGGTGGTTGTGGCGGTTCTTTTATCTAAGGGTGGTTGTGGTGGTTCTTTTATCTAAGGGTGGTTGTGGTGGTTCTTTTATCTAAGGGTGGTTGTGGGGTCAGGTGTAACGAAGGTGTAACGCCGAAACGCGGGTCGGGGTAGGCGCCACACAGCTTTGTTGGATTATATAGGTATGAACATGCCAGCGGAAAGCAGCACATTATATGCAAACTAATATGTTGGCTTACTTTTGCTAAGATCTTTTTAGCCTGGTATTTATAAATCTGCATGGCACTTTATTGATCTTTCATTTATTGATTGCACTAAGGCACTTTTGTGCTATGAGATATAAGATCAACTATATATACTCTCTAGATAATCATGTATCATGTTGCCTGTATGTTTTGTTGAGATGTATGTAAACCACATCAGGTATGAATATACCAGCGGAAGATAGCCTATTATATTATATATAAATAGACATACTGACTAACTTTTACTTGGACCTACTAGTCTGGTATTTACAAATGCATGATACCCTATTAATTCAATATCTATTGCACTAAGGCACCTTCTCAGCTCATTGATATTATGGTTACAACTAATTACCTGTGTGTACGTTTGCAGATGTGCTATGAAAGATAAGATCAAATTACATATGTTCTTCAGATAATCGTGTATCATATTGCTTGAATTTTTTGGCTGTAATTTTTGATTGATATACTTGTCATGTCCATACAAAGGGACAATTTACCTTTCCTAATATATACTATGTTGTGTGAGCGTCTCTCTGTGCAGTGCCACCTATTGGCCTAACCATGATTCATTAAAGTTTTTTTAAGTAATCTTGCCTATTTTTGATCTTTGTTCGGTTCTTCTGGTTGGTTAGTCTATTTACAGAGGGCCAGTTTTAATTCCTGAAATTCCGCTTCAGCTTCCGGGGACCACTTGGCCATAGCCGACTTCGTCCCTTTCAGAAGATCCATCAGTGGGGCTGCTATCAGGGCAAAGTTAGGGACAAATCTTCGATAGTAACCCACAATGTCTAGAAATGCCCTGACCTGCTTTTTCGAGAGGGGCTGTAGCCAGTTCAGGATCGCCTCAACCTTATTTATTTGTGGTTTTATTTCCCCTCTACCAACCTCGCAGCCCAGATACTTGGTTTCCTCCATCCCCATGGCACATTTCTTCGGGTTGATGGTAAAGCCCGCCTTCTTTAGGGCGTCAAGTATGGCTTGAACTTTGCCAAGATGACTTTCCCAATCCTCGCTGAATATAAGGATGTCATCTAGGTAGGCCGCTGCATACTTTTTATGGGGTGCTAAGATCTGGTTCTTGGCTCTCTGGAAGGTGGCCGGAGCTCCCTGCAACCCAAACGGCATCCTGACTTATTGACAACATCCGTCTGGCATCGAGAAGGCCATCTTCTCCTTAGCCTCTTTGGACAGGGGAATTTGCCAATATCCTTTGGTGAGGTCCAGGGTGGTGATGTACCGAGCTGGTCCGAGCTGGTCCCAGCCTTTCGATAAGCTCATCTACCCTAAGCATTGGGTAGGCGTTGAACTTTGAGACCTCGTTCAGCTTCCTATAGTCGTTGCAAAACCGCCATTCCCCATCTGGTTTTGGCACTAAGACTATAGGACTGGACCAGCCACTCTTGGACTCCTCAATGACTTCCAGGTTAAGCATCCACTTCACCTCTTTTGAGATCACCTCTCTGCGGGACTCTGGGATCCGATATGGTTTTAGGTTGACACGAACATGAGGCTCTGTACTTCATGCTCTATGACCTGAGTGAGTCCTGGCAACTCCGTAAACAGGTCTTTATTTCGCTGCAACAGCTCTCGACATTGCTGTTTCTGTGAGCAGGATAAGGTGTCTGCCACCTTAACATCTTCCACGTTGGCTTCAGACTTGGCCACCAGACAAGTAGCTTGTACGGGTTCCCTGTCCTGCCATGATTTAAGCAAGTTAACATGGTAAATTTGGTAGGGCTTCCTCTTCCCTGGTTGGTGGATTTTATAGTTGACTTCCCCAACTTCCTCTACCACCTCATAGGACCCTGCCACTTGGCCTTGAACTTGCTCTCACTGTGGGCACTAGCACAAGTACTCGATCTCCTGGGTTGAACTGTGTCAACTTGGCTGACCTATTATACACCCTGGACTGTGCCTCTTGTGTCTTGAGGAGGTGCTCCTTCACAATGGGCATCACGTTGGCAATCCTCTCTTGCATATGGGCAATGTGCTCCACCACACAACTATAGAGAGTGGCCTCAGCTTCCAAGACTCTTTTGCCACATCCAGTAGTCCTCGAAGGTGTCGGCCATAGATTAGCTCAAACAGGGAGAAGCCTGTGGAAGCTTGGGGGACTTTCCTGATGGAGAACAACAGATAGAGAAGCAGACAGTCCAAGTCTCGGCCATCCTTCTCCACTGCTTTCCTCAACATTGCTTTACGGCCCCGTCATTCTAGCGGCGGCAGCGGTTCAGAGCGGTCACATTCTATGTGGCTGCTCTAAACTGGAGATCTTCGTGGGACACTCGTGGACTACTACAGAGGGGTAAGGATAAGGTTGTAGTTTATTATTTTATATTTTATTACAGGAGATCGATGGCTTCGGGGAATTAGGTGTCTAGGTGAGTATAGGTGTAGTTTTTTATTTTTTACTTTATTTTAGGTGGCGATCGGCGGGGACAGGTAATGTATAAACTAATTTATTTTAGGTAACCACTGGCCACCAATGAAGTGTATTTAAAATTTATTGGGGATCAAAAACAAAAAAAAAATATGGGGGCCTAAAAAAACACGTATAGGGGCAAAGATAACACATGGGGCAGTTTAAATAGCAGGATCAGGCTGATGGGAACTACTGCTCCCATCGAGCTGATCCTGCTGGCACGAGTGGACGGGGGACAGACATAGGCCGATGGGAGTAGTAGTGTCACATCGGCCTATGTCTGCCTGCATGCACACACTAATCATGACGGGTCTGATGGTCTGTGAGGTGTGGCTGACCTGTGCGGCCGTGGGAAAGTTCATGTGAGTTCATGCAGTCAAGCATGAACTCACATGAACCCTCTGAGGGCACCGCGGCTACTTCAAATGAACAGCTGATCGGCATCACCTGATACCTCAGCTGTTCATTTGAAATAACCGGCGGTCCTAACTTACGATCGGGATGGGAGGTGGCGAGGGGAGCGGAGGATCGGGGTGGGAGGCTGCGGGGAAGCAGTATGGGGCTGTGTGATTGTTTAAAAGCCGGCGGCTTTTTACCGCCCGCCGGCTTTTAAACAATCAGGAGAATTCTCTCACGCTGGGATGGCATTCTGATGACAGGCTGGATAGCAGCTGAGCGCTGCCATCCAGCTTGTCATCCTTCAGAGACACTGCAGAGCGCAGGCATTATGGAAACTTCCGATTCCGGTATTCGATATTGTAAAAATATCGGAACTCAGTATCGGAAATCCGATACCGCGAATATCGGCCGATACCCGATATTACAGTATCGGAATGCTCAACACTACTCATGACCTTCGACATAAATGGAGTCCCTTGGTCGGTTAGAATTTCCTTAGGCAACTCCGTTCTAAAAAACATATGGACCAGCTCCTGAGCTATACACCTGGTGGAGGAGTTTCGTAGTGGTACGGCCTCCGGATACCGTGTAGCATAATCTAATAACACCAGGATATACTGATGCCATCTGGCGGACTTTACCAGGTGCCCCACTAAATCCATCGCTATGCGTTTAAAGGGGACTTTGATGACAGGTAGAGGTACTAGGGGACTGCGGAAGTGGGCCACCGGGTTGGTTAGCTGGCAAGTGGGACAGGAACGACTATACCTCAATATTTCTCTGTAGCACCCTGGCCAGTAGAATCTCTGGAGGATCCGTTCCTGTGTCTTATCTGCCCCCAGGTGACCACCCAACACATGGGAATGAGCCATGTCTAACACCCTGCGTCTATAGGGTCCTGGCACCAGTAACTGCTCTATTACCTCACCCCTTGGCTTGGTTAGTCTATACAGCAAATCCCCATTCACAGAAAAATGAGGGAACCGACTGTCGGCCCCCGGCTCCTGAGGCACCCCGTTTAACACTGTAACATTTTCAAACGCCCCTTTAAGTGTTAAGTCCCTGAGTTGGGCAGTTCCAAAGTTTCCGTCAGATACCTCCAGCTCAGGGATGTTGGTCTCAGGGGATGCTACCTCATCCTCATCGTCAACAAGCACTCACATGGGAAACTCATTCACCATGGACTGCGACGAGGTTTCTTTAGGGGCGATCTGGCTGTCATCCGAGCAACCAGGCATCCCCCTTTTCCTCCACATGTCCCAAAACAACACAAAGTCCCATCCAATTATTATGGTGTGCAACAAGTCTTTGACGACCCCCACTTCATAAGACGCTGTGCCACAGTCCGTGCTTACATTCACCTGGGCCACAGAATAGTTTTTGGCATCCCCATGGGTACACCGGACACCCACCACCTTCCCAGGAACCAGCCGATGAGGGAGTTTGGCGCTTAACAGGGTTACCAAACTTCATGAGTCCAACAGTCCAGACACTTGCACCCTGTATACGGACACTGAGGACGCCTGAGGGCCCTCGCCATATTGAGGAACCGCAATGCAGGTGGAGTAGTCAAAATAGGAGCATCGCTGGCCTACGTTGCAGTCCATCGGCTCAGAGTTCATGGGACACTGGGCGGCTATATGGCCAGGGGTATGACACCCCCAACAGAGGATGGATTGGGACGGATTCCCCAGTTGCGATTCAGCGGCCTCCTGCGACTTTGAACGCCCACCCAGTGAGGGTTTAGTACCCTTCATTTGGGAGCCATCCCCCCCTTTGGGAACTCCTGAAAGGTGACCTATTCCCCGCTTGACCACTCAGGGAATCCTCTACCGCCCGGTACCTCTCCACTAGGCCCACCAGGTCGTCCGCATCTTGGGGATCTCCCTGGGCAACGCAGGACTGAATCGGCTTGGGCAGAGAGTGGATAAACTGATCCATACCCACTCTCTCGACCGTCTGGGCTGGGGAGCAAGTCTCTGGCGGCAGCCACTTCTGGACTAGGTGCAGAAGGTCAAACATTTGCGACTGGGGAGGTTTGTCCCTGTGGAAGTCCCAGAGGTGGACTCGTTGTGCCCTGACTGCCAGGGTTACGCCCAGCCGCGCCAGGATCTCAGCCTTAAGCTTGCTATACTCTTTTGAGTCTTGCAGGGCCAAATCAAAGTACGCATTCTGTGGCTTCCCGGTCAGATATGGCTGTAGAACCTCCACCCACTGCTGTGGTGGTAGTCTCTCACGGTCCGGCACCCTCTCAAACACGGCCAGGAATGCTTCAACGTCATCCCCCGGAGTCATCTTTTGCAACGCCCCTCTCACGATTTTCCTCACCTGGGTCTCGTCGATTCGGCCTGGAGGTGGTGCTGCTTCTCTGACACGGACGGCCTCCGCCAGGAGCGTCATCTGTTCCTGCTGTTGTCGCTGCTACATCTGTTGCTGTTGAAGCTGGAATTGTTGTGTTAACAGTTTATGCCATTTGCTTAATCAGCTCCTCCATGCTGCCAGATGAACCATACTGGTCTTCACCCAGGCCTTCACCCAGGACATGTACGGTTTCCTGTAGCAGCCACACTGCCCCTTGGGATTTGTGCCCGCACTTCTAGCACCAATTTGTGGAGAGTCAGCTCTGTGGTAGGCACAGGTTCACACAGGGATGCAGTTCGTTGGTGCAAACAAACAGGCGGTTTATTCCATGTCCATAAACCTGTCAGGGTAACAAATGATAACAGCCTCTTTTTGGCACAAATAAGTATAAGGCTGTGTGCCCACGATGCTTTTTTTAAGCGTTTCCGCAGCGGCAAAAACGCTGCAGAATCGCTTAAAAAACGCATGGTAGAAGTCCTGCCATGTTCCCCAATGATATTCCGCATGTGCTGTGCACATGCTGCGGAAATTTCCTCTGCGGATTATCATTGCGGAAAAAAACGCAGCACTGCCAATTATTTTGCGGAAGCGCGGCGTTTTCGCTGCCATTGACTTGCATTGGAACGCATGGATTCCGCATCACTGTATATGTAGATGCGCATTCCATGCGTTCCAATGTGCGCATGGTACCCAGGTCTAGAGGAGAGGAGACTCTGTAAAAAAAAGAATAAAATAAAAAATAAATATTATACTTACCTTCTGATGGCCTCCCGTGTGCTTGTCTTCGCGATGGACTGAAGGACCTGCGCTGAGGTCATAGTCATGTGACGGGTCATGCGATGCTGACGTTGGCAGGTCCTTCAGTGCGATCTGCCGACAAGGGAGAACGGAGAGAAGCAAGACACCGGGGGCCATCGGAAGGTAAGTATAGATTTATTTTTTTATTTTTAAACATTCTTTAAGGTCACACTATATAAATCCATACCGTTTGCATGTATTTATATAGTGTGACAAAGTTGACAAGCACTTTCCAAGTGATGCTAAAATCGCTTGGAAAGCGCTTGACAACCCACATGTGGAAATGCATGTGAAGAACGCTTCACATCCGCTTGTCCCTGGCAGGAAAAACGCATGTACAATCCGCATGTACAATCCGCATGTACAATCCGCATGCGTTTTTTCTGCCAGGGAGATGCAGAAACGCTCAGGAAAAATCCGGAGCATTTCTGCATCGTGGGCACATAGCCTAACAGAACAGAACTCAAAATAATAAGTCCATACAGCACGGCCTCAGCTGTTTAAAGGAAGTGCTTTTCTCTGCCTTCAGCAAGGTCTGAGCAGCACAAGCAAGGCTTGCTCACCTTGCACAACACACAGACAGACTGAGACAGGTGCAGCTGTCTTAAATCCGACCTTCCAAGACCTGGACTGGAGGTAAGTGAGCAGCTTATCCCACCCAGCTCTTTCAGCTGTTCGTAAAACCCGGCCCTCTAATCCGGGCCCATTAAACGCCTCTCAGCACTATATGCGCTGGAGCCTGCTTTCCGAGTCCTACATCATCAAAGCTTGGCAACTTGGGGACACATACCTCCGGTCCACGAACTGTCTGGCTGCAAGCTTACAATGTGAACAGACCTCCTTTTGAGAGGACAATCCTTCAAAATGAACCATCAAATGGGTAAGATATAGCTAGCAAATGCCAACAAAACACTATGTTTGAACCAACCCTTAAAGGGGTTGCACCATACTAAACAATTGATGATCTATCCGTATGATAGGTTGTCAATATGATATCGCTGGTAGTCTGACACTTGACATCTTCATAAGCTGAAATCTGCTCCGGTGGTTGCCAGATATAAAGGCTGATCACTGCGGTTTTGTATATTATTTAGTGGCTGTTGCCCTATACTGGAACTTTTCTTCTAATCACATAACCCCATTCTACTACTAGATCATCAGCTGTTTATTCCCTGACTAACCCCTTTAAAGGGAAGCCATCATCAGAACTTTACATATGGTTTAAATCAGGTTTTTATTTTACATATTTTTGAAATGTTGGGTCTTTTTTTTGCATATCATACTTTTTAGAAAAAATAGTAATCTTGTAGTTTTCATACTGGTCACTGAGGCCTGTTTTAGAGAATAGTAGAATAGTTTTCAGCAAGTCTCCTTATCAGCAGAAGCAGGATTACAGTGACAAGAAACACCTCTATACACAGCTGATAATACAGAATCCACCATTCACAATAGGCGATTTCACAGCTGACCCTGCTCCCCACCTGCACAAGAACTTTTGTACACGCTCATTAGCTGCTTCAGTACAAAAGACAGGGTCAGGTTGTTCGTTGTGGCTAATGTACATGTGTAATTTCCTGAAACAACAGGAAGTATGAGCTTAAAAAATCCACAAAGGCCAGTGTGAACATTACCACTTTATTTATTATAGAGATTGTGATATGTAAAAAAAAACATTGTCAAATATTTATAAAAAATACGTGTAACTCAAAAACTGATTTAAACAAAGGGTCATTTTTTGATGACAGCTTCCATTTAAGGGGGTTTGTACTGATTATGATTAATATATTAAAACAGAGTAACCATTTTACTCTATGTAAAGTTGTTCACTGATCACAACCTGTCGGAAGTTGGAGAACGCTACAGGCAGTGAAAAAGTCTTAGCTTTCCCTGAAGTAATAATGGTGATGGCTTTACCTGCATTGTAGTTGCCGGAGGAAATAAATGCTAAGTTTTACAGACTATTTACTTCTCAGCTAGAGCATAGCACTTACCTGGGATAATGTCATCATTACTGTTTTTACTAGGGTGGGAGGCAGGGGCACATACATATGTATATAATGCACACAAATCTGCAATCTAAAATCCTAAATTACAGCTTCAGTTACTTTTTCTGTGTCCCTGTGTTGTGGCATTTGTAATGATGTTACTGCAATCATATTTCTAGGGGGAAAGTGAATGTAAAAAGTCCATTAGGTTAATTGGTGCATGACTAGCTTTGAGCTAAGGGACATTATCTGAAGATGACAAAACGTAGGTGTACAGCCAAGAACTTTGGCGGGATGCCTCTCTGATTGGTCCCATTGTACTCTGATTTATCGTGGCCTGTTTTTAGGAGAATAAATGAGCATCACTTAGAATATTGATCATTGGCAATAAAGATGGTTCAGAAATGATCTTTGATGAGCCCGAACAGACCGGTCCTGTCCTTGGGAAGTTCTCGGGCCACGTGTATGTGACTGATTTAGAGCATAGGTGATCAGCGGCCGTAGAATTAGGACAAATTCGGGTTGCCAAAAACCAAATCATGTCTTTGGTCACTGCTGTAGATCTCTTATCTCTAAGATACTTTAGAGGAATGAGTTGCATTTTGGCAAGGAAAGAAATACAAGCTAATTGATTTTATTCTGGTCTTGTGCTCTCCGGATTCTATGACGATAACTAACTGTACATGCTCCCAGCTATTTCTCATGGAAACTCAACCTTTCTACAACCTTCATACATTTTATAGCATTTACAGAACTATTTTGTATTATACTATGATAGCTAATCTCCATTGCACTGTTCCTCTGTTATTCCTCCTGAAAATGTAGTATTAAATTGGTGCCACCTTTCCCTTTGTCAATAGGGTGTGTTCCTGCACATATACAGAGCAACTCGAACAGTGACAAAGCTCAATAACAGGGAGAATGGTAACACCTAGCTGGTATTATATTCATACATTTCCAGGAGGAATAACAGAGAGACAGAACACCATAGAGTTCTAAGATAAGATGCTCCACAGCTGTTAGTTTATGGGGAAAATAAAGTTAGCTGACAAGTCCTTCTTAAAGGGGTATTATCAAGTATTAAAGTTATCCCCTCTCCTTTGTAGAGGGGATGACTTCACGGTCACGGGGCCCCCTAGATCCCAAGAACCGGAGCTCCAATGAGCCCAATGTGAATGACGCGGTTGTCGAGTGACTTGCTGCTCCATTCATTCTTAAAGGGAGAACCAGACATAACCAAACATAGCGGTTTTACCCTCAGTAATCAGGAAGTTATCCCCTATCCCATGAATAGGGGATAACTTCCAAACTCTAGAATACCCCTTTAAGACTTTGGCTGCACACAGACTATCTTATGTCACTTTCTATAATACTTTTGCTTCAGAGCCTCTAAATTTTCCAAAATTCTACTTTCTGTTGTGAAAAAGGAAAAATACGCTTAGAGACAAAAAAAATGCCATTTCCCTTAAGATAAATTTATCAATGGAAAATAAAACCCCTTTGTATAAAGCAAGAGACGCCTGCTGGGCTGCTGATCGGTCACTAGGTGGCGTGTTCTAGACCTTGTAGACTCAGGATTAATCCAAGCTGGGAATTCCTCACTATTGCTCCGTTCTATTATTTTTAATGTTCTTCCTTGATGTTACGCTAAGTGTCCTGGTAAGTTCTTCTTTGCGGTTTATGTAAGAAAAAGAGGTTGACTTCTTTCCAGGCTCATGCATTTCAGCATTCCTCTACATTTAAGCCTGTAGCTTAGCTCTTACATGGTGTAGGCCTTTGCCCTCTTTTAAATGAAATCTTATTCCAGTCTTTGATAAATGCCTAGTGTATCTGCTGGTTAGATGGGATGCAGCCTGGAGCTTTCTTTCGCAAATGGTTTCAGTAATTAATCCCACGAGTCCTGTCAGTATTCTTGGCTTCTCCATTACTTACAGGCAGCAATGTAGATAAATGGGGCTGGCTATTATCCCATTTGTATAAATCATGCTTGTTTTTGGAGTTAACGCAGTGGGATGTTACATCGTCCTGATAGTTCTGTGTTTCCTTAAACTGGTGATTGACATTGTTTTTTTTTATTTTTTATACGTCAGATCTTCATTTGGATTTTATACAGTACGGATACTAACACCTCTGTAAAATACACTGATTTCTGTGCATTGTTTCATCTTTGCTTTAGCATCTTCTAAACATTTGTTTAACTCTTACTTCTGTTTAATAATATATTTAGTTTTTAGTACTTTTTCGTAATGTTTTTAAAAAAAAAATAAAAAATCTAAGTCTTGATATTGATGGCCTGTTCCTCGGAGAGTCAATTAAATTCAGATTGGTCGGGGTACGACCCTTGGCACCCCAGATGACCAGCTCAGAGGGTTAAAGGGTCGTTCTACATATCGACCATCGTTTATCAGGCATGCTGCCATAGATTTGGTGTCAGATGAGCCTAGTATTGCAGCTCTGTTATAATCACTTCAATAAGACTGAAATGCCGGGAGCTGCAGTATCAGCCACAATGAAGTGGACTGGCCTCAACTGTGGAGATGCAGGCAGTCAGTCTCCTCTTATCTGACATTGATGGCCTATCCTATAGATATGTCAGAGATACTTTATCAATATGAAGTCATGGAAAAGTCAATTAATTTCTTATTCTGATGGAGGACACCATCAAATTGTTATGGGTATCCTTCAACTCTTAATATAGCCTCCACTGCCAGACTTGTCTTAATCGACAATTGCCTAATAGGTTCCATAAAATGTTGTGTTTTTCACTTTTTCACCCCTATATCCTGTATCTGGCCTTCACTCCAGAGGCTTTTGGGCTGTGTTCACAGAGTAGCTGCTGGCCGGTGGAGTAAGTTAACAGTAGAATGGTCAGCGAGCTGCAACAATGACAATCAATAGACATGGAAGTCGTTAGGAGGATAGCCAGGGTCAAGTCCAGGAAATTAGGTAGAGACATTTATAAAAGAGACTAGATGGTGGCCCGATTCTAACGCATCGGGTATTCTAGAATAGGTATGCGGCCGACCGGGCGCAAGCAGCAGAGCGGTGTTTACATTTGGCGCCAAAATCGCTGATTGGTCGAGGCCGGCAACCGCGACCAATCAGCAAAGCGGTGTTAAAATTTGGCGCCTATATCGCAGATTGGTTACGGCCGGCGGTCGCGACTAATCAGCAGAGCGGGGTTTAAATTTGGCGCCAATAATGCTGATTGTTTGCGGTCGGCGGTCGCGACCAATCAGCAGAGCGGTATTTAAATTTGGCGCCAATAATGCTGGTTATTCGTGACCGGTAATCGCGACCAATGAACAGAGCGGTGTTTAAATATGGCGCCAATATCGCTGATTGGTCGCGGCCGGCCACCGCGACCAATCAGCGAAGCGGTGTTTAAATTTGGCACCAATATCGCTGATTGGTCACGGCCGGTGGTTGCGACTAATCAGCAGAGCGAGGTTTAAATTTTGCGCCAATACTGCTGATTGTTCGCGGCCGGCGACCGCGACCAATTAGCAGAGCATTGTTTAAATTTGGCGCCAATCTCGCTGATTGGTCGCGGCTGGCGGTAGCGACCAATCAGCAGAGCGGTGTTTCAATTTGCCACCAAAATCGCTGATTGGTTGGGGCCGGCCACCGCGACCAATCAGCAGAGTGGGGTTTAAATTTGCCGCCCATATCGATGATTGGTCGGGGCCAGCGGCCGCAACCAATCAGCGTCGTATTAGTGAGGACCGGGGAGCGGCGCTGCCTGTGTGGGTACTTCCGCTGCGAGCAGCTGGGAGATGAGCGGCTGCTCGCAGCAGAAGCATCCCGACCGGCGGCGCCGCTCCTCGGTCCTCCGTTCACACTTGCCGTCGGGAGATCATAGCGCTGTTTAAATTAGGCGCCAATCTCGCTGATTGGTCGCGGTCGGCTGGCGGACGCAACCAATCAGCAGAGTGTTGTTTAAATTTGGCGCCAATCTCGCTGATTGGTCGCGGCTAGCGGCCGCGACCAATCAATAGAGCATTGTTTAAATTTTGCGCTAATCTCGCTGATTGGTCGCGGTCGGCTGTCATCCGCGACCAATCAGCAGAGCGTTGTTTAAATTTGGCGCCAATCTCGCTGATTGGTCACGGACGCCAGACGCGACCAATCAGCAGAGCGTTGTTTAAATTTGGCGCCAATCTCGCTGATTGGTCGCGGACGGCGTCCGCGAACAATCAGCACAGTAGTGTTTAAATGTGGCGGCAAGATCGGTGATTGGTCGCGGCCGCTATTTAAATGTGGCGCCCAAATCGGTGATTGGTCGCGGGCAGCGGCCGCGACCCATCAGCAGAGCGGTGTTTAACTTTAGCGTCAAGATCACTGATTAGTCGTGGGCGGAGAGCGCGACTAATCAGCGAATCGTATTGGTGAGGACCGGGGAGCGCCGCTGCCTGTGCGGATACTTCCGCTGCGAGAAGCCGGGACATGAGCGACTGCTCGCTGCAGAAGTATCCCGACCCGCAGCGCCGCTCCCCGGTCCTCCCTTGACACGCTAGCCGCTGATGTCCCCACAGTATCCTCATGGTGTTACAAAGGTCCGGACATTTGTGTTAAAAATCGCTGATTGGTCGCTGGGGCTGCCCACGACCAATCACCGATTTGGGCGCCAAATTTAAATATCGGTCGCGACCAATCACCGATTTTGTAACACCATGCGGATACTGTGGGGACATCAGCGGCTAGCGTGTCAAGGGAGGACCGGGGAGCGGCGCTGCGGGTCGGGATACTTCTGCTGCGAGCGCCCGCTCATGTCCCGGGTTCTCGCAGGGAAGTATCCGCACAGGCAGTGCCGCTGACATCCATGCGTCTAGGGTGTGAAGGGAGGACCGGGGAGCGGCGCTGACATCCAATTGGTCGCGGCCTCTATTTAAATGTGCCGCACAAATCGGTGATTGGTCGCGGTCTTGGCCCGTGACCAATCACTGTTCTTGCCGCAAAAGTTAAACACTACTGTGCTGATTGGTCGCGGACGCTGCCCGCGACCAATCAACGATTTGGGCGCCAAATTTAAATATCGGCAGCGACCAATCACCGATCTTGGCTCCACATTTAAACACCGCTGTGCTGATTGGTCGCGGACGCTATTTAAATGTGGCTCCAAAATCGGTGATTGGTCGCGCCCGGCGTCAGCGACCAATCAGCACAGCGGTGTTTAAATGTGGAGCCAAGATCGGTGATTGGTCGCGGCCGATATTTAAATGTGGCGCCCAAATCGGTGATTGGTCGCGGGCAGCGTCCGCGACCAATCAGCACAGCGGTGTTTAACTTTTGCGGTAAGATCAGTGATTGGTCGGGTCCGAAGAACGCGACCAATCATCGAATCGTCTTGGTGAGGACCGGGGAGCGGCGCTGCCTGTGCGGATACTTCCGCTGCGAGAACCCGGAACATGAGCGGGCGCTCGCAGCAGAAGTATCCCGACCTGCAGCGCCACTCCCCGGTCCTCCCTTCCGCATGGAGGTTAGCGTCCTTCCGCTGCTACCGGCCGGGAGTTGAGCGCCTCGCGCCGCTCATCTCCTGGCTGCATCTCCGTCCCGCAGATGGGTCCGGCGGTCGAGGTCCTTCTGCTGGTACCGGCCGGGAGATGAGCGCCTCGCGCCGGTCATCTCCCGGCTGCATCGCCGCTGAGCTCCGTCCCGCCATCTTTTTTCAGAAATCCCGCGGCGCTGATTGGCCGCTGCTGGACCAATGAGCGATGCGGGATTTCCAGGACAGACAGACAGAAAGACAGACAGACAGACGGGATAAGACGATTATATATATAGATGTTAAAAAGTCCAGGGACAAATCCAAAAAGGCAATGAGTAGAGGGTTCAGGAGTAAATTCAGATTACAGAAGATCAATCAGTAATAGGTGCATTGCAAGTAATACAACAATATAATAATTGAGACCAGAGCAGTGTCACATGGGGGTTTAGATTAGATGCCAAATACCACAATTATTCGCTTGTCCTTCTAATGGCTGATGACTGGCTGGTCATCAGGACCTAAGTTAAATATATTTACAAAGTAAATGGCTAGGTAGCGACCATTCTGCCCAGCATAAAGGGTTAACACACAGGGAGGTGCTCACGGTATTGCTGAGTGGCATCCAGCAGAAAGAGACATCTCTCTCCTGATTGAATGACAAGCCAGGGAGCCAATGGGCTACTGAGCATTGTTATCACCACCTTCCCCGCTGTCAGTGGTGCTCACGAGTCATAGCGCTGTGTGTAAGATGGCTCTGCAGCGACATGAGGGAAACTTGTTATACAAATAAATAGTATTGCAAAATTGCTAAACTTCATTTGGATTGAATGGAAAGTCAAATTGAGCGATCTTTGTGCCATAAATAAAAATTCAGACCATTTAAGCCTCCTCCTTAGAACTTTATGAGCACCAAATGTTAAAATGACATTTACACTTTAAAAAAAAACTTGGAAACAATGTGCTAACAATATCTGTGCAGTTAATGCCTTCTCATAGAATACCTTCCGTTTCTTTCACTTATTAGCAAAATAGAATATCAGGCCTTAGGATGATTAGCAGAGAGAATTTCAGAATTGTATACTTTTAACACTTTCCTCATAATGCACAATGAATAATTTAATGGAAACATCCTCAGGGGTAATTTAGACAAGGCCACTTTTGTTGTATAGTGAATTCAAATATAAGTATTTTACATGGATTGTTTCTTGTGCTACAGATGTTATGTGGCACCACATTGATGTAACCAGAATTCTGCATAGAATCCATGTGAATCCGCTCGCTGCAGGAGTCATTCTACCCGACTCCTTGGCGTGAGCGGTCTAATGGATTACAGCGGGGGACACAGGTGAGTATAAGGATTTTTAATTTTATTCTTATTTTTACAGTTGGAGAGAGCGGGAGCAGACTACTACTCTCATAATTATCCCCTGCTGGTGCTGATCGCAGCGCCAGCAGTGAACAATGATGAGGGTAGCGTTCAGCACCCGGCGCTTGGAAACAGCGCTAACTGTACGCTGATTCCCAGGCACCGGTTCGTGTCACACTGATGACACATGGATGTCATCTGTGTCAACAGTGTGGGACGTTTTGTGGCCCGTGCAGTGGGTAAAAAACGGACTTGTCAGTGTGTTTTGCCCACGGATACACGGTCCGTGAAAGCACACTGACATGTGCACAGACCCAATCATTTGAATGGGTCTACATGTGTCAGTGTCTCCAGTACGTGTGGAAACGAACAAGACACGTACTCGAAACACTGACGTCTGAAAGAGCCCTTACCCAGTATTTGTATGTCGTGGCTAGTATATGCCATTACTTCCTGAATGATCGTGTTCCTATTCCCAGTATCTCCACCATAGCGTTAGATAAAAGGGTTATCCAGGAAATTTCAGTTCCACATTGAGAGGTAAGAGTCAACATTTACAGTATGTTTCATCTATTGACTACTTGTCAAGTATTTGCAGGTATAATACACAAATCCTATTCTCATTAATAGCACAGGTGCATGATACTTTCTGGCCGTACACGAGACCTGGCAAGCATCTTACAGATGTTAAGTCAGTAGCGCGTCTCACCTCCTGAGGGGCTTGAGGAAAACTCCTTTAGCTCTGTCAATCCTTGGAGCATCTTCATACATTATCTTCTGTAGAAACGTTCTATACATATGGATCTGTGCCCACTAGGATCTACAAAGTGATGTGGTTACAACCAGTGTGCCAATAAATGGAAGTGGGCTACAGAGCTGGCACATTGGTGAAAGTCGTGGGGTTTGCAGAGGAGCCAAGAAGTAATGGGAGGGATATTTCAGTATGGTATGACTTCACATGGGTTATGGAGGTAGAGAAAGCAATCATAAGAGTTCGATAATAACAATCATCCTGAACACATATACAATACAGCAGAAGTACTGGGATAGCATGTAAGCACATCCAATAAAAACCTGAAAAAACATCCAGAGGGATTCATACTTAGGTATATAATGGTAGAGGAGCCCTAGAAGGATATTTATACTTGTACATTAAGCTTTCATTGAAAAGAAATGTTACTATTCAGGCAACATATTTTCTAAGTACTTCTCACTTTCCTGAGCTCAGACTTTTCCCTTTAATAATATTGTCGATCAAATTCAAGTGTCGGCTGCTGGAAAATGAAAAAAGAGAAAAAAAAAAAAAGCGAAAAAAAACAACAATCCATATTCCTTGTAGCAAGATGACTGATTGACAACATATGTGAGATGCTGCAAAACAAGTGGGTGATGGAGCAGGGTCAAGTGCGAGTGACTTATATGACAAAAAATGCGTTTTCTAGATATTGTATTTCACGGAGAAGGTGTTAGTTTAACCCATTACTTTAACTTGTAAAATGCATTGCAGTGAGAACGCTCAGTCCCTTCTTCTATCACCTAAGAGGAACATTTGCATTCAGATGTACTGAGTACTCGGAGTACAAAGCATGCTTTATGCAGTCTTGCCTTATTTCCTTCCACCCAGGCATTCCATCAGTCAAATACATGGTAATTGTGCAAGCATAGAAAATTCAAGGCTAAATGTTGTCATTATTCAGGTACAATTGGCCATCACTGTAGGCATATCTGGCAGAGTGTACAGTGAGAAGAAGCACTGCTATATCTGTGCTGAAATATATCACAGCAGCATCTTATTTTATATATCTATCCCCTGCCACTCCTTGTTAGGGACAGATCTAGGTGCAAGTATCAGGACAGGTAACAACAACTTGTTCAGCAATGTACCTTATTTAATCTCCCATCTGCTCCCTTAATAACCTGGCCACCTCTGCCAATTTACCCACTGTGACAATATTAGACCTCTGATAAGTAAAATAAAATGCTTTACAAAGGAAGATCCCGGGGAAAAATGCAGCCAAAATGGAAAACACACAGTTTCTCTCAGGTCATTTGTGCTGTGTAATTGCTGCTCTGATGGCCATTATTTTACATTTTGTTGACATAATGAGTTTTTTCTTTACATTTGCCGCTTTCTTTTCAGCCACATCGGGGCTGTTTAAACAATCTTATGTCTTCTCGCTCCAGATAAAAGCCTGGCACGTGACTGTTTCTGTATCATCAAGTTGAAAAAGGATTCCCAGTGAATGGCTTTATCCAGAATTTTATTACCATATATTACTCACAATTGTATTTACTTTCTATTTAAAGAGGCTGGCCATGTTTGGGGACAAGTTTTTTATTTTTTTTTTACATAAATGTTTGTATTTTGGGCTAAAAAATAATTTTTACCATTCAGTTTCATTACAAATTTTGCAGCGTTTTGCTTTTACAGGTTTTTTGTTTCCCTGGATATTCATCTTTAACCCCTTCACCCCCGGACCATTTTCCCTTTTTGCACTTTCGATTTTTGCTCCCCTTCTTCCGAGAGCTATAACTTTTTTCTTTTTCGGTCAATATGGCCGTGTGAGGGCTTATTTTTTGCGGGACAAGTTGTAGTTTTTAACGGCACCATTGGTTTTACCATATCATAAATAGGGCTCACTGTCTCTGGATGGACATTAGCTTTTAGATCAAATTCAGCGCTACCGAACATGCAGCAGAATTCTGTAATGATCAGACACAATCGCAGGTAGAATGCATAACAATTACACCCAGGGACTCACAGTTAAGATTTATTCTCTTTAGGCTGTGTGCCCATGATGCAGATTTAACGCATTAAAATTGCTTGTTAAGGTGTCTGCCATGTTTCCCAATGATAATTTGCATGTGCTGTGCACATGCTGCGAATTATCATTGCGGAAAAATCCGCAGCACAACCATTTATTGTGCGATTTCGCAATCGCCGCCATTGACTTGCATTGAACCGCATAACATCCGCATGTATACATGCGGATGTTATGCGGTTCAATGGTTGGATGGTACCCGGATCTGGAGAAGAGGAGACTCACCTCCAACCTGGGTACCATGGTACCTGCAAGTTAAAAAAGAATTATAAAGTAAAAAAGAAAATAAAATATTCATACACACCTCTCCGGCGGCCCACGGTCTGCTCCCGGCGGCGTCCTCTCTCCTTGGCGGCCCATGGTGTACTGGCAGGACCTGGGGTGATGTCATTTAGTCAGCTGATCTTCACGCGACCACTGACGTCAGTGATCAGGTGATGGTCGCGTGACAGTACAGTGAGCAGCTTATCACAGGATGGGGTGTAGTTGGTCTAGCGAGCACGTGCCATGTAGTCTGGGGAATGATAATCACCAGGTGATAAAACCTTCTCTGTAAGTAAACAGGACACAGCCTAATAAGTGACACATCACTGAATTCAGTGTTTTAACCCCTACCTCATGCTGTCCTCAGATTACAAAGCAAAATCTGCTGATAGATTCCCTTTAAGAGGACTGCCTAGGAGCTGGAAAAAAAAACTGTTGATAAATCCCCTACTGATCCAACAGCAATGTTTCCAATGTTCTGAAATAGTCTCAATTTACATAGGGACAATGATGATGCCAGTGTAAATTGCTGTAGAGCGGAAGTTGCGGCCGAGCTGCTGTCTGGTTGCGCTCTGGCACTTTACAGACAATGGGTGTCCCAGACCTAATGTGCTATAGGGTGTGGGGTGCATCACACTCATTCTTAGGCCTCCGCTGCCTCCAGGCATTCGTCCTCGGGAGCCGCCGCACACAATGCATGGGACACCAGTTTCTTTGAAACAGTCAAACTTTTACTAAACAGTCTAAGGCTGTGTTCACACGATGCGTATTTCATGCGTTTCCGCGGCGTTTTTGCAGTTGCGTAAACGCCGCGGAAACGCATGAAAAACGCATGGTAGAAGGGAAGCAATGTTCCCCAATGGAAATCCGCATGTGCTGTGCCCATGATGCGGATTTTTCCGCAGCGTTAACGCTGCGGTCAAAAATCCGCAGCATGTCAATTAATTTTGCGGAAACGCGGCGATTTCGCCGCCATTGACTTGCATTAGAACGCGCCAATTCCGCAAGACTGCATCTGTACTTGCGTAATTGGTGCGTTCTAATGTGCGGATGGTACCCGGGTGTGGAGGAGAGGAGAGTCTCATCCACACCCAGGTACCATTAAAAAAAGCTGTAAAAGAAGAATAAAATAAAAAATAAATGTATTCTTACCATCTGTCGGCCCGCACAGCGCTCCCGCTTGGTTCCCGGCACTTACAGTGAGTTGTAGGACCTGCGGTGACGTCAGAGTCATGTGACGGGTCACGTGACGCTGACGTCGGCAGGTCTTTCAATGCAAAGTTGCCGGCGAGGGAGAACAGATTGAGCAGGACAGCGCGGGCCATCGGAGGTAAGTATATACACTCTCTCGGTTCACACTGTATAAATCCATGCTGTTTGCATGGATTTATATAGTGTGACCTAGTTGTCAAGCACTTTCCAGGTGATGCTAAAATCGCCTGGAAAGCGCTTGTCAATCTGCATGCGGAAACGCATGTGAATCTGCATGTGGATCCGCATGTATTCTGCAGGAAAAACGCATGCACAATCTGCATGCGTTTTTTCTGCCAGGGAGATGCAGAAATGATGCAGAAATTTTCTGCTTCATTTCTGCATCGTGTGCACATACCCTAAGAGTTCATCAGTTGGGCACAGGTGGGATAGGGCACAGCAATTGACAGTTCCTTCCTCCTTAGCACAACTCCTCTTCTGTTCTGCCACACCTTCATTCTGGATTACCCCCAAGCCCGCTGCCTCCATCAGCCCCAGGGATTTGTTGTCCACTCCAGCAGTGCACCCAGGACCGGCTACTTGCGCTTCATGTAACTCCATGTCCATCGACCTCGTAATGTCGGAAGACCAGGCCTGCTCAATGGTACCTGACCCAAGCCCTAGGCTCCAGACTGTCTTGGAACGTCCATCAGGGGACTCCATTTGGCCGCCAACTGCCCTGAACATTTGGCCCATGCTGCCCCTAGCAACCCACCACCCCACCTGAACTTGAACTCACTGCATACTTTACTGGCTGACACTGAACTCTCTCTAGCCAGGAAGTGCCCCCTTTTTATCAGCACTAGTGCCCTTCCACTTGGATAATCCTAGCCTTAACCATTTCCTATCTTACCTGCTAATCTATTATCATTATGCTATATTCTATGCTGTCCTAAGCTTATCCCTATGCTATATTCACATTATACTCTTAACACTTTATATACTGAACATCACTATAATACATTATATCACATTGCATTAGACATACGTCACCTCACATATAAAACCGCACGACGGTAATCACATAGTGCATCTGTTGTCTTCAGGGGCAGGAACAGGGTAAGTCGGGACACATCCCTACACCAGCACTTCGTTGTTTCTGCTAGTAGCATTGCTGCTGAGGTGGCAGGGGATATAACATGTGAGAATTGTCTTTTCTTTTACATGCTGCTGCTTTTTTAACTAATAGAAAACCATTTTTGCAGCCTTTGTGAATAATGGACAACATACATGGCTGTGGCACACTTCAGCAATAATGGATGGTATCTGCGCTATTTGCGTAGTGTGATGCTCATTCAAAGTGAATGAAAATGGTCACACAAGTTGAATAGAAAACCATGGAGCGCTACACTATTACCATGGAGTGGTGGTCATCTTATTGGTGACTCCTACATCCCTTCAGAATATCGGAACACCAGTAAATTTGGACACGATGTACTGTATACAGTAGTGTTCAAAATAACAGCAGTTCAATGTGAATAACCAGATTAATCACTGTTTTTGGTATAAATTATATTACCACATGTCAAACAATTTGCAAGTTGGTGCAATAGATTCTAAGAAAACCAACAGACTCCGCATTCATGATCTGCATGTTTTTGAGTCTGTGTATATGAATAATTAATTGAAAGGGGGTGTGTTCAAAATAATAGCAATGTGGAGTTCAATTAGTGAGGTCAATCATTCTGTGAAGAAACAGGTATGAATCAGATGGCCCTTATTTAAGGGTGAAGTCAGCACATGTTGTACATGCATTTCTCCTTGAAAGTCTGAGAAATATGGGTCATTCAAGACATTGTTCAGAAGAACAGCGTACTTTGATTAAAAAGTTGGATGGAGAGGGTAAATCTTATAAAGAAGTGCAGAGAATGATAGGCTGTTCAACTAAAATGATCTCCAATGCTTTAAAATGGAAAGCAACACCAGAGAGACGTGGAAGAAAACGGAAGACTGCCATTCAAATGGATCGAAGAATAGCCAGAATGGCAAAGGCTCAGCCAATGATCAGCTCCAGGATGATGAAAGACGGTCTCAAGTTACCTGTGAGTACTGTGACAGAAGACGCCTGTGTGAAGCTAATCTCTTAGCAAGAAGTCCCCACAAAGTCCCACTGTTAAAAAAAGACATGTACTGAAGCGGATACAATTTGCCAAAGAACACATCAACTGGCCTAAAGAGAAATGGAGAAACATTTTGTGGACTGGTGTAGAATTGATCTTTTAGGGTCCAAGGGCCGCAGACAGTTCGTCAGACGACCCCAAACTCTGCATTCAAGCCACAGTACACTCTGAAGACAGTGAAGCATGGTGGTGCAAGCATCATGATATGGGCATGTTTCTCTTATTATGGTGCCAGACCTATTTACCACATACCAGGGATCATGGACCAGTTTGCATATATTAAAATACTAGAGGTCATGTTGCCTTATGCTGAAGAGGATATGCCCTTGAAATGGGTGTTTCAACAAGACAACGACCCTAAACACAGCAGTAAATGAGCAAAATCTTGGTTCCAGTACAACAAAATTGAGGTTATGGAGTGGCCAGCCCAATCCCCGAACCTTAATCCGATAGAACACTTGTGGGGTGACATCAAAAATGTATTTTCTGAGGCAAAGCCAACAAATGCCAAAAAATTGTGGGATGTAGTCAAAGTATCCTGTGCTGGAATAACAGTTGACAGGTGCCAGAAGTTGGTTGACTCTATGCAACATAGATGTGAAGCAGTTCTAAAAAACTGTGGGTATACAACTATATATTAGGTTAGTGATTCACAGGAATGCTAAATCCTGCTATTTTATAGAACAGCCCAATGTTCATTTTTTGTAATTTTCTGTAAAGTAGTTAACAATTATATATATTTTTCTTCATGTTTTGAATTAGAAAACAGTGTGCAATTTTCCCAATGCATGGGAATAAAAACAAGTATAAAGATTTTGTGCTTAATTCATGTTTTTGAACACACTGATATTATTTTGAACACTACTGTATAGCCTACTTAAAAAAAATTTGTGGCACGAGGCTTTGACCTCTAGGTTAAGCCCCATAAATGGTGTTTTAATATTTTGGAGCAGCAGATGGTTTTAGACATTTCTATTTGACAACAACAGTTTCGGCATTATGACCAAGATCAATAGGAGAAGCTTTTTGGCCGCTAAATGTTATGTTTTTTTTTCAAAGTAAAAGCACTCTATCACGAAATGTGCAAATAAAAAATTCATTTGTAACTAACATATTCTACCTTTTTTGGGTTTCTGAATTGAAAGCAAAAAATGCCAGTCAAGTGACTTTCATACATATTTTGTTAAAATGAAAATGCCAGGGAAAATAAGTAGCGGTTCATTTCTGAATAATGTAGTTTATGTTGTGTTCACAGAGTGGTATTGTGACAGTTTTGCCTTCACAATCAACTCAATGTTTGACAATTGGTATTTATGATTTTTTATTTACACTCTGCAATTTTGTTCTTGGTCCTTTTTCTTGATTTTAAAGCGTGAAACATTTTCTATTTGAACTGAGAAAAGCTTTACTTGTGTTGCAGATCTGTCATCAATTTTCACATCTAAAAAGTTGGATGCATTGTCAAATAGACATCTTAGAACGGAGGAGGCTGGTGTACTTACATTGTTAAGCCGTGGAAGAATGGCTATATAATCTTGATATTATAATGAGCATTTTATGAGTCTAACAAAAGAGTGAGTACAAGCTATTTAATTTTTACTCACCTAGCCTGTCAGCTGCAGCTTGTTCTCATCATTGTACTGAACAGTGTGAGATTTTAGTAGCAGGAAGGAAGCACCGAGGAGCTGTCAAGTCAGGATAGGTGGGTGGAGATTCAGCAGCAGCAGGGAGGAGGGACACTGAGGAGCTGTCAGGATAGGTGGGGGGAGATTCATCAGCAGCAGGGAGGAGGGACACTGAGGAGCTGTCAGGATAGGTGGGGGGAGATTCATCAGCAGCAGGGAGGAGAGACACTGAGGAGCTGTCAGGATAGGTGGGGGAGATTCATCAGCAGCAGTGATGAAGGACACTGAGGAGTTGTAAATCAGGTTAGATGGGTGAAGATTCATCAGCAGCAAGGAGGAGGGACACTGAGGAGTTGTAGATCAGGTTAGGTGGGTGAAGATTCATTAGCAGCAGGGAGAAGGGACACTGAGGAGATGTCAATCAGGATAGGTGGGTGAAGATTCATCATCAGCAGGGAGGAGGGATACTGAGGAGTTGCCAATCAGGCTAGATAGGTGGAGATTGAGTTTAAATTTTCATGAAGAATTATGCAGACATTCCGACGTGGATTTCCAAAGCAACTACATCAGCCCCATAACGTCTAAAAGATCTTTTTATAATATGCACAGCTTTTATTATGATATTTGCTGATCAATCTGCTTTAATATAAAATCTAAAAAATGTTGAATGTAATCATTTCAAATTTTGGCAATGCAACAACCTTTGATTTTACATGTGGACACATTGCAGGAAATGTACACAGCTGTATTGTTAAGTGGTTGTAAATTGATTGGCTATAACGATATACCTATAGTAGATGCATGATACCAAATATTTAGCAAACAAGTTTTTGAAAAGATGATACCCCTCTTGTCTTGCATTATTCATTAAATATACTGTTCCAGTGGGAAAGACAAGAAGGGTGAAGCAAGACAATCATGGCTGTAACCCCAAGAAGATCATTATTTGCCAAACCCCCAAAGACATCATCATCCGGGTCAGGTTCTCATGATGCATATAATCAAACTAAACCTCTTAAAACACCAGCACATGGAAAGGTAAGATTAGTGCGGGAGCGCTCATTTTTTTGAGTTTTGCCTATGATAACCCTTTAGATTTGACAGTGTTGATTAGAAGAGCTAATTGAAATGTCAGTGGATTTTGAAATGTGTCCAAAGTAAATTATATTATTAAAGTTACTGCTAGATTAGCTTTTAATGTGTATGTGCATGCAGGATCTCATTATCAAACTAAGATAATGGGCAGATAGACTCATCCTGTCCAATATTTAGACAGTGTAAACTATTTGGGCTTTGGAAATGTGCCACATTTGTCACAGTGGCTCATGCTGATAAGTTTAGCACACTTTTTTTCTATCTTTACCTTTTCGTTTGCTTTGTGCCACTTTTTTGTTGCACTTTAAGCCACACCATTTTTCCAGTCAAACCAGCCACAAAGCCACTCCCCTTTGACAGTGAGGTGCAAACAGTTTTTTTAGACACATAATAAATGTGTGTAAGGGCAGGTGAAGACCAGCGTATTTTCGGTCTGAGTTTGATCCATTGTTTTGGACCAATGTTAGTCTATGGGGCTGTGCACATGTCCAATTTTTTCCTCTGACAGAGTCTGTCCGAAGAAAAAAATCGCAGCATACCCGAGTTTGATCGTATATTAGGATTACACTCGGCCATACAAGTCAATGAGTCTGCACTCGGACATGCTGCACTCGTATGACATCTGAGTGCAGTCCAATTTCCACGTACTGACAGAATGGAGAAGATGGAGAATTTTTTTTCTCCATCTTCTCCTCATCCGAGAGGATTGGATTACACTGTGCTCACGCTCTGATCAAACACAGACTTGTGCACCTGACCGTAGTTTTGGCCCAAGTGTGATCCAACAAAATATTGGATCACACTTGGACCAATGTTTGTCTATGGGGCTGTGCAAATATCAGATTTTTTTTTTTGGATTGAGCCCGCCCGAGGAAGAAATCACAGCGTGCCCGAGTTGGATCCAATATTCGAATCGCACTTGGCTATTCAAGTCAATGAGTCGGTGAAAACCATCGGACCGCACTTGAATGACATCTAAGTGCAGTCCGATTTCCACAGACTGACAGAATGGAGAAGAGAGAGAATTGGATGACACTATGCACACACGCATATTTTGATCAGAGTGTGATTAGCATCATTAGACCGATTCTATCGGATGAGAGAAAATACGCTGGAGTGACCCTAGCCTTAACCCCTTCATGACCTTGCGATTTTCCATTTTTGCACTTTCATTTTTTTCCTCCCCTTATTCCAAGTGCCCTAACTTTTTTATTTTTCCGTCCCCATAGCCGTGTGGGGCTTGTTTTTTGTAGGACGAGTTGTACTCTTGAGTGACGTCATTCATTTTATCATGTGATACACTGGAAAGCAGGAAACAAAATTCCAAGTGCGTTGAAATTGCAAAAAAAAGTTCAATTCCACAATTGTTTTTTGGGTTTTTTATTTACCATGTTCACTACATGGCACAACTAACCTGCCAATATGATTTTCCATATCAGTACAAGTAACGCAGATGACAAACATGGATAATTTTTTTTAAAATGTAAGCAGTGAAAAAAAAATCCGAAATTTGTAAGAAAATTTTTTTTTTTGCGTGTGCCTCCATTTTCCAAGACCCGCAGCGTTTTCATTTTTTGGAATATGGGGCTGTGCCGCTGTGCCCTGAGCTGATGTTTTTATTGATATCATTTTGGGGTAAATAGAGTATTTTGATCGTCTCTTATTGCAGTCCGCAGTTCGGACATTTTGATTTTTTTTCTCGTTACGCTGTTTACCGATCAGATTCATTTATTTTCTATTTTGATAGATTGGATGCATCGATAGCAAATATATGTTTTTGTTTAATTTTTATTGTTTTATTTTTGATGGGGCACAAGAGGGGTGATTTGAACTTTTGTGTTTGTTTTAACATTTCATATTTTTAAAAACTTTTTTTTCTCACTTTTTAATGCATTAAATAGTCCTCTTAGGGGACTTGAAGCTGCTATCGTCCGAGTGCTTATGCTATATATCAGTGCATCAGCCCTGCTATGTATAGCAGACATCACGATCTCCTACGAACACCGGCCACGGCGATTTAATCAGCCTTTATGGAAAGACGTGGGCTAGTCATACGAGCCCGCATCAAAGACAGGGACATGACCTTTGACGTAAATGTACATTAAAGTTCGTGAAGGGGTTAACCCATGACTTTCCGTTTTTGTTTTTTGTTCCACCTCTTCCCAGAGCCATAACTTTTTTTATTTTTTCCGTCAATATGGCCGTGTGAGGTTGTTGGTTTTTGCAGGACGAGTTGTACTTTTGAACTACACCATTGATTTTACCATACAGTGTACTGGAAAATGAGAAAAAAATTCCAAGTGCAATGAAATTGAAAAAATAGTGCTATTCCACAATTGTGTTTTTTTTTTTTTACCATGTTCACTAATTGCTAAAACTGACCTGCCATTATGATTCTCCGGGTCAGAGTTCGTAGGTACCAAACATGTATAGGTTCTTTTTTATTTAAGTGGTAAAAAAAAAAAAAATCCATCTGACCGACATTTCTTTATCAGAGTGATCGGTGGCTTGAGGTGACTGCTCACGTTGAGGAGCAGGGAAGAATGACTCCTGCAGCGAGTGGGCCCCTGAACTGCGCTGAGCTCACTGAGCGGTGTCCTGTCACTCGCAGTTCAGGGGCCTGCTCGCCTCAAGCCACCGATCACACTGATAAAGACACTGTGTGGGACACTGGATTATTCCAACTTTGGACAGGTGAGGGATATTGTTCTTTTTTATTTTTGGTTTGTTTACAGGGGACAATGGCTTCAGGGAATTAGGTGTAAAGGTGAGTAATAATGTGTTTTTTATTTTATTCTTACTTTTACACTTGCTGGAGACAGCGGGGGCAGAATACAACTCTCAACATTATCCCTTGCTTGTGCTGATCGCAGTGCAAGCAGGAGACAATGATGAGACTTGCCTCCAGCACCCGGCGCTTAGGAACAGCGCAAACTGTACAGCTGATTCCCAGGCGCCGAACGTGTTTGGGACGTTATGCAAAAAATGGACAGGTCAGCGTGTTTTGCCCACGGACACACGATCCATGGAAAAACACCGACATGAGCGCAGATCCATTCATTTGAATGGATCTGCGTGTGTATGTGTCTCCGGTACCTGTGAAAATGGTCACCACATGTACTGGAGACACTGACATGTGATAGAGGCCTGAGACTGGGTACATATTATGTGCCAATCTCCTGGCTCTACCAGTTTGTAGAGTTATGCTATGGAGCAGACATCCTATAGCTTTAGCTCTTATCAATTTTAATTATTTTCTTTTGATTGCGTGACAGTTCATTTGTGTTAAGTCTCTGTAAGCAATCGTTCCTCGCTGCCTCATTCTTTTCCCTCTTTGAATGTTCTTTCCATTCGGCCTCATCTTATACTTGTACATCTGCAGCGAGCGCTGCGGGCCAGGCCTCCTGTTCCTCGCAGTCCCCAGTGAGGGGTGCTGCTCTAATTATATTTACAGTTAATTCACAGCCCAGCGATCGGCCTTAAGCCATGTACACAAGTGGTTTCTTTATTATTACTAACCCATTAATAAATCTTGAGTAGTAGTAGGGTGCTGCTTGGTAGGTTGAAATAAGAGTATTTCAAGTTACAGGGCTGTATTTAGAATTCTGCTTCACAAATTATGCAATGAGCATTTATGCAAAATTAATTAGCCATATAAATATTATTTTTAATGTTTGCCTTTATATTGCCCACTGTATTGTATATAATTTGCAAACGTAATTAAACCCCTTGGGGACGGATTGATTTTTTTTCGCTTTTATTTTTCCCTCCCCTTCTTCCACGTGCCATAACTTTTTTTTTGTTTTTCCACTAACATAGCCATATGAAGGTTTGTATTTTTGTGGGACTAGTTGTACTTTTGTATAGCACTGTCCATTTGATCATATGACGTACGGAAAAATGGGGAAAAAAATCCACGAGGTGAATAAAACACAATTCTACAATTATAATCCTATAGATATGACATGGAAACTTCTATTGTTTAAAACATAACATTTATTAATAGAATCATTAAAATTGCATTAAAATCACACAAGAGAAAAGGGAAGAGGACCACATAACAAAGAAGATCAGTCTCAAGGGTATAAAAAGATAAATACGATCCAAAAATTATCCTAGAAACACCATGTGTTTGGTTATCTTAGACGTTATTAATAACAATATATCACTGTCATCCTCGTCAAAGCCAGTGGCGAAACGCGCGTCGGATCCTTTCAGCACTCAGTGGTCAGTATTCACATCATGTATCCTTATTTCACCTTCTCTATATACTGTATGCCATTATGATAACAAAAGTTAAGGTGACTGGTTAATCGATGACAATCGTCCTATTCTCACTAAGCTCTTTATATGTACCACAGTTCTTTATGTTGGAGGTTTTTGGAGAGGAGTGGAGAGTGGGCCTGGATGTTCTAGGCACTTAGCACTTTATGCATATGCACTTTATTGATTTATACTCTCCCCTTCTGTCCATGAAAACCATATAATGCTTTATTCTGGAGTACAGTGATATATTGTTATTAATAACGTCTAAGATAACCAAACACATGGTGTTTCTAGGATAATTTTTGGATCGTATTTATCTTTTTATACCCCTGAGACTGATCTTCTTTGTTATGTGGTCCTCTTCCCTTTTCTCTTGTGTGATTTTTATGCAATTTTAATGATTCTATTAATAAATGTTATGTTTTAAACAATAGAAGTTTCCATGTCATATCTATAGGATTATAGTTTAATGGTGGACATGTGAACAATGTAAAATTGTATGTACTGACAGTGTTCTCAACAATTCTACAATTGTTTTATGGGTTTTGTTTTTTGTGGTGTTAGTTCTGCAGTAAAAATATTAAGTGTTCGCGACTACTCTGGTCTCTTCATCAGGCATAGTACACTATGCCTGATGAAGAGACCTGAGTAGTCTCGAAAGCTTGCAATTTGTTACCATCTTTTCAGTTAGCCATTAAAAGGTATCAACCACTGAGGACTCTCAAATCTAAATACAAGCCAATAAATACGCTGTGAGGGATCGGCTCTATGGTAGACGCTGGTTTACACACAACCTTCAGTTTGTTCATTAAAAATAAACAGGCGGTTTATTAAATGTCCATAAACCATCTGGTTTAACAAAATAAAACAGCGTCTTCCGGGTACGAAAAGGTATAACAGAACAAAAATGGAAAATAGCCAGTCCATATAAAGCACGGGCTCGTCCTTTTAAATGTTAAACCTTCACTCTCAGACTCCAGCGGAGTCTGAGCAGCACATGCAAAATCTCCTCATCTTGCGTACACACACAGACCCAATGAGACAGCACCAGCTGCCTTATATCGGGCATTCCAAGACCTGGACTGGAGCAGCCGATCCCACCCAGCTCTTTCAGCTGCTCGTAAAACCCGGACCCATAATACGGATCCATATATGTGCTGAAGTCTGCTTCTCCGGGTCCTACATCACCGAGGCTGGGCACCTCAGGGACACATACAGTACCTCCCGTCCACGACCTGTCCAGCTGCCACTTTGCAACGCATATTCATTCAATAACAAAAATAATCATATAAAGTACACATATTTGGTTTCGCCACATCGAGAATGTCTCAGTCTATGAAACTGTTGCACTAGTTAACCCCTTCAGTGAACACTGTAAAAAAAATAAGCAAAAAATGTTGCAACAAAATATTCTTACCACAGAAAGAAAATGGACTAAACTATGATCATATAGTCGAACATAATAAAAATGGTATCCCTGAAAATTGAATCTCGTCCTTCAAAAAAACAAGTTGGCACTGAGCTCCATCAGTGGAAAAATAAAAAAATGCAATAGCTTCCGGGATATGGTGTGTTTTTCTATAAAATAGTTTTTATTGTGTAAAAGCAGCAAAACATAAAAACTAGATAAATGTGATATGGCTATAATCTTATTGACCCAAAGAATGAAGCTGCCTTATCACTTTCCCCATATGTTGAATGGCATAAAAAACAAACAAACAATTCCTGAATTGCTGATTTTTGTTCATTCTGCCTTTCAAAAATTATAATAGAAAACGATCAAAAAGTGTTATGCGCCCAAAAATGTACCAATAAAAATTTCAAGTCATCCCGCAGAAAACAAACTCTCATATGACTGTCGGCGGAAATATAGAAACATTATAGCTCCCAAATTGTGGTAATGCAAAAACTTTTTTTGTAAAAAAATTATTTTGTAGTGTGTGATAGTAGCAAAACCTAAAATAACGATGTACCGTATTTTGCAGATTATAAGACGCAGTGGATTATAAGACTCCCCCCAAATTTTGGGGAACAAAATAGAATTTATTTATTTTTTTTATAAAATGGTGGTACGTCTTATAATCCACTTTTACGATAGCTTACCTGGGGGGCAGCGGCAGTGCAGCAGGGTCCCAGGTGACAGGGCCGCTGCTGCAGAAAGCTGGCAGCGGCGGAGGCAGGCGATGCTGCGGGCCCGAGGCTGGTAGGAGGTGGTGTTCAGCGGAAGTAGGAGTGGGGCAATGCTGCTGGCTGCCGGCTGGTAGGAGGTGGTGTTCAGCGGTCTGACATTTTGTGAAAGTCCTCGCACTGCCGAACACCACCTCCTACCAGCTGGGGGCCAGCAGCATCACCCCACTCCTGCCGTCACCAGAAGCTTATGGCAGCAGCGACCCTGGGACCCAGCTCTACCGCAGCCGGTAAGCTACATTCGTATTAGAAGACACCATTTTCCCCCCAAAAATCGCAGTAAGGCTCTGCTCACATTTATCCTGCACTCTACGCTAAGCACATTGGGGTTTCTGTGTAATTCTCTGAAATACGTGGGAACCCCCGATGGAAGATTCCCTATAATGAGGCAGATGAAGTCACTTTGGACACCGTCTGGCCTTTGATCCGGCGGTGTTCGCCTTTTTAAGCGTACATAAAAGCGCTGTCGACCACAGTTCTGTGCACCTCTGAAAGGAAGGAAACCACTGAACAGAGGCCTGATGGAGTCCAGAGTAACTCTGCTGCCTCATTATAATAAATTCTAATTCATGACGAGTTGTGACGTTCCCTATTTCCCTATACCAGGAATCTTACTCTAGACATTGACTGGAGTAAGATTTCTGGCGTATTGCATGGAGCCGCATGCCACTCATCAGTTGCTCCAGATTCAAACTCTCATTACACAACGCTGTAATCAAACTACATTAAGTGCCAGAAAATTCATTACAGAAAGCGAGAGATTGTGCTAGGTAAGACTTTTTCTTAACTGTTCCACTGCCAAAGTGAAACACAGTTTCAGAAAAAAAACAATGAAATCGATTATTTTACATATTTTCTAGCTTTTGGTGCCACTCACATACACATGAAAAACTGCTTGAAAACTGATAAGAGCATAGCACAACTCCATACAGAAAGTGCACTGCACCGTATTAGGGTACATCATTCTGATTACTGTCTTAATATTTTCTAAATGATACATGCTCATCAGCACTAAAATTTCCTCCTAAATATGGCATCAGAAAGATAGCACAGAAGATGACTGAGTGGTTGGGGAGTGAAGCGTTTAGAATCAATCAGTTTTTATTGTTGGATACACAGAAGCAAACAGCTGGCACTCTCCCTTATCTCTCAGCTTGTGTCTCTGATTTCCAGAGATGTCATAGGCTGCCTTCCAACTCTTTCTCACTGACTCAACATGATTATCAAGGGAATAATGAGGATTTTGGATGCAACTGATTACAATTTATTGCGTGTAATCCTATTTGAGAAAATGGTAAATTTACACTTTAGAAGTTACGCTTACTTATTTCTCCAGATGTATTTAAGATTTTGATTAAGGTAGTAAAATAAACACAAGTCTAAACTTCTGTTCCAACTTCTGCAAATCCACAAAGTATAGAGAAAAGTACAAGTTCATCAGTGGATGCTTAAACTGAGTTTGTCAGCAGTTCTGCCCCCTTGCTGCTAATGATAGATAATTGGGGTAAAGTAGTTTGTACATAATGTGTATAGCATGACCACAAAAAAAAATCAAGAATCAACATTTAGTTCCTTGCCCCTAGGACCCTTAGGCATACCTTTACTTTGAAGTGTCCTGGGCAGTGGCATAACTAGAGTCCAATGGGCCCTCGGAAAAAAATTGGACATGGGTCCCCACCTCCATGTTTGGCAGCTGTATGGGCCCTTGTAGCTTTTGGATTCTATAAAGACATCCGTGTTCACCCCCCATGTAATAATGTCACCATCCTGGCCCATTTGTATAATAATGTTCCCAATTCTGGCCCCCTTATTTACTAATATCCTCCATCCTGGCCAATCCTGTAATAATGTACCCCATCCTGGGTCCCTTCCTGCCTTAATGTCTCCTATTCTGGGCTCCTTCTGTATTAATGTCCCACATCCAGGGCCCCTTTCTGGTATAATTTTCACCCTTTCTGAAATAATATTCCCTTTCTTGTAATAATGTCCCCAATATTTGCCCCATTATTCCATAATGTCTCCTATCCTGTTTCTCATCCTATAATATTGTATCTCATCATGTGCCCCTTCCTGTAATAATGTCCCATATCCTTGGCTCCTTCC
Organism: Phyllobates terribilis; assembly: GCF_046119375.1. Lineage (NCBI taxonomy): Eukaryota > Metazoa > Chordata > Amphibia > Anura > Dendrobatidae > Phyllobates > Phyllobates terribilis. The sequence continues at coordinate 349,799,375 of NW_027362761.1, read as the reverse complement.
TGTAATAATTTCCCCCATCCTGGGTCCTTTTTGTATTAGTGTCCCTGATCCTTGGCCAATTCTTGTATTAATATCCCCAATCCTAGGCCCCTTGTATTAATGTCCCCCATCCTGGACACCTTCTTGTAATAATGTCTCCCATCTGGGCCCTTATATTTAAAGGGGTTATCTGTGACTATTATATATTTATTTCACTGTGGGCCTAAGAGCAAACCTGCCTGTTCTGCCCTGTAGCCAATCCATGCCAGCTCAGAGTGGTCACAGACCGCTCCTTCCAGCGACTCTTTAGCTTCTGACGACATCACGTCGACAGAGCAGCTGCTTCTTTTCATCTCTTTGTTGATGGGGCTTGACTAACTGACTATCAATCAGCATGATGGCAGCAGTCATGTACCTTCAACAGAACAGCCCCGATAAAAAAGAGCTGCTCTATTGACGTGAAGCAGCAGAATTGCCGGCAGGAGCGGTCCATGACCATGGGTAGAACAGGCAGATAATTATCAACTACCTGCCTGTTAGTTATTAGGCCCATAGTAAAAAATAAAATAGTCCCAGAAAACCCCTTTAATAATGTCCCCCATCCTGGTTCCCTTCTTGGTATAATGTTCCTCATCTGGCACCTTACTGGTATAATGTCCCTCATCCATGAAAAATGTGATAACAAAGAAAGGGCTCCAGACTAAGTAGCTAACATAGGAAATTCCTTTATAAAATAAGGCACATTTATTAGGTATGCATTAAAAACCGGACTCACAACACATATAGAAAAAAAGCACACTAATTAAAAATAAATCCACACGGGGGTGCCATAATCGTAAAACATGATAATGGTGCCCCTGCTCACCGGTGGCTGTCCCTCGAATGCCCTATATGACCCTATTGTATTATTGAATAGCCAAATACAGTACAGACCAAAAATTTGGACACACCTTCTCATTTAAAGATTTTTCTGTATTTTCATGACTTTGAAAATTGTACATTCACACTGAAGGCATCAAAACTATGAATTAACACATGTGGAATTATATACTTAACAAAAAAGTGTGAAACAACTGAAAATATGTCTTATATTCTAGGTTCTTCAAAGTAGCCACCTTTTGCTTTGATGACTGCTTTGCACACTCTTGGCATTCTCTTGATGAGCTTCAAGAGGTAGTCATCGGAAATGGTTTTCACTTCACAGGTGTGCCCTGTCAGGTTTAATAAGTGGGATTTCTTGCCTTATAAATGGGGTTGGGACCATCAGTTGTGTTGTGCAGAAGTCTGGTGGATACACAGCTGATAGTCCTACTGAATAGATTGTTAGAATTTGTATTATGGCAAGAAAAAAGCAGCTAAGTAAAGAAAAAAACGAGTGGTTATCATTACTTTAAGAAATTAAGGTCAGTCAGTGCAAAAAATTGGGCAAACTTTGAAAGTGTCCCCAAGTGCAGTTGCAAAAACCATCAAGCGCTTTTAAGAAACTGGCTCACATGAGGACTGCCCCAGGAAAGGAAGACCAAGAGTCACCTCTGCTTCTGAGGATAAGTTTATCTGAGTCACCAGCCTCAGAATCGCAGGTTAACAGCAGCTCAGATTAGAGACGAGGACAATGCCACACAGAGTTATAGCAGCAGACACATCTCTACAACAACTGTTAAGAGGAGACTTTGTGCAGCAGGCCTTCATGGTAAAATAGCTGCTAGAAAACCACTGCTAAGGACAGGCAACAAGCAGAAGAGACTTGTTTGGGCTAAAGAACACAAGGAATGGACATTAGACCAGTAGAAATCTGTGCTTTTGTCTGATGAGTCCAAATTTGAGATCTTTGGTTGCAACCACCGTGTCTTTGTGCGACGCAGAAAAGGTGAACGGATGGACTCTACATGCCTGGTTCCCATCGTGAAGCATGGAGGAGGAGGTGTGATGGTGTGGGGGTGCTTTGCTGGTGACACTGTTGGGGATTTATTCAAAATTGAAGGCATACTGAACCAGCATGTCTACCACAGCATCTTGCAGCGGCATGCTATTCCATCCGGTTTGCGTTTAGTTGGACCATCATTTATTTTTCAACAGGACAATGACCCCAAACACACCTCCAGGCTGTGTAAGAGCTATTTCACCAAGAAGGAAAGGGATGGGGTGCTGCGCCAGATGACCTGGCCTCCAAAGTCACCAGACCTGAACCCAATCGAGATGGTTTAGGGTGAGCTGGACCGCAGAGTGAAGGCAAAAGGGCCAACAAGTGCTAAGCATCTCTGGGAACTCCTTCAAGATTGTTGGAAGACCATTTCCAGTGACTACCTCTTGAAGCTCATCAAGAGAATGCCAAGAGTGTGCAAAGCAGTCATCAAAGCAAAAGGTGGCTACTTTGAAGAACCTAGAATATAAGACATGTTTTCAGTTGTTTCACACTTTTTTGTTAAGTATATAATGCCACATGTGTTAATTCATAGTTTTGATGCCTTCAGTGTGAATGTACAATTTTCATAGTCATGAAAATACAGAAAAATCTTTAAATGAGAAGGTGTGTCCAAACTTTTGGTCTGTACTGTATATACACTTAGTGAGACCAGATATATCCCATATTCCCATCAGGGAAATACATACTGAGACAGGCCATGCAGAAAGGCAAATTGGTACTCATCAGTGAATGTCCTAGATAGCTGCTTCAACGCGTTTCCCCATCAGGTTCATAAGGAGGATTGATACAAACACAGGATGTCAGGTCATGATGTTAAGCATAGCCTGTCGTAGTATACTGTATTATTTACTGATGAGAATATGGGATATGTCTGGTCCCACGAAGTGTATATATTTGGCTATCCATTAATACAATAGGGTCATCTAGGGATTCTGAGGGACAGCCATTGGTGAGGGGGGGGGGACATTTTGATGTTTTAGGGTGCCAACCTCTGTGGGTAGGCAGTAAGAGATTGCTTAGGTCCATCCATTGTCTTGCCTAGGTGGGATGCCTGAATGCCTGACATCACTTGTTGCAGCTTGCCTCTGATGAGCTAGTGGATGGCATAGGTACTGTGGGGCAGGGAGTTAGCGGCTCTCTGCTCCACTGTAGTTTTCAGCTGGATGTGTTTCCTCAAATGCATTGACCACCAACAGCGCTACCCCTTGCTCCGGGCCAAGTCTCACTCTCGGTGACCACAATCATTACGCCCCTCAGTACAGGTACGACCATAAAGGGTGGATGAGCATAAATTACCCTATATAAAATCTTGATACTGAGTGCCTAGCAAATTTCTATTATATTAGGTTAATAAAAGCGTGTTTTTTTTAAAACCACATTGTTTATCTCAATGGCAACAGGAAAAATAAATGTATTCGTGAGAGCAAAGGCTTAGAGAGGAAGGATCATGTTGGAGGGTGTGTAACAAGGTATCTTACTGTGACTTCTGATAACTGTGAGAATATAGTAACACTTTCTCTGGAGGAATTTGCTTCACACTGTGCTTGTGAAATTGCTTTTATAGAAGGGACAGTAAATTAATTGCATGATATAATCAACCCTTCAATGCTAATTGCAATCAATTACTGGATAATATAGGTATTGTAATATGCAAACCGGGTATGAAATAACATGTGTCCTTATACAAAGAAAACATCACCTTGTAACAGATCCCCTCTGTTCTTCTTCCTTCACACATCTGCCTCAGCCCGAGCACCTGTCTTCTGCATTCACACTAATGATATGTTTGAAATCCTTTTTTTTTTGTTACTCCTTGACGAGAACTCACATCTCTACCTGAGGATGTCATTTTGTCCGTTTTTCTTTCATCAGAATCATGTGAAAAAAGTTATTTGCTCCTTTCGAACAAGGGGTCCTATGTGCAAATGTAACATCACCTAGAATAAAGTTTTGAGTTGAAAACTGTTTGATTTCAGTTTGTAATAACCTGCTAATGCTTATAATTTCAAAAATGACCATTTTTTTGTTCTTTATTAAAATGAAAAGGTTGAAAACTCTGCTGTGCATAATAATTTGGAACATGCATTTTGAGTGCAGTTTGAGTGTTTTATTTTTTAAAAAATATACTGTTATCATAGGCAGTTTGTACAGAAACCTTTCAATTGTGCTCTAATAGTTATTTGACTGGAAAATTACAATGACTGCAATTCATATAGGTAATTTGGGAAAATCTGAGAAAATATTATTTGCATAATAATTTGGAACACAGTGTATGCCACATTGCTGTTCATCGTGGGACCGCAAAACAAACAAAAAACCCACATTTCTCTACAAAACACCTTAGGAATCTTATCATGGTGTCTTAACGAAGCTGCACCGCTATTTCCAACCCCCAATTCAAAAGTTTAGTTTCTTAAAGAGACAGCACACCGAAATGGCCGAAAAAGACCTTGCACAGTTCCCCAATAAAGGCTATTGAGAACTATCGCAATGCAAAAGACGAAGTATGTGACAACCTTGAAGAACTATGGGAACGGGTTTCTTACCACATGTCAAAACTTCAATCCTCTTCAGGCGACACTGCAAACTTACAAGCTGCCATTGAACGACTGAACACAGCTCAAGAAAAGTACCAGAGGCTATTTACGAGGTACACTACCTTTCTAAAAGGCTCCAATCTTGACGAAGCCCTTTCAGATCTGAGCAAGGCAGAATTGGTATACAGGGAAAGAGACGCCAAGATACAAAATGTCAAAGATGAAGCAGAATACCGTACTTCTCACCAGCAAGAAACTAGATCTCACAGAACAACCTCATCTAGACACTCCTCTCGGTCATCAAGAGCATCATCCTCAAGAAGCTTAGAATTGAGTGACAGAATACTAGAGGCCCGCATAAGAGCAGAACAATCCAAGGTGAGACTTTCCTTCACAGAAAGAGAAGTAGAAGCAGAGAATAAGAGGGCAGAAGCGGAGGCTCAGATAAAAGTTCTTCATTCACAGATGGAAGAGGAAGTTGCGTTAGCTGAAGTGAAGCTACTCGAGCAAGCGTTGAGCCAATGTCCTGATCCAGTTTGCTCTCCACCACGGGAAATAGACGATCCGGTTGATCGCACCAGAGACTATGTGCTGAACCAGTTACCTGAGTCAACCCCAGGCTGCATCACCGTCCAAGCCAACAACACTGAGATCTCCAAGTCAGCTCCACCGGCAGCACCAAAGCCTTCCACAGCACCTGAGCAAGTTAAAGACAGTCACCAGGAGGTGCCTTCTCAAATGCTGTCACTACAGCAAGCTGGCTACCAAGCATTTCTTCACCTCCACAGCTCGAACAGCAGTCATCAGAATCTACAGAGGCTAAACCACAGCTCAACCCTGCCGCAACATCATTCTACGCGGAAACATCTCAACCTTTCACGCCAGGCAACCCATACGCCCAAAGGACATCACAAGTTGTCGTGGCAACAAGCAGTGAGAAATCTGATATGTCGGAGTTTGCCAGGTTTATGGTGCACAGAGAGCTAATCAACACCAGTCTTTCCAAATTTGATGATTGTGCAGAGAACTACAGGGCCTGGAAGGCAACCTTCAAGGCTGCAATCGCCAACCTCAGTCTCACCGCAGAACAGGAGCTTGACCTCATGGTCAAATGGTTGGGTCCAGATTCTACAAACCGTATCAAGAACCTTAGAACTGTCTACGTAGGTCTCCCTACTGCCTGGCAAAGACTGGAACGCACCTTTGGCAGTGCAGAAGCAATAGAAAAGGCCCTATTCAAGAGACTTTGGAACGTCCCAAAGATCAACCTCAAGGAAGTCCACAAGCTTCAAGACCTAAGTAATTTGCTCATGGAGCTGGAGCTTGCCAAAAGAGGCCCTCGTCTGTCCGGCCTGTGTTACCTGGATACAGCACATGGAGTGAACCCAATCGCGTTGATGCTACCATACAGTTTGCAGGATAAGTGGGCAACATCAGTCACAAAGTACAAGAGAGTGCACGATGTCACCTTCCCCCCATTCATTAATTTCTACAGGTTCGTCGACGAGCAATCCCAGATGAGGAACGACCCCAGCCTCGACTTCCTACAGCTTAACACTGCAACCTCAACTACACCATCATCGAAGTATGAAGGTGTCATACAGAAACGTAGAGACTTAGAGAACACTGTGAGTGTTAGAAAGACTAATCTCCCATCACCTGCAGTACCCACCGGTACACAGTACACCGCATAATCAGGAGACAAGTCCTTCAATCAGGAGTGTCCCATTCACAAGAAACCTCACTCACTGAGCAAGTGCAGAGGGTTCAGGTCCAAGGCCCTTCAGGAGCGCAAGAAAGTCCTCACCGAGCTTGGGGTATGTTTCAGATGCTGCGCTTCAGTGGAGCATATGGCCAAAGACTGTGAAGCTGTCATCAAGTGTGCGGAGTGTAATAGTGAAGAACACAACTCAGCTATGCACCCAACCCCGCTCGCCAGAGATTCACCGACTGCAGTCTCCGACATTGCTCCCACTCCAAGTCATGGCGGGGAGCCGCAGAATCAGTCTAACACCGCCACAGCTGTCTCATGCTCATGCTCTGAGGTATGTGGTGAGGGTCAAAGGGAGAAGTGTTGTGCCCGAATATGTCTAATAAAGATCTATCCGGAAGGGCTTCCAGAAAAGGCAGTGAAGATGTATGCCATAATAGACGACCAAAGCAACCGGTCCTTGGCAGGACCTAAGTTTTTTGAAGCCTTCGGAATTAAAGGTCCATCAGAACCCTACACCTTAAATACCTGTTCAGGCCGTATAGAGACTAGCGGCAGAAGATCGCGAGGATTCATTGCTTCTTCTATCAATGGAGATACCGAAATACCCCTACCAACTCTTATTGAATGTCACCAAATACCTAATCACAAGGACGAGATTCCTACTCCCGAAGCTGCACTTCATCAACCACACCTAAGGCACCTAGCCAGTGTTATTCCTCCTATGGATGTCAACGCCGAGGTTCTGCTCCTGCTCGGTAGAGACAATCTAAGGGTACACAAGGTGCGTCAACAGTGCAATGGACCTGACTATGCACCATACGCCCAGAGGCTGGACTTAGGATGGGTAGTCATAGGAAATGTATGTGCAAATCGTTCAGAGATTAATTCCTTCAAGACTGACGTGCAGGGAGATGGACCTACTACCTTTATCAAGCCATGTCCTCATCACTATGGGGTGAAAGAGAAGTCTCCAGGCCCCACACAGACAACTGGCGTTGCTTCTCTATGTATCAGCAACTTGGGAAGATCAGTCTTCCACACAACTAAGGACGACGACAAGGTAGCCCTGTCAGTAGAGGACAAAGAATTTATCAAAATAATGAACTGTGAGTTCTCTAAAGACGAAACAAACCATTGGGTTTCTCCATTACCCTTCCGAGCTACCAGGGTAAGGCTCCCAAACAATCGGGAACAAGTTCTGTCTAGGTTTAACTCTCTTCAGCGTACCATGAACAACAAGCCCAAAATGAGAGAGCACATCGTCACCTTTATGGACAAGATATTCAGCAAGAACCACGCAGAACCCGCCCCATCCTTAAAGAAGAATGAAGAGTGCTGGTATTTGCCCTCATTCGGAGTATACCACCCACGGAAACCCGCTCGAATCAGGGTTGTCTTCGACTCCAGTGCCAAGCATCAAAGTGTATCCCTTAACGATGTTCTCCTCACAGGTCCCAACCTAACAAACAACATGGTGGAAGTATTGATGAGGTTCCGAGAAGAGCTTGTTGCCATCACTGCTGATATTGAACAGATGTTCCACTGTTTCCTAGTCAGAGAAGACCACCGGAACTTTCTCAGATTTCTCTGGTACAAGGACAACAATACCAATAAAGAGATGGTGGAATATCGTATGAGGGTCCAGGTATTTGGAAATAGTCCTTCACCCGCAGTAGCAACTTATGGGCTTCGGAGAACTGCATTAGAGGGAGAGTCTGAATACGGAACAGACGCCAGAGACTTTGTAGAGAAAGACTTTTATGTAGATGATGGGCTCAAATCACTACCCACCGAAGAAGCAGCAATCGATTTGCTTAAAAGAACTCAAGCTATGCTATTCGAGGCTAAACTCAGGTTACACAAAATTGCTTCGAACAGTCTGGCCGTCATGAGAGCCTTTTGAGTCAGGTGATCACGCCCCCGAGTCCAAGGACATCGACTTGGGGCAGGACAGTCCTCCTGTGCAGAGGAGCCTGGACATCAGGTGGGATCTTGCAGCTGACTCCTTCGGATTTCAAGTAAGTTGCTCGGACAAGCCATTTACAAAACGTGATGTCCTTTCTGTAGTGAACAGCCTTTTTGACCCGCTAGGATTCGTAGCGCCCATCACCGTACAAGGCAAATCCCTGCTGAGACAATTTTCTGAAACCGTCAAGGGCTGGGATGACCCACTCCCCCCTGACAAGAAACAAAAATGGGAGGCCTGGAAAAGATCTTTGTGCAGCTTGAACGATATCCACATCCCAAGATGCTACGTTGAGACATCACTCGCCTCTAGCATAAAGAAGGAGATCTAGTGCTCATGAAAGATCAACCCACAGAAAGGTCTGATTGGCCTATGGGACTAATTACTAAAGCACTCCCGAGCCAGGATGGCAAGGTTGAGAAGGTGGAATTGAAGGTCATCAGGAAAGGCGAGCCAAAGACCTTTACAAGACCCATCCACAAACTTGTTCTGTTGTTGCCTGTTGAGAGCATCCCTACTGAATGAACAGTACAAGTCGAACCTTTGAGTCTTCTTCTTCGATACGGACTTGACTTATGTTTAACGTTGCATTTTAACATGCCTTTTCTTTACAGGTTGTTTTTAGTTATAGACTCTAGTAGTGAAATCCCCAAAGTGAATTTCAGACGGGGAGTGTGCTGTTCCCTTACTGTCTCTTTCTTATAGCTCAATCTACTGTTCTGTTGTTACCTGTTCATGCTTGTCTGCTTCCCCCTGCTGACCAGAAGCTTTGTGTCACCCCCTAGCGCCTCCTTTTACATTTTTTCTAGAATGTGGGAGTGTCCTGCAGCCCTGTGTATTAACCTCACTTCCTGGCATCCATTTTTACCCCAGTCACCACCGTGAGAGGCACACTTCTCTTTCGGGCTGCAGAAAGCAAAGTCTTTTGACCAGCAGCAGCTTCCACAGCTCAGTAGCGCCTCCAAGGGTGAACACCCACAAGACAATTAACAGTACTGCTACTTGTATCATCTGCACTGTATTACCTCACTGTCTTCGGGTATGGTTCAAATAAACCACCGCTGATTCATCTCTCTGCGTCCACATTTGACTCCATCCACCTGGAGCCGCACTTGGTCATGTCTGCCTCGCTTCAAGGATAAGAAGGTAACTCCTCTCATATTATAATTTTACTGCGCACCTTCAATCGCCTTAAGTGGGGACAGAACAGTAATGTCCTTAAAACAAGTCAAAATGAGGCTCAGTATTGTGTGTGGCCTCCACGTGCCTGTATGACCTCCCTACAACGGCTGGGCATGCTCCTGATGAGGTTGCGGATGGTCTCCTGTGGGATCTCCTCCCAGACCTGGACTAAAGCATCCACAAACTCCTGGACAGTCTGTGGTGCAACATGACGTTGGTGGATGGAGCGAGACATGATGTCCCAGATGTGCTCAATCGGATTCAGGTCTGGGGAACGGGCGGGCCAGCCATAGCTTCAATGCCTTCATCTTGCAGGAACTGCTGACACACTCCTGCCACATGAGGTCTGGCATTGTCCGGCATTAGGAGGAACCCAGGGTCAACCGCACCAGCATATGGTCTCACAAGGGGTCTGAAGATCTCATCTCGGTACCTAATGGCAGGCTACCTCTGGCGAGCACGTGGAGGGCTGTGCAGTCCTCCAAAGAAATGCCACCCCACACCATTACTGACCCACTGCCAAACCGGTCATGCTGAAGGATGTTGCAGGCAGCAGATCGCTCTCCACGGCGTCTCCAGACTCTGTCATGTCTGTCACATGTGCTCAGTGTGAACCTGCTTTCATCTGTGAAGAGCACAGGGCGCCAGTGGCGACTTTGCCAATCCTGGTGTTCTGTGGCAAATGCCAAGCATCCTGCACGGTGTTGGGCTGTAAGCACAACCCCCATCTGTGGATGTCGGGCCCTCATACCACCCTCATGGAGTCAGTTTCTAACCATTTGTGCAGACACATGCACATTTGTGGCCTGCTGGAGGTCATTTTGCAGGGCTCTGGCAGTGCTCCTCCTGTTCCTCCTTGCACAAAGGCGGAGGTAGCGGTCCTGCTGCTGGGTTGTTGCCTTCCTATGGCCCACTACATCTCCTTGTGTACTGGCCTGTCTCCTGGTAGCGCCTCCAGCCTCTGGACACTATGCTGACAGACACAACAAACCTTCTTGCCACAGTTCGCATTGATGTGCCATCCTGGTTGAACTGCACTACCTGAGCAACTTCTGTGGGCTGTAGAGTCCGTCTCATGCTACCATGAGTGTGAAAGCACAACCAACATTCAAAAGTGACCAAAACATCAGCCAGAAATTATTGGTACTGAGATGTGGTCTGTGGTCCCCACCTGCAGAACCACTCCTTTATTGAGGGTGTCTTGATAATTGCTAATAATTTCCATCTATTGTCTATTCCATTTGCACAACAGCATGTGGAATTGATTGTCAATCAGTGTTGCTTCCTAAGTGGACAGTTTGATTTCACAGAAGTTTGATTTACTTGGAGTTATATTCTGTTGTTTAAGTGTTCCCTTTATTTTTTTGAGCAGTGTAGATGGTCCCACAAAAATAATTGTGCCAATTGTTTCCCAAACTGTAATTAGTAATACACCACAGTAAAAGTACAGCCTATTGTGACCCACAAAGAAATAATGCCATGTTTTGAGCTCCACACAGTAATAGTGCCAATATACGGTTGTCTTCTCAGTGCCCACTATCAATAACAGTACCTCTTTTTGGCCCAACACAGTAATAGTGCTCCACTTACTGCCCCACTCAGTAATAATGCGTCCATCATTGTGCCCCATGCAAAGTAATAATGCCTCTTTTATGCCCCCACAATATAATATTGCTTAGTCATGCCCATAGAAAATAATATTACCTCCTTTGTGTACACTACATAGTAATAATGTGGCTTTAGCTTTTTACTAATATTACTATTATTACATTTCCTGGGCATAAATATGGAATTACTATTAATGATACTCCTTTTGTGTCCCAACCCCACAACAAGTGGGTCACTGATCCGACTTCTGACCTGTAAACTCAGTGACCTGGTTCAGGAAGTAAATTGCGGTGATGTGAATGTACCACCTGCAAGATGACGTCCTGTGCATGGGTGTGACTTCTTGTAGGCTGCGGGTGGGTTGTAGTGTATGTTCTCCCCTTGTTTGTGTGGGTTTCCTCCAGGTTCTTCAGATTGTTCCCACACTCCAAAGACATTCTGTTAGGGAATTTAGATTGTGAGCCCCAGTGGGGACAGCAATAATAATGTATGTAAAGCGCTGCGGAATATGATAGCGCTATCTATATAAGCAATGCATAATAATAATAATAATAATAATAATAATAATATGACAGAGGAAAAGGCAGGGTAGGGAGACAAAACTATAGTTATACTAAGAAGGGGGACGTGAGGGGGGTAGGGGTTTCTTTGAAGATGGAGACCAAAACTGACCTGGTACATCTGTATTTCATAAATTAGTTTAATATAAGGTAAATACAAATATGGCTAAACCAGTATTGAGAAAAACTGAGTGCACTCTGTTTGAATACAAAACAAGTCCAAATCATCACACCTCCACCACAATCAGGGCCGGCTCCAGGTTTTCTTGGGCCCCGGGCAAAAGAGTCTCAGTGGGCCCCTTTAACACATACCACGATTCATGATGCACAGATAAGAATTATAGGTATAGTACAATGCCAAAGATTTCACTTCTTACATTACGAGTGATATCTATTGTAAATTCTTCAACAGCTCAGAAACCGGCAAATCCTCGCAGTGCACAGTGCGTGCCATGGGTGGATTCAAAAATTTTCATTTTAGACAGGACAGTATAGTCCTCCATGTAGTATTATAGGCACTACATAATCCTCCATACAGTATTATGGGCACTAGATAGTCCTCCATACACTATTATGGGCACCACATAGTCCTCCATACAGTATAATGGACCCCATATATTGCTCCATTCAGTATAATGAACCCCATATATTGGTCCATACATAATAATGAGCCCCATATATTGATCCATACAGTATAATGAACTCCATATAATGTTCCATACAAAATAATGGACCCCATATAATGCTCCATACGGAATAATGGGCCCCATATAATGCTCCATACAGAATAATGGACCCCACATAATACTCCATACAGAATAATGGGCCCCATATAATGCTCCATAGAAAATGGGCCTCGTATATAGCTCCATTCAGTATGTGCCCCATATAATGCTCCGTAGAGAATGGGCCCCATATAATGCTCCATAGAGAATGGCCCCAATATAATGCTCCATAGAGAATGGGCCCCATATTATGCTCCATAGAGAATGGGCCCCATATTATGCTCCATAGAGAATGGGCCCCATATATTGCTCCATACATTTAAGAAAAAAAAAAATCAAATACTCACATGTCCTCTCTGGCGACAGGTCAGGACTCCTCAGCATCTTCCGGCTCTCTGCACTGTCAGAGCAGAGGGCGCACTGTACTGACGTCATGATTCTCTCTGCCCTGACACGTCACAGTGTCAGACGATGTGGAAGACGCTGGAGCTGTGGAGGATCGAGGAGAGATAAGTATAAGTGTCGAGGCCCTGACCAAAGCGGGGGGCCCACTTACAGATGCTGGCACTGCGCTCCCCCGATTCACCAGCCCCATAGTGTGCTTGGCTCCCCGACAGCGAGTGGGCCCCCTTGTTGCTCAGGACTCCGGCACTTGCCTGGGTGCGCTGGGAGCTGTTGCTGGCTCTGACCACAATGCTTGACGGTTTGTATGAGGTGTTTAGGTGTTTGAGCTGATATGCTATGTTTTGTTTTTTTGCCAAACGTGGCGCCGGACATTAAGGCCAAACATCTCCACTTTGGTCTCATCTGCCCAGAAGGACATTATTCCAGGAGTCTTTAACATTTAACATGCTAACTGAGGGTTTTAGATTTTGTGTTGTAGCTCTTTGTTTTATTGTACAATTTATCTGAGCATTGCACAGTCTGACCTTGTAAATTTACTGTGACGTCCTCTCCTGGGAAGGTTGTCAACTGTCTTAAATGTATTCTACTTGCGAATAATTTTTCTTACTGTTCAATAATAGACTTCAAATTGCCTTATATCCTTTCCCAGATAGATGGGCAGCAGCAATTACTTCTCTAAGATAATTGTTAGTCTTTCCTCAATGGCTGTGTCTGACCATGCAGGAGAGTGGTCGACAAATACACACAACTGTGCGTTTAACAGTCAAAAGCACTAAAAGATTAGAGTTCTAACATGACCATTTTACTTGCATGGGAAATGTGCTTTCAACAAACCGCATAAATCAATAGTACAATTGAATATAAGAAACTTTGTAATATATTTGATCAGAGAAATGTGCTTTTTTCTACACATCAGCCACTTCTCCCTTCTCCCTGCCTTCTGAATTCACCATCCACTGTGGAAAAACAGCTTAAAGGAGTTGTCCACTACTAGGACAGCCCCTTCTCAATCTGAGTGTTTGACCCCGTTAAAATAAAAACACTTATACTCACTTCCCATGCTGACGCTGTTACAGCAGTGTTGGCACTCGCTTTCTTTCCCTTTTATAAGTAATCAGGAGGAAGTGATAGAGCAGCCACAGCTCTAACTTTGTCATGATTAATTCCTCTATCTCTTGACTGATTATTTGTGCAAAGGCGGGGACAGTGATGCCGTAACACAACCTCACGTGAGCCCTGGGAGAGCGAGTGCCAACACTGCACGGGAGATGAGTATAAGTGGCTTTATTTTAGCGGGGGCAAACACTCAGATTGAGACAGGGTTGTACTAGTAGTGGTCAACCCCTTTAAGGCTGTGTGCCCACGATGCGTTTTTTAAGCGTTTCCGCAGCGGCAATTCCGCTGCAGAAACGCTTAAAAAACGCATGGTAGAAGGTCTGCCATGTTCCCCAATGATTATCCGCATGTGCTGTGCACATGCTGCGGAAATTTCCGCTGCGGGTTATCATTGCGGAAAAAAACGTAGCACTACCAATTATTTTGAGGAATCGCTGCGTTTTCGCCGCCATTGACTTTCATTGGAACGCATTCCGCATCACTGTGTATGTAGATGCGCATTCCATACGTTCCAATGTGTGGATGGTACCCGGGTGTGGAGGACAGGAGACTCTCCTCCGGACCCAGGTACCATAGTACCTGTAAAAAAAAAAATAAAATAAAAAATAAATATATTTACCTTCTGATGGCCCCCGGTCTCCTTGTCTGCGCTTGCCGGCAGATCACGGTGGACTGAAGAACCTGCGCTTATGTCATAGTTATGTGGCGGCAGGTCCTTCAGTGTACCGCGAGCTGCCGGCAAGCCAGGACAGAGTGAATAAAGACTCCGGGGGCCATCAGAAGGTAAGTATAGATTTATTTTTTTATTTTTTACCATTCTTTAAGGTCACAGTATATAAATCCATGCCATTTGCATGGATTTATATAGTGTGACCAAGTTGTCAAGCACTTTCCAAGTGATGCTAAAATCGCTTGGAAAGCGCTTGTCAACCCGCATGCGGAAATGCATGTGAAGAACGCTTCACAACCGCTTGTCCCTGGCAGGAAAAACCCATATACAATCCACATGCATTTTTTCTGCCAGGGAGATGCAGAAACGCTCAGGAAAAAATCCTGAGCATTTCTGCATCATGGGCACATAGCCTAACTCTGTTTTGCACAAGAAAAGTAGACAAGATAGACTGCCCGGTCAGTGAGGATTTAGGTAATACTCTATGTAGAGGAAAGGGGGGAGTAGAATTGAGGAGCAGTGTGAGAAAATGAGCTCCTATTTTAACCCTTATCTGTTCCCTCCCCCACCCAGGGAAGTGTGAAGCTGAAGTGTATAGGATTACACTAACCAGACAGGCAAGGGAAGACAGACAGGGATAAATGAAAACTACAATCATACAAAATACACTCCCCAAACAACAGAGGTAGGGTTAAGTAGGTGAAACCAAATAGGAGAGGATGAACACACAAACTCCATGCAGAAATCTTCAGAGCAACTCTCCAACCGCCAACTCCAAACACTGAACCTCACCTCCAACTCCTAACCAGGCAGTAAGAACTATCACTGGCAATTCCCAAGTGCCAGTGGTGAGCTTATGAAAAAATGCAGGAGCGAAATAGGGTCTTAACCAACGTACATAATTGGTACAGAAGTTTTAGAACTGCTCACCTAATAGAGTTGTGTGAGACGCAAGACCTAAAAAGCTTGGAATCCAGATGCTGCAGCTTCCTGGGGATATGTCAGAAACAGATTCTGGGAATGGAAGTTGTTCTGCGCTCTCTGGAGTCACGACAAACAAGTAGTAAGGATAAAAATGTAGGTCTATTTGTCTGCGCGTTTCAGAGTCCATCAATTCCTTCCTCAGGACAACCATACATAGTGGCGAACATATATAACAAAGGGGAGTGGCCAACACATAACAGCTGAGACAATCCAGGATAGAGAGCTCCAGGTAGTCAACTGAACTGATTAACCCTTGCACTGCCAGCAAGGAAAAAACCTGCACTTGCACTTTAATAAGATGGTGAAGCAGTTGTAATCAGTGCAGGAGTTTGTGAAACCAGACGCCACGATCTTCTGGCCCCTCTCTGTCATGGTATCTTTGTGACAGCACCTATGTGTAATTTATTCTCAATATGACTACAGCTATTCTGTGAAGGCCTCAGAGGTTTGTATGAGCGCATTAGGGATCAAACAGCATCATGAATACCAAGGAACAAACTAGGCAGGTCGGGGATAAAGTTGTGGAGAAGTTGTGAAGAAGAGGAAAGCAGGGTTAGGTTATAATAAAAAAGCTCAAGCTCTGAAATCTCACGGAGCACTATTCAAACTATGATCCAAAAAAGGAAAGAGTGTGACACTACCTGCCAAGACATGGCCATCCAGCTAAACTGACATTTGAAGCAAGGAGAGCACTAATTAGAAAAGCAGCCAAGCAGCCCTTAGTCACTATGGAAGAGCTACAGAAATCCACAGCTCAGGTGGGAGAATCTTTCCACGGGACAACTATTAGTCGTATACTCCCCAAATCTGGTCTTTATGGAAGACTGGCAAGAAGAAAGCCATTTTTGAAAGCAAGAAATAAGAAGTCCCATTTGTAGTTTGAAAAAAGCCATGACAGCAACATAGCATAGCTAGCATGTGAAAGAAGGTGCTCTGGTCAGATGAGACCGGTATTACTTTTTAGGCTAAATGCAAAACGCTATGTGTGGTGGAAAACTAACACTGCACATCACCCTGAAAACACCATCCCCACCATAAAACATGGTGGGGGCAGCATCATGCTGATGCTTTTCTTCAGCAGGGACAGGGAAGCTGGTCAGAGTTGAGGGGAAGATGGATGGAGCAATACAGGACAATCCTGGAGTAAAAACTGTTAGAGGCTTCAAAAGACTTGAGACTGGGGTGCAGGTTCACCATCCAGCAGGACAATGATCCTAAACATACTGCCAAAGCTACAAAGGAGTGCTTTAGATCAAAGCATATTCATGCCTTTGAATGGTCCAGTTGAAGTCCAGACCTAAATCCCATTGAGAATCTGTGGCAAGATTTTAAAATTGCTGTTCACAGACACTCTCCATCCAATCTCACTGATCTAGAGTTTGCAAAGAAGGATGGGCAAGAATCTCATAATATAGATGTGCAAAGCTGGTAGAGACATACCCCGAAAGATTTCCAGCAGTAATTACAGTGAAATGTGGTCCTACAAAGTATTTGTGGCACCCCAGGGGTCTGGTTTCCCACAGTAATGTAATGTTATGTCTGAGAGCAGGTGGGAGGTCCTTTGGTCAGGGATCCTGTGCATGCCACACCTCCTGCCCAGTCTTGGGAGGGGAAGAACTTCCCCTATATAAACCTAGGGCTGAGGCAGGGTTAGGGAGTAGAGAAGAAGTAGAGACGAGAAACAGTCATAGGAAGAAACAGCAGAAGCTCAGTGGGACCAATACTACTACGAGTCAGGGGCTGGCAGCTGCAGAGCTCGCCCTGACTGAGAAGCTTTGTTACCGGACCCGGCGTCCGAGGCTGTGGGGACTAACTCTTACCCAGCAGCAGAAGCCGACCGGCAGGGGATTTCAGGTCCTCAGGCCCAGAAACCCGAAGGCACGGTCACACGCGTGGGACCAGCACCGCCATCGTGGAGCGGAAGCCATTAGAAGGCCCCGAGTCACCGGCCATACGGGTGAGCACCACACGGTACACTCAGGGACGTGGGCTACTTATATCCGCTTCTAGCAAGGTAGCCAGAAGAGTACAGTCAGTTTGGGAGGCCTACAACTCCGCCTGGCCAGGGGAGATCCCATCTGCTCAAGGACTGACCAGGCCCCGTTCGCTAGCAAGTACTCCGGGAGGGTCTATCGTTGTTACCAGTAAAGACCCTGAATTACACCGCACCGTCTCTGAGTGGTTCCTGCTACCCCCATCTTCCACGTCGGCTGCCCTGAGGCCATACCCCTCCCGTTGGGGGTTATACTATCACGCTGCACAATTCTACACCGGCCTCAGCGGTCTGCCCTGCAGCGGCAGCTCCATAGCTGCAAATCAACGGGTGGCGTAGTCGACACTCAAATAACATCTATCAAGACTGCCACACACTGAGTTTGACTCCCTGGGCACGGACCGGGTCCCCGCCACTCGGAGACTACAACCCTCATCTGATCCGGTTCCGGGTAAGCCCCGTGCGCGAGACGCTGCGCGACACAGCAGGCCCAGGGGCGCGTCAACTTTGGCGTAGTCGGCAGGATTTCGTGCCCGCAACCACCGGGTACTGCGTGCCTGAAAAAGAGACTTTTAAAACTTACCATCCGTGAAGTTTTCCCGCCATCGGTGAAGATTCCCGCCATCCGGCGCCATTTTCAGCCTCCTTCCCGCCATCTGTGAAGATTCCCGCCATCCGGCGCCATCTTCAGCCTTCTTCCCGCCATCCGTGGAGTTTTCCCGCCGTTGGACGCCATCTTGAGGACGCCGCGCGGGAAGAAGAGGGGCGTGGACTCCGAAAAGCCCGCGAGAACTGAAGCCCCGCCTCACGTCCGGACGTTGCGTAAGGTCCTGGAAGGAGCCCAGCAGACGCTGACGTCACCGGAGCGCGACGGAAGGTCCTCAACCCTGACGATCCACTGCGGAGCCGCGGCCTACGGAAGAGGATCATCGCAAGGTAGGCCACGGTCCACTAGGGGGGAGAAGGATGTCGGATACGGAGGAGAGCTTCACCGCTTCAACCCCCGCCAGCGCCACCGCTGTCGCGGTCATGCCTTTCACCATGCCCTATATCCCGGGGGCAGCCTGGCTACCCCAGTACTCAGGGGAGTCACATACCCTGCAGGACTTTAGAGAAAGGCTGGATAGCCTCTTCCAGGTGTACCCCCTCACAGAGGAGCAAAAAGTGAGCATCCTGGTGGCCCAATTAACCGGAGCAGCCCGAAGGGAGGTAAAGTCCTGGCCACCTGGGGGGAGGACTGTCGCAGGGATACTAACCCGGCTGAGGGACACCTTTGATACCCGCACCTCAGCCGAGATCAAGCTTAGATTCTACGGGTGCAAACAGCGGGCCCATGAGAGTATAAGGGACTATGCCCTGAAACTACAAGAGGCCCTGAGAGCCGTTAAGCAGACCGACCCTGACGGCGTGGGAGATGAGGACAGGCTGTTGACTGAACAATTTATAGAGGGTTTATATTGCAATGCCCACCGAACCCAGTTGCGGGCAATGGCCCTACAGGACCCTCATCTGGGATTTGCACAGTTCAAGGACAGAGCCATCCGGGTGCTCCGAGAACCGGCACCGGATGGCATTGTGACCCACAGGCGCCCAGCTATCACTTACCACCAGGAGGCGGCGCCCTTGTCGGCAGGGCCTGTAGGGGCTGATGCGCAGGCTTTGAACAATGACCCGGCTCCAGACCTGCACCATCAGGTCCAAGAGCTAGCTAAAAGCGTTGCTGCGTTAACCCAAACTGTGCAGTCTTTACAGGCTTCCACTCCAGGGAAGATCCAGCTGGCATCCGGACCGGAGAACATCCCGTGGCGTCGACCAAGGAGGACCCCACCGGCCAGAGGAAGACCCAGTGACCGGTACAACGAGGACGGACGACCCATCTGCCGCCGCTGCAATCAACCCGGACATATGGCAAGGTACTGTCCTTTAAACTGGCACAACCTGGGGGTAGAGGGCCAACCCCCAGGAAAAAGATCACCAGGCCCATCGAACTGGCGCGACAAATATGTCGGAGGATGTCCAGTCTTGCCTGTGGTACTGGATGGCATCCCTATGAGTGCCCTACTGGACACCGGGTCACAGGTCACCACCATCCCGTACGTGCTCTTCAAGCAGTACTGGAATGACTCGGATATCACCCGCTACCCTGACGACGACTTGAGTATCATCGCCAGCAATGGTCAGCCCGTGCCACAGATCGGATTTAAAGAGGCGACCATTAAAATTGGTAGAGTCGAACTAGCAGCACAGGGACTGATTATTGTAGACATTGACAAACACGAGAGTCACCCAAAGATAACGCTAGGAACTAATGTAATTGAAAATTGTCTTGCAGAGATGATTTTCCTTTTACAGCAGGTTGCCAAGAACGCCAGCTCCGGCGAGCAGCGGGTGCTCCAGAAAGAGATCCGGGCACTGATGCGACGGCAACAGGTGGAACTCTCCGGCAGTGAGATTGGTAGCGTAAGAATGTGTGACCCTTTTCCTATTGCCATGCCCCCAAAAAGTGAAATGATGATTTGGTGCCGGGCAGCTATTGGTCTGAGAGGTAGAGATTACCAGGCAATGGTAGAACCAGTTTACTCAGACAGTAGGCCCACCATCTTGACAGCACGGGGGGTGGTTAATGTACGCCATGGGAGGGTGCCCGTTCGCATAATCAATATCGGGAAGAGGGAAGTGTACCTGCCCCGGTATGCCACGCTAGCCAAATTATATACCATTAACCAAAATGCTATACAATCTTTGGAACCCTTGCCTCCATCTCACCCGGAGGAAGGTAACGGCTCTAAGAAAACAATGGAGGACTGGTGTCAGCAACTACATTTGGGTACTGACTCCACTCCCTCACATCAGAAACAGGGAGTCTATCGGGTGGTTCAAGAGTACGAGAGAGTGTTTAGTAAACACCCGTTAGACTTCGGGCGAGTCAAGGGGGTAGAACACCACATCCCCACGGGAGACCATCCTCCCATAAAAGAGAGGTATCGACCCGTACCCCCTGCACACTACCAACACGCCAAGGGGATGCTTAGAGACATGAAGGAGGCTGGGGTGATCAGGGATAGCTGTAGCCCCTGGGCAGCTCCACTAGTCTTAGTCAGAAAAAAAGACAACACCATGAGGGTGTGTGTAGATTACCGGAAAATCAACCGTATCACACACAAGGATGCGTACCCCTTACCAAGAATAGAGGAGTCATTGGCTGCTTTAAGATCTGCTAACTTCTTCTCTACCTTGGATCTCGCTAGCGGGTACTGGCAGGTTCCTGTAGCAGAGGCGGACCGGGAGAAGACCGCATTCACCACCCCGATGGGACTTAGCGAGTTCACCTGCATGCCGTTCGGACTCTGCAACGCACCAGGAACCTTCCAACGACTAATGGAGTGTTGTCTGGGCCACAGAAACTTCGAGACGGTCCTGTTGTACCTGGACGATGTCATCGTATATTCCAAGACGTATGAGGACCACCTGAAACACCTGGCGGAAGTGTTCGAAGCTCTGGCGAGTTACGGCCTAAAGGTGAAACCCTCCAAGTGTCACCTCCTGAAACCAAAGGTGCAGTACCTGGGACACGTGGTGAGCGCTGACGGAGTGGCTCCCGACCCTGATAAGATCACCGCAATTAAGGAATGGCCAAGCCCCTCCAGCGTAAAAGAAGTGCGGCAGTTCCTCGGGTTGGTAGGCTACTACCGAAGGTTTATTCCCGGTTTCACCAAAAAGGCAGCACCTATGCAGGACCTCCTGATAGGCCAGTCCCGGAAGGCCAAGAACCAGAAGCCGCCCTTCAAATGGGAGGAGCTGGAAGAAGAGTCCTTCCGCCAGCTGAAGATGGCCCTCACGGGGGACGAAATCCTGGCGTACCCGGATTATAGCCAGCCCTTTATCCTCTACACCGACGCCAGTAACATCGGGCTAGGAGCCGTACTGTCCCAGATCCAGCAGGGGAAGGAACGAGTAATCGCCTACGCCAGCCGAAAGCTGCGACCCACCGAAAGGAACCCCGAGAATTACAGCTCATTTAAGCTAGAGTTCCTGGCCGTAGTATGGGCAGTCACCGAGCGCTTTAAGCATTACCTCGCTTCTTCCCGGTTCACCGTGTACACGGATAACAACCCGTTGACACACCTGGACACGGCAAGACTCGGTGCCCTGGAGCAGAGGTGGATGGCCCGTCTGTCCAACTACGAGTTCACAATCAAATACCGGGCCGGACGCTCCAATACCAACGCGGACGCCCTGTCCAGGATGCCCAACCTGCCGGACAAAGGAGAAGATCCGGAGGGACTGGAAGAAGTTGAACTCCCTGCGTTCCACCGTCATGGGACTATCCAGTATTCCCACCGGGTAAGGAGTAAGCAGGCTGCTACGTTGAACCCCTTACCTCACTACAACTGGGCGGAAACGCAAGACAGCGACCCTGCCGTCCGACTGGTGAAGGAGATGCTGACTCGCCCGGAGGCTTGCCTTGAACCAGACGCTCCGGAGGAAGCCAAACAACTATGGGCAGAGAGGAGTCGACTGTTCCTTTACAAGGGGAAGTTGTGCCGCAGAATGGTTAACTCCCGGACGCATGAACTACTCTGGCAAGTAGTGGTGCCACGAAGAGACGCAGCCATGGTGATGGAGGCATACCACGACGGAGCTGGACACTTCGGGTGGAAGAAGCTGGAGTTCCTGCTGCGCGAGCGATTCCACTGGGTAGGCATGAGAGGAACCATTGAGAAGTGGTGCAGAGACTGTGGCCCGTGCAACCTAAGAAGGAAGGACCGTGCCAGCCAGAAGACTCCCCTGCAGTCCATCGTCACCCGGCAGCCGTTGGAACTGGTAGCCTTGGATCATGTAAAACTGACCCCAAGCAGAAGTGGCTACATCTACGCACTAACCATCGTGGATCACTACTCCCGGTTCTTGGTTGTCGTCCCCGTCAAGGACTTAACAGCTCGAACAGCAGCGAGAGCCTTCCAGCAGCATTTCTGCCGTCCACACGGGTACCCGGACCAAGTGTTGACAGACCAGGGACCTGCCTTTGAAGCAGAGGTCTTCCAAGAATTCTGCACTCTGTATGGCTGCCGGAAGATAAGGACGACACCCTATCATCCGCAAACTAATGGACTTTGTGAGAAAATGAACCAGGTGGTAATGGATCTTCTGAAAACGTTGCCCCTGGAAGAACGCAGTCTGTGGCCTGAGAAGCTGCCCGATCTGGTGGACCTATACAACCACATCCCGGTAGGTTCCACCAACTGTACCCCGGCTTACCTAATGAGGGCAAGACCTGGTAAGTTACCTGTTGACCTGGAAATGGGAGTCCTGACACCCGAGGACACTTCACCAGAAGCAGACTGGGACACAGAGAGGCAGCAGCAGTACCGGAGAGTACAGGAGAGCGTGGAGCGAAGTCTCTGTCAGGCTAGGGAAAGACAAGAGAAAACTTACAACCAGTATGCTCCCGCTGTTCCCCTGGTACCCGGAGAGCAGGTCTTGAAGAGGAAGAGACGGCTCCACAAGTTGGACGACCAGTGGGAGAAGGACCCGTACACCGTACTGCCCTCAAGCCACGAGAACCCGAAGGTTTGTACCATCAGTAAAGACGGAGGGGAAACCACAGCCATTGTATCCCGGGACCACCTGAAAAAGTGTCCCGAACAACTGAGGAACCCTGAAGAGGAACAAGAAGACCATCGACCCGTAGAGGAAAGGGAAGATATGGTTAGTACTGTGCTCGGGGACTTCCCTCGGTCTTGGACTCAAGTCAATGGTGCAGTTGTGGTACCCGTACTCACCTTCCTCCAACCAGCATCCCAAGCACCTACGGAGCAACAGGTAGAGCTGGAAGAACAGCCGGTCCAGGAGGCAGAAGACCCCACACCAGCAGACCAGGAGGATCAACCCTCTGCTTGCAGTGAGCCTGCCATATCCCTAGTGAGCCAAAGAGCCGGTAGACAGCTGCCCAGTTTACCCTTGACAGCTCCTACACCCTGTAGTTCAGGGCTAGACAGTCAGCTCCGTAGGTCCACTAGGGCCACTAGGGGCCAGTTACCCGCACGTTGGAGGATTTGAAGTGTATAAATTGTTTTATTTGTGGTTACCTGTGTATTGTTGCTTGTGTATAATTTTGTGTTTCTAGTTATTTGTAGGAGTCCTTGGTGGATTTACCGGGAATCCCTTGTACATAGTTGGAGCGTAACCCAGGATGGACTAAAGACTGTTAAGGACTCGGGGCAGGACAAACCCCTACCTGGTTACGTCTACCTGTTTTGGTGAAATGGACACCTTGCTTTTCTTCAAAGACTGCACCCGGTTACGGACATGCCGTGACCACCTTTATGTGTTTCTTCTTATTGTACTGTTATTGTTGTTATATCTTGTTATGTTTTTCTAAAATATGTTTAGTCCCGGAGTACTAAATTTCACTAGGGGGGAATGTGGCACCCCAGGGGTCTGGTTTCCCACAGTAATGTAATGTTATGTCTGAGAGCAGGTGGGAGGTCCTTTGGTCAGGGATCCTGTGCATGCCACACCTCCTGCCCAGTCTTGGGAGGGGAATAACTTCCCCTATATAAACCTAGGGCTGAGGCAGGGTTAGGGAGTAGAGAAGAAGTAGAGACGAGAAACAGTCATAGGAAGAAACAGCAGAAGCTCAGTGGGAGCAATACTACTACGAGTCAGGGGCTGGCAGCTGCAGAGCTCGCCCTGACTGAGAAGCTTTGTTACCGGACCCGGCGTCCGAGGCTGTGGGGACTAACTCTTACCCAGCAGCAGAAGCCGACCGGCAGGGGATTTCAGGTCCTCAGGCCCAGAAACCCGAAGGCACGGTCACACGCGTGGGACCAGCACCGCCATCGTGGTACAGTACAGTCAGTTTGGGAGGCCTACAACTCCGCCTGGCCATGGGAGATCCCATCTGCTCAAGGACTGACCAGGCCCCGTTCGCTAGCAAGTACTCTGGGAGGGTCTATCGTTGTTACCAGTAAAGACCCTGAATTACACCGCACCGTCTCTGAGTGGTTCCTGCTACCCCCATCTTCCACGTCGGCTGCCCTGAGGCCATACCCCTCCCGTTGGGGGTTATACTATCACGCTGCACAATTCTACACCGGCCTCAGCGGTCTGCCCTGCAGCGGCAGCTCCATAGCTGCAAATCAACGGGTGGCGTAGTCGACACTCAAATAACATCTATCAAGACTGCCACACACTGAGTTTGACTCCCTGGGCACGGACCGGGTCCCCGCCACTCGGAGACTACAACCCTCATCTGATCCGGTTCCGGGTAAGCCCCGTGCGCGAGACGCTGCGCGACACAGCAGGCCCAGGGGCGCGTCATATTGACTCGAGGGCTGAATACAAATGCACCTCACAATTTTCAGATTTATATTTTTAAAATAATTAGAAAATCATATATCATTACCTTTACTCTTCACAAATACTTGCTACTTTGTGTTGTCACATCACACAAAATCACAATAAAAAACATTTACGCTTGTGGGTTTAACATAAAAAAAATGTGGAAAAGTGGGGTATGAATACTTTTTCAAGGCACTGTAAAGACACATGCACTAAAAAGTTAATTGAAAGTGTAATTATCCATTAAGGACTCTACAAATAGCAATAAAGTGCAAACATGTTATATTTTCTAGCCATACTAGTATACATGCTAGAAAAAAAAGCTGTCTTGGCATAGACCAAGTAGCATGTGACTCGACCCCAGGGCCGTGGGGTACTCGGCAGCCGGGCCTTATGGCTGCTTCTGGGGGAGATCACGGTGGCTGGCCTGGTCCGTGACCCAGGGCGGTCAGTGCAAAAAGGGGATATTTATAGGGGATTTGTCGTGACGCCACCTGTGGTGTCTGGTGAGGATCACCAGCGCTGCGACAGTCCTCTGAGGCAGGTGTTAGGGCAGCTTGAAATGGAACGGCTCACCACAGGTGGAGCAGGTCTCAGGGCAGTGAAAACGATGCAGGTTGCGCTGGGCGTTGTGGTGCAGGGGGAGCGTTGGCGCAGCAGAAGTAACGGACAGAGACGGGATTTGCTTCATTACTTTTATTGGTGTTGTTGTTAGGTACGGTCCAGGGTCCGGGTGCACTTTTGGACTCTCCCCAGTGAGCGGGTATAGGGCCTCCTGATCCGTTGCTGTCTCTGTGTATGTTCCTGGCCAGCCTGCAACTGAGCCTAGACTATGTGTCCGGCTTTTACTTCACCTGTTGCTCAGAAGTAGGACCTCTGGTTGGCAACCACTTTCCCTGGACGTCAGGGCCCTCATGGTTCCTGGTCCTGTAGGTGTCTAGCTTCAGGTTTGCAAGGGACTTGTAGTCCTCCTGGGATTCCGGTTATCCCTACTGGGTGTAAAGGGTCCCTGTAGGCTCGGACCCGGTGTCCGGTTTGTATGACGGGGTGAGCTTACTAGGCTCCTCTGCCCTCTTAGCTCGAATCTCTTTTTCTCCTCACCGTCGACCACACTCGGGGCCCTCACTACTCGGCAGCTGGCGTGCTGCATCTTCACCGCTCTCTGAGCGTCGGCACACTCTCTGCTCACCTCTGAGCTGTGTTCCTCTTTGTCTCTGAACACTGGACTCCAACTCACTGAGCTGCCTAGCTCCACCCTCCCTTTATATATCCCTATCAGGGCTCCCTCTGCTGGTCTGAGGTGGTAGGGTGGAGGTGAGTGAATGTGTGAGGGCCTCTTGTGGAGAAGTCCATCCATGCACCCTTCTGGGTTCTGTGGCACCAATGCGTAGCAGGGCGCCACACATGCATGACGCCAAGAGGCAAATCTGGATGGGATCTGATCTGAAGCTGAGAAAAGAAAAGATCTGCCAAGCACACGCAAGACCGCTGCCTGGTAAATGGTAGAATTGCTGGATTAGAGTTTGTCCACCCAGGACAAATAAACATCAATGCTTTGTGGTGGGCACTACATTCAATCTCAAAGCCAGGATTGGTCTTCTTCCAGGAATTGTAATGCTTCGCTTCCTCTTCTACCACAATGGAGATTATGACAGTTCTTCTGTACGCACAATATGTGTTCTCTCTAGGTGTTGCAACATTTGCAGGGCTGTAGATAATCTGTAAACATGAAGCAACAACATGTTAGCGGGTAAAACACATTACTATTACTATAACTCTTGAAGCAAAAACACAGATGGCAATCAGTGCTTAGCACAGTAGTCACTGAACAAGATGTTACTACAGTCCTGGCTTAACAAGAAGTGGTTGTGCTTATATGTATCCGCATATTATTATGTGACTTTGCAGACGGCTTCACTAGAAACTTTATTATACCTGGATAGATTAATCAGATTTAAAAACTAAACTCGTTTTCAAATTGATATTGTATGTATTAAATAGTCAGAAATACTATTGATATTTACAAGAACGAGCGCCGTCTTTTTAATATTTTAGACCATACCTACATGTAAATCATACGCTTAGCTATTAGAGAGAAACCTGCTAGAGGAGGGGGAAAATGTTAAACTTATAATACATGCTTGGCTGACTCCTTAAAGGTCAACTGGTTTTCATGTAGATCAGAATTGGACATCACAAATTAATGAGTCTGACTAATTGGTTTGTTACAGCGGATTTTTTCTTTTTAATGTATTCATTTTGGGAGCAGAAAGGGGCATAATAACATTTAACAGCTTTTTGTCTCTTATTGATAAATGCCTGTTATGATTGCTGAGTGGACCGCAATGAAGTATTAGTTTGTTATATACTTCGTTTATTTCATATGATATAAATTTACATAGCATAACATAACTTACAAGCGCCAGCGTCATCGCATGCGCGCGGCTTCTTCCCCTCTCATCATTGATCCTCTGAAGTCAGGTGTAACTGTGTCGGCTACAGAGAGGTGCACTGCGCATGACCGAAACTGCAGAGACTCCCGATCATGCACAGTGCGCCTCTCTGTAGCCGACACAGTTACACCTGACTTCAGAGGATCAATGATGAGAGGTGAAGAAGCCGCGCGCATGCGCGAGGCAAGTATAGCGCTAACGATGATGCTGGCGCTTGTAAGTTATGTTATCATGCCCACAGGGATGTGATAACATGCTAAGTGGGCCGACTAGTCTGGGGACACTAACGCCCCCTCGACTAGTCAAGGCCCTCATTTACATATCATAAACAAACTTTAGAAATACTTTTTCTAAAGATCTGTTTATATATGTAATGTAATACAGGGACTGTTAAGCAGGGTGTTTATCTGGTGGTTCTGGGGGCACGGGGGATAACAAACTAAGTGGTCTGTTCGTCTAAATCTGTTTAGTCCTTTTATGCAAATATGCATTTGTGAGAAAGCTCAATAAATAAATTTTATGATATAGCATTTTAGATTTAAATGTTTATTTTACATTTTATAATTTCTGGGTTGTTATAATTAGGCTACGTTCACACGACCGTAGTTTTGGTTCTGGTGCTGTCCATGTGGAGAACAGACTGCACACAGACCCAAAGATAGGCTATGTGCTAGTCCATTCGGGCTATCCATATGGTACGTGTGAAAAAATGGCAACATTCTCTAGTTCAATTTATGGACCAGACTAGTGCATTTAAATAGCAGGTAACGACTGCAATTTTCGGACATGACAGGTCCAATAAACTCATATGACAATAGCCTAAATTACACATAATTTATTGGGAATAACAGTAATAAATTGTTCATATTCTCCAAGGACAATCCTAGGTGTCTCTTGTGATTCATTAATTTATTTCTTAGTATTTATTTCTTAAAGAACTACGCGAAAATATGCCTTCAAAATACTCACTGGAACATCCTTTTTCTTCAGTCTTCTTGTTAGATAGATAGATAGGTTTTATCTATCTATCTATCTATCTATCTATTTATTTATCCATCTATCTATCTATCTACAGCGGGTGAAATAACTATTGAACTATGGTTTGATTACTTTGACTGTGAGGATGGGTTGTTATCAACATCCGGTGAGAATTTAATGTCAATAAATATAATATATTTACTTAGAAAGTTGGTGACGTGTTCAATACTTATTTCTCTTGCTGTATCTATCTATTACAGGATTGATGGATTTTTACATAATTTACAGCAGTGACATGAAGTTGCTGATTCCCACACCTCCAAAATACATAGTAGTAGCATAAGTGATTTTATATCCTCTTACCGTATGTCCCACATAGCAACATTTTGGACCAGCAACACACATGAAGCTATCTCTGGTTCTCTTGTGCATCCTTACTTTTGAAATCATAGTAGCAGCAAGCATATGAGAGCGGATGGAGGGGGTACAAGCTAACACCAATCCCTCCATCAGCCCTGCAATGGGGCTAGATAAGCCCATAATCATACTATCAGCTGCAAAAAAAACTCCTTTCCAGATTATGTGCTTCCATCATTGGTTTGCCAAGAGAAAATGCAATTTACCTATGTAAATATTTTCAATACATATTTGCTATTCTGCTGGAATTTCCAGCCTGAAATAAGGCAATGACACACAGGATGAATGACATCTATTTCAGACCCTTTAATAAAACGCAAGGATTTAGAGCAGATAGGACCAAATTAACCAGCACCAAGTAATCATCTTAAGACAATATTAGTTTCTAGAAGGCTAAAACATATATTCCAGCTAGCCAATAACTAAATGACTCAACATTATTTTCTGAATTTTTCTGCAATGTAGCAGTATTGTGACTATTCTGGTCGGTATTTTGTAAGACGTGTCATTTTGGACACAATTTTACTATTCTATTTGTGTGATGAATGTTGACATGAAGCAAACAGGCAGGAAGAGGTTTCATTGTTGTTTAGGTAAATATTTATCAGTCTTTTTGGACCTTGTGTATAGGGTCAGTTCATGATATGCTGTACTGTCAGTGTCTGCCTCCTGTCTCGCTGCAGCCCATGTGATTGACAGGTTTGTCCGCCTGAGCCGATTTAAGCTTTGTGTGATGTGTCCTCAGACACTGTGGATGTGACTGAATGTAGAGAGAATGATTACACTACCTACCCCAGGAAACTGAAAGCTAGAAAATCCCTGGAGACTTTTTTTCAGTTCCATTGGGTCTTCAAGAGCAGCAAGTTTCTTCTCACTTGTTTGAAAAGTGCATTCATTTGTTACAAAAATGTCTTTTCAAACAAATGGAGTTTTTTTTCCTTGTATAGTACTATGAAATATCAGATCCTATTGATACAGAACCACAAAAGCCCCAGGTAAGGGGAAAACACTGGATATTCCTTTATCTAATTTTTCAATCAGTACTTTGGCAAGTGATTAAATAAAAGAACTAAATGACAAATCTGGGTCAAATGAGTATTCCCAGCTCAGTAAGTGATGATTAATTGCTAGGATATGTCATCACTTAATGATTGATAGGGTCTGATCTTACACCCATAGATCTAAAGAATGAATGTTCTGCAGTGCTGCTTTGGTGCTACATCCCCTGCAGAATTTTCCCCTAAACAGTGGCACCACCAGTCACTCGGCTGTGAAAGGAACTACACATGTAGCAAAAGCCAAGCTAACAGCCACATCACACTGCAATGGCAGCTTGGCTCAACTTTGCCGGTGGTTAGATTAAAGATTGCTGTATATGTACAGTCAGTTGTACTGACTTGAATACAAGCACTTGGTGTCAGGTGGCTGGGTACATCATCTGCAAAGATAAAAAATTATGAAAGGTACACAACGCTGCAGTCTCTTCATTCTAATGATAACGCGTCACAAGGGCTGACCTACCTTTGGTGCTAACTGTGCAGTCAACAGGGGCCCAAGAAATAAAAGGGCCCCCTTCCACCTCCAAATATACATAAATGGGTGCATTATGATGAGCTATTGGACTGCAAAGAGCTTTACAGTATATACTTTTCTTGCACAGGGGCCCTGTTCTGTCTGTGTGCGCCCCTGACATGTCAGACCATAAGTGATCATATTCTGATATGCCATCACTTGCTGAAACTTGAATACCCCATTTATACAGTGGAGTGAAAAAGTGTTGCCCCCTTTCTGATTTCTTATTCTTTTGCATGTTTGTCACACTTAAATGTTTCAGATCACAAAGCAAATTTAAATATTAGACAAAGGTAACACAAGTAGCACAAAATGCAGTTTTTAAATGAAGGTCTTCATTGTTAAAAGAAAAAGAAATCCAAACCTACAGGACCCTGTGTCAAAAAGTGATCACCCCCCCCCCCTTTAAACATAAATTAACTTTGGGTTATCACATCTTTGGGAAGCTGGGTTCAATTTGCCTAGTCACACACAGGCCTGATTGCTGCCACATCTATTCTCAATCAAGTAATCACTTAAATAGGACCTGCCTGATAAAGTGAAGTAGATCAAAAGATACTCAAAGGCTAGCAGTGGTGAGGTAGATGATAGTAGTGGTGAGGTATGTGATAGCAGGGGTGAAGTAGATGTTAGCAGTGGTGAGAAACGTGATATCAGCAGTGAGGTAGATGATGGCATTGGTAAGGTAGATGATAGCAGTGGTGAGATACTTGATTGCAGTGGTGAGATATGTGGTAGCAGAGGTGAGATAGATGATAGCAGTGGTGAGATACGTGATAGCATCAGTGTGGTAGATGATGGCAGTGGTGAGGTAGATGATAGCAGTGTTGAGATACATGATAGCAGTAGTGTGATAGATGATGGCAGTGATGAGGTAGATGAAGGCAGCGATGAGGTAGATGATGGCAGTGATGAGGTAGATGATGGCAGTGATGAGGTAGATGATGCCAGTGATGAGGTATGTGATAGCAGTGGTGAGGTAGATGATAGCAGTGGTAAGATACCTGATAGCAGTAGTGAGATACATGATAGCAGTAGTGGTAGATGATGGCAATGGTGAGGTACATGATAGCAGTGGTGAGATACATGATAGCAGTAGTGGGATAGATGATGGCAGTGATGAGGTAGATGATGGCAGTGATGAGGTAGATGAAGGCAGAGATAAGGTGGATGATGGCAATGATGAGGTAGATGATGGCAATGATGAGGTAGATGATGGCAGTGATGAGGTAGATGATGGCAGTGAAGAGGTAGATGATGGCAGTGATGAGGTATGTGATAGCAGTGGTGAGGTAAATGATAGCAGTGGTGAGATACATGATAGCAGTACTAAGATAGATGATGGCAGTGATGAGGTAGATGATGGCAGTGGTGAGGTAGATGATGGCAGTGGTGAGGTAGATGATGGCAGTGATGAGGTAGATGATGGCAGTGATGAGGTAGATGATGGCAGTGATTAGGTATGTGATAGCTGTGGTGAGATACCTGATAGCAGTGGTGAGATATATGATAGCAGTAGTGAAATAGATGATGGCTGTGATTAGGTAGATGATGGCAGTGGTGAGGTAGATGATGGCAGTGGTGAGGTAGATGATGGCAGTGGTGAGGTAGATGATGGCAGTGGTGAGGTAGATGATGGCAGTGATGAGGTAGATGATGGCAGTGGTGAGGTAGTTGATAGCAGTGGTGAGATATGTGATAGCAGTAGTGAGATAGATGATGGCAGTGATGAGGTAGATGATGGCAGTGGTGAGGTAGATGATGGCAGTGATGAGGTAGATGTTGGCAGTGATGAGGTAGATGATGGCAGTGATGAGGTATTTGATAGCAGTGGTGAGGTAAATTATAGCAGTGGTGAGATGCATGATAGAAGTAGTGAGACAGATGATGGCAGTGATGAGGTAGATCATGGCAGTGGTGAGGTAGATGATGGCAGTGGTGAGGTAGATGATGGCAGTGGTGAGGTAGTTGATAGCAGTGGTGAGATATGTGATAGCATTGGTGAGGTAGATGATAGGAATGATGAGGTAGATAATAGCACAGGTTAAATATATGAATATATATAATTAGGAAAAGATTAAAAAAATTCTCAATGTGGAGAAGAATGAGAATATAGGAATAGAGAAAATGGGTATCATAAGATGAGACGTTTACATACAGATAGTTAGATATTTTAAGAGATACAAAATTACAAATTTTAATTGTGTCAGAAAGCAAACAATGAAGATAAACCAATGTTTCTTCCCCACATATGGTAACAGCAGGGTTACTTTTCCTCATTTACAGAAACAGATGTGTGGCAGCAGATAAACATCAACTGGCCCATCAAGCCTGCTCAATAGCTTATCTGTTCTTAGAGCTAGCCTACAGCCGCACACCTGACATATCAGCTAGAGATCCCATTAATGTCTTCTCAGCAGCAAACTGGTTCTCCAGGTTTCATCACTAATAGTGTACTGCACTATTATGTGAAGTGTAATCGTGGACTTGTGTTTTTCCTTGAGACCAAGACATCCTGCAAGGAATAATGAGCTCGTTCTGTATTTCAATTTTAGCACACTGTTCTCCATTACATATGCATATTGACCTAGCCTATTACTGTTCTCTGAAGAATTACGGAAGTCCTTTGTTGCCCATTACTCTGCATTCTTATATCCATTTAGAAAAATAACCAAAGCAAAAGGTGTGATAAAGCTGAATGCACCATTGTGAGCAACAGACATTTCTACTCCTGTGTTCAGATTAGCCAAATGAAGATCAATGTTTCTATAAATCTCAATGACATGTTAATGCAAACCTTAAAAAAGATAAAATGCCTTTTATCGCAGTCTTAGGAAAACCTAATAAAGATTTAACAGTCCATGAAGTCATGGAATATTCAAGGCTGTACTGTATGTTTGAGCTTCCTCCTCCATTAATTTGTTATACAGACTGGTTTCCTCATCGCAGGACACACAGATTATGCCATCAGCAAGTCAGTAGGATCATTAAGTTTTGCAGATATTTTCATATATAAAGGAATCACAATGTTTAGCATTTATAGTAAAATGGATCTAGTATTGTATATGACCTGTTGAGTATGTTCCACGGAAACTTTTGCAAGAACGATTGTTCGGTGTATATACCCATTTATGTCATATGAAAAGAGAATTAATTTATATATGTACTTTACTCGCTTATATAGCACCAATAATTTCCACATCACTTTACATACATCATCATAATTACTGTCATTGGGGCTCACAATCTAAATTCCCTATCAGTCTATTCAGTAGGACTATCAGCTGTGTATCCACCAGACTTCTGCACAACACAACTGATGGTCCCAACCCCATTTATAAGGCAAGAAATCCCACTTATTAAACCTGACAGGGCACACCTGTGAAGTGAAAACCATTTCCGGTGACTACCTCTTGAAGCTCATCAAGAGAATGCCAAGAGTGTGCAAAGCAGTCATCAAAGCAAAAGGTGGCTACTTTGAAGAACCAAGAATATAAGACATATTTTCAGTTGTTTCACGCTTTTTTGTTAAGTATATAATTCCACATGTGTTAATACATAGTTTTGATGCCTTCAGTGTGAATGTACAATTTTCATAGTCATGAAAATACAGAAAAATCTTTAAATGAGAAGGTGTGTCCAAACTTTTGGTCTGTACTTGTATGTTCAGCAGTGCTCTCTTCTATATCAGTGTTAGAGGAGGGCACCATCTGTCACATAGCACTGACTGATCACGTGGCCCTTATACAATCTTTATGATGGGATAAGAACTCATACAGCAAACAATCCAAACATCAGCCTGTAAATACTGGAAGCTATATATAGTGCCACTTATATTGTATTCACATACTAGTCAGGACTATGAGGTTTGGCTTTGTATTTTTTGGCCTAAGATTAGGCAGTCAATAAATTCATAAAACAACATTTGAATCATATTTTGAAAGTCCCTGTTCACATCATTTAAATGGTCTCCATTTGATGTGTATGCCAGGAAAAATTCCCAAAGTGACCTGCAATGTATACCACAGTATAGTCTACTTCTCTGTGTCACTACTATGTACATATTTTATGGCATACCAATGTATACCATACCGACGGAGGTCAATGTTGAGTTAATGGAACCATATGGAGACACTTGTTGGGAGCTTTTCCCGGGAACACACTTAAGGTGAAACTATTAATGTGATGGGATTATGGCCTAAGTTATTGCTATTAAGTTATGTTTGGAAATGAGTGTATCGATTCTTGGAACATCGAGTTTGTGTCAAATTTCCTGAAATTCATGATTTCAAGCAAATTCGAACATTCCGAGATTAAATTTGCATTTCACAAATGCTCCCTTCCTCAGAACCATTTCCCAGAATGCTGAAGCATCAGGGAGCGGACTAATGTATTTTTGCATTGCTGTGCTGGCCTCCCCATACTGCCCTGCAACTATGACATTTTACGGATTATAATACCTTGTAAATGGGGGTGGGGCAGTGCCAATCAATGGTCCCCATTGGAGCACAGTTTGTATTGACCCTTTGTTTCACTGTCACTACTAGAGATGAGCAGATTGATCTGCGGAGGTTTGAGTTCGAAACAAACTTTTTGAAGTTCACAGTTTCACATGAATTTGAACATTTTGAAATTCGATTCACTGTTTGCAAAAAAAAATCTTGCCTGGCACCATTTCCCTTACAGCTGAAGCATCTGAACAGGCTAACGTTATTTTGTGTTCCCATGATCGCTTGCAGGCATAATATCTTACGGAGTATCATACTTTGTACAATGGGGTCAGGACCTGGGCCATATGAGATCACCTGTTCCCAGCGGAGTGCATTTGTATGGCAGAGTCGTCTTCCATCTCCAGAGTCAAGTCAAGTCTCTCTCTCTCGTAGAGTGTAAGCTCTTATGGTCATCAGGGTCCTCTTTCTCTCCTGTAAAGTGTATGCTTCTATGGTCAGTGGAGTCTTCTCTCTCTCTTGCCTGTAAAGTGTAAGCTTTTATGGTCACTGGGATCCTCTCTCTCTCTCTTGCCTGTAAAGTGTAAGTTCTTTTGGTCAGTGGGGTCCTCTCTCTCACTCTCTCCTCTAAAGTGCATGCTCCTATGGTCAGTGGGGTCCTCTCTCACTCTCTCCTGTAAAGTGTAAGCTTACGGTCAGTGGGGTCCTCTCTCTCTCTTGCCTGTAAAGTGTAAGCTCCTATGGTCAGTGGGGTCCTCTCTCACTCTCTCCTGTAAAGTGTAAGCTCCTATGGCAGTGGAGCCCTCTCTCTCTCTTGCCTGTAAAGTGTAAGCTCCTATTGTCAGTGAGGTCCTCTCTCTCTCTTGCCTGTAAAGTGTAAGCTCCTATTGTCAGTGGAGTCGTCTCTCTCTCTTGCCTGTAAAGTGTAAGCTCCTATTGTCAATGGGGTCCTCTCTCTCTCTTGCCGGTAAAGTGTAAGCTCCTATTGTCAGTGGGGTCCTCTCTTTCTCTTGCCTGTAAAGTGTAAGCTCCTATGGTCAGTGGGGTCCTCTCTCTCTCTTGCCTGTAAAGTGTAAGCTCCTATTGTCAATGGGGTCCTCTCTCTCTCTTGCCTGTAAAGTGTAAGCTCCTATTGTCAGTGGGGTCCTCTCTCTCTCTTGCCTGTAAAGTGTAAGCTCCTATGGTCAGTGGGGTCCTCTCTCTCTCTTGCCTGTAAAGTGTAAGCTCCTATTGTCAATGGGGTCCTCTCTCTCTCTTGCCTGTAAAGTGTAAGCTCCTATGGTCAGTGGGGTCCTCTCTCTCTCTTGCCTGTAAAGTGTAAGCTTTTATTGTCAGCAGGGTTTTCTCTCTCCTCTTCCCCAAGTTTATTTTCCGAACAAATTATAAGCTTTCCAATATTGCGATTTGAGTGAAATATTTGCCACAAATTGAATTTTTGAGCAAAATTTTGCAAAGTCAGCGAATTTGAATTTCAAAAGGTTCACTCATATTCATTAAAAAAAAATAGTTTCTTGTAAATAATCAATGCATTGGTAATATCTGCTGCGGAATGACACCTGGATGTCACAATAAGACAATACTGAGATTATATATTATTCGTTAAACTGAATTATAATAATAAAGAATTTACATGATCGAGATGTTTTATATAGGTTGACTTCACTTGTTAAAGCAGGTTTTTCTTTATAGCTGTGTAATAGGGTGCCTTGGCCAGCATTGTAAGTACCTGATATCCACGTCTAACAGGAAAACTTCCTTTCATTTGCATGCCTGCAGCAAAGTCAAGCCCCATTACAAAGTGTTAATCAAACTTTCATGCATATTCATACTGCACGTCAGGTGCATGCGGCAGACTTCTTCAAGCAGACTGAGAAGTACAGATACGGTTTATTCTTATAATTAGTTTTTGCTGTACAAGAGATAATTGAATGTACTGCATTTCCAGAGGGGTCTTTTTTGATTTCATGCATTCTCTATGTCCTCTACTCCAAGAGAATAAGCTGAACAGAGAGGACACGGATCACATGGAAGTTTTCAGTAAGACTCTGGAGTGGAAACATATTACAATAAATGGGACCATTTGGTTCTGTGCCAAAATGTTTCCCATTACGATGGAACTGTGAGGCGATTCACTTGTTGGTTATTCTCATGCACCATTTTACAATATACTATAAAGATGAATATAATAGTAACCAATACGGGCAAAAATCCAGTAAGTGTGAAAGGTTTTACAGCCTCTGAGATATCCAGTACACTTACATATAATGTAATGGCTTACTATGTGAATGTAGAGAGGTCAGACTTCTAAAGTGTGGCATATGGAAGATATAAAATAAATACTTGTAAGTAGTTAGTGTAGGTCAGAAATGCGTTTAAAAAAACTAAGATGTTTTACTAATTAAACTCATAACAATTTCATAGTACACCTCTCTAGTAGTGATGAGCGAGCATGCTCGTTACTCGAAATTTATGAGCATGCTCGGGTGTTTTCCCAGTATCTTCAGCGTGCTCGGGTGTTATGTTTTAGTCACTCATGATTTGCGACTGTTTGACAGCTTTAATACATGTGAGGTATGCCTCTTTCTTAGGCATTCCTCACATGTATTAAAGCTGTCAAACAGTCGCAAATCATGAGCACGGAGTGACTAAAACATAACACCCGAGCACGCTGAAGATACTCGGCGAGCACCCAAGCATGCTCGCCAAAAGGGTTAACAGAACATGCTCGCTCATCCCTACTCTCCAGCAATTCTTTTACTTTTTGAAAATTAGCAAAAATAGGATCTGGTGAATGAGAAGGATCGTTTATAGTTATATCATAATTGTTTCATGATTTCATAGTCTTTAAGGTTGAAGGTAGACACAATTCCATCGAATTCAACTATTAAGCTAACATGTTGATTCAGAGGAAGGTAAAAAAAAACATGTGGCAGACTCTAATAGCTCCATGTTACGGGAAAAATTAATTCCCGACTCCCGAAATACGGCAATCAGACTGGATCCCTGGAACAACGTCCCATCACAGAATC
Organism: Phyllobates terribilis; assembly: GCF_046119375.1. Lineage (NCBI taxonomy): Eukaryota > Metazoa > Chordata > Amphibia > Anura > Dendrobatidae > Phyllobates > Phyllobates terribilis. The sequence goes on along the minus strand of NW_027362761.1, from coordinate 349,761,771 downwards.
TAGTTCCCATAAGCTGTAATATTATATTTTTTCAAATGTCTCTCCTTGAACTTTTGTAGTGAATCAACCATTACAACATCATGTGGCGGAGAGTTCCATAGTCTCACTGCTCTTACAGTAAAGAATCCGCGTCTGTGATTATGATTAAACCTTCTTTCCTCCAGACGTAGAGGAGTCCTCTTGTCATCATTGCAGGCCTGAGTTTAAAATGATCATTAGAAAGATCTCTACATTGTCCCTTCATATATTTGTACATTGTAATAGGATCTCCTCTAAGCCTTCGTTTTTCCAAACTAAATAACCCCAAGTTTTATAACCTGTCTTTGTATTGCAGACCACCCATTCCCTTAATAACCTTGGTCGCTTTTCTCTGCACCCGCTCTAGTTCAGCTACGTCTTTTCTATACACTGGACTTTGTGGTCAATGAACTGAAAGTAAATCTTAAAGTGGCCAGTTTTCGCTCTTATTTTATTCCTGCTGTTCCCCTTAATATTCAGTTTTTTTCTCCCTAAAAACGATACAGATTAATACTAAATAAAAGGGCTCATATCTCTAGAAAAATGTAATACTCAGAGAAGCTGTGGGAATAAAAATAACAGCAAAAATAATAAATAATAAGATAACAGCAAAAACTGTCCAATTTTGATTTGGGGTTGTCTTAAGATTGTTGTTCAGTAAAGCCCGGCTCTTCTTTCTCGCACATCCTGCTTGACTAGGGCGGTGTGCTCATGATTAATTGATTAATTGTCAGTTCTAACCAGCAGCATGGTTGTGCCTCTGGCCCGACTTGTGCACTCTCTCAAGCTGTTATATATGTCGGCTTTTCCTCTGCAGCCTCAGAACATTGGAGGGGAGCTGTAGCTGGCTAAATCTGCAATTCAATCAGAGCGGCACTTGCAGATTTTATAGCAAAAATCTTGTAAGCGCTGTAATCTCTTGTCTAGGAGACCGGCCACTGCTGCTAGACTGCAGTGGTGGCCTGTGACCAAAGCAACAAGCAGTACACAACATTAAAAATCAATCTGTTCTTCTAAAAAATGGAAAGGATTTTAATTAATAACCAGTACATTGCAAAGTTGCTTGTTTTTACATGCACTTTACAATTTTACTAATTTATAATGTTGAGAAAACTCATTTAAAAAGTGCTGCATTACTACATGTTGCACATGCTCAATCTTAACGTCTCCCTAAAAGTGGTAGTCCAACTTAATTAAATGTTTTACTAAGAGCTTACAATGGTCTAATTTAATTTCTGGACATCTATGGGTTGATTTATTTTCCTGTATGGATTGGATGAGTCGTTACTGACATCTGGTGAGAATTTCATGTCAGTAGCACCTTTAGAAATATATTTACTTAGGAAATTGGTGACGTGTTCAATACTTATTTCACCCACTGTATATATACTGACTCAGTCGAGTGGACTTATCATCCAGTTGAGTTTTAATAAAAGAAAGCTTAGCTCTTCCTTAAATTTCAAATACCAAATGAAGAGGAAGAATGTAAAATGTATTTTTTTATGTATTTATTACCTATTGTTTTATAGACCTAATATGTTTTGCAGTGCTCTACTTAGGTTGTCCACATATAGATCAGTCAGTATCCATTAAAGATCTTTAAAATATAAATTAATTTTCTTATTGTTAGCAAAATGGGGCCAATTTTGTGGGATGTAATTTTTGGAGTGCAGAAGGAAACTTTATGAAAGTAGCAAAACTATTTTCCTGAAATGAAATGCTGCGACATTTCCTGCTACAATTCCATATATATTTTTTTCTTTTCTTGATGGAAATAGTAAGTGTATCTTGTTGTGTTTACATGATATACACTGGACATACAGACGCACACATAAATGCAATATGTGTGCGTATGAAACCAGAATGATGTAGAATGTGTGTAATGAGATACAATAAATCAGCAAAGTGTATATAAATTAACAAATGTACTCCACCGAAATAACTGAACATAATTTCACTTGCTAGATATTGCCGAATAAATCTACCTGTCAGTGTTGGTATTAATATGATGCATATGTAACATTCCCCAGTCAATTCTATTTCTTATTGGATGTATGTATAGAGGCAGAAATCATTATGAATTGCTTTGTGCGTGTATCGTCTGCGGGATTCACAGGGGCTCACACCTTCGTTGTATTAGATAGTGTAGCACACTGTCACTTCCCAGGATAATTCTCAGGACTTGTGGGCATTAGATTACTATTACGCATAGCTTGTCAGGCTTTCAAATTAATTACTGTAACAATGGCAAGACTTACACATGATGTTAATCCAGTCATATCTTCACATTGAGTCTCAGCAAAAGGTATTACTAGACAAATTACTGCTGAATGTTAAATGTAGATTTATTCAGCCGGAGTTAATTATAATCTCTATTTAGTCTTCAGTGATACATTCTTGCCATACTTATTCTAGCAGAGGACATTAATTTTTATTCTTGTACAAAGGTGAATGTAATAATCTTGGATTAGACGATGGATTACTGTAATATGATTTTCCGTCAGAATTGCAATTTGCAGGGATCTGTTACTTTCTGTAAGTGGATTTTGGGACATATGATTACTGAGTAATATGGAAAAGCACTAAAAGGTCATTTAAAGAACTGCCAAACTGGGACCTATCAGATGTCTGAAGTAGAAGTGTGTTCATTGATTACAGCCGTTTGTACAAATGAGCTACAGTATGTAGTGAACCTGCACTTTACAACCACCATTGTAATATTAATAATAGTTTATAACCTTACCCAATTGTTACGTTATAAGACGGACCGCCAAAACCCTGTGTAAAAACACGTTTGCCAAAATAATAAAATAAATATACAAAGTGAGGCTCTGATTTGTATTTTGACGCATAACATGAAGGAATCCGCGGCACTATTTTGTCACAAATGTATTGGATTCTTGTGGGAATCCTGATGGACCCATTTAAAGTTTATATGGTCCATCACAGTACGTTTGAATCACGTAGAAAACTGATCTATCTCCACAGTCGTAGCTTTAAAATAAACAGTAGCCATGATGCCAGGGTCCACACCAATCCCATGACATCATTATACATCATACAGTTAAAATCAAAATGATACAACCCCCCATTACAGATTCGGTTTATTAGCAAAATTTCAAAACTTTATTCTGTTTTCAATAAACCAAACAATAACAATTTAAATGGGTCAACACAACAAACATAACAAGTGTTTTCTCCAAATTCAATACGAAATAGCACTTTTTTTATTAATAAGTTTTCTTGTTTTTTTCTAAGGTAAAGCAGTACAGGAAATATAACTCCAATAGTACAAGAACTGATAGAGGGTACAAAAAATGTTACATAATAACAAATTGTGTATCTAAATACAATGTAAGGTAATATCCAGGACACACTTACTCTCAGTGGGCTATTAATTGTCAACATATATACAAGTATGCAGAGTTTGTGTTGGACCAGAATCGAGGTTATGTCTGAATACAATGTAATTGTCAGACATCATAAATCGGATTTTGCTTGTCTAAAATCAGATAGCCAATTGCCTTCATCCACATCATTCTATACTACAAATGTATTTTATGTTTTGAACCCTAAAAGTAGGAGCAAGAGAGTGTAGGGTTTCAGCTCTGTGGTAGCCACTTTAATACACACAGTCACAAGGTTTTTGTATCAAAACAACATTAAGTTTATTGTCCATCATAAACTTTACAGCTCCAAAATAAAAACAGATTTTTGCCAGTACAAGTGAATAGCATAAACTGTCCTTTTTTCAGGCACAATGAAGCAATATGTAGCTGTCTCACCAATCTCAGTGTTCCATATGCTATGATTGGATGCTAATGTACCACCACACTCTTTGGAAGCTGGGTTATGAAAATCTTCTCTGCCCACAGCAGCCAATCGCAGCACAGCATCAAATAATCTCTAACCAATCTAATGACACCAAAATTATCCACCAAAGCTCAACGCAAAGAGGTCAAAGTATGGTGCAAGAAACAGTCCATGGAGTCAACGTTTGTGAAAAAACTGTACGTGATGGATTTTTTTCGATATTTTTATTGAGTTCAGCTATGAAAAGTATATAAAAATCACCTTTTACTTTTCAAACAATTTTACCTTTGCAGACATGTGTAATCATTACAATATAAATTCATTGTCAAGTTCAGTACCACTGCTGTGGCATTAGAGATACCATATTAACTTACTGATCACTAATTGATGCTTTCTTCTAGTCATTAGCTGTTTGCCTTCAGTTAACTCCACACTGCTACTATTTTTGAGTAATCTTTATATTTGTTAATTGAAATAGTTGTAAAGCAACAGAACTGGTATTAAAATAATAGAAAAATCCACACTACCGCTTCCACTACAGTGCAGAAAACAGCCTATAACACTGACTGCTTAAGTGCGTGAAAGTATATGTACATAAAATAAACAGTAAATGCGCTAATATGCACCAAATGAGATCTGCACAAGGTCTAAAATATAACGAAGACACAGTAAACAATCATATACAAGTATAGATAGATGTAGTGCCTACCTATAACTGTGGATAACCTTATGGATAATATGCTGGCTTAAGTAATTTCCTGGGTAGATGATGTCCAAATACCAATGGGTGATCTGCACACAAGATAAACCCTCTTGTTGTAAGGAGAAGTGATGTTTTGTCCATGGCACCCTGGCCGGGTTAATTTCATCTGCGTACCTTTAAAAGACTGTCATGCTGATTGGAGCTGTAATTCCTGAGGAAGGAGGACACTACTTCTGAAATGCATAGGATGTTTTTGGCTCACAGGAGATCCTGTAGTAATTGACATCACATTGCTTGAGCGCCAGTTTTGGATTGTAAGTCCTGGTAGCGCCCATCAGCTGGGGGGACATCACGGATGAAACATCACTTTTGGTTGCTACCAAATGATTTATCTTGTATGGAGATCACCCATTGATATTTGACCACCATCTACCCAGGGAATTGCTTACACCAGTATATTATCCCTAAGGTAACCCACAGGTGTTGGGAGCTTTCAAGGTCCATGTTACTTGCAGCAGAAGGTGGATGTTGAGAGGGATATTGAGTTGTCAGAGGTTGACAATCACAGTGATAATGACAACGATGCTGGCTGTGCTAACCAACTGTCATGGCGAGGTGTGAAAAATGAAACAACAGGGCCATCAGTCAGTCTTTTGAGCATGGCAAGCTGTATGTTGGAATGCTTGTAGGATGACTGGTGCATTGTTAGCATCAAGCACAGCATTACTGTTAGATAGCCATGCTTTCAGACACTCACTATTAACGCAAAATGAGGGAATTTTCTGAAAATGAGTCCAAATTGGAGTATTTGAGTAAGCTGTGTTCCCTGTTCTGCAAAGCTTTTGCAGAACAGAAGCCTGCTGACTGCACGGCTGAGCAGGCAATCCTTCTGCTCTCCAATGGATCCAACTCTCCTCTTCCAGTCAAAGTAGCAGCAACAGCCACAGTATATTTGAAATGATTTCCAGATGTTTTATCTGCCTCTGCGCCAACCTGATGCACTTTAGCAAACGAAAACAGCAGCTAAACAGCCAGTTACTGTCATACCTAGACTGCATCTTCTCTCCTGAAGATACGTTGATGCCTGAACCTACGTAGTTCTGGGTCAGCAGATTGGACCAGTGGCAAGAACTGGCCCAATTTACTATAGGTGTACTGTCTTATCCAGCCTCTATTCTACTGTCAGAGAAAGTATTCATCTCTGCCGGTGGCTTTGTCGCACCCAAGTGGACTAGAGTATCTATCGCAAGCATGGAAAACCTAACATTTGTCAAAATGGTTAGCACTGCAGCCTTGCAGCGCTGGAGGTCCTGGGTTCAAATCTCACCACAGACAACATCTGCAAGAAGTTTATATGTTCTCCCTGTGTTTGCATGCGTTTCCTCCAGATTCTCCGGTGTCCTCCCACACTCCAAAGATGTACTGATAGGGAATCTAGATTGTGAGCCCCAATGGGGACAGTGCCAATAATGTCTGTAATTCGCTGTGGAATTAATGGTGCTATATAAATGAGTAAAATAAATAAAAAAATAATCAGAAAAGAAATGGATCAGTTCTGACTTTCATTCACCTACGGCTGATGCCAAGCCAATGATTAGATCAAGTGTTCCATCTGCCTGCTTGTCCATTCTCTTCTACACTGTTCTGCTATCACCATTGCTGCTGGCCCACGCTCAGCTGTGCTTCTATTTCCTTTCCATAATGTTATCTTTACTATATTGCTACTAACGGTCTACTGTTGATGGCCCTACTCTGCCAGACATCGCTTTCTCTGCCCCCATCATATTTTTCTACTGTATGGCTTCTGCCACTGCCACTTCACAGCTACCCAAGTCACACATCTCCTGGCTACCAACTGTATTTTAGAGTTAAATGGGTGTACGCCCACACCCATGTCATACGCTTGTCCAGTGTTTTGTATAACTTTAGTGTACTCCTGCTGGGAAGTGTACCCACAAATATGAAAATACCAAAATAGAGATAAATTTTAATGACTTGTTGATAAGCCATTACTTCTTTAATTTGAAAACTGCTAACATGTTCCTGGTCCTTAATAAAAAAAAGATATAATTTTTGGACGGCTTGATGAAAAGCCTTGTGTCAAGAATATTGCAGCCCGGGAAGGTCACGCAGAACCACCCACTGTGATTTTTGTGTTGGACAGCTCTCTGCTGCCCCCTACCGTCCCTAAAATTGCACGATTGTAATCGCACTAATAGGCCGGTTATTGGAAAACTAACAGTGAGCGTATGGTATATACACCTCCGATTCCAATGCATGGAATATATGTATATACCCCCATATGGTCACTGCCAACTACACGATAACCCAAGAAAAATTATTAGATGCCACCACCAGTCGGGTTTTATACAGGCTGACTGGAGGCCTGGTAGGTAGCACAGCGAGGCGTGGCTTACAGAACAAAAGGAACAGAACTATAAAACTTTATTTTTAATCCAAAATGAGGTAGTGTTTATAAAAAATATACAAAAGATTTTACAAAGGGGACAAAACAACACAGCATATACAGTTACAGAAAATAAGGGATTAACAAAAGAACTTACTACGCCGCTCACAGAGATGAGTCAACTTAGTGGATGGAAGCAATCCGTTGAAAACGTCTGGTTAACGAGATCAAGCACACACTGAAATGTATCTTCAGCATTGAACACAGATCATAATTTGCCTTGATCTTTTATGAGCACCTGAATTACACCCACACCCCCCTCCCGTGATGACTTCACGTGGGCCGGGTTGTGGACTGTCCTTAGCCCTTCAGGATTTTATGAAAATCCCCACTTATGTGGTAACTCCTCTCCGATGATCGCATAAGTTTGAGATCGCCGCCATATTTTTTATTGAAATGTTACCGTTACCCAGAGACCAAACATGGCAGGACTGCTGTCAGCGATTGGTCCGTTATTAGGCAGGGGTTACAGTTAGGAAAAAATATGCTTCTTCCTCTATTAGCCGTGATGCTGAAAATGTATGTCCCATCACTATCGGATTTATACAAACTTCAATATTCAACATTTTCTTTCGGAGACATCCAGTCTATTGAAGGTGCAATATTTCCACTCCAGGGACAAAGGTGTCTAGTGTAAATGTATATAATTTCCCCTGAAAGGATAATGTATTTCCTGGGGACAAAAGGCTTCTTGCACTTCTGTGTCTATGTGTAAACACAGGTCCCTATTGTTGTCCAACCCTTTGAAAAGACGTCCCCTGGCTCAATTACCTGTCCAAACTATAACTCTTTGTCTATGCACAATGGACATCCTGCATTTTAATCAGGATTCCTCATTCCACCATATGTTAACTATGTGCTCCTATTATCAAAAGACGTTGGTAGATCGTAAGCTCTTGCTTCCTTACTGGAAATCCATGTGAGAGGAAAAAGGAGGGAGGGGGGTGCGTAAATGTGGCTTAATAGCAGTCAGACTCTGACTGTCAGCTATTTTTGCCCCTGCAATTTTGTATGGTGTTGAGATTTTAATATTTTCTATGACACCTTGTAATTGATCAGTCAGTCATTTTAAGAATAGTAAACTAAAAATCACTGGGTAGAATACTAAAGCTTACCTTGTACCGGTGCGGTTCGAAAAATGGTCCTGATACAGAAGCAGATGCTTGATCAGGCAGTCCACAGACAAATATGCAGGATATTCCTGCTTGATGTACTTGACACTCCGCAAGCCGTGTAGAGAGAGTGCTGGCCGGTCACGCCTGTGCTAACGCTAGCTTGAAAACATCTGCTGCCCTGTATTTGTGTGACGTCACTCTTTTGACATCACTGTGTGACGTCACTGTCAGCACTCTTTTGCACTGGAAGAAGAGCCCGTAGTTTGGTGACATCACACAGACAAAGGGCGGCAGATTTTTTCAAGCCAACGTTAGCACAGATGTGACCCGCCAACAATCTGCCTATACGGTTTGCGGAGTGTCAAGTACATCAAGCAGGAATATCCTGCAAATTTGTCCGTGAACTGCTGTATCAAGCATCAGCTTCTGTATCAGGACCATTTTTCGAACCCCACCTGTACAAGGTAAACTTTAGTGTTCTACCCAGTGATTTTTAGTGCGTACAACTTTCCCATTATTGTACTAACATTAGCCTATAACGCACTCTGGCAACAAGTACATTGGTACGCAACTTCTAACCACTGAACACTGAGGTAGTGCTAGTGGTAATTTTAAAGTTTTTACATTTCGTAAGAATAGTAAACTGTTGAAAATCCAAAAAAATTCTATTTTTTTTCACTCATATTTGAGAAGCCATTACATCTTCATTTTCAAAACAGCACATCTGTTTATGCTCCCTAAATAATGGGATAATTTTTGGATGACTTGACAAAAAGCTATTCCTTCTTTGTTTAGCATAAAGCAAAACGTTTGATACTCCTAAAACATGGATAATGTTTCCCCAACCCCTTGTGAAAAGGCCAACGTTTCTTCCATTTCCACAGCTTATGTATAAACAACAGCAAGGCCGGCATCTGCCTCCAAGTGGGGTAATTTTTGGACCATCTTTACAACTTAAGAAGCCTAAAAAGTCTGTTAGTGCAGAAGGTTGCTAGTTACCACTGGTTACTGTCCATTTTCTTTTAGCCATATATATTGAGGTCACTTGGACATTTCTGGACATTTCTATGACTGGGTTTGCAACAAAAAGCCTGAAAGGGCTTCAGTACAGTCCTAGGAGATCTCAGAGTGTTACACACAACTTTTCCAGGCAATTAGATGTTTTGTAAAATTGAGATTCATGGTAAATTGATTTGTTGCGAATCAATGCTTTTGGTAAAATCCGTAGAACCCTTGCAAACTAGATTTTCAAAAAATTTGGTTATCTCCAATTTTTGCCGATCCTTCTAAATTGGGCGAGATTTTCAGAATATTTAATGTGTATAGGGATAGTCTAACGATCCTCCACATCAGACATTGGTGGAAATGAGGTTGTGGTATAGTATGTTGGAATTCAACTTGCTCATCCTTTACCAGGAGATAAGCAGCTATAATAAGTGTCTAGCAACAGCTCTTCTCTCCCTTTATTACTATATAAACATGTATACTTGGCCAAGCTGGGCATGCATATTTATTGGTAGGGGGAGGAAATCTTGTGTGTATAGCTTGTTTTGCAGGTGCGTACATGTATTTAGAGTCTGTGTCTACGGAAATTGTAATAATGTAATATAAATTATCTTATTTTCCTGTTTTCCTATATTTTGGACAACCATTTCCTATTTACAAGATCCAATGCCAGCACATTTCTATATTTGAGAATACAGTATTACTGTTAGCTTCGTTGTTTTCCTTAGTGACAGAATGGCTTGTCGTAATGCCATAGACTGTTCCAAAAAAGGAACCAAATGTCTATCCACAGGGAGGGCATAATCCATTTAATATCTCTCCATGCGCACATGGTGCCCAGCAGAACTCATCCTTATGGAAGCTTTTTCCATATTTTCTTTCTTTTGATCTAGTTCATGGCTTTCTGATTATAATGAAATTGACTAAAGGCATACCATCTCCATGTAGTCAGTCCGAACTAATGTATCTTACAGAGACATAAATGACATGACAGCGCCCAGAAATTGATTGCACAGTTAGCGATGTTTGTTTCATCATATGTCTAAAATCGGAATAGGTTGAAGCTGAATTTTTTGATACATTGTAAAGTTATCCATGGATGGCTAGCTTCTATCTGCCCTACCATGACAATCCTATCTATAATTTGTAGAGCAGTTCCTATAATACCACAACCATGAAATAAATCTTTGATTCAAGTAACAGGGATGAAGAAAAACCTTTAATTGGGTTCATTCTGTTTTATTCTTCTCTATCATTTATAACTCTAGTTTTCTATCTAATGAGGATGTGTCGGATCTGCTAATATGTCTATTCGTAAATACTTCTAATTTAAATAAGTCTTAAAGCATTTTTAGAACATTGTGTGGTTTATTCCTTCTGTAAATGAATGAATGCAATGCTTGTCTCAATAGGACATTCCCCTACACAATTTAAATGCCACCATACAAATTAGACTAATGTCGGACGAACTCTAATGTGTATGGAGGCGCCGGCCAACTGATCATCTTGGGAGATATTGATCGGGCATGTCTATTTTGGACTGCCAATCACTTGTTCTAACAGAGATAAGTCGCTGGCTTTTTTTATAGAGAACACAGGAACGCTCACCCGAATGAGTACTCCTGTGTTTGGGAGAGGTGGCCATCATGGCAGCCAACTGACCGATTGGCCTAACCATCATTTGGCCGACAGCCATCTAATGTGTATGGTCGGCTTAATACTGTTGAATCAGTGTTAAGACTGTTAGTATATATAAAGATAAATCAAGAGGAATGGTAGCATTCAGTTGTCACAAACTGTATACATTTCCTGGAGGAGTAACAGAGGATGGACACAGTGAAGAATACTAAGAAAAGATGGACCAAAGGTGTTATGTAATGGGTAATAAATGTCATGAAAAATCTATGTACTTTTTAACATGGTAATTATATGTGCAAGTGCAAACAGCGAATCATAAAACTATCTTTTTGATAACATCATCAGGCATAAATCTTTTAATTACCACATACATCAATAACATCTAGACCGGACTCGATCATTGGTTGAGTATTGTTGTGTGTAGGTCCCATGGATGGCTGCATGTCTGAATGAATGACATATGTGTAATGCCTCATCCAGGCATCTGTTTTTCATGTACAACTGCTATCTGTGGTTTTCACGGGTAGCACTCCTACCTGTCATAGTCTATGGGGCCATTTACAAGCGAGTGGTTCGCGGAAGGTCGCGGAGACATGTCCGATTTGATTCGTAGGTCAGATAAAAATCAGCAATGCAATTATATGGGTCCATGAAAAAATCTGACCGCACTCGGATGTCATTTTCACAGACTGTCAGAAAGAAGAATGTGGAGAAAGTTTTCTTTTTCAACACAAGCGAGAGAAACCGATGACGCTCTGATCAAACACATCAAAATAATCCGTCCATTTTTCTTGTACGTGAGAAAAATGTACATTTGAATGAGGCCTTAGAAAGGCTCCCAGCACATATATCAAAGGTGTCTTTAGGCTACTATTATACGGACAGGCTAAAGGGATGTTCTTTTGGCATCTAATGGGCAGAATATAATGGGGATACCTTTTGTTTTCTGTATGGTAAAGCCTCTAAAGACTGTCCTTTTCCATACTAAAGTATCCAGTAAAAATTCATCAAACATTTTCTGATATGGGATCATCAGAGTGAAGGATGCCACTCCTGACAAACCATCAGAGTGAAGGATGCCACTCCTGACAAACCATCAGAGTGAAGGATGCCACTCCTGACAAACCATCAGAGTGAAGGATGCCACTCCTGACAAACCATCAGAGTGAAGGATGCCACTCCTGACAAACCATCAGAGTGAAGGATGCCACTCCCGACAAACCATCAGAGTGAAGGATGCCACTCCCGACAAACCATCAAAGTGAAGGATGCCACTCCTGACAAACCATCAAAGTGAAGGATGCCACTCCTGACAAACCATCAGAGTGAAGGATGCCACTCCTGACAAACCATCAGAGTGAAGGATTCCACTCCTGACAAACCATCAGAGTGAAGGATGCCACTCCTGACAAACCATCAGAGTGAAGGATGCCACTCCTGACAAACCATCAGAGTGAAGGATGCCACTCCTGACAAACCATCAGAGTGAAGGATGCCACTCCTGACAAACCATCAGAGTGAAGGATGCCACTCCTGACAAACCATCAGAGTGAAGGATGCCACTCCTGACAAACCATCAGAGTGAAGGATTCCACTCCTGACAAACCATCAGAGTGAAGGATGCCACTCCTGACAAACCATCAGAGTGAAGAATGCCACTCCCGACAAACCATCAGAGTGAAGGATGCCACTCCCGACAAACCATCAGAGTGAAGGATGCCACTCCCGACAAACCATCAGAGTGAAGGATGCCACTCCTGACAAACAATCAGAGTGAAGGATGCCACTCCCGACAAACCATCAGAGTGAAGGATGCCACTCCTGACAAACCATCAGAGTGAAGGATGCCACTCCTGACAAACCATCAGAATGAAGGATGCCACTCCTGACAAACCATCAGAGTGAAGGATGCCACTCCTGACAAACCATCAGAGTGAAGGATGCCAGTCCTGACAAACCATCAGAGTGAAGGATGCCACTCCTGACAAACCATCAGAGTGAAGGATGCCACTCCTGACAAACCATCAGAGTGAAGGATGCCACTCCTGACAAACCATCAGAGTGAAGGATGCCACTCCTGACAAACCATCAGAGTGAAGGATGCCAGTCCTGACAAACCATTAGAGTGAAGGATGCCACTCCTGACAAACCATCAGAGTGAAGGATGCCACTCCTGACAAACCATCAGAGTGAAGGATGCCACTCCTGACAAACCATCAGAGTGAAGGATGCCACTCCTGACAAACCATCAGAGTGAAGGATGCCACTCCCGACAAACCATCAGAGTGAAGGATGCCACTCCTGACAAACGTCACATGAGCATTGCAGAATGCAGTGATAAAAGAACCCTAAGGGTGCCATTTCTAAAAAGTATTAAAGTGTAGACCTTTTATTTGTGATCATTCTAACATTTTGCCATCTGAGCTGAATTCAAAGGTGAAATCTAGTCTATTTATTTATTTTACTTTCTTATATAGCACCATTAATTCCACAACTCGTTACAGACATCAGCATCATTGTCCCCATTGGGGCTCACAATCTACATTCCCTATCAGTATGTCTTTGGAGTGTGGAAGGAAAGCGGAGAACCCGGAGGAAACCCACACAAACACAGGGAGAACATACAAACTCCTTGCAGATGTTGTCCTTGGTGGGATTTGAACCCAGGACCCCAGCGCTGCAAAGCTGCAGTTCCAACAACTGAGCCAACATCCTGCCTACCAGTCAAAATGATTTTCTGATCTGTCATAGAAAGATGTGATTGCTATGAAAGCTGTCCATAGATTTCTGTTACTACTCAAAATTCTTTGTAAATTGGAAACAATTTGCATTTCTTCTTATTGCTTAGAATGTTGTGTCAAATTTGCAGAAGTCTCTGTGCAGTGCCAAAGGGGTTTGATTCTATAGAAAGCCTTTTTGTTTAGAATTCATTGATGGTTCACATAACTCGCCTAAAGGGAGTGTCAACACTTGAGGAATTTTTTGCCAAGTCCTGCAGCTTCATGGTTCCAGCAGTCGACACATGACCGCAGCTATGCAAGTAGAAAATTGAGAGAAATGGCTGAGACTCTGGTTGGCATGTGCCCTCAACCATGCAAATCACATACTGGAACTGGCAAGCAGAACTGAATCCTAATGGTGTATATATTACATACCGCTAGGGTTCAGCAAGATACAGGGCTTGTCAGAAATGTTCTCATGGGTCGACAATCCCTTTAACCGAGTCTCTGTTTCATTGCAAAACTTTTAAGAATTCTATTCTACAGAAATCACAGATCTGTCCATAGTATCCTAACTTCAAAGAGACTGTCCACTACTTTATCATTGATGACCTATCCTTTGGATAAGTCATCAATGTCTGATGGGTCGGTGTCCAACATCCGGCGACCCCGCCAATCAGCTGTTTTCTGTGTAGACGGTGGCAGCCGCCAGCCAGAAATGCTCAGTTGTGGAGCTGCTCCATCTTCTGATGCACATCCACCTCCTATTCAAATCAATAGGAGACAGTATCTCTATCAGACGACGGAGCAGCACCGCAATTGAGCATTCCCGGCCGGCATCCACCGCTGCCAAAACTGAGAACAGCTGATCGGCGGGGATGCCGTATCCTGACAGATCAGACATTGATGAGCTATCCTAAGGTTAGGTCATCAATGATAAAGTAGTGCGCAACTGCTTTAAGATTGATTGTTTGACTATGATGTTTTAAACTCTTCCTCTTCAAAAATGAGTTTAAAAAAAATTTGGTTGAAAGGACAGATAGATATTTGTACTTATAAAATGAAAATCTTATCCCAGGAATCTCTGCAAGACAACAAATAATAATGATTAACCCTCCGCTCTGCTATCGTCGCCTCTGGTGTGGCAGTTAACAATGCCCAATAAAAGTGATTTAATCACGCTGTACTGGCTTGTAGCGTAATATCCGATGCAATTGCTTTTATATATCATAGATCATATAAATTATGTTCATTAGAGAGATAGAAATGCAGAGCTATCTTCACACATTATAGATCACAATGAATTGTGTCAATAAAACAGCATTTCATTTCATGTCCAAGATGTATGGCTGATAGCATTGGGTAAATATACTTTGCTAAGATCCTCCGAATTTGAGATGCAGTGTGACAGCTCCGTACCCGAAGTATTCACTAATCCTTCTCAGCTTTGAGGAGCGTAGAAATGGGAAAGAGATAAAACGACGGGATCCAGATTTTAAAACAGTTTTAAAGCCGTCATATCTTTCGACTATTACATCTCTTTTCATTACAGTGCGCTTAGTGATAATATGTAAAATGAGACGCATTAAAAGGAAAAGTGCAGAAAAACATCATAAAAAGATTAAACTGAATTTGTGGATCATTTTTAAGGTGGGATGCGATATAAAATCTATGCATGTCGGGCAGGGCTGCAGGTCGCCCATTCCCGTCTTGTTTCAGTTCAGTATTACTAACAGCTCTTTACAAAGGCTGAGATTAAAAATGGTTATTTTTTTTGTCCAAAAACAGCTACAGAATTCATTATGGGTTTTGTATTAACAATTTCCATTGAATGGGGCTGCATTGCAATGTCAGGGACAGTATATGGACAAGATTTGTGCTGGTTCTAGTAAACCACATTGCTTAAAAGAAATCTGTAACCAGGCATTTGTTTGATGTAGGGGCAGAAACCCTGATTCCAGCAATGTGTCACTTACTGATCTACTTAGTGTAGTTTTTATAAAATCATTGTTTTATCAGCAGGAGATTATCACTAGAGGACTATTTGGTCTGCTGCTAAGTAGTCCTCTATATTCACGCACTCTGTATAACCCTGCCCCCACCACTGATTGGTAGCTTTCTGCCTATGCACAGTGTACGCAGAAAGCTGCCAATCAGTGATGTGGGCGGGGTTATACAGAGCTCAGCATTCAGAGAACTGCAAGATCTGCAGCAGAGAAAACAGGTTTTAATTAAAATCGCAGCACCCAGTAAAGTAAGTGATACATCAGTGGAATCAGGGTCTCTGCCCCTACATCATGCTGCTCTTAGATATGCTAGCAAAAACCTCATGACAGATTCCCTTTGAATAATATTTTTGATCTCGTAAAACACCGTTAAAAGTTAGTTTTAAAAAGTCTTAAAAATTAGAAGTAATAGCCATTCTTACCAACCCTGTGCAGCTCCTGTTCTTATGCTTAGATGGAACCAGTAAGTACAGACCAGTGGGGACGTAGTAAGCATGTGAACAGAAGTTATGCAGAACTAATGAAGGTGACTATTATTTCTTTTATTTTTAACCAGCCTAAAAGTTTTTATATAATTTTCATCTGCTGGAAAAGCTCTTTAAAGGGGTATTCCCATCTCCAAGATCCTATACCAGTATGCAGTAGGTGTAATAACAATAATATTAGCGACTACTTCCAATTAGAAATGTAGTGTAGTTCTTCTGATTTGCTATGGTGCTTACCCCATCTTCAGGGCAATGCAGTAACTTACTACTACTTACTACTATCCATGGTTACAAGCACTCATATAGTGACAGTTAGTTAGTTAGCTGTTAGTGGTGGTAACCATGGATACCTAATGTCCTGCAATACCTGCACATGGGGTAAGCGACAACGAATCAGAAGAACTATGCTGCATTTCTAATTGGAGATATTTGGTAATATTATTATTATTACACCTACTACATATTGGCATAGGATCTTGGAGATGGGAATAACCCTTTAAAGGTATCTCTTTATCTTCATAAAGCATTGTACGAACATCATTCTATTAAATGACAAAAACATCAATTTTCCTCCATTGAAGTTTGCTAACCTTAATATTCTATTTTTCTCCTTTACAGTGACAGAAAGTCGGGTGACAATGGACACTATACAGAGGTTCTCATCCGTCCCGGTGCATCTACCTGTGAGCTATCATGTTTGTAATTCTGAAGTTTCTTTCTTCCTTAAAGAAGCCAATCAAGACCTCATGAAAAACTCAAGCTTACAGTCCCGAACAGAACCACTTTTCATATACAAAGCCAAGGTGCCACCGGCAATAAATGCCACCTATGGACCCTACTCAGCAGAACAAACTGTGCCAAAAAATGTGATTATTACCTCAAGTACTTTCAGTTCTACCAACAGATTCACATTTAACTGGCAATTAAAATCCCACATCATAGAGAGCACTATATATTCTGACAAACCCAAAGTTCAGGCTTTGTTTTATATCACAGGAAAGGACTGGCAGGACTATCATCCATCAGAGATTTTACCATGCGTCAGAATGGTTGCTGTCTTAGAAAACCGTGAACTTTCTGCAAGCTGCCGACTGAAAGGACAGCTGGGGTTATGTGTAGCCGAGCTAGAGTTACTGCCTAGTTGGTTGGGTACTTCTCCTCCCACAGAGGGTCATGTATTCTCAGTTCCCCCACAAGGAATACCAGTTGAACTGCACTACGTTGTATATACCACCAACGAAGATGAAGAATGTTCTTCAGAGGAAACAAAATGGTCAAATAGAATTCAACCCAACAAGGACACTGACCAAAAAGTTTCAAGTGCAATGGAAAGATTTGGCAGCGTAATTGTATACCCAACCCAAGACACCATGAGAATGTCAGTGCTCCCACTGGATAACAACATACAGATCCAATACCCCCCGAGTCCAGTGAAAGTCGGAGACATCGTAACATTCTTTGTATCAGTGGCCGGAAGCTCCATGATCCATCAGTTCATGTTGAGGTATGTTGTGCGCTATGAAAAAAGCTATGTTTTATGTTCACCCTATAAGTCGTGTACATTGGCCATTGGAAAATTCAGGCATTAAATTACCAGGTCCAGAAGGATAACCCACCAAAACCTATATATTTTTTCGTATTGACCTAGCACACACATGTTGGCAATGTGGTATTCTTAGACTTTTATTTATTCAATCAATACTGCTCTGTAACAAATAATTAAAATCAAGCACAAATTCTTGAAGATGACCTACCACCATGCCTGACATGTCTGTTTTAGGAATTTACAATTTCTATGATTACCTATGAAATTAACTTTGTTTTTCTTAGAACTTTTCCCTCCGATAAATGTTTGAATTAATTGACAATTAGGTGTTATCATTCCACTTGTCAAATGGGAGTACAACATTGATTGGACAGTATGATACTGTGCAGGGGTGTACCCCCAACTGGTAAGGGCGCAGTAAGACGGCCGTTTAAATTGGACCGAGATTGGAATGCAGTGCACGGATGGCGGCTCTCCCGACCCGAGTTTTACCGCTGCGTAGAAATATATGAAGCTGTCACGCTGGGGTCGGGAGTGCCGTCGGCCAGCCCATACACTGCTTTTCCATCAATTTATATGGCCGCCTGACTGTGCCCTAACACCTAGTTATCAACTTATTTAAAAATTTCTATATGGAATAACAAAAGAATGGGCACAACATAAAGTTCTAATCATACAATTAAATAAAAATATTCTTGCATTCTTTTGTAATGATTCATACTGGAGTAGCAGAGTAAATGTTTGGGAAATGTATATGATTTTGACAAAAGAATAATGGTTACTAGGAGAAGATAACCATGTGTGCGTTGTTACTTATGACATATGATCATCAGCAGGAAAGTGGCTGAAACAAACAGAATTAGTCCTGTTATAACTGCTCGGATTAGAGAAAACTCATTTTCTAATAGTTTCCCCATTAGTTCCAATGCAGTGGCAGTGACCATTAGACTTATTAAAGGGGTTATCCAGAACTTAATTATGTTTTACAATGAGCCAAAAATCTAACAGGCAGGTAATTTCTAACTAGCTAGTAACTATGTGCCTGTTCTATCCGATGCCGTTCCTGCCGATGATTTGGCTGCTCCACGTCAACAGAAAAGCTCTTATTCTTCTGGGCTGCTCTGTCAACGGGGCGTAATTGCTGATGTCATGTTGATTGAGAGCTGGCTTCCTGCAATTAGGCAGAGGGGAGCCTGCTGTCAATCAGCATGTCATTGGCAGTCATGCCCCATCAGCAAAGCAGAGCGGAAGAGAAGGCGCTGCTCTGTCGATGTGACGTCAGCAGAAGCCACAGAGTCACCAGCAGGAGCAGTCAAGGACAGATATGCGTTGGGCAGAACATGCAGGAGTTAGCAACTAGGCTGATAGTAAAATAACAGTCCTGAATAAGCCCTTTAATGCAGGGCTCAGATGGTGACTTAGCTGAAGTCATCTCATGTATATGCTAGTTAGGGTATACCAGTGGCCATGCCAAGTGAACTAACAAATAATCAGTAGTACCTAAGAGGCTAACACCTCAGGAATTGGCAAAATGCTTTTTTTTTGCTTTTTAAAATTACTTTTCCATTTGTGAACTTTCAGTATTGGGTGGCGTTTACTACCTATAAATGGTAGACTGCTTTGAAACAAGCGCCTTAAATGAATCACGTTACAAGGACTCTGTGGTCACCTGATGGTTCTAAAAATGTCAGTTTGCGCTAGCCACTCCATTTACCAGAACCCATGGGCTGCCCTGGTCTTTACCCTTTAACCCTGGTACAAGGATCTTGACTTACACAGAGGCCCCCTACACTGGGTCCACAGAGTTGTCTGTGGTTCGGTGGTGCAAGCTGGCAAGAAGAATACTCAGGAAGCCGGGTCAGAAGCAGGAGGTATGGGTAGGTACAAAACCGAAGGCATGAGAATTTTCAGTAAACAAGCCAAAGTTAGATTCAGGAATATCCACTAAAATAGGAGCTGAGATACACACAAGAGCTAGTTGGGCTATAACTGCCAATGGGAGCTGATTCCCAGGGGTTTAAATAGTGAGCAGTCCCACCGAGGGCTGCCAGCAAGACGAAAGACAAACTAGCTTGGATTTAACCCCAAAGCTTCTGGACTAGCCAGAGCCACAAATCCCAGGAGTAATACAGGGCTACCAAATAGTCATCCTGCGTTGGACAACGTGGCAATAGGTGGGACAGGCACTGGCACAGATCTTACACTGCAGTGCACAAATTGGCCTTAGGTCTCCTGATCCTCAAGCTGATAATTTGGGTTAGGACACCCGAAACAGGTCAATGCTTTGACGTTCGTGTACAGACCATCAGGGGTGGACACATCATTGGAGCAACCTGTTCACCCGCACAGGGGCCCAATAAGTAAGGGGGCCATTTGCTACCTCCAAAGTAGGTGCAATTTTGCTTTATTGGATGCAAAGAGCCCAAATACTGTCCTTACAGAGGGACCCTCTTCTTCTTCTCTTGTGTCCTCCAGTGCAGACCATGAAATCCACTCTTCTGAAAAGTGAGAACTGAAAGTACTAAATATCCACTTTTGAATAGCTGAAGATGAAGACATAAATAGGCATAAAATCTAAACATATAAAATATTGAACCAAACAGACAAAATGTTTACACCCTGAAATTTCCCCGAGGCTTTTCCATTCATTATAATTGAAGCAGTTGTTTCTCAGAAGCCTGAAGTTTTGTGACAGCTCTTCAGGTTATTTAACCACTTCAAAGTCCTTCATAATGTGAGGAAACTGTTACAGCACAGTCCAGTTAAGCCCGAATCTGTCAGTGCTTTATTTTTATGATCGGTCACAGTTTTGCAGACAGTAATAGGATCGGATTAGCCAGTTTTAATTAGTTTCCTTTTCAAAAGATTCACTCATATTTTTCCTTCTTAATTTTTTTTCCATTTTGGCAGATCTAGCCAATTATCTTCAAACAAGTTTTCCTTCCATTAATGTTTTTTTTGTTTCATTTCGAATGACACAAGGACAGAAGCAAGGAGACAATGTTACACTGAGGTTGCACCCCATTGGCTTGCTTCATTAGCAGAAAATCTTATATTACAAGACGAGGCTCTGCCTTTCCATCTGAGTTAGGTTTTACTTCATACCAGATCCTCGTCTTTCTTCATGAGCCATCTCACTTGGCTTCTCACTTCTTCTGTATATAGCATTGTTTTTTATTTGCGGTAAACTTGACCTGATTTTATTCAATTCTGGGTTTATTCCATCAATTCATTTCTTACTTGTCTGCGCAGAATTACTGTAAAAGGACCAATAGATAGATGTAAAAACATGGTGACATTGAAATACGCTGTATATAGAGTTTTAAAATCGATGTTCTACTTTTAGATAAAGCTTAAGAAATATATAATTTTAATGGATTTAGCATATATATGCTACAAAAAAAATAATGGCCACCAAGGTGAGTATATCTGTGCATATATGGAAGAGCCTGGATGACAATATATTAAGGCTGCACCATTCTACAACTAAGACTATAGTTACACATCCATGGGAATGTTACCATCTGTGACAAATGAACAAGTTTTTTTTCTGTTCTTTTTTTTTCCACTAATGGAGTGACTTTGTTCCCAAGCCAATATAAAGACCCCTGGAAGGTCACATGTTTTTTTACAAATTTATCATTAAAGGGGTATTCCCATTTCCAAGGTCCTATCCCAATATGTAGTAGGTGTAATAATAATAATATTATCAAATACCTCCAATTAGAAATGTAGTATGGTTCTTCTGATTCGCTATGTCACTTACCCCATCTACAGGGCACTGCAATAGCTTAGATATCCATGGTTACAACCACTCATATATTGACAGTTAGTTAGATACCTAAGCTACTCCAATGTCCTGCACATGGGGTAAGCAACATAGCTAATCAGAAGAACGCTTCTACATTTCTAATTGGAGGTATTTGTTAATATTATTATTGTTACACCTACTACATATTGGGATAGGATCTTGGAAATAGGAATACCCCTTTAAGCAACGGATCCAGTGGAAGCAAAATGGAAGCAAATTGGAAGTATTCAGATCTCATCCATGTGTCATGGATCCCGAGTCTGATTTGCAAAATGGACCAAAATAGGAACTCTCATGGATACCACACTGAGGTCTATGATTTTCTCAGATGCATGAATAGATCCATTTAAGTGTATGGGTCCTTGTGCTTTCTGATAAAAAAATCAAACAGCGCTCTCATGTATCACTCGGATATGTGAATGCAGCCTTAGAGCACTACAGTCTCAGATCACTGCTGATCAGGCTCCATTCGCATTGTTCTGGTGTGTACATGTACTTTAAGGGGTGTATATTGGTCAGTATTTTGCATCAGTATTTGTAACTGAAAAAGGATCAGGAACAAAATCCATTTATTATACTTTCTGTCTGTAGGTTCTTACTCCTGGTTTTGGCTTAGAAATACTGATGCAAAATACTTACCAAAATTTGTTCATGTGAAAGTGGCCATAGTGATTACTATTGACTAAAGGAAAGTAATAAAATAAAGTTGTAGCCACAATGAGGTACACTACCTTGGAGAATGTTCAGTTCTCATGTATGGGACATCAGCTGTGGGCTTTTTTTTTTCTTAGCTTAAACGATTATTTTTGCTCTTCTCCACTTCCACATTGGGAGGGGAGTGGTGTTGGGTATGTCACGTCTACTGGTACCTGCCAGGACATTGGGCTCTTGTCTAAATCTAATGAATAAGATAGGTGCACGATACCTGCCAATCAGATACCTGTGACTTCACCAGCTCCGCTCCCCTCCCGATATGGAAGTGAGCAAAGCATGAAACTGTATATAGTCCCAAAGGGTCATTTAACCACGCCTTCATTTTCTGTAAAAAGTTCTATGTATAACTGTAAGCTTTATTAGATATAACTAGTGATGAGCAAGCATGCTCGTTACTCGAGATTTATGAGCATGCTCAGGTGTTTTCCAAGTATCTTCGGCGTGCTCGGGTGTTATGTTTTAGTCAATCTGTGTGCATGATTTGCGACTGTTTGACAGCTTTAATACATGTGAGGAATGCCTGTTTCTTAGGCATTCCTCACATATATTAAAGCTGTCAAACAGTCGCAAATCATGAGCAGGAGTGACTGAAACATAACACCTGAGCATTCTGAAGATATTCGGCGAGCACCCGAGCATGCTCGCCGAAAGGGTTAACAGTACATACTCACTCATCACTAGGCAGAGTATCCGCTATAGTATATCAAACACCACATATGGTCCTCCATCCATACTTATCTTTCTTATTATGTAGCCAGTTAGCAAGTTGATGAAAGAAAGGGAACAGTTTTGCTGGAGCTAGTTTACATGATATTCACTCCTGCAGAGATGAATACCAATTGGAGATATTCAGTGGCTGTTGTCGAGTTCAAAAGGAAAATTGCCCCTAAGTTATTTCTTTGAAGAGTTTCTCATCAGCCCCCTACACCACTGTCCCATAGTATATCACATGCAATATTCTAGCCCTGTGATTTTTCCAGAATTTATCATGCTGGGGTTTGATTTATCCTGGCTATCTTTTTGCTCTGCTTCCAATTAAACTTATTTATTTCAACATGTCTTTTTCATATGATACATTATAGCTCCTAAAATGGGTACAATTGGAGATTAAATTTTAATGTTATAAAATACTTTAAACATTTCCTAAGGAGTTTACATATTATTTTGTTTTTTTAAGCAGCATGAATATGTTAGTTGCCAGTTGCCACATAAAATAGCTTAGAATAGTTCTTCAGACACACTGTGCCTCAAATTTTTCAGAAAACAGGTATCAATGTTGGCCAAAGTAATCCATAAAATGTCAGCTTTTATTTTCTAGTGGATAATTTTGCTTGGATTCTGACAAGGGTTCGTTCAATTTTGTCATATTTTATTTTCATTCCCCTGCCCCCAATTTTATATCTTTTCACAACTTTAGTTTTTGTAGTTTTTAAACATACATGAAATGGTTTTGGTAAATATAATTATTTGCAAACAATGCAGTGAGAAGCATCTGAAAAGCTAGTGAGCAAGTATTATAATAAAAGGTTAATACCCATTGCATAAATCCAGGGCTGTACCTCGACCCAAATCCCCAAATCGCGTTTCACGTTCGTCGCTTCCTCAGGGAGTGTGGCTAAGTATGATAATTGTCCGCCATCTATATCAGCCCGTTCTGGTCCCAAGACTAGCATGCACCAAATCAACCACCATTATTAGCTGCTATTTTAAATGAAAGAGGATGTTACCAATGTGAGACATGTAGATCAGAAGAACATAGAGCGGATATTACACATCACACTGGTAATGCCTCCTATTATTTAGAATAACCTCTGGAGGCAGATTCTGAGTGAGATCAGTGTCCGGCTCATATCCTGGAACACCTCATTTTCATCTGAAGAAAAATGTGAATTTCTCTTGAATAAGACATCAGATCACAGATATCAAGGTATCATTTTATTCAACTTTTTATTACTGACGTACCCATGTAGGAGGAAGCCACAAAGAAAAATATATATCAGGGGTCAACAGACCAAGACCAAAAAAGAAAAATCCCCTAAAAACAATAGTCCTTTATTTAACAATTTAAAATACCAATATAGATCTACTTCTTTACTCTTGACGGGTGCTTTCAGTACAACAGGATGCCGTTTGGTCTACAGGGAGCCCCAGCCACCTTCCAGAGGCCCATGGACCGGATCCTAGTTTCTCACAAAAAGTGCACTGCCGCTTATCTGGACATCATTGTGATCTTCAGCAGTGGAAGCAGGGGAAGTCACCTGCAGAAGGTCCAGGAGGTACTGGATGCGCTGAGGGAGGCAGGGTTTACGATAAACCTAAATAAGTGCTCCATAGGACAAAATAGGCAAAATATTTGGGCTATGTAGTCGGAAGGGGCGAAATCAAGCCACAAGTGAATAAGATAGAGGCAATCCAGAATTGGCCTCAACAGGTCTCCAAGAAACAGGTATAGGCGTTTCTAGGAATTATAGGGTACTATCGCCGATTTATCCCGAATTTTGCCATGTTAGCCGCACCCCTGATGACGTTCTTAGGGGCCCAAAGACGTCGATGGCCAAATGGTCTTCTGAAGCCAAGATGACATTGCAGGAATTGAAGTTCGCCTTTTGTAAACAGCCGGTGTTGATCGCATCGGACTTCAGTAAGTTAACATGGAGGAACATCCCATCCCGTACTTGAGCCGAAAACTCTCTAACTGTGAGAAAAACTATGCCATCGTGGAAAAAGAGTGCCTGGCCATCAAGTGGGAAATTGACACCCTGAGGTACTGCCTTTTACGCTGGAAATTCAGGCTAGTGTCAGATCATGCATCCCTCCAGGATTTTAGTTTTCGTGTGGAGCCAGGCTCGGGAAGCTACATGGTAATGCAGATGCCCTGTCTAGACTTTCCTGTTTGGTAACTGAGGGTGCCAAATCCTCCGGCTTTGGGCAGAGGGGGGAGATATGTGACAAAGTCACTGGCAAAGTACTGGAGGTGAGGTATGTTTCACTGAGGCTATTAGCTACAGTGATTTGAAACCCAAACGTTTTTGCTCCAGCACAGTAAGTGTTGAGATGGGTTAAGCAGCATCCATAGAGCGGGTGGCAGATTGTTCTCCCTGTCTCCACCCAAGGGTGTGGTTTAGGGTTTAAATTGATGGTTTGCTGAGACTCCAGAGAGAGGAGCTTATGTTTTGTGCTAACCTGAACTGTGTGTTTTGCTAACCCTGGGTGGCTGGACCCCTGCCGATGTAAGGATTATGCTGTACATTTTCTTTGGTTTTGCCGTTATGCCAGAAGGGCTGTGTTTATTTTTATGAACTCTAAATTGGTTTATGCCGTCTTTTAATAAATCAATAATAAACTTAAAGAGAAAGCGTTCCATGTCTACCTCCGTGTGCAGCCGAGTGAGCCGGTCTACCACAAAAATCGTGCAAATTAAACACGTGCCAAAACAACAATAAATAATAAACGATTAAATAATGTCCTAAGTATATTGCACTTTCCCAAGGCCACTGAACAATTGTCCAGAACTTGTGATACCCACCTCTATGGCGGGTGACGCTTTCTTTGACCGATGGCATGCATTTGCGTTCCACTGATTAACATCACGGGACCCGATGGGAGGGGTGGAGTATGTCTGCAGACCGTTAGGACGCATTTTTGTTTCATAGGCTAACAGCAGGTAGTTTCAAGGTTGTGAGTGATTGTTATAGTTATTTAAGGGGCACAGACCTGCTGCCTGGAGCTTACAGCATTGATCCTGTGTCCCGTAGTAATTTCTCAATGATAGTACCTGTGTCTGCAAGTCTGAATCTTTGATCACTTTAAAGTTCCCTGATGAAAGGTGTTGGGACAGAACAGTGCCCTCTGATGGGATAAGTGCCAAAAATCTTTTCTGAGCATGTATATTGCACTTATAAAACTGTTTACCCTAGACGCCAGTATTGTAGCAAGGGGGCAGTAGTTACCTATTGAGGTTATCCATAGGCCTTGGGCTTGTGCAATACATTATTGGAGTGATTAGACTATTACTAATAGTGCATACAAGTATTTATACTGCAGAATCTGTGAATGTGGAATTATGAATTGTTTTGTTACGGGTCTGGGTGGTGGAACTACTGTGCCGTGGTACAAGGAGGGACCAGAGGGACGTAACTAGGGACCTACTCGGACCGACCTTGACTATACAGCAGCTTAGTCGACTCTGTGAACCAAGGAGGGACCGGGAAGGTGGACCAGGTGCTACTCTGGGACCGACATCGTGTGAGAGCAGGCAACTCCCACGAGACTGACAGCAGTCACTAACTGGCACGGTAGATAGGCTGGTGGGTAGGCATGGCTGGTAAGCAGTTAGACAGGCTCGGCTGGCAGGCGGGCTGGTGAGTACAGCTTGATGGACCGGCAGGTGGATCCGGCTGATAGACAGGTGGCGGGCACGGCAGATAGACAAGCTGGCGGGCACGGCTGATAGGCTGGCGGGCAACACTGGGACCTCAGGGCTGGAGAGAGTATTTAAACAGACAAACTACAACATTGCACAGGCACCTCTGTTTTTGGGGAGGTGCCTTAAATAGCACATGTCCTCCGGCCAGTGGCCAGGGACATTTTAGGATGGCGCGCGTGGAAGCCGGGAGCCTGCGTGTGCCCTAAGCACAGCGCCCGGGGATCTGTGCGCGGTGCTTGCACGCCTGGCAGGCACAGCATAGGAGCCAGGAGAAGGAGCGGTGGGTGCGGGACTGGGCCCACAGCAGTAAGGGAATCAGCGTCTCTGCCGGACAGGAGGCAGAGACGCCAACGCTACATGTTTCCTATGTATGTCATATTCCTTCACAGCTTCTTTATGGGCATTAGAAGTGGGTATTACAAATACTGGACAATGTTCAGGGGCCTTGGGAAAGTGCAATATATTTTGGATATTATTAAATCATTGTTGTTTTGGCTCGTGTTTAATTGCACGATTTTGGTAATAGGGTGTACAACAGGGTTTATAAGGGCCAGCTAACGGTGAGTGGAGGCGCCATATCGCATATTTAGGGTGCCAACCACCGTAGCGACGTAGGGAAAATTGATATAGGGTGAATATAGGGACAGTAATTTCTTATTTCTGGTTCCGGTAAACCCCTACTGTTAGACCTATCAGTGTGCAACACATAATTGACATTTATATTTCTAATTGGGAGTGTAAACCAATATATTGGCATTTTAAATTGATAAATAAAGGACTATTGTTTGTAGGGGATTTTTCTTTTTTGATTTTGGTCTGCCTGCCCAAATAGACAGCTTAGGAGGGTGAAGACTACTGACAGATTCCCTTTAAGCTTAGGTGTTAGATAGATTTTTCAAAATACTGTAGAAGTCTAATGTCATTTTCTTTCTAAATAACGTATTAGTCAAGTGATAATCCTCACATATTTATGCTTTCATGTAAAAGTCATAAGGTTGTGATTTATGATAAAAATTCAGATGCTTCCAACTGTCTGAAAGGGCAAATACAGTACCTCCAGCCAAAAAAGAAATCTTCCCTGGTCTAGTGAATTCTTCCTGTGCAGTAACTAAGTGATGTCTTTCAGTTTAAAACTAGTGTTGAGCGAGTATGTTCTGTCCGAGTATGCTCGGGCCGAGCTCCGAGTATTTATAGCTACTCGGTGATATGGTTGAATCGGTTGAATAGACATTCCTCACATGTAATAAAGCTGTCAAACAGTTGCAAATCATGCACACGGGAGCGATTTAACCTTATCACCGAGCAGCTATAAATACTCGGAGCTCGGCCTGAGCGTATTCGGCGAAAGGATTAATAGAACATACTCGCTCAACACTATTTAAAAAGTATCTATGTGCTATGAAGACTACTTCTACGTAAAATGATGAAGTAAAACCCAAATTATAAAGTAAGAAGTGGTTGTCTTGTTGAAGACAGTGATTGAGGGTTCTTTAGTTTACTGATCTGTTGGGCTCACTTTTGCTACCCCTCACATTCCTGTATATCTATAGGCTATCAACAATGAATGCTGTAACTGAACTTGCCAGGACATTTTTACTGGGCAAACCATGGGCAACATGAATCGGTGAAAGGCTCCATCATTGCAGGCATTAATGCTTTGCTCATAAATGCACCTTACTGAAAAAAACTAAAATAGTTTAGAAGGAGCTGGGGACATTTCTCATTGCACAGCTTGGTTTGATTGATAGATCTGTGTGTATTTGTCCCCAATTCCTCAACATGAAGCTTACAGGTATTACAGTATCTGTAGTAATGTATGAATTAAGCTGTCCTTGAGATAACTGTTGGTAAAACTTCTGTTTGGCAGACAGCTATCTTCTCTGGACTCCCCAATAAATATGAGCGTTGGCCGAGTGTTCACATGTTCTCAACAAGAAGAGAGGAAAATGCTGCTGCCACACTCCTTTGGCAGTGGCTTAGCTCTGATGAAAACAAAATGGCTGTTGAAATTCTACTGGCCCAATCATTCTCATCCCCCAACACCATCTGTTGGGGGAGAGTTGTTAGGCAGCCATATTCTTCAGATGGTCTGTAAGTCCCACTAATATAGGCACACTTTGACGACTTTCATATAATTTGTCTGGGTAGCTTTACTTGACTAGCTACATTCAAATACTGTCAATACTTGTCATGGTTTCATACATGTCAAGTACATAGCCCATCCTTTCCCTTTGACAGCAGCAATTTGAGACAGTTTAGCCTCTGGCTAAACCAAGGTCTATGCTGGGTATGATAATAAAACCGAGAATGATATTATAGTCCACCTGCGCTCAGGGGTGGATTAAGAGTAATCAGGGCCCCGGGCAGTTTAGAAGGCGTGGGCCCCCCCAGATACCGGACGTATCACTTGACATGTCACATGATCCCATTTGATAGATCATGTGATAGGTCATGTTAGTAACACACGCAAATTTTTCTCTCTACAGCGCCATACATAATAGAGCAGGGGTGAGAGACCGTGACTGTTCTTGAGTAGAGATGAGCGTTGTTCTACTCGAACTGTTCGCCAATCTCAAATTCGAGCTGTTTTGGGCGGTGTTCGAGCCGTTCGGCGAACACGAACAATTTGAGAAAAATTCGGCTGTTCGAGGTTATGTTCGATAACTGTTCGTGCACCAAAATCATAACTGGATTTTTTCTCAGTAATGATGAAAATTAATGTTAATACGCAGTTTGAGTGTACAGCGGGGTGGGGGGAGGGGCAGGGGATGGATCTCTGCAGGAACAATGAAGATCTCCATTTTTTTTTCTCTTTCCCGCATTTACAGTGGGGAGGTGCAATCTGTCAGCCTATCAGCAGCGCACACACGGAGCGAAGTGCTTTTTTTCACACAAGCAAGGGCATGTGTCATTGGCAGTGTATGTCACATGTCCTTGCCCTATAAGACCAAGCCATTTTCCCCGTCGCCACCATTTTCTCACTGCTGCAGCTGCGTGTTAGACGGCACCGCTGTTGCTGTGTGCGCTATACCTTGTTAATTTCAAGCCAATTTTCGCACAAATATACAGATAGCTTGGGAGTAGGGAATAGTTGTGATTGCAGCCCTTTTAAGGACTAGGTTACAGCATTTCCTACGACTTTTATCAGGGAGGTCTGTGCTCTTAAATAGATAGGTTGTGGGAGTAAAGACTAATTGTAATTGGAGTCCTTTTCAGGACTAGGTTACATGAGTTCCTATCAGTTTTTGCCAGGCAGGTCTGTGCCAGTGCTGTGCAAGTTTTTTTCACAGCATTTGGCTGAATCTAGCAAAGCTAATCCTTTTTGGCCTATTGCAGAGTGTGTTAGTCAGTGGAGTAGCCTATCTGTGTTGCAAGATATACCACCTGTGTATAGAATACCAATTTTTTTACTGCACCTAGTGAAGTAAAATCTTTTGGGCATAGCATCATTCTATTAGTCCATCTATACTGACCTCCATCAGGTTGCAAATTAAAACTAATTTTTATCTGCATCTACAGTACCTCTGAAAAAATATTTGGGCTTCTAGCAGTGTGTGGGACTTGTTCTATTAGTCCATCTATACTGACCTCCATCAGGTTGCAAACTGAATATATTTTTTTCTGCATCTACCTCTGAAAAAATATTGGGCTTCTAGCTGTGTGTGGGTCTTGTTCTATTAATCCATCTATACTGACCTCCATCAGGTTGCAAACTGAATATATTTTTTTCTGCATCTACCTCTGAAAAAATATTTGGCCTTCTAGTAGTGTGTCGGACTTTCTCTATTAGTCCATCTATACTGACCTCCATCAGGTTGCAAATTAAAACTAATTTTTATCTGCATCCACAGTACCTCTGAAAAAATATTTGGCCTTCTAGTAGTGTGTCGGACTTTCTCTATTAGTCCATCTATACTGACCTCCATCAGGTTGCAAATTAAAACTAATTTTTATCTGCATCTACAGTACCTCTGAAAAAATATTTGGGCTTCTAGCTGTGTGTGGGACTTGTTGTATTAGTCCATCTATACTGACCTCCATCAGGTTGCAAACTGAATATATTTTTTTCTGCATCTACATCTGAAAAAATATTTGGCCTTCTAGTAGTGTGTCGGACTTTCTCTATTAGTCCATCTATACTGACCTCCATCAGGTTGCAAATTAAAACTAATTTTTATCTGCATCTACAGTACCTCTGAAAAAATATTTGGGCTTCTAGCTGTGTGCGGGACTTGTTGTATTAGTCCATCTATACTGACCTCCATCAGGTTGCAAACTGAATATATTTTTTTCTGCATCTACCTCTGAAAAAATATTTGGCCTTCTAGTAGTGTGTCGGACTTTCTCTATTAGTCCATCTATACTGACCTCCATCAGGTTGCAAATTAAAACTAATTTTTATCTGCATCTACAGTACCTCTGAAAAAATATTTGGGCTTCTAGCAGTGTGTGGGACTTGTTCTATTAGTCCATCTATACTGACCTCCATCAGGTTGCAAACTGAATATATTTTTTTCTGCATCTACCTCTGAAAAAATATTGGGCTTCTAGCTGTGTGTGGGTCTTGTTCTATTAATCCATCTATACTGACCTCCATCAGGTTGCAAACTGAATATATTTTTTTCTGCATCTACCTCTGAAAAAATATTTGGCCTTCTAGTAGTGTGTCGGACTTTCTCTATTAGTCCATCTATACTGACCTCCATCAGGTTGCAAATTAAAACTAATTTTTATCTGCATCTACAGTACCTCTGAAAAAATATTTGGGCTTCTAGCAGTGTGTGGGACTTGTTCTATTAGTCCATCTATACTGACCTCCATCAGGTTGCAAACTGAATATAGTTTTTTCTGCATCTACCTCTGAAAAAATATTTGGCCTTCTAGTAGTGTGTCGGACTTTCTCTATTGGTCCATCTATACTGACCTCCATCAGGTTGCAAACTGAATATAATTTTTTTCTGCATCTAGCTCTGAAATAATATTTGGCCTTCTAGTAGTGTGTCGGACTTTCTCTATTAGTCCATCTATACTGACCTCCATCAGGTTGCAAATTAAAATTAATTTTTATCTGCATCTACAGTACCTCTGAAAAAATATTTGGGCTTCTAGCAGTGTGTGGGACTTGTTCTATTAGTCCATCTATACTGACCTCCATCAGGTTGCAAACTGAATATATTTTTTTCTGCATCTACCTCTGAAAAAATATTGGGCTTCTAGCTGTGTGTGGGTCTTGTTCTATTAATCCATCTATACTGACCTCCATCAGGTTGCAAACTGAATATAATTTTTTTCTGCATCTAGCTCTGAAAAAATATTTGGCCTTCTAGTAGTGTGTCGGACTTTCTCTATTAGTCCATCTATACTGACCTCCATCAGGTTGCAAATTAAAACTAATTTTTATCTGCATCTACAGTACCTCTGAAAAAATATTTGGGCTTCTAGCTGTGTGTGGGACTTGTTGTATTAGTCCATCTATACTGACATCCATCAGGTTGCAAACTGAATATATTTTTTTCTGCATCTACCTCTGAAAAAATATTTGGCCTTCTAGTAGTGTGTCGGACTTTCTCTATTAGTCCATCTATACTGACCTCCATCAGGTTGCAAATTAAAACTAATTTTTATCTGCATCTACAGTACCTCTGAAAAAATATTTGGGCTTCTAGCTGTGTGTGGGACTTGTTCTATTAGTCCATCTATACTGACCTCCATCAGGTTGCAAACTGAATATAGTTTTTTCTGCATCTACCTCTGAAAAAATATTGGGCTTCTAGCTGTGTGTTGGTCTTGTTCTATTAATCCATCTATACTGACCTCCATCAGGTTGCAAACTGAATATATTTTTTTCTGCATCTACCTCTGAAAAAATATTTGGCCTTCTAGTAGTGTGTCGGACTTTCTCTATTAGTCCATCTATACTGACCTCCATCAGGTTGCAAACTGAATATAATTTTTTTCTGCATCTAGCTCTGAAAAAATATTTGGCCTTCTAGTAGTGTGTCGGACTTTCTCTATTAGTCCATCTATACTGACCTCCATCAGGTTGCAAATTAAAACTAATTTTTATCTGCATCTACAGTACCTCTGAAAAAATATTTGGGCTTCTAGCAGTGTGTGGGACTTGTTCTATTAGTCCATCTATACTGACCTCCATCAGGTTGCAAACTGAATATATTTTTTTCTGCATCTACCTCTGAAAAAATATTGGGCTTCTAGCTGTGTGTGGGTCTTGTTCTATTAATCCATCTATACTGACCTCCATCAGGTTGCAAACTGAATATATTTTTTTCTGCATCTACCTCTGAAAAAATATTTGGCCTTCTAGTAGTGTGTCGGACTTTCTCTATTAGTCCATCTATACTGACCTCCATCAGGTTGCAAATTAAAACTAATTTTTATCTGCATCTACAGTACCTCTGAAAAAATATTTGGGCTTCTAGCAGTGTGTGGGACTTGTTCTATTAGTCCATCTATACTGACCTCCATCAGGTTGCAAACTGAATATAGTTTTTTCTGCATCTACCTCTGAAAAAATATTGGGCTTCTAGCTGTGTGTGGGTCTTGTTCTATTAATCCATCTATACTGACCTCCATCAGGTTGCAAACTGAATATATTTTTTTCTGCATCTACCTCTGAAAAAATATTTGGCCTTCTAGTAGTGTGTCGGACTTTCTCTATTAGTCCATCTATACTGACCTCCATCAGGTTGCAAATTCAAAATAATTTTTTTCTGCATCTAACCCAGCCAATAGTTTTGGCCTAATACCACAGTTTGGCCACTCAGCTCTGCTCGGTTACCATCCATTGTTTTTTTGTGCAAACAACTCCAGAGTTGTGAATTAGTTAACCACCAAAATGAGTGGAAAAAGGCCTGCTGCTGGTGGAAAGGGGAATAGGCGTGTTGGGAAGGGGAAAAAAGGTTGTGTCCGTGGGGTAGGTGTTAAAGCAACAGTAACATCTGCAGAAGAAAGACCATCTTCCAGCCAAACTAAAATGTCTACTTCTTTTAGCGGACAATGTGATAAGATCCCTTTCTTACGGCCACGCCAATCGCTACAAATTCCAGATGAGGCACAAAAACAGCAGGTGCTTCAACGGATATCAAGTGCTCCTTTAAGTGGGCTCTCCTCCACATCAACTTCAACAACACAAATACTCCAGTCCTCAAAGGTGTCACCCAAATCGCACTTGCTTCCTCACAGCTCCCAAATCTCCAGCTGCCCGTCTGAGTATGAGGTAGAACAGATGGTTGAGTCTGCAGAGCTGTTTACTCATACTATAGCCTGGGAATCAGAGGTCGACTCCAGCGCTTCTGTGAATCCAGACGAGGAAATGATCTGCACTGATGCCCAGAATCTTTATGAGTCGGATCCAGGACCAGACGCAGAAGGTTCTGACCATAATGTAGACCCTCATTCCCAAACTGTAACTCCTGTTGGTGGAGACAATGAGGAAGACGATGATAAGACTCAAATACCTGATTGGAGCGACAACTTTAGTTTTTTGTCAGGGCAGGAACAGGTTGGCTCTGAGGACGACGGGTGTGATAACGCACAGGGTGATGTTGATGAGGTCGGAGATCCCACTTACTGTCAACCCACAGTCAGCCAAGAGATGAGGTCAGCAGAGGAGGTGGAGGAAGATGCTAGTGACGACGAGGTCAGGTTGCGCCTTCCTGGACAGAGACGTAGTACTGGAAGCATGTCAACAACTGCATCCTCAAACACAACTCTGCCTCTCACCACAAGTCGTGGTGGCTCTTCAGGTCGCATGGGTGCTAAGCCTTGCATAGCCTGGGCATTTTTTCAGATCGATAAAGATGACCCAACTCGTGTTATCTGTAACATTTGTCAGCAAAAGCTAAGTAGAGGCCAAAAAATACATAGTTTGAGTACTTCATGCATGAACCGGCACATGGACATGAAGCATAAGTTGCAGTGGGAAGCTCAGTGTGCTACAATGCGGCCTAGCCGGCCGGGCCAACCACCGTCTGCCATATCTTGTGCATCCGCGGCCTCTTCATCCTCTGTGACTGGGGGGACAGCAGTCACACCTGTTTTGGGGCGCAGACCTGCCACCTCTTTACCCGCAACAGCCAGCGTGATTGGCAGGTCATCATTTTCTTTGGAGGTGGTAACACCAGCTGGTGTTGAGCGCTGTCCGACATCGATAGCACCACCTTTGGATGAAGGCAACCTAACATGTCCGCCTGCATCTTCCTCACAGACCGGCAATTTGCCGGGGACACCCTTATCAACCCCGTCTAAGCACAATAGCCAGCCCTCGGTCCCTCAGATGTGGACAAGTAAAAGACCATTTCCTCCTAGCCATGAGAAAGCTAAGAGGTTGAATTTCACCATCTGCAAGCTCTTGGCTACAGATATGCTGCCTTTCCGCCTGGTGGACACAGAGGATTTTCGAGACCTTATGTCCGTCGCAGTGCCCCAGTACCAGATGCCCAGTCGGCACTACTTCTCAAAGAAAGGTGTGCCTGCGCTCCACCAGCATGTCGCACACAACATCACCGCTTCTTTGAGAAACTCTGTGTGTGACAGGGTGCATTTCACCACAGACACTTGGACGAGTAGGCATGGACAGGGGCGTTACATGTCGCTGACTGGGCACTGGGTAACTATGGTGACAGCAGGACAAGGGGCTGCTGTCCAAGTCTTGCCGTCCCCACGAGTTGTGCGTCAATCCTCTTTATGTCAAAGTTCCTCCACTGCTTCTGCCTCCTCAACCTCCTCTCGGTCTTCCACCTGCACCCAAAGCCTGTCTGGTCATGCCACAAGCTTTCTAACTGCGCAGAAGGGATCCTGCACACCTCCTTACTATGCTGGCAGTAGGGCTCAACGTCATCAGGCGGTTTTTACATTGAAATGTCTGGGAAATGTGAGTCACACAGCTGAGGAGTTGTGGTCAGCTCTGGAGAACCAATTTCATGAATGGTTGTCTCCACTGGACCTGAAACCAGGGAAGGCCGTGTGCGACAATGCTGCAAACCTGGGTGCGGCCCTTCGCCGGGGCAATGTCACACACGTGCCTTGTATGGCTCACGTGTTGAACCTGGTTGTCCAGCAATTTTTAGCCCACTATCCCAGACTAGATGGCCTTCTGCAGAGGGCACGGTCGCTGTGTGCTCACTTCCGCCGTTCGCATCCCGCAGCTCAGCGACTTACATCTCTACAGAAGTCGTTGGGCCTGCCACTTCACCGGCTAAAATGCGATGTGCCTACCCGGTGGAATTCAACTCTGCACATGTTGCAGCGACTGTGGCAGCACCGACAAGCCCTGGTGCAATACGTTCTGACGTATAGCCTGGGCCAACGAGATTCAGAGGTGGGGCAAATCACGCTGGAGGAGTGGTCTCAGATCAGGGACCTATGCACCCTTCTGCACAGTTTTGAAATGGCGACGAAGATGTTTAGTGCTGACGATGCCATTATCAGCATGACTATTCCGGTGATTTACATGCTGGAGCACATGTTAAACAGAATTCGGAGTCAAGTGGTGGCACAAGAGGAGGTGGAGGAAGTAGAGGAGGAGGAGTTGTATGCGGAAGGGCTAACATCTGCAAGGTCCAGAAGGTCGGCAGCACCAAGGCGGCAGGCATGTGAGGGTGGGGGAGATGGTTTTACCAGGGCGCATGGTAGCAGCCAAACTAGTGAGGAAGGTGCAGGAGCCCAGGAAGAAGTGGAGGACGAACTGATGGAAGACTCATCAGATGAGGGAGACCTTGATCACATTTCTGTTGTGCGAGGTTGGGGGGAGAGGACAGAGGAAGGAAGCATGATTGTTACCTCGCCACCAACACAACAGGGACTTGGTGCTCCTGGATGCGCAACACACATGAGTGCCTTCTTGCTGCACTACCTGCAACATGACCCTCGAATTGTGAGAATTAGAAATAATCCTGACTACTGGGTTGCCACACTGTTAGATCCCCGGTACAAAAGTAAATTTGCAGAAATTATTCCTACCATAGAAAGGGATGCACGCATGCAGGAGTATCAGCAGAGACTGTTGCAGAATCTTACATGTGCTTTTCCACAAAATACCAGTGGTGCACGTAGTGAATCTCACAGTTCCAACTTGCCAACCGTGGGACCGTCAAGTGTTCAGCACTCAAACCGTAACAGAACCACAGTATCTGCTGGTAACATCAATTTTGCGGAATCATTTCACCACTTTTTTAGCCCATCCTTTGCAAGGCCACAGGAGACAAGAAGTCTGACACATAGTCAACGCCTAGAGACGATGGTACAGGAGTATCTCCAAGTAAACATTGAAGCCACGACTGTGTCACTGGACCCTTGCTCTTTTTGGGCTTCCAATCTGGATAAATGGCCGGAGCTAGCCACTTACGCCTTGGAGATCTTGTCATGCCCCGCAGCCAGCGTTCTGTCTGAACGTGTGTTCAGCGCTGCTGGTGGTGTGCTGACAGATAAGCGCACGCGGCTCTCCACTGATAATGTAGACAGACTCACGTTCATAAAGATGAACAAATCATGGATCCGAAACGACTTTTCTACCCCTGTGTCATCCTGGGGAGAGTAAAAGCTTGATGATTGGTTAAAATCACCCTACCAAACGTTTTAAGCTTTCAAATTACTAATCATGTTTATCTGTATCTTGACTGGAAAATAATTTGGGCTTTGTAGCAGTGTGCAGCACTGATCCTATTAGGCCATCTATAATAAGCTCCACCAGATTTAAAATTAAAAATAATTTTTAGCTGCATCTAGCCCGGAAAATAATTTTGGGGCTCCGAGATGCGCAAGACACATAAGTGCCTTCTTGCTGCACTACCTGCAGCATGACCCTCATATTGTCAGAATTCGAAGTAATCATGACTACTGGGTTGCCACACTCTTAGATCCCCCAAACTTTTCGATCAACCTTTTCATTTTAATAAAGACCAAAAAAATGGTCATTTTTGAAATTATAAGCATTAGCAGGTTGTTAGAAACTGAAATCAAACAGTTTTCAACTCAAAACTTTATTCTAGGTGATGTTACATTTTCACATAGGACCCCTTGTTCGAAAGGAGCTTCTGAACTCTCTCGTCCATTGAATTTGTCAGGTTTTGGATGGTTTCTGCTTCAATTGTTTTGCATGAGGACAGAATACCCTCCCAGAGCTGTTGCTTAGATGTGAACTGCCTCCCGCCATCATAGACACTCCTTTTAATGATGCTCCAAAGGTTCTGAATGGGGTAGAGGTCAGGGGAGCATGGGGGTCACACCATAAGTTTGTCCCCTTTTATGCCCATAGCAGCCAGAGATGCAGATGTTTTATGTGCAGCATGAGATGGTGCATTATCATGCAGAAAAATGATCTTGCTGTGAAATACACGGTTCTTCTTCTTGAACCATGGCAGGAAGTGCTGTTTGAGAAAATCCACATACATTATGGAGTTCATCTTTAGCGCCTTCAGGGATCCTAAAGGGGCCGACAATCTCTCTCCCGATGATTCCAGCCCAAAACATTACTCCACCTCCTCCTTGTTGGCGCTGTAGCCGTGTTTGCGTGGGGTGTCCATCAACCAGCCATCCTCCACTCCATCCATCTGGACCATCGAGCGCTGCACGGCACTCATCCGTGAACAAAACAGTTTTGAAATCAGTCTTCATGTAATGTTTGGCCCACTGGAGCCGTTTCTGCTTGTGTGAAGTGGATAGAGGAGGTCGACAGGATGGCGTATGCACAGCTGCAAACCTCTGAAGGACCCTGCATCTTGTTGTTCGGGGGACGTTGGAGGCACAAGCAGCTTCAAAAACTTGTCTGCTGCTATGACAAGGCTTTTTTGCCGCTGCTCTTTCAACCTGACGTAATTGCCTGTAGGAAAGAGTCCTCAATTTGCCC
This sequence comes from Phyllobates terribilis, assembly GCF_046119375.1. Lineage (NCBI taxonomy): Eukaryota > Metazoa > Chordata > Amphibia > Anura > Dendrobatidae > Phyllobates > Phyllobates terribilis. The sequence continues at coordinate 349,723,438 of NW_027362761.1, read as the reverse complement.
TTATCAGCACGCACACTTGTGTACTGTGAATCAGCTACATACTTCTTGATTGCCAAGACACTTCATCCTGATCATCGCACAATGTTGATTGTAGTCATGCCTTGACCTAAACACTCCACAATTTGTTGCTTCTCAGCAGCCGACACATCCTTTTTCTTTCCCATTTTGGCAGAAAATGTAGGCTGCTTAATAATGTGAGAGAGCCTTCTTAAGTAGTCTTGCCTTTCATTGGACACACCTGCCAAACTAATTAGCACAGGTGTCTGCAATTGCTTACAGTGATATAAAGAGCCCTGACACACATCACCATCAATGAGTTTAACTGACAAACAAACAAATTCTTCCCTTATCACTCCTAAACACTTTTTGCATAATAATTTGGAACGCGGTGTACATGTGCTTTTCCACAAAACACCAGCGGTTCACGTAGTGAATCTTACAGTTCTAACTTGCCAACCGTGGTCTGTATGGAATTGTTCAATAAAGGGCCCAAAATTAAGATAACATAGATGGGAGAGGTCTCTATGAATAGGAATTCCTAAGTATTTGATACCCTGTGAGGGCCAGACAAAGGGAAAGTTGGACTGGATGGAATCCTATATGGATTTGGGGAGGGAGACATCGAGGGCCTCAGACTTCGCTGCATTGATTTTAAAATTTTACCATGTAACAAAGTGATCTATTTCAGCCATAACAGCATGGATGGATATATGTGATTGAGTGATATATACTAGGACATCATCAGCAAATAGAGAGCACTTGTACTCGGTGCCTCCCACCTCAATCCACCTAATATTGGGGTTATGGCGAATTGATGAGAGCAGGTGCTCCGTCACTAGGATGTATAAGAGAGGGGACAGAGGACATCCCTGCCTTGTCCCATTGGTGATTGTGAAAGGTGATGAAAATGTTCTGACGCACCCCCTGGGCCTTGGGACACCCGGAGCCGGACCCTTTTTGGTGGATGCTGGTGGTTGTAGTCTTCGTGGCGGCGACCCGGTTCCGTGGCTCAGGGCGGTCAAACCAGTGGCGGAACTATTTATGTGGTTTTGATGTTTAAATGTCCGACTACGCCACCCGTGGATTGCGGTCAGAGTGAACCGCCGCTACAGGGCAGACCGCTGAGGCTGGTGTTGTGGGTGCAGCAGAGCGTAGCATAACTCCCCACGGGAGGAGTATAGCCTCAGGGCAGTGTATGCGGAGGATGGGGGTGATGGTGCAGGGCAGCAGCAGTAACGACACGGAGTCAGTGATGCAGTCCAGGGCCTTTACTCACAGTTCTTATTATCCAGACCACGTCTGCAGGTAACGGCTGCCCACGTCGTACTGTGCTCACCAGGTGAGGGGCTCAGACAACTCCCAGATAACTTTGGAGCACTTCACAGGACCCCCTTTGTGTGTCCTTTGTCTGGCCTTTCTTACCAACACTTCTGTCCGGCTGCCTCGGGCCTCCTCTTGGTAAACTTGGGCCAGTTTCCCTGACCCTATGTGGTGCCTTCCTAGCGGGTGTAGCGAGGGGCTGCGCCACATAAAATGTCAGAGCCTCCGGTTTCTAGCTGAGGGTCGTTTCCTGCCTCCACTAGTTCGGGGACCGGTCTCCCCCTTTGGCCTGACCCCTCCACGCAGGTGGTTTCGGGCGTGCGGTGGCGACTCGCCCGTCCGCACCCCTGGGATCCCTTCATTCCTCGTTCCTGGAGCCTTCTCCGCTCCTCTTCCTTCCTTCTCCCTCTTCCAGGCCTGGGCCTCTGTTAGTAGGCCCGCCTCCGGAGCAGAGCTCATGCAGAGCCCCTGCTCCCTGCCACTTCTGCTCAGACTTCTCTGCACTGAACTAAGATGGTGCCCACCTTTTATACTCCCTTCTCAATGCACCCAGGAACTGCTTCCTCCCTGCTCCTGCACTACAGGGTTCCCCTTCCTCAGTGTTCCCTCCCCCCACTCCAGCCAGGGACAGGGACTGTCGTGCCCATCTCAGGGGCATATTGGTCGCCCTGCCCCACGGCAATGTGGTGTAATGCATGCAGGTGTCGGGTCCTGATCCACACTCCATCCTTACCTGAGAGTGAGATATCACACCTCTGGGTGAGGTGCAATACGTCTGTAGCAACCGAGCCCTCAGGGTGCTACAGTTCCATTTATCTTCAGCCTAGGTGACGTATTGCGATACAGGGCCGTGATTTTGGCTATAAAAGGGTCCCCTAGACCCCTACCCCAAGCTTTTTAAGAGAATCATATATGGCGTGCCAGGAGACTCTATGGAATGCTTTCTCAGCATCCAACGAGAGTATCTAATTACAAATTTTTAACTGCATCTAGCCCAGGAAATACTTTGTGCCTAGTAGCAGTGTCTGCTAGTCAGCGGATTATCCCGGCTGTTAAGCAAGCTACACCACCTGTAGTTTAGACACTTAATTTTTTCAAAGGAAATGCTTCGGGACCATGGGATACTCAGTGAAGAGCATCAGGAGGCACCCCAAGGCATAGGGGCTGGGACTGGCAGTAGGATGCCTTGCGGTGGACAGCCGAGCTCGATCCTTATAAAAGCTTTTTAACTGCAGCAGCTTTAGTGGACGCTACTGGAGCTGGAATTACGCGGCTGCTGGCATGAGACTTGCCCTCCAATAGATCCTTGTAAATGGATTTAAAGTGTATTCATTCAAATTAGAGAGACAATTTAAATTAAAAAGCTTAGAGCTGCCTCCACCACAGGGGGGCTCGCTCGACCCACCAGCGGACAGGCACCAGTATTGGGAGAGGGGGGCTGGCCATCAGGGTTCACCGCGGCTCTGGCACAAACCCGGCGACACGGAGGTGGCACGGGCAGGAGCGGACTGGCCGTGTCGGCTTCTCACTTTTTGGATTTTAGAAGGGCATGACATGCCTATATCTGTGTCTCCCCCTCCTTTTACTCCTCCACCTCTTTTATTTTCGCATGACTATATGTACTTGTCACTTTTCCATGTGTTAGTTGTGTCTTCTGAGCAGTTTGTCAGCTTTTGGACACCTTTGAAGGTGTTTTCTATGTGTTTCTATGTGTTTTTGTTTGCCTGCCATTGGTTTTAACGGTGTTCGAAGGTGTTCGACGAACAGTTCGACGAACAGTTCGGCGAACACACGGGTGTTCGACGAACCGAACCGAACTCGAACACTACGGGGGTGGCTCAACACTATTCTTGAGGCCGAACCAATAGGCTGAAATTTATTCTGCTCAATATTACCATAGTATCTAATATATACTTACCTTGTAATGTCTTCACATCTTGCTCCGTCTAGATTTGTCCGGATCCTAGAATTCCAAGTGTTCGTCGACCGCCATATTGGGACACCCAAGTGATGGGTGTCTCAATATGGAAACCGCTGGTGGTACTAACATCTTGCGCAGTACCTCCAGCGGAACACTGTCACGAACACGCCATACACGCTGCCTCCGGGATCAGCCACATGATTCACTGACCGCCGCCATCTTTGTACAGGAGGAGCGCATGCGCAGTTTTAATGTGACTGCCGCTCTCTGCCTGCACAAAAATGGCGGCGGTCTGATTTACTGCGCGGGGAGACAGCTCAAATGAGAGACCACATGAGGGAAGAAAACAGCACAGGGGTGGAGATAGAGAGCAGACAAGGGGGAGAGCACATGGGGTATACAGGTCAAAGAAGAAATCACATGAGAGGAGAAGACAGCAGATTGTGGAGAGAGACAGAGCACGGGGGGAGACAGCTCAAATGGGACAGCACATGAAGGGAGATCACAGCACACGAAGGAGAGAGACAGCAGTCAAGGGGGAGAGCACTTTTGTTAGACAGGTCAAAGAAGAGAGCAGAGACGGGAGAAGTCAGCACATGGGGAAAAGAGAAAGTGGATAGGTGGGTGAGCACATGGTGGGGGAGAGATTCTCAACGCTGCAAAGCCTGCCCCCATCGTGACATTACCGTCCTCCCGATGCGATAGCTTCGGGGCTCCATCTAGTAAAAAATAATTATTATTCATAATTGTATGACTTAATATTGAGCAGTATTAAGTATCCTGACACCCCCCTATATACAATATGAGCCCCCACATAGCCCCCTCAATTAACAACCAAAATGATCAACCTATGGGGCCCTTATACATGTAAGCCCTAACAAAAAAAAACTTGAAAAATTCTCTTTTTATTTAGTTTAAAACCCCCAAAATATACAGACATAAATACGCACACATAGCACAGAAAAACAGTGATATAAAAAGGAGCAGAAATGCGGGGAGTTGGGGACTAGTTTTGCCCTTCACAATTCCCTTCCTGACAGCGGAGGTTGGCACCCTAAGTTTACACGGTATGGCGCCCCCACTCCTCATCGACTACCCCTCTGTAGCTCGACCACTACTCTAACTAACCAGGCATTCTCAATAGGTGATCACATAATATTTAGTGAACATTTCTAAAATATAGATACTAGTAACCCTTCAGATCATAAATGGCCAGTTAAGTGGCAGTGTAATTAAGTCACAAAGCATCCATATACCTCACAGACATGTGAGGTATATAGCCCCTACATACAGTATGAGCCCCCACACAGCCCCGTACATACTGTTTGAGCCTCCACAAAGCTACCTCAATTCAGTATGAGAACTTATTTAACTACCTATATACACTATAAGCCCGACATAGATCCGTGCACAGCCTCAGCATGCATCCCCACCCAAGTAACATCACCTCCTTATCCACACAGGCACTCAGCATGCAGCCCTACATGAGTGACTTTATCCCCTTCACTATGCAGCCCCATGTGAGTAGCATCACTCCCTTCACAACACATCCCGCAGCCCCACGCAGCCACCTTGCACGCAGCCTCACAAGACTGACATTACCCATTTCCCCTTGCAGCCATCCAGCATCAACCACCCTTCCCCGCACAGCCCCACATCACTCTCCCAACACAACCCCCTTCTCCACAATCCCCCTCATCATCATCACCCTTCTCCACAATCCCCCATCATCATCCCCCCTCCTCACAGCCCCCCATCATCATCCTCCCTCCTCACAGACCCATCATCATCCCCCCTCCTCACAGCCCCATCATCATTCCCCCTCCTCACAGCTGCCATCATCATCCCCCCTCCTCACAGCCCCCATCATCATCCCCCCTCCTCACAGCCCCCATCATCATCCCCCCTCCTCACAGTCCCATCATCACCCCTCTCCTCACTGCCCCCATCATCATCCCCCCTCCTCACAGCCCCCATCATCACCCCCCTCCTTACAGCCCCCATCTTCACAGCCCCCATCATCATCCCCCCTCCTCACAGCCCCCATCATCATCCCCCATCTTCACAGCCCCCATTAATCACCCCCATTAGGGTGATTAATGAGTGGAACAGGCTGCCACGAGAGGTGGTGAGTTCCCCTTCAATGGACGTCTTCAAACAGAGGCTGGACAGACATCTGTCTGAGATGATCTAGTGAATCCTGCTTTGAGCAGGGGGTTGGACCAGATGACCCAGGAGGTCCCTTCCAACTCTACCATTCTATGATTCTATGATCCCCCCTCCTCACAGCCCCCATCATCATCCCCTTCCTCACAGCCCCCATCATCATCCCCCCTCCTCACAGCCCCCATCATCATCCCCCCTCCTCATACCCCATCATCATCAACCTCCTAACAGCCCCATCATCATCAACCTCCTTACAGCCCATCATTATCCCCCCTCCTCACAGCCACCTCCATCATCATCATCACCCCCCCTCCTCACAGCCCCCATCATCATCATCCCCCCTCCTCACAGCCCCCATCATCATCATCATCATCCCTCCTCCTCACAGCCCCATCATCATCATCCCCCCTCCACACAGCCCCCATCATCACCCCCCTCCTCACAGCCCCCATCATCACCCCCCTCCTCACAGCTCCCATCATCATCATCCCCCCTCCTCACAGCCCCCATCATCATCATCCCCCCTCCTCACAGCCCCCATCATCATCATCATCCCCCCTCCTCCCAGCCCCATCAGCATCAACCCCCCACCTCACAGTCCCCTTCAGCATCATCCCCCTCCTCACAGCCCCCATCAGCATCATCCCCCCTCCTCACAGCCACCATCATCATCCCCCCTCCTCACAACACCCATCATCATCATCCTCCTCCTCACAGCCCCCATCATCATCATCCTCCTCCTCACAGCCCCCATCATCATCATCCCTCCTCCTCACAGCCTCCATCATCATCATCCCCCCTCCTCACAGCCCCTATCATCATCATCCCCCTCCTCACAGTCCCCATCATAATCATACTCTCTCCTTACAACCCCCATCATCATTCCCCTCCTCACAGTCCCTATAATCATCATCCCCCCTCCTCACAGCCCCCATCATCATCATCATCATCCCCCCTCCTCCCAGCCCCCATCAGCATCAACCCCCCTCCTCACAGTCCCCATCAGCATCATCCCCCTCCTCACAGCCCCCATCAGCATCATCCCCCCTCCTCACAGCCACCATAATCATCCCCCCTCCTCACAGCCCCCATCATCATCATCCTCCTCCTCACAGCCCCCATCATCATCATCCCCCCTCCTCACAGCCCCTATCATCATCACCCCCCTCCTCACAGTCCCCATCATAATCATACTCTCTCCTCACAACCCCCATCATTATTCCCCTCCTCACAGTCCCTATAATCATCATCCCCCCTCCTCACAGCCCCATCATCATCATCCCCCCTCCTCACAGCCCCATCATCATCATCCCCCCTCCTCACAGCCACCATCATCATCATCCCCCCTCCTCACAGCCCCCATCATCATCATCCTCCTCCTCACAGCCCCCATCATCATCATCCCCCCTCCTCACAGCCCCTATCATCATCATCCCCCTCCTCACAGTCCCCATCATCATCATACTCTCTCCTCACAACCCCCATCACCATTCCCCTCCTCATAGTCCCTATAATCATCATCCCCTTCTCACAGCCCCCATCATCATCATCCCCCCTTCTCACAGCCCCCATCATCATACCCCCTTCTCACAACCCCCATCATCATCCCCCTCCTCACAGCTCCCATCATCATCCCCATCCTCACAGTCCCAATCTTCATCAACCTCCTCCCAGCCCCTCATCACCTTCTCTATGCAGCCTCACGCATATAACATAAACCCTTTTCCTGTGAAAGCCCCCCCCACATAAGCAACCTTATAGAAGTAGCAGTGGCCATTTCCCCATTCAACCCTTCATCATGCAGCCCCCATACAATACCATCATCCACGCTTCTTTGCACCCAAAATTCACCCTCAGCCCACTCACACTGAGTCCTGTGTCCTCATTCCCACCTGCACACAGCTCCATCATGCAGCCTCTCTGTCCGCTTCAGCAGCCACAGCTCCAGCTCCATGCTGCTTCCTGCTATCGGGTCTTCACAGGATTGAAGAAAGCCCCACCCCTTCCGGTGACATCATCCCCTCAAAAAATCAACTCCACTCTAGACGCTACCGAGCTGCAGATGTCGTGCACCAAGGATTATATGACGGCAGTCTGGCTATGGGGCCCCGGAGCCTCGGGCCCCGAGCAGCAGCCCAGATTGCCTCATTATAATCCGCCTATGCCTGCACTCACCTCAACCAAAAGCAAGCAGGGTCCAGATACTTCTCCATGGCTAAATACTATTCAACCCACATTGGCAATGCAGATACATAGTACTGTGATTTTACAGCATGGTGCTAATTAGGATGCCTTTTATGTGGACCATGTTGGAAAAAGGTGTTTATTTTTAGAGGGAATATTTTGTATTGACGTTTCTAGAGAAGGCAATGTTCTGCTTGCTAGCTTGTCACAATAAGGATCTTAGTCCTTTCAAGGGCATTTCTTACAAAGATGCTTTGTCTATTAAAAAATAGAAAAGACAGAAGCAGAACAATTTCATGTCAGAAGCCAATTGTAAGAAAAGTAAATGTAATTATTGTTCTTAGAAATCATGCTGCCCTGCAGTTTATGTCCCATTTCTGAAGTTCAGATCATTAGCAGTATGGAAGACAGTTACATGATTTTTTTTACCAATTATTAACAGAACAATGTTTCTATTTCTTAATGATGTGTCCTAAAGAAGAATGACTACAACTGACTAGTTTTGACAATTTTTTCATGAAGAATTGGTCCTCCAGAAATCTCACGCTTATCATTGAAGGCCTGCTGGAGGCCATCCTTGTGTGACTGCATCACGTGTGGTTACTGTATAACTTTCATTGGGGTATTCTCAAGTTTGGAAGGTATTCCCTGCTCACAAGATTAGTGGATAATTTCCCAATCGCTGGGGTCAAACCTGGAACCCCCACCGATCCCAAAAGCTGGTGCTCTGAAGAGACCCGTATGAATGGAGCAGTGGCAGATCCATTGCCGTTCCATTCGTTCTTAATGGAACTGCCGGAGATAGCCGACCGCTGCGCTCAGATGGTCTTCAGTACTCCCATAAATGAATGGTGCAGCAGTGTTCATGATCGACCACCACTCCAATCTTGGGGCTATTCTGATTCTTGGTATTGGTAGGATTCCCATCAGTAAGAATTATCTGTTCCATTATCACTGCCCATCAGTGCCAATTTCCATTTTTTGCCCTTTTTTTCTCCCCTTTTCCCAAGACACATAATGTTTTTATTTTGTCATTAGCATATCTGTATGAGGGCTTTTCTGGGAAGTTGAGATCTAGTTTTGAATGACATTATTCGCTTTTCCTTATAATGTGCTAAAAATGGCAAAAAAAATAAAAGTATAGTCAAATGGTGAAAAAAATACATATCCGCAATAGTTTTTTAGGTTTTACTTTGGCATTGTTTAGTATTTTTAAAAAATGACCCAGCAACAGTATTCAGTACAGGTATGATGATACTAAACTTACATAGTTTTCTAATATTTTGCTTTTTAAAAAAAATGGTTAACATCACCATTTTCTAAGACTCATAATTTTTTCTTTTTTCTTTGGTGCAGCTATATGCTGGTGTATTTTTTGTATGATGAGCTGCAGTGTTTATTTGTTCCATTTTGGGGGAGTTCATAGTGTCAGTACTAAGATGGGTATGACAGGGGCATCATGGCATCTCATGATTGCATCAAAGGGAAGTATCCACCTCCAGATTAGAAGCACTTAAATGTTGCGGCATTTAAAGTGTTTAAACATCAACCATGTTAAAAATCTAGCTCCAAGCAGGTAGCAGCTCTATAACTATTTACTAGACACATATCTATTTATTCCTTTAGTAGTGGACGTGCCGTAGTTTAGTCCCATAATAGCAAAGCTGCTGTTAAAAGTGAGTTGTAAAAAAAAACTAAAGAAATACACTGAGATATAAGTTGGTGTGCATGCAGCATGTACAAGTCCATGTTCACACCGGCCACTAAACAGACAAAACCCATGATAGAAACATAGTGAGCAAATACCTTGCAGTAAATAAATAAATTGCAATAGTGCATACAAAATTAACTATGCCTGATAAATAATAAAAGGGTCACAATGGTTACAGATGTAGTGCATGTCTTCAAATAGCTGATTGGTAGAGGCAGAAGTCAGTCCCACCGATCTAATTTTGATGACCTATCCTAAAACTGCATTTACCCGTGAATGAGAATTCTTAAACGGGTCGTCCACTACTTTATATCCCCCCCATGTATCCCCCCGGGGCCCCTAAGACTTTTTGTAAATACCTTCTGCTGTTGATAATGCCTGTGAGCGGCACTATCACTGGCCGCTCAAAGGCATCACGTGACCCCCGGCTGCAGCCGGCTCTGACATCCGCTGATGTCACAACAAGTGCTGGCAGCAACCGGGGGTCACGATCTTCCTGGTTCCACGGTGGATGCCGGCGGATTCATTGGGAAAGCGCGCAGTGGATGCTGGGTGTGACGCGGGGGGTAACCCCGCCGACAACCCAGCAGCCACCGCGGGGAACCCTGCGCTGAGTCACGCCTTGTCGTGACGTCAGAGCGGGGTCACGTGATGCCTATGAGCGGCCACTGATAAATCCGCTCACAGGCATTATCAGCAATAGAAGATATTTACAAGAAGTCTTAGGGGCCCCGGGGGGATACATTGGTGGGGGGGGGGATAAAGTAGTGGACAACTTCTTTAAGAACGCTTGTTTTCATGATAAGCTTTCAGTGCAAACACACTATCTCATTGTGTGAAATGATCTTTTATGCAGCGCAAAAGATCATCGTTCTCCTTTCTCGTAGATGTATCGTCCTGTGTAATCAGGACTCGCCAATGGCAGCCTATGTGCCCTGAGCGATCTATTGCGCCACATCGTTTAACAGCGCCTGCCTGTTTAAATAGGCTATTAAACAGCATCAGATCTGTAAACGGTTTCTATGTAAATGGACCCTTACGATTAAAAATACCAATTTAAACATTTTACTGTGCCTTCATAAATAAATGGATGATCACTTGTAGGCGCTCTTTTCGGTGGTCAGGGATGAGGATCCTAAACAGAACATCTTACTTTATTAACTCGGATTTCCCTTGTAGTCTTTATATAAAAATGGATTTTCTAAACACCTCCTTTAACTTCTTCAAGACATGCGTCGTACATGTACGGGTGTATGGAGCGGACTCACGGGTACCGAGCAGATAATGGCTGTCTGTTACAGGACCTGCCTCTAACAAATATGAGTGGAGTGCATTGTTAACCTGTTAAATGCCGCAGTCAAACTTTTAGTGCAGGATTTAACGCATGCCCTTATGGGGGCTCGTCATGGGTGTACCAGTGACTTAGTGCAGGACGCTGATGGGTTGCTATAACAGCAGGGGGTCTGCTGAAATCCCCCGTGCTTGACATAACGGAGCTCATTTGAAAACTAGCCTGTGGCCGGGCTTCCAAAGAGACCATTATTTTTACTATATATATAGCATGCTGTGTATAGCACAAGCAATCAGACAATCGCAGCTTTAAGTCCCCTAAGAGTACTAATAACAACTGTTAAAAGTAAAAAAAAAAGTTTTAAAAAATCCGAAGAAAATTAAAAACATATAAGTTCAAATCACGCTTTTTTTCTCCCATTAAAAATAAAGATAATAAAAACTTTAAAAAACACACTTATATGGTATCACCGCATTCAGAAAAGTCGTATCTATCAAAATATAAAAATTATTAACCTGATCGGTAAACATTATAAATGAAAAAAATTCAAGAACGACAAAATTAAGTTGTTTCGGTCGCTGCAATTTCACAAAAAAGGCTGTAACAAGCGATCAAAACAGATTGATCCCCAAATTGCATAGATAAAAATGGTGTCTCCCCTTGCAAAAAATAAGCGGTCACACAGTTCAATCAACCGAAAAATGAAAACATTACAGGTCTCGGAAAATGGAGACAAAACCCCTCCAATTTTTTGTTTTGCAAACTTTTGATTTTGTTTCACCATTAAAATAATAAAAAAGTGGACATATGGTATTGCCGTAATCGTACTGATGAGCAGAATCATATTGCAAGGTCATTTTTACCCCAGATGTACACCATAAAAAAATTCCCCAAAAACAATGTCAGAATTGCATGTTTTTTTTCAGTTTCTCCCCACTTTCATTTTTTTTCCTGTTTTCCAGTACACTATGTTGTGAAGTCAATGGCATCATTCAAAAGTGCAACTCTTCCCCCAAAAAACAAGCCTTTTACCCTAAAAAAGTTATGATTTTGGGAAGAAGGGGAGGAAAAAACGAAACCACAAAAATGGAAATTGGCCATATCGTGAAGGGGTTAAAAAGTACTATGGCAAAGAAGTTACCTCTTTTTTTCTAAGAAAATAAGCATGTGTGAAGCTTAACGTGTCTATTCTGTACCCTTTCACATGGATATAGTTCACAATGTGTTTAAGCATTATTACATTCTTAGAGCTTTAATTTAAGGTGCTTAAAGGGAACCTGTCACCCGTTTTGTCATTTAACAACTAAAACTATGACCTTATTTAGCACCAGTGCTGTATTCCATAACTGCCTACCCCTGTAGAACCCCCCAAAAACCTTCTTAAATTCTCCCGCGCTGCATGGTAATCCGATCGGTCAATGGGCGTAGTTTTGGGCCTCTCCATCCCTCCCCGGCTGCTGCTCACCCTCCTCCTTCTTTAATTGACGTGGATGACGCCTTCCACACTGCTGGGCAAAATCTTGCGCCTGTGCACAGAAATCGGTGCTCACGCCTGCGCACTATGCTTTGCACTACTGCAGGCACATGCCTACTTATGTTTTCAGCTCAACTCACAGTAGGGAAAAGCATAGTGGGTAGCCGTGATTTCTGTGTGCAGGCGCAACGGCGTTATCCACGTCAATTAAAGAAGGAGGACAGCGAGCAGGAGCCGAGGGAGGGATGAAGAGGCCCGAAACCATGCCCATTGGACCGGACTGACCCGATTACCATACAGCGCGGGAGAACTTGAAAAGGTTTTTGGAGAGTATACAGGGGGAGTCAGGGGGTTATTTAAGGATGTATGGAATGCAGCACTGGCGCTGAGTAAGGTCATAGTTTTAGTTGTTATATGACAAAATTGGTGACAGGTTCACTTTAATGTAGCTTCCGCGCACATAGCTTTTTTTCAGCACCATGGACAGAGTACGTCTTAAATTTTAGCAACACTACATACAGTACATGGCGGAGAAAGTCCAATTGAATACTAAACTGAACTGAGAACAGAAAAACCAAATGTAACAACAATCTCCTTGAAACTCTAAATTGTCATTCCCCAAAATATATAATACATGATTTTTTTAACAAAAATGTGCAGTATCTACTTCTGTCCCCTTGAGATTTGGATCATGTAGGTGGTAAAGTTGTAGCGCACTTTACTGAAAACCTACACTAATTTGACTTTGACGTAGCGAACTTTGTTACCTTCCTGAGAATGGCAGCTTTGGTGGTATTCTATTTCTTTTAAATACAATAGCTAATGTGATACTATCCACAGAAGACAATTAAAGGGAACATGTCACCAGCAAAAATGCTGTTAACCTGCAGATAGGGGTTAATCTGCAGGTTAATGCCATTACTAACCTGCCCGGCGCCTGCACATAGCCGAATGATGCGAGGAGAAAATGAACTTTGTTCTGCCTGGCAGCATTTGGTTTCAGTCAAGGGGAAGGCACCCGCGTGGGTTCAGTCACTGCTCTGAGAATACAGAGTGGCGGCTGTAGCCGCCTCTACTGAACCTGGGCCGGCACCGCCTCCATGACTGAAGCCGAATGCTGCTGGGGAGAATAAAGTTAATTTTCTCCATGCAGTGTTCGGCTATGTGCAGGCGCCGGGCAGCATAATAACGCTATTAACCTGCAGATTAACCCCATATCTGCAGGTTGATAGCATTTTTGCTGATGACAGGTTCCCATTAAAGTAATTGTGTTTGGAACAGGAAGTACACACAGACACACATACAGACACACACTCAAATGCACAGACACACATACATAAATACGTACAGCCACACATATGTATAGACACACACACAAAAGCACAGGGATACATGCACACACAGACACACACACACACGCACACAGACACGCATATGCACAGACATGCACAGATGTACATATTCACAGATGCACACATGCACAGACAGACACACAGACAGACACAAATATATAGACACATATGCACAGACAGGCACAAATGCATAGACAAACATATGCAGAACACATATTTCATATATTTTTTCTATCATTTGAGATAACTGTGAGGGCAGTAAAAGGTCTTGTCTCAGCAGCTTTGAAAGTGTTCTTTTGTATTATCTTTGAATTTAACTAACGTCTGTACAGTAACTACCTCCCAAAGTTAACGAGAAATCATTTTCAAGGCATTCGCACACAAAATAAAAGTTGACTGAAGGGTTAGACACATTAGCAGATTAACATTTCCAGCAAAACATTCTAAGTGATTTAATTATTTTTGACAATGAAGTTCAGTCTTATAGATTTTCAGCCAACTCTGCAAAAGATGTCTCCTTTTGTTCTTCTTATACAAAATGGTTTATTAAGTGCTGATGTGTTTTCTCTCCTGCAATTCGAATAACAATCATGAAGTGATTCACATAGTAGTAGCATCAGTATGGAATATCAGTGAATTGCTGTTTATACCATTGGCAATATATCAAATAAAAAATACAACACACATATACATATATATGTACAAAATATATAAAATATAAAAGAGTAAAAATGCATGGTGGAAGAGTTTATAATCCAGATTTTACATTTTACTACATTTAATGCCCCATCTACAGTACTTTCAATGGTAGTCAAGCATGTATTTCTATTGCCTTAGGGAGAGGAAGATAGATTGCTGCCAGATACCGTCTAAGGCTATGTGCCCACGATGCAGAAATGCTCAGGATTTTTTCCTGAGCGTTCCTGCATCTCCCTGGCAGAAAAAAAACACTGCTTATTTCCCTATTATACATACTGTATATTGGGACAGGTAATAATCCAAAATGCTAAAGTTTGTTTTTCCTGGTTGCAGAAGTCATGAAACAGTAATATTGTCTTAATCCGTATGAGACTTCTGTAAGAACCAGTTGCCTTAGCAAAATCTGACAATCAATTATGTAACATTTATGTTCTACATGACTTTTGATATGATAATGCCACCAGGGACATGGACCTTTACCATTATTTTGCAGAGTGCCTTTATTGTGATACATATGCTGTGTATTACCTTTTTTTGAATACAGTTTAATGCTAGTCTAGCAGTGACAGTGTTAATAGAAATGTGATTTCATCTGCTTGAACTAAGCTTTTTTCCCCTCTAAGCTCTATTTGCAGTATAATGCTGCAGCATAAATCATTCATTCTGCAGATGCTATTCGTTATTCATATGATTATAATTAAAACCTCCGGTGCATGGCTACATATCCATGACCTGGACCTTCTCTGTTACTGTCTGCTGCAGTTTGGCTCCCTGTACTTGTTTACACGATGAATAGTAGATGCGGACGTGCAATGACTTTACTTTTTTCTTTATACTGTAGTAATACACGGTGCACAGTGTTCCAAATCCATGAAAGGTTGTAATGGTTATAATTACATAGCCAAGGTCAGCCAATACTCATGATGAACATATATGGGTAGCACAAAAGTTTGTTGGGTAGCAACACTACAGTGTTCACCCTTAAAAGAACTGTGGAATATGATGGCGCTATATAAGTAAGTAAAATAAATAGCTTTTCAGGAATTACATTAAAGGGTCTGTCCACTACTCGGACAACCCTTTCTCAATCACTGAAGTTCCTCCATGTAAAATAATAGCAGCCGTGCTTGCATCATGCTCGGGCACCATTCCAGTGATGTCGGCGCCTGCTGTTCTGGGGCCTGTTCTCCCTTGTTATGTCGCGCGAGCCCTGCAAAAAAATCAGCGTCCGCTTCCCTTTCACCTCCTTTGGACAAAACTGACACCCCGAAGAAGTGAGAGCTGCTGCTGTCTGAATTTCTCCAGATGTCAGTTACATGCAAAGGAAGTGAGAGGAAAGCAGCTGCTGATTGACTGCAGGCCTCACGTGACATAACAGTGTCAGCGAGCCACAGGAAAGCAGGCGCTATAAGGGCTATTTGACCAAGAAGGAGAGTGATGGGGTGCTACGCCAGATAACCTGGCCTCCACAGTCACCAGACCTGAACCCAATCGAGATGGTTTGGGGTGAGCTGGACCGTAGAGTGAAGGCAAAAGGGCCAACAAGTGCTAAGCATCTCAGGGAACTCCTTCAAGATCATTTCCGGTGACTACCTCTTGAAGCTCATCAAGAGAATGCCAAGAGTGTGCAAAGCAGCCATCAAAGCAAAAGGTGGCTACTTTGAAGAACCTAGAATATAAGACATATTTTCAGTTGTTTCACACTTTTTTGTTAATTATATAATTCCACATGTGTTAATTCATAGTTTTGATGCCTTCAGTGTGAATGTACAATTTTCAAAGTCATGAAAATACAGAAAAATCTTTAAATGAGAAGGTGTGTCCAAACTTTTGGTCTGTACGGTATATATTTGCTCTCTGATATAGAGAGTTGATAACAAACACTGATCGTTATGACGCCCATAACAATTAATACCCAGCATTCCATAGACTCGGCAATTGAAAAATTCACCAGAAACATATTCAGTACATGAGTGCAGCTGTTACTTATCCCCATCTTTTTATGGCAGTGCAGGCAGAGGGGTTATTAGAGAAGTGTAAAAGAGAACCATTCCAGTTTTTTTTCCTTTTATGCAGAACAGACTGCACTATTCCATACAGAGTATTTCAGTATAAGTATACTGTGTGGTATGCATTTTCTTTGTAACATTGAAGTTTATGGGTGATGCATGCATACATCCAAGGTTTCTATCAAATGCTCCTTCAAATAGAAACCTTGAGCGCACATTGCATATAGCAGTGTGAAAGGAGACTCATTTTAGCATATGTGTATAGTATACCGCCAAAGCTGAACATCAGGATGATCAAGCAAAAGACGAAAATGGAATAACTAATTATTTCCCAATAAGAGAAGTCATTCTTCCCTTTTTGTAATGAGTACATGAGAACCACAATCAGTATAAGAATATAGCACAAGAGGCAGTATATGAATATATGACCAGAAATTCCATCAGTACATGCATACAGCTATTGAAAAAACATCATTACATGAATACAGCACCAAAATCATCACTGGACATTAAAACAGCACCAGAACCACCATCAGTGCAATAATGCAGTACCAGAAACACAATCAGTACAGGAATACAGCAAAAGACAAGAAGACATGAATGCAGCACCAGAAGCAGCATCACTACATGAATACAGCACCAGAACCATCATTGTTACATAAACACATCACTAAACCAAATGTCAACCAAAACTGTCATCAGTACACCAATACAGCACTAAGCTTAGTACAACAATCAATTGCAATGTGAGGTCAGTCCCTTCTATATTCAGTTGTATTGCATGAACCTACAACTCCCAGTATGTCCTTAATAATGGCAAGTAAATGTTGGGAGTTGTTCTTACCAACTATCATTAGACAGCAGTTTATACAGGAGCCGCAGTACTAATTAGATGTACTCCGTATCACAAATAAACATTTACATCAAGGTACTGTAATGGTGATAATGTCTCTGATTGGTTCAGACGCCATGATGTCTTTTCACATACATACCTCGTCTGTGCATACACTTTGTCATGCACAGTGTAGGAAAGACAAAGTGCGACACGAATGGATGAGAGGAAAGGAGCCCAGACACTAGGGGAAGGGGGAAGTGGAGACCTCCTAGGCTGATCTGCAATCACCCTTTCTCCCCTACCGTATATTGGTTCCTCACCAATCAACAAACAGGAACCTCTCCCTTTATTTCTATAGTGCTTGGCCCTGGATAGGGAAGGGGGGATGAGTGCTAGTAAATCCCCACTGACAACTAAAGACAGCAAGGGGAGACTGACACGGGGGAAATATCTTAGCTTGAGTCGACTTCAGAGAGATGGCACACATGTCCTCTTAGCACCAGAGAGGAAGTAAGAACTGCACTTGCTCCAAGCCTTCACAAGGGAAATGTGAATATCACCGGCACCTCCCTCTAGCAACAGCCAGTATTTTAACACCCAGCCTGGGTGTCAATTAGCCAGAGAGAGGTAGCCGCTGGGTCCTAGAGTGAGACAGCTAAGAAGATGTCTGTAATGCCTAACAAAGAGATCTTCTGCAACCAACTGCGGGGCGACTGTCACTTCTGACACACAAGTGACAGTACCCCTCCCCTCTACGAGTGGCCTCCGGACACTCAGGACCAGGTTTCTCAGGATAAGAATGAGCGAACCAACCTGGGAGCATTCACCGTTGATGCTGAAACCCACATCCTCTCTTCTGGACCATAACCCTTCCAGTGCACCAAGTATTGTAAGGAACGATGTTGGAGACGAGAATCTACAATCCTCGAAATCTGAAACTCCAGATTACCATCAACCATTATTGGGGGCGACGGTAAGGGTGAGGGTTCAAGAGGTTCCACATATTTATTGAGTAAGAACCTGTGGAAAATGTGGACCCTAAGGGCCTGAGGAAGCTCAAGACGAAACGCTGCTGGGTTAATGACGGCGGTTATTTTATAGGGACCAATAAACCTAGGTCCCAGCTTCCAAGAAGGAATTTTCTACTTAATATTCCTGGTAGACAACCACACAGTCATTCACATTCAGGTTCGGACCTGGCAAGTGTTTTCTGTCAGCCATGCAGTTATACTTGTCTCCCATGATCTTTAAATTACACAGAACCCCCCGCCACACTGAAGAGGACGACAAAGCAAAACATTCCTCCTCAGGAACTCCCGAAGCTCCTACCCCAGTAAAGGTACCAAACTGTGGGTGGTAACCGTATGCACCAAAGAACATTGACCTGCCAGTGGATTTTTGACGATGATTATTAATGGCAAATTCTGCCAGCGGTAAGTAGGATGCCCAATACTCCTGATTTTCAGATTGACACGCTCGGTCTGTCCATTCGACTGAAGGTGAAAGGCAGAGGAAAAAGACAGCTGCACCCCCAGTCGAGAACAGAATGCCTTCCAGAACTTGGAAACAAACTGGGTCCCCCCGATCTAACACCACATTGGAGGGAACCCCGTGAAGCGTCACGATTTCATTTATGAACACCTGAGCAAGTTTCTTAGCATTTAGAAGTGCTGGTAATGCGACAAAGTGAACCATTTTACTGAACCTATCTACCAACATCAAAACCACCGTTTTGCCTGCAGAAACCGGTAGGCCAATAATAAAATTCATGGACAAGTGTGTCGATGGCCTACTAGGGATAGGTAGCAGAAGAAGAGTACCAGAAAGCACGCAAATACTACAAGCAGATACATGTTCAATCACAGAGGAGGTCCGCAGTTGCATTACCACCTGGATGACCAGCAAGCACCGAGTTATGATGTTCCTTAATTACTTTGCGGCGCAGATTAGATGCTACAAATAACCTTCCTGAAGAGCAGGAGACAGGGGCGTCCCCCTGAGCCTCCAACACCTCACCCTCCAGTTCAGGATATAATGCCAAAATGACTACCCCCTTCTGTAGTTTCGGGGCAGGGTTATCTTGGTCACCGCCACCAGGGAAGCTCCGGGACAAAACATCAGCCTTGACATTTTTGACTCATGGACGAAAAGTGACAACAAAATTGAACCTAGTAAAAAACAGGGACCATCTGGCTTGCCTAGGGTTGAGACGTTTAGCTGACTGGAGAAGTGACAGGTTCTTATGGTCAGTAATAACAGTAACAGGATGGACAGCCCCCTCCAACCAATGTTGCCATTCTTCGAATGCCAATTTGATCGCCAAAAGCTACCTATTACCCACGTTATAATTTCCCTCAGCCGAAGACAATTTTTTAGAAAAGAAGGCGCATGGACGCCATTTACCAGGGGACGGACCCTGAGACAACACAACCCCAACCCCCACATCCAACACATCTACTTCCACAATAAAGGGTTGGGAAACATCAGGTTGAGTATAGGTGCAGTGGCAAAATATTTCTTTGAGGAAGAAAAAGCCTGGAGGGAGGCATCCGACCATTTGGAAAAATCAGACCCCTTCTTAGTCATGTCAGTAAGGGGTTTCACAATTACTGAGTCATTTTGGATGAATTTCCGGTAAAAATTAGTAAAGCTCAGAAAAACGTAGAGCCTTCAGGTTCTCGGGACGGTTCCAATCAAGGACTGCACGGATCTTCTCTGGATCCATCCGAAAACCCGAAGATGACAAAAAGTACCCCAAAAACTGCACCCCCTGAACAGCGAAAACACATTTTTCCAGTTTGGCATAAAGTTTGTTATCCCTTAATATCTGAAGCACCTGTTTAACATGCCCACGATGCAGGGCCGGCTCCAGGTTTTTCTGGGCCCCAGGCGAAAGAGTCTCAGTGGGCCCCTTTAACACATACCACGATTCATGATGCAGAGATACGGCAGAGAAATATATATATATATATACAGTACAGACCAAAAGTTTGGATACACCTTCTCATTTAAAGATTTTTCTGTATTTTCATGACTATGAAAATTGTACATTCACACTGAAGGCATCAAAACTCTGAATTAATACATGTGGAATTATATACTTAACAAAAAAGTGTGAAACAACTGAAAATATGTCTTATATTCTAGGTTCTTCAAAGTAGCCACCTTTTGCTTTGATGGCTGCTTTGCACACTCTTGGCATTCTCTTGATGAGCTTCAAGAGGTAGTCACCGGAAATGGTCTTCACTTCACAGGTGTGCCCTGTCAGGTTTAATAAGTGGGATTTCTTGACTTATAAATGGGGTTGGGACCATCAGTTGTGTTGTGCAGAAGTCTGGTGGATACACAGCTGATAGTCCTACTGAATAGACTGTTAGAATTTGTATTATGGCAAGAAAAAAGCAGCTAAGTAAAGAAAAACGAGTGGCCATCATTACTTTAAGAAATGAAGGTCAGTCAGTGCGAAAAATTGGGAAAACTTTGAAAGTGTCCCCAAGTGCAGTTGCAAAAACCATCAAGCGCTACAAAGAAACTGGCTCACATGAGGACCGCCCCAGGAAAGGAAGACCAAGAGTCACCTCTGCTTCTGAGGATAAGTTTATCCGAGTCACCAGACTCAGAAATCGCAGGTTAACAGCAGCTCAGATTAGAGACCAAGTCAATGCCACACAGAGTTCTAGCAGCAGACACATCTCTACAACTGTTAAGAGGAGACTTTGTGCAGCAGACCTTCATGGTAAAATAGCTGCTAGGAAACCACTGCTAAGGACAGGCAACAAGCAGAAGAAACTTGTTTGGGCTAAAGAACACAAGGAATGGACATTAGACCAGTGGAAATCTGTGCTTTCGTCTGATGAGTCCAAATTTGAGATCTTTGTTTCCAACCACCGTGTCTTTGTGCGACGCAGAAAAGGTGAACGGATGGACTCTACATGCCTGGTTCCCACCGTGAAGCATGGAGGAGGAGGTGTGATGGTGGGGGGGGGCTTTGCTGGTGACACTGTTGGGGATTTATTCAAAATTGAAGGCATACTGAACCAGCATGGCTGCCACAGCATCTTGCAGCGGCATGCTATTCCATCCGGTTTGCGTTTAGTTCGACCATCATTTATTTTTCAACAGGACAATGACCCCAAACACATCTCCAGGCTGTGTAAGGGCTATTTGACCAAGAAGGAGAGTGATGGAGTGCTATGCCAGATGACCCGGCCTCCACAGTCACCAGACCTGAACCCAATCGAGATGGTTTGGGGTGAGCTGGACCGCAGAGTGAAGGCAAAAGGGCCAACAAGTGCTAAGCATCTCTGGGAACTCCTTCAAGATTGTTGGAAGACCATTTCCGGTGACTACCTCTTGAAGCTCATCAAGAGAATGCCAAGAGTGTGCAAAGCAGTCATCAAAGCAAAAGGTGGCTACTGTGAAGACCCTAGAATATAAGACATATTTTCAGTTGTTTCACACTTTTTTGTTAAGTATATAATTCCACATGTGGTAATTCATAGTTTTGATGCCTTCAGTGTGAATGTACAATTTTCATAGTCATGAAAATACAGAAAAATCTTTAAATGAGAAGGTGTGTCCAAACTTTTGGTCTGTACTGTATATATATATATATATATATATATACATATATATATATATAGTACAATGCAAAGATTTCACTTCTTACATTACATGAGTGATATCTATTGTAAATTCCACAATAGCTCAGAAACCGGTGAATCGCTCCACACAGAATACTGGCCCCCATATAAGGCTCCATACGGAATACTGGCCCGCATATAATGCTTCATACGGAATACTGGCCCCCATATAAGGCTCCATACAGAATACTGGTCCCCATATAAGGCTCCATACGGAATACTGGCCCCCATATAAGGCTCCATACGGAATACTGGCCCCCATATAAGGCTCCATACGGAATACTGGCCCCCATATAAGGCTCCATACGGAATACTGGCCCCCATATAAGGCTCCATACGGAATACTGGCCCCCATATAAGGCTCCATACGGAATACTGGCCCCCATATAAGGCCCCATACAGAATACTGGCCCCCATATAAGGCTCCATACGGAATACTGGCCCCCAAATAAGGCTCCATACAGAATACTGGCCCCCATATAATGCTCCATACAGGATACTGGTCCCCTTATAAAGCTCCATACAGGATACTGGCCCCCATATAACGCTCCATGCAGGATACTGGTCCCCTTATAAAACTCCATACAGGATACTGGCCCCCATATAACTCTCCATACAGGATACCGGTCCCCTTATAACGCTCCATACAGGATACTGGCCCCCATATAATGCTGCATGCAGGCTGTTACCCCCCACATAATGCCCTATACAGGCTGTCCCCCCCTTATAATGCTCCATGCAGGCTGTTACCCCCCCACATAATGCCCCATACAGCCCCCCCCTTTTAATGCTCCATGCAGGCTGTTACCCCCCACATAATGCCCCATACAGGCTGCCCCCCCCTTATAATGCTCCATGCAGGCTGTTCCCGACCCCCCCACATAATGCACTATGCAGGCTGCCCCCCCCTTTATAATGCCCCATGCAGGCTGTTCCCCACCTTATAATGCCCCATGCAGGATGTCACCCCCCCTCTTTATAATGCCCCATGCAGGATGTCCCCCCCCTCTCTTTATAATGCTCCATGGAGGATGCCACCCCCCCTTCTCTTTATACTGCCCCATGCCTCCATACATTAAAAAAAAAAAATCAAATACTCACCTCCCTTCTCCTCACCTGCTACCTGCTGCCGCTGCTCTGGTCTGGACTCCAGCGACGCCGGTATCTTCCCGCTCTGCGCTCCCTGTGACGGCTCAGGGGAGGGCGCGGTGTAAAGACGTCACCGCGCCCTCTGACCTGAGACGTCACAGGGAGCGCAGAGCAGGAAGACAGCGGATCTGCGGAGGCACGGGTAGAGGTAAGTATCCAGCTGCCGGGGCCCTGAGCAAGCGGGGGAGAAGGGCGGGCGCTGACACCGCTCTCCTCCGCCCATAGCCCAGCGGGGTGCGCGACCGCCAGTGGGCCCCTCTGCCTGCTCAGGGCCCCGGCATTTGCCCGGGTGCGCCGGGTGCTGACGCCGGCCCTGCCCCAATGTGTCTCAAAATCAGGTGAGTAAACCAAAATATCGTCCAGATAGACCACCAGAAACCTCCCTACCAAATGATGGAAAATATCATTTATGAAATGTTGAAATACCGCAGGTGCATTAGTCAAACCGAAAGGCATAACCAGACTCTCGAAATGCCCTTCAAGGGTATTGAATGCTGTTTTCCATTCGCCCCCTTCTCTGATTCTAACCAGATTGTAGGCTCCCCTTAAATCCAACTTGGAGAATACATTAGCTCCTACAATGTGGCTGAACAAAACAGGAATCAGAGGAAGAGGGTATGGATCTCGGATGATAATTTGATTTAATTCCTGGAAATCTAAACAGGGACATAGACCGCCATCTTTTTTATTCAAAAAGAAGAACCCTGCTGCCACAGGTGAAGATGAAGGCCTAATGTGTCCCTTCTCCAGACTCTCCGCAATGAAATCCTTCATGGCTTGTTTCTCAGGGCCAGAAAGATTATATAATCTAGACTTCGGTAGTCTAGCTCCCGGGGTCAGGTTAATAGAACAGTCATATGCACAATGAGGAGGCAAATCGTGACACCCTCTCTCAGAAAAAAGGTCCTTCTAAACCAGACAATAATATTTAATAATATAATATTTCCGTAGCAACAGTAGCAAGAGAAATATCTAAACAGTTCTCATGGCAATAATCTCCCCATTCAATAATCTCCCCGGCTTGCCAATCCACCAACGGATTATGTTTCACCAGCCAGGGAAGACCCAAAACAATTAGGGTGGGAAGACTGTCCAGGACATAGCAAGGGATTATTTCACAATGAACCGACTCCACCCTCAGTTTTACATTATGTACAATGTGAGTAAATGCTTTCTGTTCTCTGGCGCCAAGTCGGTGGCGAAGAAGGAAATGGGTTTAGCTAAAGTACAGCAAGCAAGACCATGAGTTTTCACAAACCCAGCATCAACCATGCTGACTCTGGTTCCACTGTCAACAAATGCAGAAATTTTCTAGGTTTTGCTCTCTAGCACCACCTCTGCTGTCAGGACAAACCGGGAACTTCAGGTTGGCAAGAAATGCACCCCTTGCTTATCCAACTCCAGACTACCAAGAGTTAATCGAGTCTCCTTTTGTTTAGGAATTGAAGGACAGGTCCGAATAAAATGTCCCTTTTTCCCACAAAAAACATATGCCTTTTTTCTGACGAATCTCCAGGGAAACGTATGATGTAAAGGCACCCCCTAACTGCATAGGCTCCTCCACCTCCCCCAGTACTGGTTCATCGCCAGACCGCTCCCCCGGCAGAGGTACACACCCCCGACAAGAAGGCCCCGGAGAAGGTGGTCTCACCCGTCTATCCCGAAGGCGTCTATCAAGATGTATGGCCAACGACATGACAGCCTCCAAGGACTGAGGGGTTTCATACACTGCCAAGGCATCTTTCAACCTTTCAGTAAGACCCTCACAAAATTGACTTCTAAGGGCTGAGTCATTTCATTTAGAATCTGTTGCGCAGCTATGGAATTCAGAACTGCATGTCTCCACTGACCGATTCCCCTGCTACGTTGCTGAAGGCGACGTAGCCTAGACTCAGCTAAGGCGACTCAGTCAGGGTCATGATAGATGAGGGCCAGAGCTCCAAAAAAACCTTCTACAGACTGGAGATAAACTGAATCCTGCGGTAAAGAAAACGCCCATGATTGAGTATCTCTCTGCAGTAGAGAGATCACAATTCCAACCCATTGCTCCTCATTTCCGGAGGAGTAAGGACGAAGTTTAAAATACAGTTTGCAGGCATCCTTGAATACAAAAAAGTGTCCCTACCTCCTGAAATCCTGTCCGGCAGGGCAACCTTGGGTTCAGGCTGGACAGGCCTAGCTGCAGAGACCCCTACATTAGCGACCTGTAGCTGCTGATGCTGTTGCTGAACCTCACAGTGGAGGTCATTCACCTCCAGAGATAGACTGCTTAGCCGCTCTGCGAGCTCTGCAACTGATCCCGTACCAAGGGAAAAAGGAAAAAAAACACACCTGAAAAAAACACCACACAATTAAACCCAAGTGTCAGGTTTCTTTTTCTCTAAATGTGCATGGCCGGTGATAACGTCATGCACCGTATAGGAAAGACAAAGTGTGACACGAAGGGATGAGGAGAAGGGAGCCCAGACACTAGGGAAAGGGGGAAGTGGAGACCTCCTAGGCTGATCTGCAATCACCCTGTCTCCTCTACCGTTCCTATATTGGTTCCGCACCAATCGCCGCACAGGAACCTATGCCTGTGTTTCCCTAGCACTTGGCCCTGGATAGGGAGGGGGGGTATGAGTGCTAGTTGATCCCCACTGACAACTAAAGACAGCAAGGGGAGACAGACACAGGGGAAATAGCTTTGCTTGAGTCGACTTCAGGGAGATGGCACACACGTCCTCTTAGCACCAGAGAGGAAGCAAGAATTGCACTTGCTCCAAACCTTCACAAGGGGTCATGTGAATATCACCGGCACCTCCCTCTATCAACAGCCAGTATTTAAACACCCAGCCTGAGTATCAATTAGCCAGAGGGAGGTAGCCGCTGGGTCCTAGAGTGAGACAGCTAAGAAGGTGTAATGCCTAACGAAGAGATCTTCTGCAACCAACTGCTGGACGACTGTTTGTCACTTCTGACACACCCATGACACATTTCTCTTCTCTGGTCTTCTGCAGAACATCCCAACACTGGGCCCTTAAAAAACAGTGCCATTAAAATATCCCCAGTATAAAAATATCCACCCATGCTGGGCCTCTGAATAAATAATCGTCCCTCATTGTGCTCGTTTCACAAAATATGCCCTTAACACTATCCCTCTTTTAGTACAGTGCCTCCACCCTGTCCTCTCACATAAAATATCCCCACTACACTGCCCTCTTCTACAAAATACTGAATCCACACCATCTCCCTTTGTGAACTATATCTGCTAGACCATCCTCCCTTTTGAACTATATTCGACACACCATCCTCTTTTATGGACTATAATTGTCGCGTCATCCTCCCTTATGGAATATAATCGTCACACTGTCCTCCTTATAAATTATAACTGACATACCATCCTCCATTATGAACTATAAATGCTACACCATCCTCCCTTAAGAATTATAACTGTCATACTGTCCCCTCCTAAAAAATAATACTTCCGCACCATCCTTCCTTAAGCACTAAAACCACCACCCCATTTTCCTTTATGACCTATATCTGCCACACCACTGTTTCCCCCCTCATGCCGTCCCTATTTGCACACTAACCCCATCTTCAGTTTCCTACCCCATTCTACCATATCTCCTTATTGAGTCCCCTCTTCACACTTTGTCCTCACCATGCCCACCTATGCTGTACCCTATCCATATTATACTTTGTCCCTCACTGCTCTCCTGCGCTGCCTCCATTCCTTACTGTGTCATCTCTCCATACTGTGCTTCCTCTTCACACTTCCCCCCACACTACTCTCTTTTGATATTGTGCTTCCTCCTCACAGTATCCCCCCACACTGCCCCCTCTCTATATAACACTTCCAACTCATACTTGCCCCCACTACCCTCTTTTTATACTGTGCTTCCTCATCTCACTGTCTCCCCACACTGACCCCTCTCTCCGTACTGTCCCCTCTCTCCATACTGTGCCCTCTCTCCATACTGTTCCCCTTCTCCATAAAGGGAAACAACATTTTCAAAACTGCTTGATTTTATTCAGTATTGAAGTTGATCACCAAATGCTGTTATTGTACCTGGAATGTAGAATTGAGGTGTCCTGGCTGCCATACGTTATGTCATCCCACACTATAATTCTGAAAGTAGGATGTTTCCATGTGAAGGCCTCTTCATGGCTTTGCTCACATGATCTCTAAATAAAGGACAGAGGCTGGAATGCAGCAATGGAGGCTATAATAAAGGTTTCTTCAGTGATGAATTCCCCTTTTGTCTTAAACACAATTATAGTCAGAGATTGATTTGGAGACTTTGTGGGCAATGACATGAAGACACCTTCATAAGGGAATATCACACTGATCCTAATCCTGGGATTATGGTGTGGTGTGGGATAATGTATGGTACGTGGACCCTTCTAGTCTAGTCTTCATTCCAGGTACACTAATAGCTTGGCATTACATTGATTTTGTCATGGACTCAATATTATGGTCATTTCTTCAAGGTGTCCTAGGAGCTGTTTTCAACATGACATTGCCAAGTCACATGTTTCTTGTGCTACTGTGAGCAGACTTCATGTCCTAAATGTGCTACCATGGCCTGCAGCATCTCTGGACTTGTCTCCCTTTGAGCACATCTGGGACACCGTTGGTGGGCTATTGCAAAGGGAGCTGCCAGCAGTGGATCTTGATGATTTGCATACCAAGTATATTCTGCTTTGCAGAACATTCCTTAGACAACTGTTAATAACCTAACTGAAAGCACACCAAGCATATAAGTGCGTGTGGCACTCATACTGAAAACTAAACAAGTCGTGATATATATATATTTTTTAAATTATATTTTTTAATCATTTGTATAACCTGAACAATTCTATCCAGACTGCCACAAATTTTTCTTCTTGGCGCTGAAATTTCAATGTTGAGCGTGTTTATACTGTGAATGTTACAAAAATGCTTCCTTTTGGTAATCCAGATGTGTATGCCAACTGGCAGTTGTACACTGGTATCAATGTAAGTGATTGCTAAATATGTATAATCTTGTCAAGTGATTTGCCATATTAGTCTGAAGTACCTGGTGAGTACAACATTATCACTACTAGATTATAAACAAGTGTTTGAAATTGCCAGTGTGAGAACATGCATAATTGATTTCAATGTCAGCCTCGGGAGGCTAGGAACGCTCTAGCTTATCATTATGAGCGTACTTTAATTGTTAGAAGAAGCCTCACTGGGGCTATGGGGTATGGTAAAAAGACAAAAAGAGTCTGTATGTGAACAAATAGGATATTTAAGTCTGAACATTGCAGACTAGTAGGAGATTCATAAAAACGTATAAAATTTCACTGCATTTAAAGGTATATCAAATTGCCTTGTTTAAATTACCAAAGCTAGTCACTTTCTTGTGAAAGAGATCAGTAAATTCTGATCAATGATGATTTTACTTTGTATATTCATAAAATACGATTATGAAACATTAACAGTCATTAAGTCAATAAGGGAGTTGTCCAGTGATAACTTGCTTATCAGTGGATGTACCATCGCTGGAGCCCACGCTGATCTGCAGAATGGTGAGTTTTCATCCTCTACGAGGACCCTTTATCCCTGTTAGAAAATGTAGCAACAAGCCGGAAACCCAACCGCCACTCCATTGTGGAGGCTGCTGGAAAAAGCACTCGACAGCTCGATAGGGAATGAATGAAGCAGTGGTTGAGCATGTGCACTGTCGCTTCATTCTAATAGGGATAAAAATTCCCCATTCTTGATTGGTGCAGGTACCGGCAATTAGACCACCAGTGAACAATAAGTTATGCCTATCCTGTGGATAGGAGATAGCTTGAATTCACCGGAAAACCCTTTTAAAAATATATACAGTGCCTACAAGTAGTATTCAACCCCCTGCAGATTTAGCTGGTTTGATAAGATGCAAATAAGTTAGAGCCTTCAAACTGCAAACGAGAGTAGGTTTTATGAACAGAAGCATAAATCTTACAAACCAAAAAGTTATGTTGCTCAGTTGAATTTTATTAAATTTTAAACATAAAAGTGTGGGTCAATTATTATACAACCCCTATGTTTAATATTTTGTGGAATAACCCTTGTTTGCAATTACAGCTAATAATCGTCTTTTATAAGACCTGATCAGGCCGGCACAGGTCTGTGGAGTTATCTTGGCCCACTCCTCCATGCAGATCTTCTCCAAGTTATCTAAGTTCTTTGGGTGTGTCATGTGGACTTTATTCTTGAGTTCCTTCCACAAGTTTTCAATTGGGTTAAGGTCAGGAGACTGACTAGGCCACTCCAACACCTTGACTTTTTCCCTCTTGAACCAGGCTTTGGTTTTCTTGACTGTGTGCTTTGGGTCGTTGTCTTGTTGGAAGATGAAATTACGACCCATCTTAAGATCCTTGATGGAGGAGCGGAGGTTCTTGGCCAAAATCTCCAGGTAGGCCGTGCTATCCATCTTCCCATGGATGCGGACCAGATGGCCAGGCCCCTTGGCTGAGAAACAGCCCCACAGCATGATGCTGCCACCACCATGCTTGACTGTAGGGATGGTATTCTTGGGGTCGTATGCAGTGCCATCCATTCTCCAAACGTCACGTGTGTGGTTGGCACCAAAGATCTCGATCTTGGTCTCATCAGACCATAGAACCTTGAACCAGTCTGTCTCAGAGTCCTCCAAGTGATCATGAGCAAACTGTAGACGAGCCTTGACATGACGCTTTGATAGTAAAGGTACCTTACGGGCTCGTCTGGAACGGAGACCATTGCGGTGGAGTACGTTACTTATGGTATTGACTGAAACCAATGTCCCCACTGCCATGAGATCTTCCCGGAGCTCCTTCCTTGTTGTCCTTGGGTTAGCCTTGACTCTTCGGACAAGCCTGGCCTCGGCACGGGAGGACACTTTCAAAGGCTGTCCAGGCCGTGGAAGGCTAACAGTAGTTCCATAAGCCTTCCACTTACGGATGATGCTCCCAACAGTGGAGACAAGTAGGCCCAACTCCTTGGAAAGGGTTTTGTACCCCTTGCCAGCCTTGTGACCCTCCACGATCTTGTCTCTGATGGCCTTGGAATGCTCCTTTGTCTTTCCGATGTTGACCATGTCTGAGTGCTGTTCACAAGTTTGTGGAGGGTCTTAAATAGTCAGAAAAGGCTGGCAAAAGAGATCTTTAATCCACACATGTGAAGCTCATTATTCTTGGTGCCTGAACTACTTCTTAATACTTTAGGGGGACCAAACAGAATTCTTGTGGTTTGAGGGGTTGAATAATAAATGACACTCTGAATTAACTTTTTACGTTTTAAAAAAAAAAAAACAAAAAACAAAATTTGCTGCAGTGCATTTCCCACTTCCAGGCTGATCTACAGTACAAATGTCACAATGCCAAGTTAATTCCGCATGTGTCAACCAGCTAAATCTGCAGGGGGTTGAATACTACTTGTAGGCACTGTAGTTTTCACACAGAAACCTGTCTTATATAGTATGTGTCTTGGACTCGAGAAAACGTTCACTTTATAGGTGGATAGTTGAGGCTTTCCAAGATCAGATTTTGGAAAAGCTGTAAAAAGGACCTGGAGTCTGATTGAGAAAGATAAGATTCCATTAAGGACTACAAGGTATTATTAATTGGATAGAATTACATTATTGCATCCAGTACTCTGATATAAAATGAAACCTCTTTGGTATGACCATCACAATTGCATTAAAAAAAGGTTTTCTAGGTGTGATGTTCTCAAAGACGAACGCCTGTATGTATACTACACTGCATTCCAAATTATTATGCAAATGGCATTTTTCTCTGATTTTCCTAAACGGTCAATGCAAATGTTCAAATCATCAACTGTTGGAGTATAAATCAAATTTTATTGGACAAACCTTCCAATGATAACAGTATTTTTTTCAAAACTAAAATAACTCAAAATGCACTGTTCCAAATTACTATGCACAACAGAGTTTCCAAACATTTTATAGGTTGTAAAGAACTGAGAATGGTCATTTGTTGAATTTGCAGCATTAGGAAGTCACATTTACTGAAATCAATAGTTTTTTTCAATTAAAAACATCTTAATAGGCAAAGTTACATGTTATCAAAGAAGGAAAGAAAGGGTAATATGTTATCACCTTCACAATTCTTGCAACCATTGAACTTGTTAGTTTTTGGATCATTTTTGCTTGAATTTCTTTGCAGAATGTCAGAATAGCCTTCCGGAGCTGCTGTTTTGATATGAACTGCCTCCCACCTTCATAGATCTTTTGCTTGAGAATACTCCAGTGGTTCTCAATAGGGTCGAGGTCAGGGGAGGATGGTGTCCACACCATGAGTTCTCTCCTTTTATGCCCATAGCAGACAGTTACTCAGAGGTATATTTTTACAGCACAAAATGGTGCATTGTCGTGCTTGAAGATGGTTTTGCTATGGAGGGCACGGTTCTACTTTTTGTATCATGGAAGAAAGTGGTCAATCAGAAACTCTATATTACTTTGCCTAGGTCATTTTCACACCTTCAAATATCCTAAAGGGTCCTACCAGCTCTCTCCTCATGATTCCAGCCCAAAACATGACTCTACCAACTCCTCGCTGACGTCGCAGCCTTGTTGGGTCATGATAGCTATCCACTACTCCATCCATCTGGTCCATCTAGGGTTTCACGGGACTCATCAGTAAACAAGACTGTTTTAAAATTAGTCTTCATGTATGCCTGGGCCCACTGCAACCGTTTCTGCTTGTGAGCACTGTTTAGGGTTGGCCGAATAGTAGGTTAATGCACAACTGAGTGGGGAAAAGTCATCTCACCAGCTTGGATCCTTCAGGTGCATGGAACCTTGTCCTGATTCAAGGGATAGATATGGTAGAAAATAAGCTGTGTTCCAGGATAAAATTCAAAAATGCTTTATTTACAATATGTCAAAATAACATGGCACCAAGCTCGTAATAACAAGATGAGAGAAAAAAAGTTCCACGTTTCAACCGCAATTATTACTAGTTTGTTATAAAATCCCCAGAAAACCCAATGTCATTGGGATATACATTATTCCATTGGAGCCTGCTAAGCTTTCTATCTGTAGCGTTCTCTGGTAAAGATGCAAATTTCATGAGGGTTAAAAGTCCCCATGAAGTCTCATTGCTACCATTTTTGTATCTATACATAAAGAAGCACTCCCATTAAGTTTTTTATTAATTAAATGTGTGTATACATACATGAAATGTAGTGTGAATATATTAATAATCTCACCTACTACTGCTCTAACCGGTGTCCAGCACCTCTGGAACTATTACCTATTTCCAGATCAGAGGTTTTCTTTCCACCTGATCATGTTAATGGGGAAGTGACTTCAAATACACAACTCTTTATTCACTTCTATTGGAGTTCTCAAATATTCTGAGCATGTTCACAATGAAGGTAATGGCCTCTAGCCAATTCTAGATTTTTTCCACAGCCTGAAGCGAAAATTTAAATGGCACTCCTCTCCACAGTACAATTTAAACCTACAGTAAACAAACACAAGTCATTTTGAAGGGGTTTTGCTTTTACAGTATTCATTCATTATTATTTGTTCCTCATAAGGGACTTGAACCTGCAATCATCTGATTGCTTTTCCACAGTATTGCAGTATATAGAACAAATCAATGTCTCCTACAAAGAAATGCAGCACCAAAACAACCATCAGTACAGAAATATAGCACCAGAACTACCAACAGCACATGAATAAAGCACCAGAACCACTATTATTACATGAATACAGCACCAGAAGCACCATCAGTATTAGAATGCAGCTCCAGAACCACAACAAGTACATGAAAACATCACGAGAACCATCATCAGTACTTGAGTGAATTACAAGAACTACCATCAGTACACAAATATAGGAGTGGAACACTATCAGTACATGAATACAGCACTAGAAACATCATCAATACATGAAAACTACACCGGAACACACATCAGAACATAGATTCATCACCAAAACAATCATCAACACAGAAATACAGAACCAGCGTTAGTAGATAAATACATTACTAGAACCAACATCAGTACATGGATGTTGGGTCAGCCCCCACAATAATCATTTGTATCACATGCACACACAGCTTCTATTATGTCCTTAATAATGTTAAGGAGAAACTAGTTGTTGTTACCAGACATAATCATACTACAGTACTGATTAAGCGCAGGCAGTATCACAAATAAACATTTACACCTAGGTAATTTACTGATAACATCCGGTCTTTTGCAGCACAACCAAACATGGTGACTTAAACAATAACAGAGTCATTATAATGCTCCTAAGTAAAAATATCATCCCATTCTTCACACCTAAATAATAATTGCCTCTCACTATGCTCCCTGCACAAAATATTACTTCCACACTGTCCCTCTCATGGTACATTGCCTCCACACTGTCCTCTCTATAAAATGTTGTCTCCATTATGTCCGCCCTTAGGAACTATAAGACACCATCGCCCTTATTATTTATAAGCGCCATAACCTTCACACAATCTGCCCTTATTAACTCTGGTTTCCACATCATCCCACCTCAAGAACTAACCTTTACAATCTCCGCTCTTACGAACTCTAACACATCATTTGCCCTTATGAACTTTGGCTTCCATATCATCCTCCTTTATGAACTATAACCTTTACACTATCCACTCTTATGAACTATGATAAAACATCGTCACCCCTTATGACTTTTATAATCTGTACTTGATCCCCCTTATGAATTATAACCACCACACTTTCCCTACTTAATGCTTTTCCCTCTCCACTGTTCTCCCCACACTATCCTTATATGTACACAGCCCCTCATGCTGCCTCCTCCAGTCTGCCCCCATCTTTAGTGTGTCCCCTTCTCTATTTTGTCTCCTCTCTATATTGCTACCTCTCTATAATGTGCCTATGTCTATACTACCACCTTTTTATACTATGCCCTGTCTATACTGTGCCTCTTCCCTATAGTCACCGATACACAGTATTATGACCCCCATAGCTCACCTATACACAATCCTATGGCCCCCACAAGCCTCCATATACAGTATGATGGCCCCACAGATCCCCACACACAGTGTGATGGTGAACATAGCCCCCTTTACACACTATGTTGATGCCATAGCCCCCTATACGAAGTATGATGAACCATAGCCCACATGCACAGTATGATGCCCCCACAGCCCCTTTATACATAGAATTATGGTGCTCACAGCCCCTTTACACAGTATGATAACCCATAGCCCCCATACACAATATGATGCCACCCCAGCCTCCATAAACACAGTATGATGGTGACTGTATCATCCTATACCCAGTATAATGTCCCCCACAGCTATATAACATATGATCACTCCACAGCCCCTTATCTACAGTATGATGACCCTGCAGCCCCCACACACAGTGTGACAGTGACTATAGACCCTTATACATCGTATGGTGACACCATAGCCCCCATACACAGTATGATTGCCTTACAGCCCCCACATACACAGAATACTGTCCTCACTACCCCCTCTACACTGTATGATGCCCCATAGCCCGTATATACCGTATAAGGCCTCATAGTCCTCTATGCACAGTATTATGGCCCATATCTCCACAAACATATTATAATGCTCTACATCTCCATATATATATATATATATATATATATATATATATAATATAGTATGAATCATTGCAGCCCCGTATGAGGGCACATAGTCCCTCTATGTACAGTATGATGCCCCCACAACTCCCTATACACAGTATGATATCCCATAGCCCCCTATATATAGTATGAGGCATCATAGCCCTTTATGCACAGTATTATGGTCCATAGCTCCAAATACATATTATGATGCCCCTACAGCTCCCTATATACAGTATGATTAACCATAACCCCTTGTATACAGTATGATGCCCCATTATTATTATTATTATTTATTATTATATCACCATTCATTCCATGGCGCTTTACATGTGAAAGGGATATACATAGCTCAAACAATTACAATAAATTTTGAACAATACAGGTCGGCGACTGGTACAGGAGAAGTGAGGATTGCCCCCTATACACAGTATAAATGCTAAAAAAAATCCATCATACTCATCCTAGTGTAGTTCCTCACCCAACACAGCCTCTGTCACCTTGTACAGCTTGACTCACTGTGGATCTGCATGGGCGGCATAATGAAGTTATGTCATCTCATAGCCTAATGTCCCCTGCTTATCGCTGGCCTCCAAGAGGTCACAGGTCAGAACTTGTCTGTGTCATGCTGGAATACGTGGAATCCTGAGGATGCAAATACTGTTAAAAGTTTTGTAGGTCAAGGTGCTCATGTCACATTATGTCAGAAGCGGGCCTGCCTCTAGTGCTGTAAGTTTATGAAATGGGAAAACCCCTTTAACATTTTGCAGTAAAGATGGCACCTAAAGTAACATTTTTGGCACAAAGTAGTCTCCAGCCGGCCCTGTAGGCCATACGTTCTGGGAAACTGATTAAGTACAAAATAGTATACGTTTCTTGAAATAACCTATTGTCACTTGTTATTTTTCTCTTCTGAGATTTGTGACATATTTTTTGTAGTCATTCATTTGTAAAATAGACGTTATTAGAAGGGCATATATCCCTTTTATATCTTATAGTTTCAGTAATGTTGAACTTAATTAAAGTAATTGCAAGTGTCAATTAGTCAGAGACCACAGTGATCGATAATTAGCAGTAATTATTTTGTACTGTAAAGAGGATAAAAATAAGGCCATTTATAGTTGTAGGCACGGAAAGCAAGATGGCAGGTGCTAGACTTCTCATAACAAGAAATGAATTTATTGGATTTGTATTACAGACATAAAAGGCAGAACAAGCTATCCTTGAAGCAGTTAGCTCTCTGCCGCTGAAATCAATACCTAAAGGAGCATGGCTTTCATGAATTAGGGTGATGCTTACTAATTAGATTTTACCATTAGATGCACTATTTACATTGTTATTCTGATCCTATTCTTTATTCAACTATATTCTCTACATTTTTGGAACTGAAATAACACATATTAATATAAGTATTACAATAACATATATAGTGCAGATAATACCGGTCAGGTAGCCATAAAAAAATGTGTCTAATTCTTTCCACTAGGAGGAATCACTTTGGAGAATGGTCACCATAATCTGCTCATTCAATAGGCAATTTACAAGTACGAGTGACATGAGTAGGGAGTCTTACACTGTCAGCTTAAAGGGCTTGTTCACTTTCAAGAAAGTATGCCTAAACTCTGTAAAGTACCTAAAATAACAAACTCAGCAGGTACTCACCCACCCTGGGTCAAGTTCCCCACTGCTGCTTTGGTCTCAGTGTTTTGGCTGCAGTGGTGATATCACATCAACAGTGAGCGTTACAGCTCTAGCCAATCACTGAGCTCAGCCTCTGAGCGCAATGATTGAGACCAGAGCAATGGCGGGAAACCAACGTTGGTCCTAGTGAGGATGAATACCTGCAGAGTTAGTTATTTTAGGTATTGTACAGAGCCAGGGGCCTACTCTCCTGAAAGGGGACAATCCCTTTAAGCTGACAATGTCCATCAGATAGCCATTGGCTAAACACAATTGTCCAAAACAGTTTCTCTGTTTTTTTTCAATGTGGTGAGAGGCATAAGTTGATGCATGAGATGTCTCATCTCCGGTGGAAACAGAAAACCAAGCATTTTGAAATCCAAACTTGAGAACAATCATATGGCGCACAGACATTAGGTCATCATCGAATCATGATGAAATTGGTGGTAGTAGACCACCTTTTGTTTCATGTGTATTCACATAATAAGACAGAGAGTACTTATAGACTTATTGAAGGTCAGTGTCAGGTGTTCTGTCATTTGTGCTGAACACCTTGAGTAGAAATTTTGTGCATCACTTACTGTGTTTCATCCCATCTTTCTTTTTGAGTTTTTTTTTGCACAGTCGTTGCATAAGAAACTCATGGAAGATGTCGCTGTTTCGCTACATTGAGTCTTTGTGAAACAAAAGCATAGTAGGAAGCCTATGATACTTGCTCACTCATGTAATATTTACTATTGAGTGGAATAACTATCTCTGCAGCCATTTTGCCTAAAAACTACAAGGACATGCATAGCGGCTAAGGGTGGGCATACCCGTGGAAGTTCGGATCCGTCGGGTTTGGCCGAACTTTATAAAAAAGTTCAGTTCGGATCCTAGAACGGTACCTGAACTTGATCCCGAACCCGGACCCCATTCAAGTGAATGGGGAACCCTAACATCCGGCGGTTCTCAAGCTGTCATCTGTGTGAAAGCGTGACAAACACTTGCTCTGATTGGCGGTAATCTTACTGACTTTACCGCCGGTCACAGCGCTGCAGTTTGCCAGACAGCTGGCGGCTGGTGTTATTTTTGTGGGACGGGGGCAATAAACTTGGAGCTTCCCAGGCTTTTTATCAGCTCACAGC
Organism: Phyllobates terribilis; assembly: GCF_046119375.1. NCBI lineage: Eukaryota > Metazoa > Chordata > Amphibia > Anura > Dendrobatidae > Phyllobates > Phyllobates terribilis. The sequence goes on along the minus strand of NW_027362761.1, from coordinate 349,686,280 downwards.
TAAATGCAGAGTTTTTACTGGTTATTAGAAGGGGGGACCCCCCCAAAAATTACATGTGGTCCCCCTTATTTTTAATAACCAGCAAAGGTAAAAGAGACAGCTGCAGGCAAATAATAATAGGCTGAGAAGGGTGCGTTGGCAAGGGGCTAATAATTTTGGGGTGGATATTAGCTGTTTTGTGTCTGCTGACATCAAGCCCAGGGGTTAGTAATGGAGAGGTGTCTGTCAGACACCCCCATTACTAACCCCGTAGTCAAAAGTAATAAAGACTAATGCAGAGAAAAGTCCTTTCATTGAAATAATCACTCCCCGAAAATTCCCCTCATTTGCCAATTTATTAACCTAAAAGTAAAAAATCAAAGTAATCCTCACCTGTCCACCATAAATCCATAATAAGGAGGTTCCGCGATGATCCCCAACTCTGCTACATCCAGTGTATGGAGCGCCGTTAAACTGACGCAGCTCCATACACTAGAGCAGCAGCAACTGCATGATGTCGCGCTGCTATTAGAATCTATGTTGTTTTACTTTTTGGCCATCTTTTTGTGGTTTGCTGGCTTCTAGTCTTTACCTCTGATGCTGGGTGTCTTGGTCACGTGATCTCCTCACTCTTTATTACTCAGCACCTGTCTCCCATTCCCCGCTGGACATCAGTGTTGTTTCGCTTGTGCTCTGGCTAAGTTGCCTTGTTAGTTCTTTGTGCTTAGGACAATTGATATCATGGGCCTTCTTGTTCCACCAGTTTTGTTTCCTTTTATCTTCGTTTCTGCAGCTTATTTTTCTTTGAGGAGGTCTCCTGTTTTTGCTCCCAGTCCTTAGATCTTTTATGGACACCCTTTCCTTCAGGTCTTCGTTTGAGTTCAGTGCAGGAGTGTCGGTGGGGCTGTTCACAAGGAATAGGGCACCCACCCCAGCGTAGTGTTTAAGGGTTTAAGCTGAGTCTCAGTGCAGGGACAGCTTTTCCCTCCTATTCCTTAGTTCTAAGTTGCAGAACACAACAGTATGTCCAGCCCCGTTTAAAAAAAACCTCTTCCTGGGTTTTTATTCAGTATGAGTACCATCCAGGAGCTTGCTCAACGTTTGCAAGGGTTGACTCTGGAGGTTGCCGGTCTTCAGCAGTACGTGAGTAAATACCCTGCAGAACGCTATGAAGAACTTAAGGTAGGATTACCTGAGTGTTTCTCGGGGAAACAACAGGATTTTTTTTCATTTAAAAATGCTTGTTTGTTGTATTTTCGGCTCAGACCTAGATCTTCTGGGAGTGAACTACAGTGTGTAGGGATTATTATGTCTCTATTGCATAAAGAACCTCAAATCTGGGCCTTTTCCTTGTCTCCTGATGATCATTGTTTGAGGTCTATGGAGGCATTTTTTGATGCCATGGGTTTGCTGTATGATGATCCTGATCGGGTTGCATCAGCTGAGGCAGAGCTCAGTCGTCTCAAACAGGGTTCTCTTGATGCTGAGAGTTATTGCACCCTGTTCAGATGATGGTCTGCAGAGGTCAGGTGGAACGACACTGCACTCAAGTTTCAGTTTCTGGCAGGCTTGAGTGAAAGGGTTAAAGATTTGCTCATTGCATTCCCTGCACCTGATACTCTTTTCGGAGGTGGAGTCAAAAGCTTTACCACCTCATAGAGATTACGATTGCGCTATTGACTTCGTCCCTGATGCTAAACTCTCTAAGAGTCGGTTGTTTAATCTGACAACTACCGAGAGGGAGGCTTTGAAAGAATACCTTCAGACTAGTTTAGCTGCAGGTCACATAAGACCCTCTAAGTCTCCTGTGGCGGTTGGGTTCTTTTTTATCAAAAAGAAGGATGGGGGTCTTAGGCCATGTCTGGATTTTTGGGAGATTAATAAGATCACTGTGCACAATCCTTACCCGTTACCACTTATTCCGGATTTGTTTAACCAATTGACCGGAGCTAAATGGTTTTCTAAGATTGACCTTTGTGGGGCATATAATTTGCTGCGGGTGAAGGATGGAGATGAATGGAAGACAGCTTTTAACACCCCGGAAGGTCATTTTGAGTGTTTGGTGATGCCTTTTGGGCTTACTAACGCGCCTGCATTTTTTCAAAATTTCATCAATGATATTCTGAGACCCTTGATTGGTAGGAGTGTTATTGTTTATCTGGATGACATTTTGATTTATTCATCCGATCTTGAGTCTCATTGGCAGAGAGTCCGCGAAGTTCTTCAGATACTGAGAGATAACACACTCTTTGCTAAATTGGAGAAGTGTCAGTTTGCTGTCCAGAAAATTATTTTTTTGGGTTACTTTGTCTCTTGTGATGGTTTTGAGATGGACCCGGTGAAAGTTCAGGCTGTGCTGGAGTGGCCGAGGCCTGAGGGTTTGAAGTCCGTACAGAGGTTTTTGGGGTTTGCCAATTATTACAGGAAATTCATAAAGAATTTCTGTCATCGCTAAACCCATTACTGATCTCACTAAGAAGCGTGCTAATACAGTCCGATGGTCCACTGAGGCTATTGAAGCTTTTGAGTATCTCAAGGAGAAGTTCAGCTGTGCTCCTGTTCTTATCCAGACGAATGAGACCTAGCCATTTTTGGTTGAGGTGGATGCCTCATCTATAGGCGTAGGGGCAGTTCTGGCCCAAGAGGGTGAGGATGGGGTGCATCCCTATGCTTTCTTTTCAAAAAAAAATTCTGAGACAGAGCTCAACTATGATGTTGGGAATCGTGAGTTGTTGGCTATTAAACTCGCGTTCGAGCATTTGCGACATTTTTTGGAGGGGGCTCGACATCCTATACAGGTTTTCACTGATCATAAGAATTTAATGTATCTGGACGCAGCTAAACGTTTGAATGCCAGTCAGGCTAGGTGGGCACTGTTTTTTGCCCGGTTCAATTTTTGCTTAACCTTTGTTCCGGGGACAAAGAATGTTAAGGCTGACGCATTGTCTTGTAGTTTCTCTCCAGCGGTGAATGCTGAGAGGGAGGAGTGTATTTTGCAGAGCGGGGTGGTGGTGGCCGCATTGGATTCTGAGTTGGAGAATAGCATCCTAGGTGCTCAGAGTGCGGCACCAACTAACACCCCGTGTGGTAAATTGTTTGTGCCTAGAGCCTTGAGGAGAGCGTTGTTTGTTGAATGTCATGAGTCTCGGTTGGCGGGTCACCCAGGGATTTCGGAAACTAGGAAGTCTATCAGTCGGAGTTTCTGGTGGCCAGGGTGGCAAAGGGAAGTCATCCAGTGGGTGCGTCAGTGTTCTGTGTGCGCTAGGTCGAAGGCCTCTCACACTCCGGCTGCAGGGTTGCTGTGCACCTTGGAAGTTCCTAGTTCGCCATGGATACACCTTGTCATGGATTTTATCACCAATCTGCCTGTATCGGAGGGTTTTTCTGTCATCTGGGTTGTTGTGTACCGGTTTAGTAAAATGTGTCATCTGGTTCCGTTCAACAAGTTACCTTGCGCCAAGACTCTTGCTAAGGCTTTTGTGAAGGAGATTGTCAGGCTCCATGGTGTTCCCACGGACATTGTTTCCGATAGAGGACCACAGTTTGTGGCTCGCTTTTGGCGAATTGAAAATTAATTTGTCATTCTCGTCGGGGTATCATCCAGAGTCCAATGGACAGACTGAAAGGAAGAACCAGGATGTCGAGCAGTTTTTGAGATGTTTTGTGGCAGACAATCAGGAAATGTGGTCAGAATTTCTACCACTTGCGGAGTTTGCCCTTAATAATCATACTTCTTCCTCGGCTGGGTGTTCTCCTTTTTTTTGTTGTACTAGCAGGAATCCATCTTTTGGTCCATTTTCCAAAGTTGGGAGGACAATTTTTCTGGTCATTTTGAGAGGGTTTGGACCAGTGTACGCCTGAATCTTAAAGAGGCTAACAGGAGACAAAAAAAGAAAGGAGTCCTTGTTTGCTGTTGAGGACATGGTTTGGTTGCCCTCTAGGAATCTTCGTTTGAAAATTCCTTCTAAAAAACTGAGGCCTAAATTTGTGGGCCCTTTCAAAGTGCTACAGATTGTCCACTCGGCAGCGGTGAGGTTGGGCATTCCCTCGTCCTGGAGGATTAATTCTGTGTTTCATGTGTCGTTACTTAAGAAGGCCAACAAGCCTGATAAGCAGGCGAAGCCTACTGTTCCTCCTGTTGATGAGGATGTTGAATTCGAGATTTCTTACATTTTGGATTCCAGGTGGCATAGAGGAAGATTACAGTATCTTGTGTCCTGGAGAGGTTTCAGCCCCGAGGATAATTCCTGGGTGAAGGCCGAGGACGTCTCGGCCTCAAGGCTAATTAAGGCTTTTCACAGGAGACTTTCTGGTAAGGCTCGGCCTAGAAGATCCGGAGGATCCTCGTAAAAGGGGAGGTACTGTTAGAATCTATGTTGTTTTACTTTTCGGCCATCTTTTTGTGATTTGCTGGCTTCTAGTCTTTTCCTCTGATGCTGGGTGTCTTGGTCATGTGATCTCCTCACTCTTTATTACTCAGCACCTGTCTCCCATTCCGCGCTGGACATCAGTGTTGATTCGCTTGTGCTCTGGCTAAGTTGTCTTGTTAGTCCTTTGTGCTTAGGACAATTGATATCCTGGGACTTCTTGTTCCACATGTTTTATTTCCTTTCATCTTCGTTTCTGCAACTTACTTTTCTTTGAGGAGGTCTCCTGTTTTTGTTCACAGTCCTTAGATCTTTTAGGGACACCCTTTCCCTTTCCTTCAGGTCTTCGTTTGAGTCAAGTGCAAGAGTGTCGGTGGGGCTATTCACAAGGAATAGGACACCCACCCCAGCATAGGGTTTAAGCTGAGTCTCAGTGCAGGGACAGCTTTTCCCTCCTATTCCTTAGTTCTAAGTTGCAGAACACAACAGCTGCCCCCTGCAAGACCTGGCTGCTGCGCACTATCACGATAACCTTACTGAAGTCACCGCTTGCTGTGTGAGAAATTTCTCACGCTGTGAGTGGTGACCTCAGTTCACATTGGTGATGCCCTCGTGAGAACCGGCCACTGTAAACTGAGATAACCTTACCAATGTCACCTCAGTGCACAGCAGCCAGGTCTCACGGAGCACAGTTGCTGCTGCTCTAGTGTATGGAGCTACATTGTTTGAACGGAGCTCCATAGACTGGATATAGAAGAGTTGGGGATCTTCGTGGGACCTCCTTATTATGGATTTACGATGGACAGGTGAGGATTACTTTGATTTTTTATTTGTATTTTTAGGTTAATAAATGGGTAAATGAGGGGAATTGCTGGGGAGTGATTTTTTTCAATTAAAGGACTTTTCTCTGGTTGTGTCTATTACTTTTGATTACAAGGTTAGTAATGGGGGTTATCCCACAAAGGTCAAAAGGTTATTACTTCCAATCTAGATATACCAACACAAAAACCTCAGGCTATGAAACCACGGTTATAAGGAAGCGAATAGAAAAGACTCATAAAATAAATTATTTATTTCAATGTTTTAAAATACTGATAGAAGTTAAAAAACAGGTGCCTTCAAAACAGCCTACAACAAACATACATCCCTCTTGGCTATATAGAAAAAATAAAAAACCCTATCTAAAGTAATAATGTATTACATCTGTAGCCAATATTGCACATACCCTTTATAAAGTGCTATAATTACTTAACAAAGTGTATATACACAATTGAAGAAACCTTCTATAATTAAAGTGCCAAGGTGTACATATGAGAATTTGTAAACAATAAAAGTGCAAAAAGTGTACATATAAAATTAAAACAAATAAAGTATGTGTATCAAAGAAGGATTGCACATAAATGTGATACCTAAAATATGATACCTTAACTAGGTATAAGCAGTGAACAAGTGCACTGTGCAGCCTATTATCACAGATAGTAAAGTTCAATATGGGCAGTGCTAAAAAATAATATATATACTCTATGCAGCCTGTTCACTCAAGTAGTGAAGTTAAACCTGTAAGGTGAATGCATTAAAGTAAAGAAGAAAGAAAGGTAAACATGTGAGCCTCAAAGGGTTACTTACATAATGTTCACAAGGGAAAGAAATAGCCTGGTGGGGATGTACTGCCGTAAACCCCGACGCCGCCGTTTCGCCTTCAGCTTTTTCAAGGAGGGGCATGTACAGGTGAGGATTACTTTGATTTTTTATTTGTATTTTTAGGTTAATAAATGGGTAAATGAGGGGAATTGCTGTGGAGTGATTTTTTTCAATTAAAGGACTTTTCTCTGGTTGTGTCTATTACTTTTGATTACAAGGTTAGTAATGGGGGTGTCTGATAGATACCTCTCCATTACTAACCAATGGGCTTGATGTCAGCTGACCTCACAAAGCTGACATCAAACCGAAAATGTTACCCCGCTTGCCAATGCACGAGGGCAAGTGGGAAGAGCCGGGCAAGGCGCCAGAATTGGCGCATCTAATGGGTGCCTTTTCTTGGGCTGTTGTAGGCTTCTATTTTTAGGCTGGGGAGGGCCAAATATCCATGGGCCTTCCTAGCCTGAGAATACTAGACCCCAGCTGTCTGCTTTAGCTTGGTAATCAAAATGGGGCGCAACCCAAGCTGTTTTTTTACATTATTTATTTAAATAATTTAAAAAAATGGCATGGACGCCCCACACCGCTGTCTGTTTTACCTGCACTTGTTATCAAAAATAGAGGAGACTCCACATTTTTTTAATTTATTTATTTATTTATTTTTACATGGTTTGCCAGCCAATCACAACCATGCCAATACTTGACATGGCTGTGATGGGGCCGGAAGTGCCCACACAGGAAAAGCTTGTTGATTGGCTGAGCTGAAGCCTTTCAAAAGCTTTTTTCGGGCTGCCGAACCCGAACAATAACACAGACTTCTGGGAGAAGTCCATGTTCGGCGTACGAGAGGGACACTTCACCTTTCAGGCCACTGTAAACTGAGATAACCTTACCAATGTCACCTCAGTGCACAGCAGCCAGGTCTCACGGAGCGCAGTTGCTGCTGCTCTAGTGTATGGAGCTACATTGTTTGAACAGAGCTCCATAGACTGGATGTAGAAGAGTTGGGGATCGTCGTGGGACCTCCTTATTATGAATTTACGATGGACAGGTGAGGATTACTTTGATTTTTTATTTGACTAGCGTCTCTGCAGATAAGATGATTAGCTACAGCAGTTACATAGAACAGGAAGCCAGGTTATACAGAGACTGGCAGAGGTCCCCAGCTAGAGAGGCATGGAAGTGCCAGGGAGGAAATTAAAGCTTTTTTTTATTTAAAACTCTGCATAGTTTTTCTTTCATATGATGCAGAATTTGTTGGGCTCCACATATATTCTGCAGCAAATTCTGCAACAAATAGGTTTTTATGCAGATTTTGACTTCTCATTTGAACATAATGGGAGAAATCTGCAAGAAATTCACAACAAATCTACATTTTAAACTCAGTACCAGAGGTCAATTTCTGTCTGAATTCCAGCCACATTTTTTCAGCAGCTTGTGGATGTGATTAGTTAATATCTCATCTACTTTGCTGTTTGTCGTATACTGTGCATTTTTTGCCGGAATTTCCAGATGGAAAATTCACAGTATATCGGCCTCTTGTGTGTGTCCCCTTAATCCAACATCTATCAATAGGACCAGTCATAAAATAAAAGGAATCCAACAACAGGAGTCCAGTAAAAACATTTTTCATTAGTATATGTGATTACAGATTTCTTTCCCACGTGTCTTGTGAATTGCAACACACTACAGTCCCTGACAGAAGTTATGTCGCTTATCCATGTTATGTAAATAAAAGCTTATAACCTGACGTTAAATTCATCCATTGGTTTTATAAATTACTCTTTTGAAAGCTGAAACCCTCCCAAATTTGGTTTAGGTTAAGAAAATAAATTTGCATCAATGCTGAAATATTGATCATTTAATGAACACAGAATGGTCAGATTTTGGCAAGACAAAAGTTTTGTCGCCTGGTCATATAATGCACCCAATCCTAGTTTACATCCTCACCAGTGCTCAGTAAATGATCGATTAATTAGTGGGTGTGTATAAAAAGAAACCCAGCACCCCAGACCTTCACTTCAACTGCAACTTGAGCTCTGACAACAAACCGAACATCCACCCTGCGACCAAAGCCTTCATTATCAAGAGACTGAAGACCAGATCCACTGCAGAGGTGGCTGGCATCTTTAATGTGTCTCAGCGTCAAGTACAAAGAATTAAAAAAAGATTTGAAGAGACTGGAGATGTGTTTGACAAGCCCAGGTCCAGCAGACCCGGCAAGACAACTGCTCAGGAGGAACATTTGTTGGTTAGAAAATCCAAAGCAAGCCCCTCTTCCACTTTTGCAGAGCTCCAACAGGCCTGGTCACCTCAAGTCCCTGTGTCAACTAGAACAGTTTGTAGAATTCTGTCTTGAAATGGCCTCCATGGTCGAATCAGTGCCCAGAAGCCAGCACAAAATAAAAGGCAAATAAAAAAACTATGGCATTTGCAAAGTCCCACAGCCTTCTAAACAGATGGACACTGGAAAAGTGGCAGAAGGTGGATTTCGCTGATGAATCTTCAGTACAATTACACCACAGTCGCCGCAAATACTGCAGAAGACCTACTGGAGCCCGTATGGATCCAAAATACATCCAGAAAACAGTTACATTTGGTGGTGGAAAGATCATGGTCTGGGTTACATTCAGTATGGGGTGTGCGAAACATTTGCAAGGTGGAAGGCAATATCAATAGCCTAAAATATCAAGAAGTATTAGCTACCTCTTACATTCCAAATCATAAAAGGGGTCAAATTCTGCAGCAGGATGGTGCTCCGTCTCATATATCCATCTCTACAACAAAGTTCCTCCAGGCAAAAAGATCAAGGTGCTCAAGGACTGGCCAGCCCAGTCTCCAGACATGAACATCATTGAGCATGTTTGCGGTAGGATGAAAGAGGAAGCTTGGAAGACAAAACCAAAGAATCTGGATGACCTCTGGGAGACATGTAAGACTGCATTCTTTGCTATTAATGATGACTTCATTAATAAATTGTATGAATCATTGTTGAACCGCATGGATGCAGTCCTTCAAGCTCATGGCAGTCACACAAAATATTAAATATGACTCTAATAGCACCACAACTTCATTCACCAATGTTATTCAACATATATTTGTATTTTAAGATAATTATTTGTTTGAATATCACATTACTTTCTGTGGGCGACAAAACTTTTGTCTTGCCAAAATCTGGCCATTCTGTGTTCATTAAATGAACAATATTTCAGCACTGATGCCAATTTATTTTCTTAACCGAAACCAAATTTGGGAGGGTTTCAGCTTTCAAAAGAGTAATTTATAAAACCAATGGATGAATTTAACGTCAGGTTATAAGCTTTTATTTACATAACCTGGATAAGCGACATAACTTCTGTCAGGGACTGTACGTGTTTCATCATGGTGTAAACTTCATCATGGTGCAACCAAGAACACCTTCCTCTCCTTTTTATCCTCTGGACTTACTCCAACATCACTTATACCAAGATTAGAAAACAGAAATGAACAATTCACATCACATTGCTTAAATATTTTTTTTGTGCTTATCCTAGCCAATTTATCATTGGCAATATCTTTAAAAAAAAACAAAAGCAGCATATTTTGCATTTACAACAAAATGATATAAAATTACAAAACCTTCTCAGGGTTTTATTATAAGCTTTGCTATTACAGTTTTATTAATGTTGCAAATTATGTAATAAATTGCTTTTAAAAATGTTATGGTATTAACATTTAACTTAATATCTGTGATGAATGGGACTTCTAAATCTGCTAAATCTCAAATAACGCTGAATCGATTTAAGGATTCCTACTGCTGGAAATATAGGGAGCAGCGCTACGTACCAGATCCGTTGTTAGTAAACCCAACTGTTTGAAATGCTGGCTGAGAATGACTGCTAAATAAAGAGATGGAAAGGTTTCATAGTACACATATTCATATATTCATGGATCATTGTCCTGTGTATTCTCAGATTAGTATTCCTTCACTATTCTCTTCTTATAAGCTGCTCACTGTTGTCTGTCCCTATTGCACCCAGAATACATTTCCATATATTCTGTTGACTTTTTAAAACATCCTCACTCCTTTTTTAGAGTAAGCCACCTGCATGATCAGAATATGTTGACATCGGGCAGACTTTAATTTTCGTACAGTGCTGCCAAATTTTAGACAGATTCAATCTGTATATCCCATGAAAGCCATCATTATCCCGCTCTCCCAGCAGCTTTTTTCCCCTTTACATTTTTTAAGAAGAATATGAGTCTATATGCAGCTGCTATTGATCTCTCTGAATGGGGAAAATGGTCAAAGTACATAATAAATCAATTTTTTGGTTGAAAATCTTCTTCATTCCCGCATTAAAATCTATTAACCCCTTACCACTGAAGTCAGCTTTCACCTTCCTGACCAGGCCAAATTTTTCAAATCTGAAATGTGTCCCTTTTGTGGTTATAAATCTGGAGCACTTTCACATATCCCAGTGATTCTGAGAATGTTTATTCTTGACACATTGTACATTATGTTAGTGGTAAATTTAGTTTGATATGATTTGCATTTTTTTCTGGAGATATTTAACATTTGACAAAAATTTTTGAAAAATTCTCAATTTTTGAACTTTGAATTTTTCTACCCTGAAAACAGATAGCCATACTGCACAAAATAATTAATACACAACCTTTACCACATCTCTACTTTACATCAGCATCATTTTCGGGTTAAAAATTTAGCAGCAATATTTAATTTTTTTTGCACTAAAATTATCAAAGCTATATTTTTAGAGACCACTTCATAGTTGATGTGACTTTGAGGGCCTATATGTCAGAAAACCCACAAACAAGACCCCATTTTACTGCACACTACAAAGTATTAGAATCTGCATTTACAAAGTTTATTAACCAGTCAAGTACTTCACAGAAATTCAGGTAAACTGGAAAAAAAATGGAAAATTTTCATTTTTCTTACTAAAATTTTGCTTTAGTCTCAATTTTTTAATTTTCACAAGGGTACAAGGAGAAAATGAACTATGTAATGTTTTACACAATTTCTCCCGAGTAATGCAATGCCCCATATGTGAACGAAAACTACTTGTCAGACAAGTGCTCTGCTACATCTGGGTGGTTTGTTGAGCAGTGGCATGATGCTACCGCTCAGCAAGCCTGCCAGAACACACTGAGACAGGAGCGTTAGTACGCTCCTGCACTGTGTAGCGCTGACATGAGAAATGCCACCGGAGTTCACAGCTGATGAACCCCGGTCACCTCACTGATGTCACCGCTTGCTGCGTGAGAAATTAATTTTTTTTATTTATTTATAGCACAGGCACCGGCTGATGAATACTCTCATCAGCCTCGCCAGCTCTTGCTGCTATTAGTGAGACCAGGCGAAAGATGATGAGAGTAGTATTCTCATCAGCCGACCCTTCTGACCAGCGGTAACCTTTTTATTCTGGTCACAGCTGCTGCATGGGTACCGCAGCGTTCTGACCAGCAGTAATGAACTTACCGCTGATCAGAGCCAGCGTTTCTTGTGCTGTCACACAGATGACAGTGTGAGAAAGAGCCAATGTTCGGGCTGCCGAACCCGAACAATAATACAGACTTCCTGGAGAAGTCTATGTTCGGGGTCCGTGCATGGAAGCTAGGTGTTCAGTACGGACTCCGAACTTTACTGTTTGGGTTTGCCCATCACTACTGGTTGTCCCAACAGGGGGGACACTTTGTGATTAGCCTATTGTCAAGAAAACCCTCTAAGGCTAGGTCCACATATGTTCAGCTCTGCAGCATAAATTCCATCTGGCATTTAACCAAAATGCTGGATGGAAATTGATGGAGGAACTGATCCCGTTGTTTGCAATGAGATCATTCCGACATGCCTTGCGAATCGGTTTTTGCATCAGTCCGGTGGCCTGATCACAACATTTCACGTAACAGTAGGATTCAGCCCTGGACCAGCAACTGGGGTTTATCTGATAAAAAAAAGCCAGGATCAGGCTAAAAAAACTGATCCTGATGCAACAGATATACGTAAACCTAACCCTACTAGTAGGGATTGTACTTAACCCATCAAGTTTTTAATTTCTTAAAATAAATTCAACTTGTATCGCTAAACACATATTTCTTTTATAAAGAGGAGATTTTATTAACAGGATCTGCCATGGTAAAATGGCACATACTTTGCATCAGTGACGTAATAACTATTCAGCTAATCATGACAGTAACTACATTATTCATGAAAATAAATGACGAGGTCATGACATCTTTGTTACTGTAGATATTATAGTGTAGTAAGTATAGAGCATGTTATTAATAACCAGACTGGTTTTTAACAATGGCACCTATTATCTAAGAACTGTGGTACTCAACGGGTTCGGTAACCTCACTACCACCTTAAATTAGAGCCCAAAATTTTACTTGGGCAGAGGAATTAAAATGTATAATTATGTACTAAATTGGGTAAAACTGTCACTGAGAAAGACTTGGGTGTTTGGGTGGACAGCAAAGTCCACTTTATTAAACAGTGCCAGGCAGCTGCTGCCAAGGCAAATAAAATAATGGGATGCAGTAAAAGAGGCATAGATTCTCATGATGAGAGCATGGTTTTGCCTTTAAACAAGTCACTAGTACGGCCACACTTAGAATACTGTGTACAATTTTGGTTTCCAAAGTATAAGATGGACAAAGCTAAACTAGAGCGGGTACAGAGAAGAGCAACCAAGGTTATTAAGAGAATGGTTGAACTGCAATACCAAGTCAGGTTATCAAAATTGGGGTTATTTTATTTGGAAAAACGAAGGCTTAGGGGCGATTTTATTACAGTCTACAAATATATGAGGAGACAGTACAGACAGAGATATTTCAAAAGATCTTTTTGCACCTCCAATAGGGACCCTTAAGGTGACATCCTCTATGTCTAGAGGAAAGAAGGATAAACTATAATTACAGACGCAGATTCTTTACTGTAAGAGCAGTGAGACTAAGGAACTCTCCGCCGCATGATGTTGTAATGGTTGATTTACCTACTACTAGAATTCAAGGAGGGCCTGGATACCATTCTTTTGAAAATACAACATTACAGGTTATGGGTACTAGATTCTGTGATGGCGCGTTGATTCAGGGAACAGTCTGATTGCCGTATGTGGAGTTGGGAAGGAATTTTTCCCTTAATATGGAGCTATTGGTGTCTGCTGCTGGGGTTTTCGCCTTCCTCTGGATCAACATGTTAGGCTATAGGTTGAACTCGATGGTCTTAAGTATACCATCAATCTTAAAAACGATTAAATTATAGCTTGTTGATAGGATTTTATCATATCTCATATTAATGCTGTGGAAAATGTGACATAAATTGACATTTAACATTCACACTGCAGGTCAATTTCCTCTGCAGATTTTGACCCTTGACATCAAAATCTGCAAAAAATCCTCTTGTAACATTTTGATTCGGATTTGCTCCATATCTGCGGCAAAACCTGAAGTGGAAAATGAGTATGTGTGAACACAGGGAAATTATTTTTAGAAGAATGTACTGTATGTGAGTTCAGGAAGTAATACAGAGAATATTTTAGAGTTATTACAAACACTTAAATGATCGTCTGTTGTTATGGCTTTATTGGCAATAAGCAATTTTTCTCATTAACAAGTAATGAAAATAAACACCATTGCCAGCAATTATAGTTGTAATTTTATCACTTTTCTACGGCTTTCTATGAATACTCAAGATGTGGAACAACCTGTTGGATTAAATTGAATTTGATTGATTTCAATTAAATTGATTTCTATTTCTCTGTAATTTTAATACACAAGAGAAACATTGCAGATGAGATTTTGCCATTTAGACACCTGCTGCTTAATTTTAATTGCAAATTATGGTTCACATGTGTTTCGGTACAAAATCTATTGTTTCAATATTTGCTGGAAGCAAAGCGTATGATTTGGATACACCATTATTTTATTTGTACAGTTTTCTCCCCGATATGTTGTACTTAAAACTTCTTATGTGAACTTGATTTACTCATTTACCTGATAACATTTAACATGTTCCTATTACAATCCCAATTCCAAAAAAGTTGGGACTCTAAAATGTTAAGAAAAGAAGAATGCAATGCTTTGGAAATCTCTTAGAGACATATTTTATTCACTTAGGAACATAGAACACAGATCAGATCTCCTTTGAAAAAAATAACTAACTGGGAAGTGATAAAAGGAATTGCTGGAGTTTTAGCAAAAGAATATTGTCCCATTATTGTCTGGTGTAGTTTTTTAGCTGCTCCACAGTCCTGGGTCGTCTTTGCCAAATTTTTTGATTTATAAAGTTTTCTATTTGTGAAAGGTTTGAACTGCAGATAAGTGGCCAACTCATCACCAAAACTCTTCTTCTGTGAAGCCATACTGTTATGATAGATGCCGAATGCATTTTAGCATTGTCTTGCTTAAAAGTGCCAAACTTTCCCTGAAATAGACATTGTGTAGATGGGAGCATATGTTGGTTTAAAACCTCCATGAAATGCTCTGCATTGATAGTGCCTTCCAAAATGTGTAAGCTGCCCATAGACACTGATGCGGTCATATACCATCAGAGATGCAGGCTTAGAACTGTGCACTGATAAGAAGCTGGATGGTCCCTCTTCTCTTGAGTCCATAGGAGACGATGTCTATGATTTCCTTAAAGAATTTGAAATTTTGATTCATCTGACCATAGAACAGTTTTCCATTTTGCCTCTGTCCATTTTGAATAATCTTTAGCCAAGAGAAGATGACTGTTATTTGGAGTAGTGGTATTGCAACCACTAGGGGCAGCACCGGCAGGCAGCATAGTCAGGAAACAGACAGAGGTTGGTACCCGGGAGCAGCAGTATAGTTTGAAGGATAAGCAGGTTGTGTAGTCAGGAAACAGCCAGAGGTCAGTACACGGGAGCAGCAGTATAGTTTGAAGGATAAGCAGGTTGAGTAGTCAGGAAACAGCCAGAGGTCAGTACACGGGAGCAGCAGTTTAGTTTTGGATGAGGCAGCAGGTGAAAGGAGAGCTTGTCTACAGGCTGGGAGATCAATAATCTAGCAAGGAAGGAAGTGCAATGCCAGGTTTAAGTAGGGTGTTCAATCAGAAGATTACAGGGTGGAGGCGATCAGGAACAACACAGGTACTAGTATCTGGGTTAGCAAAAATATGTCCAGCAAGCTGAATAGTACAAAGGAAAGAGCTGTGGCTTGATGCACAAGAGCTGCTGGGTTCGAATACTGACAATGGCAACGTTTCTGGATTGGGTTGATATTTAGCTTCTTCTTTGTATGATAGAGCTTTAACTTGCATTTGTGGATTGCATGGCAAACTGTGTTGACAGACTATGATTACTGGAAGTATTTCTGAGCCCATGCAGTGATTTGCATAATCAAATTATGTTATTAACGCAGTGCCGCCTGAGGGCCCATAGATCATGAGAATCCAATATTGACCTTCAGCCTTGTCCCATCTGCATATGGATTTCTCCAAAATATCTTAATCTTTTAATATTATGTACTGTAGATAGTGGGATAACCAAACTCTTTCCAATTTTACGTTGAAGAACATTTGTGTGAAATTGTTCCACAATTTTTAGATGCTGTTGTTGAAAGATTGGTGAACCTCTGATCATCTTTGCTTCTGAGAGACTCTACCTTTCTAACATGCTCTTTTCATAAACAGTCATGTCACTTAGTTGAAAATTGACCCTTCAGCTGTTTTTCATTAGTACCACTTACTTTTCCAGCCTCTGATAATCTTGCCTCAACTTTTTTGAGATGCGTTGCCACCATCAATTTCTAAATGAGCTTGTTTTTTCAAATGAAATGGAAAAATGTCTAACTTTCATCTTCTGATCTGTGTTCCATGTTCGGTTGTGAATAAAATATGGCTACAAGAGATTTTCAAAACATTGCATTCTTCTTTTCTTTACATTTTACACAGGGTCTCAGCAGGTCTTTTGGAATTGGGGTTGTAGTTTATTTTGGTCAATTTTTATGTATAAAGGCTGAAGTTACCAATAGATATGAATTCTTCATCAATTGAAAATTAGCTAGCAATAGGTAGAAAAAAATACAAATTAGAACAATTTTGCCTAATACGATAGAAATTAGATGTTTCACTTCTGTTTATGAACTTTTTCCTTTGGTTAATTGCAGAATTCATCACACTTTGGCGTGTATTGAAACATTGTTTTTGGAGTTTTATAAGGTTTTTGTTGTTAGTAATCCAGCAAAACTGCATTTTTTTGTGCAAATGAAAGGAAAAAAAAAATAAACCGATAAAGGCATCTCAGCTTAATACACCCGTCAGTTTTGTATGCTTTTTTGTGCCAAACACAGGAGTGAATACAAGAGGGAGATACAATATGTGAATTGAGCCTTACACTGTCTTGGGCTGATTTCTGCCTCTGCCTTTTACTTAGTCTAAATATTAGAACACTTTATGATTTTATTCTGTGGCATTTTTGCTAATTGTATCAATGGCTGCATATTCAGGTACAGTATATATAATGTTATGCGTTCTCAGATTTCTGTTATGTGGATTTATTATGAGTACAAGTTGTTCTGACCTATGGCGTGCGGAACGGAGTGTTGGGACAAATAATCTTTTCTCACTGTAATGATCCGGGTCCTGTTGTACCACAGAAACCTGTTATCCTCTGTCACCGCAGATTCGTAGTGAGCACAAGAAATGTTGTGACAGATGTAATTTATTTTTTCTTAACAAGTGCTTGAGAAACGCGTTGTTCTCATTTCCACTTGCTATTAGGGGTTGTAAATAATTGCAAACAAAGAAGTATTTGACGGCCAAGAACAATTTACATTTCTTTCAGATAATAGGCTGTCATTTGACAATGCTTAATATTGCCATGTATGAATGGCAGTAGGATTAACCCCTTGTCTACAGCAGAAAACCTGGAGGGGTGTTATGTTCTTTTCGAAAAAGATCAAATATGCCACTCTGATTTATTGTAATGAATTCCAGTCTGGCCTCATCACAAACTTTGGGCAAGACATTTGGCAAAGCTAGTATTCAAAATGCCCTCATTATTGATGCTTGACGGGCCATAGCACCCGGTAACGTATTTTGGAATAGGAAAGAGAATATTTTTGGGTCTAGTCAAGCAATGTTATAGGATGATGAAAACCGTTCCAAGATCAGCAGCTGGAATGGACATGCCCTGTTAAGAGCGTATCAGTCACTGGGTTTTCTGGAGGTGCGTACAATAAAATCAATATTCAGCTTACCTCTATACAAAAAAGCTTAACGCTATACAAAAAAGCTAAGAGGCACAATTTTAAAGAAATAATACAAAACCACTGTAATTATGGAGGACGATGTTTTCATGAAGCTCTTAAAAACATCTGAACTGTTAAAAATAAGGGGATGTCAGTGAGATGTGTTTTTGCAATGTGACAGTGGCTAATGTAGTTGCAACTATGACTAGGTAATACTCCAGACTTAGGGGTCATTTAGATGAGCCAAGCACCAATGTAAAACAACTGCCGATCAACTACATACAAGTCAATACGACCTGAATTATATGAGCACAGAATGATTGTTGACCAAGATTTTTCTGTGCTCATACAATATGATCCTTATCGGCAGCACATCTCCTGTTTACACAGGACTATGTGCTGCCGATAACAATGATTCTAATGCTGGCATGAATGAACCAATTACACAAGCTGATAATCTGCAAACAAGCTCTTTAAAAAGCACTCATTCTCTATTATTGTCTCGTCTACATGGGCCTTTAGAGACTCTTATTGCAATGGCTATCCCCTTTAGTTAATATAGGACAGTAGAGATGAGCGTTGTTCTACTCGAACTGTTCGCCAATCTCAAATTCGAGCTGTTTTGGGCGGTGTTCGAGCCGGTCGGCGAACACGAACAATTTGAGAAAAATTCGGCTGTTTGAGGTTATGTTCGATAACTGTTCGTGCACCAAAATCATAACTGGATTTTTTCTCAGTAATGATGAAAATTAATGTTAATACGCAGTTTGAGTGTACAGCGGGGCGGGGGGAGGGGCAGGGGATGGATCTCTGCAGGAACAATGAAGATCTCCATTTTTTTTTCTCTTTCCCGCATTTGCAGTGGGGAGGTGCAATCTGTCAGCCTATCAGCAGCGCACACACGGAGCGAAGTGCTTTTTTTCACACAAGCAAGGGCATGTGTGATTGGCAGTGTATGTCACATGTCCTTGCCCTATAAGACCAAGCCATTTTCCCCGTCGCCACCATTTTCTCACTGCTGCAGCTGCGTGTTAGACGGCACCGCTGTTGCTGTGTGCGCTATACCTTGTTAATTTCAAGCCAATTTTCGCACAAATATACAGATAGCTTGGGAGTAGGGAATAGTTGTGATTGCAGTCCTTTTAAGGACTAGGTTACAGCATTTCCTACGACTTTTATCAGGCAGGTCTGTGCTCTTAAATAGATAGATTGTGGGAGTAAAGACTAATTGTAATTGGAGTCCTTTTCAGGACTAGGTTACATCAGTTCCTATCAGTTTTTGCCAGGCAGGTCTGTGCCAGTGCTGTGCAAGTTTTTTTCACAGCATTTGGCTGAATCTAGCAAAGCTAATCCTTTTTGGCCTATTGCAGAGTGTGTTAGTCAGTGGAGTAGCCTATCTGTGTTGCAAGATATACCACCTGTGTATAGAATACCAATTTTTTTACTGCACCTAGTGAAGTAAAATCTTTTGGGCATAGCATCATTCTATTAGTCCATCTATACTGACCTCCATCAGGTTGCAAACTGAATATAATTTTTTTCTGCATCTAGCTCTGAAAAAATATTTGGGCTTCTAGCAGTGTGTGGGACTTGGTCTATTAGTCCATCTATACTGACCTCCATCAGGTTGCAAATTAAAAATATTTTTTTTCTTCATTTAGCTCTGAAAAAATATTTGGGCTTCTAGCAGTGTGTGGGACTTGTTCTATTAGTCCTTCTATACTGACCTCCAGCAGGTTGCAAATTGAATATAATTTTTTTCTGCATCTAGCTCTGAAAAAATATTTGGGCTTCTAGCGGTGTGTGGGACTTGGTCTATTAGTCCATCTATACTGACCTCCATCAGGTTGCAAATTAAAAATATTTTTTTTCTGCATCTAGCTCTGAAAAAATATTTGGGCTTCTAGCAGTGTGTGGGACTTGGTCTATTAGTCCATCTATACTGACCTCCATCAGGTTGCAAATTAAAAATAATTTTTTTCTTCATTTATCTCTGAAAAAATATTTGGGTTTCTAGCAGCGTGTGGGACTTGTTCTATTAGTCCATCTATACTGACCTCCATCAGGTTGCAAATTAAAAATAATTTTTTTCTGCATCTAGCTCTGAAAAAATATTTGGGCTTCTAGCAGTGTGTGGGACTTGGTCTATTAGTCCATCTATACTGACCTCCATCAGGTTGCAAATTAAAAATAATTTTTTTCTGCATCTAGCTCTGAAAAAATATTTGGGCTTCTAGCAGTGTGTGGGACTTGGTCTATTAGTCCATCTATACTGACCTCCATCAGGTTGCAAATTGAATAAAAAAATTTTCTGCATCTAGCTCTGAAAAAATATTTGGGCTTCTAGCGGTTTGTGGGACTTGGTCTATTAGTCCATCTATACTGACCTCAATCAGGTTGCAAATTAAAAATAATTTTTTTCTGCATCTAGCTCTGAAAAAATATTTGGGCTTCTAGCAGTGTGTGGGACTTGGTCTATTAGTCCATCTATACTGACCTCCATCAGGTTGCAAATTAAAAATAATTTTTTTCTTCATTTAGCTCTGAAAAAATATTTGGGCTTCTAGCAGTGTGTGGGACTTGTTCTATTAGTCCTTCTATACTGACGTCCAGCAGGTTGCAAATTGAATATAATTTTTTTCTGCATCTAGCTCTGAAAAAATATTTGGGCTTCTAGCGGTGTGTGGGACTTGGTCTATTAGTCCATCTATACTGACCTCCATCAGGTTGCAAATTAAAAATAATTTTTTTCTGCATCTAGCTCTGAAAAAATATTTGGGCTTCTAGCAGTGTGTGGGACTTGGTCTATTAGTCCATCTATACTGACCTCCATCAGGTTGCAAATTAAAAATAATTTTTTTCTGCATCTAGCTCTGAAAAAATATTTGGGCTTCTAGCAGTGTGTGGGACTTGGTCTATTAGTCCATCTATACTGACCTCCATCAGGTTGCAAATTGAATAAAAAAATTTTCTGCATCTAGCTCTGAAAAAATATTTGGGCTTCTAGCGGTGTGTGGGACTTGGTCTATTAGTCCATCTATACTGACCTCCATCAGGTTGCAAATTAAAAATAATTTTTTTCTGCATCTAACCCAGCCAGTAGTTTTGGCCTAATACCACAGTTTGGCCACTCAGCTCTGCTCGGTTACCATCCATTGTTTTTTTGTGCAAACAACTCCAGAGTTGTGAATTAGTTAACCACCAAAATGAGTGGAAAAAGGCCTGCTGCTGGTGGAAAGGGGAATAGGCGTGTTGGGAAGGGGAAAAAATGTTGTGTCCGTGGGGTAGGTGCAGAAGAAAGACCATCTTCCAGCCAAACTAAAATGTCTACTTCTTTTAGCGGACAATGTGATAAGATCCCTTTCTTACGGCCACGCCAATCGCTACAAATTCCAGATGAGGCACAAAAACAGCAGGTGCTTCAACGGATATCAAGTGCTCCTTTAAGTGGGCTCTCCTCCACATCAACTTCAACATCACAAATACTCCAGTCCTCAAAGGTGTCACCCAAATCGCACTTGCTTCCTCACAGCTCCCAAATCTCCAGCTGCCCGTCTGAGTATGAGGTAGAACAGATGGTTGAGTCTGCAGAGCTGTTTACTCATACTATAGCCTGGGAATCAGAGGTCGACTCCAGCGCTTCTGTGAATCCAGACGAGGAAATGATCTGCACTGATGCCCAGAATCTTTATGAGTCGGATCCAGGACCAGACGCAGAAGGTTCTGACCATAATGTAGACCCTCATTCCCAAACTGTAACTCCTGTTGGTGGAGACAATGAGGAAGACGATGATAAGACTCAAATACCTGATTGGAGCGACAACTTTAGTTTTTTGTCAGGGCAGGAACAGGTTGGCTCTGAGGACGACGGGTGTGATAACGCACAGGGTGATGATGATGAGGTCGGAGATCCCACTTACTGTCAACCCACAGTCAGCCAAGAGATGAGGTCAGCAGAGGAGGTGGAGGAAGATGCTAGTGACGACGAGGTCAGGTTGCGCCTTCCTGGACAGAGACGTAGTACTGGAAGCACGTCAACAACTGCATCCTCAAACACAACTCTGCCTCTCACCACAAGTCGTGGTGGCTCTTCAGGTCGCATGGGTGCTAAGCCTTGCATAGCCTGGGCATTTTTTCAGATCGATAAAGATGACCCAACTCGTGTTATCTGTAACATTTGTCAGCAAAAGCTAAGTAGAGGCCAAAAAATACATAGTTTGAGTACTTCATGCATGAACCGGCACATGGACATGAAGCATAAGTTGCAGTGGGAAGCTCAGTGTGCTACAATGCGGTCTAGCCGGCCGGGCCAACCACCGTCTGCCATATCTTGTGCATCCGCGGCCTCTTCATCCTCTGTGACTGGGGGGACAGCAGTCACACCTGTTTTGGGGCGCAGACCTGCCACCTCTTTACCCGCAACAGCCAGCGTGATTGGCAGGTCATCATTTTCTTTGGAGGTGGTAACACCAGCTGGTCTTGAGCGCTGTCCGACATCGATAGCACCACCTTTGGATCAAGGCAACCTAACATGTCCGCCTGCATCTTCCTCACAGACCGGCAGTTTGCCGGGGACACCCTTATCAACCCCGTCTAAGCACAATAGCCAGCCCTCGGTCCCTCAGATGTGGACAAGTAAAAGACCATTTCCTCCTAGCCATGAGAAAGCTAAGAGGTTGAATTTCACCATCTGCAAGCTCTTGGCTACAGAAATGCTGCCTTTCCGCCTGGTGGACACAGAGGATTTTCGAGACCTTATGTCCGTCGCAGTGCCCCAGTACCAGATGCCCAGTCGGCACTACTTCTCAAAGAAAGGTGTGCCTGCGCTCCACCAGCATGTCGCACACAACATCACCGCTTCTTTGAGAAACTCTGTGTGTGACAGGGTGCATTTCACCACAGACACTTGGACGAGTAGGCATGGACAGGGGCGTTACATGTCGCTGACTGGGCACTGGGTAACTATGGTGACAGCAGGACAAGGGGCTGCTGTCCAAGTCTTGCCGTCCCCACGAGTTGTGCGTCAATCCTCTTTATGTCATTTTTCCTCCACTGCTTCTGCCTCCTCAACCTCCTCTCGGTCTTCCACCTGCACCCAAAGCCTGTCTGGTCATGCCACAAGCTTTCTAACTGCGCAGAAGGGATCCTGCACACCTCCTTACTATGCTGGCAGTAGGGCTCAACGTCATCAGGCGGTTTTTACATTGAAATGTCTGGGAAATGTGAGTCACACAGCTGAGGAGTTGTGGTCAGCTCTGGAGAACCAATTTCATGAATGGTTGTCTCCACTGGACCTGAAACCAGGGAAGGCCGTGTGCGACAATGCTGCAAACCTGGGTGCGGCCCTTCGCCGGGGCAATGTCACACACGTGCCTTGTATGGCTCACGTGTTGAACCTGGTTGTCCAGCAATTTTTAGCCCACTATCCCAGACTAGATGGCCTTCTGCAGAGGGCACGGTCGCTGTGTGCTCACTTCCGCCGTTCGCATCCCGCAGCTCAGCGACTTACATCTCTACAGAAGTCGTTGGGCCTGCCACTTCACCGGCTAAAATGCGATGTGCCTACCCGGTGGAATTCAACTCTGCACATGTTGCAGCGACTGTGGCAGCACCGACAAGCCCTGGTGCAATACGTTCTGACGTATAGCCTGGGCCAACGAGATTCAGAGGTGGGGCAAATCACGCTGGAGGAGTGGTCTCAGATCAGGGACCTATGCACCCTTCTGCACAGTTTTGAAATGGCGACGAAGATGTTTAGTGCTGACGATGCCATTATCAGCATGACTATTCCGGTGATTTACATGCTGGAGCACATGTTAAACAGAATTCGGAGTCAGGTGGTGGCACAAGAGGAGGTGGAGGAAGTAGAGGAGGAGGAGTTGTATGCGGAAGGGCTAACATCTGCAAGGTCCAGACGGTCGGCAGCACCAAGGCGGCAGGCATGTGAGGGTGGGGGAGATGATTTTACCAGGGAGCATGGTAGCAGCCAAACTAGTGAGGAAGGTGCAGGAGCCCAGGAAGAAGTGGAGGACGAACTGATGGAAGACTCATCAGATGAGGGAGACCTTGATCACATTTCTGTTGTGCGAGGTTGGGGGGAGAGGACAGAGGAAGGAAGCATGATTGTTACCTCGCCATCAACACAACAGGGACTTGGTGCTCCTGGATGCGCAACACACATGAGTGCCTTCTTGCTGCACTACCTGCAACATGACCCTCGAATTGTGAGAATTAGAAATAATCCTGACTACTGGGTTGCCACACTGTTAGATCCCCGGTACAAAAGTAAATTTGCAGAAATTATTCCTGCCATAGAAAGGGATGCACGCATGCAGGAGTATCAGCAGAGACTGTTGCAGAATCTTACATGTGCTTTTCCACAAAATACCAGTGGTGCACGTAGTGAATCTCACAGTTCCAACTTGCCAACCGTGGGACCGTCAAGTGTTCAGCACTCAAACCGTAACAGAACCACAGTATCTGCTGGTAACATCAATTTTGCGGAATCATTTCACCACTTTTTTAGCCCATCCTTTGCAAGGCCACAGGAGACAAGAAGTCTGACACATAGTCAACGCCTAGAGACGATGGTACAGGAGTATCTCCAAGTAAACATTGAAGCCACGACTGTGTCACTGGACCCTTGCTCTTTTTGGGCTTCCAATCTGGATAAATGGCCGGAGCTAGCCACTTACGCCTTGGAGATCTTGTCATGCCCCGCAGCCAGCGTTCTGTCTGAACGTGTGTTCAGCGCTGCTGGTGGTGTGCTGACAGATAAGCGCACGCGGCTCTCCACTGATAATGTAGACAGACTCACATTCATAAAGATGAACAAATCATGGATCCGAAACGACTTTTCTACCCCTGTGTCATCCTGGGGAGAGTAAAAGCTTGATGATTGGTTAAAATCACCCTACCAACCGTTTTAAGCTTTCAAATTACTAATCATGTTTATCTGTATCTTGACTGGAAAATAATTTGGGCTTTGTAGCAGTGTGCAGCACTGATCCTATTAGGCCATCTATAATAAGCTTCACCAGATTTAAAATTAAAAATAATTTTTAGCTGCATCTAGCCCGGAAAATAATTTTGGGGCTCCGAGATGCGCAAGACACATAAGTGCCTTCTTGCTGCACTACCTGCAGCATGACCCTCATATTGTCAGAATTCGAAGTAATCATGACTACTGGGTTGCCACACTCTTAGATCCCCCAAACTTTTCGATCATCCTTTTCATTTTAATAAAGACCAAAAAAATGGTCATTTTTGAAATTATAAGCATTAGCAGGTTGTTAGAAACTGAAATCAAACAGTTTTCAACTCAAAACTATATTCTAGGTGATGTTACATTTTCACATAGGACCCCTTGTTCGAAAGGAGCTTCTGAACTCTCTCGTCCATTGAATTTGTCAGGTTTTGGATGGTTTCTGCTTCAATTGTTTTGCATGAGGACAGAATACCCTCCCAGAGCTGTTGCTTAGATGTGAACTGCCTCCCGCCATCATAGACACTCCTTTTAATGATGCTCCAAAGGTTCTGAATGGGGTAGAGGTCAGGGGAGCATGGGGGTCACACCATAAGTTTGTCCCCTTTTATGCCCATATCAGCCAGAGATGCAGATGTTTTATGTGCAGCATGAGATGGTGCATTATCATGCAGAAAAATGATCTTGCTGTGAAATACACGGTTCTTCTTCTTGAACCATGGCAGGAAGTGCTGTTTGAGAAAATCCACATACATTATGGAGTTCATCTTTAGCGCATTCAGGGATCCTAAAGGGGCCGACAATCTCTCTCCCCATGATTCCAGCCCAAAACATTACTCCACCTCCTCCTTGTTGGCGCTGTAGCCGTGTTTGCGTGGGGTGTCCATCAACCAGCCATCCTCCACTCCATTCATCTGGACCATCGAGCGCTGCACGGCACTCATCCGTGAACAAAACAGTTTTGAAATCAGTCTTCATGTAATGTTTGGCCCACTGGAGCCGTTTCTGCTTGTGTGAAGTGGATAGAGGAGGTCGACAGGATGGCATATGCACAGCTGCAAACCTCTGAAGGACCCTGAATCTTGTTGTTCGGGGGACGTTGGAGGCACAAGCAGCTTCAAAAACTTGTCTGCTGCTATGACAAGGCTTTTTTGCCGCTGCTGTTTCAACCTGACGTAATTGCCTGTAGGAAAGAGTCCTCAATTTGCCCTTATCAGCACGCACACGTGTGTACTGTGAATCAGCTACATACTTCTTGATTGCCAAGACACTTCATCCTGATCATCGCACAATGTTGATTGTAGTCATGCCTTGACCTAAACACTCCACAATTTGTTGCTTCTCAGCAGCCGACACATCCTTTTTCTTTCCCATTTTGGCAGAAAATGTAGGCTGCTTAATAATGTGAGAGAGCCTTCTTAAGTAGTCTTGCGTTTCATTGGACACACCTGCCAAACTAATTAGCACAGGTGTCTGCAATTGCTTACAGTGATATAAAGAGCCCTGACACACATCACCATCAATGAGTTTAACTGACAAACAAACAAATTCTTCCCTTATCACTCCTAAACACTTTTTGCATAATAATTTGGAACGCGGTGTACATGTGCTTTTCCACAAAACACCAGTGGTTCACGTAGTGAATCTTACAGTTCTAACTTGCCAACCGTGGTCTGTATGGAATTGTTCAATAAAGGGCCCAAAATTAAGATAACATAGATGGGAGAGGTCTTTATGAATAGGAATTCCTAAGTATTTGATACCCTGTGAGGGCCAGGCAAAGGGAAAGTTGGACTGGATGGAATCCTATATGGATTTAGGGAGGGAGACATCGAGGGCCTCAGACTTCGCTGCATTGATTTTAAAATTTTACCATGTAACAAAGTGATCTATTTCAGCCATAACAGCAGGGATGGATATATGTGATTGAGTGATATATACTAGGACATCATCAGCAAATAGAGAGCACTTGTACTCGGTGCCTCCCACCTCAATCCACCTAATATTGGGGTTATGGCGAATTGATGAGAGCAGGTGCTCCGTCACTAGGATGTATAAGAGAGGGGACAGAGGACATCCCTGCCTTGTCCCATTGGTGATTGTGAAAGGTGATGAAAATGTTCTGACGCACCCCCTGGGCCTTGGGACACCCGGAGCCGGACCCTTTTTGGTGGATGCTGGTGGTTGTAGTCTTCGTGGCGGCGATCCGGTTCCGTGGCTCAGGGCGGTCAAACCAGTGGCGGAACTATTTATGTGGTTTTGATGTTTAAATGTCCGACTACGCCACCCGTGGATTGCGGTCAGAGTGAACCGCCGCTACAGGGCAGACTGCTAAGGCTGGTGTTGTGGGTGCAGCAGAGCGTAGCATAACTCCCCACGGGAGGAGTATAGCCTCAGGGCAGTGTATGCGGAGGATGGGGGTGATGGTGCAGGGCAGCAGCAGTAACGACACGGAGTCAGTGATGCAGTTCAGGGCCTTTACTCACAGTTCTTATTATCCAGACCACGTCTGCAGGTAACGGCTGCCCACGTCGTACTGTGCTCACCAGGTGAGGGGCTCAGACAACTCCCAGATAACTTTGGAGCGCTTCACAGGACCCCCTTTGTGTGTCCTTTGTCTGGCCTTTCTTACCAACACTTCTGTCCGGCTGCCTCGGGCCTCCTCTTGGTAAACTTGGCGCCAGTTTCCCTGACCCTATGTGGTGCCTTCCTAGCGGGTGGAGCAAGGGGCTGCGCCACATAAAATGTCAGAGCCTCCGGTTTCTAGCTGAGGGTCGTTTCCTGCCTCCACTAGTTCGGGGACCGGTCTCCCCCTTTGGCCTGACCCCTCCACGCAGGTGGATTCGGGCGTGCGGTGGCGACTCGCCCGTCCGCACCCCTGGGATCCCTTCATTCCTCGTTCCTGGAGCCTTCTCCGCTCCTCTTCCTTCCTTCTCCCTCTTGCAGGCCTGGGCCTCTGTTACTAGGCCCGCCTCCGGAGCAGAGCTCATGCAGAGCCCCTGCTCCCTGCCACTTCTGCTCAGACTTCTCTGCACTGAACTAAGATGGTGCCCACCTTTTATACTCCCTTCTCAATGCACCCAGGAACTGCTTCCTCCCTGCTCCTGCACTGCAGGGTTCCCCTTCCTCAGTGTTCCCTCCCCCCACTCCAGCCAGGGACAGGGACTGTCGTGCCCATCTCAGGGGCATATTGGTCGCCCTGCCCCACGGCAATGTGGTGTAATGCATGCAGGTGTCGGGTCCTGATCCACACTCCATCCTTATCTGAGAGTGAGATATCACACCTCTGGGTGAGGTGCAATACGTCTGTAGCAACCGAGCCCTCGGTGCTACAGTTCCATTTATCTTCAGCCTAGGTGACGTATTGTGATACAGGGCCGTGATTTTGGCTATAAAAGGGTCCCCTAGACCCCTACCCCAAGCTTTTTAAGAGAATCATATATGGCGTGCCAGGAGACTCTATGGAATGCTTTCTC
This sequence comes from Phyllobates terribilis, assembly GCF_046119375.1. Lineage (NCBI taxonomy): Eukaryota > Metazoa > Chordata > Amphibia > Anura > Dendrobatidae > Phyllobates > Phyllobates terribilis. The sequence continues at coordinate 349,658,621 of NW_027362761.1, read as the reverse complement.
AGCATCCAACGAGAGTATCTACTTACAAATTTTTAACTGCATCTAGCCCAGGAAATACTTTGTGCCTAGTAGCAGTGTCTGCTAGTCAGCGGATTATCCCGGCTGTTAAGCAAGCTACACCACCTGTAGTTTGGACACTTAATTTTTTCAAAGGAAATGCTTCGGGACCACGGGATACTTAGTGAAGAGCATCAGGAGGCACCCCAAGGCATAGGGGCTGGGACTGGCACTAGGATGCCTTGCGGTGGACAGCCGAGCTCGATCCTTATAAAAGCTTTTTAACTGCAGCAGCTTTAGTGGACGCTACTGGAGCTGGAATTACGCGGCTGCTGGCATGAGACTTGCCCTCCAATAGATCCTTGTAAATGGATTTAAAGTGTATTCATTCAAATTAGAGGGACAATTTAAATTAAAAAGCTTAGAGCTGCCTCCACCACAGGGGGGCTCTCTCGACCCACCAGCGGACAGGCACCAGTATTGGGAGAGGGGGGCTGGCCGTCAGGGTTCACCGCGGCTCTGGCACAAACCCGGCGACACGGAGGTGGCACGGGCAGGAGCGGACTGGCCGTCTCGGCTTCTCACTTTTTGGATTTTAGAAGGGCATGACATGCCTATATCTGTGTCTCCCCCTCCTTTTACTCCTCCACCTCTTTTCTTTTCGCATGACTATATGTACTTGTCACTTTTCCATGTGTTAGTTGTGTCTTCTGAGCAGTTTGTCAGCTTTTGGACACCTTTGAAGGTGTTTTCTATGTGTTTCTATGTGTTTTTGTTTGCCTGCCATTGGTTTTAATGGTGTTCGAAGGTGTTCGACGAACAGTTCGACGAACAGTTCGGCGAACACACGGGTGTTCGACGAACCGAACCGAACTCGAACACTACGGGGGTGGCTCAACACTATAGGACAGTCCCAAGCAGGGTCCCCCATAAGTGCAAATATCAAAATATAAGATCATGGGTATATCATAGCTTTTGCCAATATGTTCATGACATACACTGCAATTTTGCTATGATTTAAAAAAAAATAGCTTAAAAAAACACAATATGACTGCAGACTTTGGAGATGGCCGTTAAAGAGTATTCTAGTTTCAGTGAATAGATGTTATTTTTTTTTACAGTGAAAAGTTATACAATATTCTGTATCGATTTCTCACTACTTTCTATTATCATTGGCCCTAATTCTTCAGAACTTGTGTCTTATACGCCTGTCACAATGAAGTTAGAGCTGAAATAAAATGTGAAAAATTCCTTAACAGGCATGTGTCACTCATTGATTTTTGGAGCATCTTTTAGATTTTGCATACCACCGCAAGACGTGCACAAGTCAATGACTGGCGTACATTTCAATCAAATTTTCGACCACTTTTGTAGTATAAATTATAATGAATTTGTCAGGCATGCTCAACCATGCCTCCTCCTGGCTGAGGTCTGGTCTTTTTTCAAAATGTTAGCTAAGTCAGGATTGGTTTAATAATGGCAAAATTTGAAAAAATTTTGTGCATCCATGAGTTGCACAAAAATTTAGCGACATTTCAAAAAGTATTATGCGAGAAAGCTGATGTAAGCTGCTTCATGACTTGTTAACATTATTTCTTTACCCCCAAGGGATAAATGTCATTGTTTATGTGATAGACACATATTACAAGACACATCTATGATAACTGCACTATAACGTCCATCACACCAGTAGTCCTATTGAATCAGCAAGCAGAGATCCTGAAAACCATGAAAAATGGCCATATTATTGGACAAATTGTTCAATGTAACTTTTCATCACATAATGAATAGTTTTCACTAAAACTGGCAATCCCCTTTAAATGTCCTCTAGTCATTGAATACACAGGATAAATGGTGCTCAGTGTATGGAGGAAAAAAGATCAGCAACAGATTAAGGATGTTTAAGATCACATACTTGCAATTCTGCTATGTGTTTATGAGAAAATAATCATAGCCTTCATTGGATATTTAGGTTTAATTTGGGTTTCTTTTACACTGAAGCTCTGAAGATGTCATATCTAGAATATTTTGCCTCTATTTTTTGAAGAGGGGTCCATTATTAGTTTACTGACTGTATAAAACAGTATGTGTAGAAAATTGTATGTGTATTCCACACTGCGTTAGAAAATGTAATTTCCTTCCTGTAAAGAAAGCAATTTTAATAATGTACTTTACATTATGGAAATATTAATCATTCTAGAACTATTTTGAGGACACTACTTGGTTAAAAATCGCAGCGTCATACTGCTCTTTTGTGAATCAATACAGTTTTGCAGTACATGCCTAAATGAACTATTTGGTTAAAGAGGTTATCCTTTTTTTCTATTTTTGCTATGGGCTTAAAAACTAACAGGCAGGTAACTGCTCTCAGACGCACCTACCTGCCTGCTACACCCGGTGCTAGCCTGCTGGCGATTCGGTTTCTCCATGTCAACAGAGCAGTTCTTCTTCTTCTAGGCTGCTCTGTCAATGGGGCGTGACTGTCGACATCATGCTGATTGACAGATGACTCCCCGCAGTTAGATAGCAAGGAGCCAGCTGTCAATCAGCACGACGTCGACTGTCACGCTTTGTCGACAGAGCAGAGCAGATGAGAAGTCACTGCTTTGTCAACATTATGTCAGCGGAAGCCGCTGAGCCACCGGATCTCCACTGGCACAGAGAGCGCTCTGTGCCAGTGGAGATTGGCTCTGGGCACAAGAGGCAGGTGGTAAACAAAATATAGTCCTGGATAACCCCTTTAAAAACCTACACTGCAAAACTGCTAAGCTTCATGCTAAAAAGGCAATTGTGTGAATGCTCGTCAAACGATTTTTGGCCACTTAACAGGGGAGCCGATTTATAGCTTTATGTTCAGGCATATCCAGAACTTTACATAAAAATTAAAATATGGATTTTGCAAGGATGAAAACCTCAATCCTGAATTTTCAATCCATATTTTAATGACCCATATGAAAAGATACTCTTTTGCTCATTTCTATGTAGCATACCTGATGTATCGGCTGTTCAAAATAGTATGTATATTCCACACCTTAGGGACGGCATTAGGAAATGTAATTTCTTACTTGTAAAGGAGTGATTATAATAACAAGCCTTATGTAAATTAGAAAATGTGTGGCTCACGTGCTAAAATTCTAGGGAATCAAGATATGATTTTGGATGTTCTTGACTAAAACCCCTAGGAATGTGTTCATGTCAAAATGATTTCTGAATTCATTCCGTATCTAGATGATTCTAATAACGAGATGATAAGCATACCTATTTAAATTAAAGGAGGTTAAAAACTTAATTCAAAGCATTTCAATTAATTTGGAGCCATGTAAATCAATTTAGAAAGGCGGACATAGTAATTAGAAACTTGTGCCTTCATATTAATCTATTTTTTAATTGACAGGCTGGAATACAATGTAAATACACAATAATAGCAATAACGGCTATACTGAGGACTACTGTTTTTAGTCCATTTTCAATTTGAGGATCCAATACTCCAATACACTTGGTCATACAGTATTTTGGACCAAAGTCTAAGGATTCATAATATAGTGCCCACAGGTTTCTATAGACTCTTACTTTATCTCAGCATACCTCTGAGTTTATACAGAAGCACAGAGTGCAGGCATATGGACTCTAAAAGACAAAATATCCCTGCTTCCATTGCATGTATATGAGTATTTTGGAGAATTAGGATTATATTCCCTTCCATTTCCATTGCCACTTTTTCTTTTACTGTACATTTTGTACAACACTATAATTAACTTTGATAACCTTTTCAAATCTTGTCAAATTGGACTAGTAAAATAGGCTTGGAAAAACAGACATGCACAGTTAAATGTCAACTTTTACATTTAAAAAAAAAAAATATATATATATATATATTTATTAAATAAAATTTAACCCTCTTCCCTAAAATGTTGTGATGAAAAATGCTAGATAGATACATGTTCAAAAGGTCAGCACTTGCAGCAGGTTCTTGTTTTGGTGTACAGATATACATTTGACTAGTAAAACAAATGTGCAAAAAAACAAAAGTTTGAGACATGTACCCCATTCACAAAAAGAATTACACGCGAAATGCAAAAACTCAGTTCAGTTGTTTATAACTAGCAAGCACGTTGTCTCTGACTGACACTATTTCAGATTTTTTAACTGTAGAAACTATTGTGCTGCCTTGCTGTTGCTTTCAAGTGTTTTAAGAATAAAGAATAAAAATGTTTAATTATAATTGAAATGCAGTTGAACAGATGCCAGCTATATCACATCACTGAGCAATCACACTGAGTCTGGCACTGCTCTCCTATCTCTCTCTCCCCTTATTCATAGATTTCTCCACTCATCTTCTTGACTGCTGCAGTTATAGAAAATGTTACTGCTTATAGTATTTGTCCAATGTTTTAGGGCTTTCTCTTCCTATCTTGTTTGCTGGTCTATGAGGTTTGACATCCTCTTAATATCTTAAAGAGAAACTGTCATTAGGATCACACATGTTAAACTAAAGGTATGGTCATAAAAAATGTTGTTTTACTGATTCAATCGGTACCTTCAGTGTAGAAATCTGAAGCCTAGTTATTTAATTATCATTAGAGTTTGGGTGTAATGAGCTGTGCGTGCATTGGGACGGAACTGTAGGTAGGGTCTTCTGTTTTGCCACAGGCCCTCTGCTGCCTCTGGTGTCCATATGTTTTTTCTTTTTTCAATTTCGTGCCGGTGGTTTCCAAACCGAGGACGGTGCTTGCGCACATTGATCTTGCGGTGGTCTTCAGTAAAATGGCGCCCGTGGTGGTGCATGCGCACATTGACCTCCTGGCGGTCTTTAGTAAAATGCCACCTGTGGCAGCGCATGTGCAGATTGAGATCTCGGCTCATCATTGAGCCGAGATCTAAATCTGCACATGCACCGACACTGGTTCCGCCCCAATGCATGAAGAACTTATTACGCTCATACTTCTAACGATAATTAAATAACATCCAGGTTGCAGATTTCTACACTGAAGGTACCTACTAAATCAGTATAACAGCTCCTTTATGCCTATATCTTTAGTTTAACATACGTGATCCTAATGACAGTGTCTCTTTAACCCCTTTACGACATAGGGCGTATTAATACGTATCTGTGCCCTGGGCCTTATGGACCAGATACGTATTTATACGCCCTATCTTTAATGCGGCACCGCGACCGAAGTCGCGGTGATAGCATTAAAATTCCGGTGCCATCTTACCTTAGGGTAGATGGCGTCGGCATCTCGGGGGGTGTCGCCGCCCCTTCACACCCACGATCGCTGTGATTGGCTGTTCTATTCTGAACAGCCAATCACAGCATTTCTCACTGTTTCCGGCAATCAGATTGCCGGAAACAGTGATGTGCAGCCTAGGATCGGTGCTCCTAAGAGCACCGATCCTAGGCTGTTGCCTAGTAACCCCAGCCCTCTCCCCAAACTGCTAGGATCGGTGCGATCGCCGATCAAATCGATCGCACCGATCACAGCGGGACCGCGCAGTAACAGGGCGGTCACGGGGCGGTGACCGGCTTGTGACCTGCCTGTCACCTCCCCATGACCCCCTGTGATGTCATAGATCCCCCAGCCAGCCCCCAGCCAGCTCTGATTGGAGCGATCGATGATGACATCGATCGCTTCAATCAGAGTGCCTGAACACAGGTGACAGGGCGGTCACAGGGCGGTGACTGGCTTGTGACCTTCCTGTCACCTCCCTGTGACCCCCTGTGGTGTGTGCCCAGGCCCCAGCCATCTCTGATTGGTGCAGTCGATGTCATCATCGATCGCACCAATCAGAGTACCTGACCGGGAGGTGACCGGGTGGTGACCGGCCTGTGACCTGCCTGTCACCACCCTGTCACCTCCCTGTGACCGCCCTGCAGATCCTCACACTTGGTGGGGATTTCTACAGAGCGGTCACGTCTGATTTGCGCTGTGCTGGGCCTTGTAGTGCCACAGAATCTTCTGTTGCACTACAAGACCTTTCACCTACCTGCTCCTGTCGCTGCTGCTGCTCCGGCATCTTGCTGCGGTCTCCAGGGTCCTGGATCTCCTGCTCCGGCGTCCTGCTGCTGTCTCCAGGTTGCTGCGTCTCCAGCTTCGGCATCCTGCTGCTGTCTCCAGGGTCCTGGGTCTCCAGCTCCTTATCCTGCTGCGGATCCTGCTCCAGAGCCTCTTCCAGAACCTGCTGCTGATCCTGCTGAAAGAAGAACAGAGAAGAGTTTGGTAAGTCCATCTCTGTTCTCCCCTCATCCACCCCTCTCCCCCTCTCCTCCTCTCCCCCCTCCTTTTACCCCCAATACTCCCCCCCCCAGTTTTGGTTTTTTTTCGTGCGTCCTGCAGCGGCCGAGCGCTGAGCAGTGTCTACGTCACTGATCAACATCCGTGCTCGCTGCTTTTCAGGACTTTTACTTGTCCCTGTCAATTCTCCCCCCCCCCACCTTTGCACCACATCCGCGCACACACCCAGCAGCTGCCGAAAGTTGATTGGTGACATAGTTCACCGATTTTCACTCGTGCTTGCTGTTTGCACCACCTACGGTAGTTCCTTTTTTTCTCTTTTTCTTTTCAGAAAAAAAAAGTTCACACCAAGCACACTGACACACACACACTCTAAATAAAGTACTGACAAACAAGCACCACATACACGAGAAAAAAAAAATGTCCAGCTCATCCCAAACTCGCTATTCAGCGGAGGAGGCATAAGCTATTGTTGCCTCCGACACTGAGACTGACAGCGAGGGCGAGGATCCCACATTTCTTTACTTTTCCGACGCCTCATGGTCCTCCTCTTTTTCCTCCTCTTCCTCCTCAGGTGCTGCTGGACCGCCCCGCAGTCGTCGCAGGAGAGAAGATGTTCCAGCGCCCCCCACTACTGATCCCGTATGGACCTTGCCCCCCGAAAATTTTGAGCCACTGATTCCTGATTTCGTGGCAGAATCAGGAATCAATTTTGACACCACCGGCCTCACAGAAATAGACTTTTTCAAAGTCTTTTTCTCTGAGGATTTTATAAACCTCATGGTGGGCCAAACTAATTTGTATGCTCATCAATTTTTGGAACAAAACCCCTCTTCATCATTTTCTAACTGGTCTCCTGTAGACGCAGAAGAAATGATGAAGTTTTGGGGCCTGGTCCTTCATATGGGGATCCTGAAAAAAACAGAGGTTCGGCAATACTGGAGTGTTGACGTTTTGTATAACACTCCAGTGTTCCGAATGGTCATGACCCGGACACGTTTTGAGGCCATCCACAAGTTCTTGCATTACCAAGATAATGCAAGGTGTCCTGCACGCGATTACCCGAACTTTGATCGTCTTTTCAAAGTTCGGCCAGTCATCGAGCACTTCAACAACAAGTTTGGTGAATTGTACGTGCCCCAAAGGGACATCGGCGTGGATGAGTCCTTAATTTCTTTTAAGGGGCGGCTTGGATTCCGGCAGTACCTGCCCAGTAAAAGGTCCAGGTACGGGATCAAGCTGTATAAACTTTGTGAGAGTACCTCAGGGTACACTCACAAGTTTAGAGTTTATGAAGGGAAGGACTCCTGGATTGAACCCCCTGAATGCCCCCCTGTTCTGGGAGTGAGTGGAAAAATTGTGTGGGACTTGGTGCACCCACTGCTGGATAAAGGTTATCACCTGTACGTGGATAACTTTTATACAAGTATCCCGCTCTTCAAGTCCCTCTATGCGCGATATACCGCAGCTTGCAGTACAGTTCGCAAAAATCAGAAAGGCCTCCCAAAGACACTAATTGGGCAGCTGCTCAGAAGGGGTGAGAGCAGAGCCCAATGTAGCGACCACCTGTTGGTGGTCAAGTACAAGGACAAGAGGGATGTCCTTCTCTTGACCACCATACATGGTGATGGCAGCACCCTCAGCACTGTAAGAGGTTCCACTACACAGGTCGCCAAACCAGACTGTGTAGTGGGGTACAACAAGTACATTGGGGGGAGTTGATCTCTCCGATCAAGTCCTCCAGCCGTACAGTGCTTTGAGAAAGGCCAAGGTATGGTATAAGAAGCTGGCCATGCACATTGTTCAGATGGCAATGCACAACGCTTTCCTTCTGTCTAAATGTGCACGCCAGACTTCTGCGTCGTATCTTCACTTTCAGGAGACAGTTATCAAGGCCCTGATATTTGGCAGTGGTGGCAGAGCGGGCCCCACTACTTCTGGAACTGAAGGACCTCGAATTGTACCGGGCCAGCATTTCCCGAGGCAGATCCCTCACAGCGGAAAAAAAGGTAAGTCACAAAGAAGTGCCGAGTGTGTTACCGAAGGGGAATACGCAAGAACACCATTTACCAATGTGACACCTGCCCCGACAAACCTGGCCTCTGCATGAAAGACTGCTTCAAAAGGTACCATACTTCCATGGACTATTGAATTAATTTCTGACGTATGACAACCTGACGAACACTACACAGCTGACGTAGTGTTCGTCAGGTTGTCATACTTCAGTTGTGTAGTGTTTGTCAGGTTGTCCTACACAACTGGCGTATAACACTACATTATAAAGTTGACAAATCAGGTATACGTTCCAAAAAGGGGGCACTTGTTGGGCATTTCCACTGTTTAGGCACATCAGGGGCTCTGAGAACGTGACATGACGCCCGCAGACCATTCCATCAAAGTCTGCATTCCAAAGCGTCACTGCTTCCCTTCCGAGCCCTGACATGCACCCAAACAGTAGTTTTCTCCAACACATGGGGTATCAGCATACTAATTGCACAACAATTTCTCCTAGTACCCTCGTGAAAATAAAAATATTGCGGCTAAAAGAGCGTTTTTGTGGAAAAAAAGATTTTTTTTTTCACGGCTCTACGTCATAAACCTTTGCAAAACACTTGAGGGTTCAAAGTGTTCACCACACATCTAGATAAGTTCCCTGAGGGGTCTAGTTTCCAAAATGGGGTCACTTGTGGGGGAGCTCCAATGTTTAGGCACACAGGGGCTTTCCAAACGCGACATGGTGTCCGCTAACAAATTGGAATAATGCCGCGTTTGGAGAGCCCCTGTGTGCCTAAACATTGGAGCTCCCCCACAAGTGACCGCATTTTGTAAACTAGACCCCCCAAGGCACCTATCTAGATGCATAGTGAGCACTTGGAACCCCCAGGTGCTTCACAAATTAATCCGTAAAAATAAAAAAGTGTTTTTTTTTCCACTTTTTCATTTTTACGAATTAATTTGTGAAGCACCTGGGGGTTCCAAGTGCTCACTATGCATCTAGATAGGTGCCTTGGGGGGTCTAGTTTCCAAAATGGGGTCTCTTGTGGGGGAGCTCCAATGTTTAGGCACACAGGGGCTCTCTAAACGTGACATGGTTCCAATTTTTTAGCCCTCTCAAAGTGACTTCAAATGTGATGTGGTCCCTAAAACAATGGTTTTGTAAATTTTGTTGGAAAAATGAGAAATCACTGGTCAACTTTTAACCCTTATAGCTCCCTAACAAAAAAAATTTTGGTTCCAAAATTGTGCTGATGTAAAGTTAACATGTGGGAAATGTTATTTCTTAACTATTTTGTGTGATATATCTCTCTGATTTAAGGGCATAAAAATTCAAATTTTGAAAATTGCAAAATTTTCTAAATTTTCGCCAAATTTCCGTTTTTTTCACAAATAAACGCAAGTGATATCGAAGAAATTTTACCACAATCATGAAGTACAATATGTCACGAAAAAAAATCTCAGAATCAGGGGGATCCGTTGAAGCGTTCCAGAGTAATTACCTCATAAAGTGACAGTGGTCAGAATTGTAAAAATTGGCCTGGTCATTAACATGCAAACCACCCTCGGGGGTAAAGGGGTTAAATCACCCTAAAATTGCTGCTGTGTTCCCTGCCTTGGCTTTTATAAAGGCTACAATAGTACTTCCTGATTAGTTATGCTATACCATGTGACGTGATAGATGCATGGCAATATGTGGAATCCCGTGTGGTCGCACCTGAGGTCATGCTAGCCTTCTATGACTGATGCAATCTTCTGCAACGTGTTAAAAGATTGCGGACATTTTTTTTTTATTCGCACAAATCAAAATGCAAATTGTTTGAATTTCGGGGACCTACGAATTTAATAAAATTCTATTCCAATTCTAATTGATTTGCTCATCTCTATTTCGTACCTCTTGTTTTTTTTTAATGTATAGGAAAGTGTAACCTGCTGTGCAAAAACATATACTTCATTACAAGCTGTTCTTTGTACTATGGTGGCCTATAAACAATATTTGGAGCTGAATGTTGGGTACATATGTCGAGAAACTCTCCAAAAATATGTACTAATCATAACGAGAAAAAGTGTAAACAGATCCCTCCATGTCACAGTTATCATTGGGAGATTTGCATTATTCATATAATCAACTAAAATATTTAACCCATCTGAAAAATGCCGCAGATATTTATAAGTTTCTGTACTTAAATACTCTCCACATCTGCTAGAAAAACTCAGGCACTCCTCTCTCGGGAACTGTATTGATGTTGTAAATTGATCTAAATGAATAATTTATATTTGTCAGACTGACCAGACTCCTGCTGTCACAGAGCGCAAACTCCACGAATACCTGCATATTATTACCCACTTACACACTTAACTGGCAAACAAATACTCGGGAGAATTGCAAGTTAATGTTCTAATCCGCAGCAGTGAAGAGTTTGTTAGCATTGTCAAATGGACCTCAATAATTTAATAAAATGCTTAACAGCCATATCAAGTCCCGAGATGGGCATTAGTTCTTTTAATGTGCCTTCTGCCAGTAGTGGATATGTTCAACCTTTCACTGTTAAGTGAAAATTAAATGGTGAATTATATATTAATATGATTGTTACCAAGCAATAGGTCAAATTCACACTAGCATGGCAGGGTTCATTTCACTCACTTTATTATTCAAGAACAATTACAACAGATCCCAAAATCGAAAATTTCAACTGGGATGGTTTTCATTTCCATTCTCCGTGGAATTAATTCCAGTATTTAAGTGCAAACGGAATCAAGTGAAATTCTTAGTGTTAGTTTATTATTCTGTTATTATGTGATTAATACCCTGATTGTATTTTACTGTTATAATAATCAGTGATGCTGGAATAATTAATGTTAGTATAATGGTAGTACTCAGATAAAGCAGATCAGGCTTCAAACTGTTTCCATTGATTATAAAATGCTACAGATTCTCAGGGATTTGTTATAGGATTTTGTGATATAACGTAAAAGTCATCACTTATCTCAATTAATACTATAGGTTTAAACCATATAATTAAGCATAAAAAATAATTTATTTCAAGACGCTGAGCCCTGCGGACATTCACAGAATTTATACATTGCACAGAAAACAATTGTATTTGTGTATGAATTACTGTAATCAAAAATCTCCGCAAAAGCATTTCTTAGAGTAGTAACTGTTTCCTTAAAGGCTAGAGAAATTTTTGACATGGGAAAAAATTATTTTTTAGATATGTTAGTAGTCATTAGATAATCAAATTTCACTTTGTCTCACTCGGCAATCTTTATTTTCAACTATTGTAATATGCAGTTTGCAGGACGTTTCAGATTTTTTTTATGTGCGAGTGTCTCTTCCAGTAATACATGCTGAATATGAGCTCTGGGTGTATCCAGGGTATTGCTATATTCACTGTTCATATATAAGCACATCTTCTAACCTGCACTTATTTCCTCTTCTTGTGTTTTCTTCCTTTTCTATAGCCTGTTTTCACTACCCTCCCTAAAATTCTTTCTCCCCTTTCCAAGGGTATCTCTGTACAGCACCCTCTACCTCATTGCTGCTATTTTAAGCGCTCGGTCCAAGTACTATCTGTCAAAATATCGGATCGCAGTTCGAACAATGTTGTTGTATGCGGCCGTGGATATGTCCGACTTTTTCCTTGGACCAAGTGGTCCGAGGAAAAAAAATCGAAACATGCATGATTGGCCTCCAATAATTATTCTACATGATAATTATTATTGGATGGCACTTGCTCATTCATGTCTATGGGTTCGTGGAAAACATTAGATTGCACTCAGATGAAATCCGAGTGCTGTCCGATTTTCACTGACAGACTGAATGGAAGAGATGGAGAAACTTTTTTTTCTCTAATTCTCCACATCAGAGAAAAATGGATCCCTGAACATATGATCGTTTGCACCTGCCCTAATACTGAGGAAAGGGGAGGGAGAGCAGAGGAGCTAAAATGGATTTGTAACATTTTTGTAGAAACACTCAGTTAGAAAAAGACGTACAGAAACTTCGCAGTAGCAAAATGGTAGAAAAAATGTAAGACTTTTTAGAAAGTTGCTTAACTTTGCATTTAGGAAACAAATGAATAAAAAAAAATTCTGTACGAGGGTGTACATAGTTCTCTGAGTGGTCCTCAGTAAGCAATTGTGTTAAAATTAACACCACATATATTATAGGTGACTGTAACCTTACTCCTGCTTTGAAGTAGGGACTGCTTCCAAACCCTGACACAAGCGCATATTCATGTTTAGCTTTGAGCTCAACCTATAGGTAGACAACCAGGAACAGCACAAGTTGTGGCCTACACAATATTATTGCATAAGTGATAACTTGTATCCACAAATAATATGTTTAGAATGCTTCATTCAAAGGGGTACTCCACCCTACATGTCTTTGTCAATCAGAGCGAGTGCCCTCCTGCTATAGAGGCACACAGTAATAACAGCTTATGTCCCAAACTCAAAAGTGCAAGGTACAGTATGCTGTATGTAGTTCAATGGTTAGAATGAGTTTTCTGAGAGGTCAGAAATAAAATATTTCCTACTGAAATTGATTAGCCACATTATTACTGCACCTTAGAAAACCTGCATTTAAAGACAACCGTTTTTGTTTTGGTTTAATCTCAAATTTTATTTTAACTCAAAAAAACCTTAGCAGAAACTGCATGTAGTCAGTTTGATTTATTTTATCACATCTATAGACATCTACTGTTAGGCTATGTGCCCACGATGCAGATTTTTCCTGGGCGTTTCTCCATCTCCCCTGGCAGAAAAAACGCATGCGGATTGTACATGCGGATTGTACATGCGGATTGTACATGCGTTTTTCCTGCCAGGGACATGTGGAAGTGAAGTGTTCTTCACATGCATTTCCACATGCGGGTTCACAAGCGCTTTCCAAGCGATTTTAGCATCACTTGGAAAAGTGCTTGACAACTTGGTCACACTATATAAATCCATGCAACCGGCATGGATTTATATAGTGTGACTGTAAAGAATGTTTAAAAAAAAATAAAAAAAAATCTATGCTTACCTTCCGATGGCCCCCCGGAGTCTTGCTTCCCTCCGTTCTCCCTTGCCGCCGGCAGATCGCGGTACACTGAAGGACCTGCCGACATCAGCATCGTGTGACCCATCACATGACTATGACGTCAGCGCAGGTCCTTCAGTCCATCGCGAGCTGCCGGCAAGTGAAGAGAAGGAGAGCGGGGGCCGTCACAAGGTAAATATAACATTTATTTTTTATTTTATTCTTTTTTTTACAGGTTCTATGGTACCCTGGTCCGGAGGAGAGTCTCCTCTCCTCTAGACCTGGGTACCATCCGCACATTGGAACGCATGGATTCCGCATGTACAGATGCAGTGATGCGGAATCCATGCGTTCCAATGCAAGTCAATGGCGGCGAAAACGCAGCACTTCCGCAAAATAATTGGTAGTGCTGCGTTTTTTTCCGCAATGATAATCCGCAGCGGAAATTTCCGCAGCATGTGCACAGCACATGCGGATTATCATTGGGGAACATTGCAGGCTTTCTACCATGCGTTTTTAAGCGTTTCTGCAGCATTTTTGCCGCTGCGGAAACGCTTAAAAAACGCATCGTGGGCACACAGCCTTAGGGTGCTTTTACATGGACTGCCGAGCAGCTCTAGACAAACACTGATTGGTAAACCATTACTGATCAGTGGTAGTTGAATAGCCTGTTTACACATGCAGACCGAAGTAAACAATGTAATAAATCGCCTAGTGCGCACAGGCTGCCATCGATCTCGGCAGTGCGAGTCCTGTTCACACAGGATTACTTCCCGGCAGGAATGATGATGTTTTGAGTTGCGAAAAAGATCATTTCACCCTACGAACGAGTGTTTATCTTGTTTATTAGATGATCGTCAGCCTGTTTGCACTGAAATACTATTGTGAAAAAAGAGTTCTTAACGTTTGATCACGATTATCTTTCAGAGTAAATGCAGCTTTAGTTTTCTCTATTATTATCAGGCAGCTAACAAATGGCAATTATTCACTGGCTCACTGACTTTTCAAACATACGGTACACATTTCCTAAATGAAGATGAAATTCACATTTGTTATGGAAGCAGGGTCTTCCTCTGAGAATAACGATTGATTATTTTGTTAAAACTCCTTTTCCTTCAGAGTCCTGTAGCCTCGCAGGTCCGATAGGTTGCCTCTTCCAAATAATCAACCACAAACAACAACAAATCACATATGTTCTTGTAGGGCTGAAAATCAATTAGCAGAGTAAATCCCAAGGAAACGATCCCGTGGGCTGATTATGGCATAAGTCCAAAATCCTGCTTTGAAGATGAAAACAGTTGTCACACTCATCCTGTTAAGAATATGTGAGCAGTAAAACACACAGCCAGAGCTCTGAGGTCTGAAGAACCCCGCAGCCGAGAGGAGTAACATCCACACCTGCATCTGCTATAAGAGGAGGGATGTAGGTGTGAATAATTATGGAAGAATAAATCGGTGCCTGAAGAACAGCATGTCGGAATAGAAATATCTCTGATAGCAACTCCCGCTGATTATAAATGCAGTATTGTCCACATAAATGTTATAAAATAGTAGAATTACTTTGAAACAATCCCTAAAACTATGACGAATGATTCAATTGATTGGCTGTTATTGTGCATGGTGTTGTCGATTTAAGCAGAAACTTCTAAAAACATATACAAATATTAATATAGGTAATAAGGCAGTGATCTATGTAGTAATAGCCACACATGTTTTGTTCATTTTATCAAGATATTTTTCCTGTTTACTTTTAAAATCAATACCTTAGTGATACCGATTGTGGAAGACTAGCTGCATAGCGGTAGACAAAAGGGATCAAATGCAGTCCGAGACCATGACACAGGAGTTCAGACACGGCTTCTCTTTTTTTTGTATACAAAAAAACCATAAAGCCTTTACATATAGGCACAATACATAAATTAACGCCTGCTCGACCAACCACTAAGTAGATATTACGTTTTCTGACTAAACAGGTGGTCTACTACTAACTAACCAAAAAAGAAACAAAAAGGATGAGCGTTACTTCATACCAATAGTCCTCAGTCACAGAGTCTCTTGGGTAGACACCTTCTGTCCCTTTAGATATTTTTCGTGCAACTGAAGTACTCACATTGCACACCTTTCTGAATCCAGCTGGAATACCTGAGGGCGACAAAGAAAACCTGACCACGAAGGGATGAACTAGCCCGAACCTTTTTCCCTATTCCATAAAAATCTTGAAAACAGAATTTACCAAGGCCCTTAACAAACTTTTCTAGGATTATCCATATTTACTGGATTTCTTATACCTCACTTATCTTTGCGGGATGAAATATATTCTTATTCAAGCCTAATATGCATATGAGAGGAATCTTAGGAAAATATAACAATCCCTGACCATTTGTCCTGTCACTATCTCACATTATAAATTGAAGCTCTTTATGTTAATCTTGTGCTAAAGTCAACTGGAGCAGATTTCTACTTGTACAGTATGTGGGTATATATACAGTGGGGGAAATAAGTATTTGATCCCTTGCTGTTTTTGTAATTTTGCCCACTGACAAAGACATGAACAGTCTATAATTTTAAGGGTAGGTTAATTTTAACATTGAGAGGTAGAATATCCCCCCAAAAAATCAAGAAAATCACATTGTATAAATTTTTTTTGCATTTTGCAGTGAGAAATAAATATTTGATTCCTCTGGCAAACAACACTTAATACTCGGTGACAAAACCCTTGTTGGCAAGCACAGCAGTCAGACGTTTTTTTGTAGTTGATGATGAGGTTTGCGCACATGTCAGAAGGAATTTTGATTCTGTAATCCTGTAATTTTTATCGTAGGTACACTTCAACTGTGAGAGATAGAATCTAAAAATAAAAAACAGAAAATCACATTGTATGATTTTTAAATAAATAAATTTCTTTTTATTGCACGAATAAGTATTTGATCATATTCATATACAGTGGGGAAAATAAGTATTTGATACACTGCCGATTTTGCAAGTTTAAAAAGAATGGAGAGGTCTGTAATTATTAGGAAATGGAAGAAACACAAGATGACTGTCAATCTTCCTCGGTCTGGGGCTCCATGCAAGTTTTCGCCTCATGGGGTAAGGATGATTCTGATAAAGGTCAGGAATCATCCCAGAACTACATGGGAGGACCTGGTCAATGACCTGAAAAGAGCTGACACGACAGTCTCAAACATTACTGTTAGTTACACACTACGTCATCATAAATTAAAATCCTGCAGGGCACGCAAGGTCCCCCTGCTCACACCAGTACATGTCCAGGCCCCTTTGAAGTCAGCCAATGATGATCCAGAGTAGGCATGGGAGAAGGTCATGTGGTCAGATGAGACCAAGGTAGAACTTTTTAGTATCAACTCCACTCGTCATGTTTGGAGGAAGAAGAAGGATGAGTACAACTCCAAGAACACCATTCCAACCATGAAGTATGGTGGGGGAAACATCATACTTTGGGGATGCTTTTCTGCAAATGAGATAGGACGACTTTACCTTATTGAAGGGGGGTCATGTATCGCGAGATTTTGGCCAACAACCTCCTTCCCTCAGTAAGAGTATTTGAAGATGAGTCGTGGCTGGGTCTTCCAGACAATGAGCCGAAACACACAGTTAGGGCAACTAAGGAGTGACTCTGTATTAAGCATTTCAAGGTCCTGGAGTGGCCTAGCCAGTCTCCAGACTTGAACCCAATAGAAAAATCTTTGGAGGGAGCTGAAACTCAATGTTGCCCAGCGACAGCCCTGAAACCTGAAAGATCTGAAGAAGATCTGTATGGAGGAGAGGGCCAAAATCCCTGTTGCTGTGCGAGCAAACTTGGTCAAGAACCACGGGAACTCTGTAATTGCAAACAATTTTGTTCCAAATATTAAGTTCTGTTTTTCTATTGTATCAAATACTTATTTCATGCAATAAAATGCATTTTCTGGATTTTATTTTTAGATTCTGTCTCTCACAGTTGAAATGTACCTGCAATAAAAATTGCAGACCTCTCCATTCTTTATAGGTGGGGAAACTTGCAAAATCGGCAGTGTATCAAATGCTTATTTTCCCGACTGTACATACGTACAGTTGTGCTCAAAAGTTTACATACCCATCACAATTTTTTCTTTTTTGGCCTTGTTTCAGAGAATATGAATGAACAAAAAAAACCTTTTCAATACTCATGGTTATTGGTTGGATGAAACCATTTATTGTCAAACTACTGTGTTTTCTCTTTGTAAATATTAATGACAACCAAAAACATCCAAATGACACTGATGAAAAGTTCACATACCCCAGTTCTTAATACCGTGTATTGACCCCTCTAACATCAATGACAGCTTGAACTCTTTTATGGTAGTGGTGGATGAGGTTCTTTATTTTCTCAGATGGTAAAGCTGCTCATTCTTCTTGGCAAAAAGACTCCAGTTCCTTTAAATTCCTGGGCTGTCTAGCATGAACTGCGCGCTTGAGATCTCCCCAGAGTGGCTCAATGATATTGAGGTCAGCAGACTGAGATGGCCATTCCAGAACCTTCACTTTGTTCTGCTGTAGCCAACGACAGGTAGACTTGGCCTTGGGTTTTGGATCGTTGTCATGTTGGAATGTCCAAGTACGTCCCATGCGCAACTTCCGGGCGAATTAGTGCAAATTTTCCTCCAGTGTTTGCTGATAACGTGCTGCATTCATCTTTCCTTCAACTTTTACCAAGTTTCCTGTGCCTTTGTAGCTCACACATCCCCAAAACATCAGCGATCCACCTCCATGCTTTACAGTAGGAATGGTATTTCCTTTCATCATAGGCCTTATTGACCTCTCTCCAAATGTAACGTTTATGGTTGTGGCAAAAAAGTTAAATTTTGGTCTCATCACTCCAAATTACCTTGTTCCAGAAGTTTGAGGTATGTCTCTGTGCTGTTTGGCGTATTGTAGGCGAGATACTTTGTGGCATTTGCGTAATGCCAAATGGATTTCTTCTGGTGACTCGACCATGCAGCCCATTTTTCTTGAAGTGCCTCTTTACTTTGCATCTTGAAACAGCCACACCGCTAGTTTTCAGGGAGTCCTGAATTTCAGCTGATATTATTTGTGGGTTTTTCTTTGCATCCCAAACAATTTTCTTGGCAGTTGTGGCCGAAATTTTTGTTGGTCTACCTGACCGTGGTTTGTTTTTTACAGAGCCCCTGATTTTACATTTGTTAATCACAGTTTGATCACTGCTGACTGGCATTATCAATTCCTAGGATATCTTTTTGTATCCCTTTCCTGTGTTATACAGTTCAATTACCTTTTCCCGTAGATCCGTTGACAATTCTTTTGCTTTCCCCATGACTCACAATCCAGAAACGTCAGTGGCTGGATGAAAGATGCAAGAGTCTGTCTGGATCCCAGAAACTCACTCAGCTTTTATGCACTCAGCTTTTAGTAGCCACTCAAACCCATTTGTGTCAAATTCTGTGCATGTTATCAGGCCAAAATCACCATGGTATGTGAACTTTTGTTCAGGGTCATTTGGATGTTTTTGGTTGTCATTAAGATTTAAAAAGAGAAAACACAGTACTTTGACAATAAATGGCTTCACCCAACCAATAACCATGAGTGGAGAAAAAGTTTTTTTTTGTTATAATTCATATCTTCTGAAACAAGGCCAAGTAAGTAAAAATTCTGCTGGGGTATGTAAACTTTTGAGCACAACTGTACATATATATATCTATAATATAACCGGAGATGCGTCCCTCTGTCTGAAGCCTTTATATGTCTGACTTCTGCACAACACACCTGATGATCCCAACCCCATTTATAAGGCAAGAAATCCCACTTATTAAACCTGACAGGGCACAGGTTTAATAAGAAACTTGTTTGGGATAAAGAACACAAGGAATGGACATTAGACCCGTGGAAATCTGTGCTTTGGTCTGATGAGTCCAAATTTGAGATCTTTGGTTCCAACCATGTCTTTGTGCGATGCAGAAAAGGTGAACGGATGGACATATTAAGGAGCTGAAACTCCTAAACCCTTCATCCAATTTTAATGTGGATACCCTCAAATGAAAGATGAAAGTCTGAACTTCAATTGCATCTGAATTGTTTTGTTTAAAATTCATCGTGGTAATGTCTAGAACCAAAATTAGAAAGATGTTGTCTCTGTCCAAATATATATGGACCTATATATATATTGTAATGCAGCGACTTACTGGCATTACGGTAATGGTCCAGGATGTGTTTTACCTGACCATGTACCTTCCCCCTCAGGTGACTGGTCACATGACTGTGACATAGCACAGGTCCTGCACGCACAGAATGTCTGTCTGATCACATGACTGTGACATCAGCAAGGTCCTGTCAGTATGTGTGTGTGTGTGCACGGGATGCATATATAAACCCTGCTTGATGGGAGACAGGGGTGTTCTGTGAGAGAGGCGTAAAGCCTGTTCCCGTGTGTGTGGGACACCGACCGTGTGAGGCCTAGCGAGGCCGAGTGAAGCCTGGTGCCTGAAAGGCAGAGCCTGGATCCTGTGTGGATGCTAGTGGCCTTGGAAGGCAGAGGTTTGAGGAAGAGTCCTGAAAGGCAGAGCCTGGATCCTGTGTGGATGTCAGTGGCCTTTGAGGGAACGATGGCTGGAGACCCCTACCTGGGAAGCCGCAAAGCCACAGTGGTGGCAAGCCTAATGGACTGCAGCAGCTAAACCCAGCAAAGGTAATACCCTGTGTTATATGGACATTAATATGGACATTGCTATGTTATTACCTTGCTGAAGGCCGTACCTGGAGCAAGTGGGCCGGTGTGTCACTTGGCTCGTGAATATTATATATATGTGTGTCGGTGTGCCACTGAGTTGGACCCGGTGAACTGTGGTTTATGAAGTACAATAAACTGCAGCATTGTGAAATACCGGAAGGACATTGCTGGTGTGCTTTGATTTACCCGGTGCAGCGAGTATCCCCCATTATGATGACTAATGCTGCCTTACAATATATACATATATATATATACATATACATATTGTAATGCAGCGGCTTGCGGCATTACTGTAATGGTCCAGGGTGTGTTCTGGATGACCATGTACCTCTCCCTCAGGTGACTGATCACATGACTGTGACATCAGCACAGGTCCTGTGCACACAGAAGGACTGATCACATGACTGTGACATCCGCACAGGTCCTGTATGCACTGAAAGATATATAAATCTTGGTGCTTTTGGAGAGGCTTGAAAAAGGCATGAGGCCTGTTCCCTGTGTGTGGGACACCGTTGGCCTGGTGAGGCCTAGAAAGAGAGGCCTGGTGAAGCCTGAAAGGCAGAGGCTGGATCTCCCCTGTGTTTTGAGATACCAGTAGCCTTTGAAGGTACGAGGCCCGGAGGCCCATCTGGGAAGCCGTGAAGCCACAGCGGTGGCAGAACCGAGCTGAGAGAAGCAGCTAAAACCCGGCAAAGGTAAAAACTCTGCTTGATGTGGACATTTATATTGTTACCTTGCTGAAGGCTGTATCGGGAGCCAAGTGGACATATCTGTCACTGGAAAGGCTCTTGGACATTATATGTGTAATATGTCGGTGAGCCACTGAGACGGACTATGTTATAAGCAGTTAAGAAGTGTAATAAACTGCTGGATTGTGAAATACCGGAAAGACGTTGCATGTGTGCTTTAATTGACCCAGTGAAGCGAGTGCCCCTCAGCATGATGAATAGCGCTGCCTTACAATATATATACATATACATATACACATTCAGTGCTTTAAAAACCTTTTGAACTTTTCCACAGTTTTTCACATTACACCCACAAACTTATATATATTTTGTAGGGATTTTATGTGATATACCAATACAATGTACAGTAGCAAGTATTTGTGAAGTGTAAAGGAAATGATACATGGTTTTCTAATTATTTTAAAAATATAAATCTGAAAATTGTAATGTGCATTTGTATTTAGTCCTCTGTAGTATGATAGCCTTTAAGCCTTTAAGTTGATTTTAATCAATAGATCTTGGAATAATAATAGTTTCCACAATTGGATGTGTTAAATAAAATGTTCCTGTGCTGAAATAATCTTGGCTTTATCTGACTGTGCAAGAATATGGTCTGATGATACCACATATACTGGGCAGGGGAGAAAGCAAAAGAGTATACAAACAGGCGATCACAGCTGATTCTTTTAGTGAGGTAAAACATTACCCTGCCTGTCTTTAAACAATGTTTTACTTGTAAGAAAAAATCAGCTATGATCCAATGCTGTGCTATCTGTATACTTTTTTTTCTCCTCCCCTGCCCAGGAGATGCGGTATAATCAGACCATGTTCCTGCATGGTCAGACACAGCCATTACACAGTACACAGCTAAGGAACATTTATAAGATTATCTCAGCACAGGAACATTTTATTTAAATACATTAAATTGTGGAACTTATTATTATTCCAACATCTGTTGATTAAAATGAACTTTAAATAAAATCCTAAGTGACCATTTGCGTTCAGAAGTCACATCATTTATGAATTGAGTCCACCAGTGTGTACTTTATTCTCAGTATATAGATGTTCTGTGAAAGCCTCATAGGTTTCTTTGAGAACATTAAGGATCAAAAAGCATCATGAAAACAAAGGAACATACCAGACAGGTCAGGGATAAAGTTGAGGAAAAGAGAAAAAATATCCTAAGCTCTGAACATCTCATGGAGCACAGTAATGGAAGAAGTATGGCATAACTAAACCAACCAAGACATGGCCATCCACCTAAACTGACATCCCAAGCAAGGAGAGCACTAACTAGAGAAGCAGCCAAGAGGCCCATGGACACTATGAAGGAGCTGCAGAAATCCACAGCTAAGGTGGGAGAATCTTTCCAGAGGACAACTGTTAGTTGTATACCCCACAAATCTGGCCTTTATGGAAGAGGGACAAGAAGACTGCCATTTTTGAAAGCAAGCCATGAGAAGTCCCGTTTGCAAAAATACATGTAGGGAACACACCTAGCATGTTGAAGAAGGTGCTCTGGTCATATGAGACCAAAGTAGAACTTTAAGAAGTCCCTTTGGCAGTTTGCAAAAAGCTATGTAGAGCCAGGCAAAGCAAGTATAATGATATATATATTTAGCAGCGGCCAATCAGTGTCTTCAGTGTGCATATGCCATACTACTGGCATTATTACTACTGTGCGATGATCCCAATAAAGTATGGCACATGACTACTGAGTCAGCTTGTAAACAAAGACCATGAGGACCACCGGAACATCTGCACAACAACAGAGGAGGAGAGAAGAGCTTTTTTATTTGGGTTTACATAACTTACTGCTATTTTAGTTTTCTTTTTGAAAACCAAATATCTCCTCTAAAATCAGTCCCCAAAGACTTTTTTGTTATAAATTAACTTTTTATTTGCCTAACTTAATAATAATTATAGACCAAATAAATCACTATTTAGGACCTGGGATATTTAGTATCTAGGTGTTAAGGTCAGTTTGCTTTCCTGGCATCAGTCTGTAGCCTCTCTATAACCTTGCCTACTTCCCAGCCTGAACAATAAAGACTTTTCATAAATAAGGGCTCAGTGATTGTCACTGGAATATTACTTTATGTCTCTTGAGAGAGTTTACCAGTGCAGTATCACTCAAGATAAAAGTCTTCCTGCATTTACTACTGATCTGATTGGTAAAGAACAACGCCTCACAAGTCACCTTGACGAAAGAACTTTTTCAATAAAACATAGGGAAGTGTTCTGAGTACATTTTGTTTTTGATTAAGACAGATGATCTAGCCGACTCCAGTGTTAATCTGTGTGATTCATGTAAGAAACAAGCCTTTTGGGTGAAAACAGTTCAAAACAATTTTGAAGCAAGTTTGCCGTTCAGAGAATGCATGATGTGTCTACGTTTACTGTCAGTTAGAGCTGTACAAATATAGAAAAATAGCCGAGGATCGTATATACACTTTGGGGTCACCTAAGGCTACCTAAAGCAATCTTGCATATCATGGTAGAACTAGAAATTTGTAGGATTAAATTTTTCTCTTTTAAGCCTAGATTTTATCAGTGTAAAGATACATTGGGGTGAACTGTACAAATATTGGAACCTCTGCTGAATTACAAGTCAGTAAGACAAATTCTACTTTATGAATTGTACTTAAACCATGGACAGCTCCTTCCAACAGTTGAGGGAGAACCTTATAGGTGACTGTCGGGCTAGTAGTTGGCTTAGTTATATGTGAAGTGGCTGCAGCGCTTGCATCAATTCACAAAATCATATATGGTAACAAGTCTAAACTAGACAACAATGTCTGGAAAGAATCTGTTTTCTATATCTGCCATTAATGACAGATTTCTCTGATTTTACACATTTTCATATGTTCTATTAGGGAATATTTTCTCTTACTTTAAAGTGAACAGCAGTTAGGCTCATTATAAATAATAGATGGCTGAATGAATGAGCATTTCTTACATAGAGAGCAATTCTATCCTTGCAAAGGGAACCTTTAATCGAAAAGGGGGTTGTCCAAACTACATAAAACCTTTTAAGAAAATGAAAATATATATAATGAGGCTTTTATGCTCTTTATGACTTAGATTTTGACCATTTACCCCAAATGACCTTTCTTAAGACTATTAAATGAAGTTCTCAGAACCAGACAAAACTTTGTTCAACTAAATAACAGTTAGTATATGTAGATTTCAGAGAATATTTACTTTTCACGGCTATTTTACCATGTAGAATAGAAATATTGGTGACGGTGAGGCTGCTTTCACACTATATTCAAGAGATTTACTCTCCAATGTGTCTTCTTCCATTAAAAATTGAAACAGGTTGTAGTACAAAGAAAAGTGGAAACTTCCCTAAGGCAATGCTTTCTTTCTCCTTTGTAATAAAAAACATTTCTACTTTTCATTAAGTAAGATGCATGGGAGAGCGGATCCGAACATAATGTGAAATCATCTTCCGCATCACCCTTGACCAGTTGTATTGGGAGCGGTTTAACAATAGCAGTATAGGACATGAAATTAAGTTCTACTAACATTACTCAAATTTGAGACAAATGTATCAAAACTGCACACATTGCATACTCAAATTCCCCTTCCTTTTGCTAAGTCACAGTTGGTGTTCTTTTGCCCCAATATTTAGTGTTGTAAAATGGTGCACTTTTACTAAATTTGTCACAAATGATGTCACGTCTTAGCCGTGTCTTTCTCTCAATACTTTTCAAAATTGTTGACAGGTGTAAACTGTCTCAAACATAAGTTATTATAGTGAAGACCATGAATTTCACTTTCTTGGTTCAATTTGCAGTAGACTTCTATTAAGTAGACCAGTGGGAACTGGATGTTGTATCTGTAATAGTGATGCTGAAAAGTAGCTTTCATATAGTCATGTAAAACTTGAAGTAGGCAAGGGTGGGATTCAAATTTTTAACGTCAGGTTACTTCCCTGGCATGAGGGTTGCCTGCAATATAATGCTCTGCGGAAAAGTATTTCTACTCTAATAAACATAACAATTGAGGAGCCAGGTTAATGTCATGGTTGTTTTTACCATGCAAGATTGCAGTTCCCCTGATGATCTAAACAATGGTGAGAGCATCCTAAGCATTGCTTTTTCATGGACTAGAACACTGTTGACCTCTCAAGTGAATAAAGGAGTGATGTGGCGAATTCAGAGGCAGTAAACACAGTCCCATTCAGTCATTTTACTAGTGACATCATATCTTGTGGGAGTAGTTTTCCATCGTGGTTTTTTATCCTTCTGTCCAAAAATTCATGTTTTCTTGCAGCTATGTCTCGCCTCTGTAGATTATTGCCTAGACATCTTCTACTCTATACTTTATCATTCTATGTACAAAGAAAATTCTCTCAGTGCCATATAGTGTGGAGTGGTGCCACTAATCTAAGTTCCCTGCACTTAGAATTATACTTATCAACTGCCATCTTTCTCTGTTAACAGTGCCACTCGAGTCATCTTCTGCAGGTTGTGACCTGCTGGTTCGCTCCAGTGTTTGCTGGGAGATGCGAAAGTTACAACTCAATATAAGTCTATGAGAGCAAGAACGTGGCCAGAACGAGTCTCTTATAGACTTACATTGAGAGCTTGTGACTGTTTCCTCTGACTTCCGGGAGGTCAGAAATTGCGTTCACAAGAAGGCGGTACGGGACCGGAGCGGCAAGGGGAAGAGCTGATGACAGCGACTGGTAAATATAGTACTAGGGTCAAGGAACTTACATTAGTGGCACCACTCCAGCACACAAATAAAAAAATACTGGAGTTGTGCTTTAAAAGCTCCACACATTGTACCTTCTTGAATATGCTGACAAAAGTTGTGGCTTCTGAAAATGACACCAAGCACTGTGTGGCCTGAAAATATCACACCCCAAAATAAATATTTCTCTACAATGTGCCTCCAGAAATTAATAATGCAAAGGACCCCCGAAAAGGTATTATAAAATTCACAATTGTCCCCGAAAATGAATTATTTACTGTGCCCACTAAAATGAAGTATAGCACACTGATCCCCTAATCATGATTTCTTATACACATTGGTTTCAATATCAATTGCTCAAGGTCAAGAAAAATATCCATTAATTGCCAAACTAATTAATACTTAACTTTTACTCAGAATTAATAAGATTAAAAAGTATCATGAAATATATAAAAGTTTGTCAATGAATAGTAGTAATTCAAGGAAACACTTATTAATTCAGAGTAAAAGTTACATTTTAATTAGTTTGGGAAATAATGGGAATGTTTCTTGCCTTCGGCAATAGTTATTGAAGCTGGTTTGTATATTTCCTTTCAAACTTTAGGGCAAGATGATCCTTCTGAATATTCTTATACACATTGTGCTCCAAGAAGTAAATCAATCATTATAATATAGAAAGCATTTACTGCAATTCATTATATGAATACTTAGCCCCCCTGCAATCCATTATAATATACACTCTGCCCCCTGCTATTCATTATAAAGAAAACTGTACCCTAAACTTAAGTCACCTATCCCTGGTCTGGCATGGCTCCAGTGCAAGAATACTGGCAGCTTGATGACATAATTACTAGAGATGAGCAAGCATGCTCGCTACTGCTCGGTGCTCGTCCGAGCATCTCACTGCTCGAGATGCTAGGCGCTCGCTGAGTATTTCGGGAGTTGCTCGGCGGTAGCTCGGGTCCCCTCCCTGCATGTTTGGCGCTTTTTAGAGCGCCAATGAGCATGCAGGGATTGTCTGCCACACAGTGTAATGCCGCAGCCATGTTGTTTGTGGCATTACAGTGATTGGCTGGCCGCACAGCGTCATCAGGTCTATATCAGACCTGGCTCCGCCATGCTCGTCACAGTCTACTCTGGAATCAGGTAGTGTAGGGAGAGGTGCTGCTGAGCTAGGGAGAGATTTGCTTGTTTCTTAGTTAGTGCAGGTATACCAAACTATATTAGAGACAAATATCCATCTCAACAAACAGTCCTTCTGAGAACTAATCCAGCTGCATAGATATCAGTGCTAGACAGGCAGGCAGTGTATGTGGCAGACTGCAGTGCACTTAGCACAAGAGGGTCCATTCTAGTTCTATCTGCTGGTGCTTTTACAGATATTTAGAAATAGCCCCAGGTATTGGGGGCTTAATCCTGATTATTTGCTTAAAAAGCAATCCAGAGAACACCGGTTTTCTGCTCCATTTGCTTGTTGGCACTGCAGAATACAGTCAGATCCTTTCCATATTACAGCGCTAAAAATCCATCTATTTAAAACTGTGGTTTGTCCATCACACGGATCACATATAATTGCGCTGAAAATTCTGCCATTTCTGTCCTACATTGAAATTTTGTTGCAATGTGTCAGCGAAGTTATTGACACGAGGTCGCTGTTAAAAATAGTTACCTACAGGCCAGCTATTTAAAACTGTTGTTTTCCGTCACACGTATCACATATCACTGCGGTTCAAATCCAACCATTTGTACTGAACGTGGAAAATATTGTCCTCCATTTAAAATGGGCAATGCGCGTGGCAAGGGATGGGGAAGTGGACGTGACGGTGATGATGGTGCATGCAGAGGACGACGCCGAGGCCGTGGGCTAGCAGAAATTGTGCCACAACAAACACCCACATCTTCCTATCCCAATTAATAGGGGACCGCAGAACACCACTATTGAACACAGAGCAGTGTGAAAAGGTTATTGGTTGGATAGCAGATAATGATTCTAGTCACTTAGCCACCACCACCACCCTGTCTTCCACACGGTCAAGTGTCAGTAGCCGTGTATCTGGACCGCATATTCCTCACCCTGATCCTCCTTACTCCCTCCATGCCGAGTGCCCGGAGACTACTGATCCCACACTTGGACACTCCGAAGAGCTGTTCACTTTTCCATTTATAGATTCGGGCCTCTTGCCTGGTCCACTTGAAGCGGGGCAAGATGAGATTGCATGTAGCAATGCCCAAATATTTGAGCATCCACGGTCACACGAAGGCAACGGTGGGAAAGTGTCACACGATGATGAGACACAATTGCCAGAAAGTCAGGAGGAGGACCAGGGTGCGGAAGTGGAAGACGAGGTGGTGGATGATATAGTAACTGACCCAACCTGGCAGGGGGACATATAGAGCGAGGACAGCAGCACACAGGGGAAGAGAGGCGTAGCACCACAACAGGCAGGAAGAAGCAGTGTGGTGGCCGCAGACAGAAGACGGGCAACTGTTCCCCGTAGCATCAACACAACGAAAGTTGCCAGTGCAACTGTTAGATCTTCCGGAGTCTGGTTGTTTTTTAAAGACTCTGCCGATAACCCCAAAAAGGCCATTTGCACCACCTGCCAGGCCAGCATCAGCAGGTGTGGCAAAACTACCAGCCTGACCACCACCAGCATGATCAGGCAAAGCACCTAACTAAGTGGCTGAACCCCAGGGTCCAGGAACAGTGTCTGTGGGTGGCACCACTGCTTCTTCCGCTGTTGTGCGTGCAAACCAATCCTCTGTCCATGGCGCATGTGAAGATGCCTCCTGCCCTGCACCTGTCGTTGCACACTCTCAAGTAGCACCATCAGCAAGCACATCCACGTCCTTGTCCCAGCGCAGCGTTCAGTTGTCCCTACCCCAGTCCTTGGAACAGAAGCGCAAATACGCAGCCAATGCCCCACAGGCCTCACTACTAAATTCACACATTTCGAGACTGCTTGCACTCGAATTGTTGCCTTTTAGGCTCGTGGAGACGGAAGCTTTCCATAACCTAATGGCGGCGGCCGTTCCTCGGTACTCAGTCCCCAGCTGCCACTATTTCTCCCGGTGTGCCGTCCCCACATTACACGAGCACATGTCCCACAATATTAGCCATGCCCTCAACAATGCAGTTACTGGGAAAGTCCACCTAACCACAGACACGTGGACAAATGGCTGTGGACAGGGACGGTGTATCTCGCTGACAGCACACTCAGTTATCATAGTGGAAGCCAGAACCCAGTCGGACCTTGGGACGGAACATGTCCTCCCGACGCCGAGGATTGCGAGCCCTGGGTCAATCAGGGTTGCCCCCACATTCTACAGCTCCTGCCCCTCCTCCTCCTCTTCAGTATCCATCTCCGAAATGACCACATCAGTCGCAAGCTGGAAGCACTCTAGCACTGCCTCGTCCAAGCGGCAACTGGCTGTGCTGAAGCTAATATGCTTAGGTGACAAACCACACAACGCTGAAGAGTTGTGGACAGCTCTGAAAGAGCAGGCCGATCTGTGGCTGACACCGCTGAACTTAAAGCCAGGCATGGTCATGTGTGACAAAGGCCGGAACCTGGTGGCGGCTCTGAGGCGAGACGAGCTCACACATGTACCATGCCTGGCCCATGTGCTTAACCTCGTGGTTCAGCGGTTTCTCAAAAACTACCCGGAGCTGCTGGATCTGCTTTTCAAAGTACGCTGCCTGTGTGCCAATTTTAGAAAGTCACCTTCAGCTTCCGCCGCTCTTGCCGTGTTTCAGCAGCGTTTGCAGCTTACGGCTCACAGACTGGTGTGTGATGTCCCCACACGTTGGAACTCTACATTGCAGATGTAGGGAAGGATTTGTGAGCAGAAGAGGGCAGATGTTGACTACCAGCATCAACAAGGCCATCAGTATTCAGTTCAGGAGTGGACATGGATGTCAGACATATGTACCATCCTCTAAAACTTTGAGGACTCCACTAAGATGATGAACGGTGATGACGCCATAATTAGCGTCACCATCCCGCTTCTCTGTCTTCTGAAATGATCTCTGCTCACAATAAAAGAGGATGCATTGCTGGCGGCGCACGATGAGATGGAGCAAGGAACCATACATACTAGATTACACACAGCCCAGCCTCATCTCATCCCAAGGTGGATTGGGTGGCAATGAGGAAGAGGAGGAGCTAGTTTCAGGCGCTACAGACGGTACTACCTGCACAACTGTCATACCGTCTGTTCAGCGTCGATGGACAGAGAGGAGGAGGGGGAGAAGGAGGAGAGCATGGTCAGTCGTCCTCTTGGTGAGGACACGGAAGTCTTGCCTGTTAGCAGTTTGGCACGCATGGCTGAATTTATGTTACGCTGTCTTTCCTGTGACCCTCGCGTTCCCCCAATTTTGGGTGACAGTCATTACTGGTTAGTGACACTTCTAGGCCCACGCTACAGGGAGAACTTTCTATTTCTTATTACCGAGGCAGACAGGTCTACTAAAATGGGGCAGTACTGGAAGGCCCTTGTTGCAGAATTATTAAAAAAATTCCCTTCTGAAAACGCTGGTGTCAGAGGTCATAGTTCGTTGGACAACCAAGGAGTACATGCGAGAGAGACACAACTCCAATCCAGCAGAGGCAGGGAAACACTGTCAAAGTTCTGAGACAGTTTTCTCAGACCCTCCCATATTACAGGCCCTGAGGCGCGGGGTACTCTCACAAAGAGTGCAAAGTTTGGGAAGATGGTGAGGGAGTACCTTGCTGACCGTACCAACATCCTCTGTGATTCCTCTGTGCCTTATAATTACTGGGTATCCAAGCTGGACACGTGGAATGAACTGTCTCTCTAAGCCTTGGAGGTCCTGGCCTGCCCTGCCGCTAATGTTTTATCAGAGCAGGGTTTTTAGTGCCGCCGTTGGAATTATAACCGATAGGCACATCCACCTCTCAACTGAAAATGCTGACAGGCTGACTCTTATAAAAATGAACAAGGGCTGGATTGGGCCAGACTTCTCAACACCACCAAATGATAGCAGCGTAACATAAACTCAAATCCAGTGTCTTTTTTTGGGAGGTCTATTCCCATGCACCTTTTCACAACTACACATGGGTATACGCTTCCTGATTTTGTCTATTTGCTCTTTTTCTCCTCCTTCTCCTCATCCTTCATCATCATATCATTCACAACCATATCTACCATATCACCTCCTGTACGTGTCTTGCAAGGGGCATTGGAGTTCCTCCAAATTTTTGGCAGCTTTTGCATTCACTGCATAGGCAAACACTATGGGATACCCACTTCCTAATAATTGGAACATTGTTTTTAGGAGGCTCTCCGACCTCTACTTCTCTTCCAAGAGGCATTGGAGTGCCTCCAAGTTTTTGCCAGCCCTTGCAGTCACTGCATACGCAATAACAGTATGGGAGACCCACTCGTTAATAATGAGAACAACAAAGCATAACCGGCTGATGGCTCTCTAACAATAGCGAGGGCCGACTGCTGGCCCTTTAAGAATAGTAAGTCCCTCCATCATAAATGAAACAGGATGTGTCTGATGATGTGCCACACACCACATGGCCAGATTGTAAAATGTTAAAATGACATTTACCAGTGAATGCATTTGTCTTGGTTGAAAGCAATGCAAAAGTGCAAAAACGCATCAAAAACGCTACGTGTGAATATAGCCCAAGGTGTGGAGGAGCATTTTTGGTTTTGTATATTTATTTTGCCTTATATACAAGCCATTACCCTGGAAAGGATGTTGCTTAACATATTTCCCAGGAAAATCCATTTTGGTTTCGTTGTTGTATGTTTTATTATGAGTCCGTAAAAGTGGCGTAATACCTCTGACAACGTTGTTGACAGCAGTGACCTGGGAGTCAGAAATGCTTCCAGGGGCCTTCCCCATGCTGTTCCCATGTCATTTGAGCACTGTTCCCATCGATTTGGGCAATTTTAGGCCCTCTGCAGACCGCCGGGGTGAGCCGCCAGAAAAATGCTCGAGTTTCCCATAGACTTACATTGGGCTCGTTGTTCTGGTCGAGCACCCGAGTATTCCAATTTGCTCGACCCGAGCATGGAGCACTCGAGCATTTTAGTGCTCGCCCATCACTAATAATTACACTTCTGGCCATATATTTGTGGCAGAGCTTAGGACATTGTAATTTGCCAGACAAAAGAGGAGTGATAATATAACCAGTACTGCGGAGCATTATGTGACCGAAGGATGTGGGGTGGGATGTGACAGCCTAATTCTGTTCTGCATACTGTCTCCTCTCTCCTTGAAATGGGCAGGCCATGACCAGTTCAAAGAGATGACCGGGGTTGGGCAAGAGGCCGGTGGGCAGCACAGGGCATGTAGCCCATCTAAAACCAGATCGGGGGCACTGGTTCTCTTTTCAGCCAACCTGCTGTGAATTTAACAACATATATCTGAACCAAGAGGAACTAGCTAAATTGCATCACTGGCAGAAGATGGATCTTGTCTGCCTCGTTTTAGTTCCTATATATACTACAAAGCTTTTTTGGCATTGTATGGATTTATACCGCTATATGTACCATATTTTCCTAGAAGCATTGCTCTGCACAGGCAGCATATGATAATGTGGCACCCTGCTGTTCACAGGTACCACAGGACCCAGGGTGCATGGATGGACTTCTCCACAAGAGGCCCTCACTACATACAAACACCTCCACCCTTCCACCTCATACCAGCAGAAGGAGCCCGTTAGGGATATATATATGGAGGGTGGAGCCAGGCAGTTCAGTGAAGAGAGTCAGAGAGTCTGAGAGCGTGCTGACACTGAGAGCAGTGAAGATGCAGCACGTCTGCTGCTGAGTTCTGAGGGCCCCGAGTGTGGCCGACGGCAAGGAGGAGAGGAGAGAGGAGTTGAGGGGGCAGAAGAGCATCATAGGCTCACCCCGAATATATAAACCGGACACCGTGTCCGCACCTACAGGGTCCTCTGTACCCAGTAAGGATCACTGGCATTCCAGGAGGACTACAAGTCCCTGGCAGACCTGAAGCTAGACCCATTACAGGACCAGGAACCACGAAGGCCACGGCGACCAGGGATAGTGGTTGCCAGCAGAAGGTCCTACTACCGAGCGACAGGTGAAGGAACAGCACGACACATAAGCTAGACCCAGTTGCAGGCTGGCCAGGAGCATACCGAGAGGCAGATACGGACCAGGAGGCCTTATACCCGCTCACTGGGGAGAAGTCCTGAAGTGCACCCATCCTACTGAGTACCCTGAACCATACCTGACATCAGCACCAGTAAAGGTATTGAAGCGAATCCCCTGTCTCTGTCAGTTACTCCTGCTGCGCCATTCCGCCTGCACTACAAGTCCCAGCATCACCACCATCAAACTCAACACTGCCCCGGGGGCCCGCTCCACCTGTGGGGAGCAGAAACACCTCAGCTGCCATCCCATCACCCCCCGGAGGTCTCCAGCAGCGCTGGTAAACCTTACCAGGTACCACAGGTGGCGTCACAAACTATTTACTTTATTTTTATTTCTATCCAAGTTCCAATCCCCTTTTTGGTTGACCGCCCTGGGCCACGGTCCGGGCCAGCCACTGTGACATATCCCCCCAGCATCCATAGGCCCGGGCACCGAGTACCCCACTGCCCTGGGGGCGCGTCTGACGCACCCCTGGGCCTGTGTCGCGCAGCGTTGCGCACGCGGGAGCTTACCCGGAGCCGGATCTGTTGAGGGTTGTAGTCTCGTGGCGGTGACCCGGTCCGTGCCCAGGGAGTCAAACTCAGTGTGTGGCAGTCTTGATAGGTGTTATTTGAGTGTCGACTACGCCACCCGTTGATTTGCAGCTATGGAGCTGCCGCTGCAGGGCAGACCGCTGAGGCCTGTGTAGAATTGTGCAGCGTGATAGTATAACCCCCAACGGGAGGGGTATGGCCTCAGGGCAGCTGACGTGGAAGGTGGGGGTAGCAGGAACCACTCAGAGACGGTGCGGTGTAATTCAGGGTCTTTACTGGTAACAACGATAGACCCTCCCGGAGTACTTGCTAGCGAACGGGGCCTGGTCAGTCCTTGAGCAGATGGGATCTCCCCTGGCCAGGCGGAGTTGTAGGCCTCCCAAACTGACTGTACTCTTCTGGCTACCTTGCTAGAAGCGGATATAAGTAGCCCACGTCCCTGAGTGTGCCGTGTGGTGCTCACCCGTATGGTCGGTGACTCGGGGCCTTCTAATGGCTTCCGCTCCACGATGGCGGTGCTGGTCCCACGCATGTGACCTTGCCTTCGGGTTTCTGGGCCTGAGGACCTGAAATCCCCTGCCGGTCGGCTTCTGCTGCTGGGTAAGAGTTAGTCCCCACAGCCTCGGACGCCGGGTCCGGAAAGAAAGCTTCTCAGTCAGGGCGAGCTCTGCAGCTGCCAGCCCCTGACTCGTAGTAGTATTGCTCCCACTGAGCTTCTGCTGTTTCTTCCTATGACTGTTTCTCGTCTCTACTCTCCTAGACTCCTAACCCTGCCTCAGCCCCGGGTTTATATAGGGGAAGTTCTTCCCCTCCCAAGACTGGGCAGGAGGTGTGGCATGCACAGGATCCCTGACCAAAGGACCTCCCACCTGCTCTCAGACATAACATTACATTACTGTGGAAACCAGACCCCTGGGGTGCCACACGTCCATAATACATGGCTTGATTTTTTTCACATAATTTGTGCAATGTCTATAGCTGACATCAGGATCAAATAGCTTTACTCTCTGCAATGGTAGTCCTATTCTGACTCCAGAATATCAATGTGTAGCAGATCTTAACATGCCTACGTAACTTATTTAAATGTGAGATGACGGCTATCTCTCCTGTGTCCAATATACACATGCACAGTCGGTTTGCTTAAAGAGAACCAATCAGCACAATTTTGTAATGTATAGTACAGACATGGCTGTAACGCTGTAATACTAATTACATTGATTTCATTGGTTAAGAAATCCGCTTTGTGGTTCTTCTTTTATCACCATTTGAAGGTTTCTGCTAATTAGATGTTTAAGCACAGGGGCCGGACTGTACACTGGGTCTTCTCCTCCCTGTCTGTGATTCCTGGCCCCTCCGCCTTCCTCCACTGTATGATTTTTCGGTCCCTCTGCCTGCCTCCGGTGAGTGAATCACAGGTCTCTGTTTAGATTTCAATCAGAGGAGGCTGGTCACTCACAGACTGGAGGTAGGTAGAGGGGCCGGGAATCACAGATAGGGAGGAGAAGACCCAGTGTACAGTCCGGCCCCTGTGCTCCAACATCTAATTAGAAGAAAACTCCAAATGGTGATTACAGAAAAACAACAAAGCGGATTTCTTCACCAAAGGTATCAGTGTTATCTGTATTACAGCGATATGTATAGCCAAGTCTTTACCTTACAAAATTGTGCCTACTGGTTCTCTTTAACCGTCAATGGAGAGATGGGAGTAGGCCACTGCTAGACAGTGCAGACCTTTGGTGGCAGATTATTTCCAGGGCAAACAAAAAGATTGGATGGGGATCTTTCATCCATTGACATCATCAGCCAATGATTTTGGAGGATTATCAGGAGGACCCATGTACATTAATTGGGAGCCATTTATGCCATCATCACCAGGATTGCTCAACTTTCCTCTTATGAATATGGTGACCTTGAGTTGCAATGACATAGTTGCCTATTTAGGGTTATTCTTATAAAGGAATATGAAGCTTTAACTGGAATGCATTTCTGTTTTCCCTCATGTAACCTTACATACTTAACATACCTCTGAGATACTTGGCGACATGCTACCATGATGACATTAGATTGAATTGTAGTTATGCAAACTATATTTTATTGTCTCTGAACATTTTTTTCTGATAAATCAGGCTCTCCTTCAAATACATAGGCAATAGGTATTTTATGTGATGATTATACTGTGGTTTGGCTCATGTGGTCTACTTAGCTTTCTAATTAAGAGTATATGTGGCTCACTGGTGACCAAGATTCTCCATCTTTCATGTTGAGCCCCTTGGCCTTTCCAATACCATAGGTTGTATTTTAGAGCTTTAGTTTGAGAATTGGTGGATTACTGTTTAATCGTTAGTTAAGTAATGTTGTATGATGCATAAAGTGTACTTGGCTAATGTCTTCATTCTGACTTCTGTTTACTATGAGGGTGACTGGTGGAGAATTAAAAGGGGCCCTCGCTGTCATTTTAAGCCTGATGCAAATGGACCAGCTCATTTTCCCAATTTTAAAGGCACCCTCATTAGTCCTGCCTGCCATTCCCTGTTCTGGATTTGTAATTAAAAGCTACTTCAATAACACTTTGCAAAATGTGTAATCTTTGTTTGACACAGAAAGGACAGTGTAAATGTGTAATTAATAGCGACCAAAAGCTTAGTGGCGGTTATCATGGCATTGCATGGGCAAATAATTAGCATTTAGAAAGCAGAGAGGTGGGCGGCAGTAGCATTCACTACCAACATTAATTTACTCTATTTAATTGTCAGCAATGGCTACAGTTGATTAGTTTTAACCTCTTCATGACTCAGTAGGCACACAGAAAAACATAATATTATGATGTAACCCGCTGTGCTAGTCTGTATAGAACTGGAAGGGTTAACAGGTCATTTTATTTCCAGAAGCTAATTTCTCAAAGACGCATTAAGAACAGAGGACATTATGAATAGCACCATGGGTGTTTTCCCATCTTGGCATCAAAAGTGTGTTTCTGTTATTTGCAACCATTGTTTGTCCTAGGCAATGCTACAGCGTTGGGTCACAAACCGGGAGAGGATAACAAATAACATTACACAACAAATATCAACCTCGTCATTAATTAAAATGTTTAAAGCATAAAAACAGGAGCCTGGGGCGCAAATTTTGTTAACAGGGATTACAGTCCCTGAGCTAAAGTGTAGAAATCATTCAAACAAAACGTACTTAATACCTTAGGAAGAAAAAGCCCAAATAGATGTTTCTCTTGTGAATGTTCGTCCTGTAACTTACATTCAACCGTGGCAACGCATAGGAAAAGTCCATCGAATTGTTATTGTACTGTTATTTTTTAGGGCTCCTGTGAAAGTTTGCTTTACAAATAGGAGAAGATATATGAAAAATGTTGTATGGAAAAGTTTCTTTACTGCTCATAACCAATCAGATGAGTTTTTAGGGCAGCATTGGAAAGGGAAGAAGTGACCTGAGTGGTGTCTAGAGGGATGTACCTTAGAAATTCTGTGCTGATTCCAGTCCTGCCTATCCCCAAATTTCTCTGCCAAACTTCCTTACAATAATTGTTTCAGTTTCATGCTTTTAATTTACTTTTACTTATATATTTCAATCATTAAAGAAAAACATGAGAAAACTAAAATGTATTGTTTCCCACAGACAACTCCTAAATGAGGACTTACTGGTGGTGACCTACAGGTCACAATGGCTCTAGCAGCTGAAACCCTCATTGATATCTGCTGCACATTATAGGAAAGTTTTAAAGGGGTTGTCCAGAACTACTTCATTTTTTACTATAGACCTAAGAACTAACAGGCAGGTAGTTACGAATTACCTGCTTGTTGTGCCCAGCACCGATCTTTGGCAGCACAGAGTGGTCACAGACCATCATTTCGGTGATTCAGCGGCTTCTGCTGATGTCTCATCAATAGGGCTGCGGCTACTCTTGCGCTCTGTTCTATTGATGGGGTGTGACTACCGATGTCATACTGATTGACAGCTGACTCCCCGCTGTATAACTGCGGGGAGCCGACTATCAATCAGCCTAATGTTAACAGTCATGCTCCGTTGACAGAGCAGCCCGTAAGAAGAAGAGCTGCTCTGTTGACGTGGAGCAACTGAATCTTCAGCAGGAGCCATCAGTGATCACTCAGAGCCGGCGCCGGGTAGAACAGGTTGGTATTTGCCTCTGTTACCAACTATCTGTCTGTTAGTTTTTTAGGTCGTTAGTAAAAAAAAAATAGTCCTGGATAAACCTTTTAAGGCTCATGCACAAATTAAAAGTTTGTGCCGTGAATTCATATATGATCCAGTAGGCTAACTATGTGCTGGCATACAGAGGCTCGGAGACGAGAGAACCACACAGCAATGTATGTAAAAACACTATATTTGCTAAAATAATACAGATTTGTATAACATGGATTGATAACATGAGTATGTGCATGAGACCCAATGCTTTTATTTTCTTAAAGGTAATCGGTCACTAGGTTTTTACCACCTAATCTGAGCGCAGCATAATGAGGAGACAGAGACCCTGATTCAAGTGATATGTCACTTGCTGCGCTGCTTTCTGTAGTTTTGATAAGTCATTGTAGTATCAGCAGGAGATTATCATTTAAGGGCTAGTAAACCTGCTGCCATGTAATCCTTTATATAAATGAGCTCTTTATAACCCCACCCCCACCACTGATTGGCAGCTTTCTACTTATGTACAGAGTACATAGAAATCTGCCAATCAGTGATGAGCACGGGGATATACAGATAAAACAGTAATTCTATTAAAAATGCAGCAAGCAGACCAGTAAGTGATACATCACTGGAATCAGGGTCTCTGCCTATACATCTTGCTGCTCTCAGATGGGGTAGCAAAAAGCTGGTGACAGATTCTCTTTAAATTGTACCGTATGAAAAAGACCCCACAGTATTTTAATATTTGACCCCTCTTTTGTGTTGTCTAAACAAAGGTTGGATATCTCTACTTTAGTCAGAAGATCATTTTGGAAACCAGTCAGTCACTCAGCTCTGGATTAAATATAAAATAAGTGCACTCCTTGTATTTCCATTCAGGAGAGAATATAATAAATGCTTTCCTTAGATACATACATTCTTTTATCTGTTTCCCTACCTTGTCCTTTTGTCATTTCGAAGGCAGATGACAGGAAACCATCAAATTCCGCAGCATGATATAAGTATCAAAAGCAGAATCTCTGGAGGTATTCCAGGCTAGATATGTGTTTAAACAGAACGTGTTTTTCATGTTTTAAAGACACCAATACATTAATTGAAGCTGTATAGATATGATGTCTATGCATGTATGTTATTGTGTATTATGATTTCTACCTTTCTTTTTTTAACCCCTTTATCCCCTGAAGGTGGTTTGCACATTAATGGCCCATTTTTACAATTCTGACAAGTGTCACTTTATGACATAATAACTCTAGAATGCTTCAAAGTATCCCACTGATTCTGATTTTGTTTTTTCATGACATATTGTACTTCATGGTAGTGGTAAAATTAATTTGATATCACTTGCGTTTGTTTGTGAAAAAATCGGAAATCTGGGGAAAATTTTGAAAATTTCGCAATTTTCAAACTTTGAATTTTCATGCCCTTAAATCAGAGAGATATGTCACACAAAATAGTTAATAAATAACATTTCTCACATGTCTACTTTACATCAGCACAATTTTGGAACAAAATTTTTGTTTTGTTAGGAAGTTATAAGGGTTAAAAGTTGACCAGCGATTTCTCATTTTTCCAATAAAATTACAAAACCATTGTTTTAGGGACTACATCACATTTGAAGTGAATTTGAGGGGCCTTTATGACAGAAAATACCCCAAAGTGACACCATTCTAAACTGCACCCCTCAAGGTGCTCAAAACCACATTCAAGAAGTTTATTAACCCATCAGGTGCTTCACAGGAATTTTTGGAACGTGGAAGAAAACAATGAACAGTTAACTTTTTTTCACAAAAATGTTACTTTAGACCCACATTATTTTCGCATGGGTAACAGGAAAAAATGGACCCCAAAATTTGTTGTGCAATTCCTCCTGAGCACGCTGATACCCCATATGTGGGGGAAAACCACTGTTTGGGTGCACGGCAGGGTTCGGTACGGAAGGAGCGCCATTTGACTTTTTGAATGTAAAATTTGCTTGAATAATTAGTGAATGCCATGTCGCGTTTGGGGAGCCCCTGATGTGCCTAAACAGTGGAAACCCGCCACAAGTGACACCATTTTGGAAACTAGACCCCTCAGGGAACTTATCTAGTTGTGTGGTGACCACCTTGAACCCCCAGGTGCTTCACAGAAGTTTACACTATGAGCCATAAAAATAAAATTTTCTAATTTTCCCACAAAAATGTTTTTCAGCCCCAAATTTTGCATTTTCATAAAGGTAACAGGAGAAATTGCACCATAAAATTTGTTGTGCAATTTCTCCTGAGTAAGCCAATACCCCATATGTGGGGGAAAACCATTGTTTGGGCGCATGGCAGGGCTCGGAAGGGAAGGAGCACCATTTGACTTTTTGAATGTAAAATTTGCTTGAATAATTAGCGGACGCCCATGATGTGCCTAAACAGTGGGAATCCCCCACAAGTGACACCATTTTGGAAACTAGACCCCTAGATATGTGGTGAGCATCTTGAACCCCCAAGTGCTTCACAGAAGTTTACAATCTGGAGCCGTGAAAATAAAAAAATCCCATTTTTCCCACAAAAATGTTTTTTCGCCCCAATTTTTTTTATTTTCAAAGGGGTAGCGGACTCTAACTGCTAGAAGAGCAGAATCCCCCCTCAAGTGACCCCATTTTGGAAATTATACCCCTTTGGGAATTTATCTACAGGTGTGGTGAGGATTTTAACTGCATGGGTGTTTTCCAGAAACAAGCAGCAATGGATATTGCTGAGTGAAAATTGAAAACTGCCGTTGTAGTGACCAGTACGTTATGCCCAGTTCGTGCTTCTGGAGACATGCAACTATAAATTAGGCGGGCTCTCACCGCTACAGAAATGCCAAATATGTGGACGCTAACTGCGGTTTAGGCGCACTCTGGGGCTCAAAAGGGAGGTGGGAATTTGTATTTGGGAACCCAGAATTTGCTGAATTACTTTTGAGTGGCAAGGGCCTTTTTGCTTTTCCAGAACCTTTGTGCTATTAGTAATGTGGAAGCCCTCTATATTTCTGTTAACAGATGACGGACCTGAGTGGGGACTTGCTTTTTTTGTGTCGAAGCTTTTATTGTGATCCAAAATGTTTTGTAAAATGTTCCCATTTATCCTGTGCTCTACGCTGAGCACTGATATCAGGGTATCCATTTAAATCTCTGAGTGATGTAATTGAGACGAAACCCCCGGGGGGTCCATTCACTATAACGAGACAGGAGAGTTACTCTGGACTCCATCTGGCCTCTGTTTAGCGGTGTCCTTTTTTTCAAAGGTTCACAAAACTGTGGCCGACGGCACTTTTATGCACGCCTAATAAAAAGACGGACACCTTGGGATCACAGGCCAGACCACGTCCATGGTGCCTCTATCTGCCTCATTACAGGGACTCTTCCACCGGGGGTTCCGTCTGAATGACGTATTTCAGAGATTTACACGGAAACCCCGGTGTAAGTGCTCAGCACAGAGCGCAGGCTAAATGTGAGCAGAGCCATACTGAGATCTTTGGGAGGCAGAATGAACATAGCAGCAGGTGAAGAATTGATTTTATTGATTTTTTACGCCGTTCCTCATGCGGTAAAAAGTAATTAGGCGACTTTATTCTTCGGGTCGGTGCGATTACAGCAATACCAGATTTATATCGGGTTTTTATGTTTTGCAGCTGTCACACACTAAAACAAGCTTTTTAGAGCTATATTTTGAGAGCTATAATTTTTCTATATTTTGGCCAACAAAATCATTTAAGGGCTTGTTTTTTGCTGGACAAGTTGACATTTTTATTGGCACCATTTTCGAGCATGTGACATCTTTTAATCGCTTTCTATTCTGATTTTTGGGAGGCAGAATAAACAAAAACCAACAATTCAGGAATTTTTTTTTTTATGCCATTCCGCATGTGGTAAAATTGATAAGGTAGCTTTATTCTTCTGGTCAGTACGTTTACAGCGGTACCACATTTATATCACTTTTTTATGTTTTGGCGCTTTTACACAATAAAACTATTTTCTAAAATAAAAATTTTTTTTGCATCGCTTTATTCCTAGAGCTATAACTTTTTTATTTTTGATGGAGCTGTATGGCGGCTTGTTTTTTGCAGAACTTTTTGTTCAGCAATATGATGAAAAGCATAGTTTTTTTGCTTATTTCTTTCTGTCTTTCTTTTACCGTGTTCACTAAAGAGGTTAAGTAGTGTAACAGTTTTATAGGTCAAGTCATTCTGGACGCAGCTATACAAATAAGTGTACTTTTATTGTTTTTTTGTTTTTTTTCATAATATTTATTTATGGGTACAATATATATATATATATATATATATATATATATATATATATACAGTATATACACTGATCAAAAAAATAAAGGGAACACTCAAATAACACATCCTATATCTGAATGAATGAAATATTCATTGAATATTCTCATTGAATACTTTGTTCTGTACAAAGTTGAATGTGCTGACAACAAAATCACACAAAAATCATCAATGGAAATCAAATTTATTAACCAATAGAGGCCTGGATTTGGAGTCACCCCCAAAATTAAAGTGGAAAAACACACTACAGGCTGATCCAACTTTGATGTAATGTCCTTAAAAAAATCCAAAATGAAGCTCAGTATTGTGTGTGGCCTCCAGATGCCTGTATGACCTCCCTACAACGCCTGGGCATGCTCCTGATGAGGTTGCAGATGGTCTTCTTTGGGATCTCCTCCCAGACCTGGACTAAAGCATCCGCCAACTCCTGGACAGTCTGTGGTGCAACGTGACGTTGGTGGATGGAGCGAGTCAT
Organism: Phyllobates terribilis; assembly: GCF_046119375.1. Taxonomy (NCBI): domain Eukaryota; kingdom Metazoa; phylum Chordata; class Amphibia; order Anura; family Dendrobatidae; genus Phyllobates; species Phyllobates terribilis. Next base: position 349,616,591 of record NW_027362761.1, on the reverse strand, counting down.
GATGTCCCAGATGTGCTCAATCGGATTCAGGTCTGGGGAACAGACGGGCCAGTCCATAGCTTAAATGTCTTCATCTTGCAGGAACTGCTGACACACTCCAGCCACATGAAGTCTGGCATTGTCCTGCATTAGGAGGAACCCAGGGCCAACCGCACCAGCATATGGTCTCGCAAGGGGTCTGAGGATCTCATCTCGGTACCTAATGGCAGTCAGGCTACCTCTGGCGAGCACATGGAGGGCTGTGCAGCCCTCCAAAGAAATGGCACCCCACACCATTACTGACCCACTGCCAAACTGGTCATGCTAAAGGATGTTACAGGCAGCAGATCGCTCTCCACGGCGTCTCCAGACTCTGTCACGTCTGTCACATGTGCTCAGTGTGAACCTGCTTTCATCTGTGAAGAGCACAGGGCGCCAGTGGCGACTTTCCAAACCTGGTGTTCTGTGGCAAATGCCAAGCGTCCTGCACGGTGTTGGGCTGTGAGCACAACCCCCATCTGTGGACGTCGGACCCTCATACCACCCTCATGGAGTCGGTTTCTAACCATTTGTGCAGACACATGCACATTTGTGGCCTGCTGGAGGTCATTTTGCAGGGCTCTGGCAATGCTCCTCCTGTTCCTCCTTGCACAAAGGTGGAGGTAGCGGTTCTGCTGCTGGTTTGTTGCCCTCCTAAGGCCCCCTCCACGTCTCCTGGTGTACTGGCCTGTCTCCTGGTAGCACCTCCAGCCTCTGGACACTACACTGACAGACAGAGCAAACCTTTTTGCCACAGCTCGCATTGATGTGCCATCCTGGATGAGCTGCACTACCTGAGCAACTTCTGTGGGTTATAGAGTCTGTCTCATGCTACCACGAGTGTGAAAGCACAACCAACATTCAAAAGTGACCAAAATATCAGCCAGAAAGCATTGGTACTGAGATGTGGTCTATGGTCCCCACTTGCAGAACCACTCTTTTATTGAGTGTGTCTTGATAATTGCCAATAATTTCCTTCTATTGTCTATTCCGTTTGCACAACAGCATGTGAAATTGATTGTCAATCAGTGTTGCTTCCTAAGTGGACAGTTTGATTTCACAGAAGTTTGATCTACTTGGAGTTATATTCTGTTGTTTAAGTGTTCCCTTTATATTTTTTGAGCAGTGTATATATATATATATATCCATAAAAGAGAAAGGCAGCACTCCATAATCCAATCTGTGGTGATTTATTGACCCATATTTTAGGTCTGCATATGCACAATGAATTGTTAATATGTACCTATATATCTAGATAGAGAAGAAGCCCTTTAGTAAAATGGCGCTTTATCCCTTGATTCGCTTGGCGCATGCGCGAGTAAGAAATTATAGAGTAGATGAGGATCCTTTTGGACTACAACATGACGTTGCACATGCGCGAACGCGAGTAATATGTGTTTTTCTATCTTCACTGCTTATATGTGTTGTGTAAATTCCGGGACGCCGGGAGTAGCACGTTTATGTGCTGCCACATGTCTTCATGTAAACAATGGTGGTTTGAGTCATAGAAACATTCGCACAATTATTAGGTATTATGCACATATGTGTCAATTAAAGGAGAAATTTTGATATTTCAATAATTGTTTAAAATATGGTGGACAGTTCTGTGAACATTAATTGCATGTTGACATTATATATTGCACTGTGCACTTTTAGCACTATTGTTACTTTTGTAATCCTATAAATATTGAATTATGTATTAATTATGAAATTGATGGAATCACCTATTTATATGACTATGTTGTAATGACTCACTGCTTGAAAAAGGTCTCCAATGTTGGACCGAACGTTGCCCTGACATTATGGGTCAATAAATCATCACAGATTGGACTATGGAGTATACATATACATACAGTGGGGGAAATTAGTATTTTATCCCCTAAAAACCGTTATGAGTTCTGGCACCTACAGATCAGTTAGACGCTCCTAATCAACTCGTTACCTGCATTAAAGACAGCTGCCTTACATAGTCACCTGTATAAAAGACTCCTGTCCACAGACTCAATTAATCAGTCAGACTCTAACCTCTACAACATGGGCAAGACCAAAGAGCTTTCTAAGGATGTCAGGGACAAGATCATAGACCTGCACAAAGCTGGAATGGGCTACAAAACCATAAGTAAGACGCTGGGTGAGAAGGAGACAACTGTTGGTGCAATAGTAAGAAAATGGAAGAAATACAAAATGACTGTCAATCGACATCGATCTGGGGCACCATGCAAAATCTCACCTCGTGGGGTATCCTTGATCATGAGGAAGGTGAGAGATTAGCCTAAAACTACACGGGGGGAACTTGTTAATGATCTCAAGGCAGCTGGGACCACAGTCACCAAGAAAACCATTGGTAACACATTACACCTTAAAGGTTTAAAATCCTGCAGTGCCCCCTGCTCAACAAGGCACATGTGCAGGCCTGTCTAAGTTTGCCAATGAACGCCTGGATAATTCTGTGAGTTATTGGGAGAAGGTGCTGTGGTCAGATGAGACAAAATTGAGCTCTTTGGCATTAACTCAACTCTCCGTGTTTGGAGGAAGAAGAAGGAAGAGTACAACCCTAAGAACATTGTCCCAACTGTGAAGCATGGTGGGGGAAACATTATACTTTGTTGGTGCTTTTCTGCAAATGGTACATGACGACTGCACCATACTGAAGGGAAGATGGATGGGGTCACGTATCGTGAGATTTTGGCCAACAACCGCCTTCCCCCAGTAAGAGCATTGAAGATGGGTCAAGGCTAGGCCTTCCAGCAAGACAATGACCCAAAACATACAGCCAAGGCAACAAAGGAGTGGCTCAAAAAGAAGCCCAGTAAGGTCATATAGTGGCCTAGTCAGTCTCCAGACCTTAATTCCATAGAAAACTTATGGAGGGAGTTGAAGCTCCGAGTTGCCAAGCGACATCCTCAAAATCTGAATGATTTAGAGATGATCTGCAAAGAGGAGTGGACCAAAATTCCTCCTGACATGTTCACAAACCTCATCATCAACTACAAAAATCCTCTGACTGCTGTGCTTGCCAACAAGGGTTTTGCCATCAAGTATTAAGTGTTATTTGCCAGAGGGATGGTTAAAATGGTTTCTGATCTGCACGCAGGATGTAATAAGAGCAAGAGCAGCTGATTAGATTAAAGGGAACCTGTAACCATGAAAATGCAGTCCAATCTGCAGGTGACGCACCCCTGGGCCTGTGTCGCGCAGCGTTGCGCACGCGGGAGCTTACCCGGAGCCGGATCTGTTGAGGGTTGTAGTCTCGTGGCGGTGACCCGGTCCGTGCCCAGGGAGTCAGACTAAGTGGCGCTGTATTAGCGGTAGATGTTGGACGACTACGCCACCCGTTGAGTACAGCTAAGGAGCTGCTGCTGCAGGGCAGACCACTGAGGCCGGTGGTAGGATTGTGCAGCGTGATAGTATAACCCCCAACGGGAGGGGTATGGCCTCAGGGCAGCCGACGTGGATGATGGGGGTAGCAGGAACCACTCAGAGACGGTACGGTGTAGTTCAGGGTCTTTACTGGTGACAACGATAGACCCTCCCGGAGTACTGGCTAGCGATTGGGGCCTGGTCAGTCCTTGAGCAGATGGGATCTCCCCTGGCCAGGCGGAGTTGTAGGCCTCCCAAACTAACTGTACTCTTCTGGCTACCTTGCTAGAGGCGGGTATAAGTAGCCCACGTCCCTGAGTCTATCCTTGTGGTGCTCACCCGTATGGCCGGTGACTCGGGGCCTTCTAGTAGCTTCCGCTCCACGACGGCGGTGCTGGTCCCATGCGTGTGACCGTGCCTTCGGGTTTCTTGGCCAGAGGACCTGAAATCCCCTGCCTGACGGATTCTGCTGCTGGGTAGGAGTTAGTCCCCACAGCCTCGGACTCCGGGTCCGGTAAGAAATCTTCTCAGTCAGGGCGAGCTCTGCAGCTGCCAGCCCCTGACTCCTTGTAACACTGCTCCCACAGAGCTCCTGTTGTTTCTTCCCATAGCTGCTTCTCTTCTCTGTCTCTACTTCTGGCATGGCCCAGGAGCTGGGCCCAGCCGGAGCCACAGCTCCCTGTCAGCCCTCCTGGCTGAACTCTCCCTCTGAACTCTCTAACCCTGCCTCAGCCCCAGGTTTATATAGGGGAAGTTATTCCCCTCCCAGGACTGGGCAGGAGGTGTAGCATGCATAGGATTCCTGACCAAGAGACCTCCCACCTGCTCTCAGACATAACATTGCCGTTACTGTGGAAACCAGACCCCTGGGGTGCCACACAGGCAGCAAGCAAGGGGAGCTGAGCACATTAATACTTAGTTTTGTGAGAAAACAATCAGTATAACATGTTTTTGAGCATTTAAACCTCTGCTCTGTCTGAGATTTTCGCTTCAGTGAGCGGTCCTATCAGTGATTGACAAAAGCCCCTCTGCTCTTAGATCAGAGAGCCCACGATGTCATTGCAGGGTCCCGATCGTTACCATGGTGACCCGATGTCCTGCACTGCTATGCCTTATAGCAGCAATCAGACTACAGAAAGTGAAAGTCCCATAGTGGGACTAAGTAAAAAAAAAGTGAAAAAAGTTGTAAAAATATATATTTTTTAAAAATCACAAAATAATAAATACAAATACTTATTTCCCCCACTGTATATATAATTTTTTTGTTTTTTATCTTTTTATTATTTTGAGATTTTTTTACAAAATATTTTTACAACTTTTTTTTCACTTTTTTACTTCCTTTCACTTTCAGTAGTCTGATTGCTGCTATAAGGCATAGCGGTGCAGGACATCGGGTCACCATGGTAACGATTGGGACTCTGCAATGATGTCACGGGCTCTCTGATCTAAGAGCAGAGGGGCTTTTGTCTATTGCTGGTAGGACCGCCCACTGAAGTGAAAAACTCAGACAGAACAGTGGTTTAAATGCTCAAAAACGTGTTATACCGATTGTTTTCTCACAAAACTATGTATCAATCTGCTCAGCTCTCCTTGCTTGCTGCCTGCAGATTGGACTGCATTTTCATGGTGACAGGTTCCCTTTAATCTGATCAGCTGCTCCTGCTCTATTACATCCTGTGTGCAGATCAGAAACCACTTTAACCATGGCAGGATCGTCATGTTCTTTTTACCCACAAACTTAGGTGAGAACCTGAGTTTCTGGGCCGTATATCAACCATTATGGACCCATGCCTGGTGGTTTTTCAGTGATCAGTACTACCAGCAGTTCTATCTTTAGCACAGAAGTTTACACTCCACAAGAGCAACGCAATCATCTCTGACACAAGGACCTGTTAGGTCTCCACTTAAATTTTACATTCATTCAACACCTTTTAACAATCTCAACAATTCTAGAGTCATTTAGTGAAGGAGTTTGATGGGAGTCTCACAGGTTTTCCTTTAATTAAGATGGTTTACCTGCAGTCCAACATAAATCCTCAGAAAAGTATTGTGGTATCACCAAAGCCTTCTTTTACTCATCTGGCTGCAGAAATTATATAATCTTCTGCTGTTTTGCAGTTTAATCTGACTTTAATTGAGTTTTCCACTATGCATCAAGCTACGCTGGCCACCTACTAATGGTGGCATATGGTGTTAATAGAGATGGTCTCCTGGCTGCTTTCTGCCCAGCTATTAACTAGAAAGAAAGGCAGCTTCAAAGAGTATGACTTTCCTTGACATATCCAGAACAGCAAAGGATGCCCATTAATTCTTTAATTTCATTGTAAGTGTAAAGTAAGTGAATGCTTTCTCCAGCAATAACAGTGGATCACCAGGAGGTACCAGCATTAGTAGCCTCCATTATAATCTCATCAATGGAGGAACGACAGCCCCATCAATCTTACTAATTAAGATAGCCAAATCCAATGTTACTGTTCATTTTGTATCATTGCTAGTGTATTTAACATCATCAGAAACGTGATATAAATCTAGATTCATCTGTGCATATCATTTTATTATACCTTTTTGCTGGCTTTGCTTGTATGAGCAGATGCTCTTCTTTGTGCAAAAAAACATTTGAAGATTATATCTTTGGACGAGAAGCTGTAACAGTGTGGGGCAACATTCAGAGTCAAGAGCACTGCATGTCTACCCTTGTCAGATTGTCTATAATTTGTCCTGCTAAAGATACTGTCAAACAACACAATGCAAGTCTTCCCACAATGTATCGCTGTATGCATGATTTCAATTGGAGCATTACCTTAAAATTAATCTCTTACATGATGAAGGTTAATAAATTGTCGCTGGGGATGGTGTTCATGAATTGAATTACTGTACCTCAAGGGTTAACTATCAAACGGGAAAAATCTTCCTAGTTCTGATTCCTAATTAGAATAATAATTGTCAGAGCTTATAGTTTCCTCGTATTATGTCATTTCCTTTTCAACAACTCTCTTAAGCTTTTCTGGTTCATGTGCAGAATTTTCAATTGTTTTTGACGTTTTGCCACATTTATGTGGGTTGAGGAAAATTAGGGAAGCCGTGATGAGCTAAACATGACACGACAAGTCTGTAATTACACACTAAATTGTCCCCTTTTGTTTTTAATCTTTCAATCACTATAATAGAGGCAGCAATTTAATACCAGAACTCCAAGAGCTTCTACTAACCGCAGTAGACAATTGCAAATTCTATCAGGTAGAAAACTAGATCTTTTACTAAATTTTTTCCTACTTTGACCTTTAAATAGGACAGACCTCCTAAAGGTAATTGTGTAAATATTTACATGTTACTCTGTAGAATCTATAAGTGCCCTCCTTTCTCAAAATTCTGCGTGATGTCAGGCACTGTTTTTACAGTCTCCCCTCTTCCCCCAAATTCTCTTTCTGGCAGCTCTTCCCATTCAGTAATTTAAACCTCCATGGATACTTTAAAGAGTGTGTCGAATGCTTGTGAAATAAGGCAAAAGTTCGACTGTCAGGTTACCCACTAAGCAATCTATAGCCCAAGACTATGGGCCTTTGAAAGGAGACAAAGCAGTATAGTTAGCTCTTATTGTCAATGGTACTTGCTATCAGCAGGGATCATTGAAGTCAACTCTATAATCCCTGTTGATCTGACGTTGGTGGTATATTCTTGGAAAATGCCAACGATCCTTGAGATGGGAGCCCCTTTAAAATGAACTTGCCATAGTTTCCTCTATATAATACTTGGGTGAACATAGGAATCATAGGGCAACATAGCAAAAGTCTAAATTGTCCCCCCCAACAAAAATAAAAATTGGCGGAGTAGGCAGGACACTGCACATTGGCACAGTCACGAAAGGCTATACATCCCAACTTTTAAAGACAAGGAGAGGGATACATAGTGTGGGACATACACAGAAATAATACCCCTTCTTAAGTCTCCTAGTATTTTCACCCGTTACTATATTCCTTTTAATGGCCCCACACAGTTTGATGCCCCCAAAAATGTCCCCCCACACTCAGTATGATATCCTACATAGTGAATTCCCCCACACAATTCCCCCCCTGGCAATACCATTCACAAGCACAGTGTGATGTCCTCACAATGACACCAGCAAAGCATGATGCCCCTACAGTTCCCCCATCACAGTATGATACTCTTACAGTTCCCTCACATACATTATTAGGTCCACAATGGGCCTCCACACTAACCCACCACAGTATGATGTTCCCACAGTGGCCCCCACAATTAGAACACACATTATGAGGCATCCACAGTGACCCCCATACTGTGTGATGCCCCCCGCAATGTGATGACCCTACACTGTCCCCATCAAAGTATAATGCCTCAGCAGTTTTCCCCCGTATATTATGATGTCTCCACAATTACTGCCCACATTATGAGGCCCCATAATGCTCTCTATAAGTATTGACTGACAAAATTAAAAATAAAGCTACTCACCTAGTTTTGTGCCCCTAATTCCTTGCTCTAGTCTGTGCTGTGTGTGGACTGAGGTTCATAGGTGAGATATAGTGATGTCATCAATCTTGTTGCTCGAAGACCAAGATTCACAAACTGAATGGTGGAGTAGAGAGTTCACAGCTCCCTCTTCCACTATTGTTTTCAACTGTATATTCAACCAGAAGAAGCAGATACAGTTGAATTTGTGATGCCAAGCTGGTGGAGGAGGCAATGCCGTTCGACCATGACCCCTGGCTGTCATGCTAGGTATGGGAAAAACCCAGCGTATATGACGGGAAATGGGGAGGGAGCCCTATAACTAAGGAAAGGGAGAGTGAAGACCCCTAAACAGATCTAACAAAAAACCCTGGCTCCCCTATAGACCTTAAATAGGTTCTGCACTTATCTCTGAGCAGAAAACCTGTCCCCAGCTGACCCTAAGGCTAGGCCCTAGGTAGGGAGGGGTGAGCATTAAGCCAGCCCCACTACAAACTAAAGTACACACAGGGAAATACACTTAGCTCCAAGATGACACCGGAGAAAGCACGGCAACAATCCACGAAGAAACTCCAAGGTAATTCTAGTCAACTACTAGAATTTCAGGCTTGAATAGGTATAACACGCTATCACCGGCAACTCTCTGTGCAATCTGAGTGTATTTAAGGACACAGTAAGGAAGTGCTGATTAACAGCAGAAAGGAGAGGATAACTCAGGGTCCTAAAGTGAAAGGTATAATCCCCAAGCAAGGTGGGGATCACCACTGGGTCCTAAAGAGAGAGGAATAATAAAAGGATCAAGGAGATGTTTGTAACGCCAAACACAGCGACCTTCTACAGCCGGACACCGTATGACTGTCTGTCAATCCTGACATACTCGTGACACTGGCCAACTCATGGGCGTTATAGTGGTCTGCCACTATTAACGGTACATCCCTGGCTTTTTTTTTATATTGGCTCTTTAGTCACAGTGCAAGAGCATTTATGTGCAGTTACTTTCAGAAAACTACGAGGGTCAGTCAATAAGTAGTGCCTCCTATTTTTTTTCTCCTTAAATAAGGTAGTTATGTTAAATATTCGAATTTGGCACAATTCCTCAAACCTTCTTCTCCAATCCACAGCAATTGCAACTTCCTGCACCAACAGGTGGCAGGACTGTATCCGTTTGCTAAATGGCTGACATCGATGTTCGTATTAGACAACGTTCTGTGATTGAATTCTTGCATGCAGAAGGTGAAACGCCCATTCGAATTCATGAGAGACTGAAAAATGTGTACGGTGATGCAACAGTGGATGTCAGTACTGTTAGACGATGGGTTCGTCGCTGTAACACAGCTGAAGGGCCATTACCGTTGGCTGACAAAATGCGGAGTGGCAGGCCAGTAACCGCAGTGACTCCAAGCAACATTCAGCGAGTTGATGACATCATTCGTGGTGACCTCCGGGTGACTGCAGATGAATTGTGGCATTATCTGCCTCAGTAAAGGCATGGTGGGTCCCAAGAATGCTTTTTACCATGCTGGAATACATGCCCTTGTTAAACAGTGGACCAAGACTGTGGAAATGGATGGAGATTATATTGAAAAGTGACAAATTAATCGTTAATGTTGTGGTTTTCAACCTATGTAATTGCATTTGAATTTCTTGCCAATTAAAAGGAGAAAAAAAATAGGAGGCATTACTTATTGACTGACCCTCGTCATATAATAGTCAATTGAAAGAGAAATGGCGTAAACTATTAAAGAAAGTTTAGAGCACAACCTTCTCTCCCATGTCTGTGTACATAGTGGGTAATAATGTTACTATCCTACCTTATGCCCTCTAATGCTATTGAGATGACTCTTCTAATTCTGTCCCAGGCTATACAAAAAAATTGACAAATGTGTTGCAGATGAGAAGAAATACCAGCCAATTGTGTGTGTGCTTTAATGGTCAGTATGGGAATACTGGAATATTTCAGAATTGGTATATTTCTGGAATATTTTAATAGTTTCCTTAATATAGACAGTTATGTACTCTAATTAAAAAAAATTGTAAAATCTTTTATATAAAATCCTCATTTAAAAAATATGTAATATTCTGATGTTAAATCTACTTTAAATAATGTGTCACAGGCATCACTTTAATGACAGCTTTATACAGTATCAAACCTCCACAGTGACAGTATTGATAAATCTGTCCCAATGTGTATGCGATGCATAAAATTAAGAACGAGTGAGTAGAACATGCAGAATATACAGGAGTAGGTGACACTGGTATGAATTCTTTATAAAGTAATATCTTTTGTTGGCGAATTCATGCAAGTAAAATATATTTCTAAACCAAAAACACTTATTTACTTGGTTTGTCTAGAAATCTGTTTTCGTAGATTTGTGGCAGTTTCTAGAAACACTGCCTCTTCAGATTTCTGTCAGCGACAGACAGAGCATTTCATTTCATGGCAGCTTAATTTTTGCATTGGGTACAGGCGAGCAATCTCTGATTATGGAGCTGAATTCTAAATATATAAAATAAGGTGAATCCTTACTTGATCTGCTTTTCCTTCTTGACAAAAAAGTAGGTTTTAAACCGGAATCATAAGCATCACATTGAAAAATAATACTTACATCACCCTTGCCCCTGAGCTGTCTTGCCTAAAACCCAGTGCTCAAGTCACCCTATAGGAGGACATGCACCCATCTGTGTCAGAATATAAAAAACCCCACATAATTTTACCAAAGCATGGGGCCCTACACAAGTACAAGGCTGCAGAGGTCGAATGGCTGGAATAACAAAGTAAGTCATCTAAAGGCAATTGGAAATGATGCTGCTAGTAGTCCTTCTCCAGAGAATTCCTTAGGCATGGATTTTCTCTACCTTTACAAAGGGCAGCCCCGTTAGCAAAGGTTACTATCTGCAGCTTAGATAGGTGAGGGGAAAGTGGCACTGCTATTTTAAGACAGACCATGGGTGACTGGAAGAAAATAAGAAACACCGGTCTCCTTATTGAAATGCATTATGGAAATGTGAGCTGTCAACATAAGCATTCCTATAAATATGCTAAATAGACTCAGCAGTCTCCTGCCAAGGCATAAGGGTGGCAAAGAAGAGACGGGGAAGGGGAAGAGGTGGCGGGACATGAAACTGTACAGAGAGGGGGCATGAGTATAGAAGCATGCAGAGAAGCAGACAGTTGAGACAAGTCATTATGTGTTAGTTACACTTCTTGTTCACTTGTTACTCTACTACACTGCATATAAACATTATATCCAGTATACATTTATCCATGCTATTTATCTCAAGAAGCCAACTGGTTCTAAAACCTAAAAAGCAACAAGTCTATTGGAATATATGACTTACCAGTTTAACTACAGATACACTTTCTATGTCCAGTAGTCCTAATATTTCACTGTTACTGATAAGCACATATATTAAAGTGACGTGTAGTGTACTTGTGTCACCCTGGCCTGGATGCCACATAATGTAATAAAGCTGTGTCTGAGAGCAAGGGGAACATTAGCATGCAGTACCTCCTGTCTCAGGCCAGTAGGGGGAGCAGGCTGCCCCTATAAAAGCTGGTGCTGGGGGCAGGGTTAGAAAAAACTTGAAGGCCTGTCTCAGGACTGAGACTTGTCCCAGAGCAGAGCAGGGACAGACAGTTGCACTGCACCTAAGAGGAAGTGTGGCAGGAGGAGAGCCACAAGCCAGAGACAAGAGGCGAAGAGAGCCTGTCTTGGCAGATAACGGACTTAACTTTACCAGACTTTGGTGTCTGAGGCTGGGAGGATTCTACATCCTCCAGCAGATAACCGGTTCGCAGGGGACTGTATATTCCTTGGCCTAAGAAGCCTGGAGGCTCTGCCACAACAGAAGGGACCAGCAGAGCCGTACAAGGCTGGGAGCAGAAAGGAACCCACGTCGCAGGCCATACAGGCGAGAATACACGGAAAGCTCGGAAACGTGGGCTGCTACCCTATAACGAGGAGATAGCCAGAAGGAGCACAGAAAGCATGGTAGGCCTACACCCTCACCCTGACCAGGGCCAATTTCCCCGTTGCTCTCAGACATCCAGGTCCCCTCCTAGCCGGGACTGTTTGTGGGTCAGTTTGCCTGTTCTAGTAAAGACCCTGGACTGCAACCTGTTGTCTGTGTGCTCCTTGCTCCTCCAGCACTATTAACACTGGGACTCTCACTACCATCACTCCCACCATCCATTATACTGCCCTGGGGCCGCACTCTTCCCGTGGGGAGTCACACTACCCTAGCTGCACACCTCATCAGCCCCAGCGGTCTGCATGCAGCGGCGGTTCCTAATAACCGCAATCCACGGGTGGCGTAGTCGGACATTATCAGCAGAACGTAGCAGACTACCATTGGCCTGACCACCCTGAGCCACGGAACCGGGTTGCCACTACTACCCCCATCGTCTCCCTATTGCCCGGATCCGAGTGCCCCACGGCCCAGGGGGCGAGTCAGCTTTGGCGTAGTCGGCAGGATTTCATGCCCGCAACCACCGGGTACTGCGTGCCTTCAAAAGGCTGTCATACCTGCCGTGGTGAAGGTTCCCACCATCTGGAGCCGTTTCCCGCCATCTTCAGTCGGTTCCCGCCATCTTCAGCTGTTTTCCCGCCATCCGAAGTAGTTTTCCCGCCGTCGGACGCTATCTTCAGGACACCGCGCGGGAAGAAGAGGGCCGTGGACGCCGAAAGCGCGCGAGACCCGAAGCTCCGCCCCACGCACCGACGCTGCGCAAGGTCCTGGAAGGGAGAGAGAGCGACGCTGACGTCATCAGGACGCGACGCAAGGTCCTCGTCCAGAGCAGCAGCAGCGGAGCCACGACCTACAGAAGAGGATCATCGGAAGGTAGGCCACGCTTAACTAGGGGGGAGGAAGATGTCGGACACAGTGGCGCCCACTACCACCAACGCAGCTGCAACAGCGGTGATGCCCTTTTCCCTGCCCTACATCCCTGGAGCGGCCTGGCTGCCCAAGTACTCAGGGGAGCCCCATGCCCTAACTGACTTTAAGGAAAGGCTGTACAGTTTGTTCCAGGTTTACCCCCTGAACAGAAGGTCAGCATACTAACAGGGCAGTTAACTGGCGCAGCCCAAAGGGAGGTAAAATCATGGCCCACTGAGGAGAAAAGGACTGTGAAGGGTATTCTGGCCCGGCTGCGGGGTACCTTTGACACACGTACCTCCGCTGAAATTAAAATGAGGTTCTATGGATGTAAGCAGCAGGCACAGGACAGCATCAGAGACTATGCCCTAAATCTGCAGGAAGCCTTGAGGGCTATTCAACAAACTGACCCTGGCAGTGTGCAGGAAACGGATAGACGACTAACAGAACAATTCATAGAAGGTCTGCTGTCTAGTGCCCACAGGGCCCAACTGCGCCTCATGTTCTTTCAGAACCACGACCTGACCTTTGCCCAATTTAAGGACAGGGCCATAAGGGTGCTCCGTGAATCTGCAACCAGTGGCGCTATAAACCCCCGGCGCCCTGCTCTCACCAACCACCAGGAGGCGGCGCCCTCCTCTATGGATCCCGTGGGGGCTGATGCACAGGCCCTGAACCAAGCCCCATCGAAAGACCTGCACCACCAAGTCCAGGAGCTGACCAGGAGCATCGCGGCGTTGACCAGGACCGTCTAGGCGTTGCAAGTGGACCCGGCAAGACCCATCGAGCTGGCTTCAAGTCTGGAGGATGTCCCGTGGCGTCGACAGAGGAGGATCCCGTCATTCCGAGGGAAGCCCACAGACCGCTACGCAGAGGATGGACAGCCCATTTGCCGTCGATGCAACCAGCCCGGACACATTTCCAGGTACTGTAATTTAAACGGGTCCAACCTGGGGCAAAGGGCCAACCCCCAGGCATAAGATCACCAGGCCCTTACAATTGGCGTAATAAGTACGTTGGGGGGCGTCCGGTTTTACCCGTGGTGCTGGACGGTATCCCCATGAGCGCCTTGCTGGATACTGGGTCACAAGTAACCACTATCCCTTATGTACTTTTTAAGCAGTATTGGACTGATGCTGATATCACACGGTATCCAGACAGTAACTTGAGCATCATCGCCAGTAATGGCTTACCTGTGCCGCAGATGGGGTTCAAGGAGATGACCATTAAAATTGGTAAAGTTGAACTGCCGGCACAGGGAGTGATTATTGTGGACATTGACCGTCGTGAAAGTCACCCTAAAATAGCTGTGGGTACTAACGTAATTGAAAATTGTCTTTCAGAGGTAATTGTAATCTTACAACAGGTGGCGGTGAATGCTAGTTCCAGCCAACAGAGAGTCCTCAACAAGGAGATAAAAGCCCTGATGAGACGGCAGCAGGTAGAACTGTCTGGTGGTGAGATCGGTAGCGTAAGACTGAGTGACCCGTTCCCCATTTCCATGCCTCCCAAAAGTGAAATGATGATCTGGTGTCGGACTGCAATCGGGTTGACAGGTAGAGACTACCAAGCCATGGTAGAACCCGTGTACTCAGACAGCAGGCCCACCATTTTGACAGCTCGGGGGGTGGTTGATGTCCATCATGGGAGGGTGCCCGTCCGCATCCTCAACATTGGGGAGAGGGAGGTACACTTACCCAGGTACGCTACACTTGCCAAACTGTTTGTTGTCGAACACAAAGCTATCAGGGCCGTGGAACCCTTGCCTCCATCTCCACAGGCGGAGGGTAATGGCTCCCAGAAACAAAAGGAGGACTGGTGCCAGAAACTCCACGTGGGTGCTGACTCCACTCCCCTGCACCAAAAACAAGGAGTCTACCGGGTGGTACAGGAGTACGAGAGAGTCTTTAGTAAGCACCCGCTGGACTTCGGCAGAGTAAAAGGGATAGAACACCACATCCCCACAGGGAGCCACCCACCGATAAAAGAAAGACACCGACCTGTACCCCCTGCACATTATCAGAACGCAAAGGGCATGCTAAGAGAAATGAAGGAAGCTGGGGTCATTAGAGATAGCTGTAGCCCCTGGGCAGCCCCCTTGGTTCTGGTGAAAAAGAAAGACGGCACCATGAGAATGTGCGTGGACTATAGACAAATCAACCGTATCACCCACAAAGACGCATATCCGCTGCCTAGAATAGAGGAGTCTTTAGCCGCACTAAAATCTGCTAACTTCTTTTCTACTTTGGACCTTACTAGCGGGTACTGGCAGGTTCCTGTGGCAGAGGCTGACAAGGAGAAGACCGCCTTCACCACCCCGATGGGACTGAGCGAATTCAACTGTATGCCTTTCGGGCTCTGCAACACACCAGGGACCTTCCAGCGGCTGCTGGAATGCTGTCTAGGGCACCGAAACTTCGAGACGGTCCTCCTTTAACTGGACGACGTGATCGTCTATTCGAAGACCTACGAGGACCACCTAAAGCACCTGGTCGAGGTGTTCGAAGCCCTGGCAGGCTACGGCCTGAAGGTGAAACCATCGAAGTGTCACCTGCTGAAACCAAAGGTCCAGTACCTAGGGCACGTGGTAAGCGCGGAAGGAGTGGCCCCCGACCCTGACAAGGTCACTGCAATCAAGAGCTGGCCAAGCCCCTCGAACATCAAAGAGGTGAGACAGTTTCTCGGGTTGGTAGGCTACTACCGAAGGTTCATCCCCGGGTTCACTAAGATGGCAGCTCCTATGCAGGACCTCCTGATCGGACAGTCTAAGTCCAGAAGTCTAAAGCCACCCTTCAAGTGGGATAAACCGGAAGAGGAGTCCTTCCGCCAGCTAAAGATGGCCCTCACGGGGGATGAGATCCTGGCCTACCCTGATTATGGCCAGCCTTTTATCCTTCACACAGACGCCAGTAATGTGGGACTGGGAGCCGTACTGTCCCAAAACCAACAGGGCAGAGAACGGGTGATCGCATACGCCAGCCGGAAGCTGAGGCCCACCGAGAGGAACCCGGAGAATTACAGCTCCTTCAAGCTAGAATTCTTGGCGGTGGTGTTGGCCGTGACGGAATGCTTCAAGCATTACCTGGCCTCCGCAAAGTTCACCGTGTACACGGACAACAACCCGTTGACACACCTGGACAATGCAAGACTGGGTGCCCTGGAACAGCGGTGGATGGCCCGTCTCTCCAACTATGACTTCGTGATCAAGTACCGGGCAGGCAAAACCAATGCCAACGCGGATGCCCTATCAAGGATGCCTCACTTACCTGAAGGTGACGAAGACCCAGAAGAGCTGGAGGAGGTAGAACTCCCGCGTTTCACCGGTATGGAGCCGCTCAATACTCTCACCGCGTGAAGGAGGAGGATCTAACAACTGTGATGATCAATCCCCTACCTCACCACAGCTGGGCCGAGACCCAAGATAGTGACCCTGCAGTCCGCCTGGTGAAAGATCTGCTGACCCGGGAAGACGCCCGCTTAGATCCAGATGCCCCAGAGGAAGCCAAGCAGCTATGGAAGGAGAAGAGCAAGCTGTTCCTCTACGAAGGCAAGTTGTGCAGAAGGATTGTCAACCACCGGACGCACGAGCTGACCTGGCAAGTCGTGGTCCCAAGGCGGGATGCAGCTATGGTCCTGGGGGCTTACCATGACAGAGCGGGACACTTCGGTTGGAAGAAACTGGAGTTCCTACTAAGAGGAAGGTTCTTTTGGGTCGGCATGAGAGGAGCTGTAGAAAAATGGTGCAGAGACTGTGGCCCTTGTCACCTAAGGAGGAAGGACCGTGCCAGCCAGAAGACACCCTTGAGGCCCATCGTCACCACGCAGCCTCTTGAGCTGGTAGCTCTGGACCACGTCAAATTGGCTCCAAGCCGGTCTGGATACATCTATGCCCTGACAATCATGGACCACTATTACCGTTTTCTAGTGGTGGTCCCAGTAAAGGACTTGACAGCCCAAACAGCGGCCAGAGCCTTCCAGCAATATTTCTGCCGTCCACACGGGTATCCGGAACAGGTCCTGACAGACCAGGGTCCAGCGCTTGAGGCTGAAATCTTCCAGGAGTTCTGCAAACTCTATGGCTGTAAGAAGATTCGTACAACGCCTTACCACCCTAAAACCAACGGGATGTGTGAGAAGATGAACAATATAGTCATTGATCTCCTGAAGACGTTGCCCCTGGAGGAACGCAGCCTGTGGCCAGAAAAACTGCCGGACCTAATAGACCTATACAACAATATCCCGGTGAATGCTACAAACTGCACCCCGGCTTACCTGATGCGAGCCAGACCAGGTAAGCTGCCCGTAGACCTGGAGATGGGAGTCCTAATACCTGAGGACACCTCCCTGGATGCGGACTGGGATACGGAAAGGCAACTGCAGTACAAGAAGGTACAGGAGAGTGTGGAGAAGAGCCTGGCCCAGGTGAGAGAGAGGCAAGAAAAACTCTTCAATCAACACGCCCCTGCTGGTCCCCTAGAACCTGGTGAGCAAGTCCTAAAGCGAAAAAGAAGGCTACATAAGTTGGACGACCAGTGGGAACGGGAACCCTACACCGTACTGCAGTCTGACCACGACAACCCGAAGGTGTGCGTGATCACCAAGGACGGAGGAGAAACCACTAGCACCGTCTCCAGAGACCACCTCAAAAGGTGGCCCGAGCAACTCCGTAGTGCAGAAGAGGATCAGAGTGACCTTGAACCCGCAGAGGACAAGGAAGAAATGATCAGCACCGTTCTCGGAGAGTTCCCTCAGTCCTGGACTCGCATAAATGATGCCATAGTGGTACCCGTCCTGCATTTCCTGCAACCGGCACAGCAACAACCAACACCAGAGCCGGAAGGTGAAGAGGAGCAAGCGGTTCCAGAGGCAGAAGAGCCTGTACCAGCAGCCCAGGAGAGTCAACCCTCTGCTGACAGTGAGCCTGCCATGCCTGCGGTAAGCCAAAGGACCCGCAGACAGCTGCCTGCCCTACCTGTACACCCAGCTGTTAGCTGTACCCCTAACGCTAGTGGGGAAAGCCAGGTTGGTCCACCACCAGACAGTGGGCTATGTAGATCAACCAGGAGCACAAAGGGGCAGATACCCGCTTGCTGGAAAATATAGAGCGCGCTAAAATTGTAAATAACTCTGTTGCCAAATGTTGAATTGTTTGCCAAGTTACATGCCTGTTTGGTAATTCTGTGTTTCAGTTTCTTGCAGCTACCATAAGGACTCACAGGTTATGGACTTTTTATAACCAGGACCTTGTATGGACTGCGTTCGGAGCCTAACCCAGGAATGAACTAAGACTGTGAAGGACTTGGGGTAGGACAGACCCCCACCTGGTTAAGGCTCCCCGTTGAGCTGGTGATATGGACACCCGGTCACAGACCACACTGTGACCTTAAGAACTCAATCTGTGCGTCACTTGTATACTAATGTTTTATGGTATGCATATTGTCTTTGTTTATTGTTTAGTCCTGGAGTACTAAATTTCACTAGGGGGGAATGTGTCACCCTAGCCTGGATGCCACAAAATGTAATAAAGCTGTGTCTGAGAGCAAGGGGGAGGTTCTCTAGTCAGGGGAACATTAGCATGCAGTACCTCCTGTCTCAGGCCAGTAGGGGGAGCAGGCTGCCCCTATAAAAGCTGGTGCTGGGGGCAGGGTTAGAAAAAACTTGAAGGCCTGTGTCAGGACTGAGACTTGTCCCAGAGCAGAGCAGGGACAGACAGTTGCACTGCACCTAAGAGGAAGTGTGGCAGGAGGAGAGCCACAAGCCAGAGACAAGAGGCGAAGAGAGTCTGTCTTGGCAGATAACGGACTTAACTTTACCAGACTTTGGTGTCTGAGGCTGGGAGGATTCTACATCCTCCAGCAGATAACCAGTTCGCAGGGGACTGTATATTCCTTGGCCTAAGAAGCCTGGAGGCTCTGCCACAACAGAAGGGACCAGCAGAGCCGTACAAGGCTGGGAGCAGAAAGGAACCCACGTCGCAGGCCATACAGGCGAGAATACACGGAAAGCTCGGAAACGTGGGCTGCTACCCTATAACGAGGAGATAGCCAGAAGGAGCACAGAAAGCACGGTAGGCCTACACCCTCACCCTGACCAGGGCCAATTTCCCCGTTGCTCTCAGACATCCAGGTCCCCTCCTAGCCGGGACTGTTTGTGGGTCAGTTTGCCTGTTCTAGTAAAGACCCTGTACTGCAACCTGTTGTCTGTGTGCTCCTTGCTCCTCCAGCACTATTAACACTGGGACTCTCACTACCATCACTCCCACCATCAATTATACTGCCCTGGGGCCGCACTCTTCCCGTGGGGAGTCACACTACCCTAGCTGCACACCTCATCAGCCCCAGCGGTCTGCATGCAGCGGCGGTTCCTAATAACCGCAATCCACGGGTGGCGTAGTCGGACATTATCAGCAGAACGTAGCAGACTACCATTGGCCTGACCACCCTGAGCCACGGAACCGGGTCGCCACTACTACCCCCATCGTCTCCCTATTGCCCGGATCCGAGTGCCCCACGGCCCAGGGGGCGAGTCATGCTTAATGAAGAATACCACTATTTCAGGTCATTATATGACTTGTATAATGTGTTTCACCAGTTTTGCCCTCTGCAAGTTCGATCTCTAATTTTCATTTGTCCCTGAGCTAGTAGGCGTTGTTTCCATGGTGTCTCCCATATATTGCAATCAGAAACACAAGGCATTTCTGCTTTCCTGCCCCTATATAGTACATGTTCAGAAGCAACAGCAGCAATATGTAGAATATTATACAGCATCACTGCGCAGTGTACCTGTGAATCCAGCACTAGGGTGAAGTTAGTGGAATTGTGCATTATTATGAGCTTTTGGGCTGCAAAGGGCCCATATATTTTTCTTGCACAGGGGCCCTCTCCTGTCTTTGTCCACCACTGAGCAACAGTGGGGTTCTCTCTCTCTCACTTTGCTTCTATCTCCTACTTCCTCCTTAGGCTTCAGTAGTTTGCTACGATCTGATTCATCAGTAAGTTCACAGTCCATCTTGTCTTGAGTGAATAATGAGTTTAGGAGTTAGGAGAGAGGAAAAGAATTATTATTAAACATCACTGCTCTAGAGGAGATCTGCATGGAGGAATGGGCCAACATGCCAGCAACAGTGTGTGCCAACCTTGTGAAAACTTACAGAAAACGTTTGATCTCTGTCATTGCCAACAAAGGGTATATAACAAAGTATTGAGATGAACTTTTGTAATTGACCAAATACTTATTTTCCACCAAAATTTGAAAAAAATTTCTTTACAAATCAGACAATGTGATTTCAGGGTTTGTTTTCTCATTTTGTCTCTCATAGTTGAGGTCTACCTATGATGTCAATTACTGGCCTCTCTCATCTTTTTAAGTGGGAGAACTTGCACAATTGGTGGCTGACTACACTGTGTTCCAAATTATTATGCAAATAATATTTTCTCAGATTTTCCCAAATTACCTATATGAATTGCAGTCATTGTAATTTTCCAGTCAAATAACTATTAGAGTACAATTGAAAGGTTTTTGTACAAACTGCCTATGATAACAGTATATTTTTAAAAAAATAAAAAACTCAAACTGCACTCAAAATGCATGTTCCAAATTATTATGCACAGCAGAGTTTTCAACCTTTTCATTTTAATAAAGAACAAAAAAATGGTCATTTTTGAAATTATAAGCATTAGCAGGTTATTACAAACTGAAATCAAACAGTTTTCAACTCAAAACTTTATTCTAGGTGATGTTACACTTGCACATAGGACCCCTTGTTCGAAAGGAGCTTCTGAACTCTCTCGTCCATTGAATTTGTCAGGTTTTGGATGGTTTCTGCTTTAATTGTTTTGCATGAGGACAGAATACCTTCCCAGAGCTGTTGCTTAGATGTGAACTGCCTCCCGCCATCATAGACACTCCTTTTGATGATGCTCCAGAGGTTCTCAATGGGGTTGAGGTCAGGGGAGCATGGGTGCCACACCTTAAGTTTTCCCCTTTTATACCCATAGCAGCCAGAGATGCAGATGTGTTATGTGCAGTATGAGACGGGGCATTATCATGCATGAAATGATCTCGATGGTCCAGATGGATGGAGTGGAGGATGGCTGGTTGATGGACACCCCATGCAAACACGGCTACGGCGCTAACAAGGAGGAGGTGGAGTAATGTTTTGGGCTGGAATCATGGGGAGAGAGATTGTCGGCCCTTTTAGGATCCTTGAAGGGGTAAAGATGAACTCCATAATGTATGTTGAGTTTCTCAAACAGCACTTCCTTCCATGGTTCAAGAAGAAGAACCGTGCATTCCGCAGCAAGATCATTTTCATGCATGATAATACCCCGTCTCATGCTGCACATAACACATCTGCATCTCTGGCTGCTATGGGCATAAAAGGGGACAAACTTATGGTGTGGCACCCATGCTCCCCTGACCTCAACCTCATTGAGAACCTCTGGAGCATCATCAAAAGGAGTGTCTATGATGGCGGGAGGCAGTTCACATCTAAGCAACAGCTCTGGGAGGGTATTCTGTCCTCATGCAAAACAATTAAAGCAGAAACCATCCAAAACCTGACAAATTCAATGGACGAGAGAGTTCAGAAGCTCCTTTCGAACAAGGTGTCCTATGTGCAAATGTAACATCACCTAGAATAAAGTTTTGAGTTGAAAACTGTTTGATTTCAGTTTGTAATAACCTGCTAATGCTTATAATTTCAAAAATGACCATTTTTTTGTTCTTTATTAAAATGAAAAGGTTGAAAACTCTGCTGTGCATAATAATTTGGAACATGCATTTTGAGTGCAGTTTGAGTTTTTTATTTTTTTAAAAATATACTGTTATCATAGGCAGTTTGTACAAAAACCTTTCAATTGTACTCTAATAGTTATTTGACTGGAAAATTACAATGACTGCAATTCATATAGGTAATTTGGGAAAATCTGAGAAAATATTATTTGCATAATAATTTGGAACACAGTGTAAATACTTTTTTCCCCACTGTAGGTGTGGATGGGACTTGTGGAAGTCTATGCTTTTAAGACTAATTAACATAATGAAGGCCTTTGATTAAAATCACTTGTGATGATGGATCTCTTACTTGGATTACAGATTTCCACGTCAGAACACCTGGCTTTGCTCCCTCCATTACTGCCACACTGCTTCATATTTTACACATGCATACCATATTATGGAAGTGCCATATGGTGGAGTAAGAAGTGCCTTATCGATTTGTATGAATGCACATGAAATTAGGAGTTTCCCACCTGCCCAAGTAACCTAACTATACTACTACATTGCAGAAGTCTAGGAGGAATTTGGGAGAGGGGGGAGGGTTAGAGCTGTTCATGCTGGTAACATGAATGAATCCGTTGCTGTGATTAGAAACCAGTGGGTGCCGTACCTGCTGGTGATTGCATCTGACAGAGAGTAAAAAAACGAAGGTAGTTTTCGGCACAACCAACTGGATAAAAAATATATAAGTTTAATGAATCAAATTAAAAGTCCATTAAAAGTTAAAAACCTCAACTGCTGACGCATTTCTGACATACTATTACGCCCTTAGTCATATGTTGAGGTTTTTAACTTTTAATGGACTTTTAATTTGATTCATTAAATTTATATATTTTTTTATCCAGTTGGCTTTGCCGGAAATTACAGAAGTCTAGTCAAATTGAAGCACACAGCATGATTGACTCCAAAGTTTGCAGTCTTTTTACATAGAAACCAGAAACATTGTGAAATGTAGAAGAACTCTGTTGCATTAGGCTATGTGCCTACGATGCAGAAATGCTCCGGATTTTTTCCTGAGCGTTTCTGCATCTCCCTGGCAGAAAAAACGCATGCAGATTGTACATGAGTTTTTCCTACCACGGAGATGCGAAAGTGAAGCGTTCTTCACATGCATTTCCACATGCGGGTTGTCAAGCGCTTTCCAAGCGATTTTAGCATCACTTGGAAAGTGCTTGCAACTTGGTCACACAATATAAATCCATGCAAACGGCATGGATTTATATAGTGTGACCGAAAGAATCGTAAAAAATAAATATATATTTACCTTCTTATGGCCCCCAGTGTGCTTGTCGGCAGTCCACCGCGAGCTGCCGGCAAGCGCACTGCAGGCCATCAGAAGGTAAGTATAATATTTACTTTTTATTCAGGTACTAAGTGTTAGTTGTCACGCTGTTGCTGGATTTGAAATGGGTCCAGAGCCTGCTGTGGTCTCTTATTCCAGTCCAGCCAAGGATGATGCTGCTCAGCATCATCATCAGCCCCAACGCCTAGCTGGTTCCGAGATGTACAGATTGTCTCTTGGGTATTTGTGCCTAGCAATGTTAAGCCTAGGTTGCGGAGGGAGACAGGGCTCTTGGAGCCTAAGTCCAGGATTCTCCGCACTGAGCATGTCCGTGACCTGGCGGACCGTGATTGGTGGTTTGGCAACCACCTGATCCGGTGACCTGGCACCGCCTGATTGGTCGCGAGTGACGCCACCAATAGTGCGAAGGTGGGCAGGGCTTAGTCTTAAAAAGACCCGCCCACAAACATGGTGGCGCGCTCTGATCATTGAGCAGTGATGCTGGTGTCTGGACGACTGTGTTCCACGTAGTATCTATAGGCAGGCTAGTGGAAATAGGCAGGTAGCTCCGTCTTGCAGTCTGGCTCTGCCAAAGGGGTCGCCTAACACCCCGAGTAGCCTGCAGACGTCCTGTCCACGGCTATCGCCTGTCAGCCACGTGGAGTAATACCCTTCAGTCCGGTAGCACGCCGGCTGGAGGCACGTGTACCCGTCGGCGTAGTCACACACGCATCCTAGCGCCGCCAGTGTAGTCCCTGTGTAGTTAACAGGGCTACAGCTACTTCCCCGGTCGCGCATCTCCCGTGCAGTTAACGGAGATAGAGCGAACCGCTATACCAGTTCCCTTGTGCAGTAACACGGAAGGGTTTATCATTTAAGTTGGTTGCTTTCCTTTTCACCCGGTAAGTGTTCGGCAGCAGTCCACCAGGCTGCATCGCGGACCCCGGGGTCGGTTGCGTTCCACTATAATAAAGTTGTCTGCAACCGCCCTCCTAACACTATGGTACCCAGGTCTGGAGGAGAGTCTCCTCTTCTCCAAACCCGGGTACCATCTGCACATTGAAACGCATGGAATGCGCATCTGCACATGTAGTGATGCGGATATTATGCGATTCAATGCAAGTCAATGGCGGCGAAAACGCAACGCTTCCGCAAAATAATTGGTAGTGCTGCGGATTTTTCCGCAATGATAATCCGCAGCGGAACTTTCTGCAGCATGTGCACAGCACATGCGGATTATCATTGGGGAATATGGCAGACCTTCTACCAAGCGTTTTTTTAAGCGTTTCTGCAGTGGAATTGCTGTAGGCTGTGTGCCCACTATGCGTTTTTAACATTTAAAAAACGCTTGGTAGAAGGGCTGCCATATTCCCCAATGATAATCCGCATGTGCTGTGCACATGCTGCAGAAATTTCCGCTGCGGATATTTCCGCTGCGGATTATCATTGCGGAAAAATCTGCAGCCCTACCAATTATTTTGTGGAAGCGCAGCGTTTTTGCCACCATTGATTTGCATTGGAACGCATGGAATCCGCATCACTGCATCTGCAGATGCTCATTCCATGCATTTCAATGTGTGGATGGTACCCGGGTGTGGAGGACAGGAGACTCTCCTCCGGACCCAGGTACCATAGAGCCTGTAAAAAAAAAAATGAAATAAAAAATAAATATTATATTTACCTTCTGATGGCCCCCGGTGTCCTTGTCTTCGCTTGCCAGCAGGTTGCGGTGGACTCAAGGACCTGCGGTGACGTCATTTAGTCATGTGACGGTTCACGCGACCGCTGACGTCAGCAAGTCCTTTAATCTACCGCGAGCTGCCGGCAAGCCAAGACAAGCACATCGGGGGCCAGATTGCCCTCATTATATGTGCAGCGACGCGGGACACACCGGCAGACAGTGGCGGGGGGGCCCCCGGACCGCTCCCCCAGCAGCGGCGCGCGGCCGCTGCTTCTTCTTCAGCCGAGCCAGCACTGCAGCAGTTAACTTCCCTGTGCTGGCCCGGCCGCATCACTGCTAGGAGACACGGCCCTGTGCGCGGCCGTGTCTCCTAGCTGTGACGTCACGCAGTGCGCACCCGGCCATCAGTGCTGC
Source organism: Phyllobates terribilis (assembly GCF_046119375.1). Lineage (NCBI taxonomy): Eukaryota > Metazoa > Chordata > Amphibia > Anura > Dendrobatidae > Phyllobates > Phyllobates terribilis. The sequence goes on along the minus strand of NW_027362761.1, from coordinate 349,591,716 downwards.
ATCGGAAATGAGCAGGAGGACTGGAGCCGAGCCGGGGGATGGTGAGTGTGTGTGTGTGTCTGTGTGAGTGAGTGTGAGTGTGTGTGTATGTGTATGTATGTGTGTGTGTGTGCTGGCAGATATCATTGTGTGATGTCTGTTTATATGTATTTTTGTGTTTCAAATGTGTTTATGCGTGTATGTATATGTCTGTATATGTTTGTGTGTGTGCGTGACTGCGTGCGTGACTGCGTGCGGCCTCCTGCTGAGTATAGATGGCACCGTGCGGCCTCCTGCTGTCTCTGGGCGGGGGGGGCGCCATGCGGCCTCCCTCTGTGTATAGATGGTGCTGTGCGGCCTCCCGCTGTGTATAGATGGCGCCGTGCGGCCTCTCGCTGTGTATAGATGGCGCCGTGTGGCCCCCTGCGGTGTATAGATGGCGCCGTGCGGCTGCCCGCTGTGTATAGATGGCATCGTGCGGCCCCCTGCTGTGTATAGATGGCATCGTGTGGCCTCCCGCTGTGTATAGATGGCGTTGTGCCGCCTCCCGCTGTGTATACATGGCGCCGTGCGGCCTCCCGCTGTGTATAGATGGCGCCGTGCGGCCCCCTGTGGTGTATAGATGGCGCCGTGCGGCCTACCACTGTGTTTAGGTGGCGCCGTGCTGCCTCCCGCTGTGTATAGATGGCGCCGTGCGGCCGTCCCGCTGTGTATAGATGGCGCCGTGCGGCCTCCCGCTGTGTATAGATGGCGCCATGCGGCCTCCCGCTGTGTATAGATGGCGCCGTGCGGCCTCCCGCTGTGTATAGATGGCGCCGTGCGGCCTCCCGCTGTGTATAGATGGCGCCGTGTGACCTCCCGCTGTGTATAGATGGCGCCGTGCGGCCTCCTGCTGTGTATAGATGGCGCCGTGCGGCCCCTTGCGGTGTATAGATGGCGCCGTGCGGCCTCACGCTGTGTATAGGTGGCGCCGTGCGGCCTCCCACTGTGTATAGATGGTGCCGTGCGGCCGTCCCACTGTGTATAAATGGCGCCGTGCGGCCTCCCGCTGTGTGTAGATGGCGCCGTGTGGCCGTCCCGCTGTGTATAGATGGCGCTGTGCGGCCTCCCGCTGTGTATAGATGGTGCCGTGCGGCCTCCCGCTGTGTATAGATGGGGCCGTGCGGCCTCCCGCTGTGTATAGATGGCGCCGTGCGGCCTCCCGCTGTGTATAGATGGCGCCGTGCAGCCTCCCGCTGTGTATATATGGCGCCGTGCGGCCTCCCGCTGTGTGTAGATGGCGCCGTGCGTCCTTCCGCTGTGTATAGATGGCTACGTGCGGCCTCCCGCTGTGTATAGATGGCTACGTGCGGCTTCCCGCTGTGTATAGATGGCTACGTGCGGCCTCCTGCTGTGTATAGATGGCGCCCTGCGGCCTCCCGCTGTGTATAGATGGCTACGTGCGGCCTCCTGCCGTGTATAGATGGCTACGTGCGACCTCCCACCGTGTATAGATGGCTACGTGTGCTCAATATTGAGTCATATAATTAATGTAAGGCTATGTGCCCACGATGCAGAAATGCTCCGGATTTTTTTTGAGCATTTCTGCATCTCCCTGGCAGAAAAAACGCATGCGGATTGTACATGCGTTTTTCCTGCCAGGGACTTGCGGATGTGAAGTGTTCTTCACATGCATTTCCGCATGTGAAGAACACTTCACATGTTGACAAGCGCTTTCCAAGCGATTTTAGCATCACTTGGAAAGTGCTTGACAACTTGGTCACACTGTATAAATCCATGCAACCTGCATGGGTTTATATAGTGTGACCGTAAAAGAATGGTAAAAAATAAATATATAATTACCTTCTGATGGCCTGCCGACGTCAGCGGTCGCGTGACCCGTCACATGACTAAATGACGTCACGGCAGGTCCTTTTCAGACCATCGCGAGCTGCCGGCAAGCCAGGACGCATCGGATAAAGACACCGGGGGCCATCAGAAGGTAAGTACAGTGGTGGCCAAAAGTATTGGCACCCCTGCAATTCTGTCAGATAATACTCAATTTCTTCCTGAAAATGATTGCTATCACAAATTCTTTGGTATTATTATCTTCATTTAATTTGTCTTCAATGAAAAAACACAAAAAGAATTGTCCTAAAGCCAAATTGGATACAATTCTACACCAAACGATTGCAATCATTTTCAGGAAGAAACTGAGTATTATCTGACAGAATTGCAGGGGTGCCAATACTTTTGGCCACCACTGTATAATATTTATTTTTTATTTTATTCTTTTTTTACAGTTTCTATGGTACCGGGGTCTGGAGGAGAGTCTCCTCTTCTCCAAACCCGGGTACCATCCGCACATTGAAACGCATGGATTCTGCATGTACAGATGCAGTAATGCGGATTCCATGTGTTCCAATGCAAGTCAATGGCGGCGAAAGTGCCGCGCTTCCGCAAAATAATTGGTAGTGCTGCGGATTTTTCCGCAATGATAATCCGCACCGGATTATCATTGGGGAACATGGCTGACCTTCTACCAAGCGTTTAAGCATTTCTGCAGTGGAATTGCCGCTGCGGAAACGCTTAAAAAACGCATAGTGGGCACACAGCCTAAAAAAAATTATTATAATTAATATTGTGCCAAATTAATTTCACGTGAACTTTAACATGATCTATCACAGGGGATCATGTGACATGTCACGTGATACATCAGGTGTGTGTGTGTGTGGGGGGGCCCACGCCTTCTAAACTGCCCGGGGACCTTGCTACTCTTAATCCACCCCTGGGAAAAACGCATGTACAATCCGCATGTACAATCCGCATGCGTTTTTTCTGCCAGGGAGATGCAGGTGCTGCTCCTCACTTGTCACTGCTCCTCTCACTAGTGACTGATGGCAGCCATCAAGCCAGAGACAGGAGGAACACTCCCCTTATGAATACTGTAGACAACCTAGAGATGTAAGAACATGCTGAGACTTGTAGTTTCACAACAGCTAGTGTGCTGCATCTTCTGACCACTGCCGGAGACCCATGGTAATTATTAACCTGCCTGTTATTTTTTTTGGCTGTTTAGGCTAAATGGAAAGCAGACCTGTCCATATAATATGCTGCTTTTAATTAGGACAGCACATTCAGATGACAGATCTGCCTTAAAGGGGTTGTTTGCTTTCACTGTATGTGCTGGTGCCTGGGAGGTCACGTCACTGCTAGTATGCGATTTGCATACTTCCGGCCACACTTCAACTAGACTGTATCTGGCCTCACTCAACACACTTGCATTGAGCGAGGCTGCGCCCAACTAGTTGGACTGTGACCGCATGTATGCAAATCACAGATAAAAGAGTCAGAATCTCTTCCATTGGACCATGAGAATGAGCTCACTGACAGATTCTTAGTTAACCCATTCTGCAGCCAGCAATAGACTATGCAACACCGAGGACATAGAAGGCAAACAGTGCAAAATTTTTAATGACACCTAATTACAATTTTTTTTTTTTTGCCAAAAATACATGCGGTTAAGAAATGAAAAAAAAAATTGTCTCCAAAGGAGGACAATGTTGGTGGTTTTCTGTATAGAGTGAATAAAATAATCCCTCTTTGGAAACTGATGCCAAACTTTGCAGGGGCAAATTAATTAATCAGTTGCCAATTAATCATAGAGTCATAGAGTGTTTGGCTGATAACTGAACATTTCGGAAATATTACAGTGTATTTTCTCTCATTCGAGAGAATCAGGTCGATTATGCTAATCACACTCTGATCAAAATCTGATCAGAGTTTTATCAAAGTGTGATCAGAGTGTGATCTGATTTTCTCGGATGAGGGGAAGATGGAAAAAAAAATTCTCCATCTTCTTCATTCTGTTAGTCTGCGAAAATCGGACTGCACTTGAAAGTTATCCAAGTGCGGTCCAATTTTTTCCATGGAATTGCATATCTGAGTGTGATCCGAATATTGGATTCTGTGATTTTTTCCTGTACAGACTCGGTCCAAGGAAAAAATTGGACATGTGCTCGAACCTATAGAATAACATTGGTCTGAGTGCGATCTGATGGAAATACGGTTGTCTGCATAAGCCCTAATACCTCTCAGTAGATATAATTGTATGTATATATTTTATTTCGTAGGACCTCTGGTCAAATGATACCTTAAACTTTTTATTACACAATCAATTGGTGCCTCTGGTGGTAGACCTTAAGAATGGAAATGCTTTGACCAAAAATAACAACCTTTCCTCCAAGATGATTAACATAAGAACTCTCCAGACCCTCAGTGTAACACTTCACTCTGATTAAATCAGCGCACCATTAATATTATGTCAATACTGGAAATTGGAAATGATATTAATGCAGCCAGTGGAGGATCTCTGTGTTCCCATCTAATTCCTTATTTTCTTTTGCTATATGTAAATGATATATTTTCCTCTGGATAGGAGTCATAACGCATTCAATTAAGAAGACAATTTTATTCATTCAAAGTATGAGAATTATGTAAGTGTGTTCTTACATAAGACATCTGCAAGAAAAACATTTTCCATTTACTTAATACTAAAGTTTTGCTGGCAATTTTTTGTAGTTGGTTACAAATCACTGTAGATTTATGCCTATGAAGTAAATTGACTATTATTACTACTTACTGCTATGCATGAGCTCTGCTTAAACACAAAAAGCGGCACTTATCTTGTATCCTGCATTATCCCAAATTCACAAGCTGGAACTTGATATATACTGGGTAAATCACACTATTATGAGTCTCACTTAAGTTTACATTTTTTTGTAAATAAATATGCTGTGTGGTACATGTTTTTATTTTGGAACTTTTAGTTGTAATTTCTCCTAGAAATATGTTTATTTTACATTTTTGTACATTTTATGTGCAATTAGGCAGTGCCAGACTGGGATGAAAGAGTAATGCTTGCAACACAAACCCCAGCAAAGCAGAAAAAGAATGGCATGCAATGGAGAGTACAGTGAATTTTCCTTTTCTTGATCATGTCCCTCATCACTCCCTAACAGAATGAAATGGAATCTAACAACACTTAGAGAACCTGTCATCAGGATTTAATACCCCAAACTAGTGGCACGTATGTAAATATAGTTAATATTTTTATTTAAATCCTCACCTTTCCTTCAGAAATCCACAGGTTCTCTTTAATCACATGGTGACAGACATACTTATGCTCAGTATTCAATCAGAAACAAGTGATCACTACCACTACACAATCAAACAAACGTCAATGAAATAAAAAATATATATTGTGCCGCCATAATAATGAGCTGTTATCTCATATTTGATGCAATGGTTTACATGTCAGGATAGGTGATGGCTCCACCAGATATTACAGTATGTCTTCTTGAATTGTAAGTATTCTCTTTCCTTTTCCTCTCCATCCAGCCCAGACTTCCATGATGATCTCTCTTAATGACACAAATCTATTTCTCATCACATACCCTTATCTATGCAAGACACACAATTAACACAAAGAAATGGAATATAGATACACTTAATCACATGGTGACAGATATATATGTACTCAACATATTGCACCACCATATAAATAAATGATACATGTCAGGATAGGTACCAGCTCCACCATATCTCAGATGATGTCTTGTTGGATTATAGGGTTCTCTTTCCTTTCCTTTTCCATCCAGCTCAGACTTCCATAATCATGTCTCCTAATGACTGAAACTCAAATAAATTCAGAACCTAGTCATACATTTAGATCTCAGACCAGACCCTTAAAGGCCATATTACCAGTTCATACCTACAGGTGCATCTCACTAAATTAGAATATCATCAACAAGTTAATTTATTTCAGTTCTTCAATACAAAAAGTAAAACTCATATATTATATAGAGTCATTACAAACAGAGTGAACTGTTTCAAGTGTTTATTTCTGTTAATGTTGATGATTATGGCTTACAGCCAATGAAAACTCAAGTCATTATCTCAGTAAATGAAAGTAATTAGCAAAAAAAAACATCTGCAAAAGGCTAAGCATTTAAAAAGGTCCCTTAGTCTGTTTCAGTATGCTCCACAGTCGTGGGGAAGACTGCTGACTTGACAGATGTCCAGAAGGCAGTCATTGACACACTCCACAAGGTCCCAGAGTTCCAATTTTCATTTGGAAATCAAGGTCCCAGAGACTGGAGGAAGAGTGGAGAGGCACACAATCCAAGCTGCTTGAGGTCTAGTGTGAAGTTTCCACAATCAGTGATGGTTTGGGGAGCCATGTCATCTGCTGATGTAGGTCCACTGTGTTTTATCAAGACCAAAGTCAGTGCAGCCATCTACCAGGAAATTTTAGAGCACTTCATGCTTCCCTCTGCCGACAAGCGTTTTGGAGATGGAAATTTCTTTCTCCAGCAGGACTTGGCACCTGTCCACACTGCCAAAAGTACCAATACCTAGTTTAAAAGCAGCAGTATCACTGTGCTTGATTGGCCAGCAAACTCGCCTGATCTTAACCCCATAGAGAATCTTTGGGGTATTGTCAAGAGGAAGATGAAAGACACCAGACCCAACAATGCAGACGAGCTGAAGGCTGCTATCAAAGCAACCTGGGCTTCCATAACACCTCAGCAGTGTCACAGGCTGATCTCCTCCATGCCACGCCGCATTGATGCAGTAATTGATGCAAAAGGAGCCCCGACCAAGTATTGAGTGCATTTACTGAACATATATTTCAGTAGGCCAACATTTAGGATTTTAAAAACATTTTTCAATCTGTTATTATAAAGTATTCTAATTTACTGAGATAATGGCTTTTGTGTTTTCATTGGCTGTAAGCCATAATCATCAACGTTAACAGAAATAAACACTTGAAATACAGTACAGACCAAAAGTTTGGACACACCTTCTCATTTAACGATTTTTCTGTATTTTCATGACTTTGAAAATTGTACATTCACACTGAAGGCATCAAAACTATGAATTAACACATGTGGAATTATATACTTAACAAAAAAATGTGAAACAACTGAAAATATGTCTTATATTCTTCAAAGTAGCCACCTTTTGCTTTGATGACTGCTTTGCACACTCTTGGCATTCTCTTGATGAGCTTCAAGAGGTAGTCACCGGAAATGGTTTTCACTTCACAGGTGTGCCCTGTCAGGTTTAATAAGTGGGATTTCTTGCCTTATAAATGGGGTTGGGACCATCAGTTGTGTTGTGCAGAAGTCAGGTGGATACACAGCTGATAGTCCTACTGAATAGACTGTTAGAATTTGTATTATGGCAAGAAAAAAGCAGCTAAGTAAAGAAAAACGAGTAGCCATCATTACTTTAAAAAATGAAGGTCAGTCTGAAAAATTGGGAAAACTTTGAAAGTGTCCCCAAGTGCAGTTGCAAAAACCATCAAGCGCTGCAAAGAAACTGGCTCACATGAGGACCGCCCCAGGAAAGGAAGACCAAGAGTCACCTCTGCTTCTGAGGATAAGTTTATCCGAGTCACCAGCCTCAGAAATCGCAGGTTAACAGCAGCTCAGATTAGAGACCAGGTCAATGCCACACAGAGTTCTAGCAGCAGACACATCTCTACAACAACTGTTAAGAGGAGACTTTGTGCAGCAGGCCTTCATGGTAAAATAGCTGCTAGGAAACCACTGCTAAGGACAGGCAACAAGCAGAAGAGACTTGTTTGGGCTAACGAACATAAGGAATGGACATTAGACCAGTGGAAATCTGTGCTTTGGTCTGATGAGTCCAAATTTGAGATCTTTGGTTCCAACCACCGTGTCTTTGTGCGACGTAGAAAAGGTGAACGGATTGACTCTACATGCCTGGTTCCCACCGTGAAGCATGGAGGAGGAGGTGTGATGGTGTGGGGGTGCTTTGCTGGTGACACTGTTGGGAATTTATTCAAAATTGAAGGCATACTGAAGCAGCATGGCTACCACAGCATCTTGCAGCGGCATGCTATTCCATCCGGTTTGCGTTTAGTTGGACCATCATTTATTTTTCAACAGGACAATGACCCCAAACACACCTCCAGGCTGTGTAAGGGCTATTTGACCAAGTAGGAGAGTGATGGGGTGCTACGCCAGATGACCTGGCATCCACAATCACCAGACCTGAAACCAATCGAGATGGTTTGGGGTGAGCTGGACCGCAGAGTGAAGGCAAAAGGGCCAACAAGTGCTAAGCATCTCTGGGAACTCCTTCAAGATTGTTGGAAGACCATTTCCAGTGACTACCTCTTGAAGCTCATCAAGAGAATGCCAAGAGTGTGCAAAGCAGTCATCAAAGCAAAAGGTGGCTACTTTGAAGACCTAGAATATAAGACATATTTTCAGTTGTTTCACACTTTTTTGTTAAGTATATAATTCCACATGTGTTAATTCATAGTTTTGATGCCTTCAGTGTGAATGTACAATTTTCAAAGTCAAGAAAATACAGAAAAATCTTTAAGTGAGGAGGTGTGTCCAAACTTTTGGTCTGTGCTGTAGATCACGCTGTTTGTAATGGCTCTATATAATATATGAGTTACACTTTTTGTATTGAAGAACTGAAATAAATTAACTTTTTGATGATATTCTAATTTAGTGAGATGCACCTGTACATTTAATGGAGAAGTAGATAGTGCTTTTTATAGCACTTAAAATGTTTTGTACACTTCATGTACTCATGGGCTTAATGTACCATTCCTAAACAGAGATCAAGTATTAAGTTCAGCATTGATCATTCAGGTAAAAGGGTACAATGGGTGAACATAGAACTGAACTGCAGCCAGCCTCAATATTCAGGCCAGACTCAATACATACAGTGCTCTCCTCCCTCCTGTGAAAAATATGTCCTGATTCTGGGCAATATCCAGAGTGGTGGATATGGAGGTGAATTGGAGATAGGGATTTAGGACGGTGTAGCTATTGTTAACTTGATATTTAACATGTTACATATCATGATGTAGCAAACCTTATCTTCATGTTTAACATTACGCAAGCCTTTAAAGTATCAATTTAAGGTTTGATTTATCCTGGTATGTAACAGATTACGTAAGTGTCAAATTAATGATTGCTATATTGGTATCATCGGCTTTTATCAATTGGATTCTTCCACTCTGACTTTAGAAGCCAATCAATAGTGATGCCAAAGCTTCAGCAGTGAACAAATCCCTCCACAGAAGCGTCAAACATATCACATTGTAGTACAACACCCCTCCTTCCAAAGCAACAAATGCATATTACAGTGCAGCACCATGTACTTCCCCTGCAATGCTACCCAAATACCACAGTGATGCGCCACTTGCAAGTTTGTCCTACTTCCCACCCCTCCACCACTGACGGTATCATTATTTCACTTCCTTCCCATCATCCAGTAGTGGTAGCCTTGCCCCCTTCTCATCCTGCACTTCTTTCCACCATTTCTCCACTGGGAGAAACACTTTCACCATTCCGACCCCCTCCTGACTGGCAGGATCACATGTAATTTTTGATGTAGAAGGAGCATGTCAAGAAAACTCTCGGATCTCCTCTCTTAGCTCCTGTTTTTTGTTTGTAGTCTTTAAAGCTCCAGCTAAATGTCTCCCTGGGTGTCAGACATGTGGATTAATTGTCAGGTGAACATAATGTTACTGCAGGTCTTTCATCCCTTTTAGCATTTAAAATTGCACTCATAATGCAAGGCTGGCCATGGTATAATGCAAGCAGGGCATCTGTGGCTGACATGCATGCTAATATGGGGGCATTAGAGGTTCGTTCTGTTTTTGGATGGCTGTGACTGGTTTACTATTTTGCAAATTTTTGTGACCTACACTGTAAACACAGGGACTTTTTTGGTTGTGTAGACTATAACTATGTCTCTTGCAGGCACTTATAGTATATCTAAAAATCTCACACTGTGAACCTGTTTTTTTTATTAAATACATTAGTGCCAATAATAAAACCTTTTCTAATAATAATACATGACACTCAATCCAGAAGGGCAGCAATACTGTTCTTAGCGGCATATAGTTACAGAAGTAGTTTTGATGTAATTTTGTAGTGTTACTCCTATTCACACATAATGCATGTGTGACACCCCAGGGGTCTGGTTGCCACAGTAACGTAATGTTATGTCTGAGAGCAGGTGGGAGGTCCTTTAGTCAGGGATCCTGTGCATGCCACACCTCCTGCCCAGTCTTGGGAGGGGAAGAACTTCCCCTGTATAAACCTGGGGCTGAGGCAGGGTGAGTGAGTAGAAGAAGAGAAGAAGTAGAGACAGCATAGGAAGAAACAGCAGTTACAAGGAGTCAGGGGCTGGCAGCTGCAGAGTTCGCCCTGACTAAGAAGACTTTTTACCGGACCCGGAGTCCGAGGCTGTGGGGACTAATTCCTGCCCAGCAGCAGAATCCGTCAGGCAGGGGATTTCAGGTCCTCTGGCCCAGAAGCCCGAAGGCACGGTCACACGCGTGGGACCAGCACCGCCATCGTGGAGCGGAAGCCATTAGAAGGCCCCGAGTCACCGGCCATACGGGTGAGCACCACACGGTACACTCAGGGACGTGGGCTACTTACATCAGCTCCTAGCAAGGTAGCCAGAAGAGTACAGTCAGTTTGGGAGGCCTACAACTACGCCTGGCCAGGGGAGATCCCATCTGCTCAAGGACTGACCAGGCCCCATCCGCTAGCAAGTACTCCGGGAGGGTCTTTTGTTGTTACCAGTAAAGACCCTGAACTACACCGTACCGTCTCTGAGTGGTTCCTGCTACCCCCATCATCCACGTCGGCTGCCCTGAGGCCATACCCCTCCCGTTGGGGGTTATACTATCACGCTGCACAATCCCACCATCGGCCTCAGCGGTCTGCCCTGCAGCAGCAGCCCCCTGGCTGCACTCAACGGGTGGCGTAGTCATCAACCATTTACTACTAATGGACTGCCGTCTAGTTTGACTCCCTGGGCACGGACCGGGTCACCGCCACGAGACTACAACCCTCCCCAGATCCGGCTCCGGGTAAGCTCCCGCATGCGCAGCGCAGCGCGACACAGGCCCAGGGGCGCGTCAACTTTGGCGTAGTCGGCAGGATTTCGTGCCCGCAACCACCGGGTACTGCGTGCCTGAAAAGCAAAGACTGTTCAAACTTACCAGTGGTGAAGATTCCCGCTATCCGTGGAGGTTTCCCGCCATCCGGCGCCATCTTCTACCTTCTTCCTGCCATCCGCGAAGTTTTCCCGCCATCCGGCGCCATCTTCGACCTTCTTCCCGCCATCCGTGGAGTTTTCCCGCCATTGGACGCCATCTTGAGGACGCCGCGCGGGAAGAAGAGGGGCGTGGACTCCGAAAGCGCGCGAGAACTGAAGCCCCGCCTCACGTCCGGACGTTGCGTAAGGTCCTGGAAGGAGCCCAGCAGACGCCGACGTCACAGGAGCGCGACGGAAGGTCCTCAACCCTGACGATCCACTGCGGAGCCGCGGCCTACGGAAGAGGATCATCGCAAGGTAGGCCACGGTCCACTAGGGGGGAGGAAGATGTCGGATACGGAGGAGAGCTTCACTGCCTCAACCCCCGCCAGCGCTACCGCTGCTGCAGTTATGCCCTTCACCATGCCCTATATCCCGGGAGCAGCTTGGCTACCCCAGTACTCAGGGGAGTCACATACCCTGCATGACTTTAGAGAAAAGCTGGATAGCCTCTTCCAGGTGTACCCCCTCACAGAAGAGCAAAAAGTGAGCATCCTGGTGGCCCAACTAACCGGGGCAGCCAAAAGAGAAGTAAAATCTTGGCCACCTGGGAGGAGGACTGTCGCAGAGATACTAACCCGGCTAAGGGACACCTTCGATACCCGCACCTCAGCCGAGATCAAGCTTAGATTCTACGGGTGCAAGCAGCGAGCGCATGAGAGTATAAGGGACTATGCACTAAACCTACAAGAGGCCCTGAGGGCCATAAAGCAGACCGACCCTGATGGGGTGGGAAACGAGGACAGGCTGTTGACTGAACAATTTATAGAGGGTTTATATTGCAATGCCCACCGAACCCAGTTGCGGGCAATGGCCTTACAGGATCCCCATCTGGACTTTGCACAGTTCAAGGATAGAGCTATCCGGGTGCTCCGAGAACCAGCACCGGGTGGCGTTGTGACCCACAGGCGCCCAGCTATCACTTACCACCAGGAGGCGGCGCCCTTGTCGACAGGGCCTGTGGGAGCTCATGCGCAGGCTTTGGACAATGACCCGGCTCCAGACCTACACCATCAGGTCCAAGAGCTAGTTAAGAGCGTTGCTGCGCTAACCCGAACTGTGCAGTCTTTACAGGTTTCCACCCCAGGGAAGATCCAGCTGGCATCCGGACCGGAGGACATCCCGTGGCGTCGACCAAGGAGGACCCCACCGGCCAGAGGAAGACCCAGTGACCGATACAGCGAGGACGGACGACCCATCTGCCGCCGCTGCAATCAACCCGGACATATGGAAAGGTACTGTTCTTTAAACGGGCACAACCTGGGGTAGAGGGCCAACCCCCAGGAAAAAGATCACCAGGCCCATCGAACTGGCGCGACAGATATGTGGGAGGACGTCCAGTCTTGCCTGTGGTACTGGATGGCATTCCCATGAGTGCCCTACTGGATACCGGGTCACAGGTCACCACCATCCCGTACGTGCTCTTCAAGCAGTACTGGAATGACTCGGATATTACCCGCTACCCTGACGACGACTTGAGTATCATCGCCAGCAATGGCCAGCCCGTGCCACAGATCGGATTTAAAGAGGTGACCCTCAAAATCGGTAGAGTCGAACTGGCCGCACAGGGACTGATCATTGTAGATATTGATAAACATGAGAGTCACCCAAAAATAACTCTAGGAACTAACGTAATTGAAAATTGTCTTGCAGAGGTGATTTTCCTTTTACAGCAGGTTGCCAAGAACGCCAGCTCCGGCGAGCAGCGGGTGCTCCAGAAAGAGATCCGGGCACTGATGCAACGGCAACAAGTGGAACTCTCCGGCGGTGAGATTGGTAGCGTAAGAATGTGTGACCCTTTTCCTATTGCCATGCCCCCAAAAAGTGAAATGATGATTTGGTGCCGGGCACCTATTGGTCTGAGAGGTAGAGATTACCAGGCAATGGTAGAACCAGTTTACTCAGACAGTAGGCCCACCATTTTGACAGCACGGGGGGTGGTCAATGTACGCCATGGGAGGGTGCCCGTTCGCATAATAAATATCGGGGAGAGGGAAGTGTACCTGCCCCGGTATGCCACGCTAGCCAAATTATATACCACTAATCAAAATTCTATACAATCTGTGGAACCCTTGCCTCCATCTCACCCGGAGGAAGGTAACGGCTCTAAGAAAGACATGGAGGACTGGTGTCAGCAACTACATCTGGGTACTGACTCCACTCCCTCACATCAGAAGCAAGGAGTCTATCGGGTGGTTCAAGAGTATGAGAGAGTGTTTAGTAAACACCCGTTAGACTTCGGGCGAGTCAAGGGGGTAGAACACCGCATCCCCACGGGAGATCATCCTCCCATAAAAGAGAGGTATCGACCCGTACCCCCTGCACATTACCAACACGCCAAGGGGATGCTTAGAGACATGAAGGAGGCTGGGGTAATCCGGGATAGCTGTAGCCCCTGGGCAGCCCCACTAGTTTTAGTCAAAAAGAAAGACAACACCATGAGGATGTGTGTAGATTACCGGAAAATCAACCGTATCACACACAAGGATGCGTACCCCTTACCAAGGATAGAGGAGTCATTGGCTGCTTTAAGATCTGCTAACTTCTTCTCTACCTTGGATCTCACTAGCGGGTACTGGCAGGTTCCTGTAGCAGAGGCGGACCGGGAGAAGACCGCATTCACCACCCCGATGGGACTTAGCGAGTTCACCTGCATGCCGTTCGGACTCTGCAACGCCCCAGGAACCTTCCAACGATTAATGGAGTGCTGTCTGGGCCACAGAAACTTCGAGACGGTCCTGTTGTACCTGGACGATGTCATCGTATACTCCAAAACTTATGAGGACCACCTGAAACACCTGGCGGAGGTGTTCGAAGCTCTGGCGAGTTACGGCCTAAAGGTGAAACCCTCCAAGTGTCACCTCCTGAAACCAAAGGTGCAATACCTGGGACACGTGGTGAGCGCTGACGGAGTGGCTCCCGACCCCGATAAGATCACCGCAATTAAGGGATGGCCAAGCCCCTCCAGCGTAAAAGAAGTGCGGCAGTTCCTAGGGTTGGTAGGCTACTACCGAAGGTTTATTCCCGGTTTCACCAAAAAGGCAGCACCTATGCAGGACCTCCTGATAGGCCAGTCCCGGAAGGCCAAGAACCAGAAGCCGCCCTTCAAATGGGAAAAGCTAGAAGAAGAGTCCTTCCGCCAGCTGAAGATGGCCCTCACGGGGGATGAAATCTTGGCGTACCCGGACTATAGCCAGCCCTTCATCCTCTACACCGACGCCAGTAACATCGGGCTAGGAGCCGTATTGTCCCAGATTCAGCAGGGGAGAGAACGAGTAATCTCCTATGCCAGCCGAAAACTGCGACCCACCGAAAGGAACCCCGAAAATTACAGCTCATTTAAGTTAGAGTTCCTGGCCGTGGTATGGGCAGTCACCGAGCGCTTTAGGCATTACCTCGCTTCTTCCCGGTTCACCGTATACACGGATAACAACCCGTTGACACACCTGGACACGGCAAGACTCGGTGCCCTGGAGCAGAGGTGGATGGCCCGTCTGTCCAACTACGAGTTCACAATCAAATACCGGGCAGGACGCTCCAATACTAACGCGGACGCCCTGTCCAGGATGCCCAACCTGCCGGACGAAGGAGAAGATCCGGAGGGACTGGAAGAAGTTGAACTCCCTGCGTTCCACCGTCATGGGACTATCCAGTATTCCCACCGGGTAAGGGGTAAGCAGGCTGCTACGTTGAACCCCTTACCCCACTACAACTGGGCGGAAACGCAAGACAGCGACCCTGCCGTCCGACTGGTGAAGGAGATGCTGACTCGGCCGGAGGCTCGCCTTGAACCAGACGCTCCGGAGGAAGCCAAACAACTATGGGCGGAGAAGAGTCGACTATTCCTTTACAAGGGGAAGTTGTGCCGCAGAATGGTCAACTCCCGGACGCATGAACTACTCTGGCAAGTAGTGGTGCCCCGAAGAGACGCAGCCATGGTGATGGAGGCATACCACGACGGAGCTGGACACTTCGGGTGGAAAAAGCTGGAGTTCCTGCTGCGCGAGCGGTTCCACTGGGTAGGCATGAGGGGAACCATCGAGAAGTGGTGCAGAGACTGTGGCCCGTGCAATCTGAGAAGGAAGGACCGGGCCAGCCAGAAGACTCCCCTGCAGTCCATCGTCACCCGGCAACCGTTGGAACTGGTAGCCTTGGATCATGTAAAACTGACCCCAAGCAGAAGTGGCTACGTCTACGCGTTAACCATCGTGGATCATTACTCCCGGTTCTTGGTTGTCGTCCCCGTCAAGGACTTAACGGCTCAAACAGCAGCTAGGGCCTTCCAGCAGCACTTCTGCCGTCCACACGGGTACCCGGACCAAGTGCTGACGGACCAGGGACCTGCCTTTGAAGCGGAGGTCTTCCAGGAATTCTGCAATCTGTATGGCTGCCGGAAGATAAGGACGACACCCTACCATCCGCAAACTAATGGACTTTGTGAAAAAATGAACCAGGTGGTAATGGATCTTCTAAAAACATTGCCCCTGGAAGAACGCAGTCTGTGGCCTGAGAAGTTGCCCGATCTGGTGGACCTATACAACCACATCCCGGTAGGTTCCACCAACTGTACCCCGGCTTACCTAATGAGGGCGAGACCTGGTAAGTTACCTGTTGACCTGGAAATGGGAGTCCTGACACCTGAGGACACTTCACCAGAAACAGACTGGGACACAGAGAGGCAGCAGCAGTACCGGAGAGTACAGGAGAGCGTGGAGCGAAGTCTCTGTCAGGCTAGGGAAAGACAAGAGAAGACTTACAACCAGTATGCTCCCGCTGTTCCCCTGGTACCCGGAGAGCAGGTCTTGAAGAGGAAAAGACGGCTCCACAAGTTGGATGACCAGTGGGAGAAGGACCCGTACACCGTACTGCCCTCAAGCCACGAGAACCCGAAGGTCTGTACCATCAGTAAAGACGGAGGGGAAACCACAGCCATTGTATCCCGGGACCACCTGAAGAAGTGTCCCGAACAACTGAGGAACCCTGAAGAGGAACAAGAAGACCATCGACCCGTGGGAGAAAGGGAAGATATGGTTAGTACCGTGCTCGGGGACTTCCCTCGGTCTTGGACTCAAGTCAATGGTGCAGTTGTGGTACCCGTACTCACCTTCCTCCAACCATCATCCCAAGAACCTACGGAGCAACGGGTAGAGCTGGAAGAACAGCCGGTCCAGGAGGCAGAAGACTCCACACAAGTAGAACAGGAGAATCAACCCTCTGCTTATAGTGAGCCTGCCGTACCCCTAGTGAGACAAAGAGCCGGTAGACAGCTGCCCAGTTTACCCTTGACAGCTCCTACACCCTGTAGTTCAGGGCCAGACAGTCAGCTCCGTAGGTCCACTAGGGCCACTAGAGGCCAGTTACCCGCACGTTGGAGGATCTAAATGTTTAAGCTATTTTATAATGTTTACCTGTCTATAGTTGCTTGTGTGTAATTTTGTATTTCTAGTTGTTTTTAGGAATCCTTGGTGGATTTACCGGGAATCCTTGTATATAGTTGGAGCGTAACCCAGGATGGACTAAAGACTGTCAAGGACTCGGGGTAGAACAGACCCCTACCTGGTTACGTCTCCCTGTGTTGGTGAAATGGACACCTTGCTTTCTTCAGAGACTGCACCCGGTTGCGGACACGCCGTAACCATCTTTATGTGTTTTCTTATTGTATTATTAATGTTTTGCCTTGTTATGTTTTCTAAATGTGTTTAGTCCCGGAGTACTAAATTTTACTAGGGGGGAATGTGACACCCCAGGGGTCTGGTTGCCACAGTAACGTAATGTTATGTCTGAGAGCAGGTGGGAGGTCCTTTAGTCAGGGATCCTGTGCATGCCACACCTCCTGCCCAGTCTTGGGAGGGGAAGAACTTCCCCTGTATAAACCTGGGGCTGAGGCAGGGTGAGTGAGTAGAAGAAGAGAAGAAGTAGAGACAGCATAGGAAGAAACAGCAGTTACAAGGAGTCAGGGGCTGGCAGCTGCAGAGTTCGCCCTGACTAAGAAGACTTTTTACCGGACCCGGAGTCCGAGGCTGTGGGGACTAATTCCTGCCCAGCAGCAGAATCCGTCAGGCAGGGGATTTCAGGTCCTCTGGCCCAGAAGCCCGAAGGCACGGTCACACGCGTGGGACCAGCACCGCCATCGTGGAGCGGAAGCCATTAGAAGGCCCCGAGTCACCGGCCATACGGGTGAGCACCACACGGTACACTCAGGGACGTGGGCTACTTACATCAGCTCCTAGCAAGGTAGCCAGAAGAGTACAGTCAGTTTGGGAGGCCTACAACTACGCCTGGCCAGGGGAGATCCCATCTGCTCAAGGACTGACCAGGCCCCATCCGCTAGCAAGTACTCCGGGAGGGTCTTTTGTTGTTACCAGTAAAGACCCTGAACTACACCGTACCGTCTCTGAGTGGTTCCTGCTACCCCCATCATCCACGTCGGCTGCCCTGAGGCCATACCCCTCCCGTTGGGGGTTATACTATCACGCTGCACAATCCCACCATCGGCCTCAGCGGTCTGCCCTGCAGCAGCAGCCCCCTGGCTGCACTCAACGGGTGGCGTAGTCATCAACCATTTACTACTAATGGACTGCCGTCTAGTTTGACTCCCTGGGCACGGACCGGGTCACCGCCACGAGACTACAACCCTCCCCAGATCCGGCTCCGGGTAAGCTCCCGCATGCGCAGCGCAGCGCGACACAGGCCCAGGGGCGCGTCACATGCAAGACCAGAATTAATAGGAAAATATTAAATGATTTGTATTTAGACAATAGCAAATTAAAAATTATTATTATTTATTATTATAGCGCCATTTATTCCATGGGGCTTGACATGTGATAGGGATATACATAGCAAAAACATTTACATAATCTTGATAAAAAGAAAAGAGATGCGCTGCAAACCACTCATAAAATACCAAGAGAGTGATTCCTACCTGTCTAAGAGAAAATGGTAGTCCAAATGAAGATATACGCTTGCAGCTTCCAGGGGTCCTTTGAAGAAATCACAACTGCAACTAGAGGTGATAGACACGTGCCGGAGTCAGTAGAACAAGCCGTGAGTGTTGCAGAAAATGGGTTCAAACAGCGTATTAGAGGGGATAGAGGACTGCAGAGACTCTCAGAGATTCAAGCTTTCAGGTACATGCAGCCATTGCACTAGGTGGATACAGGGATGAAGATCATGGGTGAGAAGGACTGCAGACAGCCTGGTAGGTGTGCTGGCTTGCGTATATCTTCATTTGGACTACCATTTTCTCTTACACAGGTAGGAATCACTCTCTTGGTATTTTATGAGTGGTTTGCAGCGCATCTCTTTTCTTTTTATCATTTCATTATTATTTGCACCCGGGCATACGGTGCTTTGAGATTGCGGCTCTTTGCCTATCTGATCGTACTATAGCAGCAGCGCTGCTGCAGTTTTTTACAATTTACATAATCTTAACAAAACGAGTCAGCGACTGGTACAGGAGGAGCGAGGGCCCTGCCCGCCAGGGCTCACAATCTACAAGGGATGGGTGAGGATACAGTAGGTGGGGGTAGAGGAGGTCATGCAGTAATGTGGTGGAGCGGTGGTTACTGCAGGTTGTAGGCTTGTCGGAAGAGGTAGGTCTTCAGGTTTCTTTTGAAGGCTTATATCAATACTAAACTCTTAAAAACAAACGTCCAAATGTAAAACCTTTAACGCATCCACCACTCCCCATGCGCGTTTCACCAACCCCAGATGAAGCCATTTGGTGAAACGCTGATTGTTGAGGTTTCATGCTTGGACTCTTGGATGTCTTATTTGAACCTTTTGAAATAAATAAAGGATACCCTCAATGTCACTCATAGGCCCAGTATAAGAGTGACTGATTGATCTCTTGGCTCAGACTTGCCAAAAAGTATCCTGTGTACGTCAGGAAAGAAAATTGGCATTCACTTGGTCAATGTTTCGGAGTGCTGGTGGAGCGGGATGTGTAACTCCTGAGCTATGTAGAGAGTAATTCAGACACAGCTGACTTAGGTGCGGGAGCGTGTCGTTCCTCCTCTGCATACAGCAACCCTTTTGACAAAGAGGGGTTGAAACGTTATCTATATCTATGTCGCTTTCCTCCCAGCTCCTTTGATGTTTTGTACACTTCTGCCTTTCACCTTCAATTGAATTAAAAATAACTGCATCTTTTGGAACAAGAGTGTGCGGTGAATTTCTCTCTACATACTATGAAAGTTAGACCCCTACTTTGTCTTTTGTCCCCAGCCAAATATAGTGCAATGTCCCCCCCCCAGCCTTTATCTCTTTTCTGATGCTGTGAATTAGATATACACAGTATATTACATACTTACTTGATACACCTATATCTAAATATACTTTTTCATGGATTTCCTCTATATAAAGAGGCAGCAACATTTATAAGCAGTTGCTGAAAGCACCAAAGTATCTAACAAATCAAAGCATTTTCCAAGGATGGTTTGATATCCAAGTAAGTAGCATCCTATTTCTAAAATGATAAGACTGCTTATTGCCATTTTGTTCATTCATTTCTTTTTGCTGTGCATATTAATGCAGACAGCGATATACGTCTGTTCTACTCTTTCAGCAGTCTTCTTTTGCATGGTTAGTAATCACATCTTGAGTTGTGAATCAGTCATTAACAATGATCCAGAGAAGGTGTCATCCTGCTGAGGTCTTTGTGCATTGTTAGGTCTTTGATACATTGCTAGCTGTCATTGGAGATGCGCTGCTAAATCATTTTCCCTATATTCTCTCTTCTGCAGGGTCAAAGCTGCTCTTGGCGCCAAAGTGATTGCTATGAGAGTGGATGACTCTGAACAATGGAAAGTTCAAAGACTGATGGAGAATGGAGAAAAACACACAACTGTCACTCTAAACTGCTTACGGCAAAGTCCCTATACGCAGAGCAGGTATGTTAATTCGAGGGGAAGTCTATTCATTAGCTGATACTGCTTAGATAGTTATTTATCATACATACAGACAGCTTTGGATCAGGAAACACAATGTGAAAACTATTTTTTCTCATTGTATCACTTCAATGCTGTAGTATCATGACTGATGTCTGGATAATGATCTTACCGTACATGACATAGACTAATAAGTGATAGAATAACATTAAAAATGCATATAACATTGATATTGTCTTCTTCGCTGTTAAAAGCAGTCCTCTGCTTTGGGTTGTTTTTGTATTCAGAATATGGCATTTTGTTCTAATCTTTTGCCTTATGTCTTTTTGAAATATCAAATCCCAAGATATTTATTTAGGCCACATTCATATTTTACAGGAGCGTATATAGGAAAAGATTTAAAATAAAACTAGGGCTCATGGTGTTTATATATGAGTGAGATGGAAATACCCCCTGTTTGGTTGTTTCCATATTCCCTGGCACCCTTGGCACCTATAGACAAGTGTTTATATGTCAGTCATGGATGACTTAAATGGAAATAACCCCATTACCTTTGAGCCTTCCATTAGAATTATATAATGGGATAACTCCCAGATGACTATTTCCACTGGAAGACTCCAATATATGCCACTGTATGGGAATATAGAGCCATGTAACGCCCTTAGGCAGCTATGTTACAGAAAGAAAAGTATACTGCACAGTACTGCAGGATACCAGAGTAAAAATAAATTGAAATATAACAGCGTGAGACTATGTGCACACAATGTCTTTTTCAGGCTAATTTCACCCGGAATCCGCCTGAAAAAACACTGCAAAAGCGCCCCATAGAATGCACAGCAATATCAAACAACATTGCTGTCTACATGTTCTGTCTTGTGTCCTTTCTTTTAACTGCTTCTGGATTCAGAAACCTTGTAGCCTTAAAAGAAATGACTTGTCCATACTTCGATTGGCTACCTATTGGAAAGTATAGAGTAAGAGATGCCAGCAGTAGAGCTGCTGCAAGTAGGACCGCCAAACCGCCAGTGATGCCACTCGAAGAATACAACCACCAGCAATTTCCTGCAGCGACTGCTTATGGGAAAACTCTGCGGCTGGGTTGGGTGTGCACTCAACCTGAAAGAGGTCGAAAGGACATTCCTTTGGCCTCTATAGGGTGAATAAGGTATATGGATACACTTTTCCAATGCATATGCTGAGCGAAAAGTAAAAACAAAGGAGAATATTTATCAATACGGTCTAATTTTTAGACCGTATATAGTTATAAAATGCACATTTATCAAATTGGTCATGCTATTTGATAAATGTAGTGCATCTTTAGACTATCTAGACTAAATGTACACTATCAGTTGACTTGCATTGTGCCAGAAATTTGCTCCAAAATTTTGGAACATTGTTGGAAATACAGTGTCACGTTTAGGCCACAAACCTTTCCTCTAGATCACACATGTCAGACTCTGGCCCATGGGCCAAATCTGGCCCGCAGGGTGGTTTTATTTGGCCCACGACTCCAGAACCACCACCCCTATGTGGGGTTATTATTCTGTATGGAGGACTATGTGAAGACCATTATTCTGTATGGAGGACTATGTGGGGCCCATTATTCTGTACGGAGGACTACGCTGGGCCATTATTATGTATGGAGGAATATGTGGTGCCCATAATACTGTATGGGGGACTATGTGGGGCACTGTATACTGTATGGAGGACTATGTGGGGCCCATTATACTGTATACTGGTTGGCCCGCAACTTTGTCCAAGTTTTTAATTTTGGCCCTCTGTGTGTTTGAGTTTGATTTCCCTGCTCTAGATCATGCCTCCCTCCAACGAGGCCAAGTCTAGGACGCATAATAAATACAGTGTAAGTCATCAGATTCCAGTAGAATTCTAGTGTATTTGGCTTAAAAATCTCCCACATAGTCTGGATACAGCCTGAATTGATAAATTCATGTGTTGCCTTTAACTTAGAAAAGAATTTCAAACCTCTTTAGATTAAAGAAAAACAAAATGCTATTCAATGGCATTCAAGGATATCACTTCAGTTCTTTTCCTAACTCATACTGTCTCTAAAAATCTGAAAATAATGGCTTTCATAATAATGAAATGGTTTCTGCTGAGACCTACATGTTTGAGGTATGTGTGAATTCTCTGCTGGTTACCAGTGCAGTGACTACAGTCACATTATCATAGTTATACAAATGTCATATTCTGTTTGAGTCTTTTAGATATAATTAGGGGTCGATTCAACATTGCAGTTGCGCCTTTTATTAGTTATTATTTTTTGCCTGTTTTTCATTTGTGGTTAATTCTTCTTTTAATTTGCACCTTTTTTAAAGTTTATTTTGAATGAGTTTGCATGTTCTTTTATATGTTCATCATTGTCTGAATAGTTTGAGATTTCCAGATGTTTTCATTTGAGTCATCGTTTGCAGCTTTTCGAAAAGTAGTAAGTCACAAATGTATCCTGATCCCCCACCTGAAGATATTTTATGTGTGCTAGATATTTTGGTGCAATTTTGCACCGTGTGACTTTTCACGCTAAAATGTTGCAAAAAGGGTTAAAGACAAAAATAAAGACCAATTTTGCCTTTGATAAAAATTCAAGAACTGCTTGCGCCATTTTGAAGAACCAAAAAATTACAATACCGCAAGACAAATAAGAGAAATTACTCAAAACACTTTTACAAACACCTAAATGTCTGGACCAAAAAATCTAAATGGCCAGGCAAGCAAAGGGAATATTCAAAATCATTCGAAAATGTACAGTACAGTATAATCTATTAGTAGCTCTTTACCTAGGTCACAAGTGTATGTCAGGTCCCGTGTCACGTCCCCTTAGAAAGCAGGATGAAACGTGCATCAGGGTGGAGTGACACGGGACCTGACATGCACCTGTAACCTAGGTAAAGACCAACTATTAGATTGGACTAATGTTCTCATTAGCATAACTATTTCTCCTTACACATTTTCGAATTAACACTGGTGTCATCTAATTTCTTTTGATAATCATTAGCACTTTACTGGGATTATGACACTGCAACCAAGTTCACACATGTATTATGTACAGGTTCTATCACGGGTTTACCACAACAGAGAGGGGCCAGAAGACCGCCGTGTCTGATTTCACGTACTCCTGCACTACTTAGAAGCACTTCACCATCATATTAAACAGTGCCGCTTTCTGATAGCAGTGCACGGGTTAATCTGTTCAGTTAAGAGCTTGTGGAGCTTTCCTGCTTTGATGGTCTCAGTTGTTCAGTGTTGGCCACTCCCTTCTGCTATATGTACTCACCTCTGGCAATCAGGGATTTCCGGTGTTAGTTTCATACTGCCTGGTTCTGGAGTTGGAGGTGTTGGTTGTTTGAGGAGGCGTTTGGAGTGTTGTTCTAAAGACTGTTGCTTGGTGATTTGTCTTTGTGCATATCTTCATCCTCTCCTATTTTGTTTTTCCTTCTTTTACTTCTCGGTGTTCCACTCTGTTGTTTGTGAGTGCATATTTGTATGATTGGTATTTTCATTTATCCCTGTACGTCTTCCCTTGTTAGTATGGTTTGTGTACTCTTATACATTACAACTCCCCATTTGCCTGAGTGGGGGAAGGGACAAATAAGGGGTGATATAGGAGCTCATCAAGGCACGTGGCACCGGCGTCTTCACCATCAGAAGTAATCCGGAGAGCAAAGTTAGCTAGGGCGCCCCTAGCTGTAGGGATAGGGAAGAAGCCCCTGGGATATCCTACAACAATGCTGTGACAGGTCCATTTTATGTGTCCCTCAAGTTGTGAGGCATCTTTGTTCTTAACTTTTGTATATTATATTCTGAATACTTTGAGACAATAATAAATATTGTTGTTTTTTCAAATTAATTTGATTATTCACTTTGCTTGACTGACCATATAGATTTTTTGGTCCAAACATTTAGATGTTTTCATACATTTCAAAGTTAAATCTGATATGGCAGTTGATCATTATTTAGATGGACACATTACATTGATTTAAAAGTATACAAACACATTGGGCCCGATTAATCAAAGCTTTTATGGCAGAATTCTGGTGAAAAAGCTATGAAAATCGTAACATTTTGGCACAATGCGGGGCTATACTTAAATTTTGCAACTTTTGGCATTCTCTCTCGATTTTTGCCCAGCTCCGATAAAGTGGATGAGCAGCTTCATTCCTCATGAAACAAATCTTACTCCAGTGTTTGAGGCGCAAATCACTTGCCATACATGATAGATTCATTAAGAGGCATTCTTAATGAATTAGGTGGGTCTGACTCCAGCTCACCTACTCATCAAGACCGTCACGAAAAATGCTTATCTTTATTAATTGGGGCCATTGTTCCTTAAAGAGTGCAACCCTAGAGTAATTAGAAATATATTCATTATTTGTATATAGACAATAACAATTTAAAAATGTCAGTACAAAACACCTAGAAATGAGAATTCAAGTATAAAACCACCAATGCACTTACGACAACCCACATGCATTTCACCAACCCCAGATGAAGCCATTGGTGAAACGCACATTGGGTCAGGTTTTATACTTGGACTCTTGAATGTATCTGTCTTATGTGTATTTTTTTCAATAGGTAAGAGATCCATTAAATGTTTTGCCTTTAATGCAGAGAAGAATTTCAAAGTTCTTTAGATTAAAGGAAAACAAATTTCTATTTATTGGAATTCAAGGACATTACTTCAGTTCTTTTTCTAACTCATACCATTTCTAAAAATCTGAAAATAATGTATTTCATAATAATGAAATGGTTTTTGTTGAGACCTACATGTCTGAGGCATGTGTGAATTCTCTGCTGGTTACTGATGCAATGACTACAGTGACATTATCATAGTTATACAATAGTTACATTCTGTTTGAGTCTTTTTGATACAAGTACTTAGATTTTGTTCTGTCAAGGGATTATGTAAAACACCTATGCAAACACATTGTTCCATGAAGCTGCTCCATTTTCTGACAGTTTACCTTCTCTAGACCTTAGAATCCCAGTTACAGAGCAATACTTACCATAAATGTGTTATTTTTCTTTCCTTCTGGTTCTGTTACCTCCCCAAAACGCCAAAAGATATATTAGTTTGGCAATTTCGCATTGTATATAATAACACAGTATGCATTTATGGAACTGTAAGTGCAACTGGGTGCAATAACCAATGCATGAATTAATTTATCTAAAGGTAACTATAAACTATGTTTATTATGTATCAGTCTTTTTGGCTATTACGGTACTTCTTTCTCTAGATTATGGTGTCTACTTTTTTAGTTTTTTTTCCAATCTTTCCTTAATGAGTAGAATCTACTGCTCTGGTTGTCTGTAGAATTTTGATGATGAACCTTATATAACACCCTTTATGCCATTAAGTGATTGCTTTGAAATCACATAAGCACTCGGATGTAGGACTTGGCAGTGCTGCAGTAATGGCTAACCTCCCCATTAAAATTACTGCTTCTGTCAGATAAAGAATACAGTGTGCATCTGCCCTGGGAATTTTATATTTAATGTCTAATATCTGTTACAAAAAAAAGTCATCATAAAGTTCATTGTATTGAACATTAGTAGCTTATGTCGTAACGGGGCTCATTTGTGGTTCATAAGATCCCACAGGCAGGCATACAGAGGGGATATCAGCCTGCCCTGAAACTTTTGATGGTGTCTGCTGAGTAACAGGATAATAACCCTTTACTTTTTTGTCAATTAAACCACTGGAAGTTGTGTTACATGTTTTACAGTATATCCATTTTTGCGCAAATAGGCAGTTTTCTTCATCAGAAGCAGCTCTCTTTATGGCCCAGTAATTAGCCCCATCACTCGATCAGATAGAAAATTTGCACTATGTATTGATATCTTCTTCAATGATCATAGCCTATAGGAACCTACATTATGTTATATATTTTTCCTGTGCCATGCTTATGCTATTGAAATCAATTTTGTGTCTTTCTTTTAATACTGGGGAGCAGAAGTGACATAAGAGAGTCTATAGCTCAAGCACAAAATCACTAGGGGCCGCCCCACATTGATGATACCAGCCTTCATATGTGACAGAGGGGTCGGGTACTTCTACTTCTGTACCTCCAAACGTTATGCCCTTGCTGGATGGAGAGTTATAATGCATTGCATTCATATTTGTGATGAACATATGATATATTTTCTCTACAGACATAACCTTTTTCTCAGGGTACATTTCTCTTCGTTATCTCGCCTGAGTGTATAGCAATCACCTTTACAAATGGCCACTTACTAAAAGTTGAAGCTGCCAATCAATCTGATCATTTTCAGTAGTGTCATTTGCTTTGCAGTATGCAGATCATACAAAAAAGCAATGGCAGAGCTACCAATTCAGCAGTCATTGCTGTTACTATGGGGCCCATGGGCTAAAAGGAGCATCAGGATATTGACCAGTGCCTGTAAGAGAAAGGGGTGTGCAGCACAGCACCCTTGTGTTGTGTAGAGGCCATCTCGAGGGGATGCAAAGCACACAATAGTCACACCAATACTAAAGCAGTGTATGAGACAGTAGCCACCAGTAACAGAAACAGTACAATTACATAAAAGCTCAGCCACACCAAGAGTGCACTGAGCATCTAATTAGATAATAGGATTAAAGGGAATCTGTCAGTAGGAACAACCTTCCTAAGCTGTCTACATGGGCATGTAGGTCATAGGAAGCTGAATAAAATAATACCTTGATATCTGCGATCCGATGTCTAATTCCAGCAAAATCCATGTTTTTCTTATATGTAAATGAGCTGTTAAGATCTATGGGCTGAACACTGATCTGCATGAGAATCTGCCTCCAGAGCTTGTTTTAAATAACAGGGACGTTACCAATGTGATATGTAATGGCAGCGCTCTGCTCTCCTGATCTCACTGCAGAGCTGTGTGTTATTATAACTGACCCATCAGCAGGTTCCTCTCAGCTTCAGCTTCCATCTCTCAGGCAGGCAGAGTTGCAATACAGCAGAGCTGTCAGAGCTGCAGCAAATATGTTTGTTATAAGACAAGGTTCAGTTCTACTGTTCTGTGTTAGTTGCATGTCTCACAACTGTAACACTCCATTTTATTAGAAATAATCTCTGGAGGCAGTATCTCGAGCAGATCAGTGTCGGCCTATAACCCGGAACCGCTCATTTACATATAATAAAAACATAGATTTCTCTAGAATAAAACATCAGATTGTAAATGTAAAGTGCGACAGAGAGATAATCGCAATCGAGCTGCTGTCCAGTTGCGCTATGGCACTTTACAGACAGAGGATGTCCTAGTTCTAGTGTGCTGTAGAGTGTGGGGTTCATCACACTCACTTGTGGGCTGCATGTCTCTGTTTTCTTCAGGCTTCAGTCCGCAGGAGACGCCGCAAACAATTCATGGGACACCAGTTTTCTTGCAACATTCAAACTGTTACTAAACAGTCCAAGTTCATTAGGTAAGTAGAGGTGGAATAGGACACAGCAATACACAGTTCCTTCCTCCTTAGCTCCTCTGTTCTGTCACATGCTCATTCTGGACTAACCCCAAGCCAGCTGACTATATCAGCCTCAGGGATTCGCTGTCCTTTCTGGAAGTGCACCTGGACCGGCCATCTGTACCCCAAGTAATTCCACGTCCACCGATCTCGAGATGTCAGAAGACCAGGCCTGCTCCATTGTACCTGGCCCGAGCCGTTATAGGAATAACCGTTATAGATCTCAGCTTGGCCTCACACTGCCTTGCTCGACAACCATATGCTGTTCCTAGTAGCCCACAGCATCTCCACTTGGACCTCACACTAGTCACTTCACAACCTCTGACTGAACTGAACTCTGCCAGGAAATGCTCTCTCCCTTATCTTAACTACGCTCCTCCCAACTGGGAAATTCCCTTAACACATGAACTAAGCCTCTCCCACATTGGTGCTATTCTTAGAACTATTACCTGTCACTTTCACTTTACACTTCCTATCTCTATTGTGCCCACAACTGCACTAACTAAAGTTTTAGCGTATATCTAATATTAATCCTATACATATATATTAACTACTTATCCTTACGCTGTCCCTATCTAGTCATACATACATACATACATCATACATACATACATACAGTACAGACCAAAAGTTTGGACACACCTTCTCATTTAAAGATTTTTCTGTATTTTCATGACTATGAAAATTGTACATTCACACTGAAGGCATCAAAACTATGAATTAACACATGTGGAATTATATACTTACCAAAAAAGTGTGAAACAACTGAAAATATGTTTTATATTCTAGGTTCTTCAAAGTAGCCACCTTTTGCTTTGATGACTGCTTTGCACACTCTTGGCATTCTCTTGCTGAGCTTCAAGAGGTAGTGTTAATTCATAGTTTTGATGCCTTCAGTGTGAATGTACAATTTTCATAGTCATGAAAATACAGAAAAATCTTTAAATGAGAAGGTGTGTCCAAACTTTTGGTCTGTACTGTACATACATCATCATACATACATACATCATAGCCTGTCAATGTCAATAAAATACAAAAATCATTCACAACATTAATAACCATGAAACCTTGTACACATTACAGCAATAGCCTACCTATTTCAGAAGCAAGGGATGAAGGGCATGAATTGCCAATGTACACACCCTTACATTCCTTCCTTCTAAAACATGGTCATCCCCAACCACACGGTACTGATAAAATATTTATGCAAGTACTATTTTAATGCATTTAGTAAACATATACAGTTATAATGCTCTTATACTAGAGTCCTTCTCTGGCCTCATTGGCCCATACATTAATGACTGCCCAAATGTCTTAGGGCACAGTTCTCTTTTAACAGGTATCTGTTTTTGTTCCTCGGGTCCGTCCGACCCTGGTCCTTCCACCGTAGGGACCCCCATTAAGTGTCCAAGTTCCTTTTTCTTAAAACGTGGGTCTGTCTGATCCCGGTCCCCTTGCTCCTGGGACCCAGACACAAAGTGTCCATTTTAAAATATAACAGGCCCGGTGGCCAATTAATCCTGCTCTGGGTATCCAAACACAGGGAGTCCATATTAAACATCACGGCCCAGTGGCCAACTCACCATAGCTTCGACAGTCCAGGAGAAATGACCCACCACGATCCCCGGGTCGTCCAAACAGTTTCCCCCTCCCTCCTTTTTGCAGAATACGGCCCCTTTATACAAGGGAGAGGAGCTCATTCAAAAGTTGGCCTTAAGGCCCAGATTTTTGTAGTTAAGTCTCTGTCTATGGACATAATCAATGCACTGAAATTTCAGATCTTCTTTCCAAAGAGTAAATTGCACAAGATTATGATTGTGGAAACATAATTCTCTAATTAATAAGGGGATCCTTTTATATGTCTAATGGAGGTTAGGAAGCAGTGAACTGATTATTATGGGTGACACCTCTATTTTATTCTGTTCTGCTTTGCATAAATAAACTTCACAAAGATTTTTACAAGTAGAAAGTTGTGAAATATATGCACAGATGCATCACCCCTTCCCAAACACTGACCTAAAAATCATGCAGTCTAATTATATTCTGTAGACTGTCTCATTTACACAGTAAATGCCGGTGATGATAAAGTTGCATTCTGTGCATTTTTTTAAAGAGGTGCAGTCAGCTCCCGTTCATTCTGTTCAGTATGTTCACTAAGCACTTATGATGTTAACAATAGAAATGTTTTTTTTTTTCCTTTTGGCAAGTAATGCGCTGCAGAATATTGTCAAATCGCAACTCACAGCAATCTGTTTTGTATAGATTTTATATACAAAGGGTTTCAAACTCATATTTGTAATGATGTAGGGAATCTTTTACTCCGTCAGCGTTCTGTGACATCCCTTTCTACTGTTGGTTTTACAGTCGGCTGAAATGCAACCCCCAGGAAACAAAATAAAAACTAATAGTTTATGGTGAACAGATGTTAGCACGGTAGCACATATGCAAAGATTCTTAAACATACATTATTGACGAGAAGAATAAGCCAAGGCACACATTATTTTCAGAACATTTTATTTTTAGACAGTATGTGCTAAAGTTATTTCCCTGTAGGAATCAAAGATGGTAATTCATTGTACTAAGCTCACCAATCCACACGTCTGAATTAATTATTAGAAATCTTAGTAAGCAAGAATCAGAAGCAGCGCTCATACAATGGTGCTAAACAGCACTCCAAAGAACAGTTTAATAGAGTGTCCAAATAACAGTTTAAAGTGGTTATTCAGGACTATACAGTTTTTTACTACATGCCTAAGCACTAACAGGCAGGTAGTTGCTAACTGCCTGTTGTGCCCTTCGCCGATCTCTGCCTGTACAAAACAGTCACAGACCACTCCTGCCGACGGTTCAGCGGCCTCCACTGATGTCAAGTCAACAGAGCAGCAGCTTCTCTACTGCTCTGCTCTGTTGACAGGGCGTCACTACTGACGTCATGCTGATTGATAGCCGGCTTCCCGCAGCCTAACTGTGGGGAGCCGGCTGTCAATAAGTATAATGTTGGCAGTCATGTCCCGTCAACAGAGCAACCTGGAAGAAGAGCACCTGCTCTGTTGACGTGGATCAGCAGAATCGCTGGCAGGAGTGCTCGGTGAGCGCTCTGAGCCAGCTACCTGTTAGATTTTAGGCCTATAGTAAAAAAATATGGAAATTCGGGTTTTGTTATCAGATCTGAGCTTTATTCAAAAGTTTGGTTCACCTACAAGAACTGTACCCAAACTTCAACTAGAACCCAAAATTCATTGAAAACAATGGGGACCCGAACTTTTGATCTGGAAAATATTTTCTCTCTCTCTTCTCCCGGACATCCCCCAGAACTCCAATTATTGCAATGAACTCCTGCGAGGAGAGAAGTCCGTGTTTGTTGTTTAGCACCAGACACTAACTGTCCAGTACGATTCCTGAACTTTTAAGTTCGGGTTCACTCATCTCTAGTTCTGGACAACCCTTTTAATAGAGTGCCCAAATAAATGTGGCGTACAAGTGTAGCGGTGTCCAAAGAACACCGCAAGGCAGGATTCAAGTACGACACAGCAGACGAGAAGGCTGAAACAAAACTCCGGCTTTATTATGTACAAAGGAATTATATGCCGGGAGATGAAAATAACAATATTTACAATAATGATATTACCAACATGAACATAGGAAGATATAGCTGGAGCACGTCACAAACTATGCTCCAGCTATGGCAATGAGAGCTAAGAACAAACAGTGCCCAACCAGTTTCACAAACTACTCTGAGCTAATCCCATATCTGGCTTTCCGCTAGTCGGGCTGTAATGCTATAGCGTCTTAGCTACAGAAAATTACACTAAACCCTAACATTTCACATCGATGGGTCACTCACGCGTGTGCAGATCAGGTGCAGATGGCGGCCACCACTTGTTCCTGGTGGGAAAGAGCTGGATGAATTCACTTAAGTCTTTTTCTTGTATACGGGATCTCTTTCTTCCAGCCGGCCGGCAAACCTTGTTTCACTCTCACAGAAATAGCTGACATGCTGTGTTGTGTGTTATCTCAAGTCCTCAATCTCCAGGGAAAACGTTCTTCAAGAAAAGGATACATTTTCAACTCCTTCACACAGTCCTATACAACAAAACTTGCTATAATCTGTAATCTTCTCTTTCCATAGAGTAACAGTGTCTTCTTTATAGTCTCTGGGAAGCTGACAGCGTCTCCCCATTACCTCAGACAAACAGCCACACACAAGTTGTATACTTCCTGGTTCTTCTCTTGCTCTCTCAGCACATACCAACCACAACAGGGGGAGGCGACTAGTCCAAACACAAGACTCAGAGGGGAGCATGATGGCTTAAAGTCACAGTGTATTCAATGTCCAGTAAGGGCTGATCCCCTACACAAGACCCAAATAACACCATCATGTGATTAAAACAATAGTTGCCATAGAATTCTAAAATACCACCAAGTAGGCCTCAAGTAGTAACTTACAACAACGTCCTAATAACAGAATCATACAGTTTTCATATGATATAATATATTGCCCATATAAGAGTGGCATATAGTGCATAAACATAAATCATGATTTTTATTCTCTTCAGGGTTGCCAGTCTCCTTTTTTTCTGATTGCCAGTCCTTAGATGTGGCTGTAAGTCACAGTCTTTAATGGTAACTATCAATTGCAAAAAAGTTTTATGTCTTATAGGGGCTGCTATGTGGTGCTGAATGGTCGGAGTCTGGTTTCTGAGATCCCTACCAATTGGTCTAAACACCACCCTGGAGTTTGCACGTTCTACATGATCTACTCACGGAGCAGTGTAGGGGTTTGTAGTAAGTCTATAGGTATGCACACTCACTCTCAGGGCTATATATGGTCCCTTTCAATTACTATTCTGCCAATATACCACTTGTGCATGCGACTCATGCAACATCTGCGCACTCCAGAGTGGTGGTTTGACTGATCATGGGGGCCCCAGGACCTGGACCACCATTACTTCAGCGGTAGAAATCTGTTTTGCTATTTTAGAGAAATCCATAGTTGAAATTCTATACTAATGAGTTATAAGTGCATTGGACGGGCGCTACACTTACAGCGCTCCTGAATCTCTATTTCCCACGCACTGCCTGCCTCTTGTCTCTGACTGACAGTTCACTGTAACATGAGTGATCTGTCAGTCAGAGACAGGAGCAGGAAGCTGACTGGGAATAAGGAGCCAGGAAGGAGAGCTGTAAGTGCAGCGCCCGCCCACTGCACTTTTAACTCATTAGCATATATTTCATCTATGGATTTTCCCTATAAAGATGAGGATTTAAGCAGCATTAGGCACCTTTACATACATGCCATCAGTTTGAGATATAAAATCCTACTGACAAGTTCACTTTAAGTATATGACAAATAAACTATAATGTAGAAATTGAAACCATTATCATTATGTTGAAGGATCCTCATGTTTTTGGATGGTTAAAACTCTGACACATTATGATTGGTTCTATAAAGTAATTTTACTTATGGAATTGTGACATTACAAAAAGGTTTTCTAGGATAAAAAAAGCATGGTTGTTTTTTTCTATAATGTTCCATGCCATGTGTCTGGTATAACAGCTCAGTTCTATTGAAGTGAATGAGGCTGAGCGGCAATACAATAAAATACTTTTTGGAAGAAAGCAGTATATTTCTCTAATCCTAGGCAACCTTCTTAAACATTTTATAGGTTAGTCCATTGAAGAAATTAAATACAATTTAGAGGCATATTATGTCGTGATCTTCATACATAGTGGTTTACTATTCGCCAGCACACTGAGAAACATATAATATTCATAGTATACTGTGCTGTTCAGTTGTCCTTTGAATTTAGTTGTTAAAAAGTCTCGCTTTATATGGTATTTTTAAAACCATACTGTGTGGGTATGTTTGGACTGAAATAATTTGTTTCACAATTTTGGTTTTGGACACAGCAGTAGCCTGGAAACTATTTTATTGATGTCAAATAAATTCTCAAGATTATCATCATCTAAGATGACTAAAAGATCGTACCAGCTGGGCAATTTCTAAAACTAGTGCAAGTAGAAGTGGAGGTGGTGCCTATCGCAACCAACCAAATTGCAGCTTTTTGCAAACAAAAAAAATGAGTCCGGAAATCTACTTGTTAGGCAGCAGGACTCACCATTTTTATCACCTAGTTGTTATAGCACTCTCTCGCTCTATGTTTGCCATACTATGTCATTGCAACTATACGTTATACTACACCCACCTAATCCATACTTTAATTTTAAAATTAATTATTTGTATATATGACTTTAAGCTTACTTACTGTATTTGTCAGTCTTAACAAGATTTTCAAGCTATTCCAATTTGCATAATTTAATTAATCTGGAATTATTAAAAATGTATCACACAAAGGGAAGAAATGAAGTGCTAATTAACTACAGTAATGCTTTCAAAATATAATTTAACAGATATGTAGAAAACTGTGAAACGTCTGCTAATGGAAGCCCTGTTACTGTTAACGTGTCTGAATTAGTAATTAAGTAAAACATCTACATGGGAAGGTCCTTGATAGTACTTAAAATTCTGTATTATATGTACTTGATAATATGTGGGTAGGTATTTGATAATATTCTCTTCTCAATGGGTCAGATTCATTAAGACTTGCATTTTGTATGCCAGTCTAAATAAAGGGGTGTGCAGGAGTAAGATGCGAATAAATTATTAAGACGTGCACATCTCTTAATTAGGTGCTTCTTATATAGGGTTGAGCGAGTATGTTCTGTCCGAGTATGCTCGGGCCGAGCTCCGAGTATTTATAGCTGCTCGGTGATATGGTTGAATCGCTCCCGTGTGCATGATTTGCAACTGTTTGACAGCTTTATTACATGTGAGGAATGTGTAAGAAATATACATTCCTTACATGTACTAAAACTGTCAAACAGTTGCAAATCATGCACACGGGAGCGATTCAAACATCTTACCGAGCAGCTGTAAATACTCGGAGCTCGACCCGAGCATACTCGCCGAAAGGGTTAATAGAACATACTCGCTCAACACTATTCTTATCACTAGACTGGAGTAACAATTAGTTTGAGGGTGGTGCTAGAAGCTGTGGGGCAGCATTGGTGTCCCTCATTGCTTCTATCTCCGCCCCTGACAGCATCTTTCACAGAAGTTTTGGCGGTGGAGGATATAAAAGCAGAGAGCCGGCACTGCACTCACATCTCCCACAGCCTCCATCTTCCAGTATCTGGATGTCTTCAGAAGTGGCGGCAATAAAGAGTAACTGCAGTTCTACCACCTGTGACGTCCTGTTCTAGGAGGGCCGGTGGACGCTGTGGGGAGGGAGGTCAGCCCCAGTCTCCTGTGATGTCACGTTTGAGACTCTTCTCAAACGAAAGATCACAGGAGGTTCAGTAAAAAAGCACATTTAGAGATTAGCTAGATAGGTAAAGGTGTAGGGTATGGTATAATAAAGCAAATTACAAAAGTAGTTAGGGTGTAAGGGTATATATTTAGAAAATACATTTTAGGTGCTTGACCACCCTTTATTACACCTGAGAATACAGGATGCTGGTATCTCCTTAAAGTAGTTTTCCATAATTACCATTTTTTTTATGGAGTTAGTGAGGCTAAAAATAAAATTACCTATACTCATCCATAGTTGCTCCAGTAAGGTCTTCCTGTTGCTGCTCCCAGTCTCAGTTGACAAGCTGTGTGGTACACTTATTATGTCATTGCTGCAACCTCTTGGGGTAGTGGCAGAGAGACATTGCTGGATCATCAATGGGTGAGTATAGCTAATTGTGTTATTTTTAACCTTCATAAGCTGATAGAATAAAAATGTTATCATGGAAAACCCCTTTCATTACATCTATTGGTCATAATACCTCTAACCGATATTCGCCAACTTTGCTGGATGATGACCAGAAGAGCATTAGTAATAAGGCTTCTGAAGGATCAGAAACTTTCTGCTGTAACCATGTAACCATCTCTGTCCACGCCTTTATGTGACTGGAGACCCAAGAAGCCTTCTGTAATTGCTGATTTCTAGGAGGTTTTTGTAGGGCTCTGGTGCAACTTCTAGGAGTACTGGAAGCCTCCCCTATTTCTCATAGTCTCTTGGGAGTTTCAGGAGAGCTGGCAAGTATTCCTCTTGTTCCTTTAAAGTGTGATACCTGAACTCCGTCCTAAATGGGAATTGCAAATTTTCCATGAACTTATTTTTGGCACCTGTATCCCTTATCCTGATGCTGTATCCTTTATCCTTCATTTAGGTAAATATGGAATGAGAAGAAATACTTAGCAGGGACCATTTGTTCTTTTGCTTCATAAGTGATTATTAAATACAGGAATGCCAGAAATATCTTATGTTAAATTTTGTAAAACCTTTGCGATTGAAATTCATTCTTCACTATTAGCCTGCTTATGCAAGCCCTGCCAATCACAGCTCTCCGCTCTCCTCACTTGCTGTGCCAATAAGCACAGATTTATAATTATCTATAGACACTGTAATAAGAAATGTGGCTCTATTTATAGAGGTTCCCAATCACA
The DNA here is from genome assembly GCF_046119375.1 of Phyllobates terribilis. NCBI lineage: Eukaryota > Metazoa > Chordata > Amphibia > Anura > Dendrobatidae > Phyllobates > Phyllobates terribilis. The sequence continues at coordinate 349,555,730 of NW_027362761.1, read as the reverse complement.
GTGCATTGAGTGATTGCATTTCTAGTGTGATCATGTTCAGCATCTGGTAGGAATTTATCTTCAGCTGCTTCATAAGTAAAACATAAAGATGTAGTTATTCAGAATAATTGCACAGCCACCATTATTGATTTACGACTTGTAGAATAGTCAGTTGGAATTTGGTAGTGTGCCCAATATCATAGGCATAGCAAAGTGCTTGCTTAAAAATCTGTCAAATCTTGACATAAAAGGTAATATTCCAAAGATTTCTTTGCATCAGAATAATAATGATGTATGTTGGTCATCTGAAAGATTTTGTGGAAATTTATGTTTTATAAAGGATACAGCTAAGAGAACAGGTTAGGTTCACACACATTAGGGAACGTGCACACGATCCGTTCTGGCAGTGCTTTGAACGCAGTATACTTTATGCCGCGTCCAAAGCGCTGCACGCAGGTGAATCTGCATGTGTTCATTGAACACATGCGGATTCACTGCATCCTATACATTGCACTGATAGAATTTCTCTTGCAGAGACTAGCGTCTCCGCAAGAGAAATTGACATGCTGTGATCTGTGAAGACGCACCGCATGTCCGGCTCCGCGGAATAATAAAATAATTCTGGAAATCCCATCCACTATGCTCTAACATCTATCCGCTGTGGATTGCACGCTGCGCAAGCGCGCTGCGTCCAATCCGCAGCCATTTCTGACCATGTGCACATACCCTTACTTTTCCTGCATTGCACTTTTCCTGCTCAGGAAAAGTCTGTTCCAAAGCACACACTATGGGCTTTCCCCTAAGAGATCAGGGTTGAACATTCTTAAAACACTCTGCCCAATCATAACTGTGGAGCAAAACTAATCGGCACTAATATCTATGATCAGTAGTGATGAGCGAGCATGCTTGCTGCTGCTCGGTACTCGCCCGAGTATCTCACTGCTCGAGATGCTCAGCGCTCACCGAGTATTTCCGGGGTTGCTCGGTGGGAGCTCGGGTCCCCTCCCTGCATGTTTGGTGCTCTTTACAGAGCCAATGAACATGCAGGGATTGCCTGCCCCTCACTGTAATGCCGCAGCCATGTTGGTTGTGGCATTACAGTGAGTGGCTGGACGCACAGCGTCATCAGGTCTATATCAGACCTGGCGCCGCCATGCTCATCACAGTCACTGTGGAATCAGACAGTGTAGGGAGAGGTGCTGCTGAGCTAGAGCGAGATTTGCTTGTTTCCAGTTAGTGTAGGTGTACCAAACTATATTAGCGACACATATCCATCTCAACAAACAGTCCTTCTGAGGACTAATCCATCTGCAGTGTTATCAGGCAGGCAGGGTCAGGGCCGGCTCCAGGTTTTTGTGGGCCCTGGGTGAAAGAGTCTCAGTGGGCCCCTTTAACACATACCACGATTCATGATGCACAGATACGGCAGAGAAATATATATACACTGTGTTCCAAATTATTATGCAAATAATATTTTCTCAGATTTTCCCAAATTACCTATATGAATTGCAGTCATTGTAATTTTCCAGACAAATAACTATTAGAGTACAATTGAAAGGTTTTTGTACAAACTGCCTATGATAACAGTATATTTTTTAAAAAATAAAAAAACTCAAACTGCACTCAAAATGCATGTTCCAAATTATTATGCACAGCAGAGTTTTCAACCTTTTCATTTTAATAAAGAACAAAAAAATTGTCATTTTTGAAATTATAAGCATTAGCAGGTTATTACAAACTGAAATCAAACAGTTTTCAACTCAAAACTTTATTCTAGGTGATGTTAAATTTGCACATAGGACCACTTGTTAGAAAGGAGCTTCTGAACTCTCTCGTCCATTGAATTTGTCAGGTTTTGGATGGTTTCTGCTTCAATTGTTTTGCATGAGGACAGAATACCATCCCAGAGCTGTTGCTTAGATGTGAACTGCCTCCCGCCATCATAGACACTCCTTTTGATGATGCTCCAGAGGTTCTCAATGGGGTTGAGGTCAGGGGAGCAGGGTGCCACACCATAAGTTTGTCCCCTTTTATGCCCATAGCAGCCAGAGATGCAGATGTGTTATGTGAAGCATGAGACGGGGCATTATCATGCATGAAAATGATCTTGCTGCGGAATGCACGGTTCTTCTTCTTGAACCATGGAAGGAAGTGCTGTTTGAGAAACTCAACATGCATTATGGAGTTCATCTTTACCCTTTCAGGGATCCTAAAAGGGCCGACAATCTCTCTTCCCATGATTCCAGCCCAAAACATTACTCCACCTTCTCCTTGTTAGCGCCGTAGCCGTGTTTGCATGGGGTGTCCATCAACCAGCCATCCTCCACTCCATCCATCTGGACCATCGAGATCATTTCATGCATGATAATGCATTCTCCAAATTTTGGGTGACAGTCATTACTGGTTGGTAAAACTTCTAGACCCACGCTAAAAGGAGAACTTTATATCTCTTATTCCTGAGGCGGACAGATCTACAAAAATGGGGCAGTACCAGAAGGCCCTTGTACTGCCCAAAAGGCCCTTGTTGCGGAACTATTAAAAAAATTCCATCTGAAAACGCTGGCGGCAGAGGTCACAGTTCTTTGGACAACTAAGGACTACAGGCGAGAGAGACACAACTCCAATCCAGCAGAGTCAGGGGAACACTGTCCGAGTTCTGGGAGAATTTTCTCAGCCCCTCCCATCGCACAGGCCCTGAGGCACAGGATACTCTCACAAGGAGTGCAAAATTTAGGAAGATGCTGAGGGAGTACCTTGCCGACCGTACCAACGTCCTCCGTAATTCCTCTGTGCCTTATAATTATTGGGTATCAAAGCTGGATACGTGGAATGAACTGGCTCTCTACGCCTTGGAGGTCCTGTCCTGCCCTGCCGCTAGCATTTTATCAGAGCGGGTTTTTAGTGCCGCTGGTGGAGTTATAACTGATAAGCGCATCCGCTTGCCAACTGAAAATGCTGACAGGCTGACCCTTATAAAAATGAACAAGGGCTGGATTGGGCCAGACTTCTCAACACCACCAAATGATAGCAGCGTAACATAAACTCAAATCCAGGGTCTATTTTTGGGAGGTGTATTCCCATGCACCTTTTCACACCGACACATGGGTATACGCTTCCTGATTTTGGCTATTTGCTCTTGTACTCCTCCATCTCCTCATCCTCATCCTCCACCACCATATCACCAGGGTGACCGTGTTCCGTGATGCAACACCCACATAATTTTTTTAAAGGTTGTTTATGATGCCCGTAAAAAAAAAATTGTTATACAGTATGTTCATGTATACACCCCAGGGCTAAATGTTTGTCAGCCCATACACTTAGTGCATGGTCATTTTAAGTATAGGAGACCCGCTCCTTTCTAATGGGAACATTTTTTCATGAGGCCCTCTAGGTCTCTTCCAAGGGGCATTGGAGTGCCTCCCAATTTTTGGCTGCCCTTGCATTCACTGCATAGGCCAATACTATGGGGGACCTACTTCCTAATAATGGGACCATTTTTTCATGAGACCCTCTACGTCTCTTCCAAGGGGCATTGGAGTGCCTCCATATTTTTGGCAACCCTTGCATTGACTGCATAGGCAAACACAATGGGAAACCCACTTCCTAATAATGGGAATATTGTTTTCAGGAGGCCCTCTGACTTCCACGTCTCTTCCAAGGGGCATTGGAGTAGTTCCAAATTTTTGGCAAGGTAAACAGTATGGAAGACCCACTTCCTAATAATGGGAACATTGTTTTCAGGAGGCCCTCCTCTAAGTCTCTTCAAAGGGGTATTGGGGTGTGTCCAAATTTTCAAAGGGGTATTGGGGTGCATCCAAATTTTGGGCAGCCCTGCCACTCACTGCATATGCAATAACAGTATAGGAGACCCACTCTTTAGTAATGGGACCAACAAAGCATAGCCGGCTGATGGCTCTCTAAGAATAGGGAGGACCGACTGCTGACCCTTTAAGAATAGTAAAGGCCGCCTGCTGGCCCTATAAAAATAGGCTTTGTGACTTTCAGAGTCCCTCCTTCATAAATGAAACAGGATGTCTCTGATCATGTCTCACGCACCACATGGCCAAATAAGGTTGTAAAATGTTAAAATGACGTTTCCCGGTGAATGCATTTGTCACGGTTGAAAGCAATGCAAAAGTGCAAAAACTCATCAAAAATACTACGTGTGAACATAGCCCAAGGTGTGGAGGAGTATTTTTGTATGTGATTATTTATTTTGCCTTATATACAAGTCATTGCCCTGGAAAGGATGTTCCTTAACATATTTCCCAGGAAAATCCATTTTGGTTTCATTTTTGTATGTTTTATTTTGAGTCCGTAAAAGTGGCGTAATTCCTCTGACAACATTGTTGACAGCAGTGACCTGGGAGTCAGAAATGCTTCCAGGGGTTTCCCCATGCTGTTCCCATGCCATTTGACGACTGTTCCCATCGATTTGGGCAATTTTTAGGCCCTCTGCAGACCACCGTGGGGGACCCGCCTGAAAAATGCTCGAGTTTCCCAAAGACTTACATTGGGCTCGTTGCTCGGGTTCAGCACCCGAGTATTCAAATGTGCTCGACATAAGCAACGAGCACCAGAGCATTTTTGTGTTCGCTCATTGCTAATGGTCAGTATAGAGATAACAGAAAGTTGAACAACTGATTCTTTTAGCCTGGAGAATACCGGAGCCTGCAGGGTACGTTACAGACTGGACTCATGATATAAAGTATTATTAATCACTATATTGCTGTAGACAACCACAGATTTTAAAACTAATAACGTATTTGACCTAGGCATCAGTAGTACTGGCATCATACCTTCTTTTACCTAAAACAGCAGGGTTTTAAAATTTACCCCATCTCTGTCCTGAAATACTCTACATACTGGTATCAACTATTTTTATGACCTAGACCAGTGTTCCCCAACTCTGGTCCTCAAGAGCCACCAACAGGTCATGTTTCCAGGATTTCCTTAGTATTGCCCGGCTGATAATTGCAGTACTTGGACAGGTAATAATTCCATCACCTGTGCAATACTAAGGAGATCCTGAAAACATGAGCTGTTGGTGGCTCTTGAGGACCGGAGTTGGGGAACACTGTCCTAGACCACCAAAGACACTGAAACTAACATTTTCTCTTTGCTAGATTTCCAAAGATGCAGAAATTAAGTTTTTATATACCAGAAATGTGTTATCCAACCTTTCTCTGACCTAAATCATCAGGGTTTCAGACATTAACCCCTGCTCAGCTCCGGACCTCTTACTATAAAACTATTAGTTACCAATTATGGCTATTTATTTGGCACTATACCAAAATATTGATAGAAAGGGTTATTTGACACGGTCTTAGAAAAAAAGAACCTATCACCTTCTGGAATATCATGATGTAAAAGGAGACCAAAATGTAATATCTAAAGAAAAACTAAATAATTACTGACAAATTTAGTGATAATAGCTATGACTCTTTAAGAAAGAGAAACTGAGATTGGGGCTCTCTTCTGTCTCACTATCAGACAGTTGTGTGATACTTCCTGCTTGTTAAGATACCAGTGGTAGAAAACTGTAATGTTTATATATGAAGGGGGTAATTTTATTTTCATGCTGAATTTAGCTAGGTAGGAAGAAATGTAAGATGTCTTCCTGTGTATTGTGAAGTAGCAGGAGGACAAGGCTAGAAACAACAACTGTAATCTTGTCTCAGCTTCTCCTTAATGTGCAGTGGCTGTCTGAGTGTGTATAATATGTAGTGAGACACTCAGATGAACCCCTTTTCAGGTAGCTGATTCATTCTTTAGCAGATTTACCCTTCACAAACAGTGATGTCCTAGAATCAGCTGTATCTTCCTCCATTACCAGAGCTGCACTATACACAGGGACCTCTTATTACATGACCGATAAATAACACTACTCAGTTTGAAGTGAAATTTAGGCTCCTCATTGGAGGTGAGGTAAATTGTTTCCTGTTGTGTGTGTTTACTGCTTTATTATTCGTGAATTTGTGAGAAAAAAAAGATGAATACATTTTCCCTTTCTATCCTATGTAATGACAAGTTAACAAAATGGCAAAAGAGGTGAAATGCTGACAGATCTGACCAGAACACTCTATTCTACCAATCAGATACTTTTTAGAATCAGCTCACATATCACAAATGGCACCTCCCAGATTAAAGATTATTACCAGATTTTGTAACCACCCTGGTAAAAGGCAAGTATAACTTACATCCAGAGAAATCATCTGATTTACTAATGACATGTATTTGAGAAAAATCTTATAATTTAATATACTGCCATTTTCATGAAAAACCAAGAGAGAAAGAAAAACCGAAAAAAAGGCCAAATGGTGGTGAAAAAATATCAAACTTTATTAGATCATTTTCATGTTTTTTTTCATAACTGGTCCTCTTTAAGTTTAACATCACATGGGCTAAATAAACAAACATAAGATAAGTCTGTTTATCTATTTGAAATTAATTTAAAAGCGACAACCCCTTTTCTAAAGTTGTATCTGAAATAAGAGCTTGAGCATACAAAAGTTAATATTCAGAAAAATTGCTTTATCACTGCTTTTTTATTATCAGCTGAATTGCAATCAGGAGCAATCAGAATTACTTTTTTCCTTCCTGAAGTTCGCCAACATTGTACAGACTCTTGTGGCTTATCCTCATGCATTCTGAATTCAGTGTTGTTGTTTTTTTCTATTCATCAGAAATTTGCACTGAATATTTCTGAATGCAAGTGAGTGAGATTTATTTAAATAAATAAATAAATAAATAAAGTATTTGCATGTTGCTGTAAAAAATGTAGAGATTTTAGGATTTTAAAATTCTGAAGAGTTTGAACCAATCTTTTAATAATGTTCCATCCCATGTACAGTACAGACCAAAAGTTTGGACACACCTTCTCATTTAAAGATTTTTCTGTATTTTCAAGACTTTGAAAATTGTACATTCACACTGAAGGCATCAAAACTATGAATTAATACATGTGGAATTATATACTTAACAAAAAAGTGTGAAACAACTGAAAATATGTCTTATATTCTAGGTTCTTCAAAGTAGCCACCTTTTGCTTTGATGACTGCTTTGCACACTCTTGGCATTCTCTTGATGAGTATATAATTCCACATGTGTTAATTCATAGTTTTGATGCCTTCAGTGTGAATGTACAATTTTCATAGTCATGAAAATACAGAAAAATCTTTAACTGAGAAGGTGTGTCCAAACTTTTGGTCTGTACTGTATATTTAAAGAATGTCAATTATGATTACAAGTTATGGAAATCTCTGCAGAGTGCCAAAGAGGTTTGAGCTTTCACTTGTTCTGGAAATCATTGGTGGTCCAACATGACATTCTTGGTCTTCTCACATGTACAGTTTCTGTAACACAGCAGATGTTAACGTACTGCACATTGTGCAGTGTATATAATAGTCCCTGCTGAGGACTCTGTCGGTGCCACCCGTCATGCTGTGTTACTCTTGTTTAATCCCTTACTGTACATTCGGCTGCTTACAAGTCTCTCTGCTCAAATGTTTTCCATTTAAATCTTGTTGCTTCACTGACTCTTAAGTCTTTGCATTTCATCCTTTTGCATTTGCTTCTGCTGTTTTGAAGCCAACTAAATTAAAACCCTTGTTAGCATCTAACATTTGTGGTTACTCATTTTACCTAAAAATATAACATCCAAAAGACAATGGTTACTGACCTTGAAGGTGACATCTAATACAGCTTTTATTTTACAGTAAAATATGTCATAGTCAACTCCCTGGTGGCTTATAATAAAGATTTGCTTGGTGACTTCTAATACAGTTTTTTAACTGCAAATAGATTTAGGGTCGCTGAATGTAATAGTGCTGTTGCAATGCCTGTCTTACAGCCTCTGTGCCTCCTCCATATAAAGAATATGGACAGCGATAAACAGCATTGGTATTTTACTGATAGCTTCAGGAGTCACTAATGTGGAATTTTGGAGATACTCTATACTGTGCAAAAGATTTAGGCAAGTGTGGAAAAAATGCAGCAAAGTAAGAATGCTTTAAAATATAGAAGTATTTAATCAGTTTAATAAATAAAGTGAACAAACAAAAATTAATTTGAAATTGAATCACTATTTGGTGTGCCCAACTTTTGCCTTCTAAACAGCATCAATTCTTCTGGGTACATTTGCACACAGTTCTCAAAAGAACTTGGCAGAGAGGTTGTTCCAACCAACTTGGAGAACTAACCACATATCTTCTGTGGACGTAGGCTTGTGCAAATCCTCCTGTCTTTCTATGAAATCCCAGACAGACTTGATGATGCTGATTTCAGGGCTCTGTCGGGGCTTTTCCATCTTCTTCTTTACTCTGAAGATACTCCCTAATAACATTAGCTGTATGTTTGTAGCTGTTGTTCTGCTGCAGCATGAATTTGGAGCCAATCAGATGATATTACATGATGAATAAGTATCTTTCTGTATTTTTCAACAGTGAAGACACCATTAATCTTGACCAAATCTCCAACTCCATTGTCTGAAATGCAGCCCCAAACTTCCAAAAAATCTCCACCATGTTTCACTGTTGTCTGCAGACAATTATTGTATCACTTTCCAACACATTTGATTTCGATTTCTCTTTTGTTCATTCACTTTCATTTTGCTAATTGATAAAAATAAACTGTTAACATTTCTATTGCTTCCAAAACAGAATCAGTTCCTATAGGTACACTGGCGCAAAAGTCAGGGATCTTTTAGGATTATAGTCAGGTGTTTAAGTAACCAATTATACCAAACGGGTGATAATGATCATCATTTTCAGGTTAAAATACTGTCATTAACCGAAACAGAAACTGCTATAAAAGGTGAGGTTGTGGAAGACAGTTTCATGTGACAGATGATACACTAGGGCAAGACTGGGCACAACAACAAAACACAAGGTAGTTATAGTCAGCAGTGTCTCTCCCAGGCAAAGATTTCAAAGCAGACTTAAGTTTCAAGGTGTGCTGTTCAAATCCCTTAAAAAAGCACAAAGAAATGGGTAACATTGAGGATTATAGGTGAAGTGGTTGGCCACAGAAAGTTAGTGAGCAAATGAGAGACATACCTTACATATTTCCTTTCAAAATTATGTTCAGCAGTGCCATCAGCCTAGAACTGGAAGCAACCAGTGGGACCCAGCTACACCCATCTACTGTTTGGAGAAGGCTTGCCTTGAATGGTCTTCATTGCAGCCAAAAAGCATACTTTTAACATGGGAATGAGGCCAAGCAACTTATCTATGCATGAAAACATAGGAACTGGGGTGCAGAAAACTGGCAGCAAGTACTCTGGACTGTTGAGTCAAATCTAAAAAGGTTTGGCTATATCTGAAGGCAGTTTATTTGCTGAATGGCTGTAGAGCAGTACAATAATGAGTGCATGCAGGCAATAATGAAGAATAGTGGTGTTCCATTGCAAGCTACAAACCTGAGTAATGTGACATAGACTGGTAGCTAGGAATTTTGTGTGTTACAACTTTATTGAAAATACTGACACACTGAAAGCATTCCTAGCAAGCAAACTGGTAGTCAAGATTCACTTTTTCTGCCCAAACTTGACTGGCACTGTGTTAAAAGCAAGGAAGTTTATCCTCATAGCACCAGACTGTGTCGTTCTCTAAATTCTGACTTCTGAGTATCACAGTGCAAGTACGTTTGTTAGATTGACTGGGTGGGGTGGATCTTCCAAAGCCTGGGTGGGCACACGGGACATGGACAGCCATGGGACAGGAGACCGCAGGCAGGTAAGCAGAGTGCAGGAGACTGCAGGCAGGCAGAGGACATCAGGAAACCACAGGCGGACGGAGTGCAGGAAACTGCAGGCAGGTGGAATGCAGGAAACCGCAGGCAGGCGGAGGACATCAGGAAATCATAGGCAGGCAGTTGGAGTACAGGAAACTGTAGGCAGGCATAGGATGTCAGGAAACTGCAGGCAAGCAGGTGGAGTTCAGGAAACTGCAGTTAGGTGGAGGATATCAGGAAACCGCAGGTATTCAGGTGGAGTGTAGGGGAAGCTGAGTTGCCAGCCATGATCCAGCAACACAGAAGTCTTAATGCAATACCAAGACACAAGCGTGTGTCTCAGTGAGCGTTATATAGACTTGGGCTGATGCTCACATGAGATCACGCCATATGCAAAGACCGACGTGGAGCACCGCAGAGTCCAGCAGCCTGGGGAGAGGGAAGCAAGGCATGAATCAGGGACAGGTGCGTAACAACGGTTCATGATTTTGGGCCAACTACTGGACTGACTAGTTCTGGAAATCACTGTCAATAATTATGCATAAAGAAAAAGTGTGAAAAGTCTCCAATAAAAATTAATTCTCACTTTATTTGTGCAAAATATTAAAATATATAAAGGTCCATTATAGCGAAGATACAATCTCGACGCGTTTCTGGCTTACGCCCTTAGTCACTAGAGCTCCTCCCAACAGCTAGGGACCCGGGACTGTGCTCTCCCTTAGGAGCAATCTCGCCCTACCCCCACTGCGGGTATGTGTTGGATGCAGGTGTTAGGGTCCCAAGCTGTACTCCTTCCTTACCTGAGAGTAAGATACCACACCTCTGGGAGAGATGCAGTACCTCTGTGGCGACCGAACCCTCAGGGGCACCACATATACCCATGTGTGGGTATGAAGCGGTGCATGGGAATACACCTCCCAAAAAAAAGCAGAGGATTTGAGTTTCTGTTATGCTGATATCATTCGGTAGTGTTGAGAAGTCTGGCCCAATCCAGCCCTTGTTCTTTTTTATAAGAGTCGGCCTGTCAGCATTTTCAGTTGACAGGCGGATGCGCTTATCAGTTATAATTCTACCAGCGGCACTAAAAACCCGCTCTGATAAAACTCTGGCGGCAGGGCAGGCCAGGACCTCCAAGGCATAGAGAGCCAGTTCATTACACGTATCCAGCTTGGATACCCAATAATTATAAGGCACAGAGGAATTACGGAGGTTGTTGGTACAGTCGGCAAGGTACTCCCTCAGCATCTTCCCAAACTTTGTACTCCTTGTGAGAGTACCCCGCACCTCAGGGCTTGTGCGATGGGAGGGGCTGAGAAAATTCTCCCAGAACTTTGACAGTGTTCCCCTGCCTCTGCTGGATTGAAGTTGTGTCTCTCTCGCCTGTACTCCTTGGTTGTCCAACGAACTGTGACCTCTGCCACCAGCGTTTTCAGATGGGAATTTTTTTAATAGTTCCGCAACAAGGGCCTTCTGGTACTGCCCCATTTTTGTAGACCTGTCCGCCTCAGGAGTAAGAAATATAAAGTTCTCCTTGTAGTCTGGGTCTAGAAGTGTCACCAACCAGTAATGACTGTCACCCAAAATTTTGGGAACGTGAGGGTCATGGGAAAGGCAGCGTAACATAAACTCAGTCATGCATGCCAGACTGCTAACATGCAAGACTTTCGTGTCATCACCAAGAGGATGACTGACCATGCTCTCCTCCTCCTCTCTGTCCTCTGGCCATCCACGCTGAATAGACGGTATGACAGTTGTGCACGTAGTACCGTCTATAGCGCATGAAACTAGCTCCTGTTCTTTCTCCTCCTCCTCCTCTTCCTAATTGTCACCCAATCCACGTTGGGATGAGATGAGCCTGAGCTGTGTGTAATCACCCTGTATGGTTCCTTGCTCCATCTCATCGTGCTCCGCCTGCAATGCATCCTCTTTGAATGTGAGCAGAGAGCATATCAGAAGACAGAGAAGCGGGATGGTGATGCTAATTATGGCGTCATCGCCGCTCACCATCTTGGTGGAGTCCTCAAAGTTTTGGAGGATGGTAGATATGTCTGACATCCATGTCCACTCCTGAGGTCTTATGTGTGGAGTCTGAACTGAATACCGACGGCCTGTTGATGCTGGTACTCAACAACTGCCCTCTTCTGCTCAAACATCCTTCCCAACATCTGCAGTGTAGCGTTCCAACACGTGGGGACATCACACACCAGTCTGTGAGCCGGAAGCTGCAAACGGTGCTGAAAAACGGCAAGGGTGGCGGAAGCTGTAGGTGACTTTCTAAAATGGGCACACAGGCGGCGTACTTTAACAAGCAGATCCGGCAGCTCCGAGTAGGATTTGAGAAACCGCTGAACCATGAGGTTAAGCACATGGGCCAGGCATGGTACGTGTGTGAGCTTGCCTCGCCTCAGAGCCGCCACCAGGTTCCAGCCATTGTCACACACAACCATGCCTGGCTGTAGGCTCAGCGATGTGAGCCACAGATCTGCCTGCTCTTTCAGAGCTGTTCACTACTCTTTAGCATTGTGCGGTTTGTCACCTAAGCATATTAGCTTCAGCACAGCCTGTTGCTGCTTGGCCGAGGCAGTGCTGCAGTGCTTCCAGCTTGTGACTGATGTGGTCATTTCAGAGATGGAGGCTGAAGAGGAGGAGAAGGCTGAGGAGGATGAGGTGCAGGAGCTGTAGACTGTGTGGGCAACCTTGATTGACCTAGGGCCCGCAATCCTTGGCGTCGGGAGGACGTGTTCCATCCCAAGGTCCGACTGGGTCCTGGCTTCCACTATGTTAACCCAGTGAGAATTTAGTAGTGTGGCCTGTGTTGCGTTGGCTGCGTATTTGCACTTGCGTTGAAAGGACTGGGGTATGGACAACTGAACGCTGCGCTGGGACAAGGACGTGGACATGTTTCCAGATGCTTCTACTTGAGAGTGTGCAACGACAGGTGCAAGGCAGGAGGCATCTTCGCATGCATCATTGACAGAGGATTGGCTTGCATGCACAAGAGTGGAAGAAGCAATGGTGCCTCCCGCAGACACTGTTCCTGGACCCTGGGGTTCGGTCCACAAAGTGGGGTGCTTTGCTGCCATGTGCCTGATCATGCTGGTGGTGGTCAGGCTGCTAGTTTTGCCACCCCTGGTGATGCTGGCATGGCAGGTGGTGCAAATGGCCTTTTTGGGGTTATCGTCAGAGTCTTTAAAAAACAACCAGACTCGGGAAGACCTAACAGTTGTACTGGTAACTTCCTTCGTGCTAGTGTTACTGGGAACGGTTGCCTGCCTTCTGTCTGCGGCTACCACACTGCTTCTTCCTGCCTGTTGGGGTGCTCTGCCTCCCTCCCCCTGTGTGGTGCTGTCCTCGCTCTGCATGTCCTCCTGCCAGGTTGGGTCACTTACTATATCATCCACCATCTCGTTTTCCACTTCCGCACCCTAGTCCTCCTCCTGACTTTCTGGCCATTGTGTCTCATCATCGTCCACCTCTTGTGACACTTTCCCACCGTCACCTTCGTGTGACCGTGGCTGCTCAAATATTTGGGCATCGCTACATGCGATCTCCTCTTGCCCCGCTGCCAATGGACCGGGCGAGAGGCCCAAATCTATAAATGGAAAAGTGAACAGCTCTTCAGAGTGTCCAAGTGTCAGATCAGTTGTCTCCAGGCACTCGGCATGGTGGGAGGAAGGAGGATCAGGGTGAGGAATATGCAGTCCAGACTTACGGCTACTGAGACTTGACTGTGTGGAAGACAGGGTGGTTGTGGTGGTGGCAAAGTGACTGGAAGCATTATGCGCTATCCAACCAACAACCTTTTGACACTGCTCTGTGTTCAATAGTGGTGTGCTGCGGTCCCCTAGTAATTGGGACAGGAAGGTCGGGCGAGAAGATGTGGGTGTTTTTTTTGGCACAATTTCAGCTTGCCCACGGCCTCGGCCTCTGCATGCACCATCACCATCACGTCCAGTTCCCCATCCCTTGCTACGCGCCTTGCCCATTTTAAATGAAGAACAATATCTTCCACGCTCACTACAAATGGCTGAATTTGGAGCGAAGTTATATGTAATCCATGTGATGGAGAAACCACAGTTTTAAATACCTGGCCTGTAGGTAACTATTTTGAACAGCAAACCGGTGTCAAAAACTTTGCTGACGCACTGAAAAAAATTTGAATGGAGGCCAAAAATGGCAGTATTTTCAGTGCAATTATATGTGATCCATGTGACGGACAAACCACAGTTTTAAATAGCTGTATTTTTAGCACTGTAATATGGAAAGGACCTGGCTGTATTCTGCAGTGCCAACAAGCAAATGGCGCAGAAAAACAGTGTTCTCTGGATTGCTTTTTAAGCAAATAATGAGGATTAAGATCCAAAAAAATGTATTTCTGGCCCCTGAGACCTGGGCCTTTGAGGATTAGTCCTCAGAAGGACTGTTTGATGAGATTGATATGTGTAATGTACTTGTTTTCTCTCTACACTACCTAATACACAACCAAATCTCTCCCTAGTTCATCAGCAGCTCTCCCTACACTGCCTTATTGCGGAGTAGACTGACGAGCACAGCGGCGCCAGGTCTGATATAGACCTGATGACGCTGTGCGGCCAGCCAGTCACTGTAATGCCACAACCAACATGGCTGCGGCATTACAGTGAGTGGCAGGCAATCCCTGCATGTTGATTGGCGCTCTAAAGAGCGCCAAACATACATGGAGGGTACCCGAGCATCCGCCCAAGCATCTCGCAAGTACTCGGTGAGCTCTGAGTATCTCGAGTACTGAGATGCTTGGGTGAGTACCGAGTACTTGCGAGTATGCTCGCTCATCACTAATGGTGAGGCATATATTGTGTTTTTTAATAAAGAATTGTCAATAATTATACTGTGAAAAATTTAACATCTGAAATAAAAGTTTGACTGTGGTACCAATAAGTTTTTCTAATAATACATTTAGATTGGGAACCTATAACATCTGTCAGAGGCCAAAGGCTCAAAAAGGCTACCTTGGACAGACTTGGTGCTATAGACACTGCGTCTGGCAGATTCCAGAGGAACCCTGACCTTCGCCCTTTCACCCCTGTACAGGGATCTGATGGTAGATCAGGGTCCACTGGATTACTGCTGGCAGGACGAGCAAATCAGAGGTGAGAAAAGTCAAGATTGCAGGGTCAGAAGCAGAAGGGCAGTCAAGTCACAAAATTAGAAGACAAAGAATGGTAAGGAAACAGGCATTCAGCAAGCAAGCAGGAGCCGATCACACAAGAGAAGTGAACCTTTAACTGGCAGTGATAGTCAGAGGTTCAGAAGTTTACATAGATCACAGCCCTGCCAAAGGCACACAGAAAGGAGCCAGTATTTAACCCCATGGCTCCCTCACTGAGCAGCACCAACAGACCCTAAAATTAGACAGGACAGTCTAGCTGCACTGTGTCACCCGCAGCAAAGGCACTTTGCCTCTCAGTGACCAACACGGACACAATGGCTTGAATGTTACAGAATATCTATAACCTTTGCATATTCATGACATGGTGATTTATGAAATTTTCAATGACCATGTTTTTTTTACTGTCCTTGGACGTATTAGCTAAATATTTTTTAAAGCAGGGCGTTAAAGAGAATGCAGTGTTTCTGAGAATACAAAATTAAAACCTTTGTGACAAAAATGCTCAATACAACTCTCTGTAACAGTTCATCTGCAATAATAGATTTTCTTTATTCACAAAGAGAGAGCAAATTGACGATGAGGAAGCCTGTTACTATGAAAAAAAATCAGTGTAGATTATTACATGCATGAGTTCTGGAGTAAAAATTCAATTCATTGGTACATTAAGCCAAACATTAATGGCAAAGTTATAGTCAACTGGCATAAAAAAAGGGGGGAAATAAAAAAAATGTTGTGCCTTATCAGACAAAGGAATGAAAATAGTAGTTTTAGGTTCACCCTAAAACGCAATGATAGGTAATTGTTAGGAGATCCCTTTGTAATTCATAAGGGGGGTGGGGGGAGAATGTTTTAAACTGGCATTATCTCAGTCTTTAATTTGTGCTAGAGTAAGATGCACCAGATTTATAAAAGAAACATAAACCACGTAAAGTGTAACTGTCGTTTCAGAAAAACTTGCAGCAGAACGTGCGTCCCTGCCTCTAGCTCCTCTTCTCCTCCATCGCCTCTCCATAGACCTTCATGATCACCAGCTGCCATCCCCTATCTCAATAATGGGAAAATCTGTAAATACTAGACAGATTTTGCTTGCGCATTGAGAATTTTAAGAATGAAAGATCAGTCCAGTAGGAGAAAGATGCCTATTTCTCTCATAAGATACATAACAAAGTTGCTTATTTTCTATTAATTTATTAAAAATAAAATGTGATAATTTGTCTATAAGCAGGCATTGATTTTCAAAACATTTGGCGCTCATTTCTTTTGTGCAAAAAGGTCATACATTTTATTTCACATTTGGCAGACCAAAAAAACGGCATAAAATCAATAAAAAAAAATCTCCTATATTTCCAAAGGCCTTGCCTATAATGCAGCTATATCTACAGTTTAGTCTATAATTATAGTGAAAAGCTGCATTCACAATTCCTCAAGCTTCAGAGCTGAAAACCCTGTCCAGTACAGTCTCTACATTTTGCTTTGTATGGCTATATGATACAGGGCAAAGAAACTCAACCACTTCATTACAGGAGCTCAACTACAATGTTACAGATGTATTTGTTGAGAAGTTTTCTATTTCTAATATTAAACAGAATAATTGTAAATGCATTTTAAGACTGTAACTCAGGACCATTGCAATATAAGTAATGTAATATGTATATCTAAATGATAAAGTCAAATCAAGGGTGCATATTTTCTGAATGGGAGGTAAGCCGCTGCCAAATGCCTCTGGTGATGCCTTATTTTCCCTGAGAATAAAAGGATTGGACATGTTGAAATCTGACAGCCCGATCCTTCTTTCCCCAAAAAATTCATAATGGGAGGAAAGTCAAGTCCTTGTCCCATCACATCTATTTATATAAAAAAAAAATATTTGAAGCATTGAGAGGTTTACTTCACAGTTTGGACATACTGATTTGTGCTACCTTATTACAAGAGTTACCTAAGTTAAAAAGAATCTGTCACCAGGTTTTTGCGACCCCATCTGAGAGCAACATAAGGTAGACGTAGAGACGCTGATTCCAGTGTCACTTACTGGGCTGCTTGCTGTCATTTTGATAAGATTACTCTTTTACCTGCTGCAATTCTGGCAGTGCTCTGAATGCTGACCTGTGTATAACTCCGCCCACACCACTGATTGACAGCTTTCTGACCATGTACAGTATACATAGAAAGCTGCCAATCAGCAGTGTGGAAAGGGCTATACAGAGCTCATGAATATGCCTGACTACCTGGCAGCAGGTTTACTAGTCATTTAATGATAATCTGCTGCTTATAAAACAGTGATTTGATCAAAACTACAGCAAGCAACCCAGAAAGTGACACATAACTGAAATCAGGGTCTTTGACTCTACATTATGCCAGTCTCAGATTAGGTGGCAAAACCTCGAGACAGATTCCCTTTAAACATTATGTATGCATGTATGTATGTATGTGTGTACATGTATAACATATATATGTATATGTATATATATACATATATATACAGTACAGACCAAAAGTTTGGACACACCTTCTCATTTAAAGATTTTTCTGTATTTTCATGACTATGAAAATTGTACTTTCTCACCGAAGGCATCAGAACTATGAATTAACACATGTGGAATTATATACTTAACAAAAAAGTGTGAAACAACTGAAAATATGTCTTATATTGTAGGTTCTTCAAAGTAGCCACCTTTTGCTTTGATGACTGCTTTGCACACTCTTGGCATTCTCTTGATGAGCTTCAAGAGGTAGTCACCGGAAATGGTCTTCCAACAATCTCGAAGGAGTTCCCAGAGATGCTTAGCACTTGTTGGCCCTTTGCGGTCCAGCTCACCCCAAATCATCTCGATTGGGTTCAGGTCTGGTGACTGTGGAGGCCAGGTCATCTGGTTTAGCACCCATCACTCTCTTTCTTGGTCAAATAGCCCTTACACAGCCTGGAGGTGTGTTTGGGGTCATTGTCCTGTTGAAAAATAAATGATTGTACAACTAAACGCAAACCGGATGGAATAGCATGCCACTGCAAGATGCTGTGGTAGCCATGCTGGTTCAGTATGCCTTCAATTTTGATTAAATCCCCAGTCATCAGCAAAGCACCCCCACACCATCACACCTCCTCCTCCATGCTTCACGGTGGAAACCAGGCATGTAGAGTCCATCCGTTCACCTTTTCTGCGTTGCACAAAGACACGGTGGTTGGAACCAAAGATCTCAAATTTGGACTCACCAGACCAAAGCACAGA
The DNA here is from genome assembly GCF_046119375.1 of Phyllobates terribilis. Taxonomy (NCBI): domain Eukaryota; kingdom Metazoa; phylum Chordata; class Amphibia; order Anura; family Dendrobatidae; genus Phyllobates; species Phyllobates terribilis. The sequence goes on along the minus strand of NW_027362761.1, from coordinate 349,537,646 downwards.
TTTCCACTGGTCTAATGTCCATTCCTAATGTTCTTTAGCCCAAACAAGTCTCTTTTGCTTGTTGCCTGTCCTTAGCAGTGGTTTCCTAGCAGCTATTTTACCATGAAGGCCTGCTGCACAAAGTCTCCTCTTAACAGTTGTTGTAGAGATGTGTCTGCTGCTAGAACTCTGTGTGGCATTGACCTGATCTCTAATCTGAGCTGCTGTTAACCTGCGATTTCTGAGGCTGGTGACTCGGATAAACTTATCCTCAAAGGCAGAGGTGACTCTTGGTCTTCCTTTCCTGGGGCGGTCCTCATGTGAGCCAGTTTCTTTGTAGCGCTTGATGGTTTTTGCAACTGCACTTGGGGACACTTTCAAAGTTTGCCCAATTTTTCGCACTGACGGACCTTCATTTCTTAAAGTAATGATGGCCACTCGTTTTTCTTTACTTAGCTGCTTTTTTCTTGCCATAATACAAATTCTAACAGTCTATTCAGTAGGACTATCAGCTGTGTATCCACCAGACTTCTGCACAACACAACTGATGGTCCCAACCCCATTTATAAGGCAAGAAATCCCACTTATTAAACCTGACAGGGCACACCTGTGAAGTGAAAACCATTTCCGGTGACTACCTCTTTAAGCGCATCAAGAGAATGCCAAGAGTGTGCAAAGCAGTCATCAAAGCAAACGGTGGCTACTTTGAAGAACCTAGAATATAAGACATATTTTCAGTTGTTTCACACTTTTTTGTTAAGTATATAATTCCACATGTGTTAATTCATAGTTTTGATGCCTTCAGTGTGAATGTAAAATTTTCATAGTCATGAAAATACAGAAAAATCTTTAAATGAGAAGGTGTGTCCAAACTTTTGGTCTGTACTGTATATATGTATATACACTGTGTTCCAAATTATTATGCAAATAATATTTTCTCAGAATTTCCCAAATTACCTATATGAATTGCAGTCATTGTAATTTTCCAGTCAAATAACTATTAGAGTACAATTGAAAGGTTTTTGTTCAAACTGCCTATGATAACAGTATATTTTTTAAAAAATAAAAAACTCAAACTGCACTCAAAATGCATGTTCCAAATTATTATGCACAGCAGAGTTTTCAACCTTTTCATTTTAATAAAGAACAAAAAAATTGTCATTTTTGAAATTATAAGCATTAGCAGGTTATTACAAACTGAAATCAAACAGTTTTCAACTCAAAACTTTATTCTAGGTGATGGTACATTTGCACATAGGACCGCTTGTTTGAAAGGAGCTTCTGAACTCTCTCGTCCATTGAATTTGTCAGGTTTTGGATGTTTCTTGCTTCAATTGTTTTGCATGAGGACAGAATACCATCCCAGAGCTGTTGCTTAGATGTGAACTGCCTCCCGCCATCATAGACACTCCTTTTGATGATGCTCCAGAGGTTCTCAATGGGGTTGAGGTCAGGGGAGCATGGGTGCCACACCATAGGTTTGTCCCCTTTTATGCCCATAGCAGCCAGAGATGCAGATGTGTTATGTGCAGCATGAGACGGGGCATTATCATGCATGAAAATGATCTGGCTGCGGAATGCACGGTTCTTCTTCTTGAACCATGGAAGGAAGTGCTGTTTGAGAAACTCAACATACATTATGGAGTTCGTCTTTACACCTTCAAGGATCCTAAAAGGGCCGACAATCTCTCTCACCATGATTCCAGCCCAAAACATTGCTCCACCTCCTCCTTGTTAGCGCCGTAGCCGTGTTTGCATGGGGTGTCCATCAACCAGCCATCCTCCACTCCATCCATCTGGACCATCAAGATCATTTTATGCATGATAATGCCCCGTCTCATGCTGCACATAACACATCTGCATCTCTGGCTGCTATGGGCATAAAAGGGGACAAACTTATGGTGTGGCACCCTTGCTCCCTTGACCTCAACCCCATTGAGAACCTCTGGAGCATCATCAAAAGGAGTGTCTATGATGGCGGGAGGCTGTTCACATCAAAGCAACAGCTCTGTGAGGGTATTCTGTCCTCATGCAAAACAATTGAAGCAGAAAACATCCAAGACCTGACAAATTCAATGGACGAGAGAGTTCAGAAGCTCCTTCCGAACAAGCGGTCCTATGTGCAAATGTAACATCACCTAGAATAAAGTTTTGAGTTGAAAACTGTTTGATTTCAGTTTGTAATAACCTGCTAATGCTTATAATTTCAAAAATGACGATTTTTTTTGTTCTTTATTAAAATGAAAAGGTTGAAAACTCTGCTGTGCATAATAATTTGGAACATGCATTTTGAGTGCAGTTTGAGTTTTTTATTTTTTAAAAAATATACTGAGAAAATATTATTTGCATAATAATTTGGAACACAGTGTATACAGTATATCTATATATATATATATATATATATATATATATATATATATATACATATATGAACTTGATTCTATTAGAATTTTATTTTCTTTATGAAGAATATGTTGCATTATTTATAATATTTCATTTTCAACCCTATATTTGTTTTTTTTACATATCTATTGATTCTGTATATCATTTTTTAGTGTATATGCGTGGCGCCCCTGCGGGTTCAGTCACTACAGAGGTACTGCATCTCACCCAGTGGTGTAGTGCCCCACTCTCAGGTAAGGAGGGAGTACTGCCTGGGACCCACCCACCTGCATCCAATACTACACCATTCCAGACCAACTGGAGGGGCAGGATGCACTGGCTTATGCTGAGACCTGTCCCTGGTTAGAAGTGGGGGGAACCTAGAGAGGGGGAACCATGTAGTGGGTGTGGGTGGAGGAAGTAGGTCAGTGGAGCACCTACAGTAGGAGTATAAGAAAGCAGGGAACCATCTAGAAGCAGCCAGTCCTGCTCAGGAGAGCAGTGGAGGAGGTCCAGGCTCCTGGCTCCAGTGCTTGGAGCAGGAGTTGAGAGGAAAGAGAGAGGAGTGGGGCCTAGTCTGAGAGGCCCAGGAGAGACAGGACGGGAGCAGAGGGAAAGCTCCAGAGACAGAGGGGATCCCAGGGGCACGGTGAGTGCAGGAAGCCACCCGTGCGCCTGAATCTACACGGACGTGGAGGGATCAGGCCGCAGAGGGGACCGGCTCCTAAACTAGTGGAGAACTACAAGGCTCAGCTAGAAACCGGAGGCTGCTGTACTTGCAAGGTGCAGCTGCCAACCACCACAATTACATTGCCGAAAACATGGCCACAGATGGTGCAGGGGACTGCAGGTCGCCTGACAAGAACTGAGGCTACCGGCTTGGGACACTGATTGTGAGGCGCGGGGCAGGAGGGTGAGAGCCAGTGCAGGAAGACGACCGAGGAAGGCACATAGAACGGGGTCCCGTTTAAGTACTCCTGAGTTACTTGAGAGATTGCTGAATCCCTTCCTTGGTGAACGCAGGACGACGTGGGAGGTTACCCTGGTACTGGTAACCTGGAGTTCAACAAACCTTGAAGACTGCACCCCACTGTGTCCTGGAATTATTACCTGCACCATCCCCTGCACTACACTGCACAGCAACATCTACCTCATCTATAACATCACTGCACCACCCTGGGGCTTTGCTCTACCTGTGGAGAGCTGAACCAACTCTGCTGCGTCACCATCAGCTCCAGAGGATCTGCACCGCAGCAGCGGCCCCATATAGCCGCATACCACAGATGGCATCACGAACATTATATATAGAAACTATATTCCCTTTAATTGACCGCCCTGGGTCACGGACCGGGTCACCGCCACTGTGACATCGCCCAGCATCGACCGGCCCGGCTACCGAGTACCCCACGCGTCATATGCAATAAATAATCATTACCATGATTTGAAAATTCCATTGAAAGTCATATATTCCAGATAAACTCCATAACCTTAATTTGAGATTGGAAGTAAATGCAAGATGAAGAAAAGCTGCGGCTGTACTCTCTTGAATTATCTCGGAAAACTTTTTAAGAGCAAACAACTAGGAGCCAAGATATTTTGCTTACATAGCAGTCTGTTCCTTGGACATATAACCTTTTAAGTAATTTAAGTGCTGACACCTAAATACTGTCTTATTATCAGCAGTCCTAATAGAATTATACCCTTCTCCTCACAATGCGGGATACACATTACTATTTATCTCGATCAGTAGTCTTGATAAAGAATGATACAGTTGTAAATTTTAATGTATTTGTTCAGAAAAGTACTGGAATTGTTTATTGTAGAAGGACTAGAAGAAAGCAATGTTTGAGTAATGTTATTAGCATCTTACATTTGTGTTGCTATGTACCTGGATCTTGAACATATTTCATTGAAAAAGTAAATGTATAAAAGATACTCAGTTCAAAACAAGACAAAAATGTCAAGGTGTAGATGGAATTAGCATTAACCTTATTATTAGGATCCACTTCCCACCAAATTAAAAATATAACTGTCCTTGCAGTGTGATTATGTCATATAGACAAGATCAGTAAGGATCTGAGGAAGACGAGGAGGTAACTTATGGTTGGTTTAACGCGACTGTAATATAGGCACATTTTTGCAACTAAGAATATCATATGGATTTTTTTTTGTGTAAATGAAATACTCGCTTGGAACAAGAAGGTTTCTTAACCCGTTAACGACTGGGTGATTTTTAATTTTTGCGCTTTTGTCTTTCCTGCCCTTATTTCAAGAGCCGTAACTTTTTAATTTTTCCGTTGCCATATGAGGTCTTGTTATTTGTGGGACAAGTTGTACTTTTGAATGACTCTATTCTATCATATGATGTACTGGAAAGCAGGAAAAAAAATCCAAGTGTGGTAAAATAGCAAAAAAAGAGCAATTTCGCAATGTTTTCTTTTTATTTACAGCATTCATTTTATTGTAAAAATTACCTGGCAATATGATTCTCCAGGTCAATACGATTACACAGATACCAAGATCGACTCCACCCACGGCTATTACAGGTAGATGATTTCTGATTATTACAGCCGTCATCTGCTGGCAAAGATGCAGGCTCAGCTTGTGAGCCCGCATCAAAGGCAGGGAGACGGCATATGACATACCCTGTTGATCATATGTTGTTAAGGGGTTAAGGGAGGGTTCAAATTATGTTATGCTCTACGTTGAGCATTTGTTGGAGAATTCCTTCTAAGTAGCCAAAAAGCTGTATTCAGATGTGTCCCCATTCAAGTGAATGAGGCAAACAGAGTCTAAAACATAAAATTATGGACTCCATTTGACCTCACCTCAAACAGAGTCCATCTATTTGCCGGACACCATAGTGAGGTAGATTATACTATTGTGTGCAGCAAAATATATGGACACTGCTGTAAAGGAGGTCAAACAGAGTACAAAGTTTAATATTTAAACTCATCCAAGTGAATAAATATGTGGAAGGTAGGTCTGAATACTGGGTTTCGGAAATAATCAATGAAGAGCATAACGTAATGCACTGGCGGATACAGAAGAGGACCTCATTGCAAGAGCAGTATATGATCCCTTAGCAGTCCAATAGCTCCTCATAACACACAATTCCACCTGCTTTGGACATTGAAATGAGCCACTTATCTCTTGGGCCTCTGTATGGCTGCACAGATTGCACAAATTATATGTCCGCTCCTGACATAATGTGAATCCTCCCTTAAGAGCATCCCATAGCAAAAGCTAAATACTGCTTACCAATGTTAGACTGAATTGACATTAGGAACTTACTTTACACTGAAAATTCCATCTTTGTATCAGAAAGGAGGTCACACAGAGTCTATGCATGTATATTCCTCTGGACATGCTCCTGATGAGACAATGGAATGTCTTGTGGAATCTCCGAGACCTAGATCAGGTCATCAGTGAGCTCTAGAGAGCTTGTGGCTTGGTCGTGTTGAATGCACTGATGTATAATGTCCCAGAAATTCTCCAATGGATGTAGGTCTGGAAAACGTGAGGGCCAATCAATGGCATCAATGCCTTCATCATCCAGCAACTGCCTACACAGTCTGGAAACATGAGGCTCGGGCATTGTCTCTTATCAGAAAACCCAGTATAAAGACTGAAAAGGGTACTTAACAGCAGTCACAACATTTTTGGCTGTGGAGTTTTGTGCAATTTTCCAGTGATATGTCTCCCCAGACCATTACTGACACTGCTAAGCTAGTTATGATGGATGATATTGCAGCATAATATGGACCACAACATCCCCAGGCTTTTCACGTCTTTCACATGTACTCCGTGTGAGTCTTCCCTCATCTGTTAAAAGATTAGGGCACGAATGGTGGACCGTCAAATTATGGTGTTCTCTTGTGAATTCAAACTGGCCTTTATGGTTCTAAGGTCCACTACATGCCACTCTCATGAAGTCTGTTCCTGACAGTTTAGACAAAAACATGCAAACCAGTAGCCCACTGGAGATCATTTTGTAGGGCTTTGGCAGTTCTCCTCCTGTTCTTCATTGCACAAAAGAGCAGATACTGGTCCTGCTGCTGGGCACATTCCCTTCTAAGGCCCTGTCTGCCTCTGCTCAGGTAATGGCCCATGTCCTGGTATGTGCTCTATGTTCTTTTTACAGTACTGGGAGACATAGCAAAACTTTTTCTGATGGCATGTATGGATGTGCCATCCTGGGGGAACTGAACTACCTGTGCAACTGAATTAGTTACAGGTACCTACTCATGGAACTATTGATGACAAAGACGCTAGTAAAATGCAAAACTATCCCTCAGAATCACTAAGGAAGTATAAAAAGAAATTGTCTGTGGCCACCACCTGCAAAACCATTTGGGGGTTTGTCTTACAGTTACCTCTACAGTGTACCTGTTTCCAGTTTCATTTGCTCAAAAGCAGGTGAAATTGATTAACAATTGCTTATACTCCTAAATAGACAGAATATCCCTGAAGTTTAATTGTTTTGATTAATTGTTTTGAGACTATGCTGTCATGTGTTTTTCCTCTATCTATCTATCTATCTATCTATCTATCTATCTATCTATCTATCTATCTATCTATCTATCTATCTATCTATCTATCTCTGTATTGATCATATCTATTTATCTATATATCTATGTATCGATCATACTGTATCTATCTATCGATCATATCTATCAATAATATTTATTTATCTATCTATCTATCTATCTATCCCATATTTATCTATCTATCTATCTATCATATTTATCTATCATATTTATCTAGCTGTATATCTATCTATCTATCGATCATATCTATCTATCTATCTATCTATCATATTCATTTATCTGTATATCTATCTATCGATCATATCCATCTATCTATTGATCATATCTATCTATCGATCTATCTATCATATTAATCTATCAGTCATATCTATCTATTTATCATATTTATTATCTATCTCTATTTATCTATCTATAATATTTATCTATCTATCGTATTTAAAGCAAGGAAAGCCCTTTTTACAGTAATACGTTTTTTACGGGCACACAGCAGTACAGGGTAAGGCCCTGGTAAAAGTCCCCATTGCATTAGTCATGTCAAGCATACCTGCATCACAGGACCTTTCATCAATAGCTACAAGCTAGACCTTTGCATATATTTCCTTGGGTCAAGAATATGAATAGGAAACATTTAACCTGAAGCCTTAATTGGCATCCCTGCAGTTTGACTCAAAGACATCGCTCCAGCATCGGCTTTGATTGAGTGGTTGGCCTCCTCAGAAGTTTTATTTGTGGCAGCTTTCTCTTTTACTATATATATATTTTTGAAGACTGTACTTATTGGACGCAGGAAAGGCTGCTGGACTTGCCCTTTTCTTCCTCTGAATTCCAGCAGTGAACCACTGATGTGAACTGTAATTCGCCTGTAGTTTGTGAGTGATTATGTGTCTGCAGCACTCTGCAAGCAACACTTTTTGGGAGGGCTCCCACTGTGCCAGGCTGATTAAATTCTGCTTGCTCTCAGTGTCTTCATGTGAGGCTTTATTTGACATGTTGTAAGGTTAGGCCTGGGCACTGCTTTGTTTTTTTGTTTTTTTTTCATTCATTAATTTATTTATTTACTTTGTATTGCCTTTTTGGAAACAAGCAGCCTTCAGTGTTATGTGTGTTTTTGTTTGCTTGTAGAAGGTTTACAATTTTTCACAGCTAAACTAATAATTGTCATTGTAAGAATAAAATACAGCTTTGGGTGACATGTACAATTTAGTGTAATAAATTTCATAGTAAATTTTGTGTTGCCCTATAGATATATATATTTTAAAGTTCTTTACTGGTAGCACGCAATTTAGTATGGATTAAATAGTGAAAAACGTTATTTTACTACAGGACATTATATAGTGTATATTTATGTATATGCATTTTACCTCTTTTCCCAATATTAGAATTGACAACCCTGACGTTCCTGTGCTCTGACAATTCATCGCTCTTATGGCATCACCAAGTAATCATTCATATTAGTGTGTCCACATTATACAGTGGGTACGGAAATTATTCAGACCTCTTTAAATTTTTCACTCTTTGTTTCATTGCAGCCATTTGGTAAATTCTAAAATGTTCATTTTTTTCTCATTAAAGTACACTCTGCACCCCATCTTGACTGAAAAAAAACAAAAATGTGGAAATTTTTGCAAATTTATTAAAAAATAAAAACTGAAATATCACATGGTCTTAAGTATTCAGACCCTTTGCTTAGACACTCATATTTAAGTCATATGCTTTCCATTTTCTTGTGATCTTCCTTGAGATGGTTCTACTCCTTCATTGGAGTCCAGCTGTGTTTAATTAAACTGATAGGACTTGATTTGGAAAGGCACACACCTGACTTTATAAGACACCTGACTATAAAAGACCTAAATAAACTGGAGCAGTGGGCAGCAACCAACAGAATGGTTTTTAACAGGGAAAAATGCAAAGTACTACATCTGGGCAATAAAAATGAAAAAAGCATATACAGAATGGGAGGAATAGAGCTAAGCAACAGTACATGTGAAAAAGACTTAGGTATACTAATAGATCATAGACTGAACATGAGTCAACAGTGTGATGCAGCAGCAAAAAAGGCAAATACAATTCTGGGATGTATTAACAGAAGCATACAGTCTAGATCACGTGAAGTCATTATCGGTCTTTACTCCTCTTTGGTCAGACCTCATCTGGAATACTGTGTACAGTTTTGGGCACCACATTTTAAAAAAGACATAGACAAACTGGAGCAAGTTCAGAGAAGAGCGACCAGAATGGTGACTGGTCTGCAAACCATGTCCTATTAGAAACGGTTGCAGGATTTGGGAATGTTTAGCTTGCAAAAAAGAAGACTGAGAGGAGACTTAATAGCTGTCTACAAATATGTCAAGGGCTGTCACATTGTAGAAGGATCATCTTTATTCTCATTTGCACAAGGAAAGACTAGAAGCAATGGGATGAAACTAAATGGGAGGAGACACAGATTAGATATTAGAAAAAACTTTTTGACAGTTAGGGTGCTTAATGAGTGGAACAGGCTGCCACGAGAGGTGGTGAGTTCCCCTTCAATGGACGTCTTCAAACAGAGGCTGGACAGACATCTGTCTGAGATGATCTAGTGAATCCTGCTTTGAGCAGGGGGTTGGACCAGATGACCCAGGAGGTCCCTTCCAACTCTACCATTCTATGATTCTATGATTCTATGATTCTATGACCTCACAGATCACAGTGCATGTCAGACCAAATGAGAATCATGAGCTCAAAGGAACTGCCCAAGGAGCTCAGAGACAGAATTGTGGCAAGGCACAGATCTGGCCAAGGTTAGAAAAGAATTTCTGCATTACTCAAGGTTCCTAAGAGCACAGTGGCCTCCATAATCCGTAAATGGAAGAAGTTTGGGACCACCAGAAGTCTTCCTAGATCTGGCCGTCCAGCCAAACTGAGCAATCATGGGAGAAGAGCCTTGGTGAGAGAGGTAAAGAAGAACCCCAAGATCACTGTGGCTGAGCTTCAGAGATGCAGTAGGGAGATGGGAGAAAGTTCCACAAAGTCAACTATCACTGCAGCCCTCCACCAGTCGGGTCTTTATGGCAGAGTGGCCTGACAGAAGCCTCTCCTCAGTGCAAGACATATGAAAGCCCGCATAAAGGTTGTTCAAAAACACATGAAGGACTCACAGACTATGAGAAATAAGATTCTCTGGTCTGATGAGATGAAGATAGAACTTTTTGGTGATAATTCTAAGCGGTATGTGTGGAGAAAACCAGGCACTGCTCATCACCTGCCCAATACAATCCCAACAGTGAAACATGGTGGTGGCAGCATCATGCTATGGGGGTGTTTTTCAGCTGCAGGGACTGGACGACTGGTTGCAATTGAAGGAAACATGAATGCGGCCAAGTACAGAGATATCCTGGATGAAAACCTCTTCCAGAGTGCTCTGGACCTCAGACTTGGCCGAATGTTCCCCTTCCAACAAGACAATGACCCTAAGCACACAGCTAAAATAACAAAGGAGTGGCTTCAGAACAACTCTGTGACCATTCTTGACTGGCCTAGCCAGAGCCCTGACTTAACCCCAATTGATCATCTCTGGAGAGACCTGAAAATGGCTGTCCACCAATGTTCACCATCCAACCTGATGGAACTGGAGAGGATCTGCAAGGAAGAATGGCAGAGGATCCCCAAATCCAGGTGTGAAAAACTTGTTGCATAATTTCCAAGAAGACTCATGGCTGTACTAGCTCAAAAGGGTGCTTCTACTCAATACTGAGCAAAGGGTCTGAATACTTATGACCATGTCATATTTGTTTTTCTTTTTTAACAAATTTGCAAAAATTTCTACATTTCTGTTTTTTCAGTCAAGATGGGGTGCAGAATGTACTTTAATGAGAAAAAAATGAACTTTTTAGAATTTACTAAATGGCTGCAATGAAACAAAGTGTGAAAAATTTAAAGGGGTCTGATTACTTTCCGTACCCACTGTGGCTTTAATAGCAGAAGCTTCAATTACCAGAGACAAAACACTTATTCTCTAAGATTTTTATTATCACACTAGTTCACTTTTTTAATTTACTATACTTCTGGGTGTTCCTCTGTATAAGAGTTGTAAAAATCGGACGAGTGCTCTCCATCGTTTTGACAGACAGCACGTATCCCCATGTTCTTCTATGGGGTCGTGCACAACAAAACCTAAGATAAAAATAAAGTGAGCAAATACCCTGCAGTAAGTAAATAAATAGTAGTAGTAGTATGTGAATAACATTGGGTACTTAGCGAACATAATTTTGATTAAAAAAAAAACATTAAAGCCATCCCACTGCGTCACGGTGACCCTTCTCAGGACAGTCCTAACCTCTAGTATTAAAACCTTATCATATGTCTAATGACATAAATGTGAATAAGGGCTGAGAAGGACTGAGTCCCTGACTATTGGACACCCAACCATGAGGTGATATATAAACGTAATGTCCAGCTCGAAGAAAAGGGAGGTCACACCCTTATTTGTACAGAGTGCAGAAACTGACACAAAAAACAAAAGCAATGAACTGGAATATAAATAGGTGTGCATGCAACATGCAGGCACATGTTCACACTGGCCACTAACCAGACAAAACCTAAGATAAAAACAAAATGGATCACACTTGACCACTCATGTTTATTGGTCCGTGCAAAAAATTAGACTGCACTTGGATGATATCAGAGTTTGGTCTGATTTTCACGAACTGACAGAATGGAGAAGATGAAGAATTTTGTTTTTTTTTATTCTTCACATCTGAGAAAATCAGATCACATTGTGATCAAAGTGTGATCAGAGCGTGATTACCATAATCGGCCTGATTTTGTTGGATGAGAGAAAAACGATCGTGTGACCTTAGCCTGTTGCAAGATTGTGTCATTGAAAACACTTTTTAAAATTAAAATAAATTATTTTCCATTAATTTACTTGTCATATTAAAGAAAACAATTTATTCAACAAAATACTTCCGACTGTATTGCATAAAAGAGGTTGGTTGTTTATAACAACCCGCGTGTATATCTTAGTATGGGCTTGGGCAGATGACTGATTTTCCCCTCCGAGTGCAATCCGTGGTTTTCACAGATAGTACTCATTCCTATGATATTCTATGGGGCTGTGCACATGTCCATTTTTTTCCTTGGACCAAGTGGTGCGCAGAAAAAAATCAGAAACATGTCCAATTTTGATCCGAGTGTCGGGTCAAAATCGGCAATTCAAATCTATAGGTCCGTGAAAAAAATTTGCCCACTGAGATGACATCCAAGTCTGTTCCAATTTTCATGGATTGACAGAATGGAGAAGTTGGAGAAACTTTTTTTTTCTCTCTCCATCTCCGAAAAATACTGATGCCACTCTGATCAAACTTTGATCAAAGTTTGATCAGAATAATCGGACCGTTTTTCTCGGATGTGGAGAAAACAGTCGTATGACTCTACCCTAAGACAAATTGGTGTTACAGAAGGAACCTTGCTTGGGCCCCTGTGAACCACAGCAGAGAGTGGATTAACATAGCCTTTAATACTATTATAAAGTAATTGAGTAATATTTCAATTAACTCAAAACAAATGGTGGAGTTGTATTCTTTTCACCATTTAATCGCAGATGGATTTTTTCCCCTTTTTTTCAGTACATCTTATGGTACAATAAATTGAATTATTCAATATTGCAACTTTTCTCATTAAATGGTTAAATCCCAGCTTATCTTGGCCTTTTTTAGTCAAGTGGGTGATTCCAAACAATAATTGACAGGTATCGCTGTATGCACACTTGTACACGAAAATCTATTGAAGATGAGATTTCTAAGTTGCGTTTTTGAGGATTTTTCATTAAAAAATAAATATCTGAGACATGCAATGCAAACACTTCAGATTTTAATGTATGCATACAGCTTTGAATACTCTACTTACAACACCTTTAAGTAAGAGTTTAACCCTGATGTTACAGTATTTTATTCTATATTGCCAGCTAGCGTAGTAGTAATGGTGTGAAACGATAAACTTCACAAGACACCCTGCGTCACCAAACCATCTGTTTGAACACTTTTCCCTTTGTGGATCTCGGCACTGTTAATTAGAATATTTTGGTAGCTTTACCCTAATCACCTAAACTGGGAATTGGGCCAGATTTTACTAGACGACAGATTGTGATGTCTTCAGAGTTGTGTAGACTGAAGTAGAATTACTAAATTTCATAATGACAATTAATTGACAATATTTACAGTAGTACAATTATGTTTAATGGTTCATGGTGTACATAGTAAAAATAATAACTTATGGCATAATTGACAATTTATATTATACATGTGTTTTTTATGGCATTTTCAAATTATAATAAGTCTTATACAGTAGTTTTTGGAATGATTGGCCAAAAAATAAAGCTGCTTTTAAAAAAAAATGCCACTAACCCAAAACACTAACCCAAAACACAATAAGAAAAAACAACAGCATGCAGGGCAGGTAAACTTACAATATTTTGCTAAAACCTGGCAGTAGCTGTTTAAACAGTAAAGAAAATACACCTTGAAAAATGCTTTTGGACCCTGTCAAAGTGATGTGTGCAAATTCAGACTTAAGGAGTTTGTCCTCTGTATAGGACATCAATATCACATTGTTGGGGGTCTGACCCTCTGCACCCACACTGATCAACTGCTAGCAGCTCCTGATATAAAAAGTGAGATGGGGCAGAACACCACAGCTCCATCACACTGTTTGGTGGCCACTCTCAGGTACTGCAGATCAGCTCTATTGAAATGCATTGAGCTGATCTACAGGACTCGCCACCAGAGGTGTAATGATCATGGTCGCAGAGGGTGCAACTGCGACTGGGCCCATGCAGGAGGGGGGCTCAACAACGCCAATTTCACCTGGATGTGTGTCCTCGGACGCACATTCAAGTGTAATGTGTTGTGTCTCCCTGCGCTGCAATACATGCCACAGGCCAATCAGAGGCTGACAGGAGATGTTGGCTTACCAGTGAAGCGCGGCGCATGGCAGTAACGTCATGCGCTGTGTCTGTACCTGCACACCGAAGTCAGCTGCTTGCTCGTGCGCCGAACACAGGGCGTGGGAGCAGAGGAAGGTGAGTATAATTGTTTTTCTTTTTAAAATGTGCTGGAGAAGAATGGAAGGGATTAAGGATGGGGGGGGGCATTATACCAGAACGGGTACATTATACCAGGATGGGGGCCTTCATACCAGAAGGGTGACATTATAACAGGATGGGGGACATTATACTAGGAATGGGCCCAGTATGGGGGAAAATGTTATCGAATGAGGCCCAGGATGTGGGGCATTATTACTGGAATGGGCCATGATGGGGACATTATTCCTGGAAGGGGCCCAGAATGAGGACTTTATTACTGGAAGGGGCCCAGGATGGAGACAAAAAAGAGCATGGACCGCACCTCTAAAAAAATCATACAATTGATCTAATGCCTCTCGGCAAAAATATATATAACTGAACATGAGGTTCTTAGTTCAACATTCTGATCAGACTGTATGACGCCCACTGCCACGTCACGGCAAACCTCTTAGTGGGTCCTAACGTTTCCTGCCTTAAAGGAGTGGCGCCGTGCGCCAACCACGGTCAGCACCGACAATGCACCAGCAGGGTGGGCGGCCTGGTGCCTCACAGCACCCATGCTGCAAGACTGAGTCCCCATGACTCCAGGCCGCACCACCCCACAAGCACAAAACCACAGCAACAACGGCCGACACAATGTTTTTGGAGATGCTGTCCATTCTCTTTTTTCAGCGTATTACAAGAAGGAGCCAGTATGGGGACATAATTAGGTGGGGGAGCAAAAACAACAAATCTTTATAGGAGCTAGAATGCTATAAGGGCCCATACATATGACCAACATGCAGGTAGGGGCCCAGGTCCAAATTTTGCTCTCACACAGCTAGTGGGGTGGGGAAGGGAAGTTAAAGAGGCAGTGCGGCAAAGCTGACCTGACTATGAAAGAGCTATAACTTCAGATGTGTTTGTATTAAGACAAAGTTCTGCTGTAATGCTCCTCCCCCCACACTAGTTGCCTGTAAGATGAAAGCTGAAGAAGTGTTAGTTGTAGTCAGGCAGAGCTCTGTAGATGTTTGTAATGAGAAAAGATCAGCTGTGCTGAGTGTGATTATAACTGTCAGTCATTACATTTCTCATTCTGGTAAATAATCCATGGAGGCAGAATCTCATGCAGATTTGTGTCCGGCCCCTAGATTTTAACAGCTCATTTACATATTAAGAAAAACATAGATTTCTCTGGAATAAGACATTGGATTGTAGAAATGAAGGTATCACTTAATTCAGCTTCCTACAACCTGTGTGCCCATATAGATGTCTTAGGAGGGTTGATGCTACTGACAAATTTCATTTAACCCAATATTTAGCTAATAAAAGGGAATTTGTCAGGATTTTTCAAACTTCAAGATACTTATCAACCAACTGCTCATAATGCCATTTGGTAATGCGATATAGTTGCCTTAGGTCTTATTGTGACGCCCTGCAGCTGCAGGCTGTCACAGAACTCCTGGGTGTTGCACAGACAGATTCTCCCCAGTGGCCTCAATACATGTCGACATCTCCACCCAAGTCCACTAGATGGAGCCCTGTCAGGTATATATATACTGGGGGGTGGAGTTCAGGAAGTCAGTCAGTGGGAAGCAGTGAGTGTGACACGATGCTGCAGCTCCAGACAAGCTGAAGTCTGTGTGGCTGAAAGCCAGGCTAGGCCCAAGCTGTGGGCTAGTCTGGCTAGTGGAGAGCCTAGAGTGGGCTAGAAGGCAGGGAGAAGAGAAGAGCCATGAGGGACAGAGGAACCACAGAGGGTTCGTCCCCTGTTGCAAGCCGGGCACCGGGCCCTAGCCTATTGGGACCTCCATGCCCAGTAGGGAATCCGGCATACTGAGGAGGATTTCATATCCCTCAGTCCACCCGTGAATACCACACATTTAGAGGACTAGGTACCACGAAGGCCCCAGCGTCCAGGGATAGTGGTAACCAGTGGGAAAGCCCTTGCCGCCAAGCAAGACGGGTGAGAGAAACAACGAGGGAGCTAGACCCTGTTCCAGGCAGGTCAGAAGCTCCAGGGAGAGTGACAGAAAGATACAGAAAGGAGGCCTTACACCCGCTCACTGGGGAGCAAGTCCAGAAGTGCACACCCTTCCTAGAAAGTACCCTGGACCGCACCTGACTACCATCTGCAGTAAAGGTACTGAAACTAGCCCCGGTGTGTGTGTCTGTTCTTCTTCTGACCCGGCTGGGTCCCCTCTCTCCTGCATCCCTTCACACCATCCCTTCCCCGGGGGCCAGCTCCACCTGTTGGGAGCAGAAACACCTCAACTGCCATCTCAACACCCCCGAAGGTCTGAAGCAGCGCTGGTAATCATTACCAGGTACCACAGGTGGCGTCACGAACTGTTTATTTATTTCTATCCAAGTTCCAAGCCCCTTTTTCAAGAGTGACCCCAGGGTACAGGCCCGGGAGCCGACCACCGCGACACCCCCTAACCAGGCAAAGGCCCGGGTACCGAGTCGTCCCCATCCCCTGGGCGCGTCATTTTGAACATGCAGAGACACCTGTAGAAGGCTATATGGGACATGTGGGGTCTCTGTAGTACACAGCTGTATCCATTCTGCATGGCCCTGTAAGGATCCTGTGTCTTGCACTGTATGGTGAATATATTTTCTATTAGCGGAAAATGCCTACATTGGAGGAGGCTATAATGTTTGTCTTTTGTAAAATCACCTTAATATGAAATTGGAGGTGTAGTAGGGCTCCATTGAAGTCTATGGCTGCCGCATTATTTCTCTGTACGCTTAGCAGGAATCGTATGCATGAGCCCTTATGATGGCAAGTTATGCAAACAAAATTTGAAAAGCAAGTAGTCTACCCTATTACATTAATAGGCAAATCCTTCAGTTCAAAGCCAAATGATCGTGTTTTTTTTTCCCATGAATGTATCTTATTTGTATGAGTTTCCTTTAAACTTGTCACTTGCAATTTATTAGCATTGCTCTGTGCGCCATGCACGGCTGCACCTTAAACCTATCCCTCTGCCATAAAAAAGTGGTTAAAAAATAGACTAAAAAAAAAATAATGAGACTAAACTGAGTGAGCATGTACTATGAATTCCTTCAAGACGTATGATGTTCATTAGTGAAAAGATTTGGAGACATCATTTAAGTACAACTTGAAGGGACTGTCTCTTGTCTACAAGAATCACTAATGAAGTCCCAGAAATCAAATGGAATATTCTGCCTCTGGAGACACACTAGAAATAAGTGTACTTTTCATTATCTATAATCCAGCAAGGCTTGTAATATCTACTTATGTTAAAATTACAGCTGCATTTTCGAGTGACATTAGAGGGTTCGTGTTGGTGATCACGTTACTGTAGTGTGCATCTTAGAGTACAAAATAAGGATGTCGATTCATACACTATGCAAGAACTTTCAGCTTCAAAAATGCAGAGCGGTGGAATAATGTATGGACAGTGAGACACTGCCAGACAGCGTTTCCTTGGAGAGATTAGAACTGCATAACAGATTATCATTAAAATCAAGTTAACTCATTCATTTTTTACACATTTAAGAAAGGATTTTGTAAGATAAGAACAAAAAAATATCTACAACCAAAAGACAATAGCCTATGTTGATGCTGAACCGAAGTAGAAACTGTAGTATTTCTTTAATCAGCCATCAAATAATCCAAAAAAATTCTGATATTCACTTCTTACTAATGAACTGCAATGTAGCTATTTTAAAGGGGTTGTCCAGGACCTGACAATTGATAACCCATCCATAGCATAGGTCATCAATATGAAAACGGTAGGGTCCGATACCATGAACCCCCTATCAATCAGCTGAAAACTGTTCTGATAGCAGCTGGAACTAAGTGATGCACAGGGCGAAACATAGCAGCCCCTTACATTGCTTAGTAGCTGCTATCAAGTACTTCTGTTTATCTCTCTTCAAGTGAATAGGACATAAAATGCAGTACTTGCAGTGGCCACTAAGCAATCTGTGGGGCTGCTGTGTTCCGCCCCATACATTGCTTATTTCCAGCCACTGCTGGGACAATTTTCAGCTGTAAAGTGGGGGTGCTAGTTGTTGGACCCCTCACAATCTCATATTGATGTTCACACTATAAAGAGCCTGGTATTTTTCCTCTTTCATTAGGTATCATATAACTGTTTTAAACAATCCTTTTGACTGGAATTGGATGTACCTTTTTCAGCAATGTTCACCCCTGTGGTCACGATTGTCTGCAGTGGTCACATGCTTTTTCCACTTGCAGACAATGCTCTGAGACCGACAGAGCAGGTGAGTATTTTTTTTTTATTTCATGGCCATGCTTGGTTGGGGTTTTAGAATAAAACAAAGTATTGGAAAATCCCTTTAAGATAATCTGTCAGCGCAATCCACCCCTCAAATTGTGTACATGGTTATGTTGTTCTCTGAAAGATAATGACATCCACACCTTAAATTATGCTGTGTGTTGCTTCCTGACTGAAAAAATAGCAGTTTTAATTAATATGCAAATGAGGCTGAAGTGCTCTGGATGTGATGAGAGCACTTACCAAGCCTCTGTCTCCCTGGTTTTATTCCATGCTCAGTACCACCTTCCACTGCTTGACTGAAAGCTCACTGGCCTGAATACACACCAAAGGAGCTGTCAGGCAGGCAGAGGAAGGTGGGTCTCGGCTGAGAATAGAACCATGGAGGCAAAGGCTGGCAGCAGATTTCATGAGTAAGGCTATGTGCCCACGATGCAGATTTGAAGCAGAAATTTCCTGAGCATTTCTGCATCTCCTTGGCAGAAAAAACGCATGCGGATTTTACATGCATTTTATCAGCGTTTTTCAAGCGTTTTTACATGCATTTATGCATGCGTTTTTTTTCAAGCAATTTTGAGTATCACTTTGAAAAGTGCTTGAAAAGTTGGTCACACAATATAATTCCATGCAACTGGCATGGATTTATATTGTGTGACCAACTTATGAGAAGATTTCTGCTTCAAATCGTGCATAAAAAGAATTAAAAAGTAAAAAGAAAAAAAAACCTTATATTCACCTCTACGGGAGCCCCATGTCTCCTCCGGCCGCGTCCTCTCTTCTCGGCGGCCTGCGGTGTCCTGGCAGGACCTGCAGTGACGTCATTTAGTCAGCTTATGGTCACGCGACCGCTGATGTCATCGATCAGCTGATGGTCGCGTGACCATCAGCTGACTAAATGACGTCACCGCAGGTCCTGCCAGTACACCGCGGGACGCCGGGGAAAGAGGAGCGCCGCCGGGAGGAGACCGGGGGCCACCGGAGAGGTGAGTATGAATTTTTTTTTATATTTTACTTTAGAATTCTTTTTTAACTTGCAGAGTCTCCTCTTCTCCCAACCCGGGTACCATCCGCGCACTGAACCGCATAATATTCGCATGTAGACATGCGGATGTTATGTGGTTCAATGCAAGTCAATGGGCGCGATTTCACAGCAAAATTGCGTCCATTGTCTTTCATTGAACCACATAACATTGATTGTGGTGCGGATTTTTCCACAATGATAATCCACAGCAGAAATTTCCGCAGCATGTGCACAGCATTGGGAAACATGGCAGACATCTTAACAAGCACTTTTAATGCGTTTCTGCGGCGGAAACGCCGCTGCAGAAATGCATTAAATCTGCATCGTGGGCACACAGCCTAAAGGTGTGGATGATTTTAAGTGCGTAACATGAGTTTTGGGTACTGGATCATTTTGACAGATTAATTTCAAAGGAATTTTAGTGAAAAATGAAGCTCTATGTACATGGTCAAGGTCTTTTATTTATACTTTTATTCTGTTTAGAATCTACTCTTGTTTTTTGAGTTAAATCTAAAAAATAAGAACTACACTAAATTGCTTGCACAATAAATTGCTAAAATTAGTAGAAGCCAGAGTGTGAACCTTTGGCTTTAACTTTATTTCTTTTGGTTAAAATCAACAATCTTGGGAAGTAAATATTTTAGATTAATGTATTTCAAGGAGCATTTACATCTGTGAGAAAAACACGACCTCTATTGTAAAGTTGTCGTCCCTCAAGTTACAATATTCATTTATTCCAAAACCTAAATCATGCACATGTATTATGCATAGAAGCACCAAAAATGCAATATACCAAAGGAAAATAGTAGTAAAAGACATTCAATTTTATTTACAAAGAATATTAAAAAAAATTGTTAGGTGAACCAAACAGTTAAAGGGAATCTGTCAGTAAAACTAACCCTCCTAAGCCGTCTATATGGACATGTATGTCATAGAAAGCTGAATAAAATGATACCTTGATATCTCCAATCTGATGTATTATTGTTACGATACTGGCATAGTACTGCTGGAAACCAGTGGTTGAAGGAGTACAAGCAGGAACAGCAAGCAATATTAGAAGTTGTTGTAGTTAGCAAAATGAGTTGTAGGAAACAATCCGTAGAGAACAATCTAGGTAAGACTGTTCAGGAGCTTGGAGTCTGGCAACTAGGCTAACAGCTAGACACAATACTCAAGCAATGAGTGAGAGATCCATGCAGCTTTAAGTAGGCCCAAACAGGAAACAAGATGGATCCAACAGGTTCAGAATCTGCCATCTTAGGACAATTGCAGAACACAACAGCAGCCTCCAGTGGTAAGGAGTGGGATTGCAGCACAATTATTAAGGTGAACAATAGCAGCCACTAGTGGTCAAACTGTAGAAGGACAACTGAAATCCTGACAATTATTCCAGAGAAATCCATGTTCTTCTTATAGGTAAATGACCTTTTCCAGGCTGTGGTCCGGACACTGATGAGAATCTGCCTCCAGAGCTTATTTTACAGGAAGGGGGAGTTACTAGTGTTAAACATATAACTAACACAGGACAGTATAACTGAACTTTTTGTCTTCTTACAAGCTCACTTGCTGCAACTTTCACAGCTCTGCTATATTGCAACAATATTGCAGTCCGGTCTGCCTGAGAGATGGAAGCTGAAGCCAAGAGGAACCTACAGACATGTCAGGTATAATCACACACAGCTCTGCAGTGATATCAAGAGAGCAGAGAGCAGACATCACACATCACATGGTAATGCCCTGTTAATGTAAAATAAGCTCTCATGCAGATCAGTATCCAGCCCATACTCTGGAACAGCTGATTTACATATTAAAAAATGTGGATTTCTCTGGAATAAAACATTGGATATCAAGGTGTAATTTTATTCAGCTTCCTATGACCTACATGCCCATTTACGTAGACACTGAGGGGAGTTGATCCTACTGACAGACTCCCTTTAAATGTGGGAATAATGAAATGCAGTCCCAGTAGATACTTACTGACAAGAAGACCATAAATAAAGGAGAAAATAGTATTATGGTATTATGGGGGTGCCTGGCCGCCGTCCTGAAATTTTGGCGCTCAGGAGAAAGTGAACTTTATTTCTCCCCGAAGCCACCGACTTTCAATTATGCAGGCGTGCCAGCGAGGCTATAGTCACAACTCACGGTATTGAGAGTGGCAGCTGTAAGCGCTCCCTGGCACAGACTGACAGCTGATTCTACACTGATGCTCTGTTAAACTGGCTATCAGTCAAAGTCCCAGGGCGGGGTTACAGCCGCACCTCAGTGCTGTAAGCGGTCACTGAAGCCGCACAGGTATGCCTGTATGACTGACAGCTGGCCGAAATAAAGTTAATTTTCTCCTGGGTGCTGAACTTTAAGTACAGCGGCAGGGCACCTTCTTACCGCTATGTACCTGCAGATTAACCCTATATTACCCTGCATTATCTGGCCTAATGGGTTCCCTTTAAGGTCCTGTGTAGTACTCACAGTATACTAAATAAAAATAGGAAAAATAGGAAATATAGCTGTCCTCACCTGGTGTCCAAAGCAGATTATCCAGGCACAAGTAAGGAGCAGCGCAGAACATGAAGTTCTGTGTTATCCCATAGGCAGGTGCTACTAGACAGCCCCTCAGTGCATTCACTTTGGTAGTAGAGGTGTTTTATCAGTGGTATGCCCATCCTGAGTGCTTGGATCTTTCAGTAAATCAGTTGTGGTGCAGATCCGGGTTGTCTATGGCATTTTATGCTGAGTGTAGGTTCATGTTATGGTGACAAAGTCCATTTATGCTGAAAATATTGTAATCCGAGGACATTGTAACTGGAGGGAACATTGCATCTATTTAGAAGAAAGCTTATCTATTATTAAAGTGGTCCCCCTGCTTCTGAATCATAAATCTGTACTTTTAAGCAGTAGCGGTTGCAGACTAATAACCTTTAGGAGCGGTAAGGGCAACATTTACGGTAATACATAGCTAAGAAACTGTCTTCTGGTGGCTTGAATGAAGAGGACAACATAGATTTTTACAGATAATTTTTTGACTTTAGTTGTAAATGTTCCTTACATTCTTGTTCATTCTCAGCATATTTTTTTTCTTCCGAAAACAAGATAAAAGCATAATTATTATTGTATATTATATATGACACTATCATATTCCACAAAGTCGTGCATTATAAGGAAAGAGAACATCAGAACATAAGACGTGATGCAATAAGGTATTGCAGACCCCATGTTTGATGTGTCAGACATTCTGGAGCACTTACACCTCATTATCCCCCATTTATCATCAGCTTGCCGTGTATATGCTCACATAAAGCTTTTAGAATAAGTGAACAACCTGCACACTAAGTAGCACAGAACGGCTGAAATAATACTTGCAATACTCAGCGAGTGCCACTACTCATATTTACATTTTAATGCATATTTATGGAGATATTTTTATGAGAGACATAATTGAGGCATTCAGACTGGCGCATCGTGATTTTGGTGACAGGGATACAAAGTCAGCAGAGCTCTTCCAGAGCGAGTATTTGTTTTTTCCCTTAGCTTTACATGTCCCTGTTTCCATTTATAAGACCAGTTATTTCTATATCCATACACACTGATGACGGTGAGATTCTTCGGGAAGGCTCGGTACAGTTATTTTTATTGCAGGACACAGGATCCTTTTGTGCAATCCCCCCTGCTCTATACTTTATCTTCAGCGCTAAGTGGAACTTCTGTTGTGATGTGACTGATTTATCATATAAGACAATAGTGAGGCTCCCAAGTGGAGAATAGCAATCTAACCTGATATTATTCTTATTCTCTAGAGGCTACCAGTTCTTATTCCTGATGTTTTCTAAGATATTCTAAGATTATTCTTTCATCTCTTCATATCTTTCTATCAGTTTAACATTCCTTGTCGGGATCATGTCCTGGTGCAGAGGAAGGTGCTATAGGATTGAGCGATGGATTTATGCTGCACGATTATCATGGACCAGTATTCCTAGTAATGCTCAATTCAAAATAATTATACAGTCTAAACGCAAAGCTGATCACCCGATAAATGAGCAAAATTCTTGTTCATCAGGTGAAATTATATTTTGGTTTTCGCCAAAAGATCATCATTCCTAACAGAGTTTTTTCCTGTGTAAAAAATTAATTAAACCAGGGGCATAACTATGGGGATGCATTTGCCCCAGGCACAGACCACAAGGGGCACATCCGACTGCCTAGTGCGGCGGTCTAAAGTGATTCCCATTTTTACACCCCTGGTGTGTGATTTGGCAGTTCTGCAAGCCCATGGGCGGACATATCATTGATGCAACAGGGGCTCAAGAGGCCGGTGAAAAAACCAAAGCAGGTGGAATTGTGCATTATAATGAGCTATTGGGCTGCAAAGGGCCCACATATTATTTTTACACAGGGACCCTCTCATGACTGTGTCCAAGCCAGTTGTCAAACAGACAGCCCCCTGAGAGAACATGTAAAAGGCCAGCTCCGTGTATTGGCTCATACTCGCATAAAAGGTGCAGTCTCAGTTCCTGAACCCGCATCAAAGTAGAGGACCTAACATATGATGTACCAATACATTATACTGTACATTGGGAAGGGGTTATTAAACACTGACATGTGGCAGTATAAATTAAAAAACAGCAAAGAGCAGGGAGTGTAATACCACACAAAGTACAAATAGCCAACAAGCATAAAAGCAAGGTACAAAGGTAAATACAAACCATGAAATGCAGCACAACCCCCACATACAATATGTTTCACCTATAGCTACTGCCCTCTTTATACTGCCCTATGGGGTCATGCTGCATCTCATGGCTTTTATTTACCTTTCTGTACTGCCTTCTATGGCTACTGAGCATAGCTGTGTGTGCGTGCGTATGTAGCAGAGCTGTGTGTGTGTGTAGCACAGCTGTTTGTGCGTGTGCATATAGCAGAGCTATGGGTATAATTATCAGAGCTGTGAGTGTATACTGTGCATGCAGAAGTGTTGTATATACGGTAAATGGCACTGCAAAGATTGTATGTAATGTTTGTGCTGTTAAGCTACAGTACAGACCAAAAGTTTGGACACACCTTCTCATTTAAAGATTTCTCTGTATTTTCATGACTATGAAAATTGTACACTCACACTGAAGGCATCAAAACTATGAATTAACACATGTGGAATTATATACTTAACAAAAAAGTGTGAAACAACTGAAAATATGTCTTATATTCTAGGTTCTTCAAAGTAGCCACCTTTTCCTTTGCTGACTGCTTTGCACACTCTTGGCATTCTCTTGATGAGCTTCAAGAGGTAGTCACCGGAAATGGTTTTCACTTCACAGATGTGCCCTGGCAGGTTTAATAAGTGGGATTTCTTGCCTTAAAAATGGGGTTGGGAACATCAGTTGTGTTGTGCAGAAGTCTGGTGGATACACAGCTGATAGTCCTACTGAATAGACTGTTAGAATTTGTATTATGGCAAGAAAAAAGCAGCTAAGTAAAGAAAAACGAGTGGCTATCATTACTTTAAGAAATGAAGGTCAGTCAGTGCGAAAAATTGGGAAAACTCTGAAAGTGTCCCCAAGTGCAGTTGCAAAAACCATCAAGCGCTACAAAGAAACTGGCTCACATGAGGACTGCCCCAGGAAAGGAAGACCAAGAGTCACCTCTGCTTCTAAGGATAAGTTTATCTAAGTCACCGGCCTCAGAAATCGCAGGTTAACAGCAGATCAGATTAGAGACCAAGTCAATGCCACACAGAGTTCTAGCAGCAGACACATCTCTTCAACAACTGTTTTGAGGAGACTTTGTGCAGCAGGCCTTCATGGTAAAATAGCTGCTAGGAAACCACTGCTAAGGACAGGCAACAAGCAGAAGAGACTTGTTTGGGCTAAATAACACAAGGAATGGACATTAGACAAGTGGAAATCTGTGCTTTGGTCTGAGGAGTCCAAATTTGAGATCTTTGGTTCCAACCACCGTGTCTTTGTGCGACGCAGAAAAGGTGAACGGATGGACTCTACATGCCTGGTTCCCACCGTGAAGCATGGAGGAGGAGGTGTGATGGTGTGAGGGTGCTTTGCTTGTGACACTGTTGGGGATTTATTCAAAATTGAAGGCATACTGAACCATCATGGATACCACAGCATCTTGCAGCGGCGTGCTATTCCATCCAGTTTGCGTTTAGTTGGACCTTCATTTATTTTTCAACAGGACAATGACCCCAAACACACCTCCAGGCTGTGTAAGGGCTATTTGACCAAGAAAGAGAGTGATGGGGTGCTACGCCAGATGACCTGGCCTCCACAGTCACCAGACCTGAACCCAATCGAGATGGTTTGGGGTGAGCTGGACCGCAGAGTGAAGGCAAAAGGGCCAACAAGTGCTAAGCATCTCTGGGAACTCCTTCAAGATTGTTGGAAGACCATTTCCGGTGACTACCTCTTGAAGCTCATCAAGAGAATGCCAAGAGTGTGCAAAGCAGTCAGCAAAGGAAAAGGTGGCTACTTTGAAGAACCTAGAATATAAGACATATTTTCAGTTGTTTCACACTTTTTTGTTAAGTATATAATTCCACATGTGTTAATTCATAGTTTTGATGCCTTCAGTGTGAATGTACAATTTTCATAGTCATGAAAATACAGAAAAATCTTTAAATGAGAAGGTGTGTCCAAACTTTTGGTCTGTACTGTATGTGTGTATAATACACATGCTGCAGAGAAAAACTAATGAGAATTATTATCTCCCTATTTTACCTTAGTGTGCTAAAACTAGTAATTATGACCACTCCACTTCTTACACCACCATGGAGGTTTTAATTAATAGGAAATATGTTTTTCGTATTTTCCGCTGCCTAAACCTGGGATGCAACTTATAGTAATGTGCATCTTATAGTCCGAAAAATTTGGTAGTCATTCTTAATCATTCTTCCCTTGTGCCCTTTACATAGTAATAAAGGTAGGCATTTCTATTGTGATGGGACACAAGAAGGATTTTTATCATAGGTTCAGGGCAGAAAGGGGGTATCATTACCCACCTGCTGCCTGGTAGGAATCACGACAACCATGATACGTCTTCCCTGCCTGCTGCCAGGGCTCCTGGCACAGAAAAACCCAAGGTTGCACGTACCGGTATGTGAACTGGAGGCAGCTCTTGTAAGATGGCAGGGCCAGGAGTCTACACTGCTCTTCTATAAGTTTTCACTGTACACACCGTACTATATCTGGGTCGAGGATCTGGATGTGAACATGACTCTGGGGATCTTGACGCCCTAGCCAATTGCTGAGCTTGCAGTACTTTTATACTGGTTACTTCTGGACATGCTCATGAGTAGTGTTGAGCATTCCGATACTGAAATATCGGGTATCGACCGATATTCGCGGTATCGGAGTTCCGATACTGAGTTCCGATACTTTTACAATATCGAATACCGGAATCGGAAGTTCCCATAATGCCTGCACTCTGCAGTGTCTCTGAAGGATGACAAGCTGGATGGCAGCGCTCAGCTTACTGTACTTCTCATTTAGTGTAAAGGATTTATTAAAAAAAACAATAGTGTTTTCATGCACCGTCTCTTAAAAACAGCCGGCCGGCAAATCAGCAGCGGTACCCGACAATTTAGAATAGAAAGAATAGAGCATCACACATAGATTAGATACATAGAAACATGTCAGTCACATACAGTTATATGAAAAAGTTTGGGCACCCCTATTAATCTTAAGCTTAATGTTTTATAAAAATTGGTGTTTTTGCAACAGCTAATTCAGTTTGATATATGTAATAACTGTTGGACACAGTAATGTTTCTGCCTTGAAATTAGGTTTATTGTACTAACAGAAAATGTGCAATCTGCATTCAAACTAAATTTGACAGGTGCATAAGTATGGGCACCTCATCAGAAAAGTGACATTAATATTTAGTAGATGCTCCTTTTGCAAAAATAACAGCCTCTAGTCGCTTCCTGTAGCTTTTAATGAGTTCCTGGATCCTGGATGAAGGTATTTTTGACCATTCCTCTTTACAAAACAATTCCAGTTCAGTTAAGTTTGATGGTCGCCGAGCATGGACAGCCCTCTTCAAATGATCCCACAGATGTTCAATGATATTCAGGTCTGGGGACTGGGATGGCCATTCCAGAACATTGTAATTGTTCCTCTGCATGAATGCCTGAGTAGATTTGGAGCAGTGTTTTGGATCATTGTCTTGCTGAAAGATCCATCCCATGCGTAACTTCAACTTTATCACTGATTCTTGAACATTGTTGTCAAGAATCTGCTGATACTGAGTGGAATCCATGCATCCCTCAACTTTAACAAGATTCCCAGTGCTGGCATTGGCCACACAGCCCCAAAGCATGATGGAACCTCCACCAAATTTTACTGTGGGTAGCAAGTGTTTTTCTTGGAATGCTCTGTTTTTTTGCCACCATGCATAACGCCTTTTTGTGTGACCAAACAACTCAATCTTGGTTTCATCAGTCCACAGGACCTTCTTCAAAAAAGAAATTGGCTTCTCCAAATGTGCTTTTGCATACCTCAGCCGACTCGGTTTGTGGCGTGCTTGCAGAAACGGCTTCTTTCGCATCACTCTCCCATACAGCTTCTCCTTGTGCAAAGTGCGTTGTATAGTTGACCGATGCACAGTGACACCATCTGCAGCAAGTTGATGCTGCAGCTCTCTGGAGGTGGTCTGAGGATTGTCCTTGATTGATCTCACCATTCTTCTTCTCTGCCTTTCTGATGTTTTTCTTGGCCTGCCACTTCTGGCCTTAACAAGAACAGTCCCCGTGTTCTTCCATATCCTTACTATGTTCCTCACAGTGGAAACTGACAGGTTAAATCTCTGAGACAGCTTTATGTATCCTTCCCCTGAACAACTATGTTGAATAATTTTTGTTTTCAGATCATTTGACAGTTGTTTTGAGGAGCCCCTGATGCCACTCTTCAGAGGAGATTCAAACAGGAGAACAACTTGCAAGTGGCCACTTTAAGTAGCTTTTCTCATGATTGCATACACCTGGCTATGAAGTTCAAATCTCAATGAGGTTACAAAACCAAAAAAAGTGCTTTAGTAAGTCAGTAAAAAGTAGGTAGGAGTATTTAAAACAAGAAAATGATAAGGGTGCCCATACTTATGCACCTGTCAAATTTTGTTTGAATGCAGATTGCACATTTTCTGTTAGTACAATAAACCTCATTTCAAGGCAGAAACATTACTGTGTCCAACAGTTATTACATATATCAAACTGAAATAGCTGTTGCAAAAACACCAATTTTTATAAAACATTAAGCTTAAGATTAATAGGGGTGCCCAAACTTTTTCATATGACTGTATATAAGAAGTACAGTGATAGTGTTGATTACTGTACTTGTCATTTAGTGTTAAAATAAAGGATTTATTTAAAAAAAAATTGGCGGGGGGTTACCCTTAATTTTAGTCTCTGGCGGAGGTTAAGAAGACAGCTGGGGCAGATGTTTGAAGCCTGGGAAGGAGGTAATACCCACGGAGCTTCCCAGGCTAATAATATCAGCCCCCAGCTGAATACCTAGCCTTTACTAGCTATTAAAATGGGGGACCTCCCCAAAAAAATGACATGGGGTCCCCCCTATTTTAATAGCTAGCAAAGGCTAGGCAGACAGCTGGGGCTGATATTAATAGCTCAGGAAGGGTGCCATGAATATTGGCCCCCTCCCTGGCTAGAAACACCAGCCGTCAGCCGCCCCAGAAATGGCGCATCCATAGGATGTGCCAATTCTGGCACTTAGCCTCGCTCTTCCCACTGCCCTGTAGTGGTGGCAGTGGGGTAATAGGGTTGGGGTTGATGTCAGCTTATGCCAGCTGACATCAAGCCCAGGTTAGTAATGGAGAGGCGTCTATAAGACACCCCCATTACTAACCCCATAGTCAAAGTTAAAAAAAAACACAAACACCCAGAATAAAGTCCTTTAATTGAAATAATGACACAATTCTTTATTGTTCTAAATTAAACCATACTTACCATCACGCCCATTCCAGCTGAAGCCAACGATCTCCTGCAATAAAAGTAAAATAATAAAGCAACATCATCCTTACCTTTCCATGGTTCCCACGACAGCTTCAGCTCTGCTACATTCACATGACAGGCTGGATCGCTGCAGAAAGCTGCCATCCAGCTTGCCATGCCGCAGACACTGAGAAGCGCAGGCATGCTTGCGCTCCTCAGTGTCTCGCTGTGACGGCATCCAGATGAGCCGAGTTCATGTCCAATGAACTCAGCTCACCTCATGCACGTCACTGACAGCGTGGGAGAATTCTCCTGCTGAAGCGCTGAGTGCAGGAGAATTTTCCCACGCTGTCAGTGACGTGCATGAGGTGAGCTGAGTTCATTGGACATGAGCTCACCTCATGCACGTCACTGACAGCGTGAGAAAATTCTCCTGCACTCAGCGCTTCAGCGTGAGAATTTTCCCACGCTGTCAGTGACGTGCATGAGGTGAGTTCATGTCCAATGAACTCAGCTCACCTCATGCACGTCACTGACAGCGTGGGAGAATTCTCACGCTGAAGCGCTGAGTGCAGGAGAATTTTCCCATGCTGTCAGTGACGTGCATGAGGTGAGCTGAGTTCATTGGACATGAGCTCACCTCATGCATGTCACTGACAGCGTGGGAAAATTCTCCTGCACTCAGCGCTTCAGCGTGAGAATTTTCCCACGCTGTCAGTGACGTGCATGAGGTGAGTTCATGTCCAATGAACTCAGCTCACCTCATGCACGTCACTGACAGCGTGGGAAAATTCTCCTGCACTCAGCGTTTCAGCAGGAGAATTTTCCCACGCTGTCAGTGACGTGCATGAGGTGAGCTGAGTTCATTGGACATGAACTCGGCACTGAGCGGCCTGCGCTTCTCAGTGTCTGCGGCATGGGAAGCTGGATGGCAGCTTTCTGCAGCGATCCAGCCTGTCATGTGAATGTAGCAGAGCTGAAGCTGTCGTGGGAACCATGGAAAGATAAGGATGATGTTGCTTTATTATTTTTCTTTTATTGCAGGAGATCGTTGGCTTCAGCTGGAATGGGCGTGATGGTAAGTATGGTTTAATTTAGAACAATAAAGAATTGTGTGTTTATTTCAATTAAAGGACTTTATTCTGGGTGTTGTGTTTTTTTAAATTCTTTACTAGAAATTCATGGCGGTCATGTCTAATATTGGCGTGACCCCATGAATTTCGGGCTTAGGGCCAGCTGATAATACCAAGCTGGCCCTAACCCCTTTATTACCCAGTGAGCCACCGCACCAGGGCCCTGGATGAGCTGGATACAGCGCCAGAAGATGGCGCTTCTATGAACGCGCCATTTTCCGAGGTGGCTGCGGACTGCAATTTGCAGCAGGGGGGGGACCCAGAAAGCTTGGGCCTCCCTGCGCTGCAGATTCCAGCCCCCAGCTGCCTAGTTGTACATGGCTGGACACAAAAATAGGGCGAAGCCCCACGTATTTTTTTTTAAATTATTTCATGAAATTCATCAAATAATTAAGAAAAAAAGGGCTTCCCTATATTGTTGTGTCCGGCCAGGTACAAATAGGCAGCTGGTGGTTGGGGGCAGCACGTTCCTGCCTGCTGTACCTGGCTGGACACAAATATAATGCGAAGCCCCACGTCAATTTTTTTTAAATTATTTCAGGAAATTCATGAAATAATTTTAAAAAAATTGACGTGGGTCTTCGCACTATATTTGTGTCCAGCCAGGTACAGCAGGCAGGAACGGGCTGCCCCCAACCACCAGCGGCCTATTTGTACCTGGCCGGACACAACAATATAGGGAAGCCCTTTTTTTTTAAATTATTTCATTAAATAATTTTAAAAAAATTGACATGGGGCTTCGCACTATATTTGTGTCCAGCCAGGTACAGCAGGCAGGAACGGGCTGCCCCCAACCACCAGCTGCCTATTTGTACCTGGCCGGACACAACAATATAAGAAAGCCCTTTTTTTTTCATTATTTCATGAAATAATTAAAAAAAAATTGACGTGGGGCTTCGCCCTGTTTTTGTGTCCAGCCAGGTACAACTAGGCAGCTGGGGGCTGGAATCCGCAGCGCAGGGAGGCCCAAGCTTTCTGGGCCACCCCCGCTGCAAATTGCAGTCCGCAGCCACCCCGGAAAATGGCGCATTCATAGAAGCGCCATCTTCTGGCGCTGTACCCAACTCATCCAGGGCCCTGGTGCGGTGGCTCACTGGGTAATAAAGGGGTTAGGGCCAGCTTGGCATTATCAGCTGGCCCTAAGCCCGAAATTCATGGGGTCACGCCAATATTAGACATGACCACCATGAATTTCTAGGAAAGTATTTAAAAAAAACACAACACCCAGAAAAAAGTCCTTTAATTGAACTAAACACACAATTCTTTATTGTTCTAAATTAAACCATACTTACCATCACGCCCATTCCAGCTGAAGCCAACGATCTCCTGCAATAAAAGAAAAATAGTAAAGCAACCTCATCCTTACCTTTCCATGGTTCCCACGACAGCTTCAGCTCTGCTACATCGAGATGACAGGCTGGACCGCAGCAGAACGCTGCCATCCAGCCTGTCATCCCGCAGACACTGAGAAGCGCAGGCTTGCTTGCGCTCCTCAGTGTCTCGCTGTGACGGCATAAAGATGAGCTGAGGTCAAGTCCAATGAACCCGGCTCACCTCATGCACGTCACTGACAGCGTGGGAAAATTCTCCTGCACTCAGCGCTTCAGCGTGAGAATTTTCCCACACTGTCAGTGACGTGCATGAGGTGAGCTCATGTCCAATGAACTCAGCTGACCTCATGCAAGTCACTGACAGCGTGGGAAAATTCTCCTGCACTAAGTGCTTCAGCGTGAGAATTCTCCCACGCTGTCAGTGACGTGCATGAGGTGAGCCGAGTTCATTAGACATGAACTCGGCTCATCTGGATGCCGTCACAGAGAGACACTGAGGAGCGCAAGCAAGCCTCCGCTTCTCAGTGCGTGCGGCATGGCAAGCTGGATGGCAGCTTTCTGCTGCGGTCCATAGTGTCATCTCGATGTCGCAGAGCTGAATCTGTCGTAGGAACCATGGAAAGGTAAGGATGATGTTGCTTTATTATTTTTCTTGTATTGCAGGAGATCGTTGGCTTCAGCTGGAGTGGGCGTGATGGTAAGTATGGTTTAATTTAGAACAATAAAGAATTGTGTCTTTATTTCAATTAAAGGACTTTATTCTGGGTGTTTGTGTTTTTTTTTATCTTTGACTATGGGGTTAGTAATGGGGGTGTCTTATAGATGCCTCTCCATTACTAACCTGGGCTTGATGTCAGCTGGCATTATAAGCTGACATCAACCCCAGCTCTATTACCCCACTGCCTCCGCTACAGGGCAGTGGGAAGAGCGAGGCTAAGCGCCAGAATTGGTGCATCCTATGGATGCGCCATTTCTGGGGCGGCTGACGGCTGGTGTTTCTAGCCTGGGAGGGGGCCAATATTCATGGCACCCTTCCTGGGCTATTAATATCAGCCCCCAGCTGTCTGCCTAGCCTTTGCTAGCTATTAAATTAGGGGGGACCCCACTTCATTTTTTGGGGGGGTCCCCTATTTTGATAGCTAGTAAAGGCTAGGTATTCAGCTGGGGGCTGATATTAGTAGCCTGGGGAGCTCCGTGGGTATTACCCCCTTCCCAGGCTTCAAACATCTGCCCCAGCTGTCTGCTTAACCTCCGCTACAGCCTAAAATTACGGGGAACCCCACGCCAATTTTTTTTAAAATAAATCCTTTATTTTAACACTAAATGACAAGTACAGTAATCAACACTGTCACTGTACTTCATATATATGTGACTGACATGTTTTTATCTATCTAATCTATGTGTGATTCTCTATTCCTTCTATTCTAAATTGTCGGGTACCACTGCTGAATTGCCGGCTGGCTTTTTTAAAGAGACTGTGCATGAAAACACTATTATTTGTTTTAATAAATCCTTTACACTAAATGACAAGTACAGTAAGCAACACTGTCACTGTACTTATTATATATGTGACTGACATGTTTCTATCTATCTAATCTATGTGTGAAGCTCTATTCCTTCTATTCTAAATTGTCGGGTACTGCTGCTGAATTGCCGGCCGGCTTTTTTAAAGAGACGGTGCATGAAAGCACTATTATTTTTTTTAATAAATCCTTTACACTAAATGACAAGTACAGTAAGCAACACTGTCACTGTACTTCATATATATGTGACTGACATGTTTCTATCTATCTAATCTATGTGTGATTCTTTATTCTTTCTGTTCTAAATTGTCGGGTACCGGTGTATGCCGCTGCTGAATTGCCGGCTTTTCGCTTAATACATTCTACATTATTCTTAGTTGTTTTACTTCATGTAGAATTAACCTACAAGGAAAGAAAGGGTTTATTTTCATTCCGATATTTCTGTCCCATTGACTTGCATTGGTTTCCGGTATCGGAATCGGCGATATCCGATACTTTTTGGGTATCGGTCCGATCCAATCCGATACGATATTTCCTGATATCGGAAGGTATCGCTCAACACTACTCACCAGTCTACATGGATAAATTGTGGGTGAACATCTCTATAGTGAATTGATGCCTTGATCGGTTAAATTTAAAATGGAAAAAAACAATTTAGTATCTTTAATATTTAATTAAAATACCCATATGTATATAATATAATTTTCACAAAGAGTTAAATATCGGCACTGTGTCCTAGCCACCTGCACGTACTCTAGGCACAAAACTCTTTTACACTTTATTGTACGAGCCATAAAGTCCAGTAAGTTCAAGGAGACTGTGAAGCTGATATTCTCTCCACAGTTGTCAGACGACCGGACAAGCTTAGTGATTCTCTGCATCTCGTAATATTTTGGATTTCTTAAACACTGTCATTTCTGAAAATGGCTTTGAACATTGTGTTCCTTCTTTTACAATGCTGGAAAGTCCAGTGTGATAAGTAATATGTTGCTCGAGGACTCATTTTATACTTAAAGTAACATTTACGTACAGAAAGAAATAAAATTTCTCTCCAGGCTTCGAATTGATGGTTATTAAGTTATCTTAGTGTAAAAAGTACATCTTCAGTCTTCTGACTGAAATTTACTGTTAAGTTACTCCCACCGGATAATACTGAGAGGTGGGTATAAACTGCAGGGAGAAATCAAGCTTCGGTAACACATAAAAGACTCACAGATTTGGAGTTTTTTAGAATCATGCAAAAATATTCATATTGCTGCCAATGTGGTGATTAGTTGATCAATGTGCTTCTGGCTCTCCACACTTGTTAATGGAGAAAGAGTTCTGTACATGGGACTTTCTTATGTGTCTTCCATATGAAGCCCATATAAAAGGAGATATCAGGATGATACAAGCTATTTAAAAATTTCAAACACCAGGAAAAGTCGAATATTGTAAGTGATATAATAAAAAGCCAGCCTGGCTTGAAAAAAAATTAAGGCAAAATTCAAAACGTTTTCCCTATTAAGTGCTGTTTCTTTTCTACTCTAGGGACCTAGATTTTAAAAAAATAGTGACTACAGCAGTATTCTCCATCCAATACGAAGGCTCTAAAAGAGATCGTTCTTGAAGAATGGAAAAAGATAGATGTTGCAATAAGTCACCAACTTGTTCATTCCATGCATAGAAGACTTGGTGGTGTCCTTAAAATCATGGAGGTCATACAAAATACTAGATATAGTAGTTTTTGATGTGGGGTGTATTCATTTTTGCATCAATTAATTTGAATAAAACTGAAGATTTTGTTATAAAAGTTACATTATTAAACTTTCTTTCATGTAATGGGTTAAAAAGGTTCTATAAAACTCAATCTTGTCCAAATTTCAGAAATTGTGCTTGTATTCAATGAGATATTGATTAAAATCTTACTTTTTAAAGGGGGTGTACTCTTTTATGCTGAACACTGTATATTATTATACATGAAAATTAACTATTTGATGTGTGACAGTTTCAAAATAGTCCATCATTTTTGACTTAGAGATACTATTAAAAGGAGTCTGTTTGCAGGTTTTTGCTACCCCATCTGAGAGCAGCACAATGTAGAGACAGAGACCCTGATTCCAGTGATGTATCACTTACTGGACTGCTTTTTATAGTTTTGATAAAATCCCTGTTTTATCTGCTGCATATCTACCAGTTCTTTGAATGCTGAGCTCTGTAGAACCCCGCCCACATCACTGATTGGCAACTTCCTCTGTAATCTGTGCATAGGCAGAAAGCTACCAGTCAGTGGAGGGACCGTGGTTGGACTAAATGACAGCAGCATAGGTGGATTATAATGAGGGCAATCTGGGCTACCGCCCGGGGCCCCGTGGCCAGATTGCCCTCCTTATAATATGTGCGGCGCCGCGGCACATACCTACAGACAGTGGCGGGGGGGGCCCCGGACCGCTCCCCCAGCAGTGGCGCACGGCCGCTACTTCTTCTTCAGCTGGGCCAGCACTGCACCTGTTAACTTCCCTGTGTGCTGGCCCGGCCGCATCACAGCTAGGAGACACGGCCCTGTACGTGGCCATGTCTGCTAGTGTGACGTCACGCAGTGCGCCCTGCACTGCTGCACCGGAGAGGAGCTGGACGACGGGAGCCGGGGGATGGTGAGTGTGTGTGAGTGTGTGTGAGTGTGTGTGAGTGAGTGTGAGTGAGTGTGTGTGAGTGTGTGTGTGTGTGATTGAGTGAGTGGGTGTGTGTGTGTGTGTGTGTGCAGGCAGGCAGATATCATTGTGTGATGTCTGTTTATATGTGTTTTTGTGTTTCAAATGTGTTTATGTGTGTATGTATGTGTCTGTATATGTGTGTGTGTGCGTGACTGCGTGCGGCCTCCCGCTGTCTCTGGGGGGGGCGCAGTTTTGCCTCCCGCTGTGTATAGATGGCTCCGTGTGGCCTCCTGCTGTGTATAGATGGCTACGTGCGGCCTCCCGCTGTATATAGATGGCTACGTGCGGCCTCCCGCTGTGTATAGATGGCTACGTGTGGCCTCCTGCTGTGTATTGATGGCACCATGCGGCCTCCTGCTGTGTATAGATGACTACGTGCGGCCTCCTGCTGTGTATAGATGGCTACGTGCGGCCTCCCGCTGTGTATAGATGGCTACGTGTGGCCTTCTGCTGTGTATAGATAGCCCATGCGGCCTCCCGCTGTGTATAGATGGCTACGTGCGGCCTCCTGCTGTCTATAGATGGCTACGTGCGGCCTCCTGCTGTGTATAGATGGCTACGTGCGGCCTCATGCTGTGTACAAATGGCTACGTGCGGCCTCCTGCTGTGTATAGATGGCTATGTGCGGCCTCCTGCTGTGTGTAGATGGCTACGTGTGGCCTCCAGCTGTGTATAGATGGCTACTTGCGGCCTCCTGCTGTGTATAGATGGCTACGTGCGGCCTCCTGCTGTGTATAGACGGCTACGTGCGGCCTCCTGCTCTGTATAGATGGCTACGTGCGGCCTCCTGCTGTGTATAGATGGCTATGTGCGGCCTCCTGCTGTGTGTAGATGGCTACGTGTGGCCTCCAGCTGTGTATAGATGGCTACGTGCGGCCTCCTGCTGTGTATAGATGGCGCCGTGCAGCCACTCGCTGTATCTGGGGGGCGCCGTGTGGCCTCCCGCTGTGTATAGATGGCTACGTATGGCCTCCCGCTGTGTATAGATGGCGCCGTGCAGCCTCCCGCTGTATCTGGGGGGCGCCGTGTGGCCTCCCGCTGTGTATAGATGGCTACGTACGGCCTCCTGCTGTGTATAGATGGTTACGTGCGGCCTCCTGCTGTGTATAGATGGCTACGTGCGGCCTCCTGCTGTGTATAGATGGCTACGTGCTGCCTCCCGCTGTGTATAGATGGCTACGTGCGGCCTCCCGCTGTGTATAGATGGCTACGTGCGGCCTCCCGCTGTGTATAGATGGCTTTGTGCGGCCTCCCGCTGTGTATAGATGGCTACGTGCTGCCTCTTTCTGTGTATAGATGGCGCCGTGCGGCTTCCCGCTGTGTATGGATGGCAACGTGCGGCCTCCTGCTGTGTATAGATGGCTACATGTGGCCTCCTGCTGTGTATAGATGGCGCCGTGCGGCCTCCTGCTGTGTATAGATGACACCGTGCTTCCTCCCGCTGTGTATAGATGGCTACGTGTGGCCTCCTGCTGTGTATTGATGGCACCGTGCGGCCTCCTGCTGTGTATAGATGGCTACGTGCAGCCTCCTGCTGTGTATAGATGGCTACGTGTGGCCTCCTGCTGTGTATAGATGGCACCGTGCGGCCTCCCACTGTGTATAGATGGCTTCGTGTGGCCTCCTGCTGTGTATTGATGGCACCGTGCGGCCTACTGCTGTGTATAGATGGCTACGTGCGGCCTCCTGCTGTGTATAGATGGCTACGTGTGGCCTCCTGCTGTGTATAGATGGCGCCGTGCGGCCTCCTGCTGTGTATAGATGGCACCGTGCAGCCTCCCGCTGTGTACAGATGGCACCGTTCAGCCTCCCGTTGTGTATAGATGGCTACGTGTGGCCTCCTGCTGTGTATTGATGGCACCGTGCGGCCTCCTGCTGTGTATAGATGGCACCGTGCAGCCTCCTGCTGTGTATAGATGGCTATGTGTGGCCTCCTGCTGTGTATAGATGGCGCCGTGCGGCCTCCTGCTGTGTATAGATGGCACCGTGTGGCCTCCCGCTGTGTATAGATGGCACCGTGCTGCCTCCCGCTGTATATAGATGGCTACGTGTGGCCTCCTGCTGTGTATTGATGGCACCGTGCGGCCTCCTGCTGTGTATAGATGGCTACGTGTGGCCTCCTGCTGTGTATAGATGGCACCGTGTGGCCTCCCGCTGTGTATAGATGGCTACGTGCGGCCTCCTGCTGTTTATAAATGGCTACGTGCGGCCTCCCGCTGTGTATAGATGGCGCCGTGCGGCCTCCTGCTGTGTATATATGGCTACGTGCGGCCTCCTGCTGTGTATAGATGGCTTCGTGCGGCCTCCCGCTGTGTATAGATGGGTACGTGCGGCCTCCTGCTGTGTATAGATGGCTACATGTGCTCAGTATTAAGTCATACAATTAATGTAAGGCTATGTGCCCACAATTCAGAAATGCTCCGGATTTTTTTTGAGCGTTTCTGCATCTCCCTGGCAGAAAAAAACGTATGCGGATTTTACATGTGTTTTTCCTGCTAGGGACATGCGGAAGTGAAGCGTTCTTCACATGCATTTCCGCATGCGGGTTGACAAGCGCTTTTCAAGCGATTTTAGCATCACTTGGAAAGTGCTTGACAACTTGGTCACACTATATAAATGCATGCAACCGGCATGGATTTATATATTGTGACAGTCAAAGAATGGTAAGAAATAAAAAAATAAATATATACTTACCTTCTGATGGCCTGCCGACTTCAGTGGTCGCGTGACCCGTCACATGACTAAATGACGTCACCACAGGTCCTTTAGTCTACCGCGAGCTGCCGGCAAGCCAGGACGCATCGGATAAAGACACCGGGGGCGATGAGAAGGTAAGTATAATATTTATTTTTTATTTTATTCTTTTTTTACAGGTTCTATGGTACTCGAGTCCGGAGGTGAGTCTCCTCTCCCCCAGACCCGGGTACCATCCGCACATTGAAATGCATGGAATCCGCATGTACAGATGCAGTGATGCGCATTCCATGCGTTCCAATGCAAGTCAATGGCGGCGAAAATGCCGCGCTTCCACAAAATAATTGGTAGTGCTGCGGATTTTTCCGCAATGATAATCCGCAGCGGAAATTTTCGCAGCATGTGCACAGCACATGCGGATTATTATTGGGGAACATGGCTGACCTTCTACCAAGCGTTTTTTAAGCGTTTCTGCAGCGGAATTGCCGCTGCGAAACGCTTAAAAAACGCATAGTGGGCACACAGCCTAAAAAAAAATATTATAATTAATATATTAATATTGTGCCAAATTAATTTCACGTGAACTATCACATGATCTATCACAGGGGATCATGTGACATGTGATACATCAGGTGTGTGTGTGTGGGGGGGGGGGGGCCGCGCCTTCTAAACTGCCCGGGGCCCTTGCTACTCTTAATCCACCCCTGGACAGCAGGTTTACTAGTCCTTAAGTGATAATAACGAGCAAAAACCTGGTGATAGATTCCATTTAAACTATTCTGTCTCATGAAAATGTTTTGAAAATTTCTACTCTCTGAACGAATTTACTTTTTTCATACAAGAGACATTTTAGTAATATAGTGAACACACATCTCTCTGGGGAATTAATATTTAAAAAAATAATAACTTGGAATATTAAATATATATTCTTTGGGGAAGTACAAAAAAATAGGTAAAGCAAGTTAGGCTAAGGCTTATTATTGCAATTTCCTTGGAAGTCATTTAAGGTGGCAGCTGTGGCAATATATAAAAGTCATAGCATAGTTTGTCCTTGTTTTTGCAAACTAGGATGCAAGGAACTGTTGTAAGGATCGTGGGAAAGGGTTACAGATCCTTAGAACAGATCCTTTTGCGGCAATAGAAAGCACCATAAGGGGAGTCCCAATATGATTCTTTACTATTGGCCCCTTCTATTTTATTTTCTATTTTATCACTACTCTGCCTCATTATTACTGGTCTCATCTGCCACCACCCATATATACATCCCCATACCCACTAATATACCTTCATATTCTGACATATGCACATCTCAAGTGCTAAGCAATATTTTTTACCTTCAATTCACCTCATCTTTATTTCCGGGTCTCCACTCTTGCTATTCTGATCAACTGAACCCCACAATATTCATTTGAACACAAGATACTTGTGCTCGCTTCATAGTAACCTAATCTATTCTTCAATTCCACTCTAAGCAGTTTTTACGAACATTGATCCTTTCCTCCTTATTCCCCTCTCCACAATCCCATCCGTTTCCCCTCCCTCTTCTCTCCCTTTAATTCTCTACCTTCAACTTAGCCATTACCATCAGATGTATTTTCCTTTGACACTTTTTGTATAACTTTTATATTTTGTATATATGACTCGCCCAGGGGGATGGGGATGACTCGGTACCCGGGCCTTTGCCTGGCCTTGGGGATGTCGCGGTGGTCGGCTCCCGGGCCCGTACCCTGGGGTCAGCTTTTAAAAGGGGTGGTTTGGTTTGTTAATTTTATGGAAGTTCGTGACGCCACCTGTGGTTTCTAGTGAGAATCACCAGTGCTGCGGCAGTCCGCTGAGGCCGGTGATAAGGCAGCACGATGGTATAGCTCCCCACAGGTGACGCTAGGCCTCAGGGCAGTGTATGGAGAGGGGGATGCAGGACAGGCGAGACCCAGCCGGGTCAGCGCAAGAACAGGGACAGACACCGCAGTCACTTCAGTACCTTTTACTGGTGGTAATTCAGGCACATCCTGGAGCACTGTAGGGTGAAGGGTGCATATCAGGATCCTCCCCAATTAGTGGGTGTAGGGCCTCCTGTTTCTTGCCTCTGCGTAGTAAGTTTCTGACCTGCCTGAAGCTAAGCCTA
Organism: Phyllobates terribilis; assembly: GCF_046119375.1. Classification (NCBI taxonomy): domain Eukaryota; kingdom Metazoa; phylum Chordata; class Amphibia; order Anura; family Dendrobatidae; genus Phyllobates; species Phyllobates terribilis. Next base: position 349,496,959 of record NW_027362761.1, on the reverse strand, counting down.
ACATTATCTCTGTCCTGCACCGGCTGACGTTGTAGTAGGGCCTTCTCTTGGAGTGCACGCTCCCAGCTTACGGGGCCTATGTGTCTCCTGGCACTGTTACGTATCAGCTCTCTGGTGATCCTGAGACCTGTAGTTCTCCAGGGATTCCGGTTATGCCTTACTGGGTCGTAGAGATCCCAGTAAGCTTGGACCCGGTGTCCGGTATATGTTTCAGGGTGAGCTGGGTAAGCTCCTCTGCCCCCACTGCTACTCACTTTCCACTCGCCTTCGGCGGTACTCGGGCCCTCACTAGGCTACTCACACTAACGGCATCTTGCCGCTCTTCACCACTCTTACAGGCGTCGGCACACCTTAAGCTCACTTACTTGAGCTCCTGAGTCTAGACTGGGCTTCAGGACCGCTGGAGGCCTAGCTTTCCTACACAGCTACCCGCGTGCTTCTCCGCAGACACAGCTCTTCACTCTCTGTGCACTCCAGACTAACTAACTGCTTAGCTCCACCTTCCCTATTTATACAGTGGGTACGGAAAGTATTCAGACCCCTTTAAATTTTTCACTCTTTGTTTCATTGCAGCCATTTGGTAAACTCTAAAAGTTAATATTTTTTTCTCATTAGAGTACACTCTGCACCCCATCTTGACTGAAAAATACAGAAATGTATAAACTTTTGCAAATTTATTAAAAAAGAAAAACTGAAATATCACATGGTCATAAGTATTCAGACCCTTTGCTCAGACACTCATATTTAAGTCATATGCTGTCCATTTCCTTGTGATCCTCCTTGAGATGGTTCTACTCCTTCATTGGAGTCCAGCTGTGTTTAATTACACTGATAGGACTCGATTTGGAAAGGCACACATCTGTCTATATAAGACCTCACAGCTCACAGTGCATGTCAGACCAAATGAAAATCATGAGCTCAAAGGAAGTGCCCAAGTAGCTCGGAGACAGAATTGTGGCAAGGCACAGATCTGGCCAAGGTTACAAAAGAATTTCTGCATTACTCAAGGTTCCTAAGAGCACAGTGGTCTCCATAATCCTTAAATGGAAGAATTTTGGGACCACCAGAAGTCTTCCTAGACCTGGCCGTCCAGCCAAACTGAGCAATCATGGGAGAAGAGCTTTGGTGAGAGAGGTAAAGAAGAACCCCAAGATCACTGTGGCTGAGCTCCAGAGATGCAGTAGGGAGATGGGAGAAAGTTCCACAAAGTCAACTATCACTGCAGCCCTCCACCAGTCAGGCCTTTATGGCAGAGTGGCCCGACGGAAGCCTCTCCTCAGTAGAAGACATATGAAAGCCTGCATAAAGTTTGCTCAAAAACATATGAAGGACTCCCAGACTATGAGAAATAAGATTCTCTGGTCTGATGAGACGAAGATAGAACTTTTTGGTGATAATTCTAACCGGTATGTGTGGAGAAAACCAGGCACTGCTCATCACCTGCCCAATACAATCCCAACAGTGAAGCATGGTGGTGGCAGCATCATGCTATGGAGGTGTTTTTCAGCTGCAGGGACAGGACGACTGGTTGCAATTCAAGGAAACATGAATGCGGTGAAGTACAGAGATATCCTTGATAAAAAACCTCTTCCAGAGTGCTCTGGACCTCAGACTTGGCCGAAGGTTCACCTTCCAACAAGACAATGACCCTAAGCACACAGCTAAAATAATAGAGGAGTGGCTTCAGAACAACTCTGTGATCATTCTTGACTGGCCCAGCTAGAGCCCTGACCCAATTGAGCATCTCTGGAGAGACCTGAAAATGGCTGTCCACCAACATTCACCATCCAACCTTAAGGAACTGGAGAGGATCTGCAAGGAAGTATGGCAGAGGATCCCCAAATCCAGGTGTGAAAAACTTGTTGCATCATTCCCAAGAAGACTCATGGCTGTACTAGCTCAAAAGGGGGCTTCTACTCAATACTGAGCAAAGGGTCTGAATACTTATGACCATGCGATATTTCAGTTTTTCTTTTTTAATAATTTTGCAAAAATTTCTACATTTCTGTTTTTTTTCAAGATGGGCTGCAGAGTGTACTTTAATGAGAAAAAAAATGAACTTTTTAGAATTTACCAAATGGCTGCAATGAAACAAAGAGTGAAAAATGTAAAGGGGTCTGAATACTTTCCGTTCCCACTGTATCCCTAACGGGCTCCCTCTGGTGGTCTGAGGTGGTAGGTGGAGGTGTGTGAATGCTTATGGGGGCCTCTTGTGGAGGATTCCATTAATGCACCCCTCTCTGATCTGTGGTACCAAGCGCAGCTGGGCGCCACATATATTTTGTATGTATTTCACATTAGTATATTACCTAATAGACACCAAAATTGCATTTATAAGCAATTTAGATGTCCTTGATAAAGACCATGTCGGTTGATACGTTTGACCATAGCTATCACTTGCTGGATCAAAATTAAATTCACTTATTGCAGCAATATTTCTACTCTTCATCTTTTTCAGTGCCGAGGTTTTTACGTCCACATTGAGTCAGGACTGCGGTCCTTTTCTCGAACATGTATTGTACTCCTTCAGAGCAGTTTTGATGGTCTTTTCCTCCCCTATTCTAGTTTATATACACCATCGATGTGTCCACCATTATCTTCTCTTGAATTGAATTAAGTTTTACAATTTGTCATTCTACCAGTTCAATACATTTTCACTCCAGCAAAAAAAGTATACACTAAAAGCATAGTTTGTTTTGCCTATGAATGATGGATGGATGATAGATGGTCATCTTTTTTAATCTCATCTCATTTTAATACATCTATGGTTAATTGGGTTTTAGTGACAAGTTAGGGATGGACACCTCTGTTTGACCTTTCATTTTCTGTCACGTTGTGACTGTTGGGTAGCAAAACTGTGGGCTCTAGATTAGTCCCTCAAGCTAAAGGGACTCCAGGCTATTCCTGTCCCCAAGATTACCCCTGATGGTGGGGATGCCTGTGTCTCATACCTTGCTATTCTCCTGCACCGAACTAACCTGATCGCCTCCCCCACCCAGGAAAAAAGAGGCATAAGTGAAAGGGTTAACACAGAAAAGCTAGACAGGAAAAAACAGAAGCTCAGTCACACAGAACTCACACAGGAATAAACCCTAGGGAATAAGAGTAAGAAGCCAATGAGGCAAAGAAACTATATGAAACACCAAAGGGGAAGGAAAAGGTTTTCTCTAAAAACCTCACACAATTATCACAGAGCAACCACTAGAAATGCCTGGATATCTCCACCTCTCCAGACCAGGTTTAGTCAAGCTATAGCTGGCACTACCTAAATAGTCCAGCACACATATATAGGGGGAGAGAAGATATGACTGGTTCTCCCACAGCATATGACCAAGGAGTATTAACAACCTAGCCCAGCAGAGATTTAACTCTTGGTAACCTGTCTAGGATCTACAGGTCTTTGTATCGACGCCCGAGTCTCTCTGCACTGATTATAGCCATTAGTGAAGTTACAAGTAACAATGCCAGAACCTAAAGATTCCACAGATACTGACACTGCCATGACAGTCGACAATGTTTGCAAAAACCTCCTTGTGACATTTTCCACTATTGATGCTCAGTCTCCTACAACCAACATAAAATACAGCCGTAGCTTGCATAGTACTGTAAAACAAGCAGCTAACATAAAATGACTTGTGGGGGTTTTAGTTTAAGTTTTACATTCTTACATATAAGTATGTAATGTGGCATTACATTTTTTAGCACACAGGTGCAGGGCTGATACTTGGTACCACTTTTTTCTCGTTAATAATTCTAGTATATCTTTATTCTGTCCTCCAGGGATTTACTAGACTCACACATCCTGCAATCAGACACCAGATGCTCTTATATATTTCATTTACTAGACAAAAATGAGTCAGTCCCAGGGGGAGCATTATTCTTTATAATGAAACCATCAATAATTTCCTGTACTTCAGTGCCAACGACACTACTTTGTACTACGCTGCAATGCTGATATCCATTCATGCAAATATTAGTGTGAATTGAGGGGGAGGATGATTTTTCAGAAGAGCTTCTCAATCATTACAGTAATTAGCAAAGGACACGAGTGTAGGAAGTACAGCATGAGATTTACAGTTCACAATGTGATTAATGGTGTTACGGGTCCGGGTGGTGGAACCTCTGTGCCAAGGTGCAAGGAGGGACCCAGTGGGGCGTGACTAAGTATCCACCCGAACCAACCCTGGTCGTATGGCAGCTAACGACACCGTGACCTGGGAGGATCCGGGCTGAGGGACCAGGTGCTACTCTGGGGACGACCTTGTAAGAGAGCAGGTGGCTCCCACGGGTCAGATGGCTGGGACTGACCAGTATGGCGGATGGACACGGCAAGCAGGCGGATGTCTCTGGTAGCCGACAGGTGGTCACAGTTCGAGAAAGCAGGGCAAGTAGCAGTCTTTAGGTTTACCAGGAAGGTGGTCACAGCAAGTGACAGCAGGGTCTCCAGGCAGGCTGGCAGGAAACAGGCAGGTGCTCCCAGGTGAGCGGACAGACAGATTAGGCGGGTAACTGACAGGTAACTGGTGGGCGCTCCCAGGTGAGCGGACTGACGGACACAGCAGGTAACAGGCAGGTAACTGGTAGACGCTCCCAGGTGAGCAGGCGGACAGACGAGACAGGTAACAGGCAGGTAACTGGTGGACGCTCCCAGGTGAGTGGTCTGACAGACGAGGCAGGTAACAGGCAGGTAACTGGTGGACGCTCCCAGGTGAGCGGTCTGCAGACAGGGCAAGCGGATGCTCCCAGGTGAGCGGACAGATAGCCAAGGCAGGTAACAGGCAGGTAACAGGTGAGCGCACCAGGTGAGCAGGCAGGCAGGCTCGGCAGGTAACGGGCAGATAACAGGCTGGCAGGCAGGACGAGAAGTCAGGCTAGTGACTAGCCCAGGGGATGGAGGATGACTCGGTTACCCGGGCCTTTAGCCTTAAGGAGGTCGCGGTGGTCGGCTCCCGGGCCCGTACTCTGGGGTCTCTCTTTAAAAAGGCGTTGATAGATATCAAGTTTATAAAAGTTCGTGACGCCACCTATGGTTTCTGATGATATTCACCAGAGCTGCGCAGTCCGCTGAGGCCGGTGATAAGGCAGCTAGAGGGTATGGCTCCCCACAGGTGAAGCTAGGCCTCAGGGCAGGGTATGAACGGGGAAAGCAGGACGAAGAGACCCCGCCGGGTCAGAGCAAGAACAGGGACGGACACAATAGTCACTTCAGTACCTTTACTGATGGAAATTCAGGCACTCCCCGGAGCACTGTAGGGTGAAGGGTGTATGTCCGGATCCTCCCCAATGAGTGGGTTTTGGGCCTCCTGTTTCTTGACTCTGCATAGTAAGTTTCTGACCTGCCTGGAGCTAGGCCTAACTTTGTCTCTGTCCTGCGCTGGCTGACCTTGTGGTAGGGCCTTCTCTTGGAGTGCACGCTCCCGACCTACGGGGACTATGTGTCTCCTGGCTCTGGTACGTATCAGCACTTTAGCTATCCTGGGACTTGTAGTTCTCCAGGGATTCCGGTTTATCTTACTGGGTCATGGAGATCCCGGTAAGCTTCGGACCCGGTGTCCGGTAACTGCTTCTTCGGGGTGAGCTAGTTAAGCTCCTCTGCCCCCTATGAACTAACTCTCTCTACTTGCCATCGGCCTACTCGGGCCCTCAATAGGCTACTCACACTAACGGCAGCTTGCCGCACTTCACCGATCTTATGGCGCCGCACACCTGAAGCTCACTTCACTGAGCTACGACTCAACCAGGCTCAACTCTGTATTCAGGCTTGCACTAACTGAACTCTCCAGAGGAATTGCTGAGTCACGGAGCTCCACTGCAGACTGACCTGTTTCTGCGTCTCACTCTGCAGGAACTCTCAACTGCCTGGCTCCACCTTCCCTTTTATATCCCTAACGGGCTCCCTCTGCTGGTCTGAGGTGGAAGGTGGAGATGTGTGAATGGTTATGGGGGCCTCTTGTGGAGGAATCCTTCAATACACCCTTCTAGGAGTTGTGATACCAAGCACAGCTGGGCTTCACATTTCCCCCTAGTTAAACTCAGCACTCCCGGGCTGAAGTACATTTTATAAAACAGTAACAATAGGAACATAAGCAATACTAGAACATTCTTCCCTTTATGGGAGGCACAAATTTTAAACGTTGCATAACAATAACAAAGCAGAGTGTCCTCAGAATTCAAGTCTCTTGTGGTGAGGTTCCCAAAAAGGATGTCCATCTCACAAAGTAGAGTACTTGGTGTTTTTGAGGGACCTGTCCTAATCCCTCTACGTAGGCCCTGGGGTGGCTGCAGGGCATGAAGATCCCGAGTTGGACCTCCAAGAGAGCCACTCCAGACAGGTTTTCCTTCTGAGGTCACCTAAAGGGCACTCCAGGGAGCGCAATTATATACAATAAAAGTTTTTGGGCTGCACACAGTCCTCAGCCACGAAGTTCATTATGGAGGCATAAAGAATTAATAGGAAAAAGCACAAATTGATAAACATGCATGAAAATACACAATTAATTCAATACATTTTCAGTTTATTACACAATACCCCAGGGGTAACTATCTACACTTTCAGCAATTTTAATCATCTATTGTGTGTACCTAGCAGGAGGTTTACCTCTTGTGCTGCGTACTGATCTGCGTAGTGCTGTGGTTGGTGGAGTGTCAGTGTCTGTATCCTCAGTTACTCTATCAGTTCTACGTGGCAAGTCTACCATTGGCTGGGCCTTCTTGCTCTGCTCCTGCCGGGGATCCTTCATCCGGGGATACTTCTTGAGCTGGCTCTTCTGCAGCACTTACAGGTACAACTTGCTGTGGAGGGTTTTCTGGCTGTTCATAGAATTGGAGTACTGGAATGATTACTGCACCTCCTATCTGAGGCCAATCAGCTGGGAAGTCTCCAAGGTCAGTGTGTATCACCTCTTCTTCAGGTTCTTCCTGGATTGTGAGAGGCACTTTTTCTTGGGATTTCAGTAAGTCTAGACACAATTTTAGGTGGTCCCTGGACACTGTTGTAGATGTTTTTCCTCCATCTCGACTGATTATACTAGTCTTTTTGTTGTCAAACCTTGACGGTAACACAGTGTAGGGGTCTTTTTCCCACTGGTCATCAAGTTTGTGGTTGCGTCTTTTCCTTTTTAGTACTGTTTCACCTGGTGTGAAAGGTTCTGCTGGTGCGTTTTTGTTGTAGTGCATTTCCTGCTTTTCTCTCACCCGAGTAAGACTGTCCTTGACACAAGCTTGTACCCTTCTGTACTGCTCTTTTCTGGTCTTCTCAAAGTCCTCAGTGGTCATATCAGCTTCAGGTTCAACAACACCAAGCTCCAGATCCATGGGCAGCTTTCCTGGCCTTGCCTGCATGAGATATGCCGGAGTGCAATTGGTGGAACTGACTGGTATATGATTGTACAGATCCACTAGGTCTGGTAGTAGGTCTGGCCACTGGTTTCTCTCCTCAAGTGGTATGGTTTTTAGCAGGTTGATGATGATGTTGTTCATCTTTTCGCAGAGACCGTTTGTTTGTGGGTGGTACGGTGTAGTTCTTATATTTTTACACCCGTAGAGATGGCAGAACTCCTTGAACAACTCAGCCTCAAAGGCCGGGCCCTGGTCCGTCAGCACCTGCTCAGGGTAGCCATGGGGTCTGCAGAAATACGCTTGGAACGTTTTTGCTGCTGTCTCTGCCGTCAGGTCTTTGACGGGGGCGGCCACCAGAAAACTTGAGTAGTGATCTACCATAGTCAGAGCATAGGAGTACCCTGACCTGCTGGGGGACAGCTTGACATGGTCCAGGGCCACGATCTCCAGGGGTCGAGTCGTCTTGATGGGTTGCAGGGGTGCCTTCTTGCTGCTGAAGTCTTTCCTTCTTAGGCTGCAGGGTCCACAGTCCCGGCACCACCTTTCAATGGAGCTGCGCATTCCTACCCAGTAGAATCAACACTTCAGCAGGTCTCTAGCTTTTTCCAGCCAAAGTGCCCCGCCTGATCGTGGTAAGCCTCTAATACCATCTGGATGTCTGTCTTCGGTACCACTATCTGCCATACCATCTCATGAGTTTTTGGATTGACGTACCTCCGGCACAGCTTTTCACGGTAAATAAACAGCCGCCTTCTCTCGTTCCACAGCTGCTTTGCTTGCAGAAACGCATCTTTCTCCAGGGAGGCACCTTCTTGGGTTATCAGCTGTTTGATGCGGCTGACAACCGGGTCGCTGTCCTGGGTCTCTTTCCAGCTGTGGTGAGGCAGGGGGTTTAACGTCTTTCCACGCTGCTTCCTGGAGGCTCGTTGCTCGTGGATCATCCCACTCCGGTGAAAGGCAGGTAGCTCTATCTCTTCCAGGTCATCCACTTCTATTTCTGTGTCTGACTGGTGAGGCATCCTAGACAGGGCATCGGCGTTGGCGTTCTTGCGGCCCGCCCGGTATTTGATTGTAAATTGGTAGTTTGACAGCCGAGCCATCCATCGTTGTTCCAGAGCCCCCAACTTAGCTGTTTCAAGATGGGTCAAGGGGTTGTTATCAGTAAAGGCAGTGAACTTGCTGGAAGCCAGATAGTGCTTGAATCTTTCAGTGATGGCCCAGACTAAGGCCAGGAACTCTAACTTGAAACTGCTATAGTTCTCTGGGTTCCTCTCAGTCGGACGGAGCTTCCTGCTTGCGTACGCGATAACTTTCTCTTGCCCATTCTGCTTCTGGCTTAAGACAGCGCCCAGGCCCTCTTTGCTGGCATCCGTATTCTGCAGGAACGGTTGGCTGTAGTCAGGGTAGGCTAGGATCTCATCACCTGTCAGGATCTCCTTCATCTCCTGAAACGACTCTGCTTGCTCCTTACCCCAGTGGAATGGAGGGTTTTTGCCTTTGGGGGACTGCCCTACCAGGAGGTCTTGCAGAGGAGCTGCTTTCTTTGTGTAGTCCTTTATGAACCTCCGGTAGTATCCTACTAGTCCCAAGAACTGACGCACCTCCTTGAGGTTCTTCGGCTCCGGCCACTTCTGGATGGCTGTGACTTTCTCCGGGTCTGGTGCTACGCCTTCCGGACTGACAATGTGTCCCAGGTACTGTACCTTCTTCTTGAGCAGGTGGCACTTTGAGGGCTTCAACTTCATCCCATACCGGGACAGTGACTCAAATACCTCTGCCAGGTGTTTCAAGTGGTCCTCGTACGTTCTGGAGTACGCAATTATGTCATCCAGGTAAAGTAAAACAGTTTCGAAGTTGTGGTGTCCCAGGCAGCACTCCATCAATCTCTGGAACGTTCCGGGGGCATTGCAGAGTCCAAACGGCATGCTGTTGAACTCGCAGAGTCCCATCGGGGTGGTAAAGGCCGTCTTCTCTCGATCCTCCTCAGCCACAGCTACTTGCCAGTACTCACTAGTGAGGTCAAGGGTGGAAAAGTAATTTGCAGATTTCAAGGCAGCTAGGGACTCCTCTACGCGTGGTAAAGGGTATGCATCTTTATGTGTAATGCGATTTACTTGACGGTAATCTACACACATTCTCATGCTCCCATCCTTTTTCCTAACCAGCACTAGGGGAGCCGCCCAGGGACTACAACTATCCCTAATTACTCCCGCCTTCCTCATGTCATGCAGCATTTCTTTTGCCTTCTGGTAGTGAGCTGGAGGTATAGGCCTATAACGTTCTTTGATTGGGGAATGGTTGCCTGTGGGGATATGATGTTGAACCCCCTTAACCCTCCCGAAGTCAAGTGGATGTTTACTGAACACCTGCGAGTATTCTTGAACCACACGGTGTATACCCTGTTTTTGATGGGCAGGAGTGGTGTCTGTCCCAACATGGAGCTGTTGACACCAATCCTCCACCTGGGTTGCAGGGTCATTATCCTCTACTTCATCTGGTGAGGTTAAGGACTCCGCCTCATGGATGCAGTTATTGTTGACAGCATGTAATTTGGCAACAGTGGCATAACGTGGCAGTTTGACCTCGTCTTCCCCTAAGTTGAGAAGACGGACGGGCACCCTCCCATTGCGTACATCTACCACTCCCCTGGCGGTTAAGAGCATGGGTCTATGTTCGGAGCAAAGGGGTTCTACTACCGCCTGGTAGCTCTGTCCTCTAAGACCTATGGCAGCTCTACACCAGATGAGCATTTCACTCATTGGGGGGATGACAATGGGTATGGGGTCTGTTACCCTCACGTTACCGATTTCACCATCTGTTAGCCTTACTTGCTGTTGATACATCAGGACGCGGATCTCCTTCTGTAGCGCCCTCCTCTGTCCTGGTTTGGCAGTGTCAGCTATCTGTTGGAGTAAGAACACAACCTCTCCCAAACAGTTACCAACAATGTTAGTGCCAAGTACCATATATGGGTTGCTGTCATTAGGGTTAGTCTCCACTACAATTAGTCCCTGATCCTTCAGCTCCACTCTCCCCACCTTTACAGTCACATTCTTAACCCCGAGTAGGTTAAGGGGGAGTCCATTTGAAGCATAGACAGACAAATTTGGAGCTGGCGGACGTAGATCGTCCATGGACCAAAACCTCTTGTAGAGGACTTCAGGCATGATGGTTACCTGAGATCCTGTGTCCAGCAGGGCATGCGTCGGGATCCCGTCCAGTACAATGGACAGGAAAGGTCTTCCTCCGACGAACCTGTTGTACCAGTCTGATGGGCCTGGTGAATCTACTCCTGGGTGTCGGACCAAGGGTTTTCTCATTTAAAGGACACTTCTGGGCGAGGTGTCCGGTCTTGCGGCAGCGGTAGCAGGTTGGTTCCCTCAGTGGGCGGCGCTGGTCACTGGTCCTTGGCGAGGGTTGTGTTGGCCTCCTCCTCCTCTGCATCCAGGGGACATCCTCAGGGCTGTCGGCTAGCAGGATCTTCCCTTCTTCCTCGGGCTCCGTCCGCAGCTGCAGAGCACTCAGCACGGTGGTCAGAGTTTTGCTCAACTGACGCACCTCAGAGCGCAAACTATCCAGTTCTTTAGGGGACGTTGCTGGAACCTTAGCTTCAGCAGCCACTGGGGAAAAGGTGGGTGTAGCAGGCACTGGAGTAGCCCCACCCTAGTAACATTGGATGGCATTTGTTTTCAGGGGCTGCAGTCCTTTTATAGCCATTTCCTTAAGATTGTCAAAGGTGGCATCCGGATGATCCAGGGACCACCAACGCACAGTCCTGCTCTCCTCTGGAGACTTCAGTCCCCGGACAAACTGTTCCTTCAGCATTTTGTTCTCATTCTCAACGCTGGTTGGACTAACCTGGTTCAGAGCCCGCAGGGCCCCTTGGAGATGCCAGGCGTAGTCCTGAACATTGTCCTCTGGTTGTTGGGAGCAGCTGTAGAACCTCATCCGGAGGTCCGCCTCAGTAAGGTCCTCAAATACAGTGTGTAGTTTTTGGAATATTGCGGACACTGACTCCTGGTCTGCGGCTGACCATGTTTCCACTTCCCGCTCCGCAGCACCGGTCAGTTGTCCTAATACAACGGCAGCTCTTTGTTTGCCGGTCATAGAATACATGTCTAAGATACCACATATCTTCCGTTTGAATCCAGACAGGGTATCTGGTTTGCCGTTGTACTGGGGGAGCCACTTTGCTCCTGGAATGTACGGTAAAGTCATAGGAATTACAGGCGTTACAGGCGCTGCCGGTGGAGCGGCGGCTTTGGCCTGCTCATCATCGGGCGTGGGTTGAACTTCAGGGACGTTGCCCGGCAGGTCGGCGTTCTGCTGCTCGTCGGACATCTTAGCGCCCCCCTAGTTAACCGTGGCCTACCTTCTGGTTTTTCTTCCGGTAGGCTGCAGCTCCGCAGGTGACGGTTATCTTCAGGACCTTGTGTCCTACGTCAGAGCGTTCAGTGACGCTCCGTACAGGACCTGGCGCTTCCTGTTTTGATTTTGAGGCGTGAAGCGTGTCCGGGACTTCGCGCTCTTTTGCAGGTATGCCCCTAATTTTCCCGTGGTTACGCCCTTCTTCTCGCTCGGCGACCCAACAATGGCGGCTATCTTCACCACAACTTTACGTACACAGTTCAGAATAAAGGCGCACAGTACCCGGTGGCAACGGGCAAAACACGGCGTCGTTGCAGCGGGCACGCGATCCTGTTCGTGACGCCAGAAGAGATGACTAGCCCAGGGGATAGGGGATGACTCGGTTACCCGGGCCTTTAGCCTTAAGGAGGTCGCGGTGGTCGGCTCCCGGGCCCCTAATCTGGGGTCTCTCTTTAAAAAGGCGTTGATAGATATCAAGTTTATAAAAGTTCGTGACGCCACCTATGGTTTCTGATGATATTCACCAGAGCTGCGCAGTCCACTGAGGCCGGTGATAAGGCAGCTAGATGGTATGGCTCCCCACAGGTGGAGCTAGGCCTCAGGGCAGGGTATGAATGGGGAAAGCAGGACGAAGAGACCCCGCCGGGTCAGAGCAAGAACAGGGACGAACACAATAGTCACTTCAGTCCCTCTACTGATGGAAATTCAGGCACTCCCCGGAGCACTGTAGGGTGAAGGGTGTATGTCCGGATCCTCCCTAATGAGCGGGTTTTGGGCCTCCTGTTTCTTGACTCTGCGTAGTAAGTTTCTGACCTGCCTGGAGCTAGGCCTAACTTTGTCTCTGTCCTGCGCTGGCTGACCTTGTGGTAGGGCCTTCTCTTGGAGTGCACGCTCCCGACCTACGGGGACTATGTGTCTCCTGGCTCTGGTACGTATCAGCACTTTAGCGATCCTGGGACTTGTAGTTCTCCAGGGATTCCAGTTTATCTTACTGGGTCATGGAGAATGGAGATCCCGGTAAGCTTCGGACCCGGTGTCCGGTAACTGCTTCTTCGGGGTGAACTAGTTAAGCTCCTCTGCCCCCTATGAACTAACTCTCTCTACTCGCCTTCGGCCTACTCGGGCCCTCAATAGGCTACTCACACTAACGGCAGCTTGCCGCACTTCACCGATCTTATGGCGCCGGCACACCTGAAGCTCACTTCACTGAGCTACGACTCAACCAGGCTCAACTCTGTATTCAGGCTTGCACTAACTGAACTCTCCAGAGGAATTGTTGAGTCACGGAGCTCCACTGCAGACTGACCTGTTTCTGCGTCTCACTCTGCAGGAACGCTCAACTGCCTGGCTCCACCTTCCCTTTTATTTCCCTAACGGGCTCCCTCTGCTGGTCTGAGGTGGAAGGTGGAGATGTGTGAATGGTTATGGGGGCCTCTTGTGGAGGAATCCTTCAATACACCCTTCTAGGAGTTGTGATACCAAGCACAGCTGGGCTTCACACTAGTAGCGGGACCTGAGGGCTGAAGCACAGATCAGACACAGTGCAAACAACTTTGCTCGGGCACCTCCATTTTGGAGGAGGTGCCTTAAATGTGGGAAGTCCTCTGGCCATTGGCCGGGGACTCTTTAGGAAGACGCGCGCTGTCCCTTTAAGAGGGGGGGGAGTGCGCACGCGCGCCCTAAGCACTCTGCTGGAGGAAGAAAGCGCACCGGCCGCAGCAGGGAACGGAGCGCAGGGAGAAGCCGCGCCAGGAGCCGGGGGGCGAGAGAGACGGTGTCCCTATCTGACATGGGGCAGGGACGCCGCTGCGCCGACAGAGACAGGAGCGCTGGAGGGGCCCACGTGAGGAGCGCGGAGGTGAGAGGGACGGCGTCCCTGCCTAGCAGAGGGCAGGGACGCCGATGCTACAAATGGCTTGTTTATACTGAGTTTAGCTTTCACAGTTTAGTGTTAAAAAAATAATTAAAAATATGAATCCACTTCTACCCTGTTCATAGACTCATTCATTTTGTGGGTTTGTAATTGCAAGACTCCTAAATTGCTCCTGCAAGAAAACTTCCAAAAAAGTATTGCAAAGTATTGTCACTAGCCAACTAGATGTGCTCGGTATCGCTCAATTCAAGTGGCTTGAGTGAGGCCTAGCATGTCTAGTCGGAAAGTGGCCGGAAGTACGCATACCGTATACTTGCGGTTATGTGACTGCCTTCTCTCACCGGCACACAACATGTGGTGTGCATGCTGTTAGGATTCAGAAGCCTTCAGTTAAAAAGAGTGATTGCAGACTTTTATTAAAAGATAGAACAACCTCTTTAATATTATTTATTTATTTTATCTATTGTTTGGTTCCAGTTGCTTAAATTTTAAAGGGCATCTGTCACCTTATTTGACCTATCTAAACTATTAATATGGGCATACGGGTTATAGAATACTTAAAAAGTCTCCCTGTATGCCTCATATCAGATGCCTGGTTGTTGATAAATCATCTGTTATCACTTTATGTAAATTACCTCTTCCAGGCTCTGGGGAGGACGCTGCCTGGAAGATAATGCTGTCTCCAGAGCTAATTTCATATGAAGGATGTATTACCAGTGTGATATGTAATGGCCGCTCTCTGCTCTCCTGATGTCACTGCAGAGCTGTGTGTGATTATACCCGACACATCTGCAGGTTCCTCTCAGCTTCCAGCTCACAGGCAGACAGGGTTGTAATATTGCTGCAATACAGCAGAGCTGTGAGAGAAGCAAAAATGTATTTTCAAGAAGACAAATTCATTTTTTCCTGTTCTGTGTTCGTTACTTGTGTCACACTGGTACCTCTCCTTCATGTAAAATAATCTCTGGAGGCAGAGATATCTTCCAAGCAGCCTCCTCCCCATAACCTGGAATAGGTCATTTACATATAAGAAAAGCAGATATCTGGAATAGAACATCAGATTGCAGATATCAAAGTATCACTTTTTTTCAGCTTCTTATGACCTACATGCCCATATAGACAGATTGAAATACGTAAAGAAAGGAGCGCAAATAGCGCTGTTATCCAATAGACAACAGTAAAGATAAAAGGGAAATTGCTCATCTTTGTGGGTTGTGAAATGCACAACTCATGAGAAAGTATATGCTGAGGTGCTGCAGCAGGCACAGGTCCCTTGGGATCTTCGAGTAGTTTAGTATACAGATGATAAAGGTGCCATTAATAACCTCGCTCCTCCATGACATAATATACTGTATATATGTCAGAGATGGATAATGTTCCCAGCATTTATTGGAGACTATAAAAGCTATAAAAGACTACGCGTTTCGTGGATGTCCCGTCCACTTCTTCAGGTACATAGCTGTTGCTTGTTACAACATGGAAGGTATATATACACACACATGCTAGCACATGGAGTGAAGAAAAAACTGCCAAAGCACCCCGCCAGGCTACTGTTGTGATCTGGCAATAACTTTTGGCATCATCACTCAAGGGTTAAGGCTGAGTTACAAAGCAGTACTCCTGGAGCCTGCTTCACCATCCATTCCTCTCAGCTGGCAAATCATGTGTTCAGCAAGCTCAGGAGCTTGGTACCAAGTATGTGCTAGCATGTGTGTATATATACCTTCCATGTTGTAACAAGTAACAGCTATGTACCTGAAGAAGTGAACGGGACGTCCACGAAACGCGTAGTCTTTTATAGCTTTTATAGTCTCCAATAAATGCTGGGAACATTATCCATCTCTGGCATATACGGTATATATTTTTTCATGGAGGAGCGCGGTTATTAATGGCACCTTTATCATCTGTATACTAAACATATAGACAGATTACGAGGGTTGATCCTACTTAAAGATTCACTTTAAAGATGACTATAGAGGTCAGCTGTCATTTATTGTCATTGAAAGTCCACATAAATTTTATTTTTAGAAGATTACATGTATTTACAAATGGAGAACCATGGTCTCTATGGGTTTATTCTGTCAGTAAAGTTTTTTTTTATCAAATTGTGATTTTGTCTCTTAAAGGGGTTGTTCCTTTTCAATTAAATTTTACCCCTAGCTGCAGTATGCCATAAAATAAACAAATTGCTCAGTAGTTACCTTCTCCGCATCCACCAACGAGTCTCAAATGAAGTGAGAAAAAAGAAGTATGCAGAGAAAAGGAATCACCCATAAAACTCAATATTTATTAAACATATAAGCCAAAACAAAAAAATACATTAATAACACTTAAAAGACTCATAAGGCTAACACTGGTAGTAACCAGACACAAACCCGCAATAGAGCTTGTGTCTTCCCCACCTGATGTGATAAACGGGCGCCTATAGCAATTGTGATTACCTGTGGAGGTGAAGTGGATGTAAACCCACACTGCCGAGGATCCAATATACGGTAAGAGGCCAGATGCAGTATGGATGCGGTTTTATTTGTCAACATGTTTCGAGGTAGTCATACCTCTTCATAAGGACAAAACACAATGATCAATATTGGAATCAAATGTGAAAAGGGATATAAAAATATCTCAACCAGTATAAGAAAACATCACGTGAAAAATAATGACAAAGGTCAGTAGATAATAGACTAAGATCATAATAAACGAATACAGAATCAGGTTAATAAGCAAGTCGTTATAAACCATGTGAGAATACCAAAAAATGCACCAAAGTAAAAATAAAAAATATATTGTACCAAAAATATTGCCAGCATATCCAAGGAAACATGCAATAAACAATAGGTCAGAACATGCTATGGAAATCTGTATGAAGACGCCCAGATGTGGGAGGATAACCCCACACGTATCGCCACTAATAGTGTGGCTTCTTCAGGGGTAAATATTGACTTTTATGGGTGATCCCTTTTCTCTGCATACTTCTTTTTATGACTTCATTTGCTATTTGCAGATTTTTTTGTATGCTATAGGTCAATCCCCTTTATGTGGTGGTACCCTCTGCTCATCCATTGCATTGCACCGAGTCTCTGTTACTGTTCCCAGTGTCTGGCACTGGCAGCGGCGCTGATGTCACATTGGCACGTAGCAGCCAATCAATGATCACAGTGATTCTGAACGATTCATTTTGTCTACACGGGACCTCACTGATTGGCTGCGACGCTGTCAGGGTAGATTCACACGAACATATAAAAAAATCAGAGTTTCATCCAGAAAACTTGGCTGATTTTTTCCTCACTTGTCATCCATGTACAGTCCGTGTGCAATCCGATTTTTTTCAGCAGCAGCTATTAATAATTTAGAGGACCATTTATAGTTTCCTATGTTATAGAATTGCGATGTATCTGTAAAAAACGGATGCTGTACTATGACATCTGATTTTATTGCGCACTCATAGACTTGGAAGCGTGAGTCTCATCCGATTTACGGGAGAAACTAGTGTATGCTGCGATTTTTTGCACACAGATTCAGTCCCTGGAAAAAAAATCGCTCATCTGCACTGCCCCATTGAATAACATTGGCAGAATTGCTGTTTTTATAAGGGACAGCACTTGGACCTATAATACGGGGATATGAATGAGCCCTCAAAGTGATGTCAGAGCTGCAGCCAATGCCAAACACCAGGAACAGCGGCGGAGACTCTCTAGTAGACCTGGGAAGGTGAGTACAGTGCAGTTTGTTTTTTTTTATAGTAAACTGCAGCCAGTGGAGAAATTCAATTGAAAGGGATCAACTGTTTAACAATTTCTTATATTGCATGTTAGAGACGTCTCAGGGACGCCTGTCCATTACACATAACAGCACTGCTAAAGTAAACCTTCCCAATTTAGGAAGTAAAATATTGCAAAAACTATGATATAAAAATAAGAAATGAATAAGAGCTGATCTGCAGTAGCCAACAACAGTGCACATTATCAATGCTGTCTAATTCCTAGTGCACTCACACTAGATGGTCCTAAAACGAGCTAAAGTGGTTCATGCACTGCGAGAGATCCGTCTGATTATAACACTGTCTAATCTGTTAACACCAACCATTGACTTACTTTGCACCAGAGGCGTATGCCTAAACGTTGGGCATTTCTTGGTGCACTGGGTTGCATGTTAGGACACTCTGCTCTTCAAATAAATCATGCCCCCTTTGGTGAGGACAAGTGCTCTTGCCATAGAAGGTACAATAAAGTGTCTAAAACACATTATAAATACGCTTCAGGACATGAAAATAGTTTATTGGTGTGAATTATACCACAATTGTTGAGTTTTTAGCTTCATATTATTCACCATTGTCTACCTCCTGCCACTGCTGAACCTGGTAATTACTGTACGCCCACCAGGTGCCCACCGATTTACAACATTTCCATTAACATTACAACACTGGTTTGCAACATTTTTTACATGGTTTTGGAGGAGATTTTCACAGTTTTTTTGCTTTTTATTTTCAAAAACACGACTGACTAATTTAACGTCTATAGTCAATTTTGTAACGTCTATGTAGACAGTGTTTCAGATTTATATCATTTTTGGTGAACTTCACATTATTAACAAAGCACAGCATGCTCCAGGCATGGCCTTTGTATTCTCCCTAGTGCGTTTCTATAAAGAAAAACATTCAAAATCCTTGAAATAGTTTGAAAAATTCATGATATTTTCAAATGCATTTTAAAACACAGAAAAAATGTGTGTTTGACAAATCTGTTAAAGGGGTTGTCTAGTAATTCATATTGATGGTTTATTGTTAGGATAGGTCATCAATATCAGATCGATGGAAGTGCATGACCCGGCACCCTGCCGTTCAGCTGTTCTTGTTGCCAGTGGCATCTGGAAGTGATCAGTTGCCAAACCGAACTATTCAGTGCTGTCATCTGTATACTGGCGGTACTGCACGCCCACTATAGGTGTGGACCGGCAGTACCCTGCTGCATCCACTGTACAGTTGACGGAGCTGTATAAGTCGGCTCCGCATCTGATCACTTCCGGCCACCAAGAACAGTTGACCGATGAGGGTTCCAGCTGTCACACCCAAACCGATTTGATATTGACAGCTTATCCTAAGGATCCTAAAGGCATCAATATAAAGTTCTGGATAACCCCTTTAAGTGGTCATCTTCCATTTTGACTCTTGATATATTTATTGAAGTGTTAGAATGAAGTCGTTGTTTTAACCAGGATTATTTAAGCAGTAGAACTTTCCTCCACAAAGTTAAAAGCTATTGAAAATAAAAATAATTTCAACAAACTCCGCATAGGCAAGATTGAGCAGTCTATTATTAGCGAAATAAAAATTCAGTACAAAGTAATTACAGTTTTCACCTGCTTAATGTTAGCTCACTTGCTCCAGAAACTTTTGCAGATAAGTTGGCATGCGGCTCATCGGGACATTTTTATGATTTTTCTTTCTCCTGTCAGAAGTGGTGTAACTACATATTACAGGTCCAGCTTGATGTAATTAGTTCCTCTAAATTTGCAGTCAAATAATGATTTTA
Organism: Phyllobates terribilis; assembly: GCF_046119375.1. Classification (NCBI taxonomy): domain Eukaryota; kingdom Metazoa; phylum Chordata; class Amphibia; order Anura; family Dendrobatidae; genus Phyllobates; species Phyllobates terribilis. The sequence continues at coordinate 349,477,852 of NW_027362761.1, read as the reverse complement.
CACTAACAATCATACCAATATTAAAAAAAGAAGAAACACCATCATTTTGCAATTTGTATTTTAAGACTTCAAATATTGCTCCAAGAAATGATTGATTGATTTAAAAACTTACTGAAGACTTTATGCGCCATTAGGTGGAATGAACAAGTTAAATAAATTTCAAATTTTTAACATTTTTTTTCTAAATAGATTCACATTTTTGAACTGATTTATATCGTATACAGAGCTCCAAATCCCATAGAAACTCAATAATATAAAGCTACTTAACTCTCTGGGTGATATCTGCCAGTATCCACAATGTTATTGTTATATTTTGGAGAATTTGGAGCCTGATCTAGAGAAATGGAGCTCAGGCTACTATAAATAATATATTGTAAAATTATAAAAGCATACCTGTTCTGTCACTCATAACCACCTTGTGATCCACATTTACACAACTTAATACTACACATACTGGTCTAATATGTCAAGGAACTGTCCCGATTCTCATGCTTTTTAACTTGTCATTTACTCTTTTTGAGTTGGTGGTGCCTCTTTATCTGTGTTCTGCCAGCACTACCGGAGCTGGAACTCCTTTTACTCACTTCCCACACTTGCTCCTCCTATTATCCATTGGAAGGCCTTCACCAAACTTAACGCCTACCTCTCTGTTATGCCTGGCTGGCATTTTGGAGTGATTTATCAGTGGAAGACAACATTGTTTTTAGTGATTTGCAGGTTATCTACTTTGTACATTACCTAATAAGTTTTTACCTTTTAAGAATAGAATATTGGATCTAAGAACAACATGGTGTGTAAAACCATACAACTGACATGCATCCTCCTTTACCAAAAGCATATACTATTACATAAATATATAAATATGGAGAGTGAGGCGGTACATCCAGTGAAATAAACCTTTTATTTAAAGGGAATCTGTCAGCAGGGTTTTGCTATGTAATCTGAGAGCACTATAATGTAGGGGAAGAGAGCCTGATTCCAGTGATGTGTCACTTACTAGGTTATGTTTTGCTGTTTCAACACAATCAGCGTTTTATCAGCAGGAGATTATCATTCCAGGACCAGCTGCCTTGTGCCTCCTAGTCCAACCATGCACCCAGCACTGATTAGCACCTCTCTGTCACTATACTTTGTACAGAGAAAGCAGACAATCAGTGGTGTGGGTGAGGTTACAACATTCTGAGGTCTGCAAAATTTGCAACAGAGAAAACTGTGATTCTATCATAACCACTGCACCCAATAAACTAAGTGATACATCATTGGAATCAGGGCCTCTGTCCCTACTTCATGCTGCTGACAGATTCCCTTTAACAGGGGACGTAGCTCTTCTCATTGGAGCTGAACCATGGCATGGGCTAATAAAAGGCCTTTTCACTGGATGTGCTGCTTCACTCTCCATATTTGTTGGTTGTTGGTGACTGCTGGATCAAGTCCTTAGGGCACGTCCCCTCTTTTAATTTGCCGGGCTGCTACATTTTACTTTAATTACATAACTATAAATGTTAAATGATCATTTTAGATGCTATCATTTCTAGACATTGTTGTAAGCACAGCGACACCAGGAATGCATAATGCTAGAAATATTAAAAGAAAAAGAGCTGAGAGGACGGCTGGTGGATATTATTATTCATAACGTGTCCCAGTGGAAGACGATTGAAAGGAATGGATTAAGTAAAATGTCTTCAATGAAAATATAGCGATGGTGACATTTGTAGTTGGCTTTTTTGTATTTCTATGTTGAAAGCTACAAGCATCAACTTTGTATCGAACCCAATCTATTGTCTTCTTGATATGCCTCTTCATCACACTTGACAATTAAAAGCCCCCGGCTAAGTCTGTGCATGAACTCTCGTCGACTGCAGAAGGCAGCAATGATCATTTCAGGTTAAAATTTCGAGCAATCAAGTTTGATACACGACTACAAGAGTGTACAATAAAAGAGATTCATTTCCCTTTTCATGAACTCTTAATCTAAAAAAGAAAAGAGAAAAAAAAAAGAAGGCAAACATTCAGTATTCTGCTTCATTTATTTCTAACCTGCTCCTTTGTATTTGGGAATGTTTGAGAAGGGAATGTTATTCTGAATGCTGAAAAGTTTAACTTCTTGAAATGGTTGATGTGTGTGAGCGCAGTGCAGCAGTTCTCCAGCAGAGCAGAATGGAGCTGGTACAGTGCTGCTTGATTTACTATATATAAATGCACACAAAGGATAAATGGCACCTGATTTTTTTCAGCATATAGGAACACAGGCTTCGTAGGTGTTCCAAATGGTCCTTAGCGGCTGTCAAATTCTCTGTTTCATAATGCACAGCTAAAAATTGCCTAGGCATTAGGGGTTTCTAAAAGTGGTTACTCCAGCACAGTAACAAAGGAACTGCTCGGCTGAATGTAGCTCAGCTTCTGAAGGATGATGTATCACTGAGGCACAAGTACCTATCAAAGTCAGAATAGTTTTATATTTCCCCAATGCGTTTGAAGTTTTGCTCATCACAGATTTGAAATGGGAGAAGTTGTCACCCACTTTAAATAGATAGGCATAATGTTAATGCGTTAAAAGCACTACGCACTATCCTTGCCTTACAGGGAAATTGCCACAAAAATGCTAGTTATGCATTCCAACATTCTCAAGCGTATAGTTAAAAGATTAAGCCAGATATACAGGGAAAGAGAGTTGAAAAGCTATCAAAAAGTTTTCTGTTGTTTTTTTTAGTATTCACTGTGATTATTAGATTGTTCATCATGCCATTTACGAGGGACGTGAGTTGAAACCATATTCAATTTATAGAACAGAAGTTCTCTTACATGGCAAAGGGGCTGTTCGGCCCACTCAGGTCCCGGGCCCCAAGAGTGCCTGCAACCTCTGCACTCCTAAGAGCTTTAGATGTGTCCACCCTTACCTTTCTGGAAATTTTATTAAAGGGTATAAAAAAGGAAATCTATACATATATGTATGGCCCATAGTATAGGTTTGATTGCAGAGAAAAGCACTTTAATCAATTCTTTTTACCACAGGCTTGGCGTCTGGGGGACACCAAGCAATCCCTGCCTATGTGCTTATTATTTCCCTAAATCCCCGGCTCTCTGCTTAATTATCATATCCCCCCTCCCCTGCACCTCACAGGGCTTGTCTAGGCTTGAGGTGCAAGTCTGCAATCACACGTATGTGACTGCCGACTTGTGAATCCTCACAGTGTGTGCTGTCAAGATTCTCCGGTGCCCTCACCGGGAGCGGTCAGTTATGTAACCGCAAGTATGTGATTTGCTTACAGTCTGTCACTTGCCGAGTATACGTTCACAGCCTTGCTCAATACAAGTGAATTGAGTGAAGCTGGACATGTCTAGTCGGAATGTGGCCGGAAATATTCAACTTGCATACTTATGCCACATGACAGCTCGCTCCCAGCGCCAGCATCGGAGAATCCTGACAGCACTCATTGTGCATGCTGTGATGATTGACAAGTCTGCAGTCGTATAGTGACTATGATCAATCACAATAGTAAAAAAAGAAAAGTGTAATCCTAGACACTTCGCTACATAAATATATCACCAAAATGGTAGATGACTCCCCTGGAGGCGATATTAAATTGTTTTCTTATTTCAAAGGTCCTGGATTCATCGAAATTCTTGAACATTTTGGCCCTGACCAAATTGCGACAAGCCTTACATAGGCCACAAGGAAAGGATCCCTTAATTGATGTCATTTTTGTACTGTCCTTTATACGGGAAGGGTCATAATGACTGTGGACTGTGGTCCTTAAGATTCTTGCCTCATCTCACTACCATTGAAGGGGATGGGGGGAGTGTCTTCTGAAATATGGGATTAGTCATCAACACATTCCAATGTTTTTAAATTCTGGTTGTTAACTCCTGCAATTTATTATTAAATGTCGAGATGAATCTCACTTGTTGTTGGTTATTTAAGTTACTGTTGTCCTTCTTGCCATAGAGTAATTCTTCCCTGCAGGAGTCTTTTGCCCTTTTATAGCCGCGTCTTATAAGCCGACGACTACATCCTCTAACCTCAAATCGATGAACTAGACTCACAAGATTGTGCATCAAAGGTTTCCTCTTTAGAACAAATTCTCTTGGCCCTTAAAAATTGGCCTATCTGGATTCCCTGAATAGTGGAGGCAGGATGCGATGATTTGGCATGGAGTAGTGATTGTGGCAGTTGGCTTTTCTATCCTTGTACATAAGTCATTTCAGGTATTGATTCCTCCTGAAAGATGTCCCCTCCCACGCTCTTATAAAGAGATTAGGATATGAGGGGGTGCAAGATGCCTCCATAGCTGTCCCCTGTAATTGCAAATAATTTTTTTTTATTAAAAATGAAGACATTGTGTTTGAGGACAAATTCCAGGAGGATCATAAGAACTTCAATTTGGGGGAGTTCCAAATCACTGGATCCAAGATACCAGGCCAATGCCCTGAGACCAGTATAATTAGATCTGAATCCCTCACCTTAGACAAGCCCCCGGAAGAAGCGAGGCGAAACTGTGTTGGGGTGGTGAGACACAGAGCCTTTGGACCTCTTAGGTGACACATTTGCTACATGTAAATATACCATTTACAAATTGTTTATACGTTTGCTACCTAGAGGAAACATAACATATTAGGTCACTGCATGGTTAGCAGTGATTTATTTATTCTGTTCTAAAAGCATAGCACTGGCACTTTTAGGTATCCATACCCTTGTATGCTTTTACATATTAACTAAGTAAAAATATTAGTGACATATAGACTTGTACCCCAAGCCTGGACAACCCCTTTAAGGGCAATAATTTCTATATCACAATTTGTTAAGCCTTCAACAGACTGTCACTTACATGACGACCAATGGATAGTTATATACAAACACATATAGCATAAACAACATTCAATAGATTGTAAAACTTTTTTATATTTTTTCAAAGCTGGTGTCAGGACTTGAAACCAGGTGCTCTGGTGCACCAGGCGGCAGCTCTTCCCTCTGAGCAGTTCTGCTCACTGGACTGATCATGACTAACCCAGATTCTAGTACCTGTGTTGTTCCTGATTGGCTTCACCTTGTGTTGTTCCTGATTGGCTTCATCCTGTGAGTTCCTGATTGAACACCCTATATAAACATGGCCTGTCACCTGCTTCATTGCGAGATTACTGAGTTCCCAGCCTTTAGTCAAGCTCTCCCTTCACCTGCTGCCTCATCCAAGATTATATTATTGTTTATTTTTATAGCACCATTGATTCCATGGTGCTGTACATGAGAAGGGGTAGCATACCAAATTTGATATCACTTACAGTAAATTAACTAACAATGATAGGCTGGTACAGAGAAGAGAGGACCCTGCCCTTGCGGGCTTACATTATACTGCTGTTCCTGTGTACTGACCTCTGTCTTTTCCTGACTACGCAACCTGCTAAATCCTTCAAGATTATACTGCTGATCCTGTGTACCGACTTCTGGCTTTTCCTGACTGCAACCTACTAAATCCTTTTTATTTTTTTTTAATAACTAATTGAAATAAATGTGCTAAAATAAAAAAGAATTACTTGTCCAATGACAAAAATTTGGAGGCCCATGCAGGTCTTAGTAAACTTCCCTGTACATATGATATGTTATACATCCACATGACCATTGCAACCAATCACTATCTTCAGCGGGCTCCTGACATACATTCAGGCATCTCCCTTAGCTCTGGTATTTGGTTGCAGCGGTCACAAGGATGTTCAGTGTATCATCACTGTAGGGAAGTAAGTAAAAGATCAGGGGCCACCAATACCGGAGCTGTGGGGTTCAAGAGGTCAGTATTAGTTATTTTAAACACATTTCTTGTTCCCACATTTTTTAAAATCTGGAGTAACCCATTTACTGTAGAGTATATTTACATGCAGCATGTTTTTTTTACCCTGGACAAACCTGGACATCCAGCATCCACACGCTTCCTTGGGTCTAGCATCAGAACCATAGTCTCAGTATGGCAGCCACATGCTTTGCGTCTGGTTCTTCAGTGAATGATTGCCCAACGTTTCAACCCCACAGGGGTTTTTATCAGGGGCCTGGATAAATGGAATTTGGAACCATGAAGAATGGATAAGCCTCAGGATCAAAATCTGGCAGCCAATCTGAGGGTGAATCAAAGTTACCAGTAGAAGGTAATGTTGGGTACGTGTGGTCATCAAACCCCAGAGGGAAGGGGAATAACATGTGTGGTCAGAGGCTATGGGCTGCCAATCTGGGTCCTGTACGAGGTGACCGTAGTATGTACACCTCGTATAGGCTGCCAGATTTTGATCCTGAGGCTTATCCATTCTTCATGGTTCCAAATTCCATTTATCCAGGCCCCTGATGAAAACCCCTGTGGGGTTGAAATGTTGGGCAATCATTCACTGAAGAACCAATAAAAGAAATTGAGCTTTAATTTACAATCTTCTGACTTGCTTCATCTTTATGAGTGCCGGAACCTTGCTTACTTTATAATTCGGACTACGTTGTGTTCCGGGCACCTATCCTACACAGTTGAGTCCGGTCTTTAGATTTTGTTGACATGCTTTGCGTCTGTCATCACTAATATTTATTACTATTTATTATGAATTGCTCATATAGCGCCATCTTATTCCTCAGCGCTTTACAAACATCATCGCTGTTCCTTTTGGGGCTCACAATCTAAATTCCCCATCAGCATGTCTTTGGAGTGTGGGAGGAAACCCACATAAACACGGAGAGAACATACAAACTCCTTGCAGATGTTGTCCTCTGTTAAAGCTTTGAAGCTTGGACTCACCAGGCCGAGATGTCACAAATGACACCCTCTATAGTCTCAGGGAAACTCCATTTGGTTCAAATCAAGATACCTAAAGGTTATGTCCTTTCTGTATTGTCAATCATATGGATAGCAGACTAAAACCAATGTTATTTGGCTGATGTTATAATTTTCCCTTACAAGAAGTAATATATTTCTATCTTTGAGGACACATGCAGTGTAATATACATCTGTGTTCAGCACAACTTACTGCTGTGAGTTCTTTACAAAACTTATCACAGCAAAGAGTCAATCTGGAAAATCAGTTTTGAGTCGCAACATTTTTCCTGAGCGTTTCCGCATCTCCCTGGCAGAAAAAACGCATGCAAATTTTACATGCGTTTTTCCTGCCAGGGACAAGCGGATGTGAAGCGTTTTTCATATGCGATTTAGCATGCGGGTTGTCAAGCGCTTTCCAAGCGATTTTAGCATCACTTGGAAAGTGCTTGACAACTTGGTCACATTATATAAATCCATGCAACTGGCATGTATTTTATATAGTGTGACCAAGTTAGTTAAAAAAAGAATAAAAATGGTAACAAATAAAAAAAAACATATACTCACCTTCCGATGGCCCCCGGTCTCCTTATCCGATGCATCCGGTCTCCCCGGTGTCTCGCGGTTGTGTAAAAGGACCTTCCATGACGTCATTTAGTCATGTGACAGGTCACGCGAACGCCGACGTCAACGGTCGCATGACCCGTCATATGACTAAATTACTTCACCGCAGATCCTTTTAGACCATCGCGAGCTGCCGGGGAGCCAGGACGCATCACTATGGTGACCAGGGGCCATCAGAAGGTGAGTATAATGTATATTTTTTATTTTAATTCTTTTTTAACTACAGGTACTATGGTAACCGGGTCTGGAGGAGAGTCTCCTCTTCTCCAGACCCGGGTACCATCCGCACATTGAATCGCTTAATATCCGCATGTGCACATGTAGTCATGCGGATATTGAGCAATTCAATGCAAGTCAATGGCGGTGAAAACGCCACGATTACGCAAAATAATTGGTAGTGCTGCGGATTTTTCCACAATGATAATCCACAGCCGAAATTTCTGCAGCATGTGCACAGCACATGCGGATTATCATTGGGGAACATAGCAGACCTTCTACCAAGCGTTTTTTAAGCGTTTCTGCGGCGGAATTGCTGCTGCGGAAACGCTTAAAAAACGCACAGTGGGCACACAGCCTAACATCACACGTCTCACCAAAGAGAAGCTGTTCCATCCAGCCATCACATAGGGGTGAGTTAATTAAATCTTTGACGAAATATAGCAGTGTAATTTCTAAGGTGATAATTTAGTACAGCCCTGAATGATGTTTTTCCCCCTCTGCTATAGGAGAGTGCTTGTGTACCTAAATGGTAAAGTATATGCATATCATAACAGCATAGCCTATGATTGGTTGGGGAATGTAATGCTTATTGCTTCCATAATACTAGCCTTAATTCACAGATAGCATGTGCTACTGAAGATAGTCAAACCCTGTTCTGCCATTACAGACTGTGCATACACTGAGATTGCTGGAAATATTGATATACAACAATATATATTGTGCAGTATATACAGCTCTGTCTCCAAGAAATATTAACTACAGGCATTGTACTTGCACAAAAAAGCTCCCATCTTACAAAGAGAAGTGGAGAAACCTGTCAGAGAAGACTAGTCATAACTTTGTTAGTAGATCGTAAAAGTAATCAACTCAACTGTAAGCTTTGGTCAGTCCCTATGAAGTAGTTCTTTGATGGTAGCTTTAAACCTGGCAGTATAAAGAAGGAGAATCCGCAGGGTGCAGTAAAGGTACAGGAGCACAGACCACTAGGTGGCTGCATCACACATTAAAAGTGCATAGTCTCTGATTGGCTTTTATGTCTTCTATTGTGCCTGCCCACCAATCCTGGCTTGGTGCAAGCTTCTTCAGCCTAGGGTCCCATACCTTGAGGATTATGACATGTCATGTTGGAAGGGCTGGGACACTCGGCTTGTTAGTACAGCAACATATATGTGTTTGCACTCAATTGGCAGGAGTGGAGTCATGAAAGGCATGCTGTGATGTGCCCTCAGGAGGTTACAACAGTGAAACATAATGCACTGATAGAACCCAAAAAAAGACACATTAAAATTATAGTTTTACCAATAGTCACTAGGCGACAGTTTGTTAGGTTTTTCAGGCACAAGAAAAAATAAATATATGTTCCTGTAATGAGTTTCTCAAACACCATGTTACTTTTAATTCGAGTTTTTAGTTCCCCTTCAAACCCCTGCTATCCCCTGGAGCCATCCTTGTGGTTTGTTATTGCTGACATTCTGAACTTCTTGCCAGCTCTCCTTCTGTGCCTCTAGACTAGAAGGCTGAGTTGTATCTATCCCACAGCTCACACACTCTCACCCTCCTCAGTGCTCACCCACTTCACCTACAAAGCACCTTCTTGAGGCTCCCATGCAGTCTCAAGATGGCTAAAAGCTGCACACACAGTTCCTCCTTCCTAATATTCCTTCCACTTCTATCCTGACACTAACCTGCAGTCAGTAATCTTATAGCTGCTCACACTTGCTGTCTCAATGTACTGTAGGGAAGCAAAGACAATTTATTATAATTTCATTTGGCATTCTGGTACACTCAGTTTCATCACCTCCTGCTAAAGTCACAGGTTGATAAGATTATTTATTGTATAGGGAGCCTACAATGTCTCTGAGCATTCCCTTTCTCTCTGTACACATCACCAGTGATTACAAGCCATGTTCCCCATGACGTCAACTGCACACCTTCTGGGTGAGCATAATGTCACGCGAGCCTTATGAGACCCGAACGCTAGAATGATGTCAGTGTGAGAGGTGAATAAGTATGGGGTGTTTTTATTTTACAATGGGGAATATATTATTTTACAATGGGGAATATATTATTTACAATGGGGAATATACACTGCTCAAAAAAATAAAGGGAACACTTAAACAACACAATGTAACTCCAAGTCAATAACACTTCTGTGAAATCTACCTGTCCAGTTATGAAGCAACACTGATTGTGAATCAATTTCTCCTGCTGTTGTGCAAATGGAGCAGACAACTGGTAGAAATGATTGGCAATTAGCAAGACACCCCCTATAAAGGAGTGGTTCTGCAGGTGGTGACCACAGACCATTTCTCTGTTCTCATCCTTTTTAGCTGTTGTTTTTGTAACTTTTTCATTTTGCCATTGCTCTCACCCCAAGAGGTACAGTAGCATGAGGCGGTGTCTACAGTACAACCCACAGAAGTTGCTCAGGTAGTGCAGTTCATCCAGGATGGCACATCAGTGCGAGCTGTGGCAAGAAGTATAGCTGTGTCTGTCAGCACAGTGTCCAGAGCATGGAGCAGATACCAGGAGATGTGGAGGGAGCCATAGGAGGGCAACAACCCAGCAGCAGGACCATTTCCTCCTCCTATGTGCAAGGAGGAACAGAAGGAGCACTGCCAGAGCCCTGCAAAATGACCTCAAGCAACCCACAAATGTGCATGTGTCTGCACAAACGGTTAGAAACCGACTCCATCAGGGTGGTATGAGGGCCCGACATCCACAGATGGGGGTTGTGCTCACAGCTCAACACCTTGCAGGACGCTTAGCATTTGCCACAGAACACCAGGATTGGCAAAGTCGCCACTGGCGCCCTGTGCTCTTGACAGATGAAAGCAGGTTCACACTGAGCACATGTGACAGACGTCTGGAGATGCCGTGGAGAGCGATCTGCTGCCTGCAACATCCTTCAGCATGACCGGTTTGGCAGTGGGTCAGTAATGGTGTGGGGTGGCATTTCTTTGGAGGGCCGCACAGCCCTGCATGTGCTCACCAGAGGTAGCCTCACTGCCATTAGGTACTGAGATGAGATCCTCGGACCCCTTGTGAGACCATATGCTGGTGCGGTTGGCCCTGGGTTCCTCCTAATGCAGGACAATGCCAGACCTCATGTGGCTGGAGTGTGTCAGCAGTTCCTGCAAGATGAAGGCATTGAAGCTATGGACTGGCCCGCCCGTTCCCCAGACCTGAATCCAATTGAGCACATCTGGGACATCATGTCTCGCTCCATCCACCAACGTCACGTTGCACCACAGACTGTCCAGGAGTTGGCGGATGCTTTAGTCCAGGTCTGGGAGGAGATCCCACAGGAGACCATCCGCAACCTCATCAGGAGCATGCCCAGGCGTTGTAGGGAGGTCATACAGGCACGTGGAGGCCACACACAATACTGAGCCTCATTTTGACTTGTTTTAAGGACATTACATCAAAGTTGGATCAGCCTGTAGTGTGTTTCTACACTTTAATTTTGGGGGGTGACTCCAAATCCAGGCTTCCATTGGTTAATAAATTTGATTTCCATTGATGATTTTTGTGTGATTTTGTTGTCAGCTCATTCAACTTTGTACAGAACAAAGTATTCAATGAGAATATTTCATTCCTTCAGATCTAGGATGTGTTATTTGAGTGTTCCCTTTATTTTTTTTGAGCAGTATATTATTTTACAATAGAGGAATATATTATTTGACAACCTGTTTAAGCAGAACATAAGACAAAACTCTACATAAGTATTATAGTACAAAAAATAAAATATATAAAAATATATAAAACCTGAAAAACGTGTCATGACTACTGTGAATTATTATTATACAGCAATAGGAATAATAAATATAAGATGTGAATAGTCAGGAATGGTTTGCAATTACACCAGGCTAAACAGAAAATTGTTCTCCAGTTTTGCACGCCTTTCTTTGCTTAGTTCTGACATCCATACTCCGACTCCCTCTGATGAGTTACGAGAATGTGACAAGAAACTGAACAAAGTCTAAACAGGTTTCCTCTAGCGCCTTTCCCAAGTGGCATTTTTTTGTGTTTGTGTCCTTAAGCACAGACTCCTTTTCAATTTATTGGGGCCCTCAATCACTAATTTCAAAACACATATCCAGGTCAAGAATCCTATCTTCTTGTTAATGTGTGGGGACAGGAGCTCGATTTGAAAGAATGCATTAGAGATTATATAAACTTGAGCCTGGACCCATTTCTTCTTATGTCACGAATAACTATTTGCAGACATAAGATATTGCACAGATCTTCTTTATGAGATTCTCTATATCTTGCCAGCATCTTTACATCTATTACAGATTAGGGAGTTGGGGATCTCATACATCAGAAATAGGTTTGTGTCGCTTTGTAAAGGAATACCTTGGAGTACACTGCTTATATTGCCTATCAGAAACAGACGCTGCCGCTCAGAGAGTTTGTTCAAGAATAACTTTTTTTGTACAGCTTAATATCATATCTCTTATGCTGATGAATAATGCAAAGGGCAACCATTATCAGGAGTGCCTGGCAACAGAACGTAAGGACAATATTTAATAAGGAAGAATTATATGTAAGTGAACCCATTCACATGGGCAGTTCAGTTAATAGTCTCATAGTGCCAGCGTTCATGATTAGCTTAGTTATTACTTTCCTTGCTGAGTCCTTTGATAATAAATCGTTAGGGTAGAAGTCAGGAAGGAATGCATAATGTTATATTTTATTTCTTTATTTATTATAATATTTATATTAAAGTCTTACCATGTGAGAATTACTATTAATATGTTACTTTGCCTGGTTACCCTGGAATTGAAATAGATAATAGAAAATATGATAACTTTATAAATTAAAGGTTAATAAATATTTCTTGAAGAATTGGATCTCTGTTAGCATTATAGTAGTAGTAGTAGTCACTAGCGTTGAGCGAGTATGTCTCATTAACCATTTCGGCGAGCATGCTTGGGTGCTCGCCGAGTATTTTGGCGTGCTCTGCATTTCTTTTACTGTCACCGCGGCTGCAAGTATCATGGCTGTTAGACAGCTGTAACACATGCAGGGATTGCCTGTCAAACATGCTCGCTGAAAGGGTTAATGAGACATACTCGCTCAACACTAGTAGTGACCTGTAGTATTCTCCCAGAGCTACAGCAGAATAACTATAACACAACCATGGAGCTGGGGCTTCACTTGTGTAGGTTATAGGTTCTGGATTCAATCTTTTAAAGGGGTTAGCCCACAAAATAAGTACATTTTGATCAATAGCTCTTGGGATAAAAATACATTCCACAACCAGATGTCTTATAAAAAATGTTCCTGTGCTGTGTAATGGCTGTGCCCAACAATGCAAAGCTGCTCCAGCTTATCATCAGAACATACCACAGCATAAGTCACTTATTATAAGAGAGAATACAGAAGGAACAGCAGGGGCTCACAGTGGCTACTTTTTGAGGTAAGACATTTCTCTGCCTGAGGTAACACATTTCCCTGCCTGAGGTAAGACATTTCCCTGCCTGAGGTAACACATTTCCCTGCCTGAGGTAACACATTTCCCTGCCTGAGGTAAGACATTTCCCTGCCTGAGGTAACACATTTCCCTGCCTGAGGTAACACATTTCCCTGCCTGAGGTAACACATTTCCCTGCCTGAGGTAACACATTTCCCTGCCTGAGGTAACACATTTCCCTGCCTGAGGTAACACATTTCCCTGCCTGAGGTAGCACATTTCCCTGCCTGAGGTAACACATTTCCCTGCCTGAGGTAACACATTTCCCTGCCTGAGGTAACACATTTCCCTGCCTGAGGTAACACATTTCCTTTTTTATGTTTCTGTCAGTGACGTTTAAGCTCAGCCTGTAGCTCCCATATTACTGACTGGTTTTTGATTAGCTCAGAGGGCTGTAGTCAGGGGTGGACATGTCATTGGTGCAACCTGTGCAGGGGCCAAAGAAGTAAGGAGGCCCACTTCCACTTTCAAATCAGCAAGCAGCTTCTGCCACAGAAGACACAAATAGGGACCATATACTGTTTTTGCACAGTGGCCCTCTTCCTTCTGTGTCCGCCACTGGCTCGAGACATGGTAGAAACACTGACTCCTGTGATAAAACAAGGAATGTGTTACCTCAGACAGGGAAATGTGTTACCTCAGAAAGTAGCAGCTGTGAGCTGCTGCTGTTTCTTTTGTATACACACTTATCATAAGTGACATGTGCTTTTTCTCCCTGGCCAGGAGCTGTGGTGTGTGTTGACCATGAACCAGAGCAGCTCTGCATGGTTGAACTCAGCAAATAACAGTACACAGCAGGGGCACATTTATAAGATTATCTCGGCATAGGAACATTTTTAACACATCCAATTGTGGAATTTATTATTATTCCAAGATCTATTAAGTAATAGATCTTAGTAAAACTGTAAGTAGTTTAGTTCCTTGGCAAACATAGGAGATCTCAAGTATGGGATACCCTTATATTGTGTACTGTATATAGGACACTTTATAGCAGACACCTCATTAAAGTGCTTAAAGGGGTTTTCCCAACAAAAAAAAGTTCATTTTAAAAATTGTCTGTGTCTGACCATGTATGGAACCTACCACATCTCCTGGGCAGGGAGGAAGCCAAAGACAATACAGACATTACAGTAGAGGATTCATTTTGTGAGGTAAAATTTTGTTTAAAAACAGGCAGTGAAATGTTTTACATCACAAAATGAATCCTCTGTGATCCCCTGCTGTAATGTCTGTATTGTCTTTTGCTTCCTCCCCTGCCCAGAAGATGTGGTATGTTCCGTACACAGTCAAACATAGCCAATTTTTAAAATTAACTTTTGTTCGTGGGAAAACCCCTTTAAGGGATTTTAAAATTTCCTTTAAATTTAGTGTTTAGTTGTGGACTTAACAGGGTTATCTACATCCTTTTAATAAAAAAAACCCAACAACAACAAAAAAATAGGTCAGTGTGGTGTAAAATTAAAATACGTACTCCCTTTAGTAATGTGTCAACCCAACCAGAAGAGGGATCAAAAGCAAAAATGGGAGACCAAAACAGCAATCCACTGGAATATCAGGTGATTGGTGTTATGGGTCCGGGTGGTGGAACCTCTGTGCTGAGATACAAGGAGGGACCAGAGGGGCGTGACTAAGTGCCTACCCGGACTGACCCTGGCTTACTCTACTCCGTGAACCAAGGAGGGGCCGGAAAGGTAGACCAGGTGCCACTCTGGGACCTACCTCGTGTGAGAGCAGGCGACTGAGCACGGCTGGTAGGTAGGCTGGCAACGCAGGTAGACAGGAAGGCTTGGCTGGCAGACCGACAGGTGGACACGGCTGATAGACAGGCTGGCGGGCACGGCTGGTAGACAGGCTGGCGGGCACGGCTGATAGACAGGCTGGCGGGCATGGCTGATAGACAGGCAGGCAACACTGGGACCGGAGGGCTGGAGAGAGTGTTTGGAACACAAACAACTTTGCACAGGCACCTTCTTTTTGGAGGAGGTGCTTTAAAAAGGGGCAGTCCTTCGGCCATTGGCCGGGGACTTTTTAGGACAGCGTGCGCGGCCCCTTTAAGAGGGAGGGAGCGCACGCGCACGCACCTTAAGTATAATGCCTGGGGATTTGCACACGGTGCGCGCACCCCGGGTAGACTCTGCAGTGAAGCCAGAGGGAGGAGCGGGGGACGCCGGACTGGGGCCGCGGCAGTGAGTGGATCGGCGTCTCAGGCGGGCAGGAGGCAGAGACGCCGACGCTATAATTGGTAAGAGTATAGATATGTAGGGGATCCATTTTCACTTTTTTTTTCATTTTTTTAAAGGTTATGGACAACACCTTTAAATATGTCTGTCACTATATTTGAATAATCTTTTTCAGGTAGTTATTTCCTTCTATGATGGCTGTCTGACTATTTTAGATCTGCTCCATTAGATCACAGTGTAATAGCCCGACAATACCAATTAGCTACACTGTCTATGGGGAGTTTGAGGTAGTCTGAAATCCATCTTCTGCAAATCTGCTTGTTCATATTTGTGTCACCATACTGTTAATAACCTGGGACCTGTTGCTCCTACCCTGTCCCTAACGCTAGGGGTGTCCTAGCTATCCCTGCTCCCCGGGTTACTTCTGATGGTGAAGATTCTGAAGCCATGTACCTTGTTGTTCTCCTGAATCAGCCCTTATCTGTCCCCTTCCCCACACAGGGAAGTTGGAAGGAATAGTGTATGTAAATACACAAACCAGACAAACAAGGAAAGGACATACAGAGATAAATGAAAATACCAAACATACAAAATATACATTCACAGACAACAGAGGGAAAACACTGTAGGGATTAGGAAGGTAAACAAAAATAAAAGAGGAAGGGACTATGCACACAGCCAAAACACCAAGCAACAGTCACAGAACAACTCTCCTTAAACGCCTCTACCGAAAACTGAATCCTCCACTCCTCACCAGACAGTACAAGACTTAACACTGGCAATCCAGATTGCCAGAGCAGAGACTATATAGGAGAGGGGAGTGGGGGGCTGATACTGCACAGCTGAGAACTTCCAAGAAGGAAGCTTCAGAGACTCCAAGCTGAGCAGTTTAACTCCTGCACTCCTTAAAGAAACCAGCACCATTTAATAAGAGAGAGAAGTGCTTCTATTCAATGCAGGAGTACGTGAACTAAGATGCTATGGTTTTCTGTCTCCTCTCTGTCGAGGTAATCCCGTGACAATTGGCTACTGTGTTTGAGCGTAAGCCCAGCATAAAGTGAGTGAATCCAGTGTTCCTATTACAGCAAGGATAAAATTATTGTAAACTACAAACCACTAAGCCACTAGGTAATAAAGAAAATTATAAATCAGAGGAGGGAATCTGGTGGTCTGCATTAGCTATTATTAATATGAGTTATACTATCACAATAAGTGGTGGCACTTTACAAGAAGGAAGTTCATTTATTGGAAACCCAATAATCTCTAGACTAAAGGGACTGTGACCCTTTCAGTATTTGTTTTTGCACCAGGACCAGGATGTGTGCAGAAAGTTGGAACACAAACCAAAGAACCCTTGTACCATATGTCATCCAACCATACAAGGATGTATGCATGTATTGTACAAACATATTATAATTTGAGAGTCCTCGGTGGTTGATAGCTTTTAATGACTAACTAAAAAGATGGTACCAAATAGTAAGCGTGAGAGACTACTCAGGTCTCTTCATCAGGCATAGTAACATGATACTATGCCTGATGAAGAGATCCTAGTAGTCTTGAAAGCTTGCTATTTGTTACCATCTTTTCAGTTATCCATTACAAGATATCAACCACTGAGGACACTCAAATTTTAATATTTTTCTATCTACTGGCTAACACGGTACAAAGATACATTTTTTCATGTACTGTACAATGCACACATAGAAAAATCTCCTTGCATGCTGTATGCTCTGAGATCTTCAAAGTGCATATTTAGGCTGCGTGCCCACTATGCGTTTTTCAAGCATTTTTGCCGCGGAATTTCCGCTGCGAAAACGCTTAAAAAAAGCTTGGTAATACGTGCCCCATGGTCCCCAATGATAATCCGCATGTGCTGTGCACATGCTGCGGAAATTTCTGCTGCGGATTATCATTGCGGAAAAATACGCTGCATGTCCATTAATTTTGCGTACACGCAGCGTAATTGCCGCCATTGACTTGCATTGAAACGCTTGATCTCCGCATCACTACATGTGCACATGCGGATATGAAGTGATTCAATGTGCGGATGGTACCCAGGTCTGGAGAAGATGAGACTCTCCTCCAGACCTGGGTACCATAAGTACCTGTTAAAAATAGAATTTAAAATAAAAAATAAAGATTATACTTACCTTCCGATGGCCCCCAGTCTCCTTCTCCGATGCGTCCGGTGTGTTGGTCGGCTCGCGGTGGTGTGAGGACCTGACATGACGTCATTTAGTCATGTGACAGGTCACGCGACTGCTGACGTCGCGGTCATGTGACCTGTCACATGACTCAGTGACGTCATGGCAGGTCCTTTTACACAACCGCGAGCCGCCCAACACATCGGACGGAGTGGAGAAGGAGACCGGGGGCCATCGGAAGGTGAGTATAATCTTTATTTTTTATTTTTTACCATTCTATTCTTTTTTTTAAACTATTTCTTGGTCACACTATATAAATCCATGCCGGTTGCATGGATTTATATAGTGTGACCAAGTTGTCAAGCACGTTTCCAAGTGATGCTAAAATCGCTTGGAAAAGCGCTTGATAACCCTCATGCAGAAATGCATGCAAAAACGCTTGACAAACGCTTCTACCTGGCAGGAAAAACGCATGTAAAATCCGCATGCGTTTTTCCCGCCAGGGAGAAGCGGAAAAAATATGCAGCATTTCTGCATCGTGGGCACATAGCTTTAGAAAGTAAGAGCATTACAGGAGCATCCAAAAATGTATTCTTAAGATATTTGAAAATGAAGAAGAAAAAAACGTGAATTATTTAATTGGTGCGCGATTTCTTTGATTGTAGTGTTAACTGTTCATCTCATGAGAAAAAAAAAAAACTTCTGATGGTCCTTTACCGAACCTGATGCAGAACTTTGATTTCTTACTGATGTCCATGTATTTCTGAGTAGAACTTTTGTAACATTTATTTCTACAGGGCTCTTAAACTTTACAATCATTTCATCCATTTTGTTTTACCATTGACTTGCTACTAATCTTCCAAAAGACTGTGAAATGTTTTAGATTGTAAAACAGATCTGTCTGTAGAAATGTATGTAATCTGCAATTACAAGAGGAATAAACCTGCTCTTTGGGTGGTGGATAACAGGATAAACTGTGTGAACTTCCCGTCATGCAGAGGAGCATAGTTATAGATTAGTGTTGTCCCATGAAATAAAGTAAAGCACACTATGGAGAGATTACAAGCAATAAGTGATAGCTCTTTCCGCATATATAAGCTTTTGCCTTTCTGTCTGTACAATCATAATCTGTTTTTGCCTCAATATCATTAACATAATAGTCCCTGAGCCTTTACATGACTCCATTCCACTACATTCTAAGCACAGATTACTGTCAGTGACGGGGATTTCATTAGCACAAAGCACTTGCCAAATTTTGTTTCAAGTTCCATTTCATCACAGAAGAGCAGACATAGCGGTTAATATTTCATAATTCAGCCATGTTTTGTATTACAGTTCTGTTCTTGTGCAGCAGTCATCAGGGAAAGTTCTTAGAAACAGAGCAGGACAGTTCAGGCTTCAATAAAAAGTTCCTGATGTTCTATGTTCAAGTCATTTCCTAGGCTTCATAACCAGCGGGTGTTGTTGCAGATTACAAACTGTTGTCTTCTTTTTGTCACATCTCCACCAGGACCTGCTCCTGCGATGTCTTCTTGTCATCAGGCACTGCCATATTCATTCTGAGGGTGCTGGCAATAGAATAAATGTTGGAACCAGAAGTTCTGGACGGTGCAGGCTCTGTGAAGCCATTCAGATTAGTGGGGCTGGGACCTGCAGTACCGTCCCATCTGGCAGTATGGGTGTGTGTGCTGTCCAGCTGGCGTTATTAGCTCTCTGCTCCAGCCAATTGGAGAGCACCACACCCTACTTAAGCTTCCAACTTACTGTTGGAAGCTGCCAGATATAGTCTTGTGCTTCTCTGGTTCAGTCGTGTCTGTTTAGCTTCTTGTATCCTTTTCCTTGTTTTGACCTCAGCTTTTGTTTCTGACTATTCTTATGGATTCTGATTTTTGTACTTTTCCTGCCCTCTTGGTTCTGACCCTGCTACCTGACCACTTTTGTCATCCTGCACCACCAAACAGAAGCTTATTCCATGGCCACAGTCCAGGGGCCCCTGTTTAAATTCAGATTCCTGTTCAGGGGTTAAAGTGTGAAGGCCAGGACAACCCCTGGGATCGGGTAAACTGAGTGGTTTGTGCTAAGCCTGTCTGTGGTTGCAATTTTAGAGCTGCCAGGCGACCACTGATTGAACTTCCTTACACATTTCTGCCATTTTTCATGATAATTCATATTAATCAAGTTGTAAAAATTAAGAATATTTGTACAAAATCAGCACTCTAGGTCATAGCTACAAGTCAGGTAATTAAAAAAATCCCCATTGTGGCCATTTATGTATTTTACTTTAATGCAAGTATTTGGGACTAAAAATCATTTTTGTAATTGGGTTGTATTAAAAATTTTGCAGTGTTTAACTTTTAAAAGCTCTTAGTTTTGAAGTCAATTCAACTTTGATGTGGTCTGTGGTCATAAATCAGCTGATAAGAGCTGAGACTAAGGCCACGGCCCCACTACGAGTATTGGGTTAGTATTCGGTCAGTATTTTTCTCAGGAGTGGGAGCCAAAACCAGGAGTGGGTGATAAATGCAGAATTGGTGACTTGTTTCTATTATAGCTTTTCTCTGATTGTTCCTCGCCTGGTTTTGTCTCCCACTCCTGAGAAAAAATACTGACCTAATACTGATAGTGGGGCATTGGCCTAAGACAGATAAAACTATTATAATCCCCTCATCAGAATGTAATAGCAGGCTGACTGACAGATTTTGGCTATGTGCCCATGAAGCAGAAATGCTCCGGATTTTTCCTGAGCTTTTCTGCATCTCCCTGGCAGAAAAAACACATGCGGATTGTACTTGTGTTTTTTCTGCCAGGTGGAAGCGTTTGTGAAGCGTTTTAAACATGCGATTTTCCAAGCGATTTTAGCATCACTTGGAAAAGTGCTTGACAACTTGATCATAATATATAAATCCATGCAACCGGCATGGATTTATATAGTGGAACCAAGTTGCAATGCTGCAAATGCAGCATCAATAGTAAAAAAAAGAATAAAAATGGTAAAAAATAAAAAAACATTATACTCACCTTCCGATGGCCCCCGGTCTCCTTCTCCGGTGCGTCTGGTGTCTTCGGCGGCTCGCGGTGCTCTAAAAAGGACCTTCCATGACGTAATTTAGTCATGGAAGGTCCTTTGACACCACCGAAGAGCCAGCAGAGCCACCGGGAGCAGACAGGGGGCAATGAGAAGGTAAGTATATGTTTTTTTTTATTTTGTTCTTTTTTTTTACAGGTACTATAGTACCCGGGTCTGGAGGAGAGTCTCCTCTTCTCCAGACCTGGGTACCATCTGTGCATTGAATCGCATAACATCCGCATCCATACTTGTATGCATGCGGATGTTATGCGCCTCAATGATAGTCTATGGCGGCTAAAACACCGCGATTCCGCAAAATGAATGGACGTGCTGCAAATTTTTCCGCAATGATAATCTGCGGCGGAAATTTCCGCAGCATATGCACAGCACATGCGGATTATCATTGGGGACCATTGCAGATCTATTAACAAGCGTTTTTAAGCATTTCCGCGGCGGAAATTACGCTGCAGAAACTCTTAAAAAACGCATAGTGGGCACACAGCCTTTTGGTCCCTCATCTGCAGACAGCAATATACAGGACAACATGAAGGCTATAGAAGGCAAATGGTGTAACATTTTTAAAGAAACCCAATTGAAAAAATATTTTTTGCCACAAATACATATACATAATAATGATATATAATATAAAAGATATGTTGAAATGATATATAATGATATGCTCGTGCTTCGGGGAGGGCCCAGGGGGCGCGCTATCTGGTGCTCTGCTTACATATTCATCTGTATACTCTTATAACAGCTCACTGTGCCTTCACTGACCGGCCTCCTATTTTACACGATGCATCTAGTAGTGCCGGGCTAGGTAAAATAGGAGGCAGGTCGCATGCTTACTCCGCTCACAAGGTATCACTGGGGTCTGGATGCATATACATCACTGGAGAGGGCTGGGGGGCATAGATATTGCTGGGAAGGCTGGGAGGCATATGCATCACTGGGGATTGCTGGGGGTCAAATACAGCACTGGGGTCTGTGTGCATATACATCGCTGGGAGGGCTGGGGTGCATAAACATAACTGGGGAGGGCTGGAGGGCATATACATCACTGGAGAGGGCTGGGGCATATACATTATTGAGGAGGGTTGAGTGGCATATACATCACTGGGGTCTGGGTGCATATACATCACTGGAGAGGGCTGGGGGCATATACATCATTGGGGAGGACTGGGGGGCATAGATATCACTGGGGACGGTGGGGCTGCCGCTGCTCTCTTCACCTATGGGACGGGAGGGCATCATATGCTAACTCTGCGCACAAAGTATGTCCTCACCCTGGCACTGACGAATCTGCCTTGGGGCCACAGAAAAAGTCATGCGGTCCCCACCCCTGTTTTAGAGTAATAAGCAATGGCGCTGTACAGTGCCTACATAGCATGGCACACTTTCAAGACCTATATATACCTATAATAGGGCATCCAACAGAATACAGTTTATTTATTTCTGATTATTTCCATCAGAAAGAAACTTTTCTATGCTTATGTAGGAAATTGAAGACATATGAGTGTACAGTAAGGTCCAATAGAATTCAATGGATGCCATTATTATGGCCTTATTGAAATCAAATCTGCAAAGGAACCATGTATAAAACTATCTATATATATATTTCTGTGCGCGCACACACATACATTATATTCTAAAGGCCATGGTATTTTTTTATCCTTTAAATCTGTTGCATGCCTCTGTATATGAGGATACCAAAATAATATACTGCCGGATTTTTCAACCACTATTAACTCAACTCTACTTTTCCGCCCTGTGGCTCTTGTGTAACTCATTACCATAATCTTGGTTCATAAAACTTATCCCATTAAACAAACTCTACTTTTCATTGAAAATTACAAGCTCATGATCAGATGTAACAGAACAGAAAACGCATATTCTGCCTTTTTTCAGCTTTTCGTTTCTGGGTATTTCTCTCATGTAGTTTTGCTGCGGAGCTATAAATCTTAACAATGGGAACTATGTGTGGGAGGTAAATTCTAGAGAAGTGCCCTCACAGTCATTTTTTTGGCAATGGCAGATAGAAGACAAAGCACTTGTAGGAGTTATGGATCTTTGTATAATTACTTTGCAGTTTACCCTATCTAGTCAATTTCAGGCTGCTGAAAACAATGGAAAGTCTTAAAGAGCTGCTATAAATATTCAGCTTTCAGTGGACAAAGCAATTAAATAGTCTATGTGAAGTCCCTATGGATTATTAAATTATCAGATGTTTTCTACTATGCAATTGTTATCAGTCTTTAGTCTGAAAACCCTTCTGTGCAAAGATATAAATTGTTTTGTCCAGATATTGAGCAGAAACACCGATACAGGTTTTTACCAAATAGATACTGGGATACAAATAAAAAAGATCCGAGGAAAGAAAATCCAGTAGTATTGGAAGTGAAAGGAGCATCCTGGGGCTGGTATCGGACTTGTATGATACAGGTGGCACTTCAGCATCTACAGTACAGACCAAAAGTTTGGACACACCTTCTCATTTAAAGATTTTTCTGTATTTTCATGACTTTGAAAATTGTACATTCACACTGAAGGCATCAAAACTATGAATTAACACATGTGGAATTATATACTTAACAAAAAAGTGTGAAACAACTGAAAATATGTCTTATATTCTAGGTTCTTCAAAGTAGCCACCTTTTGCTTTGATGACTGCTTTGCACACTCTTGGCATTCTCTTGATGAACTTCAAGAGGTAGTCACCGGAAATGGTTTTCACTTCACAGGTGTGCCCTGTCAGGTTTAATAAGTGGGGTTGGGACCATCAGTTGTGTTGTGAAGAAGTCAGGTGGATACACAGCTGATAGTCCTACTGAATAGTTAGAATTTGTATTATGGCAAGAAAAAAGCAGCTAAGTAAAGAAAAACGAGTGGTCATCATTACTTTAGGAAATGAAGGTCAGTCAGTCCAAAAAATTGGGCAAACTTTGAAAGTGTCCCCAAGTGCAGTTGCAAAAACCATCAAGCGCTACAAAGAAACTGGCTCACATGAGGACCGCCCCAGGAAAGGAAGACCAAGAGTCACCTCTGCTTCTGAGGATAAGTTTATCCGAGTCATCAGCCTCAGAAATGGCAGGTTAACAGCAACTCAGATTAGAGACCAAGTCAATGCCACACAGAGTTCTAGCAGCAGACACATCTCTACAACAACTGTTAAGAGGAGATTTTGTGCATCAGGCCTTCGTGGTAAAATAGCTGCTAGGAAACCACTGCTAAGGACAGGCATCAAGCAGAAGAGACGAGTTTGAGCTAAAGAACACAAGGAATGAACATTAGACCAGTGGAAATCTGTGCTTTGGTCTGATGAGTCCAAATTTGAGATCTTTGGTTCCAACCACCGTATCTTTGTGCAACGCAGAAAAGGTGAACGGATGGACTCTACATGCCTGGTTCCCACCGTGAAGCATGGAGGAGGAGGTGTGATGGTGTGGGGGTGCTTTGCTGGTGACACTGTTGGGAATTTATTCAAAATTGAAGGCATACTGAACCAGCGTGGCTACCACAGCATCTTGCAGCGGCATGCTATTCCATCCGGTTTGCGTTTAGTTGGACCATCATTTATTTTTCAACAGGACAATGACCCCAAACACACCTCCAGGCTGTGTAAGGGCTATTTGACCAAGAAGGAGAGTGATGGGGTGCTACGCTAGATGACCTGGCCTCCATAGTCACCAGACCTGAACCCAATCGAGATGGTTTGGGGTGAGCTGGACCGCAGAGTGAAGGCAAAAGGGCCAACAAGTGCTAAGCATCTCTGGGAACTCCTTCAAGATTGTTGGAAGACCATTTCCAGTGAATACCTCTTGAAGCTCATCAAGAGAATGCCAAGAGTGTGCAAAGCAGTCATCAAAGCAAAAGGTGGCTACTTTGAAGAGCCTAGAATATAAGACATATTTTCAGTTGTTTCACACTTTTTTGTTAAGTATTTAATTCCACATGTGTTAATTCATAGTTTTGATGCCTTCAGTGTGAAAGTACAATTTTCATAGTCATGAAAATACAGAAAAATCTTTAAATGAGAAGGTATGTCCAAACTTTTGGTCTGTACTGTATATTGTGAGCACAAAACCTGGACCCCTGCAGGTCTGCTTAGCCAAATGGAAATTATCATTGAAACCCCCAGGTCCAGTTTTTGAGGCCATAATAGATATGTTAATATGTGGAATTATAACTGCCTAACACTGGCCTAGTGATCCATTTGTCTTACAAATAAAGTAATGTAGAGTAGGCAAATCTCGTCTTCCTTCCAACAATCTAATAGACATTTGCTACTTTTCTGGCCAAGATTACTATTTCTAAACCCCAAAAAATAGGGTCTAAATTTATCCTTTTATTACTAAGGTTTGCTGTTTGCGTTGTTGAGGAAGGGAACATCTGACACTGCAAAAAATGAGATTCAGAAGAAACCCTGTCAGAACCATAGAATATAATGAGGCAGAATGAATCGAAAGTCTGCAACTTTAGACTCTGTTTGCTGCCATTTTTGTTGTTACCGACCCGAGTGGTGGAACCTCTGTGCTTAGTTGCAAGGAGGGACCAGAGGGTGTAACTAAGTGCCTACTCAGACCGACCCAGGTCACACAGCGGCTTAGTCGACTCCGTGAACCAAGGACGGACCGGGCCGTTGAACCAGGTGCCACGCTTGGACCGACCTTGTATGAGAGCAGGTGACTCCCATGGGTCAGATGACAGGAGCTGACCGGTACAGCGGATGAGCACAGCAGGTAGGCTGGCGG
The DNA here is from genome assembly GCF_046119375.1 of Phyllobates terribilis. NCBI lineage: Eukaryota > Metazoa > Chordata > Amphibia > Anura > Dendrobatidae > Phyllobates > Phyllobates terribilis. Next base: position 349,452,612 of record NW_027362761.1, on the reverse strand, counting down.
GTGATCCGTCTAGACAAGCAGGCGGGTACAGCAGATAGCCAGACAGGTACTCCGGGTAAACCAGCAGGCGGGCACGGCAGGTAACTGGCTGGTGCTCTGGGTTTGCAGGCTGGCGAACACGGCAGGTAACTGGCAGATGCTCCGGGTAGGCAGGCGGGCATGGCAGGTAATCTGGCAGGTGCTCCGGGTAGGCAGGCTGGCGGGCACAGCGGGTAACTGGCAGGTGCTCCGGGTAGGCAGACTGGCAGGCAGGACTGTTAGACTGATGGGCAGGACTGTTAGACAGACTGGCGGGCAAAGAACCTGAGGGCTGAGGAGAGTGTTAGCACACAAACAACAACCTTGCACAGGCACCTCCATTTTGGAGGAGGTGCTTAATATAGGGGCAGTCCTCCAACCATTGGCCGATGACTCTTTAGGACGGCGCGTGCGGCCCCTTTAAGAGGGAGTGCGCGTCCTAAGCACAGTGCCCGGGAAGCTGCGCATAGTGCGCGCCTTAGCAGCAGGGGAACAGGAAGACGCCGGACTGGGACCGCGGCGGTGAGGGGAACGGCGTGTCTGCTCGGCAGGAGGCAGAGACGCCGATGCTACAGTACCTCCCCCTTTATGCCCCCTCTTGTTTAAGCCCGCAAGAAATTTTTCAAGAAGATGAGGGGCATGAATGTTCTTCCTGGGCTCCCAAGACCTCTCCTCAGGGCCAAACCCCTTTCAATCCACAAGAAAGAAAGTCTTTCCTCTTACCCTCTTGGTGGCCAAAATGTTTTCTACCTCAAAGACATCCTCAGCGGAGACTGGAGCTGGGGTGGTATCTGGATCGTCAGAGAAAGAATTAAGAACAACCGGTTTGAGGAGAGACACGTGAAAGGAGTTGGGAATCCGTAAGGAGGCCGGGAGTTTCAGCTTGTAAACCACCGGATTAATTTGGTTCAGAACCTCGAACGGACCTATGAACCACGGACCCAACTTGTAAGATGGTATCTTAAGACGAACATATTTGGAAGAAAGCCAGACCTTGTCTCCCGGACGGAATAGAGGCGGATCCAGACGTCTCTTATCAGCATGCTTTTTCATCCATTCCGAGGACTGAAGAAGCGCAGATCTAATGTCTTCCCAAATTGCAGAAAATTCGCTGACGAGAGACTCTGCGGCAGGATTGTCAACTGAAGAGGAGACGGGAAACAGAATCCGGGGGTGTTGACCATAGGCCACAAAAAACTGAGTTTTAGCAGAAGACTCTCTCTCATGGTTGTTATAGGAAAACTCAGCCCAGGGCAGGAGTTCAACCCAATCGCTATGGTGAACGTTGACAAAGTGTTGAAGAAAACTGGTGAGGATTTGATTGATGCGTTCCACTTGGCCATTGGACTGAGAATGATAGGCCGAAGAAAAATCCAAGGAGACATCCAGCTTTTTGCACGTGGCTCTCCAGAAGCGCAAAGTGAATAGAACTCCGCGATCCGAGACAATGTGGAGGGGTAAGCCGTGAAGACGGAAGATGTGATGGATGAAGTCTTTAGCCAGCACCAGTGCAGATGGAAGACCAGGCAGGGGAATGAAGTGGGCCATCTTAGAAAATCGGTCAGCGACCACCCAAATGACAGTACAACCAGCAGAAACAGGGAGATCCGTGATGAAGTCCATTGCGATATGTTGCCACGGAGCAGAAGGCACGGGAAGAGGAAGAAGACAACCGTCTGGAAGGTGCATAGGTATCTTGTTACAGGCACAAGAGGTACAAGCCGCGACAAATTCCGCAACATCCTTGCGCAGGGTGGGCCACCAATAATGTCGGGCAATGAGCAGAAATGTCTTCCTCTGGCCAGCATGAAGGCAAGTTTGAACGAATGACCCCACAGTAAAACCTTCTTCAGATCCTGAACTGCTACAAAGGTCTTACGGGGAGGTAGATGAGACAGCTCAAGTGGAGCAACAGTCATTATTTTGGAGGGATCAATGATATGTAGAGGCTCCTCCTCCTGATCGGTAGATAAAAATGAACAGGATAGTGCGTCAGCTTTAATGTTCTTGTCTGACGGGGGGTAGTGAAGAGTAAAGCAGAATCGAGTCTTTGGGCATTCTGCAAATAAGCGAGGTTTTTATGGTCACTGTAGATGACCACCGGGTGCAGAGCCCCCTCCAGCAAGTAGAGCCACTCCTCCAGCGCTAATTTGATAGCCAGCAGCTCCCGATCTCCTATGGAGTAGTTGCGCTTGGACAAGGATAAGAGCTTGGAGAAGAAGCTGCAGGTTACCATTCTCCCGGATGAGGATTTCTGGGTGAGCACTGCTCCGGCCCCAGAGGAGGAGGCATCAACCTCCAGGAAGAATTGCTTGTTGCAGTCTGGACGGTGTAGCACTGGAGCGGAGGAGAAGGCTTGTTTCAGGGAGACGAAGGCCTCCTCCGCTTCGGAAGTCCATTCCCTGGGATTTGCTGCTTTATGGGTGAGAGCAGAGATGGGAGCAGTCCGGTAGGAAAAATGAGGAATGAAGAGGTGATAATAGTTTGCGAAACCCAGAAACCGTTGAATCGCCTTCAATCCCTCCTGTCGGGGCCACTTTAAGACTGCTGACACCTTCTCGGGAACCATGTGCAGACCGGTCTCAGAAATGATGTAACCAAGAAATGGCAAGGAGGTCTGCTCAAATAGTCATTTCTCGTATTTAGCATACAGGCGATTCTTCTGGCGCCTCAGCAGAACCTGACGAACATCCCTCCGGTGTGAGGGCAGATCCGGGGAGAACACCACGATGTCGTCCAGGTACACCACCATGCAGGAATACAAGAGATCTCAGAAGATGTCGTTAACTAGCTCCTGGAAGACGTCTGGAACATTACAAAGACCGAAGGGCATCACGCGGTATTCGTAGTGATCGTCCCGGGTGCTGAATGCCGTCTTCCACTCGTCTCCCTGGCGAATCTGGACCAGATTGTACGCCCCCTGAAGATCGAGCTTGGTGAAGATCTTCACGCCTTTTAGGAGTTCAAACAACTCCAAGATGAGAGGCAGGGGGTACTTATTTTTGATGGTAATCTGGTTTAGACCCCTATAGTCAATACAAGGATGAAGCGAGCCGTCTTTCTTCTTGATGAAGAAGAATCCTGCTCCAGCCGGAGAGGTGGATTTCCGGATAAATCCCCTAGCAAGATTCTCCTCAATGTACTCAGACATATCGCGGGTCTCGGCCAACGACAAGGGATAGATTCGCCCATGAGGAGGTGAGGCACCAGGTATTAGGTCAATGGGGCAATCATACAGCCTATGAGGTGGTAGTGTCTCAGCCTCCTTTTTGTCAAAGACGTCCACATAGTACCAGTAAGGTGCCGGCAGGCCAGGTAGGTTAGCCGGCGTAGACGGGGGTCGAGCAGGATGAACCGGAACCAGACAGGATTCATGGCATTCCTGACCCCAACGGAGCACTTCACCAGATCTCCAATTCAGGACGGGCTCATGTCTCTGTAACCAGGGCAGACCAAGCAAGAGGGGAAGAGAGAGGCTGGACAGCACATGAAAGGAGATCTTCTCCGAGTGCAGCATTCCCACCTGAAGAGTTACAGGCTCAGTGACCAGCAATATGGTTTCCGGAAGAAGCTTCCCATCCACTGAGGAAACCGCCAAAGGTTCAGCCAGACATATGGTAGGAATCTGATAACGCTCCACAACGGCCTGTTGAATGAGATTCCCTGCGGCTCCGGAATCCAGAAAGGCAGTCTCGAAGAAGCAGGTCTCACCACTGGTGATAGAAACGGACAGAGTCAAGGACGGAGAGGAAGAACTCTTGCCTAGGACGACCTCTCCGAGCGGTCCTAGACACGAGTTTCCCGGTCACTCCGGACAGGAAGGGATCAGATGCTCTATACTGCCACAGTAGAATCAACTCCCCTCGGCACGGCGTGTCTCCTGGCGAGACTTCACCATCTTGGCTTGGTCAATTTGCATTGGCTCTGGAGAAGACACCGGGGGGATTGCTGGTTTCGAGACAGGCCTTTGGAAGGTTGAAGCGAGACGCGGAGGTCTTCTCTCCCGGGTTGTTTCCTTAGCACGTTCCAGAAAGCGGATGTTGATCCGGGCAGCTAAAGACTCCAGGTCGTCCAGGGTGGGAGGTATGTCTCGGCCGGCTAGCTCATCCTTGATCCATCCAGAAAGGCCCTCCCAAAAGGTGGACACCAGTGCCTCACTATTCCAGGCCAGTTCAGATGTGAGAGTGCGGAAGCGCACGGCATACCGTCCCATAGAAAGACTGCCTTGACGGAGTCGAAGAAGTGAGAAGGCAGTGGAAGATCTTCGTCCAGGTTCATCGAACACCTTCCTGAAAGCCGCGAGGAAGGCCTGGAGATCGGACACCAGAGAATCCCCTCTCTCACAGAAGTTTAAGCCACACCAACGGCTCTCCAGTGAGGTGAGACATGATGAATGCCACCTTGGCCCTGTCAGAGATGAACTGTTACGGGTCCAGGTGGTGGAACCTCTGTGCTTAGATGCTAGGAGGGACCAGAGGGGCGTAACTAAGTGCCTACTCGGACCGACCCAGGTCACACGGCGGCTTAGTCGACTCTGTGAATCAGGGAGGGACCGGGCCGGTGAACCAGGTGCCACTCTGGAACCAACCTTGTGTGAGAGCAGGTGACTCCCATGGGTCAGATGACAGGAGCTGACCGGTACAGCGGATGAGCACGGCAGGTAGGCTGGCGGGTGATCCGGTAGACAAGCAGATAGGTATGGCGGATAGCCAGACAGGTACTCCTGGTAAACGAGCAGGCGGGTACGGCAGTTAACTGGCAGGTGCTCTGGGTAGGCAGGCAGGTGGGCACGGCAGGTAATCTGGCAGGTGCTCCGGGTAGGCAGGCTGGCGGGCACAGCGGGTAACTGGCAGGTGCTCCGGGTAGGCAGACTGGCAGGCAGGACTGTTACACAGACTGGCAGGCAAGGAACCTGAGGGCTGAGGAAAGTGTTAGCACACAAACAACAACCTTGCACAGGCACCTCCATTTTGGAGGAGGTGCTTAATATAGGGGCAGTCCTCCGGCCATTGGCCGAGGACTCTTTAGGACGGCGCGTGTGGCCCCTTTAAGAGGGAGAGGAACCGCGGACCCAACTTGTAAGATGATATCTTAAGACGAACATATTTGGAAGAAAACCAGACCTTGTCTCCCGGACGGAATAGAGGCGGATCCAGACGTCTCTTATCAGCATGCTTCTTCATCCGCTCCGAGGACTGAAGAAGCGCAGATCTAATGTCTTCCCAAATTGCAGAAAATTCGCTGACGAGAGACTCCGCGGCAGGATTGTCCACTGAAGAGGAGACGGGAAACGGAATCCGGGGGTGTTGACCGTAGGCCATAAAAAAACGGAGCCTGACAGGTACTCCGGGTAAACGAGCGGGCGGGTACAGCAGGTAACTGGCAGGTGCTCCGAGTTGGCAGGCTGGCGAGCACGGCAGGTAACTGGCAGGTGCTCCGGGTAGGCAGGCAGGCGGGCACGGCAAATAATCTGGCAGGTGCTCTGAGTCGGCCGGTTGGCGGGCACAGCGGGTAACTGGCAGGTGCTCCGGGTAGGCAGACTGGCTTGCAGGACTGTTAGACAGACTGGCGGGCCAGACTGTTAGACAGACTGGCAGGTAAGGAACCTGAGGGCTGAGGAGAGTGTTAGCACACAAACAACTACCTTGCACAGTCACCTCCATTTTGGAGGAGGTGCTTAATATAGGGGCAGTCCTCCGGCCATTGGCCGGCGACTCTTTAGGACAGCGCGCGCGGCCCCTTTAACAGGGAGGGAGCGCGGCTGCGCCCTAAGCACAGTGCCCGGGAAGCTGCGCGCAGTGCACGCCTTAGCAGCAGGGGAACAGAAAGACGCCGGACAGGGACCGCGGCGGTGAGGGGAACGGCATGTCTGCCCGGCAGGAGGCAGAGACGCCGATGCTACATTTGTGAACCGTAAAAGGCCAACAAAAGGTTAAAAATATTTAAAAAATCTTTATACTCACCTTACTGCTCACCTCTCCAGCCCCTCCGCTCTACGCCATTGCCCGTCCGGTCTTCGTTGCATCTTCCAATCCCTCGCATTGAAATCCTGTGGCCTCTCACACTAGACCAGGACTTTGTCTTGACTTTTCTTTCCTGCGCCTTGAAAGATCATTCCAGGCCTTATGAAAGGCGGAAGTCCCCCCTTAGTGTGAGAGGAATTTGAGCGCAAGCGGCTGAAATCGGAAGATGTGGCGAGGACCGGATTAGTGACGATATGGAGCAGAGGGGCTGGAGAGGTGAGTGGTGAGGTGAATATAAAGATTTTTTAAATTTTTTACATATTACGTTTATTATGCTCTGGGGTTTGTAGAGATTGCATTTATGGAGAATAATTTATCCACAAATCAAATTTTGCCTGAAAAAACGCGCAAGCAAGGGTATTTGAATTTTGTCCGATCTGCTTATCTCTAGTGGCCATCTCACAATGGGCATAATAGCACAGCAGGCTATGCAATTGTATCTAGCATAAAAGATGGACAATGCTGGAAGTTCCAGACTTTGGACTCCTTCTGCCTTATAGTTAATAGCTCCATTGGGGTTTACTCTGAATTCCAGTTTTCTGGACTTTACATGGAAGTATCCAATGGAACAGGACAAGAAGCACAAACGTAGTGCGACTGTAGCCAAACCACCACTCCTGGAGACAAAATCTAAGTTTGTCACAATCTAGGAGGATAGAATTAGTGACAGAAAAATTATGCTCTGGGTCTCAGACCTGAAAATGTTCTACACACTCGACATTCTGGGAAATTGTGCATATCTAGCTTTGTGATAGAATTTTGGCGAAGGCTTTTCTTTTAGTGCCAGCTATAATATAGGTCTTATCAGTGAACATAAGCGCTTGACTTCACTAATAGTATAGAGAACAAATTAATACAAGAGTACAAAGAAAATTGTCCAAGAGAGTGAAGACTTGTAAATAGGGTCAATGTCCATCTCCATATTATATGTACATGGATTAGGAATGTGATGTGACGAATAGGTTTTGCATTTTCATGGTCATGTAGTACATGAAATGTCAAATATCCCATCAAGAATCATCACTAAGGCTGCTCCTATTTAATGGTGAAATTCTCAAAAAAGATGAATATAAACCCCTAGATCCTTAGTGAACTGTTCTTTTTCTAGGAGCACTGAGTATTGTAAGCTGTAGTAGTTGGGTAGAAAAATGCAAAAAAATGTATTAGTCATAATTTATTCAGTAGATTACATATGGAGTTTGCATACTTACTGAAAAACATACATGGCAAAAAGAGGATTCAAGGAGCAGGTATCAAAAAGCAGATAATAAAAATATCAATGGTCCATTAGTTGTCTTGTTAAGTTTTTGAAACTGTAAGCAACTTAATTTGTTTTAATGTGGGTTAGGGGAGGAAAATCTCTGTTGGAGCCCAAAGCATGGGTCCACATTATGAGGCATAGCATTGTCATTGTCTAGAGTGGCCTAACTATAGTCCGATAGGCCCGATGCAAAATTTGGACCTGGACCCCCACCTACATGTTGGTCAGATGAATTAGCTTATGTGGCATTCAATATCTTATAAAGAAATACATGTTGCCCCCCTATAATGTAATAGTGTCCTCCATCCTGTACTAATGTCACCCATCCTGGGCCCTTTACTGTATAGTGTCCTCCATCCTGGGCCCCTTGCAGTAATATTGTCAAACATCCTGTGCCCCTTCCATTAAGAATATTGCCCATCCTGGGCCCCTTTTAGTAATAATGTCCAACATCCTGGCCCCCTTCATGGTATAATGTCCCCCATCCTGGCCCCCCTCCTACTATAATGTCCCCCATCCTGAGCCCCTTCCTACTATAGTGTCTCCCATCCTGAGCCCCTTCCTGCTATACTGTCTCCCATCCTGAGCCCCTTCCAGTAATAATATCCCCCATCCTGGGCCCCTTGCAGTAATAATGTCCCCCATCCTGGTGTAATGTCCTCATTCTCGGCCCCTTCCAGTAATGTTGTCCCCCCATCCTGGCCCCTTCCAATCATTATCTCTTCCAGTAATAATTTCCCTCATCCTGGTGTAATGTCCCCATCCTGGCCCTTTCCAGTAATATATGTCCCCAATCCTGAGTCTCATCCTGGTATAATGTCCCCATTCAGCTGCTGTTATCTAACATATTAAAAAAAACAAAAAAAAAACAACAATTTTTCTCACCTTCCCAAACTTCCTCGATGCACAGCACCCTCTTCTATAGTGGGTGCAGAGGCCGGCTGCTGACTTCAACTTTCCCACTATGGGTGACGAATAGTGTTGAGCATTCCGATACTGAAATATCGGGCATCGGTCGATATTCACGGTATCGGAATTCCGATACTTAATTCCGATACTTTTACAATATCGAATACCGGAATCGGAAGTTCCCATAATGCCTGCGCTCTGCAGTGTCTCTGAAGGATGACAAGCTGGATGGCAGTGCTCAGCTGCGATCCAGCCTGTCATCAGAATGCCATCCCAGCGTGGGAGAATTCTCCTGATTGTTTAAAAGCCGGCGGGCGGTAAAAAGCCGCCGGCTTTTAAACAATCACACAGCCCCATACTGCTTCCCCGCAGCCTCCCACCCCGATCCTCCGCTCCCCTTGCCACCTCCCATCCCGATGGTAAGTTAGGACCGGGCGGGGAGCGCAGCACCAAGGAGCGGGGAGCGAAGGACCTGGGCGGGGAAACCGGAGGTGAAAAGACTTCACCGCCGGCTTTCCCGTTCTGTGCTGCGCTTTCCCGCCGGTTATTTCAAATGAACAGCTGAGGTATCAGGTGATGCTGATCAGCTGTTCATTTGAAGTAGCCGCGGTGCCCTCAGAGGGTTCATGTGAGTTCATGCTTGACTGCATGAACTCACATGAACTTTCCCACGGCCTCACAGGTCAGCCTCACCTCCCAGACCATCAGCCCGTCATAATTGGTGTGTGCGCGGTGTCTGTGCGATGTCTGCGGGTGTGTGCGGTGTCTGTGCGATGTCTGCGGTGTCTGTGCGATGTCTGCGGGTGTGCGCGCGGTGTCTGTGCGATGTCTGTGGGTGTGTGCGTGCAGGCAGACATAGGCCGATGGGACACTACTACTCCCATCGGCCTATGTCTGTCCCCCGCCCACTCGTGCCAGCAGGATCAGCTTGATGGGAGCAGTAGTTCCCATCAGCCTGATCCTGCTATTTAAACTGCCCCATGTGTTATTTTTGCCCCTATACGTGTTTTTTTAGGCCCCCATATATATTTGTTTTTGGTCCCCAATAAATTTTAAATACATGTCATTGGTGGCCAGTGGTTACCTAAAATAAATTAGTTTATACATTACCTGTCCCCGCCGATCGCCACCTAAAATAAAGTAAAAAATAAAAAACTACACCTATACTAACCTAGACACCTAATTCCCCGAAGCCATCGATCTGTAATAAAATATAAAATATAAAATAATAAACCACAACCTTATCCTTACCCCTCCGTAGTAGTCCACGAGTGTCCCCCGATGATATCCAGTTTAGAGCAGCCACATAGAATGTGACCGCTCTGAACCGCTGCCGCCGCTAGAATGTCGGGGCCGTAAAGCAGCCCCGTCATTGCATAAGCGGGTTCGCCGGAGTTCAGGCAGCGCTGCTCCGGTTAGCTCCTTTACGGCCCTGCTGTACCGTGAGAAATTCCCACGGTACAGCAGTGCCGTAAAGGAGGTCTCCAGAGCTGCGCTGACAGAATGCACTCCGGTGACCTCAGTCAGTGGCTCCCGCTGTCGGGAGCGGACGTGTTCCTGGCAGTGTGAGCTTACAGCAGCCATGCACAGCTGTCACCATCTCCAGATGTGACAGATGTGCATGGGAGATCAGCGCAGGAACGTGGACAGGTAACTATTTTTTTTAGTAAACTAAGAATTAAATAAAATGGTGTGTTTTGTTTCAAATATATTATTTTTTTCTGCGTGTAGTGTGTGTTTTTTCTTTTTAACACTTTGTAGGTTAGTAATGGGGGTGTCTTATAGACGCCCATCATTACTAACCTGGGCTTCATGGCAGCTGGCGCTGACATGAACCCCACCACTATTACCCCACTGCCACCACACCAGGGCAGCGTGGAAGAGCGAGGCTAAGTGCCAGAATTGGCACATCCTATGGATGCGCCATTTCTGGGGCGGCTGACGGCTGGTGTTTCTAGCCTGGGAGGGGGCCAATATTCATGGCACCCTTCCTGGGCTATTAATATCAGCCCCCAGCTGTCTGCCTAGCCTTTGCTAGCTATTAAAATAGGGGGGACCCCACGTCATTTTTTTGGGGGGGTCTCCCATTTTAATAGCTAGTAAAGGCTAGGTATTCAGCTGGGGGCTGATATTAGTAGCCTGGGAAATGACACTTGAGGGGTTAATAAAGTTGCAGTCCCTAAATTATTATTTATTTTTTAATTAATTTTTCCCAAAAATGTTGACGTGGGCTTTGCCATACTTTTGTATGCCAGCCAGGTACAGCATCCAGGAACGGGCTGCCCCCAACTCCCAGCTGCCTATTTGTACCTGGCCGGACACAACAATATAGGGAAGCCCTTTTTTTAAATTATTTCATTAAATAATTTAAAAAAAATTGACGTGGGGCTTCGCACTATATTTGTGTCCAGCCAGGTACAGCGGGCAGGAACGGGCTGCCCCCAACCACCAGCTGCCTATTTGTACCTGGCCGGACACAACAATATAGGGAAGCCCTTTTTTTCTTAATTATTTCATGAATTTCATGAAATAATAAAAAAAAAAAAAACGTGGGGCTTCGCCCTATTTTTGTGTCCAGCCAGGTACAACTAGGCAGCTGGGGGCTGGAATCTGCAGCGCAGGGAGGCCCAAGCTTTCTGGGCCCCACCCGCTGCAAATTGCAGTCCGCAGCCACCCCGGCTGTGACGGCATCCAGATGAGCCGAGTCTCTCACGCTCACCGCATGCGCAGGAGAATTCTCCCACGCTGTCAGTGATGTGCATGAGGTGAGCTGAGTTCATTGTCGGCTCATCTGGATGCCGTCACAGCCGGACACTGCAGAGCGCAAGCATGCCTGCGCTTCTCAGTGTCTGCGGGATGACAGGCTGGATGGCAGCTTTCTGCTGCGATCCAGGCTGTCATCTCGATGTAGCAGAGCTGGAGCTGTCCTGGGAACCATCGAAAGGTAAGGATGATGTTGCTTTATTATTTTTCTTTTGTTGCCGGAGATCGTTGGCCTCAGCTGGAATGGGCGTGATGGTAAGTATGGTTTAATTTAGAACAATAAAGTATTGTGTGTTTATTTCAATTAAAGGACTTTATTCTGGGTGTTTGTGTTTTTTTGTAACTTTGACTATGGGGTTAGTAATGGGGGTGTCTTATAGACGCCTCTCCAATACTAACCTGGGCTTGATGTCAGCTGGCATTATAAGCTGACATCAACCCCAGCCCTATTACCCCACTGCCACCACTACAGGGCAGTAGGAAGAGCGAGGCTATGTGCCAGAATTGGCGCATCCTATGGATGCGCCATTTCTGGGGCGGCTGACGGCTGGTGTTTCTAGCCTGGGAGGGAGCCAATATTCATGACACCCTTCCTGGGCTATTAATGTCAGCCCCCAGCTGTCTGCCTAGCCTTTGCTAGCTATTAAAATAGGGGGGACCCCACGTAATTTTTTTGGGGGGGTCCCCCATTTTAATAGCTAGTAAAGGCTAGGTATTCAGCTGGGGGCTGACATTAGTAGCCTGGGAAGCTCCGTGGGTATTACTCTCTTCCCAGGCTTCAAACATCTGCCCCAGCTGTCTGCTTAACCTCCGCTAGAGACTAAAATTACGGAGAACCCTACGCCAATTTTTTTTTTAATAAATCCTTTATTTTAACACTAAATGACAAGTACAGTAACCAACACTATCACTGTACTTATTATATGTGACTGACATGTTTCTATCTATCTAATCTATGTGTGATGCTCTATTATTTCTGTTATAAATTGTCGGGTACCGCTGCTGAATTGCCGGCCGGCTTTTTTAAAGAGATGGTGCATGAAAACACTAATATTTTTTTAAATAAATCCTTTGCACTAAATGACAAGTACAGTGAGCAACACTGTCACTGTACTTCTTATATATGTGACTGACATGTTTCTATCTATCTAATCTATGTGTGATGCTCTATTCTTTCTGTTATAAATTGTCGGGTACCGCTGCTGAATTGCCGGCCGGCTTTTTTAAAGAGATGGTGCATGAAAACACTAATATTTTTTTTAATAAATCCTTTACACTAAATGACAAGTACAGTAAGCAACACTGTCACTGTACTTCATATATATTTGACTGACATGTTTCTATCTATCTAATCTATGTGTGAAGCTCTATTCTTTCTGTTCTAAATTGTCGGGTACCGGTGTATGCCGCTGCGGAATTGCCGGCTTTTCATGTTTCACTGTGAGCACTGTTCCCATCGATTTGGGCAACCACCTCCCCCAATACATTCTACATTATTGTTAGTTGTTTTCCTTCATGTAGAATTAACCTACAAGGAAAGAAAGGGTTTATTTTCATTCCGATATTTGTGTCCCATTGACATGCATTGGTTTCCGGTATCGGAATCGGCGATATCAGATACTTTTTGGGTATCGTCCCGATCCAATCCGATCCGATATTTCCTGATATCGGAAGGTATCGCTCAACACTAGTGACGAATGATGTTACTGCTATGTACTGCCAGTGACTGGCAGTTGCCGGCCACTGATGGCTGGTAGCATGTATTGTGGTGCAGGGTCCCGGTGACATACATTTCAGCTGAATGTGTGTTCTAGGGCAAACATCCAGCTGAAATAGGTGATGGCGTCAGAGGGCCCCCTCCCGCACCCCCGGGTAATCCACTCAGGATGAAAATTTATATTCCCTCTTTCATCCGTTCTCCATTTCACATATACAGTAATAACTACTGCATTTTACATTTTGTGTTTCCTGGATAATATTTATCATTCTGGAAGCTCAGATGTGTAAAAAGTTTTGTGTCTATTTTACCTTATGGGCACTGGACATTGGTGATATCTTGACATCGTCGATATAGCCGTATAAGGGCTTGTTTGATGCGGGACGAGTTGTACTTTTGAATGACATCATTGATTTTACCATATAGTGTACTGGAAAACAGGAAAAAAATTCCAAGTGCCGTGAAATTGCAAAAAAGTGCAATTCCACAATTGTTTTTTGGATTTTTTATTTACCGTGTTCACTATATGGTAAAACTGACCTGTTAATATGATTCTCCAGGTCAGTTTGAGTACGCAGATACCAAACATGTATAGTTTATTTTTTATTTAAGTGGTGAAAACAAATTTCGAAAATTGTATGAAAAAAAGTTTTTGCGTTTGTCGCCATTTTCCGAGACCCGTTTTCATTTTTCGGGATCTGGGGCTGGGTGATGGCTTATTTTTTATACACCATTTTGGGTAGAACCATTGTTTGGATCACCTGTTATTGCATTTTATTGTAATGTTGTGGCGGCCAAAAAAAATGCAATTCTGGCGTGTTTTTCTCATTATGTTTTTTACCTATCTGGTTAATTTACTTTATATTTTGATAGATCGGACATTTCTGAATTAAACGATACCAAATATGTGTATTTTTTTAATTGTTTTATTTTCAATGGAGCAAAAGAGGGGTGTTTTGAACTTTTTTATTTTTTCACTTTTTTCATATTTTTCAAAACTTTTTTTTTCATTTCTTATGTTATTTAATAGTCCCCTTTGGAGACTTGAAGCTGTGAATGTCTGATCGCTTGAGCTGTACATAGTAGTGCATCAGCACTGCTACAGTATATATAGTAGAAATCACGATCTCCTATGAACACCGACCATGAGGCGGCATTCATAGGATATTCAGAATGACAAGTCCAGCTGTTGTGACAACCCATCGGGCCCCCTCGATCACGTGACAGGGGTGCTAATGGACGAGATTTGTGATTCTCTTCAGGATGGCGCGTGTTAAATCAGAGATTGACAGTGGGATTTAACTGGTAAACAGCTGTGGGTGGAGCTCCGAACCTCCCACTGCTATTAACTGCACATGATGGCTGATTAAATCAGCTGACATGTGTGGGAAAGATGCGGGCTCAACACCGGAGCCCGCATCAAAGTCAGGGACACTACATATGACGTAAATATATACCATATGTCGTGAAGAGGTTAAATACTCATGATACTTGGGGCCCTGTTGAAAATTTTGCGATGAGGCCCAAAAGCTTTAAGTTTCACCACTGCTGATAAGACTATACTGAAATGGTTAAATTATTGTTTTTCACAAGTTTTCATCTTGCGCAAACAAATTTTATGAAGCAAAACTGATAAAACCTGAAGCAGATAATTGCTTGACGATCATTCCCTTCATTCTCAAAGAATAATTTCTCATAACTGACACTTTATCCTCAATTACTTCACATTTATGGCTGCGTTCTATATATTTATGTGCACACACATGGTAGGTGCTATGGGTGTGAAATCAAACTATCACATATTATTAATGCAAAGACATGACAGATGGGGAGGAGATGACACAAGTAAAGGGGGGAAGATGACAGGCAGTGAATGGAGAAGCTGTGTTTTTAATATTGTGGAAAGAAAGCTATACAAATATACATATTATTATTACGCATTCACTACTGTGAATGTTGTGTCTACGATCGCCTACTGCATTTCATAATCACTGCAAGCAAGACATGAATATCCTGAAAAAAGTATATATATTCTTCATTTTAGGCCATAAACAAATATATAGGATCACTTATCTACTGAGCCATCACGTTTTTTCATCTTTGTCCACCTGACCTGGGTATTGCAGCTTTGTCCCATTCACTAATAAATGTACTTTATGGCATTCTGCGATATGATGTATGATAAAAAATGAGAGCCTGGTAATTTTATAGAGCTCAAAACTCTTTATTATATTGATTTTGGTCTTGTCAGCAAGTAAAAATATAACAATTGCACATTTAAAGGGGTATCCGCATCTCCAAGATCCTATCCGAATATGTAGTAGGTGTAATAATAATAATATTAGCAAATACCTCCAATTAGAAATGTAGTATCGTTCTTCTGATTTGCTATGTCACTCACTCCATGTGTAGGACATTGCCGTAGCTTAGGTATCCATGGTTACGACCACTACCAGCTACCTAACTAACTGTTACTACATGAGTGGTTGTAACCATGAGTACCTAAACTACTTCAATGCCCTGCACATGGGGTAATAGACATTGCGAATCAGAAGAACTATACTACATTTCTAATTGTAATTATTTACTAATATTATTATTATTATACCTACTACATATTGGGGTGGGATCTTGGAGATGGGAATACCCCTTTAAGGTCCATTTATACAAACCGACCGACAGCATTAAACTACTGCTGATCAGCTAATTGTTTGCTGATTGGCGGTGGTTTAATAGTCTGTTTATACAGGCTGACCTAGCTTCACATGATCACTGAACAATTAGTAATAGATAGGCTGGTACAGCCTATTGTTCTCGGCAGCACAGGTCCTGATTATGTGCTGCCGAAGCTGATAATATTTTATACAGCACGAAAGATCATTTTACCCGATGAACGAGCATTTTGTATGTTTGTTGGTGGATCGGAAGGCAATTTAGACTGCGTGATTATTGGGAAACAAGCTTTTCTAGAATCACAATAATCTTGCCATGTTCATAAACATTTAGCTTTGTGCACATTGAAATCAGTCATGGACAGTGCGAGGGGGACAAATGAAAAGACATACCGTATATACTCGAGTATAAGCCGAATTTTTCAGCCCATTTTTTAGGCTGAAAAAGCCCCCCTTCGGCTTATACTCACGTATATACTTTGTAGTATATACATACCGGTGGTGGATAGTGGGGGGGGTTGCAGCGGCGGAGGAAAGGGGTACACACAGTAGCCACTGCTGCAATTACCACATGTGCACGCTGCTAAAGGAAAAATTAATATTCACCCTTCTCCACGCCCATGGAGTGGAGTGGAGTGATTATTAATTTCTTTAATAGCGTGCACACAGTGTCAGCAGAGCAGCTGCTGACACTGTGCGCACGTTATTAAAGAACAGGGATATTCACTCCTCTACACTACCATAGTCCCGGCGCTTGGAGAGGAGTGAATATCCCAGCAGCTCACCTCGGTGTCTGAGGACACATGGCAGTGATGTCATGCGCTGCTCAGATGTGGAGCTGAGCTGCTGGCAGAACAGGAGCATCGCTGGAGTAGAGGGAAGAAAGGTGAGTAGCAGTGTTTATTTTTTTCATGTGTGCAGTGATGAGGGGCCATGCATACCAGGATAGGGGGGCCATGCATACCAGAATTGGGATGAGGGGTGCCATGCATGCCAGGATTGGGATGAGGGGTGCCGTGCATACCAGGATTGGGATGAGGGGTGCCATGCATGCCAGGATTGGGATGAGGGGTGCCGTGCATACCAGGATTGGGATGAGGGGTGCCATGCATGCCAGGATTGGGGATGATGGGGCCATGCATACCATGAATGGGAATGAGGTGGCCATACATACCAGGATTTAGGATGAGGTGGCCATGAATACCTGGATTGGGATGAGGGGTGCCATGCATACCAGGATTGGGATGAGGGGTGTCATGCATACCAGGATTGGGATGAGGGGTGTCATGCATACCAGGATTGGGATGAGGGGTGTCATGCATTCCAGGATTGGGGGTGATGGGGCCATGCATACCAGGGATGGGGATGAGATGGCCATGCATACCAGGATTTGGGAAGAGGTGGCCATGCATACCAGGATTGGGATGAGGGGTGCCATGCATACAAGGATTGGGATGAGGGGCACCATATATACCAAGTTTGGGGATGAGGGGGCCATGCATACCAGTATTGGTGATGAGTGGGCAATACTTACCAGGATGGGGAAATTTACCAGTAGCTGCTGCATTTCCCACCCTAGGCTTATACTCGAGTCAATAAGTTTTCACAGTTTTTGGTGGTAGAATTAGGTGCCTCGGCTTATATTCGCGTCGGTTTATACTCGAGTATATACGGTAATCCTTAATAGGGTTGTTTACTACCTGGACAACGCTTTATAAAATAAAAATAAAATATACTCACCCATAAGACCTTCCCCCCACTCCAGCGCCATTCAAGCAATGTTTACGCCAGGTCTGCTGGGGTTTATGTGACATTTTTTATGGCACATGAACCCTGCAGCCAATCAATGGTCTTTAATAGGCTGCAGCTCTCTTACTTCTTCTTTCTTCCCCTTGTCCAACATTCATCAGAGGAAAGTAAGAGTGGAATAGCTCAATAATGGCCGCTTATTGGCTATGGGGCTCACTTGGCGTAACATTGTCACGTGAACCCAGGTAGTCCTGGTGCAGAAACTGCTGGAATGGTGCCAATGCTGAAGGTGTCATATATTACTTTTATTGTAAAAGGGGAATTACTTAATTTAAAAAGGGGTTGTCCAGGTGGTGTTATACCCTTTTAACAATTTCTGTAGGGGAGAGTAACTAAAAAGAGTATCATTACCACTCTCTACCACCTCTGTAGAAAATGTAATGCTCTACATAATTCTAGATCTGCATTTCTCATCACTGGCATACATGATAGGGTTTATTAATATTTGATTAATGAGATCTCCTCTGCATTTCTTTCTTCAGTTGTTGGAGTCTAATTTCTTGCGGTTATTGGGTGATGTTGTCATTGTGGTTCATGATTATTTAAAATGGCTTTCTTGGAAATAAATCTAACATACCCAACCCTTCAAAATTCATCATTGTCCTTATCCTTGTGTGATACATATAGAGGTGGACCTAGTTGTTATTGAGTAATTATTTGCCCTTCTTTGTACCTGATATTAACAGGTTTTTTTTGCTTTAATTTTTGCACTTCATTATTTGGGTTCTCTTGATTTAAAGACAGGACTAGTTGACTATGTATTATTATGCCCATTGCATTAGGGTTTCAAGTCCCAGATAGTTGGACCACAAACAGTATGGATGCTTTTTCCTATATACTGTGGGGTAATATAAAAAACAATTTTATATTCTTCCTCTACTATATGTTTTTATTCTTTACATCATTTCTTGCATTAGTCACGGGTGCTCCACTTGTAATCTACATAACATGAATGTACATGCTCTGAAGCGAGTGTCCTTGGCAGATATATTGTAATGTGATCATTGACTTGGGTAAAGAAAACATCTAATGCTCCTATTTGTTATCAGACTGAGTGATCTTTAATGTTCTTTGCTACTTAAGAAAATAATACACGTTATTGTATTGACTACTGGCAGCCCATTGCAGCAGCAGAAGCTTCTACTTTATTTCAGTTACAGTTTTGTTACAGTTATTTTATTTTATTATTTTATTACCTTCTCTGGATTGCAACGTTCCTGTATACTCGTCTATTGGGGATGGAAGATACAACACTTCCCACACTATCAACTGCTGCTGGGCACACAGCACGAGATCTGCACCTGGATCTTCTTCCACCACTTACAAGTCTCCTGCCGGTACAGACACTCTGGGGCACGCAATACGGACCATCTCAGCTAATGCTACTGAAGGATGCATGCTGCTACCCACAGCCTGTGACAGGGATACAGCCATATGTGAGCGGTGGAGGTCACTGCATACGATTTGCCATGGAGAGGACTGGTGTGACGGGTGGAAACAATGACGGGATGGTGGACCCTAGGTCTGTTGCTAAACGAGCAGTGTATTCTAGGGATCGTCTTCTGGAACTGCGCAGGATAAAGTCTTCTCCAGCAGTGGCAATACTGAATGTTCCACGGGAAATAAGGAGACCTTTCAGAGGCTGCAGAGCAGGCAAGAAGATCAAGTCCTGGAGGAGAAGGTTTAAACCAGTGGTCCCATCCATTATCATGGGTAACGTACGATCGCTGGGAAATAAGTCGGATGAACTGCTGGCTCTGAGTAAGACCCAGAAGGAGTTTAGGGAATGCAGTCTCATGTGCTTTACAGAAACCTGGCTGCATGAGGAGGTCCCAGATTCATGTGTCTCGGTACCAGGGTTTCAAATGGTTCGGGCTGATAGAGAGAGAGTTAGATGCGGCAAGAAAAAAGGTGGAGGAGTGATACTCTACATTAACAACAGTTGGTGCAATCAGGGGCATGTAACTGTTAAGGAGAAACATTGCTGTCCAAATATTGAACTGTTAGCAGTGGGCCTCAGGCCTTACTATCTGCCTAGAGAATTCACTCTTGTTATTGTAGTTGTGATGTATATACCACCATGTGCGAACCCAGAGGCTGCTGGGGATGTGTTGTCAGGGGTGATGGCCCGGCTTCAGACTAAACACCCAAACTCTCTAACTGTAATTTCTGGGGATTTCAATCGAGTAAAGATCTCATCTGCAATACCAAAGTTCTATCAATATGTCAAATGTCCTACACGGGACAACAACACACTGGATCTCCTCTTTGCTAATGTTAAGAATGCTTATTCATCGGCTGCATTACCCCCCTGGGGAAATCTGACCACAACCTCATACTATTGTCTCCTGCTTACCAACCAGACGTCCACAAACAACCAGTGAGAATTAAAAAGATAAGGAAGTGGTGTCCAGCAGCAGAGGAGGCGTTACAAGACTGCTTTGATTGTACAGACTGGGAGGTGTTGTGTACCATGAAAGAGAATTGTGATGTTAATGAGATTACTGGCAGAGTTACTGATTACATCAACTTCTGTATGGACATTGTAGTACCTGTTCAAGAGATTCGGTGTTATGCAAACAATAAGCCATGGTTTACAAAAGAGTTGAAACATTTACTAAGCATGAAAAAACTGGCTTTTAAAAGGAAGGACAAGGAGGCATTGAAAATTATACAGCGAGACCTAAAGGGGAAAATTAAGATTGCCCGTGAGGCATTCAGAGTTAAATTAGAAAATCAATTTGCACAAAAAAGCTCCAGAGAGGTGTGGGCTGGAATGAAGCTAGTGACTGGGTTTAAGGCAAGGTCGGAGCAGGGGGGTGGTGGACTTAGAATGGCTAATGAAATGAATGAGTTCTTCAATAGATTCAGCAATAAAGGTGCGGTAGCAGCAGGGAAGGGGGAGGAGGCCGGGGAACAACTAGCTAAATTAACAGGGGGTGAAATAGATCATTTCTCGGTCTCCAAAAATGACGTGAGGGACCAGTTTAGTAAGCTGGCCATTGGCAAAGCAGCAGGGCCTGACGGTCTCAGTCCACGTGTCCTCAGAGTGTGTGCAAATGAGTTGTGTACTGTCTTCCAGCATCTCTTTAACCAGAGCTTACAATCAAAGAGAGTACCAGTGCTATGGAAGACTTCCTGCCTGGTGCCGGTTCCCAAGACTACCTTCCCGTCTTCCCCGGGGGACTATAGACCGGTGGCCTTAACATTGCATGCGATGAAGTCCTTGGAGAGAATAGTACTTGCTCACTTGTGTCCGAGGGTGATGGCGCATACTGATGCTCTTCAGTTTGCGTACCGGCAGGGACTGGGGGTGGACGATGCTGTAGCGTCTCTGCTACAAACAGTACATTCCTTTTTGGACAATGATGGAACCACAGTGCATGCTTTGTTCTTTGATTTCTCTAGTGCGTTCAACACATTACAGCCACTCTTACTGCGTGGAAAGTTGATTAAAATGGCGGTGGATGAGGGACTTGTGAATTGGATAATTGACTACCTGTCGGATAGGCCACAGTTTGTTAGGTGGGGGACGGCTACATCAGATAGTGTACTGAGCAGTGTCGGAGCCCCGCAGGGAACAGTGCTGTCGCCATTCCTCTTTACATTGTACACAGCTGACTTTCAGTATAAATCAGACCGTTGTCACCTCCAGAAGTACTCGGATGACTCTGTGATAGTTGGCGGTATTGGGAAGGACCAGGATGAAGAGGAATATAGAAGGGTGGTTGCGGACTTTGTAGTATGGTGCCAGGCTAACCATCTAGAACTAAATGTTAAGAAAACCAGGGAGTTGGTGATGAGCTATGGAAGGTGCAAGAAGGTATGCCTACCTGTTACCATTGACGGTCAGGATGTGGAGATGGTGGACAGTTTCAAATATTTGGGGGTTTACCTGGATAGCAAGCTAGACTGGAAGTGCCACATGGAGAAGGTCTACAAGAAGGGGATGAGTAGATTGTACTTCCTAAGGAAGTTAAGGTCTTTTAATGTGTGTGGCAAAATGCTTCAGGTGTTCTACCAATCCATTGTGGCTAGTGCCACCTTTGCGGCAATAATTTGCTGGGGTAACAGTGTGCGTGTTGCTGACGCCAACAAGCTCAACAAACTTATAAAGAAGGCTAGCGCGACGGTGGGCCTACAGCTTGGGACTTTTGAAGAGGTGGTAGAGGATAGGATTAAGAAGAAGTGCAGAGCTATAATGGGCAACAACACACACCCGCTTTATGAACTGTTTGCGAAACAGAAGAGCACATTCAGCAATCGCCTAATACAACTAAGGTGTAAAAAGGAAAAATACAGGAGATCGTTTGTTCCAACAGCTATGGGGGTGTTTAACAAATGTCTGAAAAGCAATGTCTAAAGCATTCCAAATGTTATGTTATCATATGTGTCATGTTCGAGATCTGTGTTCTGCTGCTGTGATACCGCAATTTCCTCCGGGATAAATAAAGTATATCTTATCTTATCTTATCTTATTGACTTAACGCTCGTGACGCTATTATTGTTCCGTTTTGTACTGTACATGAAGCCTCTGCTGAACCACCGTATCTGATTTCTTACAGTCGTAAGGAGATTTTTCTGCCAGATTTCTTACAAATCCTAAAGTAAGACACTGATTTATGCTCACTAAGGCTGTGTGCCCACTCTGCGTTTTTTAAGCGTTTCTGCAGTGGCAATTCCGCCACAAAAACGCTTAAAAAACGTTTGGTAGAAGGTCTACAATGGTCCCCAATGATAATCTGCATGCGCTGTGCACATGCTGCGGAAATTTCCGCTGCGGATTATCATTGCGAAAAATACGGAGCATGCCCATTAATTTTGCGGAAACACGGCGTAATTGCCGCCATTGACTTGCATTAAATCGCATAATATCCACATGAGTACATGTACACATGCGAATATTAAGCGATTCAATGCGCGGATGGTACCCGGGTCTGGAGAAGAGGAGACTCTCCTCCAGACCCGGGTACCATAGTACCTGTAGTTAAAAAAGAATTACAATTAAAAAAAAATTATACTCACCTTCTGATGGTCCCCGGTCTCCTGTATGGTGCGTTCGGTGTCTTCGGCGGCTCGCGGTGGTGTAAAAGGACCTTCCATGACGTCATTTAGTCATGTGACAGGTCACGCGACCGCTGACGTCGGCGGTCACGTGACCTGTCACATGACTAAATGACGTCATGGAAGGTCCTTTTACACCACCGCGAGCCATCGAAGACACCGGAGAAGGAGACCGGGGGCCATCGGATGGTGAGTATAATGTTTTTTTTATTTTTCACTATTTTTTTCTTTTTTGCACTATTGATGCTGCATTTGCTGCATCGTAACTTGGTCACTCTATATAAATCCATGCCAGTTGCATGGATTTATATACTGTGACCAAGTTGTCAAGCACTTTTCCAAGTAATGCTAAAATCGATTGCAAAAGCGCTTTACAACCCGCATGCAGAAATGCATGCAAAAACGCTTCACAAACGCTTCTACCTGGCAGGAAAAACCCAAGTAAAATCCGCATGCGTTTTTCCTGCCAGCGAGATGCAGAAAAAATCAGGAGCATTTCTGCTTCATGGGCACTTAGCCTAAGACACCAGTTGCATGGTATCAGTACTTAAGAGTTCAGTCCGGCCAGTCCCACTTTCCATGTTAGGCCATGTTCACACCTTCAGTATTTGGTTAGTGTTTTTCATCAGTACTTGTAAGCCAAAACCAGGAGTGGGTGATAAATACAGAAGTGGTAACGTGTTTCTATTATACTTTTCCTCTGATTTTTCCACTCCTGGTTTTGGCTTACAAATGCTGATGTAAAATACTGATCAAATTCTCAACGTGTGAATGTAGCCTAACCGATAGATACAGCGCTCGACTATCACTGGCAGTCCCCTAGACAGTTAATGGAGTCATGCACTACTCCTTTCACACAAGGGACTTTGGGACCCTTGTTTTCACGATTATTTGGAGTCAGATCTTGGCAATCATACATTTATCACATATCCACATTATATTTAGTGAAAAAAAAACCTTAAAGGACACATCTTTTGTCTAGAAACCCTATTTATCTGCAAATATGTGGTTATTCTGCAATTAAATAGTGTTAAAATGATGTTAGACTGCCATACTGGAGCAGTGGCTGCAGGGAGAAGATGAATCAATATCCTCCCTGTAGCTGCTCACCTCCAGTCATCAGCGCAGTGCAGGGAGAGATTTTTTTCAGTCCTTGCACATTATGCAGTGAGCATGGCAGTAACCCCCCCCCCCCACACACACACTTTTGATTGACAGGCCTCACTGCACTGTGCACTGCGCAGGCTGTCAATCAATGCGTTGGGGAGTGATTAAGGTTCTCACTGTATAATGTGCAATGACTTTTACTGCTCCCTGCACCGCCCCAGTGACTGGAAGCTAGTGGCTACAGGGAGGATATAAGTTATTAACCCTATATCTGCAGGTAAGTAACATTTCAGGACATGGCAGGTTGCCTTTAAATATCCAGTGAGCATCTTGCAGGTGTTAAGTGCAATAGTGTCATCCAGGTTGAAAAAGTATAAAAACTTTATGTAATCTGTTTTTTTTTGTGAAAGTGAAATTAATTTGTAAAGTTCATGGGGAAAATTTGGGGCATTAGAAACTAAACGTCTTAAATTGTGAAGAAAATGAATATACCGCACAGCCTATTTGTAACGCGTCAACTTTTTCACATGGAAAAATGTATTTCGTATTATCATCTTTATCTTCGGTGTTTTCCTCTATTAATAGATATAGATGTATAGGTGCTGAAAATAGAATTATTTGCATGATAATGAGAAGTGTTTAGTAAAATGAATGTTGTAGATTTTTACATCTGCACCATTATTCATAATTTTCTGAATTTGTGTGCAGCTGAACACCCCCATCCATTATATCCCCTATTATTGGAATTATTCAAACATTTAATGGCTTCTCTCTTTAAATAAAATGAAACATTAGACAAAGGGAACCTGAGGGAAGCTTTATCGCTTGTAGTAACTCATCCATTATCAGCTTGACATTGTAGGAACCATGAAATGTACATTGTACCAAAAATATAATGATTAATTTCAGCATGTCTATATGTGGATGGCATTTTTGAATTGGCCTAGTCAATGTGCTGGTTTATGATGCGGCACTGCTAGAAGTGGACAATTAGTTTGGAAAAACGTAGCAATTTAAACTACTGAAATTTTTCAAATAACAGTACTCTTGAATGATATGGTTGCAAAAGCAGAATGTTGCAATGAGGCATGTGATATTTTTGTCTGGGGCAGAGGTTGTCCGTGATCAGGCTAAATCTATCCCAATAGAAAACTGTAATGACTTCACCCCTCAGTGTGTCAATCAGACTGTGTCTGATTGACAGCTCAGTCATCCAGTCTAGTGCTGGGGTGTGCTGAGCTGTCTGTGTTTTGATTGACAGCTCGACCGTCCAATCTGAGACTGGGAGGTGCTGAGCACTCGTCAGGTGCTCCCTGTTCCCTTGATTACTCAGCAACTTAACTGGGCTGGCAGTCCCAGATAGCTGCCAGCTGTAGCTACAGCTCATTGTGGTTGGTTTTCTCTGTGCCTAGTGCTTTGCTTGTTGATTTATCGCTGCCTGACCTTGGACCTAGTTCTGACCATCTGTTTGTTTAACCCCTTTGCTTGGATCTGCTATCCTCCTGGTATTTTGACCTCAGACCATTACCTGACTATGTCTTTATCTCTTCCCTCTGTTGATGACTGTACTTTCTTGGCTATTGACCTCTGGGTCCTTGACTATCCTGACTCTTGGCTTGTCCGTGAGAAGTAACTCAGCATCACAAAAACAAGTGAAGAGGAAATCTCCAGAGGCACATGCTTCCATCTCTCATACAATGAATGGGGACAAGGTTACAAGTACAGGCCTATTCATTTTCATTTTAATTGTGTGACCCCCACCTGCATTGTGAGACCCCCACCTGCATTGTGAATTCCATAGACACAATGGCCCCGATTTATCAAAGTGATTGCACCAGAATTCTGACATTAATTGCTGTGAATTTTCACTCCAGTTTTGCCCATGCTCCCCCAAAATGGACAAAGCTGAGACCGGATGAGGATTAAATGGGTACATGACTCCACAGCTCATCTAATTTTGACAAGCTGTGGCATACTTTAAGAAATCTTAGTTCAGTCCCTGACTGGTGTAAGATCTGTGGTGAGGCGCATGGGGGTACTTTTCAGACATGACCAAGTCATTAGAAGGCTTGTGCCTCTTCATGAATTAGGCGTCCCTTACTGCAACACACTTCCTCTTCAAGACCAGCATAAACAACTCTGGTGTTCATGATATGGGGTGTACATTGGCTTGCGAAAGTATTCACCTCCCTTGGCTTTTTACCTGTTTTGTTACATTACAACCTGTGTTTAAATATTTTTGTAATCAGATTTGTGTGTGATGCATCAGCACTAAATAGTCTAAGTTGGTGAAGTGAGAAAAATATAGACATAAATTAAATTTACGAGATCAAATAGCTAAAAATTGGAAGTGGAAGATGGATGGTGCGAAATACAGGGATATTCTTGAGCAAAACTTGTTTCAGTCTGTCAGTGATTTGAAAGCGAGACAGAGGTTCACCTTCCAACAAGACAACAAGACAATGATCCAAAGCATACAGCTAAAGCAACACTCAATTTAAAAGGGGATATTTATTGTTAGTAAGTAATATCTGTCAGAGGTCATAAGCTCAAAATGCTACACTGGACCGACTTGGCGCTAGCCACTTCGTCTGGCAGATTCCATAGTAACCTTAGCCTTAGCCCTTAAACTCCTGTACAAGCATCTTGTCTTACAACGGGGTATACTAGATTGCTTCCAAGGAAGGGCTGCTGGTCGAAGAAGTGAACCAGAGGCAAGAGAAGTCAAGGCACAAAATCAGAAGACAAAGAATGGTCAGGAAACACGCCACAGTCAGACAACAGGAATTCAACAAGCAAAGCAGAAGCAGATAGCACAAGACAGAGCCAGAGAAGAGAAACATTAACTGGCAGTGATAGTCAGAGGTCCAGTTTTGTGATGCTCACAAGTGATTTTGACGAGTGATTTTAACGATTGATTCTGACAAGTGATTCTGACAAGTAATTTTGACAAGTGATTTTGATGAGTGATTCTCACAAGTGATTCTGACAAGTGATTCTGACAAGTAATTTTGACGAGTGATTTTGATGAGTGATTCTGACAAGTGATTCTGACGAGTGATTTTGACGAGTGATTCTGACGAGTGATTTTGACGAGTGATTCTGACGAGTGATTCTGACAAATGATTCTGACGAGTGATTTTGACGAGTGATTCTGACGAGTGATTCTGACAAGTGATTCTGGCGAGTGATTCTGACAAGTGACTTTGACAAGTGATTTTTACAATTGTATTAATAATAATAAAAAAAAATTAACTGTTCGCTTATGGGACTTGAACCCCAAATTCTGCATCCCAAAGCCAGTGCACTAACCACCAAGCTATAAACTCAGTTGTAAAATCCTAGGAGTTCTATTTGGTTATATGATTTTCAGTGCAAACTTGTCTAAAACTCATTGGGACTTATGCACAGACTGCAAGCAAGCCAAATTCATATAATGCTTGATTTTGATGTGTGAGTCTGATGTGTGACTTTCTTCAAACATCAGAATCAGAATCACAATGACTTTTAGTCACCCTGAGTATTTTCATGGTTAATCTCATAAGACAAGAAAAGCTATTAGCTACTATCACTTGACTGGATAGCGCAATGGTAAGGCATCAGCCTCTGAAACTACATTGTTAAGAGTTTAAATCCTGATAGGAGTAAAATTATTATTTTTTTTTTATTATGGCTATTTAGCACACAAACTACAGGGGTGTTTTACTTTTAATATCTGACACTCTGACTTGTCATCCTGATGTGTTAAGAGTTTCAGACACACTGTCTATTTGCATGGTAAATTACATAGCAAAAGTAGATTGGGAGTTTGCTGCCAGTACTTGGGTGGATGGAAATAAAAATTTACAATAAAGATGTTTTATCATTAGACCCCTTTAAGAAATTATGCAAATATAAAGTCACTTGAAAATAGATATGTAGTAAATGATTGCCTCCCAATGTACTTTGGCTATGTAATTTACCATGGAAATAGACAGCGAGTCTGAAACTCTTAACACATCAGAATGACAATCAGAGTGTCAGATATTAAAAGTAAAACACCCCTGTAGTTTGTGTGCTAAATAGTCATAATTAAAAAAAAAAAAAACTTATTCCTATCAGGATTTGAACTCTTAGCAATATAGTTTCAGAGGCTGATGCCTTACCACTGTGCTATCCAATCAAGTGATACTAACTGGCATCTTTGCTTGTCTTATGAGATCAACCATGAAAATACTCAGGGTGACTAAAAGTCATTGTGATTCTGATTCTGATGTTTGAAGAAAGTCACACATCAGACTCACACATCAAAATCAAGCATCATTTGAATTTGGCTTGCTTGCAGTCTGTGCATAAGTCCCATTGAGTTTTAGACAAGTTTGCACTGAAAATCATATAACCAAATAGAGCTGCTAGGTCTTTACAGCTGAGTTTACAGCTCAGTGGTTAGTGCACTGGTTTTGTGGCACAGAATTTAGGGTTCAAGACCCATCAGTAAACAGTTACTTCTTTTTTTATTATTACAGTTGTAAAAGTCACTTGTCAAAGTCACTTGTCAGAATCGCTCATCAAAATCATTTGTCAGAATCACTCATTAGAATCACTTGTAAGAAT
Source organism: Phyllobates terribilis (assembly GCF_046119375.1). Taxonomy (NCBI): domain Eukaryota; kingdom Metazoa; phylum Chordata; class Amphibia; order Anura; family Dendrobatidae; genus Phyllobates; species Phyllobates terribilis. Next base: position 349,424,676 of record NW_027362761.1, on the reverse strand, counting down.
CACTTGTCAGAATCACTTATCAAAATCAGTTCTCAAACAGGGTATTTAGCCTCACCATTCTGATGTTTGATTTTGATATCTAATCAGGTCCTAAAATGGACACTGTACTGCCATTTTCGGTTCAAATTAGATAAATAAAATAAATACGATGCATCAGAGAAAAGAAAATAACTCACAGCCAATGTCTGAGTGTACAATTCTTGCCTGCCCTCAGATCCAAAGCAACACGTGCCTTACCTGATACAGAAAATAAACTAGCTCTGTTCAATTAACTATACTTTAAAAAACAGAGGAAAGTGTAACAGCTCTATATAATGCCCTGTGTTATCGCTTTGATGAATAACACTTATAAAGCTAATATTAAAATATTAAATTATCAAAGATACGTATATAGGTGAATTTAATTGTCTAAAATAATAATCAAAACAAAGTATAAATATTTACCATAACAATTGATTTAAAAAGACAAAAGAACCATGGAGTTAAACATTTAAAATAAGGTATTGAGGCAACCACAGAATAATTGTGACCACACTGCTAGTATTTACTGATCAGTGGTACATCTGATTTCTGGGATTCCCATGCTCCTCAGGGTTACAGTATTTACGGCATAGTGTGTCACAGAGTATCCCTACAATGCAGCACCATCTACTTGAATGAGGTCATGCTGCATTTCACTAAATGGTGGGCAGCCAGAAGTGCAGATATGTGGAGAATAGGTTGAAGTGATTTTAATTGGTTGGAGTCCCACAGGAAAGACCCCAAATAATCACTGTGACATTGGCTTGTGATATGTCAGACTCATAACACTTGAAGATGGGAAGAGGCTCTGAAATCAGAAAATGTTGATAGATTATGAATAACTGGAGACTTCTGGAAGGGAACGAATACCTTTTGTATATTGAAATTATTAGGCCTGTTTCACACATCAATGGAACGCAGTCCATGCTTAGATTGGAATATCCAGCCCAACCAAAGGGATTTCTGAATGAGGCAGTTAGCTCAAGTTAGGACACCATGTATTCCAATCCGAGAACGGACCGCATTTCATGAATGTGTGAAACCATTCTTTACTGCAGTTTCTGTATTACCGTGGACTTTATGGGTAATACCTTCTTTTCTACCAGCAGCAGATGGTAATACATTTATCCGACTTTAATGACTGTTCCTCTGAATGCTTTGTATTGTTGTCATTTTCATTGCAATTTTATCATGTTTTGCCTCTTTGGACATTTTGACTTTTTACTTATCAAACAGCTTTGGATTCAACCTCATTCATCCTCAAAGTTGCAAATATTTCTCTTCTCCAAAGGTCAGCTCGTTTCAAAATGTCACACTCAGAGGTGAAGGAATTTTGACATTTCCAGCTTAGATTTTCTCCTCTCCCTTGTTGTTATTAGTAAATCAGAAGGGATGTAGAAAGGAAAACATGCTGTGATGTATGTTCTCAATAAATGGATTTTATGTCTTTCTTGAAACTTACCAAATCAAGCCTTGTTACATAGGGCCATTATAGCTGCCAATGATATTTTCACTTTTTTTTTACTTCTAAAAACCTATTGGCAGATGAAAGGTTAAGCTATAGAATAAAAGTTTCAGTAGTCTAAAATTTGAAATGAGAAACCAAAAGGATTTATAGATAGCAATGTGCTAGGTAAAACTTCATAGTTTTATTGTTGTAACTGGTGTAAAGGTACTAAACCCTGGTGCGTGTCAGATGCGGTAAACAGGTGCCACAGAATCACTCTTTCATGTCAGTGACATTTATTAAATTCCCCTCCCCGCAGTCTTCACAAAAAGAGTAATGTTAATGTGACAAAATCACTAAAGTCCTAATTCCATAGAAAACACTCCACCTCCTTCTCTTTAATAAAGCATCACAGAAGTCCATATCTTTTGGTCAATTTTGATACCACAAATTAAAAGCTTTGGCCACCTTATCTTTATTTTTACAAATGTGTCCAGTACATGATTTTTAGGTGTCCAAGTATCTCCTACTACTCCTGATTTCCACTCAATTTTCAGTGTTTATTTTGAAGCTCAGTCCTCCATCAGTGTTGTTTACACCCACTATTTTGCCATCGCATCTTTGCTGCACATTCCAATTTGCATGTACATTTCTGCTGTCAATCTTCAAGTTAACATTTCATCTCTGCTTTCATGTTCTTGTCACGGGTGTGTCGCCACGAAGATCGTCACGATTACACAGCCTGACTTCTCGCAGCTGACTTTTTGGTGCTTTGTGTTTTTCGGCAGTGAGGGAGTTAATTCTCTCTCTCTCTGTGCTAGACGAGGTCCAGCCTCGCCCAGCTGCAATCAATGCTGCTGTAGTGAGACTCCTTCATATGCCTGCTGGTCTGTTAGGGAAGTGTCGGTGAAAGCATTTCATGCAGACTAACAGAGCGGATCGTGGTTTTTGGAGTTTCAGAGATAAGTGTATTTGGAGTGGTTTTTCCCTTCCTCGCTTTATCATTTATCTCCTTTCCCGTTGGTGTTCCCTCTGTTGTAGTTGTGTAGTTTTTGTATGCAAGGTGGTTTTGGTTTTTCCCTTGTACTGTCTCGTTCGTCTAAGTACTGTGTGTGGGCATATTATTACTTGTCCCCTTTTGTTGTGATCGGGGTCCTTCTCAGGACTAGATTACTTAGGTGCAGGGATCCTCAGGAGGTAGGGGTTACGTTGGCGGCCTGGACCTCTGTACCTTTAACAGTACCTCCAGGTTGAGGGATTAGTCAGGGCCCCAGCTTAGGGTCAGCTTAGGCCCCCTACCTCCAGTATACAGAGACAGCGTGACATTTTCACCGACCACTTAGTTTTTCTCCAGCTACCATGGATCCAGTAGCCGGTCTAGCTCGGCAGTTGCAGAGTTTGTCCATGGAGCTGGCGGACGTTAGGTCCAAGGTTTTGTATCCTCAGGAGCAAGCCGGACCAGAACCTAAAGTAGCTCTCCCTGACAGGTTCACTGGGGGGGCGGGACAAGTTTTTTGTTTTCCGGGAGGCATGCAAGTTGTACTTTCGGCTGCGGCCTCGGTCATCGGGGAGTGAAGAACAAAGGGTGGGAATTGTCATCTCGCTCCTACAAGGGGACCCACAATCTTGGGCGTTCTCTCTTCCCCCGGGCTCCCCGGCTCTCCAGTCAGTGGATAGGTTTTTCGCTGCTCTGGGACTCGTATATGATGACCCAGATCGGATCTCCCTTGCTGAGTCTAAGTTACGTAGGATCCAGCAGGGAGATCGTCCGGCGGAGGAATTCTGTTCGGAGTTCCGTAGGTGGGCCACGGACACCCAGTGGAATGACCCGGCTCTTAGGAGCCACTTTTGTCAAGGTTTATCCGACAAATTACAGGATGTGTTGGCACAGTATGACTCTCCCGCGTCACTGGAAGCCGCTATGGCCCTTGCTATTCGCGTTGACAGACGGCTTCGGGAGAGGTGCGGGATAACTCTACCCCCTGTGATGACTCCACCTCCTACAAGGTCCCCTCATATGGTGGTTCCCCTGGTCAGTCCAGAGGAGCCTATGCAATTAGGAGGGACATCATTTCGGGGGAGGGGACCGGTGGTGTGCCATAAGACAGGAAGGTGTTTCTTCTGCGGGAGAAAGGGACATTTTATTGGGGGGTGTCCATCCCATCCCTTGCAGAGTGAAGAGTCGTCGGAAAACTGTTGATCCCAGGTTGTGTGGTGGGCGGCAATCTGGGAGTAGGTATTTCGTCCCTAGGTTCGTCTCAGTTTCTCGTACCGGCGGAGGTGGTGGTGGGTACGAGAACTGAGAGGATATCTGTTCTTCTGGATAGTGGGGCCGGGGCTAATCTGGTTGATGCTCGGTTTGCCCGGGTTCAAGGTATGCGATTGAGTGAGTTGGCTAAACCCATCCCCATATTCTCGATCGATGCCAGGCCTCTCGGTCAGGGAAGTTTTTTGCAAGCTGTGCATGACGTAAAACTTCATGTGGGGGCGATACATAAAGAACTGTTGTCTTGCTACGTGTTGGAGGGTCTTCCCACTCCTATAGTGTTGGGCCTTCCTTGGTTTACTAAGCATAACCCGGTTATTAATTGGCAAACCAGAGAGATAAGCCAATGGAGTAAATTCTGTAATAAAAACTGCATGAACACGGTCATCGGTGCGGTTACTCCTTGGGTCTTACCTCCATTTCTGGCGGACTTTGAGGATGTATTCTCGGAGAAAGGGTGTCAGGAACTACCTCCTCATCGCGAGTATGACTGTTCTGTAAAACTGCTCCCTGAGGCCAAGTTACCTAAAGCTAGGTTGTATAACCTTTCTGGTCCTGAGAGGCAGGCCATGAAGGATTATATTTCAGAAAGTCTGGCTAAGGGGCATATTAGACCTTCATCTTCACCGGTGGCTGCGGGGTTCTTCTTTGTTAAGAAGAAAGATGGAGGCCTACGCCCTTGCCTGGATTTCCGTGAACTTAATCGGATTACGGTCCGAGATCCGTATCCGCTCCCACTTATTCCCGATCTCTTTAATCAGATCGTGGGCGCCAAATGGTTCTCTAAGTTGGATCTCAGGGGGGCGTACAATCTGATTAGGATGAAGGAGGGGGATGAGTGGAAGACGGCGTTTAACACTCCGGAGGGGCATTATGAGAACCTTGTCATGCCATTCGGTCTGACTAATGCCCCGGCGGTGTTCCAACACTTTGTTAATGACATTTTTCGCCGCCTGGTGGGACAGTTTGTTGTCATATATCTGGATGATATCTTAATTTACTCGCCGGATCTGGTGTCTCATCAGGAGCACGTTAGGCAGGTGTTACAGATCTTGCGGGATAATAAACTGTATGCCAAATGGGAAAAGTGTGTGTTCGCCGTACAGGAACTCCAGTTTTTAGGCTTCCTGGTTTCAGCGTCCGGTTTTCGTATGGACCCTGGGAAAGTGCGGGCAGTTCTTGAGTGGGATCGGCCAGAGAATCTTAAGGCACTACAACGTTTCCTGGGGTTTGCTAATTATTACCGGAAGTTCATTCGTAATTTCTCGTCCATGGTTAAGCCTCTCACAGACATGACTAAAAAGGGGACGGATTTTTCTAGGTGGTCTGACAAGGCTTGTCAAGCATTCTCCTCCTTGAAAAAATGTTTTGCCTCGGCACCCATACTCATTCAACCTGATGCGTCACAGCCATTCATTGTAGAGGTAGACGCTTCCGAGGTAGGGGTGGGAGCAGTATTGTCACAAGGTTCGTCCCCTGGTAAGTGGCATCCGTGCGCCTTTTTCTCTAAAAAATTGTTGTCCGCTGAGAGGAATTACGATGTCGGCAATAGGGAACTCTTGGCCATTAAGTTAGCCTTTGAGGAGTGGCGCCATTTTTTGGAGGGGGCAGTCCATCCGTTCACCGTCATCACTGATCACAAGAACCTGCTATATCTGGAGTCCGCGAAACGTCTGAATCCCAGACAAGCTAGGTGGTCATTGTTTTTTACCAGGTTTAATTTTGTCGTTACATATCGTCCTGGGTCAAAAAATGTAAAGGCGGATGCCTTATCTCGTAGTTTCCCTGGGGCCGGGAATACGGACGACCCGGTTCCTATCCTTCAGGAGGGGGTGGTGGTTTCGGCAGTATGCTCTGAGCTGGAGGAGGAGGTATTGGAGGCTCAGGGGGACGCCCCTGTTGGACCTCCGGGGAGACTGTTTGTTCCAGATCAGTTGCGACAAAAGGTGATCGAGGCACACCATAACTCAGTTTTTGCAGGACACCCGGGGAGTAGAGCAACTGTGGATCTCCTCTCGCGTCGGTTTTGGTGGCCTAACTTACATAAGGAGGTGGTAACTTTTGTCGCGTCCTGTGGGGTTTGTGCGCGCTCTAAGACCTCACATACCCGTCCGTCTGGGGCCCTCTTACCTTTGAAGATCCCGGAGCGTCCTTGGACTCATCTGTCTATGGACTTTATTACGGACCTCCCTCCGTCTTCGGGTAAAACGGTCATACTCGTTGTAGTGGACAGGTTCAGCAAGATGGCACATTTTATCGCTCTTCCGGCTCTCCCTAATGCTAAAACTCTTGCGCAGGTGTTCATTGGGGAGATTGTGAGGCTTCACGGGGTACCCTCCGAGGTGGTGTCTGATCGGGGGTCTCAGTTTGTGTCCAAGTTCTGGAAGGCGTTTTGTGCACGGCGAGGGATGCATTTGTCGTTCTCATCGGCTTTTCATCCTCAGACCAATGGTCAGACGGAACGTATGAACCAGAGCTTGGAGACATATCTCCGGTGTTTTGTGTCAGAGAACCAGGAGGACTGGGCTTCTTTCTTACCTCTGGCAGAGTTTGCTCTTAATAATAGGCGGAGCGAGTCCACTGGTAAGTCCCCGTTTTTTGGGGCATATGGTTTTCACCCCCAGTTTTGTTCTTTCAGTAGGGAGGGCTCTTCGGGGGTTCCTGAGGAGGAACGATTTTCCTCATCACTCGCTTCAGTATGGAGAGGGGTGCTGAAGAATCTGAATACTATAGGGAACCGATACAAACGTATGGCTGATAGGAGGAGAGTGTCTGGTCCGGACCTAAGTGTGAACGATCGGGTATGGTTGTCTACCAGGAATATAAAACTTAAGGTTCCCTCCTGGAAACTGGGTCCCAGGTTCATCGGGCCGTACAGAATCAGTTCTATTATTAATCCGGTGGCATTCCGTCTTGACCTCCCCCCTACGTTTAAAATTCACAACGTGTTCCACAGATCGTTGCTTAAGAGGTATGTGGCGCCGGTGGTACCGTCACCTTTACCTCCCCCTCCAGTGGTGGTCAAGGGTAACTTGGAGTTCCAGGTATCGAGGGTCATCGATTCACGCTTTAATCGCCGGTCCCTTCAGTACCTGGTTCATTGGAAAGGGTATGGTCCTGAGGAGAGGATGTGGGTTCCTGCGTCGGATATTAACGCAGACCGATTAGTTCGGGCCTTCCACACGACTCACCCGGATAAACCTGGCCCTGAGGGTCCGGAGGCCCCTCGTAGAAGGGGGGGGTACTGTCACGGGTGTGTCGCCACGAAGATCGTCACGATTACACAGCCTGACTTCTCGCAGCTGACTTTTTGGTGCTTTGTGTTTTTCGGCAGTGAGGGAGTTAATTCTCTCTCTCTCTGTGCTAGACGAGGTCCAGCCTCGCCCAGCTGCAATCAATGCTGCTGTAGTGAGACTCCTTCATATGCCTGCTGGTCTGTTAGGGAAGTGTCGGTGAAAGCATTTCATGCAGACTAACAGAGCGGATCGTGGTTTTTGGAGTTTCAGAGATAAGTGTATTTGGAGTGATTTTTCCCTTCCTCGCTTTATCATTTATCTCCTTTCCCGTTGGTGTTCCCTCTGTTGTAGTTGTGTAGTTTTTGTATGCAAGGTGGTTTTGGTTTTTCCCTTGTACTGTCTCGTTCGTCTAAGTACTGTGTGTGGGCATATTATTACTTGTCCCCTTTTGTTGTGATCGGGGTCCTTCTCAGGACTAGATTACTTAGGTGCAGGGATCCTCAGGAGGTAGGGGTTACGTTGGCGGCCTGGACCTCTGTACCTTTAACAGTACCTGCAGGTTGAGGGATTAGTCAGGGCCCCAGCTTAGGGTCAGCTTAGGCCCCCTACCTCCAGTATACAGAGACAGCGTGACAGTTCTGCTTTGCAAGTCACAAGTTTCAACCTAGTCTCTTCTATCAAGGTAACGCATCTCTGCAAGCAAGTTACTTATTTGGCAAAACATCACTCCTGTGGTTAATCTCTGGTTCAATATCTATGTTATTAACTATATGCCTGCTGCAAGATCTTGATTACATATGTCTCTGCTATTAACCATATACTTCCTGTAAGTTCCGGATAGCTGTACTTCTTCTTTGTGTATCCGCACACCTGGCTCTTCTTCATTTGCTGCTTTCTGCTTCTCTTGTCTGTCTGCCATCCTGCATACCCCACCATCCTGGTTCTTGCTGAACCACATGCCGTATGTCAAGATGCTGCTCACACCAACATTGGAATTTAGAGAATCCAGCTTACCAATTGAGCTCCTAAAGTAGAAATGGCAAAAATATCTGATGAGCATTTAGAGCCAATTAATTTACCACTTCAAACATGATTTTTATTTTTTTTTACATTTTTTTCTGAATCCTTTCAATACATAATACCCAGCTGGAACTAAAGTGCAACATTTTAGATTGATCTTTAAATGTATGTAGTACAATACATTATATTAAGCTCTTCTCTTAAGTAGAGCATGCTGAAAAATCTCTACAAAATGCAACTTAAGAACTGGGATAAATTCCTATTTAGTAGCAGTGACAGCTGCTGAACCATGATGAAAACAAGTGAGTCAAGAATTCAAGGAGTCTCTAGCATCGGCACCACTTTATGAAGATATGTGCTAATAACTTTCTTAATTATTTCTTTTCTCACCATGTTTATTGCACTTGATTCATTTTCTTTTCTATTATTTGGCTGTGCAGGTCCCACTTGTATCCTACTCTGTGCCGTGGTGATATAACGCAAGCATCCCCATTATATCCAGTCTTCAACACTTCTATTGAAGTCTAATATTCTTTCTACGCATGATTGCAATTATCTAGTTTATGTTGCAGCTCATGAAGATGAAAGGAATTATCTTCATTTATCTGTGCTCATGTGAGCACCTCTCAGTGCTTCCAGCTTCTGTCTATTCACCTGTGAATACTTAATACTTTCTCAGTATTAAAGTCAAACTCTGAAGCCCTTTGATGATTTTACAATTTTAATTGATTTTCATATTTGTGTTTTGAGCTTGGCGCTAAAGCTTACTTGAGCAGTAACCAAGTAAAATATGTTGCCACTTACCAAAATATGTACTTCTTGTTTAAAACCTATAGTCCAGATGTCAATCCCACAGCTGTTTGAGTGTCTGAGCTTCATCTGGAGGAAAATGAAAACTCTAACGATTGGCTGACTGGAGTAAAAAAAAAGTGTCTGGTTCTGAAAAAAATATTTAAAAACGAAACACACCAACTTATGTAGAAATAGTGAAACATTATCTTAACGTATTCTCTTTGTTTGCGTCTTCGAGGATAATATTCTTACAAATCCAGCTATTGAGAATAGTACATTTAATTTCTATCAACAAAGAGAATGTATTACTCTGTTTTAGAAGACTATAGTAAAATGCTTTTAAAAAGTTGCTACATTTTTGCTCAACTTGGAGTTGCACTAAAATGTTTGAAACTTTTCAGGTTTTCACACCAGTTTGAAGTAGCTCCACCAATATAAGCAGAGCTGGTAAGGAGCCGGGGCGGGACATGGTGTGGCTACACCGCTCATCAAATTCAACAAAATTGCTGGTGTTTCTTACTCCAGAATTACTACTCCAGTCTCTGACTGGAGTAGCATTTCTGGCAAGGCGCATAACGGTGCATGCCACTGAGAAAATATGCTGAATTCAATAAGTGACATTGGCCTTTTAATGAATTCAGGATTTCATAGTCACTGCAAGAACTATGAAGCCGCTTCAGGAAAATGATCCCGCGTTTCTTGAAGCAGCTTTGCCTGAGAAAAGTCGGTGGCTGTGCCGGTGTCTAAAAGATGCCATGAGCACATAGACTTATGTACTAAAATACCAAAATGCCAGCACTTCTTTATACCACTCCAGTCTCAACTTCCAGCTAACGTCATGATTGAGGGACATCTGACCTTTCCAGCCAGTCACTGGCTGTAGGGGTTCGTCAGCTGGTTAACCCCTTTAAATAACATTTTGTAAATGGCGCTCTACATAGAACAAACTGAATTATAATAGGTTTATTGAATCCCATTTAAATTCCAAAAATATTAGGAAAAAAAACAAGCTAAAAGTAAAAAACAACAAAAATGACGCAAAATAATATAGAAAACTAGATAACAAATTGAAATATAAAAGAAAAGAAGGGAGTGGTCAAAATGAATGAGAAAGGTAACGATAGCTTACACACTCAAGGATACTGCTATCCGATTTGTAAAGAATAAAATTAGGGTGATTGCAGAGGGTGTTTGAACTCTAATTTTTTTGAGTACTTTAACATCTTTGAAGCAATGAAGGAGACTTGCAAGTTCTCGATGGCTCCCTGATAACTCATTTGCAGACTTTAGATTGAGTTGCTACAGTTATATATGCATCTTGGAAAATACGCTGCCATAAAGGTCATATGAATTTTCTTAATGTTCTCTATTATTAATAATAACTCTATTACTCCATTATATTAGAAAAGTGTTGCTTATCAATTCATAAAATATGCATTTTTATTAAGCTCTAAATGTGGTACTATAATACATTGCTGCAAGTCAGCCTGGCTGCATTATTTTATTTTAGTTGTGCTTCTTTCTTCTCTTTAGATTATAAAAGACCTTAGCTGGGAGTGTGCCATCTGTGACTGTTCGTAGAACAGGTGGGAAAGCAGCACAACAACTGTTCTACCTTCCTGAGATCAAATCGCTTAGCTCCTATTAGATAATACCTTTTCTTTGTATAAAAGGAAATGGCCAGAACGTGTCACTTTTATTTGGCTAACTATGAATTGTAAAAAATCTAAATATTGCAATGTGTTTAGTGCTGGAATGCGTTTTGCTTGTTTTTAGTATTATTTAAAGTGGTAGTATCATATTGGCTTTTCAGGAGTGTATTGTTCCCAAACCTCCTGGATTGCATTCATGATTGATTGGCAGTTTCGATCAAAGGTATGGTTGCATCGTTAGCCTAAACTTTGCACTCGTAATGGGAATCTGTCAGCAGGTTTTTGCTATGTAATCTGAGGACAGCATGAGGTAGAGAACAGAGACACTGATTTCAGCGGTGTGTCACTTATTAGGCTGTGTGCTGTTGTTTCATTGTATTTATGTGCAATACAACGAGTGTTTTATTAGCAGGAGATTATCACTGCCCAGGCTAGTTCCCAAGTGCATCCTTTTCCAACCCCGTCCCCAGCACTGATTAAAAGCTCACTGTCAGTAGACAATGTACACAGAAAGCTGTGGTGTGGACGAGGTTAGCTTTCTGAACTCTGCTATATACTACATCTAAAAAACTGTTATTATATCACAACTGCTGCACCCTGTAAGCTAAGTGATACATTGCTGGAATCAGGGTCTCCTTCTCTACATCATGCTTCTCTCAGATGAGGTAGCAAAAAACTGGTGACAGATTCCCTTTAAATGCTGCAGACAGATGCTTTGCCTTTGCAGCATCAGATGAGTGCAGGGGCGCTGAAGATAGGCAGATTCAGTGGTTACAACACTTACAAGCTCTAAAAAAACAGCTTGTGAGTGCTGCTCTCCATGTCTAGGTGGCTGTTCACAATTGATAAACTGGGGTCATTGCTGGTAACCTCGGCATTGAACAGTACTGAATAAAATTAAAAATCTCTCCATTATCTTTAATAAGAGGTAATTTGCAAAGTTGCTTGTTTTTACAACCAGTTTGCCATTTTACACATTTAAGAACTTGAGAATAGCCCTCTAAATACTATAGAATGAAACTTAATCTACTGTTGAACAGGATAACGCTCTGCTCACAGTAGTACATGATTAAAGCCATGATGCTGTGACGGATCCTATCAGACAATGACAGACCCCATTAACTTGACTGAGGTCCGTTTGCGATTCCCTTATCATTACAGTTGTTTTTCCCCAAATTATCGAAAAGTAGCAAGCAAATGCCTTTAAAATCACAATGAATGAAATGCAAATGGCCTGATTGGTAATTTAATTTGCACCTGTTTTTTGTTGAGTTTTTAGTGTTTTGATCCTTTTTTGTTTGCGCCGTATTCATATTTCCGCATGTTTTAATTCTCTACTGTGTGTAGAGTTTAAGGTTTTCAGATGTTTTCACCTAATTCATCATTTGCAAAAAGTCACTACATTTGGAACAAATGTACATCACCCCCCACTCCTCCCCGGGATTTTATGTGCAACTGAAGTTTGGTGCAGTTTTTGTAACATTTTAGTGGAATAAGTGTCTTTTTTGTTTTTAAAAAAATTGTAAAATAGGTTAAAGACAAAAATAAGAGCATTTTTGATTTTGTACAAAATTCATGAACGGTGAGCACCATTTGGATGAATTTAGTGCAAAAAAATCATCAATATCACAAGTCAAAAAATTGATTGAAAAAATCACAAATGATAAATCAGTATCAGACACGGAGGCCTTGATTCATCAGGACTGGCATAATTCATGCTGATCTTAAAGAAGGGGCATTTGACAAGTGGCATACACTCAACACAATTCTTAATCCAGTTAGGAATTGGATAAAGTAGATGAGCTGTGGCGCCGCGCCCCTATTTTGCCTCTGTCCCCTCCCAGCTCTGCTCATTTTTATGGAGCTGGGAGAAACAGGCATGTGAACACCAAACTCGCAATATTATTGCAAAATTTGAAGTTGCACAAAATTTTTGCAAATTTACTCCAGAATTCTGGCAAAATTCCTTTGATGAATTAGGGCCAAAGTGTATTAGAAAGTTGTATAAACTTTTCATTTTATACAAAACAGGTATTCTATGAAAACTACACCAAGCAGCCCGGTAAGTCATACATCCCTTTAATCAGGATTTCTTGGCCCTATGTTATGCTGCACTCAGATTATATAGTAAAAACTGCACGATAACCATGAATGAGAGTTTTTAAGAACACTCGTTTCCTGAAAATCGTGCAGTCTATATAGGTTGCCAATCACCAGACGAATGACATGATGTTTTAGATTACAAAAATAATCATCATTCTCAATAGCGCATTGTCCTATGTAAACAAGACCTGTGCTGCCGAGAACAAAGGAATCTGCAAGAACAATGGCAGACTATACACATGGTACAATATATTCAGTGTGCGTCTGAAGTGCGGTCAGCAGGGGCTTAATGTACGTGGTCATAGAGAGTGCGGCCACGACTGGGCCCAAGCCGGAGGGTAGGCTGCCGATGTTGCCGCCTTTTTCAGCTGGATATTCATCCTTGGACTTATATTCACTTGAAATGTATTGCGGTGCAGAGAGCCACTGGCTCCCCGCACCGCAATAGTTATGCAAGCAACTGGCCAGTCAGAAGCTGGCAGATGATTTCAGCGCTCTCATTGTGGATGGCGCATGATATCATTGCCATGCACTGCCCTCCCACCCCTTTGCTGTGTATGGAACAGGAAGAGGACACTGCTTGTCATGAGAGTAAGCACGGGTAACAAGAATTAATTTTTAATCTGTTAGAGCAGAGCGATAGAATGGGGGACATTATAAAGAAAGGGGTCTATGATAGAGGAGATTATTAAAGGGTGGGACACAGATTGGAGGACATTTTTACAGGATGGGGGATATTATTACAGGGTCAGAAAATAGGACATTATTACAGAACAGGGGACATTATTTCAGGATTGTAGCCATGATGGAGGACATTATTACAAGATGGGAGACGTTTTTACAGAATGGTGGCCAGGATGGAAGACATTATAACTAGTGTTGAGCGAATTTTTTCAGCATTTCAGATAACATCTGCGTGACTGCTTGTCATGAGAGTAAGAACGGGTAACAAGAATTAATTTTTAATCTGTTATGGAAGAGCGATAGAATGGGGGGCACTATAAAGAAAGGGGTCTATGATAGACGACATTATTAAAGGATGGGGCACAGATTGGAGGACATTTTTACAGGATGGGGGATATTATTACAGGGTCAGAAAAGAGGACATTATTACAGAACAGGGGACATTATTACAGGATGGTAGCCAGGATGGAGGACATTATAACAGCACAGGAGACATTATTAAAGGATGGTGGCCAGGATGGAGGACATTATTATAGGGTGGGGCACATTATTACAGAATGATGGCCAGGATGTAGGACATTATAACAGCATGGAAAACATTATTTAAGGATGGTGGACAGGATGGGGAACATTATTAGAGGACTGTGCACATTATAGCACGATGGTGGCCAGGATGGAGGACATTATAACAGTTTAATTTGAACACAAAGACAAACATTACTACTGTATTGGTGCATAAAGAGGAATTTTAGTGTTGCATGGGGGCCACAAAAGGAGACATATGCATTAATACTATATGGGGCCACAGAGGGGAGCGTTTCTACTGTGAGGGGGCTACAAAGGGAGACATCACTACTGTAATATATTTTATTTTTGCTCATACTGTTGCTATGGGGGGAACAACAGGGTGCCGTTGCTGTGCTGAGCACCAGAGGGATACTGTTGCATTTTTTTCTTCATCCTAGCTGGAAGAAGTCATAGTGGCCTGCGCTGAATGAGGAAGAAAAGCGAAATTGAATGACTTCATTTTGATGAGTTACCGTTAAGTCACTAAATTTACCTGTACTATATACACTTATCTCCAGAGTTGTGTATAATGGTCACTGGTGGTAATATTACTGTTTTTGATAATGATCAGTATTGTGGTGGTAATACGTGGCCTGGTCATGGTGTAGCGGTATTTTTCCCTTGTGGTATTATTGGTATATTGGTCTTAGTATAGAGGGTTTTGTTCAGTAATATGATGGTGGTTATATTCAGACACCATGTCACTATTTACCTGCAGATTAACCCTATATCTGCAGGTATATACAGTTGAACCAGAAGTTTACATACACTATATAAAAAGACACATATGCATGTTTTTCTCAATATCTGACATGAAATCAGAATAAAATTTTCCTGTTTTATGTCAATTAGGATTACCATAATTTTTAATATTTGCCAAATGCCAGAATAATGATATGATGATGTTATGTGTTTGGAAGCTTCTGAGTTAATTAGAGACACACTTGTGCATGTATTTTAATACACACCTGAAACACACTGCTTATTTGTGTAGCATCATGGGAAAATCTTAAGAAATCAGCCAAGATATCAAAATATATATAGAGAATTGTGGACTTGCACAAGTCTGGCTCTTCCTTGGGTACAATTTCAAGATACTTGAAGGTGCCTCGTTCATCTGTACAAACAATTATACATAAGTACAAACAAGATGGGAATGTCCAGCCATCATATCGCTCAGGAAGAAGACGGGTTCTGTGTTCCAAAGATGAATGTGCTTTGGTCCGACATGTACATATCAACCCAAGGACAAAAGCAAAAGACCTTGTGAAGATGATGGTGGAAGCGGGTAAGATTGTGTCAATATCCAAAGTGAAACGAGTACTGTATCAACATGGGCTGAAAGGCCACTCTGCCAGGAAGAAGCCATTACTCTAAAAGAAACATAAAAAAAACAGATTAATGTTAGCAAATGCACACAGGAGCAAAGACCTTAATTTTTGGAGACGTCCTGTGGTCTGATGAAGCTAAAATTTAACCTTTTGGGCATAATGACCATCGTTACGTTTGGAGGAAAAAGGGAGAAGCTTGAAACCCTAAGAACACCATCCTAACTGTGAAACACTGGGATGGCAGCATCATGTTGTGAGGTTGTTTTGCTGCAGGAGGGACTGGTGCATTTCACAGAATAGATGGCATCATGAAAAAAGAAGATTATGTGGCAATACTGAAGCAATATCTCAAGACATTACCCGGGAAGTTAAAGCTTGGGTGGAAATGGGTCTTCCAAATGGACAATGACCCAAAGCATACTGCCAAAATGGTAACAAAGTGGCTTAAGGTTAACAAAGTTAATGTTTTGGAGTGGCCATCACAAAGCCCTGATCTCAATGCTATTGAAAATATATGGGCAAAGCTGAAAAGGTAGGTGCGAGCAAGGCGGCCTACAAATCTGGATCAGTTACACCAGTTTTATCAGGAGGAATGGGCCCAAATTCCGACAAACTATTGTGAGAAGCTTGTGGAAGGATATCCCAAACGTTAGAACCAAGTCATTTAGTTTAAGGGCAATGGTACCAAATACTAATGAAATGTATGTAAACTTTTGACTTTACAGTAAGTAATAAAAATGCCTTAAAACATTCTCTCTCTCTCATTATTCTCATTATTATTATGATAATCCTAATTAACCTAAAACGGGAAAGGTTTATTCTGATTTCATGTCAGATATTGAGAAAAACATGAATATGTGTCTTTTTATATAGTGTATGTAAACTTCTGGTTTCAACTGTAATGTTTCTGAACATGAAAGGATCCCTTTAAGTAAATTGATCTGAACCAGTTAATTGAACAAAAAAAATGATTGGGCATTTTGAATTTTAATACCCAATTAGCTTGTTCTCAGGGAAGATAAGAGAAGCTAAGCTACCATCCGACGTGACTGACATATGGCTTTTTTTGTCTTCTCTGCTCATTGAAAAGAAATGCCCATTCGAATGAACAGAGCATTCATGTGTATTGGGTGGTTGACAGCTATTTAAAGGCATCTTAAAGATCTGTTAATTTATGTACTGTGGATCTGTTTCCTACAGATACTACTTTGCATTGCCGGATCCATAAGATAACATAAAAACGGGAATTGATCATGAGGTACTGATTAATGTCATGAAAAGGGATTGTTCTGGTAATTAATATTAATGAATCATTGTGAGGATTGATCATCAATATCAGATTGGTGGGGGTCCGACACTCTGCATCCCCACAGATCAGCTGTTGTTAGGTTGGTTGGATGAAAATAATGAATGGAGCTACACTGCACAGCTCCACTTTGTTGTGTAGCGACCACTGCTGAGATCTGCACATCAGATCCTGCAGCACTCAGCAGTGACTGGAACATATCGAATGGACTTGTTCAGTACAGTGGGGGTGCTGGGTGTTAGACCCCCACCAATCTGATATTGATGACCAAAAAGTATTCCCAGTATAAACTGACAATTTATCTTGCGGATGTCAGTATGAATTTTCACTAAGTGACAAGAGTGAATTGTGCACCTTTACCGCACTATTTTTGCAATGATGATCGGGTGCTTTCCATGAGCCCACCCAGCACAGAGCAAATGTTCTGGCATATCCTTTTAAATGTTAATAGTAGCTTCAAACAGCATATTTAATAAGATTCCTCTCCTGACACATTAATGCACTTTATATATAGTAATGTCAATTATTGGGATTAACAGGCCAGTAGCAGCTAATTAAGGCTGCATCGTTACAGCTGCTTGATCGCATTTTAGCATCATATTAATAAGGAAGCGGGTTGCACACTTCTGCCGCTGTATTAATGACTTGTTGACAAACATTAGAGAAGATAATATGGCAGGGATAGAGGCAGTTGCCGTTTGTGCTGTCACTGCAGTGAGAAGAGCTCCTTCTGACGTTATGACAGTTTCCTGTATAGAAAGAAAAGACTAGCAGTACAGCAACAAAGTTGTTCCCAAGCACATAACACCCTGTTCCATTGCGACAAGTCAGATGCTTTTGTTTGAATACAGTGATGTACATATAAAAGATGCATGTGCCAATGGGATATAGAGGACACAGTACAGTTCCCCATAAATATGCGTAGGGCAAGAGAAGAATGATTATTCATGAACGTGTAAATTATGGATTGCAATGACAGAAACATGAAGTACATTTGGTGAAGGTTTATCAAATACTAGATGGTGGCCCGATTCTAACGCATCGGGTATTCTAGAATATGTATGCAGCCGACCGGGTGCGACTAATCAGCGAAGCAGTATTTAAATGGGTTGTGCACTACTTTAAATTAACCCCCCAATTTATCCCCCCGGGGCCCCTAATGAATTTTGTAATTACGTCATGTTGTCAATACTGCTTTTGACAACATCGCTGACCACACGGCAAGTGTGAAGGGAGGACCGAGGAGTGAGGCCGCCGGTCGGGGTACTTTTGCTGTCAGCAGCCGGGAGTTGACCGGCTAGCACAGGGTGAGCGGGTGAGCGTGTGAGGGTGAGCGTGTGAGGGTGTGCGTGTGAGGGTCATCATGTGGAGGTGTGCGTGTGAGCGTGTGAGCATGTGAGGGTGACCGTGTGAGGGTGACCGTGTGAGTTTGAGCGTGTGAGGGTGAGTATGTGAGGGTGAGCGTGAGCATGTGAGGGTGAGCATGTGAGGGTGAACGTGTGAGGGTGAGCGTATGAGGGTGTGCGGGTGTGTATGTGAGGGTGAGCGTGGGAACGTGTGAGGGTGAGTGTGGGAGCGTGTGAGGGTAAGCGGGTGAATGTGAGGGTGAGCGTGTGAGGGAGAGCATGTGAGGGTGAGCGTGTGAGGGTGAGCGTGTGAGGGTGAGCGTGTGAGGGAGAGCGTGTGAGGGTGAGGGTGAGCGGGTGAGCGTGTGAGGTGAGATTGTGAGGGTGAGCATGTGAGGGTGAGCGTGTGAGGGTGAGCGTGTGAGGGTGAGCATGTGAGGATGAGGGTGAACGTGAGAGGATGAGTGTGTGGGGGTGAGCGTGTGAGTGTGAGCGTGTGGTCGTGAGCGTGTGAGGGTGAGCGCGTGAGGGTGAGGATGAGCGTGTGAGGGTGACGGTGTGAGCGTCTGAGGGTGTGCGGGTGAGCGTGTGAGGGTGAGCGTGTGAGGGTGAGCGTGGGAGCGTGGGAGCGTGTGAGGGTGAGCGTGTGAGGGTGAGCGTGTGAGGGTGTGAGCGTCTGAGGGTGTGCGTGTGAGCGGATGAGGGAGAGCTGGTGAGGGTGAGAGGGTGAGCGTGTGAAGGTGAGCGTGTGAGGGTGTGCGTGTGAGGGTGTGCGTGTGAGGGTGTGCGTGTGAGGGTGAGCGTGTGAGGGTGAGCGTGTGAGGGTGAGGGTGAGCGGGTGAGGGTGAGCATGTGAGGGTGTGCGTGTGAGGGTGAGCGTGTGTAGGTGAGCATCTGAGGGTGAGCGTGTGAGGATGAGCGTGAACGTGAGAGGGTGAGCGTGTGAGGGTGAGCGTGTGAGGGTGAGCGTGTGAGGGTGAGCGTGTGAGGGTGTGCGTGTGAGGGTGAGCGTGTGAAGGTGAGCATCTGAGGGTGAGCGTGTGAGGATGAGCGTGAACGTGAGAGGGTGAGCGTGTGAGGGTGAGCGTGTGAGGGTGAGCGTGTGAGGGTGAGCACGTGAGGGTGAGCACGTGAGGGTGAGCACGTGAGGGTGAGCGTGTGAAGATGAGCGTGTGAGGGTGACGGTGTGAGCGTGAGTGGGTGAGGGTGTGAGGGTGAGAGTGTGAGCGTCTGTGGGTGTGTGTGTGAGCGGGTGAGGGTGAGCGTGTGAGGGCGAGAGTGTAAATTTGGCGCCAATATCGCTGATTGGTCGCGGCCGGCGGCATCGCCTCTGACCTCCATGCGGCTATCGTCGGGAGATCAGCGGCTAGTGCCGCTGATCTCCCGATGGCAAGTGTGAAGGGAGGACCGGGGAGCGGCACCGCCTAGGCCGCCGGTCGGGGTACTTCTGCTGCGAGCAGCCGGGAGATGACCGGCTAGCCATCTTGTTCTGAAATCCCTCGTCGCTGATTGGTCGCAGCCGGACCAGTCAGCGACGTGGGATTTCCTGGACAGAAGGACAGACAGACAGACAGGATAAGACCATTATATATATTAGAAACAGCAGTTACCTGAATACCCGAATCCTGGCCTTGAAGCTTGTGGTGTAAAAATGGTAAAGAATCCAGAATTAGTATAGACTATTTGACTTGAATTATCCCCTTTATGGGACAGGTGTCTGAAATGGGGAAATTAGATTATGAATCTAAAGATTTCCTGAAATTTTTGGGCCGTTTTGAGTCCCTTAATTCTGTAACTGACTAAGACATTATTCACATGTCCATGTCGACTTTACATCCACAAAAAATGTCCTATCGTGTCATCCGCTTTGTGGTTTCTTATAATTGATGTGTCCTTTTTTCTCATCCATTTTTCAAGGATGAAGGCTTCCAAAAGAGTTTTCTAGAAGCAGTTTATTTTTTACATGGACCTATTCACTGTTAGGGGTGAATTCTGCTTTCCAAACAAATCGAAGAAGGACACATCTCCATTTGTATGTGACTAGCCCAATAAATTGTCATGTGTCCAAGTGTTATCTGTGAATAAAATGGTCAGCACATAGTCAACAAACACTGACAGGTAAATGAGCCATAAGACATTCAAGCCTCAATCTCACATGGTTTTCTTGGTGTTTTTTTTTTAAAAAACCATGTTAGGCTATGTTCACATAGTCTCAGTGGCTTAGCTGAGACTTGCGTCTGAAGCTGTGCAAAATGGCAGGGGCACATTGGTACAACTTTTGCATCTGCATAGGGGCCCAAGAGGTAAGGGGGGCACATTTCCACCTCCAAAGCAGGTGGAATTGTGCAGTAGGCCACGGCCCCACTATCAGTGTTTGGTCAGTATTTGGTCAGTATTTTTTATCAGGAGTGGGAGTCAAAACCAGGGGAGGAACAATCAGAGAAAAGGTATAATAGAAACAAGTCACCAATTCTGCATTTATCACCCACTCCTGAGAATAAATACTGATCGAAAACTGATAGTGGGGCCTTGGCCTTATAATGGGCTATTGGACTGCAAAGGGACCCATGTATTGACCTTGTACAGGGGGGCGTCTTCTATCTGTGTCTACCTGTGGAAAATGGCATTTGGGCTTATGTGCTGATGGAGCCATTGACTGTAATGCTGCACACAGAGTCACCAAGTGCTCTGCCAGCCATCATTATCGCTGGGTACGCCTATTTGAGCCAGGCTCAAAGATATGGCTTACCCTCACCATGAGGGTAAAATGCGATGTGAACATACCCTGATGCAGGTCATTTATCACCGGATCTAAGTATAGGATCCTTCTGTAATAGTAATGGCAGTCTACAGCAGGTGGTAATGGCATGCCCCAGTGCTCCATAAAAAATGGAAATTTGAACATTTGTGCCAGTAAGTCTTTTAATTTTTCTCTTGTGTCCTGTATGTGCAGTAAACAGATGTATGCTGTATACTGAATGCGTGATCCTAATCTAATACTTCTGCTGGCTTATGCTTTATGTATATAACATCTGCTGATCAGACAGTTTAGTCGTTGTGTCCTTAAGTCACATTTGTCACTGCAAGAGCCTCAGGAAAGGAAGCTGTCCTGAACATGGCCCAATGTCATACACAGTTATCATGAAACCATGATGTGGCTTGGCTGTACACCTGCCGCCTTACAGTAACATGTTGATTGACTGATATGTGGTGAGAGTCATGTTCTCAAGTTTCCTCCTTATTCTTGTAACTGTCAATGTCAACTGAATAATATGCTGGGTATATAATGCACCCATTAGTGCCCAAAAAGTGAAATGACTGCTACTCAATCATGTTGTAAATGGCAATCACATTTTTTTAAGACTGAAAACTATGAAGGTGATTGGACAAACAGAAGAGAGAATTTTTTTATCAGAATGAAACCTGAGCTTTAATATAGTGTATTAGGTATTACCATTCCTAATTTTCTTTACCATCATTTCTTTTGTAGAATTATCATATTTAATTCTACTGAAATAACATGTTCTGTTTGGGTAAACTTCAATTCAAGTGCAATAAAATTAAATTTGCTTAAGAATATGTGATGATTAACCTTCTTTTCAGCGTTGTAGTCATGAGAAAACTAAGGACACACTCTTTGAATTATTTGGTTTTACAATACAAAGAAGGACGTAATAAAAAACATCTTTCGAATATTTTAGAATTAGATAAGTACAACCTTAGTTGAACAATAAAACTAGTCAAATTACACTGTGCCATTATTTATTTAAAAAAATATTTGTACAAAACGCATAAGCTGTATGTGAAAAATTAAGTATATTTAATTCATCCCAAACAGTTAAGACAGTACGTAGCAGCCAGGTGCTGCTGATCAAATCCCCTTCATCACCAATTGTGAGCACCTTTATGAAAGCAGAAATTTTAGCAGTTTGCTGGTCTGGAGCAATCAGAAGTGTTTTGACACAATATCAAGGAGGAAAGGCATCAGCAATGATTTTAGAGAAGTAATTATTGCTGCCCATCAATCTGGGAAGGGTTGGGACATTTCCAAACAATTTGGAGTCCATTGCTCTACAGTGAGAAAGATTATTCACACGTGGAAAACATTCAAGACAGCTGACAATGTTACCACGAGTGGTCGTCTTAGCAAATTAACCCCAAAGTCACACTGTGCAATGCTCAAAGAAATTGCAAAAAAATCCAGAAGCTAAAGCTCAGACACTAAAAGCTTCAGTTGGCAGGTTAAATGTTCAAATTCATGACAGTACAGGTAGAAAAAATCTGAAGAAGTATGGCTTGTTTGGAAAGATGGCCAGCAGAAATCCTTTTCGTTCTAAATAAGAACATGGCAAGAGAACTAAAGATTGCAAAGTTGCATCTGAACAAACCACAAGAACAAATTGGTAAAGATTTGGGCTCGTTTTGCAGCCACACGACCTGGGTACTTTGCAGTTTTTGAATCGCCCATAAACTCTTCTGTGTACCAAAGTATTCTATAGTCAAATATGAGGCTTTCTATGTAAAAGCTAAAGGATGGCTAAAACTGGGTCAAGCAACATGACAAAGATCCCAAGCACACCAACATATACTGTATACATCACAATGACTGAAAAAGAAAATGATTAATATGTTGCTATGGCCAAGCCAAAGTCCAATTGAAGTGCTGTGGCAAGACTTTAAGAAAGCTGTGCATAAATGAATACTCACAAAACTCAATGAATGTAAAGAAGAGTGGGCCACATTTACTTGAGAACAATGTGAGAGACTGATAAAGTCATACAGAGAACATTTACGTCATGCTGTACTTCAAGTCGTTGCTTCGAAAGGTGATTCTACAAGTAATTGAATCATGGGATGTACTTAATTTTTCACACACTGCTTCTGCATTGTGATCTAGTTTTTGTTAAATGACATAATAATATGGTGTAGTTTATCATGTGTTTTTTTTATCTGAGGTTGTATTTTGCTATTTTAAGACCTTCTAAGAACCAATTTTTTTTTGTTCTGTCCTGATTCTAAACCATAAACATGATTTTTTTAATAACTGTCACTACATAATGACTATTGTTGAACAGGTATATAGTTACATTTTTTCTTCATCTGCCCTCTCATTTCCCGGAACTGAAATGGGCCATATAAGGGTGCACACATAATATTATTAAGCAGTTCTTTATTTGGCCCTTAATCCACCAAACTACTGATCCTCATCACATAACCTCTAGGTCTGTAATACCTCCCCTTAATACTTGAGAATAGTAGGGTACCGATGTTGAAAGGCACTCTTGAGGTGTGACTGATACAGGCTGTAATGGCCTCTGTTATGTAAGAAAGAAGGGTGAGAAAGTTGACAGGATCTATGTGTGAGCGGGCAATCCACATTATTATTATGTATGATTATTGTGATGGTCCTATGTGCCTCTTGTGTTTTTTAAATCCCATATACAGTCAAAATGACGTAACAATCACTGTAACATGTGGAATAAGTGGTTGGAACCAAAAACCCAATCTTGCATTACAGAGTCTATTCACAAGTGAAGCCAAATATTATGGTGGAAGCCAAATGGTTGAACACTACAGCTCCTTCATTGGATCACTACAGGTCCTTCATTCTACTACATGGTTGTGGTCTCAGCACATTAACCCCCGTTTTTGAATTACACTTTAATGTGAGATGCACCAGTTTTATTGTTTATTTGTATGTTTTGGGGAATGAAACCGAAAAGAAAAGATTAAACCTTCATGTTATGATATCTTTTTCTGTAATTGATCAATCCTTCATTATTAAAAAGGTTGACAGCTCCACATTTTTTAAGCCAAAACACTTTACATGTGTTCTATGATGTTTATACACTAGTTACAATAACTAATCTTTAAGATAGTTGATACTTTTAAAGAGCTTGTGGACTACTTGGATAACTCTTTCTCAATCTGTATGTTTGACCCCAGTAAAATAATAACACTTATATTCACCTCCGGTGCTTGCGCTGTTCCATTGATGTCAGCATTGGTTCTCTTGGGGATTGTGTGAGATTATGTCACGTGATCTCTGCAGCCAATCAGCAGCCACTTCACTCTTACCGCCTTCGGACAAATCACATAGATTCGAAAGAAGTGAGTGCTGCTGCTGCGCTCTCACCTCCCCCGGATGTTAATAACGTCCATAGGAGAGGATGGTGAAGCCAGCGCTGATTGTCACAGACTCGATCCCGGGGAAAGCCAGTGCCGACACCACTGGAACGGTGCCAGCACCAGAGGTGAGTATAAGTGTTATTATTTTATAATAATTTTACACTGGCATGGTGTAATGCATGATCCATTGTGGCGTCACACTGATCCGCTTTGAAGGAGCCACCATCAATATCAAATGTTTTTTAGAGGTGTCCATTGACATCTACATTGCAAACAATAATAATCAATTTGCAGTGGTTTACCGAAAGCAGGAGAAGCAAGTTTCATTTTCTGCCTACATGGAAGTTATGCCATTAGTGGAGAGTGAAAAAAGCATAACTTGAAGATCTTGCACATGATCTTCCAGCCACCATGTGCCTTCTTACGTGGTAAAGGGACAATAGGACAACTTGATGTACAAAGGCTCAGAAGAAACTGCTACCTTTGGTTTCCTCATAGTTACACCACTGGTGCCTCCTCTGCAGTTTTATAGGACATCAGTACAGTACAGTAATTAAGGCAACGGCATTATGCTAAGTTTGTAATGCACATGATATTTCTCAGATTCTCCATCACTTTTGCCCAGAAACCTCTAAGACTTTTCCCATGACTTCTAAAACGAAGAATGATTTCCTGTCGTTTCTTGATCCTTAGATAAGGAAGCTCGTGTTCTTGAGTTGCACTCATTCCTTGAAAGCATTTCTGCACCTAATTGATACTCTTGCAGTAAAAAGGGACCTTCAGTCATCTTCCTGTCAGGGTGTTCACGTAGAAAGCCATTTATCAGGCAGTTTTTAATGAGCAAGCACTGGTGGATTACCAGATTTCAGGGAGCGTTGATAGTCTGGATATTGTCACTCAGTTATGGGTGAAATACAGCAAAACAAGCTCTGCCGCAATCAATAAGTGGCTTGCAGCCCGTTATATTGCTTTTATAAATGATGGTAGCTTTACTTCTCATAGTAACCACCTATTAAAATGTGGGTGGAAGGGGGAGCTCATCTTGTCATTGCTCCATTCAATTTTAAAAGTGACATTGTGGCTGTTTAAATGAGGCACCGGCGATATTTTATCATAGATTTAATAGGTAGCACAGTCAGGCTCTTATCTGTCTATAGACCTGTCTTGTTTCAAATTGGGGTCCTATCATTATTTTGTAACAGCTCCAGGTGTAAATGGGATCAGCCACCATGATTTGTCCGAGCACATAATGCTTACAGAAGCAAATTGAATACAAGTAGCTTGGTGCTTTACTTTTAATAAGGTAAATGCAGTAGCCAAAAGCAGGCTATAAAGAAGAATTTCATCATTGCTGTTTTTCTATCCAATTGTATTTTGTTCCTTGATTATTGTGTATATCTTGCATATTAAATCATTTTAACACCGATCAGGCTATGCTGTCCTATGTAAGGGCAGCTAAGTATGGGGACAAGTGCCAAACATGGTACCAAAATATTGTGCTATTGGTAACAGGAATGATACGAGAACATTCCGGGCATATAGTTCATGAGCCCTCTGCCCTTTGTAAGGTGGCTAGTGGTCGCATAGTCGATGGGAAGTATGTGTCACAGAGATGGCTGGTCTATGTGATGTAGCCTGGAGTGTTTCTCTAGTGCACATAAGCACTAAGAGGATTGTGCACCTGGGACCGGGTTACGGGTAGCTAGGAGAGATGGGCGGGTCCAGCAACCCACATACCTCACCTCTGGGTGTGGTTAACAGCCTATATAATGGATGCTGTTGTTTGGCACATGGTCTGTGTTTGGAGGGAGAAGGAATCCTGTGTGTTGTCTCCAGACTGAGCTGTGTGCTGGACACATACCAACCTGTGTGACTACAGGTCTGGTTTACCAAAGACTTTACTTAAAGGACTGTTTTTCTTTGTTTTTTGCTTGCCTTAAAGGCTGTTTGTTTGCATTTTACTTTCTGACCAGTTTATGATGCCAATAAACCACTATGAACCTTTAAAGGCGCACGCCTCCTGTTTGCTTCACACCGCACCTGAGTGAGTACAATCCCTACACCCTGTTTAACACTAAGATGCCATGCAGGTATTTGTTATAGAAGCAATCACGCAGAAGAGTTGGTACATTTTTCTAATGGCATATGATTTTGTCGATAGCAAAATGAAAATCCTATGGCTCTTGGAAGGTGGAGATGGAAAAGCAGAGAAACATAAACATTGACAAGGCCCAAAATAGTTGTATCCTTAAAGGAGTAAAAATGGCAAATAACAGAAAAAAGCAGCATCTCTACTCCACACAGAAACCGGCAATGTGCGTCATTTTAGACAGTGATGTATGTTGTTACTGATTTATCAAAGAAGGCAGATGCTGCCTTGAATCTGTCATAACATATGTCTGTCAGTTTGTCTGGATTTTACTAAAATGACACCACTTTAGAAATATATGTGTCTCCGTGTTTCAATTTTTCACCATTCTCAAGATATATGCTAATTGTCAGTGAATAGAAATATTATGCTTACATCCAGCTGTGGTTGAGCATAATATGCTCAACTACAGCTGCTCTTAAGGTACATTGCTCAAAAAAATAAAGGAAACACTTAAACAACAGAATATAACTCCAAGTAAATCAAACTTCTGTGAATTCAAGCTGTCCACTTAGGAAGTAACACTGATTGACAATCAATTCCACATGCTGTTGTGCAAATTGAATAGACAATAGATGGAAATTATTGGCAATTATCAAGACACACTCAATAAAGGAGTGGTTCTGCAGGTGGGGACCACAGACCACATCTCAGTACCAATGCTTTCTGGCTGATGTTTTGATCACTTTTGAATGTTGGTTGTGCTTTCACATTCGTGGTAGCATGAGACGGACTCTACAACCCACAGAAGTTGCTCAGGTAGTGCAGCTCATCCAGGATGGCACATCAATACGAGCTGTGGCAAGAAGGTTTGCTGTGTCTGTCAGCATAGTGTCCAGAGGCTGGAGGCGCTACCAGGAGACAGGCCAGGAGACGTGGAGGGGCCGTAGGAGGGCAGCAACCCAGCAGCAGGACCACTACCTCCGCCTTTGTGCAAGGAGGAACAGGAGGAGCACTGCCAGAACCCTGCAAAATGACCTCCAGCAGGCCACAAATGGGCATGTGTCTGCACAAACGGTTAGAAACTGACTCCATGAGGCTGGTATGAGGGCCCGACGTCCACAGAAGGGGGTTGTGCTCACAGCCCCACACCGTGCAGGACGCTTGGCATTTGCCACAGAACTCCAGGATTGGCAAAGTCGCAACTGGCGCCCTGTGCTCTTCACAGATGAAAGCATGCTCACACTGAGCACATGTGACAGACGTGACAGAGTCTGGAGACGCAGTGGAGAGCGATCTGCTGCCTGCAACATCCTTCAGCATGACCGGTTTTGCAGTGGGTCAGTAATGGTGTGGGGTGGCATTTCTTTGGAGGGCCGCACAGCCCTACATGTGCTCACCAGAGGTAGCCTGACTGCCATTAGGTACTGAGATGAGATCCTCGGACCCCTTGTGAGACCATATGCTGGTGCGGTTGGCCCTGGGTTCCTCCTAATGCAGGACAATGCCAGACCTCATGTGGCTGGAGTGTGTCAGCAGTTCCTGCAAGATGAAGGCATTGAAGCTATGGACTGGCCCGCCCTTTCCCTAGACCTGAATCCAATTGAGCACATCTGGTGCATCATGTCTCGCTCCATCCACCAACGTCACTTTGCACCACAGAATGTCCAGGAGTTGGCGGATGCTTTAGTCCAGGTCTGGGAGGAGATCCCACAGGAGACCATCCGCAACCTCATCAGGAGCATACCCAGGCATTGTAGGGAGGTTATACTGGCATGTGGAGGCCACACACAATACTGAGCCTCATTTTGACTTGTTTTAAGGACATTACATCAAAGTTGGATCAGCCTGTAGTGTGTTTTTCCACTTTAATTTTGCAAGGCATGTGAATGGTATAGACATTGATATACAGTGTAGCTTTTTCCAGTAGCTGGCTATAGAGTGACAGCATTCTTCATCTTAGAGCTTAACTAATTAGCATACCACACCATTTTACTAGAGGGGATTACCTCGCCTATAAATGTAATATTCTTACCTGCCACTTCTCCTGTGATGTATGCCTCTGTTATTAGTGGTCACTAGTGTTGAGCCACCCCCGTAGTGTTCGAGTTCGGTTCGGTTCGTCGAACACCCGTGTGTTCGCCGAACTGTTCGTCGAACTGTTCGTCGAACACCTTCGAACACCGTTAAAACCAATGGCAGGCAAACAAAAACACATAGAAACACATAGAAAACACCTTCAAAGGTGTCCAAAAGCTGACAAACTGCTCAGAAGACATAACTAACACATGGAAAAGTGACAAGTACATATAGTCATGCGAAAATAAAAGAGGTGGAGGAGTAAAAGGAGGGGGAGACACAGATATAGGCATGTCATGCCCTTCTAAAATCCAAAAAGTGAGAAGCCGACACGGCCAGTCCGCTCCTGCCCGTGCCACCTCCGTGTCGCCGGGTTTGTGCCAGAGCCGCGGTGAACCCTGACGGCCAGCCCCCCTCTCCCAATACTGGTGCCTGTCCGCTGGTGGGTCGAGCGAGCCCCCCTGTGGTGGAGGCAGCTCTAAGCTTTTTAATTTAAATTGTCTCTCTAATTTGAATGAATACACTTTAAATCCATTTACAAGGATCTATTGGAGGGCAAGTCTCATGCCAGCAGCCGCGGTAATTCCAGCTCCAGTAGCGTCCACTAAAGCTGCTGCAGTTAAAAAGCTTTTATAAGGATCGAGCTCGGCTGTCCACCGCAAGGCATCCTACTGCCAGTCCCAGCCCCTATGCCTTGGGGTGCCTCCTGATGCTCTTCACTAAGTATCCCATGGTCCCGAAGCATTTCCTTTGAAAAAATTAAGTGTCTAAACTACAGGTGGTGCAGCTTGCTTAACAGCCGGGATAATCCGCTTACTAGCAGACACTGCTACTAGGCACAAAGTATTTCCTGGGCTAGATGCAGTTAAAAATTTGTAATTAGATACTCTCATTGGATGCTGAGAAAGCATTCCATAGAGTCTCCTGGCACGCCATATATGATTCTCTTAAAAAGCTTGGGGTAGGGGTCTAGGGGACCCTTTTATAGCCAAAATCACGGCCCTGTATCGCAATACGTCACCTAGGCTGAAGATAAATGGAACTGTAGCACCCTGAGGGCTCGGTTGCTAAAGACGTATTGCACCTCACCCAGAGGTGTGATATCTCACTCTCAGGTAAGGATGGAGTGTGGATCAGGACCCGACACCTGCATGCATTACACCACATTGCCGTGGGGCAGGGCGACCAATATGCCCCTGAGATGGGCACGACAGTCCCTGTCCCTGGCTGGAGTGGGGGGAGGGAACACTGAGGAAGGGGAACCCTGTAGTGCAGGAGCAGGGAGGAAGCAGTTCCTGGGTGCATTGAGAAGGGAGTATAAAAGGTGGGCACCATCTTAGTTCAGTGCAGAGAAGTCTGAGCAGAAGTGGCAGGGAGCTGGGGCTCTGCATGAGCTCTGCTCCGGAGGCGGGCCTAGTAACAGAGGCCCAGGCCTGGAAGAGGGAGAAGGAAGGAAGAGGAGCGGAGAAGGCTCCAGGAACGAGGAATGAAGGGATCCCAGGGGTGCGGACGGGCGAGTCGCCACCGCACGCCCGAATCCACCTGCGTGGAGGGCTCAGGCCAAAGGGGGAGACCGGTCCCCGAACTAGTGGAGGCAGGAAATGACCCTCAGCTAGAAACCGGAGGCTCTGACATTTTATGTGGCGCAGCCCCTCGCTACACCCGCTAGGAAGGCACCACATAGGGTCAGGGAAACTGGCGCCAAGTTTACCAAGAGGAGGCCCGAGGCAGCCGGACAGAAGTGTTGGTAAGAAAGGCCAGACAAAGGACACACAAAGGGGGTCCTGTGAAGTGCTCCAAAGTTATCTGGGAGTTGTCTGAGCCCCTCACCTGGTGAGCACAGTACGACGTGGGCAGCCGTTACCTGCAGACGTGGTCTGGATAATAAGAACTGTGAGTAAAGGCCCTGAACTGCATCACTGACTCCGTGTCGTTACTGCTGCTGCCCTGCACCATCACCCCCATCCTCCGCATACACTGCCCTGAGGCTATACTCCTCCCGTGGGGAGTTATGCTACGCTCTGCTGCACCCACAACACCAGCCTCAGTGGTCTGCCCTGTAGCGGCGGTTCACTCTGACCGCAATCCACGGGTGGCGTAGTCGGACATTTAAACATGAAAACCACATAAATAGTTCCGCCACTGGTTTGACCGCCCTGAGCCACGGAACTGGGTCGCCGCCACGAAGACTACAACCACCAGCATCCACCAAAAAGGGTCCGGCTCCGGGTGTCCCAAGGCCCAGGGGGTGCGTCAGAACATTTTCATCACCTTTCACAATCACCAATGTGACAAGGCAGTGATGTCCTCTGTCCCCTCTCTTATACATCCTAGTGACGGAGCACCTGCTCTCATCAATTCGCCATAACCCCAATATTAGGTGGATTGAGGTGGGAGGCACCGAGTACAAGTGCTCTCTATTTGCTGATGATGTCCTAGTATATATCACTCAATCACATATATCCATCCATGCTGTTATGGCTGAAATAGATCACTTTGTTACATGGTAAAATTTTAAAATCAATGCAGCGAAGTCTGAGGCCCTCGATGTCTCCCTCCCCAAATCCATATAGGATTCCATCCAGTCCAACTTTCCCTTTACATGAAGACTGATTTCAAAACTGTTTTGTTCACGGATGAGTGCCGTGCAGCGCTCGATGGTCCAGATGGATGGAGTGGAGGATGGCTGGTTGATGGACACCCCACGCAAACACGGCTACAGCGCCAACAAGGAGGAGGTGGAGTAATGTTTTGGGCTGGAATCATGGGGAGAGAGATTGTCGGCCCCTTTAGGATCCCTGAAGGCGCTAAAGATGAACTCCATAATGTATGTGGATTTTCTCAAACAGCACTTCCTGCCATGGTTCAAGAAGAAGAACCGTGTATTTCACAGCAAGATCATTTTTCTGCATGATAATGCACCATCTCATGCTGCACATAAAACATCTGCATCTCTGGCTGATATGGGCATAAAAGGGGACAAACTTATGGTGTGACCCCCATGCTCCCCTGACCTCTACCCCATTCAGAACCTTTGGAGCATCATTAAAAGGAGTGTCTATGATGGCGGGAGGCAGTTCACATCTAAGCAACAGCTCTGGGAGGGTATTCTGTCCTCATGCAAAACAATTGAAGCAGAAACCATCCAAAACCTGACAAATTCAATGGACGAGAGAGTTCAGAAGCTCCTTTCGAACAAGGGGTCCTATGTGAAAATGTAACATCACCTAGAATAAAGTTTTGAGTTGAAAACTGTTTGATTTCAGTTTCTAACAACCTGCTAATGCTTATAATTTCAAAAATGACCATTTTTTTGGTCTTTATTAAAATGAAAAGGTTGATCGAAAAGTTTGGGGGATCTAAGAGTGTGGCAACCCAGTAGTCATGATTACTTCGAATTCTGACAATATGAGGGTCATGCTGCAGGTAGTGCAGCAAGAAGGCACTTATGTGCCTTGCGCATCTCGGAGCCCCAAAATTATTTTCCGGGCTAGATGCAGCTAAAAATTATTTTTAATTTTAAATCTGGTGAAGCTTTAGTATAGATGGCCTAATAGGATCAGTGCTGCACACTGCTACAAAGCCCAAATTATTTTCCAGTCAAGATACAGATAAACATGATTAGTAATTTGAAAGCTTAAAACGGTTGGTAGGGTGATTTTAACCAATCATCAAGCTTTTACTCTCCCCAGGATGACACAGGGGTAGAAAAGTCGTTTCGGATCCATGATTTGTTCATCTTTATGAACGTGAGTCTGTCTACATTATCAGTGGAGAGCCGCGTGCGCTTATCTGTCAGCACACCACCAGCAGCGCTGAACACACGTTCAGACAGAACGCTGGCTGCGGGGCATGACAAGATCTCCAAGGCGTAAGTGGCTAGCTCCGGCCATTTATCCAGATTGGAAGCCCAAAAAGAGCAAGGGTCCAGTGACACAGTCGTGGCTTCAATGTTTACTTGGAGATACTCCTGTACCATCGTCTCTAGGCGTTGACTATGTGTCAGACATCTTGTCTCCTGTGGCCTTGCAAAGGATGGGCTAAAAAAGTGGTGAAATGATTCCGCAAAATTGATGTTACCAGCAGATACTGTGGTTCTGTTACGGTTTGAGTGCTGAACACTTGACGGTCCCACGGTTGGCAAGTTGGAACTGTGAGATTCACTACGTGCACCACTGGTATTTTGTGGAAAAGCACATGTAAGATTCTGCAACAGTCTCTGCTGATACTCCTGCATGCGTGCATCCCTTTCTATGGCAGGAATAATTTCTGCAAATTTACTTTTGTACCGGGGATCTAACAGTGTGGCAACCCAGTAGTCAGGATTATTTCTAATTCTCACAATTCGAGGGTCATGTTGCAGGTAGTGCAGCAAGAAGGCACTCATGTGTGTTGCGCATCCAGGAGCACCAAGTCCCTGTTGTGTTGGTGGCGAGGTAACAATCATGCTTCCTTCCTCTGTCCTCTCCCCCCAACCTCGCACAACAGAAATGTGATCAAGGTCTCCCTCATCTGATGAGTCTTCCATCAGTTCGTCCTCCACTTCTTCCTGGGCTCCTGCACCTTCCTCACTAGTTTGGCTGCTACCATGCGCCCTGGTAAAACCATCTCCCCCACCCTCACATGCCTGCCGCCTTGGTGCTGCCGACCGTCTGGACCTTGCAGATGTTAGCCCTTCCGCATACAACTCCTCCTCCTCTACTTCCTCCACCTCCTCTTGTGCCACCACCTGACTCCGAATTCTGTTTAACATGTGCTCCAGCATGTAAATCACCGGAATAGTCATGCTGATAATGGCATCGTCAGCACTAAACATCTTCGTCGCCATTTCAAAACTGTGCAGAAGGGTGCATAGGTCCCTGATCTGAGACCACTCCTCCAGCGTGATTTGCCCCACCTCTGAATCTCGTTGGCCCAGGCTATACGTCAGAATGTATTGCACCAGGGCTTGTCGGTGCTGCCACAGTCGCTGCAACATGTGCAGAGTTGAATTCCACCGGGTAGGCACATCGCATTTTAGCCGGTGAAGTGGCAGGCCCAACGACTTCTGTAGAGATGTAAGTCGCTGAGCTGCGGGATGCGAACGGCGGAAGTGAGCACACAGCGACCGTGCCCTCTGCAGAAGGCCATCTAGTCTGGGATAGTGGGCTAAAAATTGCTGGACAACCAGGTTCAACACGTGAGCCATACAAGGCACGTGTGTGACATTGCCCCGGCGAAGGGCCGCACCCAGGTTTGCAGCATTGTCGCACACGGCCTTCCCTGGTTTCAGGTCCAGTGGAGACAACCATTCATGAAATTGGTTCTCCAGAGCTGACCACAACTCCTCAGCTGTGTGACTCACATTTCCCAGACATTTCAATGTAAAAACCGCCTGATGACGTTGAGCCCTACTGCCAGCATAGTAAGGAGGTGTGCAGGATCCCTTCTGCGCAGTTAGAAAGCTTGTGGCATGACCAGACAGGCTTTGGGTGCAGGTGGAAGACCGAGAGGAGGTTGAGGAGGCAGAAGCAGTGGAGGAACTTTGACATAAAGAGGATTGACGCACAACTCGTGGGGACGGCAAGACTTGGACAGCAGCCCCTTGTCCTGCTGTCACCATAGTTACCCAGTGCCCAGTCAGCGACATGTAACGCCCCTGTCCATGCCTACTCGTCCAAGTGTCTGTGGTGAAATGCACCCTGTCACACACAGAGTTTCTCAAAGAAGCGGTGATGTTGTGTGCGACATGCTGGTGGAGCGCAGGTACACCTTTCTTTGAGAAGTAGTGCCGACTGGGCATCTGGTACTGGGGCACTGCGACGGACATAAGGTCTTGAAAATCCTCTGTGTCCACCAGGCGGAAAGGCAGCATTTCTGTAGCCAAGAGCTTGCAGATGGTGAAATTCAACCTCTTAGCTTTCTCATGGCTAGGAGGAAATGGTCTTTTACTTGTCCACATCTGAGGGACCGAGGGCTGGCTATTGTGCTTAGACGGGGTTGATAAGGGTGTCCCCGGCAAACTGCCGGTCTGTGAGGAAGATGCAGGCGGAC
Source organism: Phyllobates terribilis (assembly GCF_046119375.1). Taxonomy (NCBI): domain Eukaryota; kingdom Metazoa; phylum Chordata; class Amphibia; order Anura; family Dendrobatidae; genus Phyllobates; species Phyllobates terribilis. The sequence continues at coordinate 349,390,575 of NW_027362761.1, read as the reverse complement.
ATGTTAGGTTGCCTTGATCCAAAGGTGGTGCTATCGATGTCGGACAGCGCTCAACACCAGCTGGTGTTACCACCTCCAAAGAAAATGATGACCTGCCAATCACGCTGGCTGTTGCGGGTAAAGAGGTGGCAGGTCTGCGCCCCAAAACAGGTGTGACTGCTGTCCCCCCAGTCACAGAGGATGAAGAGGCCGCGGATGCACAAGATATGGCAGACGGTGATTGGCCCGGCCGGCTAGGCCGCATTGTAGCACACTGAGCTTCCCACTGCAACTTATGCTTCATGTCCATGTGCCGGTTCATGCATGAAGTACTCAAACTATGTATTTTTTGGCCTCTACTTAGCTTTTGCTGACAAATGTTACAGATAACACGAGTTGGGTCATCTTTATCGATCTGAAAAAATGCCCAGGCTATGCAAGGCTTAGCACCCATGCGACCTGAAGAGCCACCACGACTTGTGGTGAGAGGCAGAGTTGTGTTTGAGGATGCAGTTGTTGACGTGCTTCCAGTACTACGTCTCTGTCCAGGAAGGCGCAACCTGACCTCGTCGTCACTAGCATCTTCCTCCACCTCCTCTGCTGACCTCATCTCTTGGCTGACTGTGGGTTGACAGTAAGTGGGATCTCCGACCTCATCATCATCACCCTGTGCGTTATCACACCCGTCGTCCTCAGAGCCAACCTGTTCCTGCCCTGACAAAAAACTAAAGTTGTCGCTCCAATCAGGTATTTGAGTCTTATCATCGTCTTCCTCATTGTCTCCACCAACAGGAGTTACAGTTTGGGAATGAGGGTCTACATTATGGTCAGAACCTTCTGCGTCTGGTCCTGGATCCGACTGATAAAGATTCTGGGCATCAGTGCAGATCATTTCCTCGTCTGGATTCACAGAAGCGCTGGAGTCGACCTCTGATTCCCGGGCTATAGTATGAGTAAACAGCTCTGCAGACTCAACCATCTGTTCTACCTCACACTCAGACGGGCAGCTGGAGATTTGGGAGCTGTGAGGAAGCAAGTGCGATTTGGGTGACACCTTTGAGGACTGGAGTATTTGTGATGTTGAAGTTGATGTGGAGGAGAGCCCACTTAAAGGAGCACTTGATATCCGTTGAAGCACCTGCTGTTTTTGTGCCTCATCTGGAATTTGTAGCGATTGGCGTGGCCGTAAGAAAGGGATCTTATCACATTGTCCGCTAAAAGAAGTAGACATTTTAGTTTGGCTGGAAGATGGTCTTTCTTCTGCACCTACCCCACGGACACAACCTTTTTTCCCCTTCCCAACACGCCTATTCCCCTTTCCACCAGCAGCAGGCCTTTTTCCACTCATTTTGGTGGTTAACTAATTCACAACTCTGGAGTTGTTTGCACAAAAAAACAATGGATGGTAACCGAGCAGAGCTGAGTGGCCAAACTGTGGTATTAGGCCAAAACTATTGGCTGGGTTAGATGCAGAAAAAAATTATTTTTAATTTGCAACCTGATGGAGGTCAGTATAGATGGACTAATAGACCAAGTCCCACACACCGCTAGAAGCCCAAATATTTTTTCAGAGCTAGATGCAGAAAATTTTTTTATTCAATTTGCAACCTGATGGAGGTCAGTATAGATGGACTAATAGACCAAGTCCCACACACTGCTAGAAGCCCAAATATTTTTTCAGAGCTAGATGCAGAAAAAAATTATTTTTAATTTGCAACCTGATGGAGGTCAGTATAGATGGACTAATAGACCAAGTCCCACACACTGCTAGAAGCCCAAATATTTTTTCAGAGCTAGATGCAGATAAAAATTATTTTTAATTTGCAACCTGATGTAGGTCAGTATAGATGGACTAATAGACAAAGTCCCACACACTGCTAGAAGCCCAAATATTTTTTCAGAGCTAGATGCAGAAAAAAATTATTTTTAATTTGCAACCTGATGGAGGTCAGTATAGATGGACTAATAGACCAAGTCCCACACACCGCTAGAAGCCCAAATATTTTTTCAGAGCTAGATGCAGAAATTTTTTTTATTCAATTTGCAACCTGATGGAGGTCAGTATAGATGGACTAATAGACCAAGTCCCACACACTGCTAGAAGCCCAAATATTTTTTCAGAGCTAGATGCAGAAAAAAATTATTTTTAATTTGCAACCTGATGGAGGTCAGTATAGATGGACTAATAGACCAAGTCCCACACACTGCTAGAAGCCCAAATATTTTTTCAGAGCTAGATGCAGAAAAAAATTATTTTTAATTTGCAACCTGATGTAGGTCAGTATAGATGGACTAATAGACCAAGTCCCACACACTGCTAGAAGCCCAAATATTTTTTCAGAGCTAGATGCAGAAAAAAATTATTTTTAATTTGCAACCTGATGGAGGTCAGTATAGATGGACTAATAGACCAAGTCCCACACACCGCTAGAAGCCCAAATATTTTTTCAGAGCTAGATGCAGAAAAAAATTATATTCAGTTTGCAACCCGATGGAGGTCAGTATAGATGGACTAATAGAATGATGCTATGCCCAAAAGATTTTACTTCACTAGGTGCAGTAAAAAAATTGGTATTCTATACACAGGTGTTATATCTTGCAACACAGATAGGCTACTCCACTGACTAACACACTCTGCAATAGGCCAAAAAGGATTAGCTTTGCTAGATTCAGCCAAATGCTGTGAAAAAAACTTGCACAGCACTGGCACAGACCTGCCTGGCAAAAACTGATAGGAACTCATGTAACCTAGTCCTGAAAAGGACTCCAATTACAATTAGTCTTTACTCCCACAACCTATCTATTTAAGAGCACAGACCTCCCTGATAAAAGTCGTAGGAAATGCTGTAACCTAGTCCTTAAAAGGACTGCAATCACAACTATTCCCTACTCCCAAGCTATCTGTATATTTGTGCGAAAATTGGCTTGAAATTAACAAGGTATAGCACACACAGCAACAGCGGTGCCGTCTAACACGCAGCTGCAGCAGTGAGAAAATGGTGGCGACGGGGAAAATGGCTTGGTCTTATAGGGCAAGGACATGTGACATACACTGCCAATCACACATGCCCTTGCTTGTGTGAAAAAAAGCACTTCGCTCCGTGTTTGCGCTGCTGATAGGCTGACAGATTGCACCTCCCCACTGCAAATGCGGGAAAGAGAAAAAAAAATGGAGATCTTCATTGTTCCTGCAGAGATCCATCCCCTGCCCCTCCCCCCGCCCCGCTGTACACTCAAACTGCGTATTAACATTAATTTTCATCATTACTGAGAAAAAATCCAGTTATGATTTTGGTGCACGAACAGTTATCGAACATAACCTCGAACAGCCGAATTTTTCTCAAATTGTTCGTGTTCGCCGACCGGCTCGAACACCGCCCAAAACAGCTCGAATTTGAGATTGGCGAACAGTTCGAGTAGAACAACGCTCATCTCTAGTGGTCACTACATTTGTTAGGTGTGTTACGATGGCGATAGAGAGACAGCAATGCTGGCATTTCTGGGGAATGCTATTGCCACCAGTAAGTGGCAAAATGCCCTCTCTGTTGCTGGGTAGCACAAGTTGTCAAGATAAGTGTATTGGTGTTGATGGGTGTTTTGGTGCTGCCTGGTAATGTGCATTTGTGCTCACTAGCTCATCAGTGGGCTGGTCATCCTGTTACCAATAGAGTAGGACCACACCTATGTAAACTCCCTGCAATATGCTGGGTGTTTCCAGTTATTCTTATAACTCAACTGTGTTATTAATGATACTTTGACTACCCCTGACCTGAACGTTGGCTTGTTTGTCTCTGCTTTGGCTGACCTCCTGGTACCTGACCCGTTTGTTCTAGACTTGGCTACATCTCCTGATTTTGTCTCTGTCTTGTCACACCAATTATTGATCCGGCTAGTTTTACCACTCCTGCCTCAAACTCCCTCTTCCGGCCAGCAGCCACTCCATGCATCCAACTCAGGGAGCCCAGTTGTAAGTCCAAAATTCTGTATAGAGTTTAAAAGGCAAAGGATCTGCTAACTAAGGTTGTGCCAAATCTGCCTAGGGTAGCCTTATTGAGTTGACAGACCCTTACCCTTAAGTCTTTGAATGCCACCCGGCTTTTTCCACAAGGAGAAGCAGTACAGCCTAGAGCTCTTTCTTGTAATGATCAGCAAAACCGTGTCAGGTGGATATTGTGGTCGGGTCCTGATGAAGAGGTTTGAAAACCTTGAAACGCGTTGACAAAATAAACCGCATTCATGCTTCACCTTCTTGTGTGATCGTATATTTGAACCATTGGGCAGCGCGGACTCTGAACCACCGTATTCCTCATTTATTGTATCACTACAATAAATCGCGGAAAGCAGGCTAATCACTAGAACCGCTGAAGATGCTGGGAGGAAGGAGGCATAGTTGCCAAAAGATTTGTAATTACATTGGAAAATGGATGTTCTTACTATTGAGTGGATGTGGTTTTATATTTATGACAAAGTAGTTTTAGTTAAAAGCCAGAATATGGCATATTATCTGCACTAATCTTTGCCTTTTCATAGCAGACATACATTTTATTTAACGATTCTCCAACAGTTCCTATTGAGCAACATTTAAGAGACTTGCCTCTTTTATTAAATGTGGTGAAAACCACTTCCACAATGAAACCCTTCTTTTAATAACAGTGGACCAAAGTATATTAGAAAGTGGCATCATTTTTCTAGAATAAGTCAGCTGTATTTACATAGGATGAGTAGGTTTTACCTGGCATCCTAGAATATAATTGTATGGCCTCTCTTGTCACATTACATATTCTGGTCGTTTTCCTAGATAAAGTAAGTTAAAGGGAACCTGTCTTAGTCCCAGACTCTTATATTGTAGAACATCTACTTTTGTATCTTCTGAACAATCCCATGAACTCCTTTAGATGTCTCACATTGTAATAAGCTTTTTAATTACTGATATTGTCTTTTTTATAGTTTGGTCCCTGAGTGTTGACTATGAGGATGGATGAGGATGACTAAAGGTGGATGTGGGGATGTTTACATCTTATTTAAGGACAATGCATAGATTGATAAATGTTAGATGCTTTCATAAGAACAAATGAGCATATACCATATATACGGATAAGACATAGATAGACAATCTACCAACTGCATTTCTCCCATATAAATTTGGAAAAATCTAATTATCAGTTATTCAAACTATGTTCTGCCTCAGAAATCCCTCTAGAAACTTTTTATGGGGAGTCCCTATGGTTAGATTTCCTTTGTAATCACTATGAAAAAAGATTATTGAAAAAAAAAATACTGGAAAATAGCATCTATCACCAGAAGAGAAATCTTGGCTGACTACCATCTTCTCTGCATAAGCAGCAATCACTTGTGTTGGTGTGTGGCGCCCCTGGGGGTTCGATCACCACAGGGATACTGCACCTCTTTAATGGGGTGTGGTATCTCTCCTTCGAGGTAAGGATGGTGCAACTGTCAGGACCCCACCTTCGCACCCAACACTACACTTATCCCACCTGCAGGGGGGGCTAATAGGCACCAGTGTGCTGCCCCAGCCAGGGTAAGTGGAGATGGGGGAACCAAAAGATAGGGGGAACCATGTAGTGGGTGAGGGTGGAGGATGCACATTTAGGTTACACTTAATAATTCATATTTAATAAACGGCCATCTTGGGCTTATGGTCTTTTGATTGTGATCTTCATCACTGAACGTGGCTTTCTGTGTGAACCTGCAGTTGATGGGGACACAGTCCTCGTACTCTGGCCTTGAGTCGAGGGGCGGGCAAGAGTTAACGGTTGTCTCTACCCGGTCAAGGTCCCTACCCAAGAAGGCCTGGAGCTGAGGAGTCTAGCTGCACTGCAAAAGGATCCCAGGAGGATGCAGACGGAGCGGTATATGCCACCTGTCCTCGCTGCTCTGGCCTAGTCAGAGAGATTCCTGCTTCAAAAGGGGTACCGGCCCCCGATATCTGACTTTTCTACTCTATGTCTCAGTCGGAGAAGCCCGGAGGCTCAGTGGAACCCACCGGGTAACGGAGCGGAGTCGCCACCCGTACCCTTGTTCTGTGCATAGTCCAGAGGGAGACCCGGCCTTTCTACACACACGAATAGGAGAGGACTTAGTTTGAAGTCCAGGAACACTTTGGTGCAGGGTCCTGACTAAAGCACCTGAATTACTCGGAGGTTGTTGGACCCCCGGTCCTGGTGGCCACAGAGCCCCGTGAGGAGCAGGGAGAAGCCTTGCAGCTGCATGCTCTACCGTGAGTAAAAACCCTGGAAGTCTACCCCTATGGCCTCCGGTCTCTTTATTTCTGCACCGCACCGCATAGCACTGGAACTCCTCCACTACAACTCCCTCCATCCGCCTCTCTGCCCTGAGGCCCTGCTCCGCCTGTGGGGAGTAGCACCAACTCCTGCTGTCACTACATCCCGCCTCATAGGACTGCCGCAGCGCTGGTGGCCATCACCAGACACCACAGGTGGCGTAGTCAATATCACCACTCGATGAACACTAACCCTGTAAGCCCATTACACCCTTTTAAATGTTACGGCCCTGGGCACGGAATGGGTCCAGGCCACGGCTACAACCCACCAAACATCTGACCCGGCTCCGAGTAACCCCTCTTCCCTGGGTGAGGGCTGCAAGCGTCACACAGGTGTTGTCAACTGGAGACCACTTTACATGTTGCAAAGTAATGGTGTGTTGCAAACAAAAATTTTCTTAAAGGAGTCTTAAAAAATATCCGTCATGTTAATTTAATAAATCAATAGTACGTATGAAATAAGCAACTTCACAATATATTTTATCTGAGGAATTTTCTCCTTTCCCTATCTTTCACGCTCAATTTATAGGAATCATCTCTATACACTGAAGATAGATTTTCCCATTACTGACATAGGAGATAACAGTTGGTACTTTTAAAATTGTGTAGAGGGGGGATGACGAGGAGCTAAAGGCAAACTTCGACAGAAGTTCTCCTGAAACCACAGTTTTGGTTTGACAATAGAGCTTTATGAGCACCAACTATCATCTCCTATCTCAGTAATGGGGAAATCTGCATTCACCGAGGACAGATTTTACCTGTGAATCTGAAATTTTGAGAATGAATGAACAGTCCAGGAGGAAAAAGAAGCAGATTTTTCTGATTAGATATATTACAAAGTGTACTATTTTCAGAAGTACTATTGATTTATGAAACAATTATTAAAATTATTTAAGGACTCATTAAAGCTGGAAATGTCAAATTTTCCAGAAAAACCTAAATAAAGTTTTGCCATGGTAAATAATTTCAACGGTAGAGCCTCTATGGCATATACACCAATTTTCAATTGTGTTATAAACATTTGGTTCCAGAATTCTTTTAAGAAATCCTGAACACACAATGCAGAAAGATTGAATACTTTCATATCAGTGGAGCACCAATACAACTTGCTGTCTCTATATAATTGAGACTATAGATTTTCTCATGCAGTTAATATGTCAGGGTAATCACAAGGTTTGCTTTGAGGCTAAACAGTAGGGTGTCACTGGGATAACAACTTGTGTAGGAATGCCTGCTGCTTCCTGCTAGTCTGCCGGTTCATCTTGCGTATCCATAAGAACTCCAGTGGATTTCTCCTTAATGTACAGCCATTAACCTTATAAAGAGGAATCAGCTCACTCCACTGTGTGTCTGTTCTGAACCTCAAGCCTTGACTTGTGATATGAAATTCACAGCACTTCAGCCAAATCGATACCGGTTTTACAGAAGGTTTCCTGATGCTCAATGAAAAATCTTTTTGTAACGTTAACATCACAGAAGGCCAAATCATCTAAACATTTTAAGTTTAAGGCTAAGGCCACAGTGGTACAAATCATGAAACGCGGAGGTTAGCACATGTCACCAGATTTCATTTAGAGTAATGATGAAGATGAAAAAATCCAGTTTTATTGGTTTAGAATGGAAAGAACTTGAAGGCAAGCCGCAAGGAACATGTGCGCGTTCAACAGGACTCAGATGTCTCTTGTTAATGAAGATTGTAAAATATACTTCACTACCTACATTATGCACTTTAATGATCAGAATTATTCTTTCTCATCTATTTAATGAGAAGACAAATGTATCAAAGTCATGAAAGGAATTTATGTTGTAAGACCTTTACGAATTCACCTACCTACTTCCCTAATAGTGATTTTTGATAAGTCAAGTACTGTATCACCAGTCACAAATCTGAAAAAGGTGCTCATCAAGCAACATATTATACTCCCTTGGGAGTCACATGTGATGTGACTTTCCGAGTAGTACTTATCTTGCTACATAGGAGGTCAAAATTCCATTGCTCCTTTGTAATTTTGTCTAAGATTTCCGTAATGCCTTAATGCCTCCCTCCCCAGTTGTTCTGATGCCTCAGTTCCCGGTTGGCAGACATTGATGACCACTTCCACTCTTGGTCTAGTGACCCCATAACTATAGAATTAACAGTGTCCTAGAACATTTCCAACCACAGAGCTCGACAAATATTGCCAACCACAAAGCCTCCAATTCAGTGATCCTAGAATTTTGCAAATAGACAAATAGTCACATCATTTCTTAGACATCTCCCAGTCAAATCTTCTTATATAAATATATTTACTGATACTGGCATACATCTTTGTTCAACCTTTTACATCTGTGTAGGCTCAGATAGTGTCTGGGTGACGAGCTCATGCTGTTTTCTATTTCCCCAGTTAGTAACCATACTATTGTGTTAAAAAAGGTGCCATAACTATGAGAATCTATCACATATGGTGGTGGTTGTCACCTCAAATGAAAATGTAGCTGTTACTATTTAATAGAAGGTGTCTGCATCTCAGAAACACCTATGAAACAGATCTGTCACCAGTTTTCACATTACAAATTGCATACATGAATGAATAAAACTCTAAGACCTGATGAGGCTGGTATAATTGCTTTGTAAATCCAAGAGAGAATAACTGTATAATCCTTTTTTAAATCCTTTTGTAAAGAGAGTCTGTCGCCCACAAAATGGCAATTAAACTGCCTAAACTTTTACATAGGGGAGTTATCTCCTTCTTAAATCACACTAGTCATGTATAGTTTTGCTTAATATTTAAAAAAAATCACTTTCATTTGATATGTAAATGACCAGAATCTTACAGTGATTGACATGTTTCTGAAGACGAGAGCGAAAACTGTGTCATAATATCACTTCGCTTGTATGCGCATGCTCACTTACACTGCATGAGCATGGTGGCATGCTTACTGTCAGTGCGGGAACGCAGGCAGTGAGGCTGCGGGCGATCTCTGGCGCCTGGCTGCTGCCTGTGTATGGCTGCCACTCACTGCACTCGAAAGTGTAGTGAGTGAGCATCTTCAGTGAGTAGGAGAGGGCGTTCTCACATATAACCATTGTTTGCTCACATCAACTGCACTGACACCGTGAGCGCGTCACTGCTTTCATACACTGTCAGTGAATAGACACAGGAATTGATATGAAACAGTGTTCACTTTCAGCTTCAAAGATATATCAATCGCTATTGGTACTGGCTTTATTATTAGTGATGAGCGAACGTGCTTGTTTAACCCTTTCACCGAGCACGCTCGGGTGCTTACCGAGTATCTTCAGCGTGCTCGTATATTATGTTCGAGTCCCTGCATCTACATGATTTATGGCTGTTAGAGAGCTTCAACACATGCAGAGATTGCCTGTTTGGTAGGGAATCCTCACATGTGTTGAGGCTGTCTAACAGCCGCAAATCATGCAGACGCAGGGACTCGAACATAATATACGAGAAGATACTCGGATAACACCCGAGCGTGCTCGGTTAACCCCTTATCCTTGCATATTTGCTCATCAAAATTTATTATGCAACTAGGAAGGCGTAACGGTGCGCCAAGACATAGGCTACGCCAGGGGTGCACCGAAGTGTATTCCTTTGCATATCAAAGTTGATTTTTATTAAAATATTAAGTTAAATTATACATGCCTAGTATGATTTAAAAAAAGGCCCTAAATAAATGTTTAGGCAGTTTAATTGCCATTTTGGGATGACAGACTCCATTTTAAAGTTTTCCTTCTTACTATTAAAATGAGCATTTTATATGTCCAGGTTACAATAATATACATTTCACATCATAGGAACAGGGGTGGTTGGAGGTAGATGCTTCCATTATTTCATATGTAGTAGGGCAGTGTGGGAGAATAATCCAAGAGATTATCAGAAATAAAACATGTCTAGTGTCTTCACTGATATAACATCTCCATGCACCAGTGGAAGAGTCCAGTTTAGCTAAAATATAAATAATCCAGATCTATTTAACAAGGGTGCTTTCACACTGCGATTTCTCCTACATTGGGACTTATGTCCGAACCCCCACAAAACTGGCAGGCGTATGCACTGACGGGGCCATTGACGAAGTCAACGTGTGCTCTGTCGTACATCATTTTCGGGTGTATATGCCTACTGGAGGCGGACACTCAGGCGCAGTCTACTATGTCAGAGAGTCCACCTCCAGTAAGCGTATTCACTCGAAAATTATGACAGAGCACATGTTGACACCATCGGCACTATTATAGTCAATGGCCCTGAATATGCCTGAATCCCTGAATATGCCTGAATCCCGTTTTGCAGGACCACAGAACGTGGCACATTGTGAAATTTGGTGACAGATCCCTTTTAAATTGTTACAAATTGTTACAAATAAACCACTAATATTAATAGAAAGAAGCAGGGTAATAACAGTTTGGATGGATTTACTTTTGATGTATAAGTTTTAAAAGCTAGCGTCAAAATTACTAGAGTGATAAAATGTGTAACATAAGAAACAAAAAAGCGGATTTTAGAGTTAATGGTGCTACAGCACATCAGTGGAAAGGGACCCGAGGGTTAACATTTCACACACTGAGGACATAAAAGTGAGCAAGCAATGTAGCCAAAGCCAGGGTGATCCTCTGGTGTGGAGGTATTTGAAGTGAAAAGCAGGGAGTAATGCTCTTGATAGATGACTGGAGATCACATCTATCCAGAATATTAATATTCTACTGGCAAAGAAAAAAAATGACTTTTAAATCGCCAAGAAAATGCCCCTTTTTTATAGGACAGTACTGTAGAGCTAGAATCCTAAGAATGAACGTTATCATACTATTATTGGCTATAGTGGTTTTCAGGAAAAAGGAACATAATAATATAAAATACTTTACAATGAGATTGGTTACATGCTGTATTCTTATGATCACAACATTGGGAAGTTTTAAATTCTATGAAAATCTTGCATCTTCCTGGTGTATTTACGATCAGGATCATGAGTTTTTTTGCTGTAAATCATATGTTTAGGAAAAGGAATTAATACGTTTGTTAAGAGAGGATGAAGTAAAACATGTAGTATATATAATTATTCTAAAGAATATCCCCTGAAAATAATTTCCTAATGGACCCACGGTATCATATTCTGACACAGGGGTATTACAATCTTACACAGTGTGAATGTAAATCACTTTCCATCATTGTGTGGTAAATTTAGCACAATACTGATGCGTTATTTCACTTTGCTGCCAGGAAAGTAATGCAGTCTGTAATTTTAAAATCATATTCATTAACCAAGATAATCACACATTTCATGGAAAAATGTACATAAAAAAAAACATATTTTGTAATATAGTTACACAGATCTTGATAGCAGCAGCCATCCTGTACTAGATCCTTATTGTTAGAAATGTCTCTAACACTCTTATTTTTATTACCATGCAGCATGTACTGTCTTCTGCATATAAATATTCATGAAGTCGCTCTTTATACCTCGATGTTCAGGTGTTCCTGTATTCTCCACAGATTGTCCCTTTACAGCAGACAGAATCGGAAACTAAGAACTCAAAATGTTAAACCCAGGAGCATAATAATAATTCACACACTGAAGGACAGGCACATACCGTGATCAGAAATTAATTATGGTTGGGATCTAGATAGATAGATAGATAGATATTATTAGCCCATAAAGTGCAAAGTAATATACATTGAACTTTTCTCCAATTTTGTTTTTTGATTTATATATAATAGGTAGACAAATAGATATGTGATCGATAGATAGATAGATACATAGATAGATAGATAGATAGATACATAGATAGATAGATAGATACTTAGATATGGGATAGATTAGATAAATAGATATGTGATAGTTTAGATAGATAGATAGATATATGAGATAGATTAGATAGATAGATAGATGATAGATTAGATAGATAGATAATAGATAGATATATGAGCTAGATTTGATAAATAGATATGTGATAGCTTAGATAGATATATGAGATAGATTAGATAGATAGATGATAGATTAGATAGATAGATATATGAGATAGATAGACAGATAGATAGATAGATAGATAGATAGATAGATAGATAGATAGATAGGCATAATATATATGGGATAGATGGATAGATAGACATAATATATATGGGATAGATGGATAGATAGACATAATATATATGGGATAGATGGATAGATAGACATAATATATATGGGATAGATGGATAGATAGACATAATATATATGGGATAGATAGACATAATATATATGGCATAGATGGATAGATAGACATAATATATATGGGATAGATAGATAGACATAATATATATGGGATAGATAGATAGATAGATAGATAGATAGATAGATAGATAGATAGATAGATAGATAGATAGATAGATAGATACAGTTGTGATCAAAAGTTTACATACCCCGGCAGAATTTTTCCTTTCTTGGCCTTGTTTCAGAGAATATAAATGATAACAAAAAAACTTTTTCTCCACTCATGGTTATTGGTTGGGAGAAGCCATTTATTGTCAAACTACTGGGTTTTCTCTTTTTAAATCTTAGATGACAACCAAAAACATTTGGTGATTTTGGCCTGATAACATGCTCAGAATTTGACACAAATGGGTTTGAATGGCTACTAAGGCTATGTGCCCACGATGCAGAAATGAAGCAGAACATTTCTGCAGCATTTCTGCATCTCCCTGGCGGAAAAAACGCATGCAGATTGTACATGCGTTTTTCCTGCCAAATACATGCGGATTTGAAGCGTTATATTCATGCGTTTCTGCATGTGGGTTGACAAGCACTTTCCAGGCGATTTTAGCATCACTTGGAAGGTGCTTGACAACTTGGTCACACTATATAAATCCATGCAAACAGCATGGATTTATATAGTGTGACCGAGAGAATGTTTAAAAATAAAAAAATAAACCTATACTTACCCTCTGATGGCCCGGCGTGTGTAGCTGCGCTTGTGTAGGTGAGCTCATGTCCAATGAACTCAGCTCACCTCATGCACGTCACTGACAGCGTTGGAAAATTCTCCTGCCCTCACCGCATGCGCTGGAGAATTTTCCCACGCTGTCAGTGACGTGCATGAGGTGAGCCGAGTTCATTAGACATGACCTCGGCTCATCTTTATGCCGACACAGCGAGACACTGAGGAGCGCTAGCATGCCTGCGCTTCTCAGTGTGTGCGGCATGGCAAGCTGAATGGCAGCGTTCTGCTGCGGTCCAGCCTGTCATGTGAATGTAGCAGAGCTGAAGCTGTCGTGGGAACCATGGAAAGGTAAGGATGATGTTGCTTTATTATTTTACTTTTATTGCAGGAGATCGTTGGCTTCAGCTGGAATGGGCGTGATGGTAAGTATGGTTTAATTTAGAACAATAAAGAATTGTGTCTTTATTTCAACTAAAGGACTTTATTCTGGGTGTTTGTGGTTTTTTTTTAACATTGACTATGGGGTTAGTAATGGGGGTGTCTTATAGACGCCTTTCCATTACTAACCTGGGCTTGATGTCAGCTGGCATTATAAGCTGACATCAACCCCAACCTTATTACCCCACTGCCACCGCTACAGGGCAGTGGGAAGAGCGAGGCTAAGTGCCAGAATTGGCGCATCCTATGGAGTTTTTTATTTTTTTTTAAATATACTGTTATCATAGGCAGTTTGTACAAAAACCTTTCAATTGTAATAGTTATTTGACTGGAAAATTACAATGACTGCAATTCATATAGGTAATTTGGGAAAATCTGAGAAAATATTATTTGCATAATAATTTGGAACACAGTGTATTGTAAAAATTAATAATTAGGCTGCGTGCCCATGATGCGTTTTTTAAGCATTTCCGCAGAGGCTGTGCACATGCTGCTGAAATTTCCGCTGCGGGTTATCACTGCGGAAAAAAACGCAGCACTACCAATTATTTTGCGGAAGTGCTGCGTTTTCGCTGCCATTGACTTGCATTGGAAAGCATGGATTCCGCATCACTGTATATGTAGATGCGCATTCCATACGTTTCAATGTGCGAATGGTACCCGGGTGTGGAGGAGAGGAGACTCTCATCCAGACCCAGGTACCATAGAACCTGTAAAAAAAAGAATAAAATAAAAAATAAATATTATATTTACCTTCTGATGGCCCCCGCTGCGCTTGTCTTCCCATGCCGGCAGATCGCGGTGGACTGAAGGACCTGCGCTGACGTCACAGTCATGTGATGGGTCATGCGACGCTGACGTCGTCAGGTCCTTCAGGGTACCGCGATCTGCCGGCAGCCAGGACGGAGCGAAGAAAGACTGCGGGGGCCATCAGAAGGTAAGTATGATATTTATTTTTTATTTTTTACCATTCTTTCGGTCACACTATATAAATCCATGCCGTTTGCATGGATTTATATAGTGTGACCAAGTTGTCAAGCACCTTCCAAGTGATGCTAAAATCGCTTGGAAAGCGCTTGTCAACCCGCATGCGGAAATGCATGTGAAGAACGCTTCACTTCCGCTTGTCCCTGTCAGGAAAAACGCATGTACAATCCGCATGCGTTTTTTCTGCCAGGGAGATGCAGGAACGCTCGGGAAAAATCCGGAGCATTTCTGCATCATGGGCACATAGCCTTAAAGTTGTTTTTATGGGATACATTTTTTCATGTAGGCAGTAATTTAGAGTAAGTTCCTGTCTAATTGTTGTAGCATTTCGCGTGTCACCTGTTAGGGCTATAACAATGCCATGATGACAGTAGCTGCAACTGGAAGAATTGGCATGGAAGAAAACAACCCGTGTTGGGCAAAATCTTGCGAAATGTGTGATAAGACACACATTATACACTAGCAAATCTACTACTATTGTAGTCAGGTGTTTTTGTTTTAGTTTTTTTTCACAGAAGCATTTCCTTAGAAAATGTCCTAACAAAAAAGTCTAGGAAATACTTCCTTGGAATACCGCACCGAGGTACGGTTGAAAGAAAAAACAAGTTGCCGTTTTTGAAGGCATGAAAGAAAAAGGGCAAATGCATGGGAAGAGAGTGTGCTTTAAGCATGGTTTGACAGGTTTACATAAATTGTGTTTTTTTTTAATGCCGAGTAAAAAAATATCCATTTTTTTATTGGAGTCAATGGCAGGCGTATGCATCTACAGTGGTATTCAATCGTCTGGTAATAATTTTGACAAATGCGGTGTTATTCTTTACTTTCAACTGAAACGTTTAGATCTAATTTTCCACATATTGCCTCTTCTGCTACCCTATATAACATAACAATCCATAATAAATGTAGGATATTAAAAAAAACAACAACATTATTGCTCACCTGTCCCAACGTCCCCACAATCTGATATCCAATCCTCGGCACCTCTTCTTTTCCCCTTCCGCCATTTCGCACATTCCTTTCGAATTCCTTTGGAGGCCGCGGCTTCCAATTTGAATAGGTCTCGACTGGAGAATACAATTTTTGTAAAATTTGAGGAGAATTCAATTCCACTTGAAATAAATTTGACGAAGTATTAAACTATCTGTGACACGAAACAATTAGTGTTTAGTGTCTTCTTGTGATCCAGGAATCACTGATATGAACACCTTATTGTGTATTGGAGAACATAGACTCAAAATCTGACTTAAAACGTTGTCACGCACTAAACTGGTTGGAACGTTCTAAGACAAGACATAATAGCTACAGTAAACGTATACTGATTGCAGTAATCGTAGTAATTGCATTCAGTTTTGCGCATGAAAGTCGTGTATTGTATTCTTAATATGCACTGATAAGAGCATTCATAACATAATTAACTGCCTCAAGAAAAGAATGGCTATTATGTTTAACATTCTGATTAGTAAGTGGCAGAACTGCACAGACCGCATTTCTTCTATATATTGGTTGCTTTTGCATTACAACAGTTTTAATTTTATTTCAGAGCACAATCGTTTGTTATGCTCTTGTAATTTCAAACTGATAAAAGACAATATTAGAATTTCAAGCTCTTCACTTCACACCAGAAAAAAAAAAGAAAATGCAAACAGATTTTTCATTTAATTATTCTGCAACATGCTACAAGGCTGTTACAACAAGGCCAAGAATATAAAATATTGCTCCTGAAATAACATTAGAAAACAACACTGATGAGAAAACGGGTTTTGGTGGTGTCGAATCCTCCATTTATTCTACAGAATGAAGCCCATTGTAACTAATAACTTTTATTCAGTATAGTGAAACCTTTTTGAGACACCTAGGGACAATTGTATTGCTATGTGTTCTCCTTGAAGGGGTGGTCATCTAATATATATAATCGTCTTATCCCGTCTGTCTGTCCTTCTGTCCAGGAAATCCCGCGTCGCTGATTGGTCCGGCCGCGGCCAATCAGCGACGCGGGATTTCAGAAAAAGATGGCGGCCGTTAGCGGCTCATCTGCCGCACGGAGGTCAGCGGCGAAGCAGCCGGGAGATGACCGGCGCTAGCCGGTCATCTCCCGGCTGCTCGCAGCAGAAGTACCCCGACCGGCGGCGCCGCTGACCTCCATGCGGCTACCGTCGGGAGATTAGCGGCCCTGACGGCAAGTGTGAAGGGCGCCGCCGGTCGGGATACTTCTGCTGCGAGCAGCCGGTCATCTACCGGCTGCTCACAGCTGAAGTACCCCCACAGGCGGCGCCGCTCCCCGCTCCTCACTAATACGATTCGGCTGGCGGCCACGACCAATCAGCGATATTGGCACCAAATTTAAACACCGCTTTGCTGATTAGTCGCGGTCGCCGGCCGCGACCAATCAGCAATTTTGGCGCCAAATTTAAAAACCGCTCTGCTGATTGCGCCTGGTCGGCCGCATACATATTCTAGAATACCCGATGCGTTAGAATCGGGCCACCATCTAGTATAAAATAAAGATGACCATTATACTTAGGATATGGTGGAACTGAAACCTCACAGGAAATTTGGTCCGGATAAGAGGTTGTTCTTTTCAAAGAGGAGGTCTTTCAGAACAGAAACAATGTATCTAACTTGGAAAATGCAAAAATTTAAAAATAATTTTTGCATAGTGATGCGCCACGCTTATTTGTCTAAAGTCTTTGAAATAAAGAGATCTCTTGTAGTGTTGAGCGAGCACTAAAATGCTCGGGTGCTCGAAGCTCGGGCCGAGCTTGCCGTGATACTCGGGTGCTCGACCCGAGCAACGAGCCCAATGTTAGTCTATGGGAGACTCGAGCATTTTTGCGGTGGCACCCCCGGCAGTCTTTTAAAAGCCTAACAAGTGCCCAAAACGATAGTGACAGTGCTCAAATGACATGGGGACAGCATGGGGATTGCCCCAGGAAGCATTTCTGACCCCCAGGTCACTGCTGTCAACAACGTGGTTAGAGGTATTAAGTCACTTTTACAGGCTCACAATAAAACGTTCAAAAACGAAAGTGAAACTTTTTTCCCGTGAAATATGTTAAGGAACATCCTTTCCAGGGTAAAGACTTGTGTATAAGTTAAAATAAATGACCAAAAACAAAAATACTCCTCCACACCTTCGGCTATGTTCACAAGTAGCATTTTTTTATGCGTTTTTGCACTTTTGTATTGCTTTCAACCATGACAAATGCATTCACCGTGAAATGTCATTTTAACATTTTACAACCTTATCTGGCCATGTGCTGTGTGACACATGCATAAAGTGCTGAAAAGACAAGGGAACAGCATGGGGAAGACCCCTGGAAGCATCTCTGACTCCCAGGTCACTGTCTAAAAGTGTGCCCATCATAAGTGATCCTTACCGCATCAGAAGATGCAGACTTGCAACTATCCCCATGCAAATTCTAGTCCCAGGGCAGTGTTCAATTGTACCTCCCCCATTCCTTGCAATACAAGCTCAAGTATGCAGCCTGCCACCCACCCACCCCCAGGCTGCAATACCATACTGCTTGCTTGCTTGAACTTGAAATTGATAGGAGACTATCAGACTCCTCCGGTGGGCCCTGGCTTCTCCATCAGGGAAGTTGAGAGTGCCAAGGTGAGGAGCATGATGAGGATGATAGAAGTTAGCATCTGCTTTGTTTTGTTGTAATGCAAGCGCATGTATGTAGTAGCGGCTAGGCCTGAGGTGGTCAGCGTTTTGGTGCATATCCTACCTTCTCCGAGGATTGCTGGATGTTTTCCTGCTACTATCCAAGTTCTATGACTCCCGTTAAAACAAAGCTTCAGGTGATAAATGATGGATGAGGTAGTGGCAAAGGAGAAAGAGCAGGAGGAACAGGGACCATTCACATCAATATCAGGCCAGTCAACCAGATATGTCTTGTAGGATATGTTTCTGTAACAAAAGGAGCGGTTCGGCTACACAGTTATAGGGCATACAGTGAGTGCAATGCCTACCAAAAATTTCGAGCCACTCCAATGCCCCTTGGAAATGACATGGAGGTCAGAGGGCGTTAACTAAACCTTTTTTTCCATTTATAGCAACTGGGTCTCCCGTGCACTGTTGGCCTAAGCAGTGAATGGAAGGCTTTCCAAAAATTTTGAGGAACTGCAATGCCCCTTACAAGAGCCATGTGTGGCACCTCAGGGGTCTGGTCACCACAGTAATAGAGATATTACGTCGGAGAGCAAGTGGGTGGTTTCCTGGTCAGGATCCCTTAAACATGCAACATCTTCCTGCCCCAATCCTGGGAGGGGAGAATTCTGCCCTTATAAACTGGATCTGGGGCGGGGTTGAGTGAGTCAGAGAACAGTCAGAGTCAGAGTGAGAGCAAGGGAAAGTAACAGCAAGGAGCTCTGTAGGAGCTAGGAGCTAAAGACGAGGGGCTGGAAGCTGAGTAGAGCTCTCCCTGGCAGAAGACAATAGGAACCGGACACAGGAGTCCGAAGCTGTGAGGACTTATATATCCAGCAGCAGAAACCAGCCGGCAGGGGATTTCAGGTCCTCTGGCCATAGAAGCCCGGAGGCTCAGTCACAAGCAAGGGACCAGCACCGCCGTCGTGGAGCGGAGGCTAACAGAAGGCCCCAAGTCACCAGCCATACGGGTGAGCACAACACGGTACACTCAGGGACGTGGGCTACTTCTACCCGCTTACAGCAAGGTAGCCAGGAAGAGTGCAGACAGACGGGGAGGCCTACAACTCCACCTGGCCAGGGGAACTCCTTCTTGCTCACAGACTGACCTGGCCTCTTATGCTAGCCAGTACTCCCGGGATGGTCTACCTTATAATCATCAGTAAAGACCCTGAACTGCACTGCAAACGCTCTGAGTCATTCCTGCTGCGCTCGTGCACCATCACCCCCATCATCCACACTCACTGCCCTGAGGCTATACTCCTCCCGAGGGGAGTTATCCCATTCTATGCTGCGCACACAACACCGGCCTCAGCGGTCTGCCTCGCAATCCACGGGTGGCGCAGTCGGACAATTAACCTCAAAACCTAAGAAAGACTGCCACTGGTTTGACCAGCCTGAGCCACGGGACCGGGTCACCGCCACGGAGACTACAGACCCCAGAGACCCGGCACCGGGTATCCCACACACGTGTACACACGGCCCAGGGGGCGCGTCACATGCAGTACAGCATATTACAAACATAAGTCCCATTATTGGGGAGTGGGTGTCCCATAGTATTTGCTTATGCTTTCCCAGCAAAAGCTGCCAAAAATTAGGACGGAGCAACTTGCAATGGCCCTTACAAGAGCCATGCAGTACAGCATATTACAAACATAAGTCTCATTATTGGGGAGTGGGTGTCCCATAGTATTTGCTTATGCTTTCCCAGCAAAAGCTGCCAAAAATTAGCACGGAGCAACTTGCAATGCCCCTTACAAGAGCCATGCAGTACAGCATATTACAAAGATAAGTCCCATTATTGGGGAGTGGGTGTCCCATAGTATTTGCTTATGCTTTCCAAGCAAAAGCTGCCAAAAATTAGGACGGAGCAACTTGCAATGCCCCTTACAAGAGCCATGCAGTACAGCATATTACAAACATAAGTCCCATTATTGGAGAGTGAGTGTCCCATAGTATTTGCTTATGCTTTCCCAGCAAAAGCTGCCAAAAATTAGGACGGAGCAACTTGCTATGCCCCTTACAAGAGCCATGCAGTACAGCATATTACAAACATAAGTCCCATTATTGGGGAGTGGGTGTCCCATAGTATTTGCTTATGCTTTCCCAGCAAAAGCTGCCAAAAATTAGGACGGAGCAACTTGCAATGCCCCTTACAAGAGCCATGCAGTACAGCATATTACAAACATAAGTCCCATTATTGGGGAGTGGGTGTCCCATAGTATTTGCTTATGCTTTCCCAGCAAAAGCTGCCAAAAATTAGGACGGAGAAACTTGCAATGCCCCTTACAAGAGCCATGCAGTACAGCATATTACAAACATAAGTCCCATTATTGGGGAGTGGGTGTCCCATAGTATTTGCTTATGCTTTCCCAGCAAAAGCTGCCAAAAATAAGGACGGAGGAACTTGCAATGCTGGCACCCTGGTGGTATAGTGGTGGTGGAGGCTGAGGATAAGGAGAAGAAGATTAAACAGCCGAAACGAGGAAGCGTATACCCATGTGTGGGTGTGAAGCGGTGCATGTGAATACACCTCCCGAAATAACACAGTGGATTTGACTTTATGTTACTCTGCTGTTATTTGGTGGTGATGAGAAGTCTGGCCCAATCCAGCCCTTGTTCATTTTGATAAGGGTCAGCTTATCAGCATTGTCAGTTGACAGGCGAGTGCGCTTATCAGTTATAATTCCCCCAGCGGCACAAAAAACACGCTCCGATAACACGCTAGTGGCAGGGCAGGCCAGGACCTCCAAGGCGTACAGAGCGAGTTCATTCCAAGTGTCCAGCTTGGATACCCAATAATTAAACGGCACAGAGAAATCACGGAGGACGCTGGTACGATCGGCAAGGTACTCCCTCACCATCTTTTGAAACTTTCCACTCCTTGTGAGAGTACCCCGCGCCTCAGGGCCTGTAAGCTGGGCGGGTGTCAGAAAACTGTCCCAGAATGTTGACTGTGTTCCCCTGCCTCTGCTGGATTGGAGTTGCATCTCTCTCGCCTGTACGCCTTGGTTGGGCAACGAACTGTGAACTCTGCCGCTAGCGTGTTCATGGAGGACGCTGGTATGGTCGGCAAGGTACTCCCTCACCATCTTTTGAAACTTTCCACTCCTTGTGAGAGTACCCCGCGCCTCAGGATCTGTCCGAAGGGAGGGTCTGAGAAAACTTTCCCAAAACGTTGACAGTGTTCCCCTGCCTCTGCGGGATTGGAGTTGCGTCTCTCTCGCATGTACGCCTTGGTTGGGCAACGAACTGTGACCTTTGCCGCTAGCGTGTTCAGATGGGAATTTTTTTAACAGTTCTGCAGCAAGGGCCTTCTGGTACTGCCCCATTTTTGTAGACCTCTCCACCTCAGGAATAAGAGAGTGAAAGTTCTCCTTGTAGCGGGGGTCTACAAGTGTCACCAACCAGTAATGACTGTCACCCAACATTTTGACAACGCGAGGGTCACGGTTAAGGCAGCGTAACATAAAGTCAGCCATGCGTGCCAGACTGGTAACGGGCAAGATTTCCGTGTCCTCACCAAGATGATGACTGACCATGCTCTCCTCCTCCTCCTCCTCTTCCTCCCCCCCCTGTCCTCAGGCCACCCACGCTAAACCGACGGTATGACACTTGTACAGGTACTACCGTCTACAACGCATGATAGCAGCTCCTGTTCTTCCTCCTCCTCCTCCTCCTCTCCCTCATTGTCCCCCAATGCACATTGGGATGAGATGAGGCTGGGCTGTGTGCAATCGCCCGCTACGGCTTCTTGATCCATCTCATCATACTCTGGCTGCAATGCCTCCTCTTTAATTCTCTGCAGAGAGCGTTGCAAAAGACAGACAAGTGGGATGCTGACACTAATGATGGCGTCATCGCCACTCACCATCTTGGTGGCCTCCTCAAAGTTTGTCAGGATGGTACATATGTCAGACATCCAGGTCCACTCCTGAGGTCTTATGTGTGGAGTCTGACCTGAATATCGACGGCCTTGTTGCAGCTGGTACTCCACAACTGCTCTCTTCTGCTCACAAATCCTTTGCAACATGTGGAGGGTAGAGTTCCAACGTGTGGGGACATCACACACCAGTCGGTGTGCCGGAAGCTGCAAACGCTGCTGCAACACAGCAAGAGCGGCGGAAGCTGTAGCCGACTTGCGAAAATGAGCTGACAGGCGGCGTACTTTCACGAGCAGATCTGGCAACTCGGGGTACGATTTAAGAAACCGCTGAACCACGAGGTTAAGCACATGAGCCAGGCATGGTACGTGTGTGATCTCACCTCGCCTCAGAGCCGCCACCAGGTTATGGCCATTGTCACACACGACCATGCCGGGATGTAGGTTCAGCGGTCTCAGCCACAGATCTGCCTGCTCTTTCACAGCTGTCCACAACTCACAAGCAGTGTGAGGTTTATCACCTAAGCTTATGAGTTTCAGCACAGCCTGTTGCCGCTTGGCGGAGGCAGTACTGCAATGCTTCCAGCTTGTAACTGATGTGGTGATATCTGAGATGGAGGCTGAACATGAGGAGGAGGAGGAGGAGGAGGATGCGCAGGAGCTGTACACTGTGGGGGCAACTCTGACTGACATAAGGCCCGCAATCCTCGGTGTGGGGAGGATGTGTTCCGTCCCAAGGTCCGACTGGGTCCCGGCTTCCACTGTGTTTACCCAGTGTGCCGTCAGAGAGATGTACCGTCCCTGGCCACAAGCACTTGTCCACGTGTCCGTTGTCAGGTGGACTCTCCCAGTAACTGAGTTGTTGAGGGCACGGCAGATGCTTTGGGACACGTGCTTGTGTAGTGCGGGGATGGCACACCGGGCAAAATAGTGTCGGCTGGGGACCGAGTACTGAGGGACGACCACCGCCATAAGATTGCGGAAGGATTCCGTCTCCACCAGCCTAAAAGGCAGCATTTCCAATGCAAGCAGTCGTGAAATGTGCGAATTTAGGACTGTGGCCTGTGGGGCGTTAGCTGCGAATTTCCGCTTTCGTTCAAAGGTCTGGGATATGGACAATTGAACGCTGCGGTGGGACGTGGACGTGGACGTTGATGCTGTTTCTTGAGAAACTGCCATAGCAAGTGAAGACTGAGAGGAGGGGGCATCTTTACATGCAGTATGGACAGGGGATTGCTTTGCACACACAACAGGGGGTTCTATTGCACGCACAACAGTGGAAGAAGCAGTGGTGACACCCGCTGACACTGGTCGTGGACCCTGGGTTTCGCCCCACAAAGTCGGGTGCTTTGCTTCCATGTGCCTGATCATGCTGGTGGTGGTCAGGCTGGTAGTTTTGTCACCCCTGCTGATGCTGGCATGGCAGGTGGAACATATGGCCTTTTTGGGGTTATCAACAGAGTCTTTAAAAAAATTCCAGACTCTGGAAGACCTACCGCTTGTACTGGCAACGTCCCTCGTGTTGGTGTTACGGGGAACAGTTGCCTGCCTTCTGTCTGCGGCCACCACACTTCTTCTTCCTGCCTGTTGGGGTACTCTGCCTCCCTCCCCCTGTGTGCTGCTGGCCTCACTCTGCATGTCCTCCTTCCACGTTGGGTCAGTTACTAGATCATCCACCACCTCCTCCTCTTCCACTTGCGCACCACGATCCTCCTCCTCACTTCCTGGCAATTGTGTCTCGTCATCGTCCACCTCTTGTGACAAATTGCCAACGTCGACTTCCTGTGGCCGTGGCTGTTCAAATATTTGTGCATCGCAACATGGGATCTCCTCTTCCACCACTTCAAGCGTATCAGGCGAGGGGCCCAAATATGGAAATGGACCAGTGAACAGCTCTTCAGAGTGTCCAAGTGTGGGATCACTTGCTGTCTGACGACACTCGGCATGGTGGGAGGAAGGAGCATCAGGGTGAGGAGGAGTATGCGGTCGAGACTCACGGCTACTAAGATTTGACCGTGTGGAAGACAGACCGGAGGTGGTGGTGCCCAGGTAACTGGAAGTATTATCTGCTATCCAATTAATAACCTGTTCACACTGATCAGTTCTCAATACTGGTGTTGTTCTGTGCTTGCCTAGTAATTCGGTCAAGAAGTGGGAGCGAGAAGATGTGGCTGTTAGTTGTGGCACATTTTCACCTTGGCCACGGCCCCGTCCTCTGCACGAACCATCACCAGAACGTCCACTTCCACGTCCGTTGCCACGCGCCTTGCCCATTGTAAATGAAGTAAAATAGCTTACACTTGCACTATCAATGGAAAAAGGGTAATAAAGAGTAGATTAGAACTGTGGAAGAGGAAAACCACAGTTATTGTTTACTGGGGTATACCACACTTTTTTAAATAGAGATATTTGTGGCTGAACAGTGAGCGACACACTCAAACTGCTTTTTTTTAGATACCAAAGGCCCAAAACTGGATAGTACAGCGATTTGACCCATGGAACTGCAAAACCACACTGGGATGTCGGGCCTACACAAGACTATTTTCAACAGATATATTTTTGTGTCACAACGGTCAGGAGACACTACTGTTTTTCTTTACGGAAAAAACTACCAAAACCTGAATAATAGAGATTTTTTACCGTGGGATGGCAAAACCACAGTTATTGTTTACTGGGGTATACCACACTTTTTAAATAGAGATATTTGCGGCTGAACAGTGAGCGACACACTCAAACTGCTTTTTTTTTAGATACCAAAGGCCCAATACTGGATAGTACAGCGATTTGACCCGTGGAACTGCGAAACCACACTGGGATGTCGGGCCTACGCAAGACTATTTTCAACAGATATATTTTTGTGTCACAACAGTCAGGAGACACTACTGTTTTTCTTTACGGAAAAAACTACCAAAAGCTGAATAATAGAGATTTTTTACCGTGGGATGGCAAAACCACAGTTATTGTTTACTGGGGTATACCACACTTTTTTAAATAGAGATATTTGTGGCTGAACAGTGAGCGACACACTCAAACTGCTTTTTTTTTTAGATACCAAAGGCCGAAAACTGGATAGTACAACGATTTGACCCGTGGAACTGCGAAACCACACTAGTATGTCGGGCCTACACCAGACTATTTTCAACAGATATATTTTTGTGTCACAACAGTCAGGAGACACTACTGTTTTTCTTTATGGAAAAAACTACCAAAACCTGAATAATAGAGATTTTTTACCGTGGGATGGCAAAACCACAGTTATTGTTTACTGGGGTATACCACACTTTTTTAAATAGAGATATTTGCGGCTGAACAGTGAGCGACACACTCAAACTGTTTTTTTTTTTTTTAGATACAAATGGCCCAAAATGGATAATACAGAGGTTTGAACCGTGAAAGTGCAAAACAACACTTCTGTTTCTCTAGCCTACACCAGACTATTTTCAACAGTTATATTTGTGTCTGAAAAATCAGAGACATGCTTTTTTTGGGGGGGGGGGGGACACACACCAAAAGGTTAATAAGACAGGTATTTGTACAGTGTGAAGGAGGAAAAAAAAAGGAGGATTTAGATGAAAAAAAAAGGATTTTTCCTGGCCCCCGAGACCTGGAGCTAAGTCCAGCAATTTCAGCAACAGGAGCACACAGGACTGTAATGCAGCGTTTGGTATAACCACTGTGTCTCCTATACAGCCTGCCTGCCTGGTATCTGGGATGGATATTAGTCCTGAAAAGGACTGTTTGTTTGTTCTGGCAGCCTTTCCAGACCCTACACTAACTATTTCGCAGTTTATATCTCTCCCTAAATCAGCAGCACTGTCCCTACACTGTCTAATCCGGAGCGACTGTGTTCAAGATGGCGGCGCCCCGTTTTAAATACTCGAGGTGACGCTGTGCGGCCAGCCAATCACTGTAATGCCCACAACCAACATGGCTGCAGCATTACAGTGACTGGCTGGCAATCCCTGCATGTTCATTGGCTCTGTAAAGAGCGCCAAACATGCAGGGCGGAGACCCGAGCTCCCGCCCGAGTAACCCGGAAATGCTCGGTGCTCGCCGAACATCCCGAGTAGCGTGATGCTCGGGCGAGTACCGAACAGTGTCGAGCATGTTCGCTCAACACTAATCTCCTGGCTTCTGTCTGTCTACTTCTCCCTTAACATGGTAAATTGTACACCATTAAGATCTTATATGTGGTCAAATCAACCAAACATATTACTGGGAGGTGTAAGAAAACACGGGTGCTCAGTGTGTCATGAGTGTGTGGAACAGAGTAAATATTTTTCTAGCATGGGATAAAGTAAATATTTCTCTGCAACAACTTTTTGACAAAAGATGAATTTTAAGTAGAAAATTTCTTGGATTGAAATGTTACTTAGTAAACAGCTATCTAAGGGGTAACATTTCTCCTTGCGGAGAGTGACATGTTAAGCATGTCACGGTGAGGAGACTTTTAAAGCCGCAATGTTCCTCTGGGAAATATGCAAATTGTCTCTTCAGAGAGGAAGAGGACCAGAACTCTAGTGCCACCTACAAGAAGTAGCCATCCTAAAAGTCAATAGTGACCCTTTAACGAGCCTTATCACATGACTTAGGATATAAGCCAGAAACTCAATTTGCAGACACTGTGTTTCGGGGTACTGCCCCTCGTCAGTGCAAAGTGTAAGTTCTGGTTTGGCTGGGTGAGAGGCATCACACTGATATCTAAGGGGTAACATTTCTCCTTACAGAGAGCGACATGTTAAGCATGCCACGGTGAGGAGACTTTTAAAGCTGCAATGAAAAGACAATTTGCATATTTCCCAGAGGAGCATTGCGGCTTTAAAAGTCTCCTCACCGTGACATGCTTAACATGTCGCTCTCCGCAAGGAGAAATGTTACCCCTTAGATACCGGTCTGACGCCTCTCACCCAGCCAAACCAGAACTCACACTTTGCACTGATGAGGGGCAGTACCCCGAAACACAGTATCTGCAAATTGAGTTTCTGGTTCTGGCTTATATCCTAATTCATGTGATAAGGCTCGTTAAAGGGTCACTATTGACTTTTAGGATTGCTACTTCCTGTAGGTGGCACTAGAGTTCTGGTCCTCTACCTCTCTGAAGAGACAATTAGTAAACAGCAACACCTTCGTTCTACACTCCACTGTATTCCATTGAGAGCTCTTATCGAAAATGGTGCCTTCTGAGACATTGCCATATCCACCACATAAAGACCACTATACATACTAGATGGCTGTCAAATGTTTGACCAGCAGATATTTTGGTCGGCTTTCCTATACAGAGGAGCACTCATTTGACTGGGCATTCCTATGTTTTTTATGAAAACATTATGTCACTAGATATGTCTTCCGGGAGTTTTTCTTTTGGAGAAAAAAGCAATTAACAGTATGAAGTTGGACATTCCCGATTGACATCTCCCCCAACATTCAGTTGTCCAGGGCCCCCATACACACTAGACTGTCGGCTGAACCCTTCTATATCTGCAGGTTCGGCTGACATAAGTCTAATGTGTATGGGGGCTTTTACCTGTATGGAGCTCTTGTTTGTCCTTTATTATTTCCATCCCATGCGGTGAAAAAAAACAGCACATTGTTTGACAAATTCCTGATATTTTTGATCATTGGAAAGCAAATAATTTATGCGCTGGGCTGTTGGAATCCTCAGCGATTCCTGTGTCCTCCATTGAATAGAGCCGCTTTCACACATGCGAGCTACTACTCCATTAAGAGTCGATAGGACTGATGGAGATAGCTGTGTACAGTTCTATAGGGACATGCTGTATTGCTTATGTATATGAAAATATTACCAATTTTTTGATCAGAAAAGGGTTGGCCAACTACAACTGGTAAGACCTAGTCTTAGGATAAGAAAACAAGCTTCAACTCATTGTCTGGACTGCTTCAGCTATTGACTGCTTCAACTATTCCTTAATGGGGAGTCAGTAATTGCCTTATGGGCAGAGGCAATGAGAAAATATCCTATCAATTAGAGTATATAGCAAAGAGAAGACTAAAGTTAAATCCTAATTTTTATTCTATAGATTTAACAAAAGGTGAACATATAATCACTTAAATCAAATAAGGTGCTCATAAAAACTGTGCAAATAATAAAATGGTTCAATCTCCCTTAGGTGTCAATGGAGACCATCTAAAGTAGATCAGGATATGAGAGGAAGGACACAAATACTAATCTCCCTGTTATGACCCTGGTATTATCTCCCATCCTGACAAGGACAGCACCCAAGTGTGGTCCTGTCCAACTAAATATGCCCCTTATGTTCCTCGCAATGGGTTTTGTCCCTTGTAAAACGGAACTATTCAGGTGAGTGTACTTGAAAATGGGAGAAGGGGGCCCATATACTCACATTTATATACTGGCCACTCAACACGCTGCAGGTCACTTCAGAGTACCCTGTCACTGGAGGTCCCTATTTCCTTCCCCCTTTTTCAAGTACACTCCCCTGTAGAGTACCCTTTCGACAGGGACGAAACGCATCAGGAGGAACATTAGGGACATTTTTAGTTGCAGAGGACCACACTTGGGTAGTAGCCCTTGTCAGGATGGGAGCTAATACATGGGGCACGACAGGGAGATTATTACCGTGTCCTACCTCTCATATCCTGATCTACTTTGGACGGTCTCCATCGACACATAAGGGGTGAGATCAAAGCATTTTATTATCTGCACGGTTTTTATGAACGCCTTATTTGATTGAAGTGATTATATGTTCACGTATTGTGTGTGTGTCTATGTTCTACTTGCTGGGCATTGTTCCCAATTTTAAATCTATGGAATAAAAGTTAGGTTTTAATTTTAGTCTTCTCCATGCTATATACCCTAGACTATTTGTTAACACTATACATTGCCTGCACGTAGAAATGTGATATAAAGAACATCAAAATCTTAATTGCCGGAAATTGCATGTGTGTATTGACTTGAGACAAGGTTTTGTCTCCTTCGATTGTCCAGTTGTGTAGAAGGAATCTCTCATTTACAATCCAGTTGAGGGCAGCACTCAATAGTTCCATCTGGCATCACGGACACTATTCATTTTAAGTTTATAACTTCAAATATCCACTTCTCACATGCCATGGAATAGCCATTAATGAGAACAGGAGGGAATGATTATATCTGAAGAACCTGACACCACAATGCACAGCAAACAAACAAGTTCCAGAAATGACTAAAATATATTAAAGTCCTAAGACCTGGGGGTACTACATTTATTAAAACTACTTTTCATACTGAGTTCCTAAAACACAGGAGGTTCCAAGTCATTTTTATACCTCCAACGTGAAATATTATTCTTTTTACCATGATATTTCAAGGTGATATACTCATTTCTATATATTACTCATGACATTCTGAAATAGGAGGTTACAAGATGTAATTACACAAACATGGGGAATGTGAGATTTCTCCGCTCTCTTGGGCCTAATAGTGAAGTAAATAATGATATTGCTGCTACCGAAAACCGACAGTTAAACCAACTCACCACCAATTTGTCTGTGAACTACATGTGATATGCTTGTTATGGTTTCTTCTAATATCCCACAATAATAATTTCTTTAAAGGGAAAGACTTGTTTCCTATTTTTTTTCCTCTAAGCTGCTTGTTAAGCAGTGGCATAGACGCTGCTGCTCAACATGATAGGATATGGTGATGAACGGGAATGTTGGATTGACACGCTTTTATGGAAACCTGGTGGTGTCGTAGATGAAAAACCACTGTTTTTTCCTGTTCTAGTTATAAGAGGAAAAGTTCATCTTAGACTCAGTACTAGGATATTGTGGCACAGAATGGGAAGAGGGGTCCATATCTCCCTGAAGGACTAACAAGCCTGAAATAAACTTTTGCAAGTTGGTGTACAGTGATTTCTTATTTAATGCCTCGTTCAGACTTCCATGAATCACATATGTGCACTATCTGTGGTTTCATGGATAGAACGTAGTCTATGGTGCTGTTTGCGTTTTTTTGTGGACTTATTGTCCTTACAAAAAAGGAGACGTCCATTTTTGATTCGAGTGATGGATCAAAATTACCCTTGCAAGTCTCTGGGTCTGTGAAAAATCGCTGACAGCGATCATTGCCATCTGTGTGCAACTTATCTGCTGCTCCTGATTACCATGGTAGTGGATAGTAGAAGTTTTGTAATTTATTTATAATAATAATAATAATCTTTTTATTTATATAGCACCAACATATTCCGCAGTGCTTTACAATTCAGACAATTTAAAGACATTATCACTGTCCACATTGGGGCCCACAATCTAGATTCCCTATCAGTATGACTTTTGAGTGTGGGAGGAAACCAGAGAACCCGGAGGAAACCCACACAAACACGGGGAGAACATGCAAACTCCTTGCAGATGTTGTCCTTGGTGGGATTTGAACCCAGGAGAGTGCTAACCACTGAGCCACTGTGCTGCCCTTTTATTTATCCATGTATGAAAATCGCTCATGAAATTCTGCTGGTAAAAATCGACACACTGATGAAAGTCGGATCAAAACCATTAATAAAAAATTGGAGCGCTTTTTGTGTACCAGAAAAATTACTGAGGTCAGAATGAGGTATTAGGCTCAAATTTTCGGATACCTAAATGGTCAATGGTCAAAAAGGGATAGTTTTCATATCTTTATCAGCTGTCCTAAAACAAAAATTGAGCCCCTATGACTCAGTGTACATCTAAGATTTGCAGAAATTGCACAAGTTAAAAAGACGCTTGCAAAATTACGTTAAATTTACTCATAAATGTACAACATTTTTCTTGCTACGCCAAAAAAGAAAAAAATCACACAAGACGAAAAACAAAGTTTTTGCCAGATGCCCGTCCCTGTTCCATTGGTATAAAATACTGTGGGTCATTATTAGTATATACAGTATGTGGGTACTTGTTTTAGTGATTTTTAATGTATGATATGTCAGCCTTCGGTTTCAAGCAGGTACTGCGGTACATCATAGTTTTTTTTTCTTTTTAATGGAAGGCTTTTTGGTTCAATAGTTCAATAGCTTCATGGTTATAGAAATTTCACAGTATGTATCACACGTCAATCTATCTAAACTGTTAAATATGTGGTTTTCGGTTCATGGTAAACTAAGCATGAAATAAAAGGATGTTCTTAACCTCTATTAATGAGTCAGACACTTTCCTTTCAAATTGTGCTATAACAAAGACAAGAATATCTAAATTGGTTGGTTTCCTGCTTTCTTTTTTTATATATATATAAAATCTAGCTGTATTGTGTCCTGTTCCATCTGCATATAGTAATATGAAAATTTTTCAAAAATGTGACTTAATATTGCCATTATTGTAAGTTAGCACAACCTTGGGAGTACTACTTATCTGTGATGTGAACTTTGAGACATCATGTCCTTGTCGGTGGAGGACATCCTGTGAAGCACAGCAAGGAGACAGATTTTCAGATATCAGAAATGACAGAGTACCACGCTGCTTCCAAACGTTTCCGTTTTCAAAAACAAAATGATAATGACATCTAATTACAACTTTTGATCACACCTGTGCTCCAAGCAAACTCTCTCTCGGTGTTTACCTGCAATGATCACAAGTATGGCGTTGACTTACCCATATAGAAGATCTTATTTATTTAACAAGATAGGATTCTTGACCTGCTCTGCTGGGGATGGATTTCTTCTAACCTCTATTTAACTTTGTTGGAGAGATTTCATAATAATTGATTGGCACTCATCTTTGCATTAAAGCATCTTTTATGTTGAAAAATAGGGTTTTTTACCAACAGACAGTAGGTTCTGTAACACAGCTACTTAAATCGAAACACTTAAGACATTTCTGTTAGAATATCAGTTTTAGACTTCCTCATACAGATTTATGATGTTTTTTTTTAATCTTGTTAAAAAATATCAGAAATGTCATGTTTTTTTTAAAGGGAACCTGGTCAGGATGAATTTCACTGGAGCAGGTCAGAAAAATATATACCTGGCTGCACTCATGCAGCCAGGTATATATGTTTCTGACCTACTCCAGTGTTTCAGAGAAAATATACTTTGAAGATCCACCCGAGGTCCATAGTAGGAGACCAGACTAGTCTCAGGCTATGTTCCACAACTGGTTCTTTCTAGCGCTGCAGCTGTTGATTGACAGGTCTTTCCCTATGCACACGCGAGGGAGAGACCTGTCAATCATCTGTTGTGGCGCTGGAAAGAGTCAGTCAGGGGCTGAGCCAGACTTGTCTGGTTATTTTTTCTTGCATTTTCCTGTCATTTGGAGAAACCTATTACAAAACATCCATATAAACTACATACTTAGACCTTGTTGTGTTTTAAAAAAACAAAGCTGAAAATTCATAAAAATGTACTTAAAGTGTGAAAAAACTACTCAAATATATGTTGTCTGTAGTTTAACCCTTTATTGTTATTTGTTGAATATATCTGAAATTCTCAAATGTCAGTTTGTGCTCCATGACAGATATATCCATCAGGGTGATCACCCGGTACTACTTCTGGCATGGCATAATCAGATGCAGGAGCCTTACTGATATACACTGTCTTACACTGACAGAATTAGGTGATGCAATAACATTTGTAATAAAGTGAATTTCCTATGTGACCATAGGTCCGCAAGTCCGGTTGAGGAGTTAATAAGTATTCTGCTAAAATGTATAAAACATGTTCTTAAGTGATAAGAAAAAAATAAGTAAAAAAATCCTTCCCCAAATCCAGTTTACCCTGTTATGGTAAATATTTCTACTATGCTTTATTATTTAGTCAATTCATATATCTAATTGATAAATTTGTATTTTAATATTTCGTATCTAATACAGAGCTGTCTCTGTATTAAGCTCCCTTTGTTTCTGAAAGTATAGTAAACTAGATAGAGCCAGTTTCTAAGGAATTTAGACATAATTTATGACTTTGTTTTTCTCAACTTATCTTCCTTTTTAGGTAATATAATGTAAGCCACTCCCACTTTCCTTATCTTTGTGGTTTGTAATAAAAACTTGTAACCAGGCATCTGAGTGCAGACAAGTCTGGGACACAGACAGAATTAGTTGTGCTTCTCTTGTCTCCAATCCATCGACTCCCTGATTTGATCAAAACTGGCAAACGTGTGAAACCTCTTGAGTTTCTCCTAAAACTTTTCATATAGTTTTCTCGATCAACCCCAATAGAAAAATAGTTTAACCTGTTAAAAAACAAACGTGCACAAGTCATCAAAGAGTCATATGCACCAAAAATTGGCACCAGTAAAAAAAATTAAAAGTTATACATAATCCCTTCACCCCAAAAAATAAATAAATAAATGCTTTTTTTTTCCTATGTACCTACCAAAGCATAACAAAATACATAAATTTGCTATCTTCATTATCTTGCTGACTTGCATAATAAAGTTAACATGTCGATTGAAATGAATAGTGAATTGTGTTAAAAAAAAACTAAAAAAAACTCCAGTTAGTTTTGTTTTGTTCTTTTCACTTCCCAAAATCATTAATAAAAGTGATGAACAAGTGCTCTGTACCTGAAAATGGTACCACTGAAAACTACATCTTGCCACTCAATACAATAACTCAATAAGCCCTCATAAAGCTTCATTGGAGGAAAAAATGTTAAATGTATGGCTCTCAAAATATGACGACACAAAAACAAATGATTGTTTTTTCAAACAGCGTATTTATTGTACAAAAGTTATAAAACATAAGTAAAACTATATACATTTGGTGTTGCCATAATCCTATTGAACCACAAAATAAAAGTTAATACTATATTTGTGCATCATGTGAATGGCGTAAAATTTAACATAGCAGAAGACAACAGCAGAATTGCTGTTTTTTTTCTATTTCTCCCCATAAATGATTAATTAAAGTTAGGTAATAATTAGTGTTGAGCCACCCCCATAGTGTTCGGGTTCGGTTCGGTTCGTCGAACACCGGGATGTTCGAGGAACTGTTCGTCGAACTGTTCGTCGAACACCTTAGAACACCGTCGAACACCGTTAAAACCAATGGCAGGCAAACAAAAACACATAGAAACACATAGAAAACACCTTCAAAGGTGTCCAAAAGCTGACAAACTGCTCAGAAGACGCTCTCTTTAAAAAAGCCGGCCGGCAATTCAGCAGCGGCATACACCGGTACCCGACAATTTAGACAAGAAGGAATAGAGCCTCACACATAGATTAGATAGATAGAAACATATCAGTCACACATATAAGAAGCACAGTGACAGTGTTGCTTACTGTACTTGTCATTTAGTGTAAAGGATTTATTTAAAAAAATAATAGTGTTTTCATGCACCATCTCTTTAAAAAAGCCGGCCGGCAATTCAGCAGCGGTACCCGACAATTTATAACAGAAAGAATAGAGCATCACACATAGCTAGATATAAACATGCCAATCACATATATAATAAGTACAGTGATAGTGTTGGTTACTGTACTTGTCATTTAGTGTAAAGGATTTATTTAAAAAAATATTAGTGTTTTCATGCACCGTCTCTTTAAAAAAGCCAGCCGGCAATTCAGCATCTGTACCCGACAATTTAGAACAGAAAGATAGAGCATCACACATAGATTAGATAGATAGAAACATGTCAGTCACATATATAAGAAGTACAGTGATAGTGTTGATTACTGTACTTGTCATTTAGTGTTAAAATAAAGGATTTATTAAAAAAAAAATTGGCGTGGGGGTCCCCGTAATTTTAGTCTCTAGCGGAGGTTAAGCAGACGGCTGGGGCAGATGTTTGAAGCCTGGGAAGGGGGTAATACCCACGGAGCTTCCCAGGCTACTGATATCAGCCCCCAGCTGAATACCTAGCCTTTACTAGCTATTAAAATGGGGGACCCCCCCAAAAAAATGACGTGGGGTCCCCCCTATTTTAATAGCTAGCAAAGGCTAGGCAGACAGCTGGGGGCTGATATTAATAGCCCAGGAAGGGTGCCATGAATATTGGCCCCCTCCCAGGCTAGAAGCACCAGCCGTCAGCCGCCCCAGAAATGGCGCATCCAAAGGATGCGCCAATTCTGGCACTTAGCCTCGCTCTTCCACGCTGCCCTGGTGCGGTGGCAGGGGGTAATAGGGCTGGGGTTGATGTCAGCTTATAATGCCAGCTGACATCAAGCCCAGGTTAGTAATGGAGAGGCGTCTATAAGACACCCCCATTGCTAACCCCATAGTCAAAGTTAAAAAAAAAAACACAAACACCCAGAATAAAGTCCTTTAATTGAAATAAACACACAATTCTTTATTGTTCTAAATTAAACCATACTTACCGTCACGCCCATTCCAGCTGAAGCCAACGATCTCCTGCAATAAAAGAAAAATAATAAACCAACCTCATCCTTACCTTTCCATGGTTCCCACGATGGCTCCAGCTCTGCTACATCGAGATGACAGGCTGGACCGCAGCA
Organism: Phyllobates terribilis; assembly: GCF_046119375.1. Classification (NCBI taxonomy): domain Eukaryota; kingdom Metazoa; phylum Chordata; class Amphibia; order Anura; family Dendrobatidae; genus Phyllobates; species Phyllobates terribilis. The sequence continues at coordinate 349,355,042 of NW_027362761.1, read as the reverse complement.
GAAAGCTGCCATCCAGCCTGTCATCCCGCAGACACTGAGAAGCGCAGGCATGCTTGCGCTCCTCAGTGTCTCTCTGTGACGGCATCCAGATGAGCCGAGTTCATGTCCAATGAACTCAGCTCACCTCATGTACGTCACTGACAGCGTGGGAGAATTCTCACGCTGAAGCGCTGAGTGCAGGAGAATTTTCCCACGCTGTCAGTGACGTGCATGAGGCTGATATTTAAATTTGGCGCACAAATCGGTGATTGGTCGCGGGCAGCGTCCGCGACCAATCATCACGGTAGTGTTTAACTTTGGCGGCAAGATCAGTGATTGGTCGCGCGCTAAGACCGCGACCAATCACCGATTTGGGCGCCACATTTAAATATCAGCCGCGACCAATCAGCACAGCGTTGTTTAAATGTGGATCCAAGATCGGTGATTGGTCGCGGCCGATATTTAAATGTGGCGCCCAAATCGGTGATTGGTCGCGGTCTTGGCGCGCGACCAATCACTGATCTTGCCGCCAAAGTTAAACACTACCGTGCTGATTGGTCGCGGACGCTGCCCGCGACCAATCACCGACTTGTGCGCAAAATTTAAATATCCGACCAATCAGCACAGTAGTGTTTAACTTTGGCGGCAAGATCAGTGATTGGTCGCGGTCAAGACGGTGACCAATCACCGATTTGTGCCGCACATTTAAATAGCGGCCGCGACCAATTGGATGTCAGCGCCGCTCCCCGGTCCTCCCTTTACACCCTAGCCGCATGGATGTCAGCGGCGCTGCCTGTGCGGATACTTCCGCTGCGAGAACCCGGGACATGAGCGGGCGCTCGCAGCAGAAGTATCCCGACCCGCAGCGTCGCTCCCCGGTCCTCCCTTCACACCCTAGCCGCTGATGTCCCCACAGTATCCGCATGGTGTTATAAAGGTCCGGACATTTGTGTTAAAAATCGCTGATTGGTCGCTGGCGCTGCCCGCGACCAATCACCTATTTGGGCGCCAAATTTAAATATCAGCCGCGACCAATCACCGATTTGGGCGCCAAATTTAAATATCCTCCGCGACCAATCACCCATCATGGCTCCACATTTAAACACCGCTGTACTGATTGGTCGCGGACGCTATTTAAATGTGGCGCCAAAATCGGTGATTGGTCGCGCCCAGCGTCGGCGACCAATCAGCACAGCGGTGTTTAAATGTGGAGCTAAGATTGGTGATTGGGTGCGGCCGATATTTAAATTTGGCGCCCAAATCGGTGATTGGTCGCGGGCAGCGCCAGCGACCAATCAGCAATTTTTAACACAAATGTCCGGATCTTTGTAACACCATGCGGATACTGTGGGGAGATCAGCGGCTAGGGTGTGAAGGGAGGACCGGGGAGCGGCGCTGCGGGTCGGGATACTTCTGCTGCGAGCAGTCGCTCATCTCCCGGCTTCTCGCAACGGAAGTATCCGACCAGGCAGCGGCGCTCCCCGGTCCTCACCAATACGATTAGCTGATTGGTCGCGCTCTCCGCACGCGACCAATCAGTGATCTTGGCGCTAAAGTTAAACACCGCTCTGCTGATTGGTTGCGGACGCTGCCCGCGACCAATCACCGATTTGGGCGCCACATTTAAATAGCGGCCGCGACCAATCAGCGAGCTTGGCGCCAAATTTAAACAACGCTCTGCTGATTGGTCGCGGACTCCAGCCGCGACCAATCAGCGAGATTGGCGCCAAATTTAAACCCCGCTCTGCTAATTGGTCGCGGATGCCGGCCGCGACTAATCAGCATTATTGGCGCCAAATTTAAACACCGCTCTGCTGATTGATCGCGGTCGCCGTCCGCGACCAATCAGTAGTATTGGCGCCAAATTTAAACCCTGCTCGGCTGATTGGTCACGGTTGCCGGCCGCGACCAATCAGCAGTATTGGCGCCAAATTTAAACCCCGCTCTGCTGATTGGTCACAGTTGCCTTCCGCGACCAATCAGCGATTTTGACGCCAAATTTAAACACCGCTCTGCTGATTGGTCACGGCCGGCGATTGCGACCAATCAGCATTATTGGCGCCAAATTTAAACCCCGCTCTGCTGATTGGTCGTGACCGCCGGCCGCGACTAATCAACATTGTTGCCGCCAAATTTAAACACCGCTCTGCTGAATGGTCGAGGTCGTGACCAATCACCATTATTGGCGCCAAATTTAAACACCGCTTTGCTGATTGGTCGCGACCACAACCTATCAGCATTATTGGCGCAATATTTAAACCCCGCTCTGCTGATTAATCGCGACCGCCGGCCGTGACCAATCAGTGATATAGTCGCCAAATTTCAACACCGCTTTGCTGATTGGTCGCGGTTGCTGGCCGCGACCAGTCAGCGATTTTGGCGCCAAATTTAAACACCGCTCTGCTGATTGCGCCGGGTCTGCCGCATACATATTCTAGAATACCCGATGCGTTAGAATCGGGCCACCATCTATAGTTTCATGAAATAATTTTAAAAAAAATTGACGTGGGGCTTCGCACTATATTTGTGTCCAGCCAGGTACAGCAGGCAGGTACGGGCTGCCCCCAACCACCAGCTGCCTATTTGTACCTGGTTGGACACAACAATATAGGGAAGCCCTTTTTTTCTTAATTATTTCATGAAATAATTAAAAAAAAAAATACGTGGGGCTTCGCCCTATTTTTGTGTCCAGCCAGGTACAACTAGGCAGCTGGGGGCTGGAATCTGCAGCGCAGGGAGGCCCAAGCTTTCTGGGTCCCCCCAGCTGCAAATTGCAGTCCGCAGCCACCCCGGAAAATGGCGCGTTCATAGAAGCGCCATCTTCTGGCGCTGTACACAACTCATCCAGGGCCCTGGTGCGGTGGCTCACTGGGTAATAAAGGGGTTAGGGCCAGCTTGGTATTATCAGCTGGCCCTAAGCCCGAAATTCATGGGGTCACGCCAATATTAGACATGACCACTATGAATTTCTAGTAAAGTATTTAAAAAAAACACAACACCCAGAAAAAAGTCCTTTAATTGAAATAAACACACAATTCTTTATTGTTCTAAATTAAACCATACTTACCATCACGCCCATTCCAGCTGAAGCCAACGATCTCCTGCAATAAAAGTAAAATAATAAAGCAACCTCATCCTTACCTTTCCATGGTTCCCAGACAGCTTCAGCTCTGCTACATCGAGATGACAGGCTGGACCGCAGCAGAACGCTGCCATCCAGCCTGTCATCCCGCAGACACTGAGAAGCACAGGCATGCTTGCGCTCCTCAGTGTCTCGCTGTGACGGCATCCAGATGAGCCGAGGTCATGTCCAGTGAACTCAGCTCACCTCATGTACGTCACTGACAGCGTGGAAGAATTCTCCTGCACTCAGCGCTTCAGCGTGAGAATTCTCCCACGCTGTCAGTGATGTACATGAGGTCAGCTGACTTCAATGGACATGAATGAGCTCACCTCATGCACGTCACTGACAGCGTGGGAAAATTCTCCTGCACTCAGCGCTTCAGCGTGAGAATTCTCCCATGCTATCAGTGACGTACATGAGGTCAGCTGAGTTCAATGGACATGAATGAGCTCACCTCATGCACGTCACTGACAGCGTGGGAAAATTCTCCTGCACTCAGCGCTTCAGCGTGAGAATTTTCCCACGCTGTCAGTGACGTGCATGAGGTGAGCTCATTCATGTCCAATGAACTCGGCTCACCTCATGCACGTCACTGACAGTGTGGGAAAATTCTCACGCTGAAGCGCTGAGTGCAGGAGAATTCTCCCACGCTGTCAGTGACGTGCATGAGGTGAGCCGAGTTCATTGTCGGCTCATTTTTATGCCGTCACAGCGAGACACTGAGGAGCGCAAGCATGCCTGCGCTTCTCAGTGTCTGCGGGATGACAGGCTGGATGGCAGCAATCTGCTGCGGTCCAGCCTGTCATCTCAATGTAGCAGAGCTGAAGCTGTCCTGGGAACCATGGAAAGGTAAGGATGAGGTTGCTTTATTATTTTACTTTTATTGCAGGAGATCGTTGGCTTCAGCTGGAATGGGCGTGGTGGTAAGTATGGTTTAATTTAGAACAATAAAGGATTGTGTCTTTATTTCAATTAAAGGACTTTATTCTGGGTGTTTGTGTTTTCTTTTAACTTTGACTATGGGGTTAGTAATGGGGGTGTCTTATAGACGCCTCTCCATTACTAACCTGGGCTTGATGTCAGCTGGCATTATAAGCTGACATCAACCCCAGCCCTATTACCCCACTGCCACCGCTACAGGGCAGTGGGAAGAGCGAGGCTAAGTGCCAGAATTGGCGCATCCTATGGATGCGCCATTTCTGGGGCGGCTGACGGCTGGTGTTTCTAGCCTGGGAGGGGGCCAATTTTCATGGCACCCTTCCTGGGCTATTAATATCAGCCCCCAGCTGTCTGCCTAGCCTTTGCTAGCTATTAAAATAGGGGGGACCCCACGTCATTTTTTTGGGGGGGTCCCCCATTTTAATAGCTAGTAAAGGCTAGGTATTCCGCTGGGGGCTGATATTAGTAGCCTGGGAAGCTCCGTGGGTATTACCCCCTTCCCAGGCTTCAAACATCTGCCCCAGCCGTCTGCTTAACCTCCGCTAGAGCCTAAAATTACGGGGAACCCCACGCCAATTTTTTTTTAAATAAATCCTTTATTTTAACACTAAATGACAAGTACAGTAATCAACACTATCACTGTACTTCTTATATATGTGACTGACATGTTTCTATCTATCTAATCTATGTGTGATGCTCTATTCCTTCTATTCTAAATTGTCGGGTACAGATGCTGAAATGCCGGCCGGCTTTTTTAAAGAGACAGTGCATGAAAACACTATTATTTTTTTTAATAAATCCTTTACACTAAATGACAAGTACAGTAAGCAACACTGTCACTGTACTTCATATATATGTGACTGACATGTTTCTATCTATCTAATCTATGTGTGATTCTCTATTCTTTCTATTCCAAATTGTCGGGTACCGCTGCTGAATTGCCGGCTGGCTTTTTTAAAGAGACGGTGCATGAAAACACTATTATTTTTTTTGATAAATCCTTTACACTAAATGACAAGTACAGTAAGCAACACTGTCACTGTACTTCATATATATGTGGCTGACATGTTTCTATCTATCTAATCTATGTGTGAAGCTCTATTCTTTCGGTTCTAAATTGTCGGGTACCGGTGTATGCCGCTGCTGAATTGCCGGCTTTTCATGTTTCACTGTTGGCACTGTTCCCATCGATTTGGGCAATCACTGTAATGCCACAACCACCATGGCTGTGGCATTACAGTGAGTGGCAGACAATCCCTGCATGATTGGTGCTCTAAATAGCGCCAGACATGCAGGACAAGCTTTTGGTGCACGAACAGTTATCGAACATAACCTCGAACAGCCGAATTTTTTGCAAATCGTTCGGGTTCGTCGAACAACTCGAACACCGCCCAAAACAGCTCGAATTTGAGATTGGCGAACAGTTCTAGTCGAACACCGCTCATCTCTAGTAATAATTCATATTTTTTAAAAAAAGCTGGCACTGACAAATGCAACTTATCCTACAAAAAGCAATCCCTTGCACAGTTACATCATTGAAAATATATAAGTGTGCTGAATGTAATGATATAAAAAAACAAAATAAAAATTGGTGTGCTCAAAAGGCCCAAAATGAGCCAGTTCCTAAGGAGTTAATAAATTCATATTGACTTAAAACTAATGCAAAATAACACCAAGAGAAAATAAAAACATATATGAAACTTTTTCTGGAAGCTGCTTTACAACACATTTTGCTTATATGAAAACAATATCAACAGAACAGAGTACATCATATATATGGTAGAAGAGTGACCCTATGCCATATAGTCTACAGACCCAAGTAGTAGTCTGAACACTCCTCAATTACAGTTTGAACATAGAAACAACATGGAGTACAATAGTCCACTGTAAAGTACTGTATAACAAAATTTATTGAAAAAATAAAAATAGACATACACATAAATAAGGTGAAATATAGACAAAGTTAGTAGCAAGACTCAGGTGTATAGACACATGCTTACCCACTACAAGTAATGGGTGGGAAGAGAAAAAGCTGAGAAATAAACCCCACGTAAAGTGCGACTGCCAAGCTAGATAATGGTATCCCCATGATGCTTCCTAACTCATATACAGTTATATGAAAAAGTTTGGGCACCCCTATTAATCTTAAGCTTAATGTTTTATAAAAATTGGTGTTTTTGCAACAGCTATTTCAGTTTGATATATGTAATAACTGTTGGACACAGTAATGTTTCTGCCTTGAAATGAGGTTTATTGTACTAACAGAAAATGTGCAATCTGCATTCAAACAAAATTTGACAGGTGCATAGTATGGGCACCTCAACAGAAAAGTGACATTAATATTTAGTAGATCCTCCTTTTGCAAAAATAACAGCCTCTAGTCGCTTCCTGTAGCTTTTAATGATTTCCTGGATCCTGGATGACCATTCCTCTTTACAAAAGAATTCCAGTTCAGTTAAGTTTGATGGTCGCCGAGCATGGACAGCCCTCTTCAAATGATCCCACAGATGTTCAATGATATTCAGGTCTGGGGACTGGGATGGCCATTCCAGAACATTGTAATTGTTCTTCTACATGAATGCCTGAGTAGATTTGGAGCGGTGTTTTGGATCATTGTCTTGCTGAAAGATCCATCCCCTGCGTAACTTCAACTTTGTCACTGATTCTTGAACATTATTGTCAAGAATCTGCTGATACTGAGTGGAATCCATGCGTCCCTCAACTTTAACAAGATTCCCGGTGCCGGCATTGGCCACACTGCCCCAAAGCATGATGGAACCTCCACCAAATTTTACTGTGGGTAGCAAGTGTTTTTCTTGGAATGCTGTGTTTTTTTGCCGCCATGCATAACACCTTTTTGTATGACCAAACAACTCAATCTTGGTTTCATCAGTCCACAGGACCTTCTTCCAAAAAGAAATTGCCTTCTCCAAATGTGCTTTTGCATACCTCAGCCGACTCTGCGTGCTTGCAGAAACGGCTTCTTTCGCATCACTCTCCCATACAGTTTCTCCTTGTGCAAAGTGCGTTGTAAAGTTGACCGATGCACAGTGACACCATCTGCAGCAAGTTGATGCTGCAGCTCTCTGGAGGTGGTCTGAGGATTGTCCTTGACTGATCTCACCATTCTTCTTCTCTGCCTTTCTGATGTTTTTCTTGGCCTGCCACTTCTGGCCTTAACAAGCACTGTCCCTGTGTTCCTCCATTTCCTTACTATGTTCCTCACAGTGGAAACTGACAGGTTAAATCGCTGAGACAGCTTTTTGTATCCTTCCCCTGAACAACTATGTTGAATAATCTTTGTTTTCAGATTATTTGACAGTTGTTTTGAGGAGCCCATGATGCCACTCTTCAGAGGAGATTCAAACCGGAGAACAACTTGCAAGTGGCCACTTTAAGTAGCTTTTCTCATGATTGCATACACCTGGCTATGAAGTTCAAAGCTCAATGAGGTTACAAAACCAAAAAAAGTGCTTTAGTAAGTCAGTAAAAAGTAGGTAGGAGAATTTAAAACAAGAAAATGATAAGGGTGCCCATACTTATGCACCTGACAAATTTTGTTTGAATGCAGATTGCACATTTTCTGTTAGTATAATAAACCTCATTTCAAGGCAGAAACATTACTGTGTCCAACAGTTATTACATATATCAAACTGAAATAGCTGTTGCAAAAGCACAAATTTTTATAAAACATTAAGCTTAAGATTAATAGGGGTGCCCAAACTTTTTCATATAACTGTATCTAAGCTTTGTCTCTTACCCATATTACCCACGTGAAGTATCACGTCACCAGCCCCAATGCGCGTTTCTTCCCTCCAAGGAAGCCCACGCAAAATGCTCGTTGGGGCTGGTGACGTGTTACTTCACGTGGGTAATATGGGTAAGCGATAAAGCTTGGATGTGATGTTTTTCTCCATTGTATGCATCTGTTAGACCGTACTTTCATTTTATACTTTCCTTTGAGATGCCATTATGATTTTCTTTGCACATGGGCACTTTAATTATATATTGGCTCCTTTGATAATTTTGTTATACTTTAGAGTGGACTATTGTACTTCATGTTGTTTCTGTGTTCAAACGTTTTGCTTGTTATGAAGCTTTCTAGTGAAAACCAGAAATAGATTCATAAGGAATTGCGAATATAAAGGAAGAATTTATACTTAGCTTTTTTGCTGGATCACTTTAGGCTTTGGCTCAAAAAAATGGATAAAAGATGCAGTGGCATTAAAAAAAAATACACTGCTTGTGAAAGTTGAATTCGGTTAAGCTAAGGAATTGTCAGCTTTCATGGTGTCATGCACATGGCCATTATATGTTTATGGGAGCCATAACAGCTATTTCGGTATGTACACTTATACATAGAAAGCTGTCAATCACTTATAGGATCGCCACCTCGACCGAAAATCCCAGAAAGAGCAAAGGTTTACTTAATGGAGACACAGATTATACTGAATCTTTTCTCACAAAATTATATAAAATTAAACTACTCATCTCCCCCTGCTCTATAACATGCTGCTTGCAGATTGGACTGCATTTTCATGTTGACAGGTTCCCCTTAACGTTTCGACCTATATGGTCTTTGTCAAGGGAACTTTTGAAGAATCAGTGCTGCAGAGAGCCAATGATTGATGAGGTTTCTCTCACATTGCACAGCTCATCCACCCAGTTTAGCAGAAGATAGAGTGCACAAGCCACTGATATCTGGGAACTCTTTAAACGCCAGCTAGCTTAACCCTTTGGGAGTATTGTTGATGCATTGTCATAAGGCATAGTGTCAATTGTTTAATAATTATGAATGCTAATATACCTTTTATTACTTAAATACTATAAAGGATTATTCCCTTTTCAGACGTTCATGGTTGAGTCACGAATTTCTGAAATGAGTGGTCGAATCTCTGGAAGTTCCTAAATGAGCTTTATTATGCTGTTTCCTTACCTCCCATAATAGTGATATGTAACTCGCTATTCTGTTTTCTTAACTCCCATTCACTTCAAAGGGTGTTACAAAAACATTGTAGCGCAGCCTCTCCACAATGAAATGGATTAAGTGAGAAGTAATCCTCTAACTTAATTTTCAATATCCCACTGGTACTGATTTTTAGGTGCAAATACAGTATGTGTGAGCATGTTGGCCATTTCTGTACAAGTCTATGACTAGAGCTTGTAAACGAGGAGATAGTAAATTTGAACCATCGTATTTACAGATATAAAGTTATAAAGTCCCACTTGTTATAAAGTCTTTACTAGCGATTTAAATATATTCAGTTTATATACAACCATAAATATACATATTACCTATGAATGCATAATACATATATGTATATATATTACACACTCATGCAAAGAACACTACAAAGCCCTAACTACTCAAAACTGCCAGACGGTCCAGTGACTTAAAATATGTGTCAGACCCAGATCCATGTCATATATGAGAGATGATGACACAAGAATTCCTAAACAGGGTAGACAACACTTTCTAGCGACAATCTTACAGGAAAAGGCGCTGATGTCTCAAGGCCATCGGAGAAGGTGTAGTTTGCCTCCTAATAGGAAAGTGTGGCATGAACGCTAATTAGAAAGATTGCTTCTATCAGACAGGTATAGAAAAAAGGCTTGTGAGTCACCTGTGATAAATTAGAGCTATTGCAGAATTGATTAGATGATTTATGCTTTGATCAGTGCGGTAAAGATGGAACATCCATGCTAATTCATTACTACGAGGTTAGGCTGTTATTTATGTTTATGGGAGCTTTGTTAGAAGCAGTGACATTTTCTCGATTTCTTTCAGAGCCAACAATTCTCTATATGAAATTCTACAGATGGACTTTGAAATGGACATTGGCAGTGGTTTGGCTGGTGCCCAGCAGATTACATGGCAGGTGGAATACCCAGAAGAAGACTCTGCCAGTGAACTTGTAATTTCGGAAATCTTCGTCAGCCAGGCAGCATTTACAGGGATTGTTCCTATTGCCATGGTACAGTAAAACCTTCTTTATTAAAATCATTAGTCTGACTTTTGCTCAGATGTTGGCACATGAGTGTCTCATCTACATTATTCAAGAACACCTCTATTATTAATCATGTTTCAGTATATTAAATGTTCAATTAGGCCAGTCATTATCAAAGAGTAGGACATATTGGGGAATATTTATCAAGCTACTAACTGTCTTTCATGACTTGCACCATATTTATGATGTTTTTTAGACACTTTTTATGTCTTGTCTGCTTATGGGGCGGCATAGCTGAAAAAGGCCATGACTTTTTGGGAAAAGGGGCATGTGTTAACATGCAACACAATGCAGCAAAGAGTGTGCCAAAATGATGGCACACATTTCTGGCACAAAGTAAAGCTAGCTAACTACCGGGCGATTTTCCATTTTATCGTTTTCAGTTTTTCCTCCCCTTCTTCCAAGAGCAATAACTTTTTTATTCTTCTGTCCACATAACCGTATGAAGTCAGGCTTAATTTTTGCAGGAAAAAATGGAAATTTTGAATGACACCATTCATTTTTTCATGTGATGCACTGGAAAGCGGGAAAAAAAAATCCAAGTGCGCTGAAATTGCAAAAAAGGTCCAATTCGGCAATTGTTTTTTGGGGTTTTTATTTACCATGTTCACCACATGGTAAAACTGACCTGGCAATATCATTCACCAGGTCAATACGATTACGCAGATACAAAACGTATATTTTTTTTTATTTAAGTGATGAAAATAAATTCGGAAATTTGTAAAAAAAAATTTGCTTGTGTCACCACTTTCCAAGACCCATAACGTTTTCAATTTGGGGCTGTGTGATGAATTATTTTTTTTTCCCTGAGCTGATGTTTTTACTGATACTATTTGGGGGAAATATGACGTTTTAATCGCCTCTTATTGCATTTTATTGCAATGTTGCAGAGGCCAAAAAAACGCAATTCTAGCATTTCAATTTTTTTTCTCATTTTGTCGTTTACCGATCGGATTAATTTATTTTTATATTTTGATAGATCAGAATTTTATGAATGCAGCAACATCAAATATGTGTATTTTTTATTTATTTAATAGTCCCCTTAGGGGATGTGAAGCTGCGATCATCCGATCCTTGCGCTATACATAACAGTGCATCAGCACTGCCACAGTATGTCTAATGAAAAACCTATGAACACCAGATGCAGGCTGGCTTTCACAGGAGACTCATCATGACAAGCATAAAGGTCTTCAGCAGACTTCTGGCTGTCATGGCGACCCATTGGCGCCACATGATGACATCACGGGTGCGCCAGTGGGCATGTGGAATGACACGCCCCCCTGATGGCACTTGTTAGATGCCACTGTCAGAGACTGATAGCGGTATTTAACAGATTAATAGCCATTATGTGCCAGGAAAGTCAATGACGTGACATATCATGTAACTGTACGTCATGTCGTGAAAGGGTTAAACTAAACATTTTTAAAATTAGACAGTTTGCTCAAACAGTATGAAACACATGATAAATTTGGCACATTTTAAGACTTTAGTTTAAGTTTGCACTGTGTAAGAATTAGGCAGGATTGATAAATAATACATAATATATAATTTTGCTTATTTCTTAGCTTTAATCCTGGTTTTATAGTTTACATTGTCTAATTTCTGCAGTGTTCAACAAGGCTGGAGTAAAAAATGTTAATCTTGATAAATTTGAGTCATTTTTGAAGCTGCACAGGACTGATGCTTTAGGACGGCATTTTACTTATTATTTTTTTTTATAGGTTTTTGATGCAATTTTTTAATCTCAGCAAATAGTTTTCTGTACAAAATGCATAAAAAAGCAGCAAGAAAAACACTGGAAAAGTAGCGTACTTGACCCTTTTGTAAACTGTGACTAGTGTTTATGAATGTAAGAGGGCAGTTTAATGTGAAAGAGATAATTAATTAAACATTTATGAAATAATTATTTTCTAACGGTATTACCAATTCATTTGGTAAAATATTCCACACACCATGCAATTCTAGAAAATAAAATAGTTAGAGGGGTTTAATGGAATTAGAAAAAATTGAGGATAATGTCAGATGAAAAATGGGGCCCTGGAGTTGGTTACTGGTGGGCCCTTGCCACCCCAGTCTGACATTGGCTGTAGTTAGCTACATTCCTAACATAAATATATACAAATCAGCTGCGGTGGAGTCGCAGGGGACTTTACTGTGCTTTGGTTTGTTTCTGTATAAATTGTCTGTTTCAGAACACTGGATCTCATTTCATAGATAATTTGCTAAATAGGCTATCCGCAAATCATCTCCCTTAAAAATTTTGAGGTCTTACCCCCAAGGTGCCAGCCACTAGGTCTATCCCTTCTGTCTAACATGCTGTCCTCTACCTGTTGTCAAATGTAATCCATCTCTAGTTGCAGAGACAATGATATGAATTACAAGAAGTTGGGTTTGGCTTTGTCTCTCTATCAGTTGTAATACATTGCAGAGTGTCAAGCTTTCGGTTTAGAGCAGACTAGTCTTTTATTTATTAACTAGATGGTGGCCCGATTCTAACGCATCGGGTATTCTAGAATATGTATGCGGCCGACCGGGCGCGACAAATCAGTGAAGCAGTGTTTAAATGGGTTGTGCACTACTTTAAATTAACCCCCCAATGTATCCCCCCGGGGCCCCTAATGAATTTTGTAATTACGTCATGTTGTCAATACTGCTTTTGACAACATCGCTGACCACGCGGCAAGTGTGAAGGGAGGACCGGGGAGCGAGGCCGCCGGTTGGGGTACTTCTGCTGCGAGCAGCCGGGAGATGACCGGCTAGCACCGGTCATCTCCCGGCTACGTTGCCGCTGATCTCCCGATGGTGGCCTGCGTGTTTCAAATCCGGCGCCAATTTGGGGCCGGGCTGCGCCAGTCGCTGATTGGTCGCGGCCAGCCGGCCGCGACCAATCAGAGAAGTGGAGTTTTAAATTTCGCGCCAATATCGCTGATTGGTCGCGGCCGGGCGGGTGCGACCAATCAGCGAAGCGTGTTTCAAATCCGGCGCCACTTCACGGCCGGACTGCACTCGTTGCTGATTGGTGGCGGGATAAGTCGATTTTATAGTAGATTATGCTTGCTGATATAGAGCCAACATATTCCAGAACACTTTACAGACCTTCTCATCACAGGCCAAAGTGGAACTCTCAATCTAAATTTGCTAACAGTATGTCTTTGGAGTGTTTGGACAATAACCATAGTAATGCAAGCTGGGAAGTTTGAAAAAGGAAGTTCAAGCCCCAAAGGTGCTGGCAGAATACTGTTGAAGAGAAACTGTCCACTGAAAAAGAATGGATGGCTCGTTATAGAGCATGAGAATCAGGACAGTTTACTAAAACACTAGTATGTGCACAAAAATCAGTTTTAAAGAGGTTGTTCAGGTGCGGCCCAAAAGGGTACAGTCATTTTGTCACTGCAGATTTGTGAATCCATACAGTGCTCACATTATGCACTGTCAGGATTATCCAGTGTTGGTGCCAAAAGTAGGCGGTCATGTTACCAGAAGTATGCGATATGCATTTTTCCGGCCACATTCCAACCAGACGTGCGTAGCCTCGATCAGTAGTAGGTGATTTGAGCAAAGCCATGCATGTCTAGTCAGAATGTGGCTGGAAGTATGCATGTCGCATACATGTGGTCACCAGAGAATCCTGATAGCGTGCAATGTGCGTGCAGTAAGGATTCACAAGTCACGCATGTCTAGTCAGAATGTGGCTGGAAGTATGCATATTGCATACGTGTGGTCACCAGAGAATCCTGATAGCGTGCAATGTGTGTGCTGTAAGGATTCACAAGTCTGCAGTCACATAGTCACTGCAGAGTTTCATGCCAAACTTGGACAACCCCTTTAACTTGTGGGGAATGCGGGCAGCAAAGCCATGCTTATCTAGATGTTTAGTATTAACGGGCAGGTACGATACACTTGTATCTCTATAATACTACAAGAATCTACAAGAACCAAAATGCAATTGCTTAAAGTTGCAGGTTTCATTTCTTCTCAGTCATATTTAAAATGATTGCTCTAACGAAGCTCTTCAGCATTGAAGCAAAATATTCATAATACAAAATTGGTGATCTAAAAGCAAATTGCTAAAATCATAAGATAGAAAAGACCCTTGCGACCCCTGTTCTAAGGAGAATCGATTTATGTTGGCAGCTATGGCTTGGCTATGAGCATCTTATGGTCCTTCTTCAGGTGTTATTAGAGGAGACTCATTAGGTTTCAGAAGCTTCTGTACAGGGTGAATAAAGATGAACATTCACTGATCTGCTGCAATTCTCAGTATCTTGGTAATATCTTCAGAGTTCCTTGGGTGAAGTCGTTTTAATGTCTTCAGTAGCTTTGACTAGAATGCATTTGTAAGAAATAATTAACATGTACAAGTTGTGCACTTTCTGGTCAAAGTAACTTGGGAACTATAGGTCATCACTAGCAACGTGGCATTATAAACTGTAAAAGATTCGTACTTTTCTCCTGACTTTTCATTCTGGGAGTAAATAATAATAATCGGCTTCAGACGATTTTCTCCTAATGTACTTTAATAATGTAGTACAGCACTGTCTGTGCTTTCAAGGCTTTATACTTTGTGTAGCCTGATACCACTTAAAGTCATTTTGTTCCTTTTCATCTGTTTATGCTAATAATTATTGGGGTCCAGTGAATATATTACAAGGAAGAGAACAGAGATAACTTGTTATTGGCTTAAGCAGAGATGAGATTGTTTTGGATGCATTTGCGGAGATTAAGAATATAAATTCACATGCTTTACCTGGTATATAATTTGTATTGGATTTATGGGTTCACAGCAATGGATTTACCTATCTTCGAAACTTGCGTATCGGCAGCTCAGGGGGAAGAATGTTTTCTAAAGTAAAAAAAATTGTAGACCCATTCATCTGGATGTTAGGCATTCATATGGACATTATTAAAGAGGTTATCCATGAGTTATATTTGTGCAAGGGGCAAGTACTAACAGGCAGGTAGTTCTGCAAGGGGGCGACCTTTGCTGGCGATTCCCCTGCTTCATTTCACTCCTTGTTAACAGAGCAGCTCTTCCTCTTCCGTTCTGCTCTGTCGACAGGCAGGATGTCACTACAGATGTCATGCTGATTGATAGCCTGCTCCCCAAGGTTAGGCAGCGGGGAGCTGGCTGTCAATCATTATGACGTTGACAGAGACGCCCCATCAGCAGAGCAGAGTGAAAAAGAAGATGGAAGCGGAAGCAGGGGAAGCATGAGGGGTCTGTGACCATGCTGATACAGCAGAAATCATTGCCAAGCAGATCAGGCAGGTAGTTAGCAAGTAGTCACCTTCCCTTGAAAAAGTCAGACACGCTCCACGCGAAACGCGCGTCGGGAAGCTTCACTGGCCTTTTTGCTTTCTACTGGACGCCAACTTATTTTAAGGTAAACCATTGAGCATTTATTTGGGATTTTGGTTATCCATTCTTGCACTATAAATTGTTTCAGATCATTACTGAGAAATTATGAGCCTGTTTGCTCTGAGTATTTGTCTCACCACTGGGTTATAGGGCAAGATGTAGCTTCTCAGCATTTTCTGGACTCATACTCTTTTCTTTAGCCAGTTTTTCATTTTTGTAAACTCCCACTAGGTTCAATTGTATTACCTGGTTTACCTGCGCCCTTGCTGCTATCCATAATATAGATCCTCGTCTCCTTGCACATGTCATTTATCATCATTTTGTACTACTTTTTTATGAATTGTATGTATTTAATAAAGTTGGTATATTTTATTGTTAAAACCTTTACAACTCTGTTTTCCTAGTATTTTTATGCTTCTTGGAGTGTTTTTTCCAGCAGTAATACACATCCGCACTGGTATGTAGATGCGTTAGCTACAATTAACTTTTTGGGTCTTTTGATATTAACGTTAGCAACTACCTGCCTGTTAGTTCTTAGCACCATACGCAAAAATAATAAAAGTTCCGGATAACCCATTTAACTCGTTTATACCTACTGACATTTTTTTTGGACAGTTCATTTGTTCATTAGTGGCCTCCATTGTATAACACAGAATCAGAAACTAGCACATGCGCACTGCTATGTGCAATGTTATCCAATAGAGGCTGCTGATGGATAGGTCTGCTTACATGATCCTCCATCAGCAGCCATGTTGATGAACAGAGCACCGTGCAGACAGGGGAGAAGACTGTACATAATAAGAGGTCATTGGTTCTCAGAGCAAGGTCCACACCCACCGCTGTCAGACTGGGAATTAAACTACCTAAAAAGATATTTTTTTTGCATTTATAAAAATCATCACTGTAGAGTTATTGGATTAACTATGTTACTTTGTAGAGCACAACATTTTAATGTATTTGGTTTTAACCTGTTGGGAAATATTTATTTGTAAAGAACGAATTAAAACTTTAGATTATATTTACCTATATATTTTTTATGTTTATGCCCCAGATCTTAATAAACTCATTTTACTCTACTCAGTGTATTGACTTCAGCAAATAATGCAATGCAATTTGATTTCAGTAACTTTTAGTAAGAATACAAATAATAAATTATCTTAAGATATAATTTCTGCTTGTGTTTTTTTCAGGAGATGACATAGGCTTCCTTTAACAAAGTCTTTTTTATCCTTAATGAATCTCTTGTATATGTGCACAAAACTTTGAAATTCATCCAGCTGCTTAAAAATTCAAAGTGAGATATCGATACACAGAAATATTTCTTACTTGTCACACATGGATCAATTGTGACCCCAGTACAGATCTTTCTGAATCATTCTACATTACTTATAGTGACATTTACAAATCTGAAAATTACCATGAATTAATGGATTCTGTAACTATTATGTTTGAGAATGGAACCCTTAATTTTATACCATTTAGGTAGGGGTCAGCTGGAGGTAAATGCTCATTTTCTGGCCATACAGTTAAAGGGGTTTTCTCACTAAACAAAAGTTCATTTTAATCAATGGCTGTGTCTGACTGTGCAGGAACACGGTCTGATCATACTACAACTCCTGGGCAAGGGAGGAAGCAAAAGACAATACAGACATTACAGCAGGGGATCACAGCTGATTTTATTTTGAAGGAAAAGATTGTTTAATAACAGGCAGTTAAATGTTTTACCTCACAAAAAGAATGAGCTGTGATCCCTTGTTGTAATGTCTGTATACTCTTTTGCTTCCTCTCCTGCCCAGGAGCTTTGGTATGATCAGACCATGTTCCGTACACGGTCAGACACAGCCATTAATTAAAATGAACTTTTCTTAGTGGGAAAACCCCTTTAAGTGCTAATTTATTCCTGTAATTGCTTTGAAACATTGTAATTTCTTAGCATTTCATGTAACAGATGTTGGATTTCTATAAATGGGTTGTTTGGCTTTTTTAGATGAGTAATCTGTTTGGAATTAAAATAAATAAAACAACCTCGGGTTAGATTTACTGAAACTTAATTTTTTGACGGTTAGTAGGCAGTCTTAAAATAGGCCACATTTATCAAAGCGGCTCAAGCTGGATGATAAATTTAGTGCATTTTTAACCCTTTCATGGCATATGACGTACAGTTACGTCATATGTCGTGTCTTTGCTTTTGATGCAATTACTCAGCCATCATCTGCCTTTAACAGCCGCAGGTGGAGCAGAGCTGTCAATCTCTGACAGTGGCATTCAGTACTATCCGGCATTCCATGAGCCTATTAGCGTGCCTGTGATGATCATGGGGCACTAATGGGTTGCTATGACATCCAACGGTCTGCTGAAGACCCCTGTGCCTGTCCTTATGATTCTCCTGTGAAAGTCAGTGTTCAGTTGGAGATCAGGATTTTAGCTATACATACATGCTTATGCACTGCTATGTATATGTTGCACCCCAGGAGTCTGGTTGCCACATTGGCATTGCCTCACAGTGGCTGATGCCATGCCTGGAAGCAAGGAGGGGTCCCCTTATCAGGTAACACCAGCATCCAACATATTTTCTTGCTCCAGACCAGAAGGGGGAGCTCTAACCCAGTTTCAGGTGAGCTTCCCCTTTAAATTTGAGCCCGGAGGCGGGGGTTAGAAAAGTCAGTTGGAGTGAGAAAAGTCAGTTGGGGGACGGAGGACAGCGAGAGAAAGATGAGGGAGAACCTGGGGAGGGGAGCTGTGACCAAGCTCGCCCCAGAGAAAAGCACCAGAAATCGGACACCGGAGTCCGTGGTTATTTTGGTACTGAAGTCCCGGCAGCTAAATCCAGAGGGCAGGAGGCTGCAGGTCTCCTGGCCCCACCAAACACCTGGCGGCTCAGCAGCATACTAGAGCCCGGAGCCACCACGAAGGAGCGACACCTGAAAAAAGGCTCGAGCTGCCTGCCATACGGGCTAGGATTTAACGATCACTCAGGAAAGAGGGCTGCAGCATAGCTTTAGGCAGCAGGGCCAAAGAGAAGGAAGGCCTACAACCCCACCTGGCGAGGTGGATCCCAAATTAATTCTAGGCTGCCCGGATCTCCATTACCATCTGTTACCAGTGCCCCGGTTTGCACCATCAAACATCAAGTAAAGGTAGAGGAAACCGCCATTCTTGTGTCATCTGGTCATTATCTGAACCCTCAGTCATGCACCCCAGCATCCACAATCCCCTACATAAACCGTACTGGTGCCCTGGGGCCCCGCTCTACCAGCGGGGAGCAAATCCATCCCAGCTGTGTCACCAATGGCCCCAGAGGTCTCTTTCAGCAGCGGCGGCCACCTATAGCCGCATACAACTGGTGGCGTCACAAAACTTTTCCCCTAAATAAACTGATCTTTTTATTGACCGCCTAGGGCCCCGGACCGGGTCACGCCCCCGTGACTTTCCCAAGGAACCGACCGACCCAGTGGTGAGTACCCCACGGTCCTAGGGGACGCGTCATATAGCAAAGGCCATTGGATGATCGCTGCTTCATGTCCCCTAAGAGGACTATATAGTATAGTAAAAAGTGAGAAAAAAAGGTTTTTAGAAATATGGAAAAAATAAAAAAATACAAAAGTGCGAATCACAACCCTTTTGTCCTCACCCTGAAGTCTGTCTTCACCTTCCTGACCAGGCCAAATTTTACGATTCTGACCAGTGTCATTTTATAAGGTAATAACTCTGGAACACTTCAATGTGTCCCAGTGATTCTGAGGTTGTTTTGTTATGACATTTTGCACTTTATGTTAGTGGCAAATTTATGCCTTTATTTTTTGTGTTTGTTTGTGAAAATATCTGAATTTTGGTGAAAATTTCACAAATTTCAAACTTTTAATTTTTATGCCCCTAAACTAGATCACACAAAATAATTAATAAATAATATTTCCCACAAGTCTAATTTACATCAGCACCATTTTTGAGACATATTTTTTTTGTTAAGCAGATAGAAGGGTTAAAAGTTAATGAGGAATTTCTCATTTTCCATCAAAATTTACAAAATCATTTTTTAGGGACCGTATTAAGTGTGAAGTGACTTCTGGTGCCTATGTGACAGAAAATACCCCAAAATTACATCATTTTAAAAACTGCATCCCTCAATGTGCTCAAAACAACATTTAAGAAGTTTATTAACTTTTTAGGTACTTCACAGGATTTAAAGCAACATGGAAGGAAAATAACATTACATTTTAATTTTTCCCTCAAAAATGTTCCATTCCCCAAGTTTTTCATTTTCAGAAGGATAACAGTAGAAAATGGACCATGCAATTTATTGTGCAATTACTCCTAAGTATGCCAGTATCCCATATGTGGCAGAATACTACTGTTTGAGTGCACAGGAGGGATCGTAAGGTGAAAGTGTTAATAGAATTTTGGAGCGCAAAATTGGCTGAAATACTGTAGATAGTGAATGCCATGTCACGTTTGGAGAGCCCCTGATGTGTCAAAGCATTGGAAACCCCCCACAAGTGACCTCATTTTTCAAACTACACCCCTCAAGGAATTTATCTAGAGGTGTGGTGAGCACCTTGAACCCACAGGTGCTTCAGAGAGTTTTGTAACTTTGAGCTGTGAAAATAAAAAAATACATTTTTCACAAACAAATGTTGCTAGAGCCCCAAATTTTTCATTTTCAGAAGGGATATCAGGAGAAAATGCACCATACTATTTGTTGTGCAATTTCTCCTGAGTACTCCTATACCCCATATGTGATGTAGAACTACTTTATGGATGCATGACAGGGCTTGGAAGGGAAGAAGCACCAATTGAATTCTTGAGCGCAATTTGGCAGGAATAGATTGAGGATGCCATATCACATTTGCCCCTGACATAAAACAGCAGAAACCCCCACAAGTGACCCTATTGTGGAAGCTACAGCTCTTCAGGAATTCATCAAGAGGTGTAGTGAGCATTTTTAACCCTCAGGAGATTCACAGAACTGTATAACATTAAGCTGAATCAAAGGAAAAATTACAATTTTTTTCCACTAAAAGTTACTTTGGCCCCAAGTTTTCAATTTTCAAAAGGTATATTAGGAGAAAATTAGCTATACAATTTGTTATACAATTTCTCCTGAGTATGCCAATACTCCATATGTGGTCGAAAACTAGTTTTGAGACATAGTGCAAAGCTCAGAAGGGATGGAGCACCATATTGTAGTGCAGATTTTGCTGTTATGGTTTGCGGGTGTCATATAACAATGGCAGAGCCCCTGAGGTTCTAACAGCAGAAACCCCCATACGTGACAATATCTTACAAACTACACCTCTTAATGAATTATTCTAAGGGTGCAGTGATCATATTTACACCATGGGTGTGTCACAGAATGTTATACCATTGAGCTGTAAAGAAAAGATAATTACATTTTTGCCACAAAAATTTTGTTATAGCCCCAAATTTTACATATTCACAAGGGAAAATGGGTAAAAATGGCACCAAAATTTGTCACACAATTTCTGCTGAATGTGGCAATATCACATATTTGTCTGTTCAGTACTGCTTACCCACACGGCTAGACTGTGGAGGGAAGGAGTGGTGTTAGACTCTTGGAAAACAAATTGTTGTAGAATAGTTTGCTGACTCCATATACAGTGTCCCTAAGTGCCAGTAGAATCACCTCTCAAGTGATCCCATTTTAGAAATTATATCCCTCTGGGAATTTATGTACAGGTGTACGAACAATTTTGACTCCATAGTGTTTTCCAGAAACAAACAGCAGTGGATCTTGTGAAAACTGCAAATCTGCCATTGTAGTGTCCAGCAGATTTTAGTGCCTATATATTGTGATCAGCTCGTGTTTCTGGAGACATGGACCCAGTAGATTAAGCGGTCTCTCATTACTACAGAAATGCCAAACATGTGGATGTTAAATGTGATTTAGGCACACACTGGGGCTTAGAAGGGAGGAGGTCATTTTGATTTGGGAGCGCAGAATTTGCTGGATTTCTTTTGGGGGGTGATGAGCCACAGCGCTTTTCCATAGCCTTTGTGCTACCGGTAATGTGGAAACAGATGACAGAACATCATTTACAGATGACGTACCTGAGTGGGGACTTGCTTTTCTTTGTGGATTGAGTTGAAGCTTTTATTGGGAACATTTTACATAAAATTTGGATCACATTTATCCTGCGCTCAGCACTGAGCACTTACATCAGAGTTTCCATGTAAATCTCCAAATTACACGATTCAGAGGAAACCCCTCTGGACTCCATCTGGCCTCTGTTCAGTGGTGTCCTTCTTTTCAGAGGTGCAGAGAACTGTGGCCGACTGCACTTTTATGCACGCTTAAAAAGACTGATATGGCCCGATCATAGGCCAGACAGAGTCCACAGTGCCTCCATCTGCCTCATTATAGGGAACCTTCCGTCGGATGTTCCTTCTAAATAACGTGTTTCAGAGATTTACACGGAAACCCCGGTGTAAGCATTCAGTGTAGAGCGTTACTGTTATCTTTCGGAGGCCAAATAAACAAATCAACAGCAGGTCAAGAATTGATTTTATTTATTTTTTATGCCATTCCTCGTGTGGTAGAAGTGATAAGACTTTATTCTTCTGGTCGGCGTGATTACAACGATACCAGATTTATATTGTTTTTTTTTGCGGACTTGATTTTCGGGATGAGTTGATGTTTTTATTGATACTATTTTTGGGCACATAACATTTCTGGATTGCTTTTTATCCTGATTTTTTGGAAGCAGAATGAACAAAAAACAGTAATTCAGAAATTGTTTTTTGTTTTTTATGCTGTTCCGTGTGTGGTAAAATTGATAAGACAGCTTTATTCTTCGGGTCAGTACAATTACAGCAATACCTCTTTTATATCTTTTTTATGTTTTGCTGCTTTTACACAATAACAAGTTTATCACTATAGTCTGAGAGCTATAACTTTTTTATTTCTCCACTGATGAAGCTGTATTGTGGATTGATTTTTGTGTGGCAAAATGTCATTTTCAGCTATACCATTTTTATTTACATTCAAATTTTTGATTGTGTTTTATTCCACTTTTTGTTTGGCGATTTGATGAAAAAGCATCGTTTTTAGCCAAATTTTTTTTCTCTTTCTACGGTGTTCACTGAACTTGTTAACTAGTGTCACAGTTTTATATGTCGGGTCATTCCGAACGCAGCAGTACCAAATATGTGTACTTTATTTGTTTGTTTTTGTTTTTACATACCGTAATATATGTATTTATTGGTATAATATTTTTTCATTTTTTTTTGTTCTTTATTTTGTGATTTTTTTTAAATATTTAAAAAAAATTGTAAAACATTTTTTTTTTTTGCTTAGTTACCTTGTCCCAGGTTGGGTCATCAACTTTCTCTGTTCTGATTGCTGATCTAATACCCTACTATGCTACTGCATTATAGAGTATTAGAGTAGTGCATCACACACAGCGAGGAGGCATGTCAAATCCTTCCCTCATCAGGAACAGCACGTCACCGTACTTGGGTGACTTGTGGCAATCTTTTCCCCCGAGGTCACCATGGGGACCATCGGCACAACATGATCGCAATCGCAATTGTGCCGATCGGAGCAGAGAGGGAGCTTCCTCCCTCTGCATTCCGATCGATATTGCTGTCACTATTGACAGCGGCATCAGAGTGGTTAACGCCGTCGATCGGCACTACCATCAATCGTGGGTTTTGCCACAGGGTGTCAGTTATCATATAATACGGTCACCCGCTGATTATCATGCTGTCGCTGGAAGTGAGCCCATGTGATCATTACGCCGTACATTAATAGCAGGTTGCGGAAATGCACCTCCCGCATTGCCGTACATGTATGGCGGATGTCGTAAAGGGGTTAAAGAAAAAATACACATATTTGATAATGACGGGTTCAGAAATGTCCAATCTATCAAAATCGAAAATAAATTAAGACCAATTAGCTAGCCCAAATATCTTTTCACCGAGCCCAAAGAATTCTTCTGAAACAGTATGAAGTTCATTCTACTCCAGAAGCACATTTTGAGCTGGATGAAAAGATATATAATGCACATGTGACATAACCTTGTTATGGGTAATGGCTTATACAGTAAGTGCACATTAATTACATAATCACATCATGCAAGCCTACCCTTAAAGGGATTTTCCACAAATAATTATTTTATGTCTAGTGGCTTGTGCTGCCGTTATTCACCATGCCCTGCTCCAGCGATGCATTTTTGCCAGTTCTCTGGTGTTTCCCAGCTAAACTGGTGACGTATATGTGCATCAGCAGGTAGTACTGATAAAATTAAGTTCAGCCTACTCATTGGGCCTTTCACAACATTTGATGTTTCGCATGCAACCTTTTGGCAAAATTAATTGCACATCACTGATCTACACTGTTAGTTTTCTCACCTTGCCACTTTTCAGTTATTACTGAGCATGCTGTATTTTCCTTACACTCACAGACTGCATATGCATTTTATTCAATACATTTGTAAGCAGATGGAGAAGGACTTATGCTGATGACTTCATTCTATGAAGCATAGAAACATTCTCAACCTATTTCTTATTTAGCTTTTGGAAGGTTCAGTAACTATGGCTGTTATTACAGATGGCAGTGCTCTAGGCACAGATGGCAGTGCTCCAGTAAATATGTCCTTTTTCCAATATAAGCAATTGTGGATCTGGTGTACATGTTAGTTCTTACTATCCAACACTCACTCTTTCCTTTCTAAGGCCTCTTTCATACGTCCGTGTTTCCAGTACGAGTGGTGACAGTTTCCACACGTACTGGAGACACTGACACACGTAAACTCTTTCAAATGAATGAGTCTGTGCGCATGTCATTGTGTTTCCACAGACCCTGAGTCCGTGGGGAAAACACGGTGACATGTCTGTTTTTTTGCGGATGCATGGTCCTTAAAATGTCTCACACGGATGACATCCGTGTGTCATCCGTGTGACATGTACTGGCGCCTGGGAATCAGCGCTACAGTTAGCACTTTTCCAAAGTGCCGGATGCTGAACATTGCCCTCATCATGGTTCCTGCCGGCGCTGCGATCAGCACCAGCAGGGACAATGATGAGGGTAGTAGTAGCCTGCTCCCGCAGTGTCCATGTGTAAAAACAATAATAAAATCCATATACTCACCTGTCCGGAGATATCCCCTGCTGTAATCCTCTGACCACTGAAGCAGAGATGTCAGAGAGAATGAGCAGCTTTGGAGCTACGCTCAGTGAGTGACAGGACACCGCTCCTGAGCTCAGCTGTGGGGTCACTGACTTGAGCGGCTCATTCTCCCTGGCTCCTCGGCATCAGTGGTCAGAGGATTACTGCAGGGGACATCTCTGGACAGGTATGTATATGGATTTTATTATTTTTTTCTTATTTTTACACAGGGACACTGTGGGAGCAGACAGCTACTACCCTCATCATTGTCCCTGCTGACGCTGATCGCAGCGCTGGCAGGGAACCATGATGAGGCACTGTTCAGCACCCGGCGCTTGGGAACAGCGCTAACTGTAGCACTGATTCCCAGGCGCCGGTCCATGTGATCCTGATGTGGCACATGGTTGCCACACACGGACACACGGGACACGGATTTCTCCGATACTGATTTTTCTGGTACCGGAAATATAAGGACGTGGGAAACTGGCCTATGACAGGGAGTAAATAGGGAACTCCAAAGTTAGGATCAAACAACCGTTTTCTCTCTATTCGAAAAAAAATTGTCCAATTATGCTAATCAGACTCAGATCATTGTTTGATCAGAGTGGGATCTATTTTTCTCAGAGGTGAAGAGAAAAAAAAGTTTTTCCACCTTGTCCATTCTCCATTCAGTTAATCCATGAAAATTGGATCACACTTGGATATCAACTTGTATTGAGTGAGGCCGCTCTACTAGGCCTGGCCGAGAATATGCATATCGCACCAGTGAATCTTCGCAGAGCACAGTGCATGCGCTGAGAGAGCTCACAAGTCTGCAGTCACACAGAGTGACTGCAGACTTGTCATTCTAGACCAGAAGAATAAAAATCAAAAAGTAAGGCCTCAGATGAGGTGTGCATGGTAAGAAGGAGGCACAAGTAGTAGCAAGCATGCCATTGGATTCAGAAAAGGCAGTTTGGGGAAGAGGAGCAGAGAAGGAGAGCTCAGCCCATTGAATATGCCCTGCATGGTATAGCTGTAGTTTTGTGGGGACACTGAGAAAGCAAGGGTTCTAGTCATCTATGCCAACTGAAATGTTTCTTACACAATAACACAACCACATGTAACTGCTAAGCCCGTACTTCTGTTGCGTACAGAAGATGTGATGAACAAGTCATATACCTGCTCTTGATTGAACTCTCGAGTTCCCGTTACCTCAAATAAGGTGCGGCCATAAAGGGAAACATCTGCAGAGGTTAATATCACACATGCACCCTGAGTGACCCTTTCACTGGTGTCTATGGTCAATTCCACTTACAATTCCACTGTGCTACATCAAGCATTCAGTTTTATCCATACTCTTAAAAAAATAAGTGCTCTTGAACGAAAGGTCATCCAGCGGTTGACATTTTTCTGAATACGCATAGCAGCGAATCACAAAAAATCCACATTTTGGTAGAATTCAATTACACCCGAATTTATATTTGCTCATCTGTTCTGACCACTATTGAGTTTGCTTTGAAATACAGTTAGAAGTATGAGGAAAACATTCAAGGCCCAGTTCATTAATACTGACATTGTACACATATAGTCTTTAATGAAAGGGCGTGCAGGAGTAAGATGTATCTAATTCATTAAGAGGAACATGCCACTTAAAGATTTACATGCATCTTATCACTGGCATGCTCCCCCCCCAGAAATGTTACTCCAGTAACTGGTGTAAGTTAAACCACAAAAATGGAATAGTGTTTGAAGAATTTTTGGGGCGAGTTTTGCAATGCCTCATCCTGCTATTGCTCTGCCCAGTTTGGCAAATCTTGTCAGAAATGGTTTTAACCCCTTAAGCCCCGAGGGTGGTTTGCACGTTAATGACCAGGCCAATTTTTACAATTCTGACCACTGTCACTTTATGAGGTAATTACTCTGGAACGCTTCAACGGATCCCCCTGATTCTGAGACTGTTTTTTCGTGACATATTGTACTTCATGATTGTGGTAAAATTTCTTCGATATCACTTGTGTTTATTTGTGAAAAAAATGGAAATTTGGCGAAAATTTAGAAAATTTAGCAATTTTCAAAATTTGAATTTTTATGCCCTTAAATCAGAGAGATATGTCACACAAAAGAGTTAATAAATAACATTTCCCACATGTCTACTTTACATCACCACAATTTTGGAACCAAAATTTTTTTTTGTTAGGGAGCTATAAGGGTTAAAAGTTGACAAGTGATTTCTCATTTTTCCAACAAAATTTACAAAACCATTTTTTTAGGGACCACATCACATTTGAAGTCACTTTGAGAGGTCTTTATGACAGAAAATACCCAAAAGTGACACCATTCTAAAAACTGCACCCCTCAAGGTGCTCAAAACCACATTCAAGAACTTTATTAACCCTTCAGGTGCTTCACAGGAATTTTTTGAATGTAGAAGAAAAAAATGAACATTTAACCTTTTTCACAAAAATGTTATTTTAGACCCAATTTTTTTTATTTTCACAGGGGTAACAAGAAAAAAATGGACCCCAAAATTTGTTGTGCAATTTCCCCTGGGCACGCAGATACCCAATATTTGGGGAAAAAACACTGTTTGGGCACACGGCAGGGCTCGGAAGGGAAGGAGCTCCATTTGACTGTAAAATTTGCTTGAATAATTAGCGGACGCCATGTTGTGTTTGGAGAGCCCCTGTGTGCCCAAACATTGGAGCTCCCCCACAAGTGACCCCATTTTGTAAACTAGACCCCCCAAGGCACCTATCTAGATGCATAGTGAGCACTTGGAACCCCCAGGTGCTTCACAAATTGATTCGTAAAAATGAAAGTGTTTTTTTTTTCACTTTTTCATTTTTACGAATCAATTTGTAAAGCACCTAGGGGTTCCAAGTGCTCACTATGCATCTAGATAGGTGCCTTGGGGGGTCTAGTTTCCAAAATGGGGTCACTTGTGGGGGAGCTCCAATGTTTGGGCACACAGGGACTCTTCAAATGCAACATGGTGTCCCCTAACAAATTGTCGGCTCAAATTGTTAGCGGACACCATGTTGCGTTTGGAGAGCCCCTGTGTGCCCAAACATTGGAGCTCCCCTACAAGTGACCCCATTTTGGAAACTAGACCCCCCAAGGCACCTATCTAGATGCATAGTGAGCACTTGGAACCCCCAGGTGCTTCACAAATTGATTCGTAAAAGTGAAAAAGTGTTTTTTTTTTCACTTTTTCATTTTTACGAATCAATTTGTAAAGCACCTAGGGGTTCCAAGTGCTCACTATGCATCTAGATAGGTGCCTTGGGGGGTCTAGTTTCCAAAATGGGGTCACTTGTGGGGGAGCTCCAATGTTTGGGCACACAGGGACTCTTCAAATGCAACATGGTGTCCCCTAACAAATTGTCGGCTCACATTGTTAGCGGACACCATGTTGCGTTTGGAGAGCCCCTGTGTGCCCAAACATTGGAGCTCCCCCACAAGTGACCCCATTTTGGAAACTAGACCCCCCAAGGCACCTATCTAGATGCATAGTGAGCACTTGCAACCCCCAGGTGCTTCACAAATTGATTCATAAAAATGAAAAGTGTTTTTTTTTTCACCCCATTTTGGAAACTATACCCCCCAAGGATTTTATTAAGGTGTATAGTGAACATTTTGAACCCAGAGGTACGACACAGAATTTGTTTACATTAGGTCATCATATTGAATAAGTTGTCACTAGTCTTGAGCGCAAGTGCTCGCTACTTGAGTTTGCATCGGGTACTCAGGTATGCACCATGTACAGCGTGTGCTCGAGTGACATGTTCGAGTCCCTACTCCGCATGTTTCACGGTTATTAGACACCCAAAAAAAAACCATGCGAGAATCGCTCGTGCATGGCAGGCAATCCCCGTAAAGTTTTTTTGGCCGCGAAGCATATGGGGCAGAGACTCGAGCATGTCACTCAAATACCCACGATACTCAATGCATACCAGAGCACCCGATGCAAACTCAAGTAGCGAGCACTTGCTCTCAACACTAGTTGCCATATCGTCATCTTTTTTTCTTACTTTTGAAAAAAATCCCAACCCCATCACAACCCCAGCCCTAACCCAAGCCCTAACCGTAGCACAACCCTAACCCTAGCACAACCCTAACCCTAGCACAACCCTAGCCCCAAACCCAGCCCTAACCCTAGCCCAATCCTAACCCAAGAGTTTATTTTTGACGCCGTTCCTTGTGCGGTATATGCGATTAGACGACTTTATTCTTCGGGTCGGTGTGATTACAGCAATACCAGAATCATATGGGGTTTTTATGACTGACAGCTGTCACACACTAAAAGACGCATTTTTTGTAAAATCTAGTTTTTGCATCGCCATATTTTGAGAGCTATAATTTTTCCAGATTTTGGCAGACAGTCATGTGACGGCTCGTTTTTTGCGGGATGACTTGTCGTTGTTATTGGTGCCATTTTCAGGCACGTGACATTTTTTGATCGCTTTCTATTCTGATTTTTGGGAGGCAGAATAAACAAAAACCAACAATTCAGGACTTGTTTTTTTTTTTTTCTTTATTCTGTTCCGCGTGTGGTAAAATTGATAAGGTAGCTTTATTCTTCGGGTCAGTACGTTTACAGCGGTACCACATTTATATCGTTTTTCTATGTTTTGCACTTTTACATAATAAAAGCAATTTTATAGAAAAAAATATTTTTTATCATCGCTTTATTCTGAGAGCTATATCTTTTTTATTTTTCGGATGATGGAGCTGTATGGCAGCTTGTTTTTTGCGGGACGAGATGACGTTTTCAGCGGTACCATTTTTATTTATATTTGTCTTTTTGATCGCGTGTTATTCCATTTTTTGTTTGGCGGTATGGTGATAAAGCATTGTTTTTTGCTTCGTTTTTTTTTCTTTTTTTTTTTTACCGTGTTCACTGAAGGGGTTAACTAGTGGGACAGTTTTATAGGTCAGGTTGTTCCGGACGCGGCGATACCAAATATGTGTACTTTTATTGTTTTTTTTGTTTTCTTTTTATAATAATATTTATTGATGGGTACATTATATTTTTATTTTTGGTGGATTATTTTTTTTATTTTTTTTAAATATTTTTGCAATTTTTTTTTTATTTTTTTTTCACTTTCTGGAAGCTTATATAGTTTATTACTTTGTCCCACTCTGGGACTTTCACTTTTTTTTCTCTGATCGCCTGCATGGCACAGGAATGCAGCACCAGGCTGTCAGCGCCGGACAGGGAGAAGATTGTTTGGAGATGCACTGCGCATGTCCAAACAATCTTCCTGCTGTCTGGTGACCCGGATGTTGTCATGACGACATCGGGTCGTCATGGCAACACCCGGGAAGCCTTTGCAGACAGCGCTGGAAGCCGGAAGAGGAGGTGAGTATCTGCGATCACCTCCCCTTGCCCCCGCAATGCTGCGATCGACTTCGATCGACTTTGATCGCAGCATCGCGGGGGTTAATGTGCTGGGAGTGGTGCAGGAGCGCTCCCTGCACATAGTATCGGGTGTCAGCTGTGACAATCAACTGACACCCGGCGGCGATCGTGCCCGCACAGCCTGTGTGCGCGCGCGATCGCCATGACGTACTAATACGGGTCTGGCTCTTAAGTCCCAGGGCACAGACGCGTATTAGTACGTCAGATGTTATTAAGGGGTTAAAATGGCAAAAAAATGAAATATTTTGTGACTTGTTCAAAAACAGTTTAACCCTTTCACCCCTTCATCTATTTTCCGTTTTTTTCGTTTTGTTTTTTATTTTTCCAGCAATATAGCCTTATGAGGGCTTGTTTTTGCGGGATGAATTGTATTCTTGAATGAGACCATTGATTTTACCATTACTGGAAAACAGGAAAAAAATTCCAAGTGGGGTGAAATTGCAAAAAAGTGTAATTCCACCATTTTTTAAGGGGGGGTTTTATTTACCATGTTCAATATATGATAAAACTGACCTGGCAACATGATTCTCCAGGTCAGTGTGAGTATGCAGATACCAAGCATAACAAAAAAAATAAACTGGAGTATAAGTTGATATGAATGCAAAATAGGAGCATATGCACACTGCCCTTTATACAGACAAAGCCTAAGACAGAAACAAGATGAACATATACCCTGCTGTAAGTAAATAAGTAAGAGCAATAGTGCATATAAATAACATAGGTTACTTGATAAACACATTATTTTGATCAAAAAAGTGTAAAAGCCATCCCACCAATGTCAAGGTGTACCCAAATCGGGATAGTCCTAACCTCTAGTATTAAAACCTTACCATGTGTCAAAGTAACATCAATGTGAATAAGGGCCGAGCAGGATTAGGTCTCAAATATAGATACCCAGAAAATGGAAAGCTATATAAACATAATGCACGTAGTGTAGGTAAGGGTTTGGCCTCCCTATCTTTGAGTTGGACATTATGTTTATAGAGCTTCCCATTTGCTGGGTATCCATATTCAGGACCCAGCCCTGAATGGCCCTTATTGACATCGAAATCACTTTCACACATGGTAAGGTTTTAATACTAGAGGTTAGGACGATCCCGATTTGGGTACACCTTGACTTTGGTGGGATGGCTTTTACGCTTTTTTTTAATCAAAAAATAAGTATGTTATTTATGTGCACTATTGCTTTTACTTACAGCAGGATATACTGTATGTTCATTTTGTTTCTGTGTAAGGTTTTGGCAGATACCAAACATGTATAGTTTTCTCTTATTTACGTGGTCAAAAAAATGTGGAAATTTGTATGAAAATTTTTTTTTTGCTTTTGTCGCTATTTTCCGAGACCCATAACGTTTTCATTTTTCGGGATCTGGGACTGGGTGAGGGCTCATTTTTTGCGCCCTGAGCTGCCATTTTAACTGATACCATTTTGGGGTAGATATGATGTTTTGATCACCTCTTATTGCAATATTGTAGAGACCAAAAAAACGTAATTCTTAATTCTGGCACTTCGATTTTTTTTCTCATTGCGCTGTTTACCATTTGGATTAATTTATTTTATATTTTGAGAGGTCGGACATTTCTGAACTCAGAGATATCAAATATGTGTATTTGATATTCTTTTTTAAACATTTTATTTTTAATTGGGCAAAAAGGGGGTGATTTGATCGCTTTTGTTTTTTGTTTTTTTCATATTTTTAACAACTTTTTTTTTATTTTTTACTTTATTTATAAGTTCCCTTAGGAGACTTGAAGCTGCAATCGTCCGATCACCTGTGCTATGCATAGCAGTACTTCAGCATTGCTATGTATAGCGGAAATCACGATCTCCTATAAATGTCGGCCATGGGTCGGCGTTCACAGGAGAATTGTAATGACAGGCATGGGGCTTATCAGCAGACCCCTGACTGTCATGTCAAACCATCGATGCCTTGCGATCACATGAGTGGAGCGCCGATGGACGCGGTGAGTGATGCCTTTCCGGCCGCTGCGGTGTTATATCACTGACAGCGGGATTTAACTGGTTAACAGCCAGGAGTGGCGCACCACTTAAATCAGCCATCATGTGCAGGGAAAGATGCTAGGTCAGCGTGTGAGCCCTCATCAATGTCAGGGACATGACATATGACGTAAATATATGTTATATTTCGTGAAGGAGTTAATGAATTGGGCCCTCAGTGCGCATGTCTTGGCTCTTAGGATGGTTTCCTAATAGTGTTGAGCGAGCACTAAAATGCTCGGGTGCTCGAAGCTCGGGCCGAGTTCGCCGTGATACTCGGGTGCTCGACCCGAGCAACGAGCCCAATGTTAGTCTATGGGAGACCCGAGCATTTTTGCGGCGGCACCCCGGGCAGTCATTTAAAAGCCTAACAAGTGCCCAAAACGATATTGACAGTGCTCAAATGACATGGGGACAGCATGGGGATCGCCACAGGAAGCATTTCTAACCCCCAGGTCACTGCTGTCAACAACGTGGTCAGAGGTATTAAGCCACTTTTAAGGGCTCACAATAAAACGTTCAAAAACGAAACTGAAACTGCTTTCCTGTGAAATATGTTAAGGAAGTTCCTTTCCAGGGTAAAGACTTGTGTATAAGGTAAAATAAATAACCCAAAAAAAATACTCCTCCACACCTTGGGCTATGTTCACAAGTAGCATTTTTTATGCGTTTTGGCACTTTTGTATTGCTTTCAACCATGACAAATGCATTCACCGGGAAA
The DNA here is from genome assembly GCF_046119375.1 of Phyllobates terribilis. Taxonomy (NCBI): domain Eukaryota; kingdom Metazoa; phylum Chordata; class Amphibia; order Anura; family Dendrobatidae; genus Phyllobates; species Phyllobates terribilis. Next base: position 349,322,385 of record NW_027362761.1, on the reverse strand, counting down.
TGTCATTTTAACATTTTGCAACCTTATCTGGCCATGTGCTGTGTGACACATGCATACAGTGCTGAAAAGACATGGGAACAGCATGGGACCCCTGGAAGCATCTCTGACACCCAGGTCACTGCCTAAAAGTGTGCCCATCAGAAATGATCCTTGCCGCATCAGAAGATGCAGACTTGCAACTATCCCCGTGCAAGTCCTTGTCCTAGGGCAGTGTTCAATTGTACCTCCCCCATTCCTTGCAATGCAAACGCAAATATGCAGCCAAACAACCACCCGCCCGCCCTCAGGCTGCAATACTATACTGCTAGCTTGCACTTGAAATGGGGCCTTTTAGTTTGGAGGAGGCGAGGTATCCATACTCAGTCCCCAGCTGCCCGGCGGTCGGGTGTCCACGCTCGGTCCCCAGCTGCCAGGGGGCGGCCGGGTGTCCACGCTCGGTCCCCAGCCGCCCCGCGGCCAGGTGTCCACACACGGTCCCCAGCCACCTAGGGGCGGCCGGGTGTCCATAAACGGTCCCCAGCCGCCCCTATTTCTCCTGTCACCTTTCCACACACTTTTCTTAGCCTGGCCTGCTTTAGGGCAGCATTGGACGTGCCCACCAGAGAACCATACTCCTCCGGTGGGCCCTGGCTTCTCCATCAGGGGAGATGAGAGTTCCAAGGTGAGGAGCATGATGATGATGATGATAGAAGTTAGCATCTACTTTGTTTTCTTTTAATGCAAGTGTAAGTGTGCAGCCTGCCACCCACCCACCCCCAGGCTAAAATGCCATACTGCTAGCTTGCACTTGAAATGGGGCCTTTTAGTTTGGAGGAGGTCGAAGCTGGCCACTACCTCATGGCTGCTTCGGCAGCGAGGTATCCATACTCATTCACCAGCCGCCGGGCGGCCGGGTGTCCACGCTCGGTCCCCAGCCGCCAGGGGGTGGCCGGGTGTTCATACTTGGTCCCCAGCCGCCCCGCGGCCGGGTGTCCACACACGGTCCCCAGCCGCCACTATTTGTCCCGGGAACCTTCCCCACACTTTTCTTAGCCTGGCCTGCTTTAGAGCAGCATTGGACAAGCCCACCAGACAACCAGAGACTCCTCTGGTGGGCCCTGGCTTCTCCATCAGGGGAGTTGAGAGTGCCAAGGTGAGGAGCATGTTGATGATGATAGAAGTTAGCATCTGCTTTGTTTTCTTGGAATGCAAGCGTAAGTGTGCAGCCTGCAACCCACCCACCCCCAGGCTGCAATACCATACTGCTAGCTTGCACTTGAAATGGGGCCTTTAGTTTGGAGGAGGCCGAAGCTGGCCACTACCTCATGGCTGCTTCGGCAGCGAGGTATCCATACTCGGTCCCCAGCCTCCCCTATTTGTCCCGGTGTGCCTTATACATAAGATTATGCGCGCATACCAAAACATTACCTGTGCCCTCCCCAGTGCATTTAGTGGGAAGGACAGCCTATTCCGCTGTAGTGTGTGCATGCCAAACCCCTGTTCATGGTACATGCGAAGATGCCTCCCACCCTGCACCTGTCGTTGCAGACTTGCAACTATCTCCGTTCAAGTCCTTATCCCAGGGCAGTGTTCAATAGTACCTCTCCCATTCCTTGCAATGCAAGAGCAAATATGCAGCCTGCCACCCACCCACCCCCAGGCTGCAATACCATACTGCTTGCTTGCACTTTAAATTGGGCCTTTTAGGCATGTGGAGGCGGAATCTGGCCACCACGTCATGGCTGCGTTGGCGGCCTGGTATCCATACTCAGTCCCCAGCCGCCCAGCGGCCGGGTGTCCACACTCGGTCCCCAGCCGCCAGGGGGCGGCCAGGTGTCCATACTTGGTCCCCAGCCGCCCCATGGCCGGGTGTCCACACACGGTCCCCAGCAGCCTGGGGGCGGACGGGTGTCCATAAACGGTCTCCAGCCGCCCCTATTTCTCCTGTCACCTTCCCACACACTTTTCTTAGCCTGGCCTGCTTTAGGGCAGCATTGGACGAGCCCACCAGAGAACCAGACTCCTCCGGTGGGCCCTGGCTTCTCCATCAGGGGAGTTGATGATGATGATAGAAGTTAGCATCTGCTTTGTTTTCTTGGAATGCAAGCGCATGTATGTAGTAGCGGCTAGGCCTGAGGTGGTCAGTGTTTTGGCACATAACCTACCTCCTCCGAGGATTGCTGGATGTTTTCCTGCTACTATCCCAGTTCTATGACTCCCGTTAAAACAAAGCTTCAGGTGATAAATGATGGATGAGGCGGTGGCAAAGGAGAAAGAGCAGGAGGAACAGGGACCATTCACATCAATATCAGGCCAGTCAACCACATATGTCTTGTAGGATATGTTTCTGTAACAAAAGGAGCGGTTCGGCTACACAGTTATAGGGCATACAGTGAGTGCAATGCCTACCAAAAATTTCGAGGCACTCCAATGTCCCTTGGAAATGACATGGAGGTCAGAGGGCCTTAACTAAACCGTTTTTTTCCATTCATAGCGACTGGGTCTCCTGTACACTGTTGGCCTAAGCAGTGAATGGAAGGCTTTCCAAAACTTATGAGGAACTGCAATGCCCCTTGAAACAGACGTGGATTACAGCGTACTAAAAATCTTCTACCCATTATTGGGGAGTGGGTCTCCCTTAGTTTTTGCCTTTGCATTGAAAAGCAAAAGCTGACTAAAATTAGGAGGAAATGCAATGCCCGTTGGAAGAGTCGTGGAGGTTAGAGGTAATTAAAAACAACATTTCAATGCTCCTTGGAAGAGCTGTGGAGTTCAGAGTGGTTTAAGAAGACGCTTTTAATGCCCCTTTTAAGAGACGTGGAGGTCACAGTAGCTTAACAAGACTGTTTTAATGCCCCTCGGAAGAGACGTGGAGGTCCCAGTAGCTTAACAAGACGGTTTGAATGCCCCTTGGAAGAGACGTGGAGGTCACAGTAGCTTAACAAGACGGTTTTAATGCCCCTTGGAATAGTGGTGGAGGTCGCAGTAGCTTAACAAGACGGTTTTAATGCCCCTCGGAAGAGACGTGGAGGTCACAGTAGCTTAACAAGACGGTTTTAATGCCCCTCGGAAGAGACGTGGAGGTCACAGTAGCTTAACAAGACGGTTTTAATGCCCCTCGGAAGAGACGTGGAGGTCCCAGTAGCTTAACAAGATGGTTTGAATGCCCCTTGGAAAAGACGTGGAGGTCCCAGTAGCTTAACAAGACGGTTTTAATGCCCCTTACAAGAGCCATACAGTACTGCATCTAAAAAACATTATTCCCATTATTGGGGAGTGGGTCTCCCATAGTCTTTGCTTATGCCTTCCAAGCAAAATCTGCCAAAAATTAGGATGGAGGAACTTGCAATGCCCCTTACAAGAGCAATGCAGTACAGCATATTACAAACATTATTCCCATTATTGGGCAGTGGGTCTCCCATAGTCTTTGCTTATGCCTTCCAAGCAAAAGCTTCCAAAAATTAGGAGGAAATGCAATGCCCGTTCGAAGAGTCGTGGAGGTTAGAGTTAATTAAAAACAACATTTCAATGCCCCTTGGAAGAGCTGTGGAGTACAGAGTGGGTCTCCCACAGTCTTTGATTATGCCTTCCAAGCAAAAGCTGACAAAAATAAGGACGGAGGAACTTTCAATAATGTCAACACGGACCACGATCACCCTGGTGGTATAGTGGTGGTGGAGGCTGAGGATAAGGAGAGGAACATAAAAAAGCCGAAATGAGGAAGCGTATACCCATGTGTGGGTGTGAAGCGGTGCCTGTGAATACACCTCCCAAAATAACACAGTGGATTTGACTTTATATTACTCTGCTGTCATTTGGTAGTGATGAGAAGTCTGGCCCAATCCAGCCCTTGTTCATTTTGATAAGGGTCAGCTTGTCAGCATTGTCAGTTGACAGGCGAATGCGCTTATCAGTTATAATTCCCCCAGCGGCATAAAAAACACGCTCCGATAACACGCTAGCGGCAGGGCAGACCAGGACCTCCAAGGTGTACAGAGCGAGTTCATTCCAAGTGTCCAGCTTGGATGCCCAATAATTAAAAGGCACAGAGGAATCATGGAGGACGCTGGTATGGTCGGCAAGGTACTCCCTCACCATCTTTTGAAACTTTCCACTCCTTGTGAGAGTACCCCGCGCCTCAGGATCTGTCCGAAGGGAGGGTCTGAGAAAACTTTCCCAAAACGTTGACAGTGTTCCCCTGCCTCTGCGGGATTGGAGTTGCGTCTCTCTCGCATGTACGCCTTGGTTGGGCAACGAACTGTGACCTTTGCCGCTAGCGTGTTCAGATGGGAATTTTTTTAACAGTTCTGCAGCAAGGGCCTTCTGGTACTGCCCCATTTTTGTAGACCTCTCCACCTCAGGAATAAGAGAGTGAAAGTTCTCCTTGTAGCGGGGGTCTAAAAGTGTCACCAACCAGTAATGACTGTCACCCAACATTTTGACAACGCGAGGGTCACGGTTAAGGCAGCGTAACATAAAGTCAGCCATGCATGCATCCTCCTCCTCCTCCTCCTCCCCCCTGTCCTCAGGCCACCCACGCTGAACCGACGGTATGACAGTTGTACAGGTACTACCGTCTACAGCGCATGATATAAGCTCCTGTTCATCCTCCTCCTCCTCCTCCTCTCCCTCATTGTCCCCCAATGCACGTTGGGATGAGATGAGGCTGGGCTGTGTGTAATCGACCGCTACGGCTTCTTGATCCATCTCATCATACTCTGGCTGCAATGCCTCCTCTTTAATTCTCTGCAGAGAGCGTTGCAAAAGACAGACAAGTGGAATGCTGATGCTAATGATGGCATCATCGCCACTCACCATCTTGGTGGACTCCTCAAAGTTTGTCAAGATGGTACATATGTCAGACATCCAGGTCCACTCCTGAGGTCTTATGTGTGGAGTCTGACCTGAATATCGACGGCCTTGTTGCAGCTGGTACTCCACAACTGCTCTCTTCTGCTCACAAATCCTTTGCAACATGTGGAGGGTAGAGTTCCAACGTGTGGGGACATCACACACCAGTCGGTGTGACGGAAGCTGCAAACGCTGCTGCAACACAGCAAGGGCGGCGGAAGCTGTAGCCGACTTGCGAAAATGAGCTGACAGGCGGCGTACTTTGACGAGCAGATCTGGCAACTCGCGGTACGATTTAAGAAACCGCTGAACCACGAGGTTAAGCACATGAGCCAGGCATGGTACGTGTGTGATTTCGCCTCGCCTCGCCTCAGAGCCGCCACCAGGTTACGGCCATTGTCACACACGACCATGCCTGGATTTAGGTTCAGCGGTCTCAGCCACAGATCTGCCTGCTCTTTCACAGCTGTCCACAACTCACAAGCAGTATGAGATTTCTCACCTAAGCTTATGAGTTTCAGCACAGCCTGTTGCCGCTTGGCGGAGGCAGTACTGCAGTGCTTCCAGCTTGTAACTGATGTGGTGATATCTGAGATGGAGGCTGAACATGAGGAGGAGGATGATGCGCAGGAGCTGTACACTGTGGGGGCAACTCTGACTGACATAGGGCCCGCAATCCTCGGTGTGGGGAGGATATGTTCCGTCCCAAGGTCCGACTGGGTCCCGGCTTCCACTATGTTTACCCAGTGTGCTGTCAGGGAGATGTACCGTCCCTGGCCACAAGCACTTGTCCACGTGTCCGTTGTCAGGTGGACTTTCCCAGTAACTGCGTTGTTGAGGGCACATCAGATGTTTTGGGACACGTGCTTGTGTAGTGCGGGGATGGCACACCGGGCAAAATAGTGTCGGCTGGGGACCGAGTACCGAGGGACAGCCACCGCCATAAGGTTGCGGAAGGATTCCGTCTCCACCAGCCTAAAAGGCAGCATTTCCAACGCAACAGTCTTGAAATGTGCAAATTTAGGACTGTGGCCTGTGGAGCGTTAGCTGCGAATTTCCTCTTTCGTTCAAAGGTCTGAGATATGGACAATTGAACGCTGCGGTGGGACGTGGACGTGGACGTTGATGCTGTTTCTTGAGAAACTGCCATAACAAGTGAACACTGAGAGGAGGGGGCATCTTTGCATGCAGTATGGACAGGGGATTGCCTTGCACACACAACAGGGGGTTCTATTGCACGCACAACAGCGGAAGAAGCAGTGGTGACACCCGCTGACACTAGTCGTGGACCCTGGGGTTCGCCCCACAAAGTGGGGTGCTTTGCTGCCATGTGCCTGATCATGCTGGTGGTGGTCAGGCTGGTAGTTTTGTCACCCCTGCTGATGCTGGCATGGCAGGTGGTACAAATGGCCATTTTGGGGTTATCAGCAGAGTCTTTAAAAAAATTCCAGACTCTGGAAGACCTACAGGTTGTACTGGCAACGTCCCTCGTGTTGGTGTTACGGGGAACTGTTGCCTGCCTTCTGTGTGTGGCCACCACACTGCTTCTTCCTGCCTGTTGGGGTACTCTGCCTTCCTCACCCTGTGTGCTGCTGGCCTCGCTCTGCATGTCCTCTTGCCACGTTGGGTCAGTTACTAGATCGTCCACCACCTCCTCCTCTTCCACTTGCGCACCACGATCCTCCTCCTCACTTCCTGGCAATTGTGTCTCGTCATCGTCCACCTCTTGTGACGAATTGCCAGCGTCGACTTCCTGTGGCCGTGGCTGTTCAAATATTTGTGCATCGCTGCATGAGATCTCCTCTTCCACCACTTCAAGCGGAGCAGGCGTGGGGCACAAATCTGGAAATGGACCAGTGAACACTTCAGAGTGTCCAAGTGTGGGATCAGTTGCTGTCTGACGACACTCGGCATGGTGGGAGGAAGGAGCATCAGGGTGAGGAGGAGTATGCGGTCGAGACTCACGGCTACTAAGATTTGACCGTGTGGAAGACAGACCGGAGGTGATGGTGCCCAGGTAACTGGAAGTATTATCTGCTATCCAATTAATAACCTGTTCACACTGATCAGTTCGCAATACTGGTGTTGTTCTGTGCTTCCCTAGTAATTCGGTCAAGAAGTGGGAGCGAGAAGATGTGGCTGTTGGTTGTGGCACATTTTCACCTTGGCCATGGCCCCGTCCTCTGCACGCACCATCACCAGAATGTCCAGTTCCACATCCCTTGCCACGCGCCTTGCCCATTGTAAAGGAAGTAAAATAGCTTACACTCGCATTATCAATGGAAAAAGGGTAATAAAAAGTAGATTAGAACCGTGGAAGAGGAAAACCACAGTTCTATTTCTCTGGCCTACACCCGACTCTTTTAAACAATCTGAACAATCAAGGAGAAACTATTACTGTGTTTCTTTACGAAAAAAATAACAAAAGCTGGATAATAGAGATTTTTTACCGTGGAACGGCAAAATCACAGTTATAATTTACTGGTGTATACCAGACTTTTTTAACTATATATATTTGCGGCTGAACAGTGAGCGACACACTCAAACTGTTTTTTTTTAGATACAAATGGCCCAAAAGTGGATAATACAGAGGTTTGAACCGTGGAACTACAAAACCACACTTCTGTTTCTCTGGCCTACACCAGACTATTTTCAACAGATATATTTGTGTCTGAAAAATCAGGGAGACACTATTAGTTTTTTTTTACGGCAAAAAATGCCAAAAGCAGGATAATAGAGATGTTTTACCGTGGAACAGCAAAACCACAGTTATAATTTACTGGTGTATACCAGACTTTTTTAAATATATATATTTGCAGCTGAACAGTGTGCGACACACTCAAACTGTTTTTTTTTTTAGAATACAAATGGCCCAAAAGTGGATAATACAGAGGTTTGAACCGTGGAACTGCAAAACCACACTTCTGTTTCTCTGGCATACACCAGACTATTTTCAACAGATATATTTGTGTCTGAAAAATCAGGGAGACACTATTAGTTTTTTTTACAGCAAAAAGTGCCAAAAGCAGGATAATAGAGATTTTTTACCGTGGAACAGCAAAACCACAGTTATAATTTACTGGTGTATACCAGACTTTTTTAAATATATATATTTGCGGCTGAACAGTGAGCGATACACTCAAACTGTTTTTTTTATACAAATGGCCCAAAAGTGGATAATACAGAGGTTTGAACCGTGGAACTGCAAAACCACACTTCTGTTTCTCTGGCCTACACCAGACTATTTTCAACAGATATATTTGTGTCTGAAAAATCAGGGAGACACTATTAGTTTTTTTTTATGGCAAAAAATGCCAAAAGGAGGATAATAGAGATTTTTTACCGTGGAACAGCAAAACCACAGTTATAATTTACTGGTGTATACCAGACTTTTTTAAATATATATATTTGCGGCTGAACAGTGAGCGACACACTCAAACTGTTTTTTTTAGATACAAATAGCCCAAAAGTGGATAATACAGAGGTTTGAACTGTGGAACTGCAAAACCACACTTCTGTTTCTCTGGCCTACACCAGACTATTTTCAACAGATATATTTGTGTCTGAAAAATCAGGGAGACACTATTAGTTTTTTTTTACGGCAAAAAATGCCAAAAGCAGGATAATAGAGATGTTTTACCGTGGAACAGCAAAACCACAGTTATAATTTACTGGTGTATACCAGACTTTTTTAAATATATATATTTGCAGCTGAACAGTGAGCGACACACTCAAACTGTTTTTTTTTAGATACAAATGGCCCAAAAGTGGATAATACAGAGGTTTGAACCGTGGAACTGCAAAACCACACTTCTGTTTCTCTAGCCTACACCAGACTATTTTCAACAGATATATTTGTGTCTGAAAAATCAGGGAGACACTATTAGTTTTTTTTTTACAGCAAAAAATGCCGAATGCAGGATAATAGAGATTTTTTACCATGGAACAGCAAAACCACAGTTATAATTTACTGGTGTATACCAGACTTTTTTAAATATATATATTTGTGGCTGAACAGTGAGCGACACACTCAAACTGTTTTTTTTTAGATACAAATGGCCCAAAAGTGGATAATACAGAGGTTTGCAAAACCACACTTCTGTTTCTCTGGCCTACACCAGATTATTTTCAACAGATATATTTGTGTCTGAACTGTCACAGACACACTTTTTTCTTTTTTTTTGGGGGGGGGGGACACCAAAAGGTTAATAAGACGGGTATTTGTACAGTGTGAAGGAGGAAAATAAAAAGAGGATTTAGATGAAAAAAAAAGGATTTTTCCTTGCCCGCGAGACCTGGAGCTAAGTCCAGCAATTTCAGCAACAGGAGCACACAAGACTGTAATGCAGCGTTTGCTGGTATAACCACTGCGTCTCCTATGCAGCCTGCCTGCCTGATATCTGGGATGGATATTAGTCCTGAGAAGGACTGTTTGTTTGATCTGGCAGCCTTTACAGACCCTACACTAACTATTTCTCAGTATATATCTCTCCCTAAATCAGCAGCGCTGTCCCTACACTGTCTGATCCCAGCCGTCTGTGTCCAAGATGGCGGCGCCCGGTTTTAAATACTCGAGGTGACGCTGTGCGGCCAGCCAATCAATGTAATGCCCACAACCAACATGGCTGCGGCATTACAGTGACTGTCTGGCAATCCCTGCATGTTCATTGGCTCTGTAAAGAGCGCCAAACTTGCAGGGCGGAGACCCGAGCTCCCGCCCGAGCAACCCGGAAATGCTCGGTGCTCGCCGAACATCCCGAGTAGCGTGATGCTCGGGCGAATACCGAGCAGTGTCGAGCATGTTCGCTCAACACTATTTCCTAACTGTAGTTTGTATATCCTTGCCTGAGACTAGATGCTACAGGCTGAATAGATGCTTAAAGGCGTTGTCTACTACTCGTACAAGCCCTTTTCAATTGCTAGTAAAATAATAACAGCCTTTGCTCACCTCTGGTGCCTTTGCCATTCCAGCAACTTTGTCATCAGGACTTGTTATTTAATTTGAGCCCTGCAGCCAATCAGCGTCGACGATGGCCATTTCACTCTCACTTCCTTTATACATAACAGAAATCTGGAGGAAGTCAGAAAGCAGCAGCAGTTTTCACTTCTTCCAGATGTCAGTTTAGTCCAAAGCAAATGAGAGTGAAGTAGTCTATTTGTGGACACTGGCTGCAGAGTTTACGTGACATAACATTGTCATGCAATCCCAGGGAGGCCCAGCGCTGGCACTGCAGGTGAGTACAGACTGTTATTATTTTAGATAGGGGAATATAGTAATTGAGAAGGGATTGTCCAAGTAGTGGACAGCTCAATTAACATGCATGCGTGTGTGCTCAGTAGATGCAATTTGTAGATGTAATGGAAGTCTGCCATTGTTAAATGATGTTCTAAATTAAGTTCATCTCAGATGTCTAGATGTCCAGAAATAGGGTGGTCAATTCCTTGATTGGCAGCGCTTGGTTCTTTTGGGCTGAAAACCTGTGTATGTGCTCATCCAATGCTCCTCCAATGTCACAGCTGTCTGGAACCTATATGGTTTTTTTTTTTTTTTTACTGAAGAAAGAGCTTTTTTTCACCTTTCTGTGTTCATATGTGACTAGTGACGTGTGTGAAGGGGCTGATTGTTTGGCTCAGTTGATTAGTCAGGCATCAGCTGAGATGAGAAGACTGTGGGGACCCCCAACCAAACCCAGATTACCAGCCCCCCTACCGCCACCCCTTCCTTAACAATACAATAATGTAACTCTTACAACTGGATGGGTGAGGATCGGTCACAGCTTTATTAACACTTTAACTCATTCCATTAGAAAGGCATTTTATTTCCCAAATTAATTCTGCTTGTTGCAGCATGCCCTGTATCTCCACACCAGCAAGTTGGCCAACAAGAATAACTTTCCAACATGTCCTTTCTATTTCCAGGCCGCTGTGACTTTAAAAAATTCTATGATTGTCCTTCTTACAGTCTTCACATCAGGGAGGGTGGGTGGGACGTTCCACTCTGGGACCAGCAAAGAAAGGAAGTAACGTGGGAAGTCCCGGTGTTTATGTATCCATGGGATGGCTTGTAGTGTCCCCTTTCGCTTCATTGGATCCTTCCGGGGGCTTCAGCATTACTGGTCAGTAAGGGGCAGCGAAGGGGGGTCACTAATCGCCACGGCCCGGGGAGGGGCCACCACAGTCAGTGACTCCTTCCTTATTTAGTATGGAGTCTACCAGACTGTGGGGACCCCCAACCAAACCCAGACGACCAGCCCCCCTACCGCCACCCCTTCCTTAACAATACAATAATGTAACTCTTACAACTGGATGGGTGAGGATCGGTCACAGCTTTATTAACACTTTAACTCATTCCATTATAAAGGCATTTTATTTCCCAAATTAATTCCGCTTGTTGCAGCATGCCCTGTGTCTCCACACCAGCAAGTTGGCCAACAAGAATAACTTTCCAACATGTCCTTTCTATTTCCAGGCCACGGAGGATCCTGCATACTCGTAGGCAGGACTCCGACCCCCACCCATCATAGTTACATAGTTACATAGTTTATAAGGCCGAAAAAAGACAAGCGTCCATCCAGTTCAGCCTATTTCTTGTGCACTGAAGCTATTCCGCAGCGTTGATCCAGGGGAAGGCAAAAAAAAACAAAACATGCGGTATAGGCCAATTTACATCATTGAGGAAAAATTCACTTCCCGACACCAATCTGGCAGTCAGATTAAATCCCTGGATTAATTAACTAAGCATAAAATGTAATTTTACTGTTCTCAAGAAAGGCGTCCAGGCCTCTCTTGAACTCATTAAGTGAGTTGGACATCACCACTTCCTCTCCCAGAGAGTTCCAGAGTCTCACGGCTCTGACCGTAAAGAATCCCCTTCTATGCTGGTGCAGGAACCTCCTTTCCTCCAGACGCATAGTGTGCCCTTGTCTTTGTCACCATCCTTGGTATAAACAGGTCATGGGAGAGATCTCTGTACTGCCCCCTGATGTATTTATACATGTTTATGAGGTCTCCCCTAAGCCTTCTCTTTTCCAACGTAAATAGGCCTAATTTTGACAACCTCTCTGGGTATTCTAGTCCCTCCATTCCCTTTATTACCTTAGTCGCCCTCCTTTGTACCATCTCTAGCTCCAATATGTCTTTCCTGAGCACCGGAGCCCAGAACTGTGCACAATATTCTAAGTGCAGCCTTACCAGCGCTTTATACAGAGGAAGAACAATGTTCTCATCATATGCCCCTATTCCTCTTCTGATGCATGCCATGACTCTATTTGCCTTCGCAGCTGCTGCCTGACACTGGGCACTCCAATTTAATTTGCTATTAACCAAGACGCCCAGGTCCTTCTCCATGTCAGATTTCCCCAACGGTTTCCCATTTAATATGTATGGGTGACTGCTGTTTTTCTTTCCCATGTGCATGACCTTACATTTATCGGCATTGAACCCCATTTGCCATTTTTTGGCCCAACTCCCCAATTTATCTAAATCCTCCTGTAGCTGTGCCCTATCCTCATCTGTATTAACTACTTTACAAAGTTTAGTATCATCTGCAAATATTGCTATTTTACTATGCAACCCTTCCACTAGATCATTAATAAATATATTAAATAATATAGGGCCCAAGACAGACCCTTGAGGCACCCCGCTAGTAACCCTGACACACCCTGAGCTTACTCCATTGATAACCACCCTCTGCTTTCTATCACTCAGCCAGCTATTTACCCACTTGCACATATTATCCCCCACACCAAGCATTCTCATTTTATATACCAACCTTTTGTGTGGCACGGTATCAAACGCTTTGGAGAAGTCAAGGTATACAACATCCGCTGACTCTCCCCGCTCCAGCTGTGATCTCACCTCCTCGTAGAAGGCGATCAGGTTTGTTTGGCAGGAGCGATCCCTCATGAATCCATGTTGATATGGAGTTAGACAGTTATTATCATTAAGATATTCTACAATAGCATCTCTAAGAAATCCTTCAAACAATTTACCCACAGCAGACGTTAAGCTGACTGGTCTATAGTTCCCAGGGTCACTTTTAGACCCCTTTTTGAATATTGGTACCACATTTGCTTGGCGCCAGTCTAGTGGGACAGTCCCTGTCCATAAAGAGTGCTTGAATATAAGATACAGCGGTCTGTCTATCACATTACTTAATTCTTTTAGTACCCGGGGGTGTATGCTATCTGGGCCTGGTGACTTGTCTATTTTGATATTATTTAGGCGTTTCTGAACTTCCTCCTGGGTTAGTTGGGTGATATTTAGCGGAGGGTTTACTTTATCACTCTGCATTTCCTCCGATAAATTGTTTTCTTTTGTGAAAACAGTGGAGAAGAAGCTATTGAGTAGGTTTGCTTTACCCTCATCGCCCTCTATGATTTTACCCAGGTTATTATTCAATGGGCCAACTACATCAGTTTTAATCCTTTTACTGTTTATATAGTTAAAGAACAGTTTGGGATTCGTTTTACTTTCCTTGGCAAAATTAGTCTCTCTGTCTCCTCTTTTGCTATTCTTATTTGTTTCTTACAGATTTAGTTTTTTTCCCTATAAGATATTAGCGCTTCCTCGCTGCCTTCTTGTTTAAGTTTACCGAAAGCCCTTTTTTTGTTTTTCATTGCCCTCTTGACTTCCTTATTTAGCCACATTGGCTTCCTCCTATTCCTAGCCCTTTTATTCCCATAAGGTATGTACCTTCTACAGTGACTATGTAGGACTGTTTTGAAAATTTCCCATTTTCTATCCGTGCTCCTATTACTAAAGATGCTATCCCAGTCTATAAGGTGAAGGGCATCTCTTAGCTGATCAAACTTTGCCCTCCTAAAGTTCAGTGTTTTTGTGACTCCCTTGCTGGGCACCCTACTGAAACACATGTGGAATTGTATAATGTTGTGGTCACTATTTCCCAGGTGCCCCCCGACCTGCACCTCAGTTATTCTGTCATTATTAACGCTTGTTCCACTCCGTCCTGGAGTCCTGACAGGAATATGTCCAGTCCAATATCCGTTAAATGAACACCATCGGGCCTTAGCAGGCCTGTTTTATCTCCTTCCAGCTCTCGGTGTCTTATCACTACACCACCTCTTTCCTTTACAAATTTTTGCCATCCGAATATTTATTAGCCTCCTTGTCCGTTCGATGGCCTTGATGTCTCGCGCACCTCTCCATACCGCTCTCGGCACCATCTCCGACCTTACTATAGTTAGTTTACTAAAAAATGCTCTGAAGCGCTCAGTGTCTAGCTTCATTATTGCCATTAGTTCTGCACTTTTGTAATGACCTAGGTCGTTTCCCCCGGCGTGTATAACTAAGATGACAGGACCTGATGCTTCTCTGCCTATGTCGATTACCTCCATTAGTACCTGTGGCCATTGCAGGCCTCTAATACCTCTCCAGTTGAAATATGTGTTATGAAACACTATATTCCTCCCACCTGGGCAGACTTTCGCCCTTTTTTCTGCCCAATAGATATACGAGTGGCCTATCACCCACACTGTTGGCTTATCGTCACCTGTAAAAGAAACAAACTACATTAGGATAACAAGTCCGGTCTTATGTATCTTGCAAAACACGCGGATCGCCATCTTCCTATCCTTTGAACTTCCATCTTTGACAGTCCTGCTCTAGCTGCTTCCATGGCCGCGCCTATGCGGAATGAGTGTGTCCCGTAATCTTTGGGGTGGTACCCTGCCGATGTTAGGCATTTATTAAATATAGCTTGGAACTGGTATCTTGATAATGGAGTTCCGTCAATGTGTGATAGGAAGAAATTACTTTGTGGCCTGATGGCTGTATATGTTTTTACTATTGTTACCGGACACAGTATACTGTTAGTGGGTTGTAAAAGCACCCAAGTGCCCCTGCCCGCTGGGTCCGCTTTGGATTTGCTTATGCGTAGGCGTATTGCATTATTGGCTATGACTACGTCCTGGTGTAATAAGCCTCCTCTGGTGGTGATTTTGGTTCGAGGGACTAATTCACTTATGCGTAGCGCCCCAAAGAAGGCGATCGCAAATGCAGTAGACAGTAGTGTTGCTTCAAATTGTGAGTGGCATGTTAATGGTGTTTGGGATATGATTTTTGAGAGCAGATTTAGTGACACGGGACGTCTACACTCCTGACTTGTCTGAGCCCTTTTCCACCCTTTTAAGGCTTGCCTGATGATGAATCTTTTTGTCACATCTCCCCAATTCAGTAGTTGGAAATGAAATGCCACTCCAGTCAGCCACCGCTGCGCTGACGCCCCTGATATGCCTCTCATGATTAGCTGGTGGAGAAATTCTATGGTTACATCTAGTCTGGCTTGTTCACATAGGTCAACCCGTCTGCCTGCTACTAATCGTGTCCAGTCTTCCCATGCCTTACCGTATGCCTTCCACGTTGACGGGGCGACTGATGCTCTGATTAATGGCATCAACTGTTCGCCACTATATCCCATAGGGAGGGTGGGCTACTGGTGCCCGACAGGTGCGCGTTGGGGAGGAGCTCTCTGAAAACCTGCCAATTGAATTGTGATAAAGCGTTAGCAACAACGTTAGACCCCTCAGCATCAAGGCTAGCGCAAACCCATATATTGTGTTTTAGGCACAGGAATGCTAGCCAGCGTAGTAGGCCTAGCACTGGGAGAGACGATGATGCCATCTTATTAATGCAGTGCGCTAGGCTGGTGTTATTTGTTATGAAGCGTATATTTTTGTTAGCTAGGTACGTGCTCCATATTTCTATGGCTACCACTATTGGGAAGAGTTGCAGGAGTGTCTGTTTTTTTGTTAATCCTTGTTCAGACCAATATGGAGGCCATAAGCCTGTGCACCACAGATTATCTAGTATCGCTGCATATCCGCCCGCTTCTGCTGCCCCGGTGAATAATCTTAGTTCAATGTTGGACTGTTCTGCTGACATAAATAACGTGTGACCATTGAATGATTGTAAGAAGTTTTTCCACACCTCTAAGTCCGCCCGTAGCTTCCTGCTGATTCTGATTCTATGACTCGGTTTTAATGCACGTTTTGTTGCAAGGGATAAATGAGGAGAAAAAACCCTTCCGACTGGCATCACCCGGCTCGCAAACACAAGGAGACCTAGTAACACTTGCATCTGCTGTAGTGTTACTTTCCGTACCACGCAAAATCCCATGATCTGGTGTAATGTTTTTTGCATTTTTTCTGTTGGGAGGCGGAACAACCTTGCTGTGGTGTCGATTTCGATGCCTAAAAACGATAGCTTTGTTGTGGGGCCTATAGTTTTTGTAGGGCATAATGGGACTCCGAACCGTCGAGCGATGTTTGTAAATTCGTTAAGTAATGATTGGCATTGATTTGAGTCTTTGTGTCCGGCGAATAGGAAGTCATCTAGGTAATGTGTGACGGACCTATTGCCGGTTTGGTACCTCAACACCCATTCTAGGAAGGAACTGAATAGTTTGAAGTAATAACAAGATATTGAACAACCCATTGGGAGGCAAGTGTCGTAGAAGTATTCATTGTCCACTTGGCATCCCAGCAGGTGGTAGCAATCTGGGTGCACTGGTAGTAAGCGAAAGGCGGATTCTATGTCGGATTTAGCGAGGAGCGCTCCGGGCCCCTCATCGCGTACTAACATTACTGCTCTGTCGAACGATGCGTAGGAGACCGAGGCGTCTTCAGATGTAATACCATCATTTACAGACTCTCCTTTTGGGTAAGATAAATGATGGATAAGCTGGAATGAACCTGGCTCTTTTTTTGGGATTATTCCCAGAGGGGAAACTCTTAGGTTACTGAATGGTGGTGTTGGGAAAGGACCCGCTACTCTGCCTAGAGATACTTCTTTTTGTATTTTTTGTCTAAGTATTTCGGGGTGCTCTTTTGCAGATTTAAGGTTATTTGCAAAGGTGGGCGATTTATTAAGTTTGAAAGGGATAAAAATAACGTATGTGAAACCAAAACGTAACTGCCCCGCTGCGTCTTTCTTAGGATATTGGTCTAGCCAGGGGCCCATCGCGATTACACTCACCGGGGTCCTTGGATTCTGACTGTGGGAGTTTAATTGATAATTTGCTTGTGGGACTAGAACATCTTGCTGCGGGGTGGGCTCCTCCACATGCTGAACATTCATGTTTGTATCTGCATAAGGCGTAGAAACGACAGTGTCCCTCATTGTACTGCCAGCTGGCCCCTGGTCTACATACGACCACTGAATTTTGGCCTGCTGTTGCCGGATGTCCAGTAGCCGTTGTTGGAAAGGGATGTTGTTTTTGTGACAGCATTAATCGCAACCATACGTCTGTAGCTTTTACCCCCCAGCCTAGCTGTGGTTGCAGGGCCAACCGCCTCCGGAACTCTTCATCGTAGCGCCACCATGCTGAACCGCCATGGGCTTTTTATGAGTTATACACCGTATCCTGGTATATGAATAGTTCGGAGCAGCGTTCCGGATGCTTTTGGCCCATGATGCAACCCAGCACAGAAAACGCCTGTAACCAGTTACTCATTGTCTTTGCGACCTTTTGTCTGTTTCTGTCGAATGGTCGGTCGGCTACCCTTCTCTCTTTGTCTATAGTATGTTGGTCAGCGGTTACTAGTGACCAAATGTCGATGTAGTCATTATTCCATATTTTAATTCTGGTTTCCTCGTCTATGTGTGAGCCTAATGGGCTAATCCCGCAAAAGAATGCATCCTTGTGTACGCTGGCTAATGGGGGAGTTGTTTTAGTAGAATTATGTATTGCGCCTGGTGGCGCAGATAGTTTTTCGACTATGGCCTTAAGGGCATTTATTAAGTTGGTGTTACTATTTCCCTTTTCAGTTATACTTATATTGCACTCACCCATTTCTGCGGCTGGAGGAGGGACTCCGATGTTTGGAGGGACTCCGACACCAGTCTCGCTCGGGGTGAGCGGCGTGCCTCTGCTCGTAGACCTGCGTGAAATCGATGCATCGTGCAGGCTGTAAGCTCTGGAGGGTGCCCTTGTATCATTTCTGTCCCCCGAAGGACGGGATCGGTGCAAGCGGCTGTGGTTTGACGATGCGCCCGACATCTCTGATGCGGAGAATGGTGAACGCCACCTTGAGGACCGCGACCTGTGACCCCTCCTGTGGGATGCCGATCTACGCTTTGCTTGCGACGACCGCTTCCTTTGCCGGTGACTCGTGTGCGATGATGTAGATCTGTCGGAGGAGGAACTACAGCGAGTTCGCCTGGAGCGAGTACGCCTGGAGTCTCTGTGTCCCTGACGGTGTATGTGGGGTTCTGCGCAGTATATATGTGTCCCGCCGGGATGTGGCGGTGCTATTTGTGTCCAGCTTGAGGGCGATGCTATAGCGGTGTCAGGCGCGTGCGTCGCTACGCTATTAAAGGGGTATATGGAGGAGGCGAGGATGGGCGCTGAAGTGTTCAAGCTCCGCATAGTGTCTATCAGGGGGGTATTGATCATGTGACTGGGCGCTGGATGGGCTGCGGTGATTACAGGGGCAGCCATGTCCCCTGGATGTGTACAGTAGTGTCACGTGTTCTGTTTTGGGAACTTTTTCTTTTATTTTTAATAGGGGCTTTTCTGGGGTGGGGGGTGTTTGGGGGGGAGGCAGAGCACAGCCCCCGGCAGAGGATTCCTGCTGTGTGTTGAGGGGGAGGTGATTGATAAATGTGTGGCCCGCAACTTCTTTTGTGTGGCAGCGGGGTGCTGTGCCTAAAGCATTTTGGAGGGCAGGAATGCCTGCTGGACCTCCGCTCTCCAGGTCGCCCTTCGGCAGTATGCGGGAAGGGAGTGTTTAGGGGATTGGGGATTGACGTGCTCGGTGCTGTCTCCGGCAGGCAGGAGACCCGAATCCCCACTGTGCCCGCCGCCGACACAGAAGACAGCCCACAATCGTTGATAAGTGCAGCGGAGCCCTGCGCCCGCTGTGAGTGCGGCGCAGGATCCACCGCTGCACTAGCCGCTTCCTGCTCCGTTGCACGGCATTCTGGACTGGGGGGCGCGGCCTGCATGGTCATGTGGGGCGGGCACGCGCCCCGCGCATGCGCCTCGAGCGCTTCTTTTTCATCAGCTCTGCCTCCCTCAGCATGCCTTTCTGGCCTAGTCGTCGAGTTGCGCGCCCGCCTCCCTGCTCCGGCGCGCGACCGCAGAGAGGAACCCCCCAACCCCACGCCGGCGCGAGCCCACCGCCCCGCTCCGGACGCCCTCTCCCCTGCCCCGGCGAGCGCACGAAGAGGCGCCGCAGCCGATCACCGTCCAGCGCCGGGGGGCGCCCGCCAAACCGCCCCACATGCCTGCTCTGCCGCGCCGTCACGCGGCCGCCGAGGTGCATCAGCTGCCCGTCCCCCCGAGACAGGGAGTGAGACACGATGAGTGGCCTGCAGCTGTGCGTCTGCGGCGGCCGGGCGAGAATGGAGGAGAGGGCCAGACAGCGGCAGAACTGCAGCCCCCCGTCCCAGGGTATCCGACTGCAGCACGTTGAGTGGGGGCCTTCCAGACGGAACTTGAACCCGATGCGGTGAGTGAATGGGTCCAAGGGGTGAGGGGATTGGGGGATATGATGTACCCTTAAGGGGTTGAGGGCCAGGGGAAGGGTTATCCGGGGAATTAGAGCTGGGGCCAGGGGGATGAGCGCTGAGCCCCGACATGAGGACCTGTAACCAGCGCTCGCCCCCCCTGTGCAAACCCAGCCCTGAGGGCCTCAGCAATCTGACCTGATCCTGAATTCTCCATGACGTTCCACTCAGGGACCAGCAAAGAAAGGAAGTAACGTGGGATGTCCCGGTGTTTATGTATCCATGGGACGGCTTGTAGCGTCCCCTTTCGCTTCATTGGATCCTTCCGGGGGCTTCAGGATCACTGGTCAGTAAGGGGCAGCGAAGGGGGTCACCAATCGCCACTGCCCGGGGTGGGGCCACCACAGTCAGTGACTCCTTCCTTATTTAGTATGGAGTCTACCAGGAGCGTTGCTATTGAAGAGCCAGATAACTTGCTCTTTTCATCACATCACTGGATAACCTCCTGTAACATACCTGGCGGCGTCCTTGCATAGTGGTCCATCTCCCACTGTGCAGGAGCGCGCACTTGATCTCCTGTCCAGAATGTCTCTCTGGCTTCCCTCCATGCTGTCTGTTTGTGTCTGTCTCTGCTGCTTAAGGGCGGCGCCCGATCACTTCCTGCTTTTTGTACCTGCTGTGGGTCACACCCCTTGTGCGTCCTCAGCCTATTGCTGTCTGACACTTGGTATATAGCTCAGCAGCTCCCTTCTATCCCTGCCTGAGCATAGTGTTTCCTTCAGTGTGTGCTTGCACTCTGAAGGTGCCAGGTCCCGTCTCTTGTCTCCTGCTTTTTGTATCAGTTCCCGTGTCTGAACTGAGTCCTGTATGTCTCCTGCTTTGCGGTATCAGCTCCCGTGTCTGAACTGAGTCCTTTCTGTGTTCTCTTGTCTGTCCTGTCTGAACACGCTCTTAGCCTGTTCCTCCTGCCTTCTAGGGGCCGATTACCTAGACCCGTTCCTGTATCTTGTCTGACCTGTCTGAACTCGCTCCTAGCCTGTTCCTCTCGCCTTCTAGTGGCCGATTTCCTAGACCCGCTCCTGTGTCTGGTCTGTCCTGTCTGAACACGCTCCTTGCCTGTTCGTTCCGCCTCTCTGGGGGCCGTATTCCCAGACCCGCTCCTGTATCCCTCTGCAGTGTCGGTCTCCTCCGTACACTCAGTTCCAGTCTGAACTCTCTCCTGTCCTTTACCTGTTTTGCCTCTATGTCCGTTCCCTTCCTTTTTCTGCAGAGTCTGAACTCGTACCTAACTCCTGCTTGTTGTCTCTGCAAGTACTGTGTGAGTATCTGGCTCTGTCTTTCCCTTCCTGTCTGTTCCGTGTGAACAGAGCCCTGTCCTCCCTGCTCAGCCTTGTCTGCACTCTAGCTGTGCTTGCCTGTAACCCTCTGCCTGTATTGTTCCTGAGTCCCGGTGTGTACTGGGTCCTATCCCGCCTGTGTTCCTACCTGCTAGTGCCTCCCTGTCTGCACTCTAGCTGTGCTTGTCTTTACCCCCCTGCCTGCATACCCGCCTGCCAGCATACCAGTCGTGCCTGCCTATACCCACCAGTCTGTGTGCCAGCCTACCAGCCTGTTCCTGTATTCCCCTGTGTGGGTCAACAGCCGTGTCCGGGGTCTGTCCTGGAGTAGCACCTGGTCCCTCTGCTCGGTTCCTCCTTGGTGCACTGGCGTCGTATGCCGTCGTGCGACCCTGGTCGGATCGGGTGAATACCTAGTCACGCCCCTCCAGGCATTCACTCTCCGGCACGGTCCAGTGGAATCACTACCAATCACACGCACACGCCGCTTAGCCCGGGCGTGTGCATAACACCTCCAACTTTTGGAGGTGAAGCTCTCACTTGTGTCGAAAACAATGTGGAAGTAAAGGAACCCCTGAACTGGTGCTGATATCATGAGAATTTTTTTTTTGTCTCTGAACAACGCCTTTAATAGTAGCGTCATATCAGTCGTATCAGTCATTCATCTCATCTTATTCAGTGCTCTGTAAATGTTATCTATTATCGGTCACTAGAGATATTTTTACTTAGCTCTACCTTTCTTTTCCTTTTTCTGTAGCTTGGTGTTCACAATCTTAGATCTAAAAGACCACCTAAGAAAATATAGTTTCATATAATCTTAATATATTTATCAATTACGGTAATTCTTATCAAGTGGGCATGTATGTTCCATTTAACAGCATGGTATAAATTAGGGAACAGAAAATATTGAAGCAAGGGACTTGTCAAAGTCATGTGAAAAATTGCTCAAGGTTTTTGGTTAACTGAAAGCCTTCAAAGTTTATGGCCTTCTCACCGAAGAAGACTGACAGTAGTGTGAGATTTTGAACACATTATCAGATTACTGTCTACAGATGAGTTAGAGAGGGCTGAGTGCTGTCAGTCAATGAGAAAACAGTTTACTAGCTGGATGTAATACTTTCCTTGTCTTTCTAGTGTATAGCTATTGATGGATGCAGAAAGGATTACAAACATTTCATTTAGAGGCAATAAAGTGGTTGTCCAGGTTTTACTTATTCATAAGATAAAAACATTAATATACTTTGTGTTCTGATTCTTCAGGATTCATCTATTTTAGTTTTGTTTCATTTGATGTAAATTACTTATATCTGTTATCCAATGAATTTTTCCATGTCTGTCCATCGGAGTTCAGTCACTGAATTCTCTAGTATCACCTAGAACTGGCATAGACTAATGAAGCATTGTCTAGTGGACACTTTGTTGTATCAGAGTCTCTGAAATATAAGTAGACTTGTTGCAGGTTGTAACAGTTGTTTAGAGAACAATAAACTACGTCAGGTTGATTCTAGCAAAAAAAGAGTCAAATTTTTCAGAGAGCGCAAAAATGGTCTAGGTCAAAGTGACAGACAAATAATGTGGTGAGATAATATGGAACCCAAAAATCTTAGACACAACATAAGGGACACGTATACTGAGGTAATGAAGAAGGAATGAAATGCCATTATGCCATGGACTTATTAACACTACCTTTTAAAAGACCTACGTGCCCTAATACATTTGCTCACAAGAACAATCAATATAGTGTAGACAGAGGGATGTGCCTGCATTTTTTGAGACATAATCTCAGTGGCTCATGAGAAAGACAGGTGAGTCACTTATTTTGGAATGAAGGAAAACAATGTGATAGAGGGGTATTCTCAAGTTTGGAAGTTATCCCCTATTCCCTGATCGCTGGGAGTCTGTCTGCCAAAACCCTCACCGATTCGGAAACTACTAGTCCTCAGAAGAGCTGCGTGTTACTGGAGCTGTGTTCGATCATGAGCACTGGTGATCAGGGCTGGCTCCAGGTTTTTGTGGGCCCTGGGCACAAAAGTCTCAGTGGGCCCCTTTAACACATACCACGATTCATGATGCACAGACACCGAAGAGAAATATACAGGGTGGTCCAAAAGTAGGTGGACAGAAAATAATAACATTTATTTTGATTTATATATAAAATTATATTTACTAACACAAGCATAACATTGACAATTAAATTTTATTCTGATCAATAATACAAAAGCCCTTAAATTTTATCAACGCAGGTGCTCAAACTGTTTTCCATTACAATTTGCACAGCTTTGAAGTCTGCCTCTTACGCTTCGACAAACTTTTTTGCACAAGTCTCTTTGGATATTAATTTCTTAAAATGCATCTCTTATGTAATTTTTCAAATCACTGACTCTTTTTGGTTTTCGACTATAAACTTTGTCCTTGAGTACTCCCCAAAAGAAAAAATCCATTGGGGTCAAGTCTGGTGAACGTGCCGGCCAATCAAATGGGCCTCTTCGGCCAATCCATTCATTAGGAAATGTTTCATCAAGATACTCGCGGACTACTCTTGAATAATGTGAAGGGGCCCCATCTTGTTGGAAATAAAGGTCATTTGAATTAGGCTGTTGCTGTAACTGGGGAACAACTTGATTCACTAGAATTTCGAGATACTTATCTCCTGGGACTGTTCCATCAAAAAATATTGGTCCTAAAACATCAAAACTTGAAATACCACCCCAAACATTGACATCAGGCTCATTTAGTTGTTGCTCTAATGTTAAATGCATGTTCTCATTATACCAGTAAATACAATTATGTCTGTTAATATGGCCGGATAATTTGAAAGAAGCTTCATCACTCCACATAATGTTATCTAAAATTACTGGATTTTGTTTGATAAATCTCCCCCTTCATAACCTTATTACACTTTCTGTCCACCTACTTTTGGACCACCCTGTATATATATAGTACAATGCCAAAGATTTCACTTCTTACATTACATGAGTGATATCTATTGTAAATTCTACAAAAGCTCATAAACCGGCGAATTCTCTGAACGCACAGTGCAAACCGGACTGTATAGTCCTCCATACAGTATTATGGGCCCCATATATTGCTCCATGCAGAATACTGGTCCCCATATAACGGTCCATGCAGGATACTGGTTCCCATATAACGCTCCATACAGGATACTGGTCCCCATATAACGCTCCATACAGGATACTAGTCCCCCCCTATAACACTCCATAGAGGATACTGTTCCCCTTATAACGCTCCATACAGAATACTGGCCCCCACATAATGCCCCATGCAGGATGTCACCCCACCCTTATAATGCCCCATGCAGGATGTCACCTCTCCCCCCAATATAATGCCCCATGCAGGATGTCACCTCTCCCCCCATATAATGCCCCATGCAGGATGTCACCTCTCCCCTCATATAATGCCCCAAGCAGGATGTCACCTCTCCTCCCATATAATGCCCCGTGCAGGATGTCACCCCCCCTTATAATGCCCCATACAGGATGTCACCTCTCCCCCCATATAATTCCCCATGCAGGATGTCACCTCCCCCCATATAATTCCCCATGCAGGATGTCACTTGTTCCCCTCCATATAATGCCCCATGCAGGATGTCAATTGTTCCCCCCATATAATGCCCCATGCAGGATGTCACTTCCCCCCCCATATAATGCCCTTTGCAGGATGTCACTTGTTCCCCCCCATATAATGCCCCATGCAGGATGTCACTTGTTCCCCCCCACCATATAATGCCCCATGCAGGATGTCACTTGTTCCCCCCTACCATATAATGCCCCATGCCTCCATACATATAAAAAAAAATCAAATACTCACCTCACTTCTCACCTGCTGCCTCTGCTCCGGACCCCTCACCCAAGTCGGCGTCTTCTCTCTCTGCGCTGCCTGTGACGGCTCAGGAGAGAGTGCGGTGTAAAGACGTCACCGTGCCCTCTGACCTGAGACGTCACAGTGCTGCAGCCGCTGATGAGATCGGAACTGCTGCGGAGGAATGGGGAGAGATAAGTATTGTGCCGGGGCCCTGAGCAAGAGGGTGGGAGCGGGCGTTGACACTGGCACCGCACCGCTCACGGGTCCCATAGCACGCTGGGTTGCCCGACGGTGAGTGGGCCCCCACGCCTGCTCAGGGCCCCGGCACTTGCCCAGGTGCGCCGGGTGCTGACGCCGGCCCTGCTGGTGATCCATTCATTTTTATGGCTGTGCCGAAGTCAAGCTGAGCACAGCTCTTGGCTATCTCTGGCACTTTTTTAACAATGAATGGAGTGACAGTACACATGGGGGATCATCGCTCCGGTCACTCAGGGGGGGTCTTCTGAGGGCCAGTTTTCGGAATTGGTGTTGGTTCAGCAGACATATCCGATCACGAAGTTATCCTCTATCTTGTGGACAACATGATTACACAACAAAACTGAATGGATCTATGTGAGAGAGGAACATTATATCATTATATCAGTTGGGCACTATCCCTTTTGAATGGTCGGAAGTGTGTAGGTGTGTAGCTTGGACTCTTAAAGCCGTACTACCTATTCTGCCTAGATGCTCTGCAGAAGATACACATATAGAACTTAAGACAAAAACAAAATGAGCAAATACCCTGTTGTAAGTAAATGAGTAAATAGTAATAGTATATGGAAATAACATAGGATACTTAGTTAACACAGTTTTGATCAAAAAAGCGGAAAAGCTTTTTACACGACAAGGTGTACCCATCAGGATGGTTCCTAACTCTTGTAGCTCACCTCACTATGTGTAAGCAGACCTCTAAACAGATAAAGGCAGAGCAGACCCAACTGTTCAGACACATGCCCATGTAAAGCTATATAAACAAAATGAACAGCCAAAAAAGGGGGAGCCATGCCTCTGTTTGTACTAAGTACAAAAAACTAAAGCAAAACTCAAAAAAATGAGCCAGAACATATGCGAAATAGTGCACATTATAACAAACGCTATCCACATTGGTATGGGGTATTTTATTGATAGTGATAGAGATGGGGGATCTAAGAACAAGTAGGTGTGAATAAATTAGTTGGAACTAACAAAATGGAACATAAAAGTAAAATTAATGAACTGATTTATATATAACTTGCACTTTTCTTTTAGTAAATTACCTGTCTGGTTTGCATAAGCAACAACATAAATAAAACAGTTTATAACTATAATCCATTAAGAGCTCTTTCCCATTATACATATGTAATTGTTTTCACAGTATTCTCAGTCCTGCTCTAAAGAGTTTAATTGTAGCTGATTATTTATGATCAGGTAGCAATAAATGCCCAGGGCAGCTAATTATTGTTTGGCTGGCAGAGCAGTGCTTGTAGTGTTACATGCAGGTCTGCTGTGCTTTGCTTGTACTACAATTGCATGAGTAATGCTTCAGCGGAAGCCCATGGCTCACTCAATTGATTTTACTTATAATGTGGAACATTCATTAAGGTTTGTTAGGTTAATTGCTGACACAATTGGGCACCGGGGTGTATGTAAACGGATACTAAGGGAGCAGTATCATATTGTACCATGAAATAACAAGAGCCGGTATATTTTGGTTTTGTCTGCTCGGTGGATACACAATACATTGCACGTATTCTCTAGAGACCCTGTCAATACATTTCAACCTTTAATAAATGTTCTGTATGCTTTCATAGCTACAAAATAAAGGTGTATTGTATACCACGTATGTAACTTATTGGTCTACCAAGGGTAATTACTTCAAGTACTCATTAAAGGGGTTGTCCACCTTTGTGGCCAATTTTTTTTTCTTACTTAAATGCATGTAATTGCGGCTATAAAAATGTTTGCAATTGAGTTTAATTAAACATTTGCACAATTTGCCTCCTATAGCCGCCGTATTACACAGTCTATTGCTCGTTGCTGAATGAATTAATGTTGTTGGCCACATTATCTTTATTTTGTCCGATGTGTTGACGACATGATTTTGTGGCACTTAGGCCACGGCCCCACTATCAGTATTTGGTCAGTATTCGGTCAATATTTTTTCTCAGGAGTGGGAGCCGAAACCAGGAGTGGGCGATAAATGCAGAATTGGTGACTTGTTTCTATTATACCTTTTCTCTGATTGTTCCTCCCCTGGTTTTGGCTCCCACTCCTGAGAAAAAATACTGACCAAATACTGATAGTGGGGCCATGGCCTTACTATTATATAGGTATGACAGGTTCTCCTCCTGCTTTCACAGACTACACAGCTCTCCAGTCCATACAATGGCTACCAGTGGAGGAACATGTGACCAGACCTGTCCACCATTCTCCTCCAATAGAAAAACAGTTTTCTAATGTGATATTTCCAATTGGACAAGACTGATGGACAGGTCTGATCACTGCTCCTCCACCAGCAGCCATTGTATGGACTGGAGAGCTGTGAGGAAAGCTGCTCTAACAAGAGCAGGAGGAGAACCTGTCCTACCTATATAATAGTAAGTGCCACAAAATCATATAACCAACACATCTGCTAAAATAAAGGTAATGTGGCCAACAACATTAACTCATTCTGCAGCCAGCAATAGACAGTGTAATACAGCGGCTATAGGAGGCAAACGGTGCAAAATTTTTATGAAACCCAATTACCAAATGATTTTTAGCCCCAATTGCAAGCATTTAAGTAAGGAAAAAAATCGTCCTAAAAGGTGGACAACCTCTTTAAGTACCATCATCCCATTGTTATGGTGACTTATTCTTATAAGTCACTGTAACCTATGTCTTATCTACTACTAAGTTGTGTTTTTTGCTGCCAGGTTTCTGTACTATATCCATTATTGAGCAAACTATATCCATTACAGAAACAATTCTTCCATTCAGCAGATATCACATATGTGGCTCACTAGTGATACAGAACCTTGAAGCCTAGAATGACAGCACAACATGGTGACATTGCACTGTACTGGCAGCACCGGGTTAGCCATTCAAGCTCCAGGAAAGGGATCGACATAGCGTAGAGTAGATGTAATTTAATTAGGGCACATCAAAAGTAATTTGTTCCTTGCAGTGATATTATTCACCCATTATTGGATGCTCATCTTGCATTTTGAAACCTTATTTGGCTTTTGTTGTATTCATTTTCATAATAAAGCAAAGATTATCCAGAATCCTTAATCTGGTGGAAAGTCTATTCCATGAGCGCATGCTACTCTCAACTAAGTATCTAGAAACCAGCAGCCCCTTTTTTGGCCTTTATTAGTGTCATGTCTTCTATCCCACATAGGCGCCCACTAGAGGTGTGGTGGCCTAGAGGAGTTGGTCCATGGTCCCGCTGATCGATAGTCAAATGTCGAAATTTAAATAAAAAAATGATGGCTAAAACACCTCATATTTGGTGTTTGCTTTGATATGACTGTTTGCAATGTTGCTGTAATAATCTGGGACCGTGTATTTAGCAGCAGGGGTCTCGTGTGGCATGCGGAATGTAGCAGTGACCATAACTGCTGAGACCAGAAAATGAACACAAATTTCATATTTACTTGAGAAATAGCTTGCGCTTATAGTCTGTCTCAGCAGTAAGGAACGTCTCTACTACATTACACCATTACACATTGGTATACAGGAACTATCAATGATAAAGAATGGCATTGGATGTGGCAGGTTTCATAGATTTATAGTTTTTAAAGTTGAAAGTAGATATAAGTCCATCAAGATCAACTTAGAACCTAACATTTTGATCCAAAGGAAGTAAAAAACCCCATAAGACAGATTAAAACCCCAAGAGGTAGGTGGTCTCTCTTACTTGGTCAGTACTCACAGTATTTTGGAGAAGGTACAGGCTGTGGCCCTTGAATTACTTTTAGCCACACTACACCAGAACAAATCGGTGTAAAGAACCAACACTTTCACGTGTTGCAATACACAAGCTCCAATTTTATGACTCTTACTCTTTAACAGCGCTTTGACACTGTAGCTAAATGGCGTCATAAAAACAAGCTTTTGTAGTTAAATCCTTCTCTGCGGCTCTTTCAGCATGAGCACCAGACACCCGATCACTGAGCTCTAGCTCCATTACAGCTTTTGTTCTCTAGTTCTGGGTCACCTTCCTCAGAAGTCCAAGGCCAAACTGCGAAGATATAAATTGCCACTCCGACCCTATGTTATCTAAGTGTCAACCACTAGAGATAGGAGCTTTTTCTGCTAATTTTATTGACCTACGGTAGCTGTGGTGCTGCAGAACAATGTTGCACGATGATTATTAAGGTCGGATGACTCTGTCTATAGGGCAAAATAAAAACTGCAGCATTATTGAAAGATGAGAGAGACTATCCATTGGTACTGAAGGTATAGGCCCCCATTCAACAAGACCGGAGTTATTCACAAAAATTTGGCCATAGTGAATTGATGTACAATACAAAGTTATATTGTGGTACCGTGTTAGCCAGAAAAATCGATGTAAATACTTGTATGCCAAAAATGACAAAAGTATTCTTGGGGTGATACCTTTATTGGCTAACCAGAAAATATATATATATATATGCAAGCTTTCAGAGCACAGAGGCTCCTTCTTCAGGCAAGATTACAAATGAATTCATAAGACAAAAGGCACAGCATTTGAGAGATGTTACAACAAGACATTTGTTCATGAGGTGTAAGTTGTGATGACTCCTACTGATAAGTTAGGGAGAGCAAATTAGTTCTTTTTGTTGCAAAATGAGAGGCCTTGGGAATGTTTAATTTTCTGGAGGTGTGAATTGTGTCCATGTAGTGAGTCATAAAGCCAGGTGTTATATTTAGTCCTGTTGTCAGTGAATTGAACATCCTTATCAATTTTAATTCCCAAATTTTTCTTTCTCTGTTGCCCTTGAAGTGACCTTTTAGTATTAAAACTTTTAGATCTTTCATACAGTGTCCCCGGCCTGAGAAATGTTTTCCCACAGGTGTATCCAGTTCATTCTTAATTGTGTGTCTATGTAAATTCATTCTCGTTTGCAGCCTTTGCATAGTTTCTCCAATATAAACTCCTTCCGGGCACCTTGTACATTGTATCATGTACACCACATTGGAGGATGTACATGAAAAGACATCCATGATTTTGTTGTCCTGATTTGTGTTAGGTATGCAGACTGTATTTGATGGTAATATGTGGGTACAAGTTTTGCATTTTTTGTTTTTACATGGGAATGTGCCCGTCACTGATGGTGATGAGAGGACACTTCTGACAAGGAGATTCCTTAAGTTAGGGGGCTGTAGGAGAGAAGTGGCAGTTCTGGGAATATTTCTTTCACTTTGTGGTCTCTGTGGAATATGGTTTGGAGATCAGCACCAATTTTCCTTAGGATGTTCATGTGGGGGTTGTATGTGACCACAAGAGGAACCCTGTTGTTGTCCTCCCTTTGTCTTTAATCCAGGAGACTACTTCTTGGTATCCTTGTAGCTCTGTGGATCTGTTCATCTATTACCAGTGGATGGTATCCTTGTTGTAGGAATGTATTCCTCAGGGATAGTAGCTGCAGTTTTCTGTCCTTGCTGTCTGAACAAATTCGAATGTACCTCAGAGCTTGACTCTAGATGATGGATTTTTTTGTGTGTCTTGGATGAAAGCTGTTCCATCTAAGATATGCTGGACGTCCTGTGGGCTTATGGTAAATTGATGTTTGTATGGTGTTGTCTTTGATGTATATGGTCATGTCCAGAAAATGTATTTGGAATTTTGAGAAGTTGAGGGTGAGCTTGATGGTTGGGTGGAACCTGTTGAAGTTATCGTGGAAGGTGAGCAGATCATCTTTTGAGCCTATCCAGATTATTAGCAGAGCATCAATGTAGCGGAAGTATGCTAGGGGTTTAATAGAGCAAGATGACAAAAACTCCTCCTCTAGTTTAGCCATAAATAGGTTAGCATACTGTGGGGACATTTTGCTTCCCATGGCGCTACCCATACATTGTTGGTATAAATTGTTCCCAAAGGAGAAATAATTGTGATGGAGCACAAACCTGATGAATTGCAGAGTTGATTCTGTAGCCAGATTGTTTTTTTGTAGGAAATGTTTGCATGCTGCAATCCCATCCTCATGAGGAATGTTGGAGTAGAGAGACTGTACATCCATGGTAATTTGCTCTCCCTAACTTATCTGTAGGAGGCATCACAACTTACACCTCATGAACAAATGTCTCAAAAGCTGTGCCTTTTGTCTTATGAATTCATTTGTAATCTCACCTGAAGAAGGAGCCTCTGTGCTCTGAAAGCTTGCATATATATATATATATATATATATATATTTTCTGGTTAGCCAATAAAGGTATCACCCCAAGAATACTTTTGTCATTTTTGGCATACAAGTATTTACAGCCATAGTGAATTAAATATTTGAATTTATCATCTCCTCAGTATATGCCAAGAAATCTATCTATCTATCTATCTATCTATCTATCTATCTATCTATCTATCTATCTATCTATCTATCTGTCATCTACCTATCTATCTGTACTTGTCTGGCTGTCAATCTAATCTTTTAATCTATGCCAATAGTGAGTGCAACAGCCACACACCTCTACATAAAGATGCACTGATTGCTGTCCTGAAAAAGGGCATATCATGAATAATACATACAGCAACAAATGCTGGCTCAGAGGAGGGGATTGTGGCATCTGGAAAGTTCTCATGGAAGCATATGTGACACGACAATTTTTAAATGGTCTATCGATACTATTAATATTTATAATAGACCGCAAAAAACATCTATTGTCTGACACATCCATCAAAGAATATTTTGTCAGGTCTGCCTGTGATTCCTGTAGTTTGTTGGAATCTGAGATGCTAGATGACAGTTGAAGAAGGTTATAAAAAAGACTTTAATGTGCAAATTCTTTCTGAGAAATATCTTCAGAAGTCACAGTGTTCCATTGCGGAAAAGGAATCTTTGCAAGACCAAAACAAATGGGCTTTGTCAGTTGGCAGGAAGCACATTTGATTGCTTGAATAGCAAGCCTTGATTAAAGTCCATTGCAGGGAGCAAAATGTCATTACTTCCACATTATGTGTGATTGTTTACAATGGGGAAATGTTATCGCTGAGAAAGCAACAGCAAATGCATAGGAATGCAGGGTAGAGTTGGTCAAGGCTGTGTGCGTGTGTGTGTTTGTGTGTGTATGTGGGTATATGTGTATGCAGGGCCGGCGTCAGCACCCGGGCAAGTGCCGGTGCCCTGGACCATGAGAGGGGCCCACTCGCTGTCGGGGCCTGGGCTGCTTCCTCGGCATCTATGCAGGACCGCCGATGCTGCTTGATTGCCGGCACCAGACATGGCCGCGCGAAGTGCTCTGTGTGACTGTGTCTGGTAGTAATGACATGGCAGGGGTGCCTTTTAATTGTGCTTGTGTGTCGCCCCTGCCACATCATTACTAGCAGACACAGCCGCACAGCCCACTGCACATGGCCATGTCTGGTGAAGTGCCGGCAATCAAGCAGCACCGGCTGTCCTGCACAGATGCCGGGGAAGAGGCCCAGGCCCCAACAGCGAGTGAGCCCCTCTGATGGTCCAAGGCCATGTCTGTGATGGCCATCAAAGACACGCCGGCAGCCCTGCTAGGGCACATGCCAGAGGAGCTGGACGGGACACAGGCCGGGGGCATGTGAGCGAGGCTTGTTGCCGGCTTCCCCAATCCCCATATTAAAAATATTTCTAATGTGTCTGCATGTGTGTGCGCATGTATGATGTGTATATCTGTGTATGTCAGTGTGTATGACTGTGTATATATATTTATGTCTGTTTTATGTGTTTTTTAATAATTTGTGTTCAAATATGTACATATGCCTGTATGTGTGCATGTCTGCGTATTGTATGTGTGCATATCTGTGTGCCATGTGCATGCGTGTATGTGTGTGCATGCCTGCATGTGTGCATGTCTGCGTATTGTCTGTGTGCATATCTGTGTACTATGTGCTTGTGTGTATGTGTGTGCATGTCTGTGTACTGTGTACATATCAGCGTACTGTGTGTGCATTTCTGCTTACTGTGTGTGTGTGCACGTCTGCGTACCGTGCGTGCATGTCTGCGAACTGTGTGCATGCATATCTGTGTACCATGTGTGTGCATGTCTGCGTACTGTGTGTGTGCATGTCTGCGTACTGTGTGCATGTCTGCGTACTGTGTGTATGTCTTTGTACTGTGTGTGTGTGCATGTTTGCGTATTGTCTGCATACTGTATGGGTGTGTGTGTGTGCATGTCTGCGTACTGTGTGTATGTCTATGTACCGTGTGTGTGTGCATGTTTGCGTATTGTGTGTATGTCTGCGTACCGTGTGTGTGTGCATGTCTGCATACTGTATGGGTGTGTGCATGTCTGCATACTATGGGCATGTGTGCGTACTGTGTGCGCGAGTGTGTGCATGTCTGCGTACTGTGTGCACATGTGCATGTCTGTGTACTGTGTGTGTGCTTGTCTGCGTACTGTGTATGTGCATGTGTGTATCACTGCGTACTTTGTGTGCATTTGTGCATGTCTGCGTACTGCGTGTGCGCATGCATGTCTGCCTACCGTGCGTGTGTGTGCATGTTTGGATATGTGAAGGATGAGGGAACAGCCTAGGCCCTGTGTTGTATACCTATATTTCTCTGCCATATCTGTGCATCATGAATTGTGGTATATGTTAAGGGACTCTTTTGACCGGGGCCCACGAAAACCTGGAGCCGGCCCTGTGTGTATGTGTGTGTGTGTGAGTGTAAGTATGTGCATGTGTGTATGTGTAAGTGTATGTGTGCAAGTGTGCGTATGTATGTATGTGCATGTGTAAGTGTATATGTGTGTGTGCATGTGTGTAAATATGTGTAAGTGTATTTGTGTGTGTATGTATGTGTGAGTATATGTGTGCATGTGAGTGTAAGTATGTGCATGTGTGTATGTATGTGTGCATGTGTGTATATGTGTAAGTGTATTTGTGTGTATGCGTGTGTATATATGTGTGCGTATGGGTGAATGTGTGTGCGTGTGTGTGTATGTGTGTATATGTGTAAGTGTTGTAATGCAGTGGCTTGCTGCATTGCCAATATGTCTGAGGGGGTGTTTTCTGGCTGACCAGGTACCTCCCCTTCAAGTGATTGATCACATGACTGTGACATCATCAGAGGTCCTGTGCACACGGAGGATATATATACAGTACAGACCAAAAGTTTGGACACACCTTCTCATTTAAAGATTTTCTGTATTTTCATGACTATGAAAATTGTACATTCACACTGAAGGCATCAAAACTATAAATTAATACATGTGGAATTATATACTTAACAAAAAAGTGTGAAACAACTGAAAATATGTCTTATATTCTAGGTTCTTCAAAGTAGCCACCTTTTGCTTTGATAACTGCTTTGCACACTCTTGGCATTCTGTGGATGAGCTTCAAGAGGTAGTCATCGGAAATGGTTTTCCAACAATCTTGAAGGAGTTCCCAGAGATGCTTAGCACTTGTTGGCCCTTTTGCCTTCACTCTGTGGTCCAGCTCACCCCAAACCATCTCGATTGGGTTCAGGTCTGGTGACTGTGGAGGCCAGGTCATCTGGCGTAGCACCCCATCACTCTCCTTCTTGGTCAAATGGCCCTTACACAGCCTGGAGGTGTGTTTGGGGTCATTGTCCTGTTGAAAAATAAATGATTGTTGCCTGTCCTTAGCAGTGGTTTCCTAGCAGCTATTTTACCATGAAGGCCTGCTGCACAAAGTCTCCTCTTTACAGTTGTTGAAGAGATGTGTCTGCTCCCTTAATACGAGCCCAATGTGCTGTCCAACCGGAGTCTCTCTTCTTTCTAACCTGCTGTCCTATGCCTGTTGTCTAGTGTAATCCTCTAACAGCAGAGATTCTGAGACAGATTACAAGCAGTGATCACACATCTTTGTCTCCCTGCTCCTTCTCTCCTCTCTGAAAAAATCCACTACAGGCATAACAGAGAAGCTGGTTTTTCACTTCAAGGTAGGCAATTCTTTTATAAAATGGGAGGAGCCAAACCTGCTGGGAAGTAAGGGAAAGCAAAAGAAAGTTCCTGCTGATATACTGATGAAGAGGAACCATCAAAAAAAGTGGATAGTAAGTGACTGGGCATCAAGATAGTTCATAGACTTATTGATTTGCATGTGTTCTAAAAGTAGTTTTAACTTCTTACCGGTTTTATCTAAAGGACAGGTACACTTTAAGTAAGGTGAGATTTTTTATGCAAATATTGTTTAAAAACAGGAACTTTATCAAAATAATCTGCTCTGAGTTGTGCAGCTCCTCTTTTATTTCACTTAGAAATATATGGAATAAATGACAATTTAGTACAGGGTAATAAGAGTTCTTATACTATGGGGAATACAATTATTTACAAAGAAAACAGACATATCTGGGGAGATAATGGATCTTTAAGTATCACAAAGCCAATAATAGTGGTAAGAAACAGGGTAATATGCAGTGTATTATTAGAAAAATAAATTACCACATTTTTCGCGTCACAGAAGGAAGTGCAAGAAAAAGATTTTTAAAGCAGAAATCTTAACCATTTTCTAGATTCCATTTGAAAACATTTTTGACCTATATTGCAATGACAAATATGGAATATAGCAGCCAGCACAAAGTATTCAATTTGGAAGTCTTCATTAACTAGTTAACAAGTAGGAATAGTGTCATAAAAATGATATCAACTAGTACACTGCAATATAGTCAATCGGTGATTCAAAGAGAATGTGATAGCTCAGAACATGACTAGAACACCCCTCATAAATCTGTGACAGATGTCTTGCGTTGCATGATTTTCACAAGAATCATTAGTCAGTGAATGGCATTTAACAAAGTAAAGGTCAAACATAAGGCCAAAAGTGAGTGAAATCCATCACATCATGAAAAATGCTCCTGTAGGATTTTATTGATGATTTTGATATAAGGTACTAGATTCCTAAACACATCAAATCAAATGTGGCAAACAATTCTCAGTAATTGTCACCTTTTGTCTCTAGCAATAAGTGCCTGTCTTTTATTTACAATGGAGTGTGATATTTCAGGCATGGTATTTTGGAATGTGATTATGTCTTCTGATGTTCATAATTATTGAAATTTCAGCAGCCTTTTCAGTTTCCTCTCTACATGCGGAGTCTCTGCCATTTAAAGGAAGATATTCATTTAAATGATGCCGTTGGACCCCAGCTTAAAACATTGTAGAGCAAATAAAGCCTTATTATATCAGTATTTTTGTTTCTGTGTGATGAAAAATATTGGAAATGCCAGACCCCCGTTATGGACATCGATGGCACCACATTAATCCAATTGACTATGATGGGATAATTTACTGGACAAAAATAATGCAACAAGCGGAATTGTATTAATTGGTATTTTTGGACGGATCTGGGTTGGCTCATATAGTGCAGATGTGAACAGAACCAAGTTATTACAACTATTATGAGATAAGATGAAGTCATTATTTGAATGTACAAACCTTGACTTGACACTTTGATACCATGATAACACAAACCTTAGTGTAGCATTTTCCACGTCTTGTGCTGTGCTTACACGATAGTGGTGCACCCCATGGTTTGGTTGCTGAAAAAGCACAGGGTGGTTTAAAGCCTTTAGTACTAGTAATTTGGGAGGGTACCAGAAAGATCCTATGGAGAGGTGGTAAATGTTTATTGCAAGAAATTAATGTTAAAAGGTAACCTGTCACCTGATTTTATTACTGCTTTGCAAAAGCTTTCTAAGCAAGTGCATGCTCCAGATGCCTCAAGGGCTAGCTTGTAATATTGCAAATCAGCAACAAAGGGAAGGGGCTGAATCTCTGAAGATGCATGGAAGCATAGTCAAAAAGACTGCTTCTGCAAGTTACGTAAATAGGGAATATGTTTTCAGATGCCAGAAGGTTAAGAAGATCAATTTTGTCCAGTGAGCAAACAATAAAAAATTCTGCACATTTGTTATCAATCATATATTTTTAATAACATTATTTTATACTAACTATGATTAAAATTTCCAGGTGCACTGAAAATGCATCTATTTGTTTTACCATGTGGAAATATTTCTTTTACTGTAAATAAAAAGATAATTTTTTACATTTTTTATAATGGATATGCTGAATCTATTATCATTTGCTCATTGTAATTGTCTGGTGGTCACCAGAAAGCTTGGTACCCCTGGTTTGTGAGATGTGTTTGACGCGCCCCTGGGCCTGCTGTGTCGCGCAGCGTCTCGCGCACGGGGGCTTACCCGGAACCGGATCAGATGAGGGTTGTAGTCTCCGAGTGGCGGGGACCCGGTCCGTGCCCAGGGGGTCAAACTCAGTGTGTGGCAGTCTTGATAGATGTTATTTGAGTGTCGACTACGCCACCCGTTGATTTGCAGCTATGGAGCTGCCGCTGCAGGGCAGACCGCTGAGGCCGGTGTAGAATTGTGCAGCGTGATAGTATAACCCCCAACGGGAGGGGTATGGCCTCAGGGCAGCCGACGTGGAAGATGGGGGTAGCAGGAACCACTCAGAGACGGTGCGGTGTAATTCAGGGTCTTTACTGGTAACAATGATAGACCCTCCCGGAGTACTTGCTAGCGAACGGGGCCTGGTCAGTCCTTGAGCAGATGGGATCTCCCCTGGCCAGGCGGAGTTGTAGGCCTCCCAAACTGACTGTACTCTTCTGGCTACCTTGCTAGAAGCGGATATATGTAGCCCACGTCCCTGAGTGTACCGTGTGGTGCTCACCCGTATGGCCGGTGACTCGGGGCCTTCTAATGGCTTCCGCTCCACGATGGCGGTGCTGGTCCCACGCGTGTGACCGGGCCTTCGGGTTTCTGGGCCTGAGGACCTGAAATCCCCTGCCGGTCGGCTTCTGATGCTGGGTAAGAGTTAGTCCCCACAGCCTCGGACGCCGGGTCCGGTAAGAAAGCTTCTCAGTCAGGGCGAGCTCTGCAGCTGCCAGCCCCTGACTCGTAGTAGTATTGCTCCCACTGAGCTTCTGCTGTTTCTTCCTATGACTGTTTCTCGTCTCTACTTCTTCTCTACTCCTAACCCTGCCTCAGCCCCGGGTTTATATAGGGGAAGTTCTTCCCCTCCCAAGACTGGGCAGGAGGTGTGGCATGCACAGGATCCCTGACCAAAGGACCTCCCACCTGCTCTCAGACATAACATTACATTACTGTGGGAAACCAGACCCCTGGGGTGCCACATTCCCCCCT
The DNA here is from genome assembly GCF_046119375.1 of Phyllobates terribilis. Lineage (NCBI taxonomy): Eukaryota > Metazoa > Chordata > Amphibia > Anura > Dendrobatidae > Phyllobates > Phyllobates terribilis. The sequence continues at coordinate 349,284,626 of NW_027362761.1, read as the reverse complement.
AGTGAAATTTAGTACTCCGGGACTAAACATATTTTAGAAAAACATAACAAGATATAACAACAATAATAGTACAATAAGAAGAAACACATAAAGGTGGTCACGGCATGTCCGTAACCGGGTGTAGTCTTTGAAGAAAAGCAAGGTGTCCATTTCACCAAAACAGGGAGACGTAACCAGGTAGGGGTTTGTCCTGCCCCGAGTCCTTAACAGTCTTTAGTCCGTCCTGGGTTACGCTCCAACTATGTACAAAGGATTCCCGGTAAATCCACCAAGGACTCCTACAAATAACTAGAAACACAAAATTATACACAAGCAACAATACACAGGTAAACATAAATAAAACAATTTATACACTTCAAATCCTCCAACGTGCGGGTAACTGGCCTCTAGTGGCCCTAGTGGACCTACGGAGCTGACTGTCTAGCCCTGAACTACAGGGTGTAGGAGCTGTCAAGGGTAAACTGGGCAGCTGTCTACCGGCTCTTTGGCTCACTAGGGATATGGCAGGCTCACTGCAAGCAGAGGGTTGATCCTCCTGGTCTGCGGGTGTGGGGTCTTCTGCCTCCTGGACCGGCTGTTCTTCCAGCTCTACCTGTTGCTCCGTAGGTGCTTGGGATGCTGGTTGGAGGAAGGTGAGTACGGGTACCACAACTGCACCATTGACTTGAGTCCAAGACCGAGGGAAGTCTCCGAGCACAGTACTAACCATATCTTCCCTTTCCTCTACGGGTCGATGGTCTTCTTGTTCCTCTTCAGGGTTCCTCAGTTGTTCGGGACACTTCTTCCGGTGGTCCCGGGATACAATGGCTGTGGTTTCCCCTCCGTCTTTACTGATGGTACAAACCTTCGGGTTCTCATGGCTTGAGGGCAGTACGGTGTACGGGTCCTTCTCCCACTGGTCGTCCAACTTGTGAAGCCGTCTCTTCCGCTTCAAGACCTGCTCTCCGGGTACCAGGGGAACAGCGGGAGCATACTGGTTGTAAGTTTTCTCTTGTCTTTCCCTAGCCTGACAGAGACTTCGCTCCACGCTCTCCTGTACTCTCCGGTACTGCTGCTGCCTCTCTGTATCCCAGTCTGCTTCTGGTGAAGTGTCCTCGGGTATCAGGACTCCCATTTCCAGGTCAACAGGTAACTTACCAGGTCTTGCCCTCATTAGGTAAGCCGGGGTACAGTTGGTGGAACCTACCGGGATGTGGTTGTATAGGTCCACCAGATCGGGCAGCTTCTCAGGCCACAGACTGCGTTCTTCCAGGGGCAACGTTTTCAGAAGATCCATTACCACCTGGTTCATTTTCTCACAAAGTCCATTAGTTTGCGGATGATAGAGTGTCGTCCTTATCTTCCGGCAGCCATACAGAGTGCAGAATTCTTGGAAGACCTCCGCTTCAAAGGCAGGTCCCTGGTCTGTCAACACTTGGTCCGGGTACCCGTTTGGACGGCAGAAATGCTGCTGGAAGGCTCTCGCTGCTGTTCGAGCTGTTAAGTCCTTGACGGGGACGACAACCAAGAACCGGGAGTAGTGATCCACGATGGTTAGTGCGTAGACGTAGCCACTTCTGCTTGGGGTCAGTTTTACATGATCCAAGGCTACCAGTTCCAACGGCTGCCGGGTGACGATGGACTGCAGGGGAGTCTTCTGGCTGGCACGGTCCTTCCTTCTTAGGTTGCACGGGCCACAGTCTCTGCACCACTTCTCAATGGTTCCCCTCATGCCTACCCAGTGGAATCGCTCGCGCAGCAGGAACTCCAGCTTCTTCCACCTGAAGTGTCCAGCTCCGTCGTGGTATGCCTCCATCACCATGGCTGCGTCTCTTCGTGGCACCACTACTTGCCAGAGTAGTTCATGCGTCCGGGAGTTAACCATTCTGCGGCACAACTTCCCCTTGTAAAGGAACAGTCGACTCCTCTCTGCCCATAGTTGTTTGGCTTCCTCCGGAGCGTCTGGTTCAAGGCAAGCCTCCGGGCGAGTCAGCATCTCCTTCACCAGTCGGACGGCAGGGTCGCTGTCTTGCGTTTCCGCCCAGTTGTAGTGAGGTAAGGGGTTCAAAGTAGCAGCCTGCTTACTCCTTACCCGGTGGGAATACTGGATAGTCCCATGACGGTGGAACGCAGGGAGTTCAACTTCTTCCAGTCCCTCCGGATCTTCTCCTTCGTCCGGCAGGTTGGGCATCCTGGACAGGGCGTCCTCGTTGGTATTGGAGCGTCCGGCCCGGTATTTGATTGTGAACTCGTAGTTGGACAGACGGGCCATCCACCTCTGCTCCAGGGCACCGAGTCTTGCCGTGTCCAGGTGTGTCAACGGGTTGTTATCCGTGTACACGGTGAACCGGGAAGAAGCGAGGTAATGCTTAAAGCGCTCGGTGACTGCCCATACTACGGCCAGGAACTCTAGCTTAAATGAGCTGTAATTCTCGGGGTTCCTTTCGGTGGGTCGCAGCTTTCGGCTGGCGTAGGCGATTACTCGTTCCTTCCCCTGCTGGATCTGGGACAGTACGGCTCCTAGCCCGATGTTACTGGCGTCGGTGTAGAGGATAAAGGGCTGGCTATAATCCGGGTACGCCAGGATTTCGTCCCCCGTGAGGGCCATCTTCAGCTGGCGGAAGGACTCTTCTTCCAGCTCCTCCCATTTGAAGGGCGGCTTCTGGTTCTTGGCCTTCAAGGACTGGCCTATCAGGAGGTCCTGCATAGGTGCTGCCTTTTTGGTGAAACCGGGAATAAACCTTCGGTAGTAGCCTACCAACCCGAGGAACTGCCGCACTTCTTTTACGCTGGAGGGGCTTGGCCATTCCTTAATTGCGGTGATCTTATCAGGGTCGGGAGCCACTCCGTCAGCGCTCACCACGTGTCCCAGGTACTGCACCTTTGGTTTCAGGAGGTGACACTTGGAGGGTTTCACCTTTAGGCCGTAACTCGCCAGAGCTTCGAACACTTCCGCCAGGTGTTTCAGGTGGTCCTCATACGTCTTGGAATATACGATGACATCGTCCAGGTACAACAGGACCGTCTCGAAGTTTCTGTGGCCCAGACAACACTCCATTAGTCGTTGGAAGGTTCCTGGTGCGTTGCAGAGTCCGAACGGCATGCAGGTGAACTCGCTAAGTCCCATCGGGGTGGTGAATGCGGTCTTCTCCCGGTCCGCCTCTGCTACAGGAACCTGCCAGTACCCGCTAGTGAGATCCAAGGTAGAGAAGAAGTTAGCAGATCTTAAAGCAGCCAATGACTCCTCTATCCTTGGTAAGGGGTACGCATCCTTGTGTGTGATACGGTTGATTTTCCGGTAATCTACACACATCCTCATGGTGTTGTCTTTTTTTCTGACTAAGACTAGTGGAGCTGCCCAGGGGCTACAGCTATCCCTGATCACCCCAGCCTCCTTCATGTCTCTAAGCATCCCCTTGGCGTGTTGGTAGTGTGCAGGGGGTACGGGTCGATACCTCTCTTTTATGGGAGGATGGTCTCCCGTGGGGATGTGGTGTTCTACCCCCTTGACTCGCCCGAAGTCTAACGGGTGTTTACTAAACACTCTCTCGTACTCTTGAACCACCCGATAGACTCCCTGTTTCTGATGTGAGGGAGTGGAGTCAGTACCCAAGTGTAGTTGCTGACACCAGTCCTCCATTGTTTTCTTAGAGCCGTTACCTTCCTCCGGGTGAGATGGAGGCAAGGGTTCCACAGATTGTATAGCATTTTGGTTAATGGTATATAATTTGGCTAGCGTGGCATACTGGGGCAGGTACACTTCCCTCTTCCCGATATTGATTATGCGAACAGGCACCCTCCCATGGCGTACATTAACCACCCCCCGTGCTGTCAAGATGGTGGGCCCACTGTCTGAGTAAACTGGTTCTACCATTGCCTGGTAATCTCTACCTCTCAGACCAATAGCTGCCCGGCACCAAATCATCATTTCACTTTTTGGGGGCATGGCAATAGGAAAAGGGTCACACATTCTTACGCTACCAATCTCACCGCCGGAGAGTTCCACCTGTTGCCGTCGCATCAGTGCCCGGATCTCTTTCTGGAGCACCCGCTGCTCGCCGGAGCTGGCGTTCTTGGCAACCTGTTTTAAAAGGAAAATCACCTCTGCAAGACAATTTTCAATTACATTAGTTCCTAGCGTTATCTTTGGGTGACTCTCGTGTTTGTCAATGTCTACAATAATCAGTCCCTGTGCTGCTAGTTCGACTCTACCAATTTTAATGGTCGCCTCTTTAAATCCGATCTGTGGCACGGGCTGACCATTGCTGGCGATGATACTCAAGTCGTCGTCAGGGTAGCGGGTTATATCCGAGTCATTCCAGTACTGCTTGAAGAGCACGTACGGGATGGTGGTGACCTGTGACCCGGTGTCCAGTAGGGCACTCATAGGGATGCCATCCAGTACCACAGGCAAGACTGGACGTCCTCCGACATATTTGTCGCGCCAGTTCGATGGGCCTGGTGATTTTTTTTCCTGGGGGTTGGCCCTCTACCCCCAGGTTGTTCCAGTTTAAAGGACAGTACCTTGCCATATGTCCGGGTTGATTGCAGCGGCGGCAGATGGGTCGTCCGTCCTCGTTGTACCGGTCACTGGGTCTTCCTCTGTCCGGTGGGGTCCTCCTTGGTCGACGCCACGGGATGTTCTCCGGTCCGGATGCCAGCTGGATCTTCCCTGGAGTGGAAGCCTGTAAAGACTGCACAGTTCGGGTTAACGCAGCAACGCTTTTAGCTAGCTCTTGGACCTGATGGTGCAGGTCTGGAGCCGGGTCATTGTTCAAAGCCTGCGCATCAGCCCCTACAGGCCCTGCCGACAAGGGCGCCGCCTCCTGGTGGTAAGTGATAGCTGGGCGCCTGTGGGTCACAACGCCATCCGGTGCCGGTTCTCGGAGCACCCGGATGGCTCTGTCCTTGAACTGTGCAAATCCCAGATGAGGGTCCTGTAGGGCCATTGCCCGCAACTGGGTTCGGTGGGCATTGCAATATAAACCCTCTATAAATTGTTCAGTCAACAGCCTGTCCTCGTCTCCCACGCCGTCAGGGTCGGTCTGCTTAACGGCTCTCAGGGCCTCTTGTAGGTTCAGGGCATAGTCCCTTATACTCTCATGGGCCCGCTGTTCGCACCCGTAGAATCTAAGCTTGATCTCGGCTGAGGTGCGGGTATCAAAGGTGTCCCTCAGCCGGGTTAGTATCCCTGCGACAGTCCTCCCCCCAGGTGGCCAGGACTTTACCTCCCTTCGGGCTGCTCCGGTTAATTGGGCCACCAGGATGCTCACTTTTTGCTCTTCTGGGAGGGGGTACACCTGGAAGAGGCTATCCAGCCTTTCTCTAAAGTCCTGCAGGGTATGTGACTCCCCTGAGTACTGGGGTAGCCAGGCTGCCCCCGGGATATAGGGCATGGTGAAAGGCATGACCGCGACAGCGGTGGCGCTGGCGGGGGTTGAAGCGGTGAAGTTCTCCTCCGTATCCGACATCCTTCTCCCCCCTAGTGGACCGTGGCCTACCTTGCGATGATCCTCTTCCGTAGGCCGCGGCTCCGCAGTGGATCGTCAGGGTTGAGGACCTTCCGTCGCGCTCCGGTGACGTTGGCGTCTGCTGGGCTCCTTCCAGGACCTTACGCAACGTCCGGACGTGAGGCGGGGCTTCAGTTCTCGCGGGCTTTTCGGAGTCCACGCCCCTCTTCTTCCCGCGCGGCGTCCTCAAGATGGCGTCCAACGGCGGGAAAACTCCACGGATGGCGGGAAGAAGGCTGAAGATGGCGCCGGATGGCGGGAATCTTCACAGATGACGGGAAGAAGGCTGAAAATGGCGCCGGATGGCGGGAATCTTCACCGATGGCGGGAAAACTTCACGGATGGTAAGTTTTAAAAGTCTCTTTTTCAGGCACGCAGTACCCGGTGGTTGCGGGCACGAAATCCTGCCGACTACGCCAAAGTTGACGCGCCCCTGGGCCTGCTGTGTCGCGCAGTGTCTCGCGCACGGGGGCTTACCCGGAACCGGATCAGATGAGGGTTGTAGTCTCCGAGTGGCGGGGACCCGGTCCGTGCCCAGGGGGTCAAACTCAGTGTGTGGCAGTCTTGATAGATGTTATTTGAGTGTCGACTACGCCACCCGTTGATTTGCAGCTATGGAGCTGCCGCTGCAGGGCAGACCGCTGAGGCCGGTGTAGAATTGTGCAGCGTGATAGTATAACCCCCAACGGGAGGGGTATGGCCTCAGGGCAGCCGACGTGGAAGATGGGGGTAGCAGGAACCACTCAGAGACGGTGCGGTGTAATTCAGGGTCTTTACTGGTAACAACGATAGACCCTCCCGGAGTACTTGCTAGCGAACGGGGCCTGGTCAGTCCTTGAGCAGATGGGATCTCCCCTGGCCAGGCGGAGTTGTAGGCCTCCCAAACTGACTGTACTCTTCTGGCTACCTTGCTAGAAGCGGATATAAGTAGCCCACGTCCCTGAGTGTACCATGTGGTGCTCACCCGTATGGCCGGTGACTCGGGGCCTTCTAATGGCTTCCGCTCCACGATGGCGGTGCTGGTCCCACGCGTGTGACCGGGCCTTCGGGTTTCTGGGCCTGAGGACCTGAAATCCCCTGCCGGTCGGCTTCTGATGCTGGGTAAGAGTTAGTCCCCACAGCCTCGGACGCCGGGTCCGGTAAGAAAGCTTCTCAGTCAGGGCGAGCTCTGCAGCTGCCAGCCCCTGACTCGTAGTAGTATTGCTCCCACTGAGCTTCTGCTGTTTCTTCCTATGACTGTTTCTCGTCTCTACTTCTTCTCTACTCCTAACCCTGCCTCAGCCCCGGGTTTATATAGGGGAAGTTCTTCCCCTCCCAAGACTGGGCAGGAGGTGTGGCATGCACAGGATCCCTGACCAAAGGACCTCCCACCTGCTCTCAGACATAACATTACATTACTGTGGGAAACCAGACCCCTGGGGTGCCACATGTTAATGTGGATTAAAAATTTTGAAGGGTTTGTAAGGATATATAACTCATTTCAGTTGTTTCTCTACACTGTAGCTGCAGTGATCAGTGAGGAGGGCGTGTTTTTTTCTCCCCTGCATGATGCTACCTGCGTATGATTGGTCAACCTCATGCAGGAAATAAAGTAAATGAACTATAGACAAATCTCTGGTAATGCCAAGTTGAACTATGACGTAAATTATTATCCTAAACTTTAAAATGGTAGCTAATAACTCCGCAATGGACAGGAGGAATTAAAAAAAAACAACAACTATGTTTTACTCAGCTCTTCAGCCGCTATTCCATGATATGGCCAGTTTAGCATTTTCAAACTAGTGAAAGGACATAATTAAAGAGGGAGTGTGGTGAGCTATAAGTGAACTTTCCTATTTTATCTTGTGCAATTTTGTTCAGTGTCTCCCCTCAGCTGCATAGATTAACATCCGCAATGATGACAACAGGGTGCTGAAAAATTGTAAATTATTACTATAAATAGCTTTTCATGACTTTCATGGGAGTAATATACAGTTTATAAGGGAAATGACCTCACATCATCACATCAGTGGTCCACAAATATTTGTATTGTTTTTGCCACTTTCAAATAAGCGAACCCTGCAGCCAATCAACGGTCGCTTCCAGTAGAGACAGTGCCATCATCACAGTATAGGTTTTTATTTATATATTATTTATATATATATTTATATTTTATATATTTATCTGCATTTATTGACAGGTAGTGAGATAAATGTAGGTACCCTTGTGTCACATATGACTGCTATACATGTAATATATTAGCAGTCTCAGTGGTAAACATAGGACCTTAGAAAATACTGAACCTTATTCTGCAGAAATAGTGTGGTTACCATTGCCACTGTGCAGGCTAACCTTCAGTTAGAATTTGACTGGAAAGTGCTACAGATGTAATGAGAGGTGATTACTAGTTGTCAGATGAGATGGACAAGAGTATAAGGTACAGAAAAAAAATAAGTGGAAAAAGTCACCTGGGATGCCCGTGATGACGTGAAAATAAACATTTGTAGCTCCACATGAGTGTAAAGTTTGTCTGTATGTATTAGGTGAGGTTCTTAGAATAGTCAGAGTAGACATGGAACAGAACCCATGATGGTAAATGATTTTTTGCTGTAACTCATATTGTAGTCAGTGACATACCGTATATTCTAAATCAAGTACTAAACGTTCAGTTATTAAGCAGGTTCTTGTGATAAGAGAATACTAACATAGTCATTATCATGATTGCACTGCACTTGTAGAATAAGCGCTGTCTTTCTGCCACATTTAAATATATCTGTTCCATGCACTGAACCTGAAATGTTAGATAAAGTGAAAGCATTTCTTTGTGCTGAAGGTTGAATTACAATAAAATAGTGAAACCATAAAAAGCTTCACATGATATGTTTTGTCATGATCACTTTTAATGTAAAATGTGGTGAATATCCTACAATACGAGCCCCATAATTGTTGATTCGTAGAACTGAGTAGAGTGTATCTCTAGAGTGAATATCTCTCATTATTCAGTTTTGTTGTAACATTAGTTTTCATGGTGGCATTAGAGCCTTATGTATACTTACCAACTTTTGGAAAATGCCTTCAGGTGGGTTTAGAAACATTTTAGTGGCAAACCATGCCCCTTTTTGCAGGCCAGGAGCCATTTTAGAGACCACATAAATTCTAATACCCTTTCTTTATCAATAAAACTAACGGAAACCTTAATTAAAGTCGCATTAGTAGTAAATGTTTCCTGCAGTCCTAAATTACACCAATGATAACACACAGTGATATTTTTCTAAATACAGATACAGTATTGTATGAATAATGTCATCATACTGCTACCAAGCAAAACCTAATATGCCTAGACCAATAAAAATAATAATGCAGCCATATAATTGACAAAAGATCCCAATCACACCATGGCTGCTACCATTATCACTATACTGATAATGAACTAAACTTGATATTAACACCATCCAATACTACCGTAGTTATTTTTCCTTTTTTTTGGCCATCTGGCCTAGACCATTGAACGATTTCTTTCATTCACAACTCTTCTCTGCAAAATGACAAACCCACATACATTTTGGCTCATTGCTTTTTCAGTATCCTCCTCACTTTGACCAACCTCAAAACAAACCACATAGCGCTATAACCATCAGAAATGCTCTAGGCAGTAATAATGAGTCCCTGATGCTAAACACAGTAAAAGTACCCCTGTGTGTGTTCATACTGTAATAGTGCCCACTCTGTGCCTCAATGTAATAGTGCCCACTCTGTGCCTCAGTGTAATAGTGCCCACTCTGTGCCTCAAAGTAATAGTGCCCAATCTGTGCCTCAATGTAATAGTGCCCACTCTGTGCCTCAATGTAATAGTGCCCACTCTGTGCCTCAATGTAATAGTGCCCACTCTGTGCCTCAATGTAATAGTGCCAACTCTGTGCCTCAATGTAATAGTGCCCACTCTGTGCCTCAATGTAATAGTGCCCACTCTGTGCCTCAATGTAATAGTGCCAACTCTGTGGCTCAATGTAATAGTGCCCACTCTGTGCCTCAATGTAATAGTGCCCACTCTGTGCCTCAATGTAATAGTGCCCACTCTGTTCCTTCACACAATAATAGTGCTCCCTCTTTGTCTCTACATGGTAATATGCCCCCATTGTACTTCAACATGGTAACAGTGCACTCATTTGCTTCCCTGCAGTTTGTGGCCTGATTTGACATTATGATGCTCTTGCCTTTGGTAGTCTACAGACCTAATGCATACAGTGGCCTAAAAGAGCAAGTCTGCCATAGTTTTCTACTTTATCTACTTCTTAAGGATGCATATAGAGCTGAAATCGCTCTTTGCCTGGTGGATTTGCCAGTAATATAATAATAATCATTTTTATCTATATAGTGCCAGCAAATTCTGCAGCACTTTACAATTAAGTAGGGACATGTACAGACAATAAAAAAAATACAATGTAACACATAGTTCTACAGTTACATTAGGAGTGAGAGGCCTACTCGCAAGCTTACAATCTAGAGTATAAGGAAATAGGAGGACACAATCAGTCCAGCCATCATTATTATAATAGGTGTTTTCATATTAAGCTGCCATATCCAGTCATCACCCAGGATCTGTCTGAGTTACCGTGTGCTATTTGGTGCATGGAGGATGTAGAGACAGATGAATAGGCAGGAGCAGATTATGATTAACATTTAGGAGGGAACAGAGGTGAGTTAGGTTAGTGAGTTGACATGATAGGTTTGTCTAAACAGATGTGTTTTTAAAGCACGCTTAAAAACATGGGGGCTAGATATTAGTCGGATTGTTTGGAGTAGAGCATTCCAGAAAACTGGCGCAGCACGAAAGAAATCTTGGAGACGGAGGTGCAAGGTTTGGATTATGGAGGATGTTAATCTTAGATCAGTTGCAGAACGGAGGGCACGGGAGGGCTGATCGATAGAAATGTGGGATGAAATATATGGTGGTGCAGAACTGTGAAGAGTTTTGTGGGTGAGATAGATAAGTTTGTATTGTTTTCTGTAACGGATGGGCAACTAGTGCAATGATTGGCACAGGGTAGAGGCGTCGGTGAAGCGGCCGGATAGAAATACAACCCTGGCTGCTGCATTCAGGATGAATTGGAGAAGAGAGAGTTTAATTAGAGGGAGACCAATCAGTGGAGAGTTGCCTTAGTCCAGACAAGAGTGAATAAGAGCGACAGTAAAAGTTTTTGCAGCTTTAAAGGTGAGAAAAGGTTGGATTCTGGAGATGTTTTTAAGGTGCAGGTGACACGAGCAAGTGAGTGATTGGATTCGGAGAATAAAGGAAATTTCTGTGTTAAATATGTCCCCAAGACAGCAAGCCTGCTGTTTGGGAGTTATGGTTGTGACGCGCCCCTGGGCCTGCTATGTCGTGCGGCATCGCGCGCACGGGGGCTTACCCGGAGCCGGATCAGATAGGGGTAGTAGTCTCGTGGCGGTGACCCGGTCCGTGCCCAGGGAGTCAAACTGAGTGGCAGTATTTAGCAGTAGATGTTAGAATGTTCGACTACGCCACCCGTTGAATGCGGCTATGGAGCCGCCGCTGCAGGGCAGACCGCTGAGGCCGGTGATGTGGTTGTGCAGCGTAGATGGTATAACCCCCAACGGGAGGGGTATGGCCCCAGGGCAGCAGATGTGAATTGGATGAGGGGAGTGATGGTGCGGGTGTCCCAGTACTGAAGGTGCAGGTGTGACCACGAAACACGGAGGCTTGAAGTGCAGTTTCAAAAGCTTTACTCACTGTTCTTTATCCGGTCGCTCGTGCACAATAAGGACCACCCGAGTCATGCTGCGTCCACCAGGTCAGGGACTCGGCCAACTCCCAGGTAGTTCCAGAGCGTGGTCCAGAGCTCCCCTCTCTTTCTTCCTACTGGCCGTTCTCACTAGGGACCCACCTATGTCCGGCTCCCTCGGGCCTCTTGGTGGTGAAACCTTTCCTGGCTTCCCTGGCCCTATGCGTGGTGTGCCTTCCTGGTGGATGTGGTGAGGGTCGTGCCAAAGCTTGACCACGACCTCCGGTTCCTGGCTGAGGATGATTAGCCTCCACCAGTTTGGGATCCGGTACCCCTCTCTGCCAACCCTTCACCCTTTTCGTTCTCCTGTGGGATCTCAGGGTTCCCTCTCTCCTTGCGTCTCTGGGCCTTTCTGCCTCCTTCTCAGTGCTTCAGGCCTGGCCCTGGAGCTGGGCCCAGCCGGAGCCACAGCTCCCTGTCAGCCCTCTCTGGCTGAACTCTCCCTCAGCTTCTCCTCAGGCTCAACTCCCTGTCTCAAGATGGTGCCCACCTCTTATACTCCCTCTGACACCCGAGCCCAGGTGACTAGCACCCAATGGGCTCCTTCCTATGCCCAGAGTCTCTCCCCTATCTGCTCCTACACTACAGGGATGTTCCTCCCCCCCTCCCACTCCAGCCAGGGACAGACGCTGTCGTACCTGCACATCTATCTGGTGGGAGTACCGTTGTTCTGTCCCCCGGAAATGGGATGAGTGTAGTGCATGCAGCTATCTGAGCTCTGTTCCACGCTCCATCCTTACCCGGGAGTGGAATACCACACCTCTGGTTCGAGGTGCAATACCCCTGTAGCAGCCGAGTCCTCGGGGTGCTACAGTTGCACCACCCAAGGAAATTGCAAAGTCGGGTATAAGTAGGTTAGCAGAGGGAGGAAACACAAGTAGTTCTGTTTTGGAGAGATTCAGTTTCAGATAGAGGGAGGACATGATATTAGAGATATCAGACAGAAAATCCCTGGTATTTTGTATTAAAGTGAGATGAGAGGTGAAGAGGTGTATAGTTGGGTGTCATCAGTATAGATATGATGCTGGAAACCAAATCTGCTAATGGTTTGTCCAACAGTAGCAGTATATAAGGAGAAGAAGAGGGGGTCTAGGACTGAGCCTTGAGGAACCCCGATGGTAAAAGGAAGATTAGAGGAAGAAGAGCCAACAAAAAATACAGTGAAGGAGCGGTCAGAGAGACTGGAGGAGAACCAGGAGAGAACGGTGTGTTTGAGGCCTATAGAGCGGAGCATATTGAGGAGAAGCTGGTGATCCACAGTGTCAAATGCGTCAGAAGATCCAGGAGAAACAGAAGGGAGAATTGACCATTGGATTTTGCTGTTAATAGGTCATAATACACTTTAATAAGGGCAGTGCGGGAGGTCTACACTAGTTCCAGGAAAGTGTTGTGTCCATGTCTGAACCATCTTCTACGACCTCTGTTCATGCCGCTTGCACTACCGACAGCAATGGTTAATGCAGGCGTTGTCCTGTTTTATATCAGTGTGGTTTGGATTTGTAGTTCATCTCAGATTGACCTTATGTCTTGCTACAACATGCTGAGCTAACTTCTAACTGCGAGTTATAGTTTGTTACTACTCTGCTCTGTTGCCTTGTCTAGCTCTTGTGTCCGTTATCTCCTGGTATAAAGTAACTCACCTTGGTTTGTTTTTCTGTTTACCCAAATGCCTCAGAATTCTTTACCTTACTTTGACAATGTGACAATCCAGCTTGACGACCCTTCTCTTGGCCAGGTCGCTCCATCAACCAGCAGCCTCTTTGTGAACATAATCCAGTGGGCTCCCATAAGCCTGGTTAAGTGCTAAAGAGTGATGGTTAGAGTTCAATTGGGACCAGCAAAATGGAGTGGCTTGTACAAAGATTGTCCGAGAAGGCTCTATTACGATCTCCCATGCTACCACGAACCGAGCTACATTTCAGAGAGTTGGCAAGTATTGTCTATTGCACATGGCTTTTTGGGGGAACTGTACCACATGATTCCCATAAATGGTCCCAAAGGGCCTATATTGTTCCTAAAAGTTTACATGGAGGCACACAGAGCTTTTCTATCATGGATTCTTGTGACCATGTAAAAAAACCTGTCATTTGGCAATATAAATGGTGATATATATAGATTGGAATAACAGCAAAAAGTGGAAGTGAATACCCACCATATCCAAAATAAATCTCACTCAATTCAGGTCAGAGATAGCATATGTGAGAACATATAAAACCTAACTTTTAATCAATATATTAAAAGGAGTGTATTCATGCCCCCCAGAGATAAATTAGACACTTCAATTTAGGTATCAATCACCTTATGTATAGTCTGAAGGTCTGTCTCTCTTATATTCAGAAGTACTTAAAAAATAAATTCTGATCTACCCTGCAGTATGGAGATCACAATTTGAAATTAGGATCAGTATCTGTTGGTGGGTGGGTTATAAGTGGGTATTGAAGGAGCCCTGGACAGACCCCCCCAACCCTACAGAGACAGAATATCTCTATTTACATAGAAAAAATGTCTTCCACACTGTTGTTGCCTAACTTGTTAATCAGTTCAAACGAACAAGTCCCAATAGATCCAATAACAACTGGAATTGGACAAACGCATATCACATAACCCATATAGTGCTCCGTACGGAGATTTTAATATGGTATGTGTAAAAACAATGGTTAGAGATAAAATGGAAAGCTCTCACCCATTATGATCTTCCATGTGGGGACTTATTTTGTTCTGGTTGGTTTCCTCCCGGACAAGCAGCTGAGTTATAAGCTGACCCTGTGGTTCCCTGATCGGCTCAAGCATACTCTAACTCCACAGACTCACGCCCTGACAAGGGCAATCCACAACTAGCCCTGTATGGAGACCCTACACTCTCCCTTATTGTATGACCCGACGTGTTTCATCCAAGTCACTGTTTTTAAAATCCGAAATGTTGGCATCAATACAGTGTGGCATGGAGGCGATCAGCTTGTGGCACTGCTGAGGTGTTATGGAAGCCCAGTTTGCTTTGATAGCAGCCTTCACCTCTTCTGCATTGTTGGGTCTGGTGTCTCTCATCTTCCTCTTGACAATACCCCATAGATTCTCTATAGGGGTTGAGGTCAGGCGAGTTTGATGGCCAATCAAGCACAGTGATACTGTTGTTTTTAACCTTCCTCTTGTGTTAGGGTTGTGACCGACCCGTTTTAGGTTTTAAATGCATACAAATTCTACATACATTTGTTTATTGCATCAAGACTTTTTGACTTTTTCAGGAATTTATTTTTAAACAAAATACAATAAATAAAACTATTTAACTAAATTGTAAAAATGCTGTTATTAAAATTATAACATTTGTGTTGTTGGGGTCAATTTCGAACCAGGTCTAATATAAGAGTAAAAAAACAATAATAAGTCCCAAAACTGAACTCATAAACACAATATAAACCAACAGCCCACAGCCAGCTCTACCTCCAGCAACTTGAGTTAGGGACATGTCCAGGCATGTATGGCCAAATCAGCTTAGAGTTGGTACTTTGCAGAGTATACATCTCCAGTTTACACATGCAACAATGAGGAGAAGATTTGATGTAAGCCAAATTCTGGATTATATCTTAGATGATAATGAATCAGAGGACACACAGCAGCAAACTGATACAGATGAACAGGTTTCTGAGGAGGAAGATGATGTGGAGTATCAACCGGAAGACACAGACAGTTCTGATCAGTCTGATGAGGAGGTCACTGGTGCTGAAGCTGCTCCCGCTGAAAGATTCAAATCCAAAAGTGGCAAGATCAGTTGGAGCTCAGTACCTCCAGATGTACATGGCAGGGCAGATGCTGCAAATGTCATAAAAATGACCCCTGGGATCACAAGGTTTGCTGTGACAAGAGTAAGTGACATCAAGTCATGTTTTGATCTGTTTATGCCATTGTCAATAAAAAAGTCATTATTGCTATGACAAACCTTGAAGGAAAAAAAGTCCACGGCAACATGTGGAATGACCTTCATGATGATGTCCTGGATGCCTACATTGGTGTTCTTCTCCTTGCTGGAGTGTACAAATCCTGCAATGAGGCCACTGATAGTCTCTGGGACGCATCGACAGGCAGGAATATTTTCTGGGCAACAATGTCACTTCAAAATTTTCAAATGATATCAAGAGTCCTCAGATTTGACAACAGAGACACCAGAACAAAATCTGGCAAACTTGCTCCCATCAGGGATGTTTGGGAGAAATGGGTGCAGCTCCTTCCACTGATGTTCAACCCAGGGCCAGAGGTGACAGTAGACGAACGTTTTCTCCCTTTCCGCGGAAAATGCCCCTTCCGGCAATACATGCCAAGTAAGCCAGGCAAATACGGCATAAAAATTTGGGCAGCCTGTGATGCAAAAACTAGCTATGCATGGAATCTATAGATTTACACAGGCAAGTCTGCAAGCGGCATCCCTGAAAAAAAACAAGGAAAACGTGTAGTCCTCGATATGACTACTGGACTGCAGGGTCACAACATTACTTGTGACAATTTTTTTTACCAGCTATGACCTTGGACAAGAACTTCTCAGGAGGAAAATCACCATGGTGGGCACAGTGAAAAAAAACAAACCTGAGCTGCCCGCTGAATTGTTGCAGATGAAGGACAGGGCTCCACTTTCCTCAAAGTTTGTTTTTACAGACACCATCACTGCTGTTTCATACTGCCCCAAAAAACGACGGAATGTGGTACTGATGTCCACACTTCACAGAGATGCAGCTGTGTCATCAGGAAGTGACAAAAAGCGCATAATCATCCTGGACTATAACAAAAACAAAGGAGGAGTGGACAACCTGGACAAGCTGACTGCCACCTACACTTGCCAGCGAATGACTAGGAGATGGCCAATGGTTGTATTTTACAACATCCTTGATGTGTCAGCATGCAATTCATTTGTGTTGTGGACCCACATTCACCAAGGATGGAATTCAAAGAAAAAACACAAGTGGAGGATGTTTCTTGAGGAACAAGGAAGATACCTTGTCAAGGAGCACATTGACCAAAGGGAACGAGTGCCCCGAGACCCAGCCGCTGCAGCCTTGGTC
The DNA here is from genome assembly GCF_046119375.1 of Phyllobates terribilis. Lineage (NCBI taxonomy): Eukaryota > Metazoa > Chordata > Amphibia > Anura > Dendrobatidae > Phyllobates > Phyllobates terribilis. Next base: position 349,268,309 of record NW_027362761.1, on the reverse strand, counting down.
CGACAACTCCAGAGCTCAACAAGTGCTTCGTCCACACCCACAGCAACACAAAGAGCATCATCACAAGCATCCTCCTCAACCAGGCCTGCCTCAACATCAGCCACAACAGCCACAACCCCAGTGAGACCACCTGATTCTAAAAGAAAGAGGTGTCAGGTCTGCCCTAGCAATAAGGACAGAAAGACAAACACATCGTGCTTCGGCTGCAAAAAATACCTCTGCAAAGAACACACAAAAAGTGTCACTTTTTGCCACACATGCATCTAAATACTAATGCATCTAAAAACTATTACTTGATTTCTGTTGATTTGCTTGATTGATTGTTGTTTGTTTGTTTGTTCGACCTAGAAAAGCTACTTTTTATTATTATTGCTATTAATGTTAATATAATTTTCATCTTTTATTTGTATTAAAGTTCTATAAAAAAAAAAATCTGTTTTTTGCCTTTTTCATAAAGTAGTTAGATATGGGTCAAAATTGACCCGTAACACCATAGATGTTACTAGAGTTAATAATATAAAATATATACAGTGCAGACCAAAAGTTTGGACACACCTTCTCATTAAAGATTTTTCTTTATTTTCATGACTATGAAAATTGTACATTCACACTGAAGGCATCAAAACTATGAATTAACACATGTGGAATTACATACTTGACAAAAAAGTGTGAAACAACTGAAAATCTTTCTTATAGTCTAGGTTCTTCAAAGTAGCCACCTTTTTGCTTTAATGACTGCTTTGCACACTCTTAGCATTCTCTTGATGAGCTTCAAGAGGTTGTCACCGGAAATGGTCTTCCAACAATCTTGAAGGAGTTCCCTGAGATGCTTAGCACTTGTTGGCCCTTTTGCCTTCACTCTGCGTTCCAGCTCACCCGAAACCATCTCGATTGGGTTCAGGTCTGGTGACTGTGGAGGCCAGGTCATCTGGCGTAGCACCCCATCATGCTCCTTCTTGGTCAAATAGCCCTTACACAGCCTGGAGGTGTGTCTGGGGTCATTGTCCTGTTGAAAACTAAATGATGGTCCAACTAAACGCAAACCTGATGGAATAGCATGCCGCTGCAAGATGCTGTGGTAGCCATGCTGGTTCAGTATGCCTTCAATTTTGAATAAATCCCCAACAGTGTCACCAGCAAAGCACCCCCACACCATCACACCTCCTCCTCCATACTTCATGGTGGGAACCAGGCATGTAGAGTCCATCCGTTCACCTTTTCTGCGTCACACAAAGACACGGTGGTTGGAACCAAAGATCTCAAATTTGGACTCATCAGACCAAAGCACAGATTTCCACTGGTCTAATGTCCATTCCTTGTGTTCTTTAGCCCAACAAGTCTCTTCTGCTTGTTGCCTGTCCTTAGCAGTGGTTTATTAGCAGCTATTTTACCATGAAGGCCTGCTGCACAAAGTCTCCTCTTAACAGTTGTTGAAGAGATGTGTCTGCTGCTAGAACTCTGTGTGGCATTGACCTGGTCTTTAATCTGAGCTGCTGTTAACCTGCGATTTCTGAGGCTGGTGACTCGGATAAACGTATCCTCAGAAGCGGAGATGACTCTTGGTCTTCCTTTCCTGGGGCGGTCCTCATGTGAGCCAGTTTCTTTGTAGCGCTTGATGGTTTTTACAACTGCACTTGGGGACACTTTCAAAGTTTGCCTAATTTTTCGGACTGACTGACCTTCATTTCTTAAAGTAATGATGGCCACTCGTTTTTCTTTACTTAGCTGCTTTTTTCTTGCCATAATACAAATTCTAACAGTCTATTCAGTAGGACTATCAGCTGTGTATCCACCAGACTTCTGCACAACACAACTGATGATCCCAACCCCATTTATAAGGCAAGAAATCCCACTTATTAAACCTGACAGGGCACACCTGTGAAGTGTAAACCATTTCCGGTGACTACCTCTTGAAGCTCATCAAGAGAATGCCAAGAGTGTGCAAAGCAGTCATCAAAGCAAAAGGTGGCTACTTTGAAGAACCTAGAATATAAGACATATTTTCAGTTGTTTCACACTTTTTTGTTAAGTATATAACTCCACATGTGTTAATTCATAGTTGTGATGCCTTCAGTGTGAATGTACAATTTTCATAGTCAAGAAAATACAGAAAAATCATTAAATGAGAAGGTGTGTCCAAACTTTTGGTCTGTACTGTATATGTATACTTTTTTTTACATTTAAGAAATGTGTTCTAAAACCCTTCAGTAATAGTCAGGTAATATAACAAACTTTTTTAAGTTTATATTATTCTCTTGAGGTTCATTTGACAATATTTTTATATTGAAAATGAAGGGTATGCTCTCAAATGAAAGGCCCAGGGGGCCACAACAAAAATATTAAAATCAATCCTTCCATGGATGAGAAACCCTAACAAGCTAACTAAGAGGTAAGAAAAAAATTGGATCATAAATAACTGTTTTTAGGGTATCTTAGGGGTGATTTAAGACACGGGTCAAAACCGACCCGTTAACATAAGAAAGAGTAACAGAAAGCTAACACAAGAGGAAGGTTAAACCAGGTATTGGTACTTTTGGCAGTGTGGACAGGTGCCAAGTCCTGCTGGAGAATGAAATTGCCATCTCCAAAAAGCTTGTCAGCAGAGGGAAGCATGAAGTGCTCTAATATTTCCTGATAGATGGCTGCGCTGACTTTGGTCTTGATAAAACACAATGGACCTACACCAGCAGATGATATGGCTCCCCAAACCATCACTGATTGTGGAAACTTCACACTAGACCTCAAGCAGCTTGGATTGTGTGCCTCTCCACTCTTCCTCCAGACTCTGGGACCTTGACTTCCAAATGAAATTCAAAATTTACTTTCATCTGAAAACAACACATTGGACCACTGAGCATCAGTCCAGGTTTTTTCTCCTTTGCCAAGATAAGGCGCTTTTGGCGTGGTCTATTGGTCATGAGTGGCTTGACACAAGGAATGCGACACTTGTAGCCCATGTCCTGGATACATCTGTGTGTGGTGGCTCTTGAAGCAATGCCTCCAGCAGCAGTCCACTCCTTGTTAAATCTCCCCCAAATTTTTGAATGGTCTTTTCTTAACAATCCTTTCAAAACTGCGGTTATCCCGGTTGCTTGTGCACCTTTTTCTACCATTCTTTTTCCTTCCACTAAACTTTCCATTAATATGATTGGATACAGCACTCTGTGAACAGTCAGCTTCTTTAGCAATGACCTTTTGTGGCTTACCCTCCTTGTGGAGTTCGCCAATGACTGCCTTCTGGACATCTTTCAAGTCAGCAGTCTTCCCCATGATTGTGGAGCCTACTGAAACAGACTTATGGACCTTTTTAAATGCTTAGGAAGCCTTTGCAGGTGTTTTTTGTTAATTATTCCAATTTACTGAGATAATGACTTTTGTGTTTTGATTGGCTGTAAGCCATAATCATCAACATTAAAAGAAATACACATGTGAAATTGATCACTCTGTTTGTAATGACTCTATATTGTAACATACCTGGCGGCATCCTTGCATAGTGGTCCATCTCCCACTGTGCAAGAGCGCGCACTTGATCTCCAGTCCAGTCTGCTAGCCTGGCTTCCCTCCATGCTGTTTGCTTGCCTCTGTTTCTGCTGCTTAAGGGCGGCGCCCGATCACTTCCTGTTTCTTGTACCTGCTGCGGGCACACCCCTTGTGCGTCCTCAGCCTATTGCTGTCTGTCACCTGGTATTTAACCCAGCTCCTCCCAGGAAACCCTGCCTGAGCATTGTGTTTCATTCAGTGTGCTCTTTCACTCTGAATGTGCCCAGTCCCTTTCTGTGTTTGCTTGCCTGCCTTTCCTGGAGGCTGTATTTCCAGGCCTGCCTGAACTCGCTCCTTGCCTGTTCGTTACGCCTTCTAGGGGCCGCATTCCTAGACCCGCTCCTGTATCTTCTCTGTCCTGTCTGAACACGCTCCTAGCCTGTTGCTTCCGCCTTCTAGGGGCTGCATACCTAGACCTGCTCCTGTATCTTGCTACTGTGTCTGTTCTTGTCTGAATACTCTTCTAGCCTGTTTCCTGTTTTCTCTCTATGTCCGTACCTTTCCTTTTTCTGCAGAGTCTGAACTCGTACCTAACTCCTGTTCATTGTCACTGTACTTCCGTTTGTGAGTTTGTGGTCCACTCGCTACTTCACTGCAAGTACCCTGTGGGTATCTGGTTCTGCCTTTCCCTTCCTGTCTGTTCCGTGTGAACAGAGCCCTGCCTCGCTCTCCGCTCCTGCGGTTCTCGCTCTGCTCTGACCCTTTGCTCGCTGCTCCGGCAGTCTCGCTCTGCTCTGACCCTTTGCTCGCTGCTCCAGCAGTCTCGCTCTGCTCTGACCCTTTGCTCGCTGCTCTGGCAGTCTCGCTCTGCTCTGACCCTTTGCTCGCTGCTCCGGCAGTCTTGCTCTGCTCTGACCCTTTGCTCGCTGCTCCGGCAGTCTCGTCCTGCTCTGACCCTTTGCTCGCTGCTCCAGCAGTCTCGTCCTGCTCTACTCTTGCTCACCGCTCCAGGCGGCCTCGTCCTGCTCTACTCTTGCTCACCGCTCCAGGCGGCCTCGTCCTGCTTTACTCTTGCTCACCGCTCAAGGCAGCCTCGTCCTGCTTTACTCTTGCTTACCGCACCAGGCGGCCTCACTCTACTGTGTTTGTCCGCCACATCTGTGGTTCTGTTCCTGAGTCCCAGTGTGTACTGGGTCCTATCCCACCTGTGTTCCAACCTGCTAGTGCCTCCCTGTCTGCACTCTAGCCGTGCTTGCCTGTACCCACCTGCCTGCATACCCGCCTGCCTGCATACCAGTCGTGCCTGCCTATACCCACCTGTCTGTGTGCCAGCCTGACCTGTCTGTTCCTGTATTCCCTTGTGTGGGTCAACAGCCGTGTCCGGGGTCTGTCCTGGAGTAGCACCTGGTCCCTCTGCTCGGTTCCTCCTAGGTGCACTGGCGTCGTATGCCGTCGTGCGACCCTGGTCGGATCGGGTGAATACTTAGTTACGCCCCTCCAGGCATTCACTCTCCGGCACGGTCCAGTGGAATCACTTCATATACACGCACACGTCGCTCAGCCCGGGCGTGTGCATTACATATATTATATGGGAGTTTCACTTTTTGTATTGAAGAACTGAAATAAATTTTTTTTGGGTGGGAACGTTAGAATATATGACTTAGATATGGCTACATAGTCATATTGCAGGACCCGAGTGCCGTCCGAGAAGACACCAGAACTAAACATTCACCTAACCATAACTTTATGGGTACTTTAATAAATAAGACTTGGCATTGGAAATTAAAAATAGCTGCCAAAACTGGATTTTACATAGAATAAGTTTAGTCTTTTATAAAAAGGGGCATTTTCCAATGAAAATTTCAATGCACCATTAAAATGTATTTTAAGATTGCTGACTTTATCAAAATGTATTGTAAAGTGCTTCTCTTTACAGACCATCCCCTGCAGTTATTATTACTTATTGAAGTTCTGATTCTCCAAGTCTAATTGATAACGACTGCAATTCAGTAAAGTACTGGTATCAGACTTGTTTACCTCATTGTCTGATTCTGATTATACCCTTGTGATATCCTGATTACACCCACACTATAAATTACAAGTTTGGCTCATCGCATCCCTATGACTTCTGAAATCAGTACTGTATACATTACCTCGTCACCCTAGTCTTGCATACCCTGTTCAAAACCTTAAATTGATTTCCTCTCCTTAAGAACCATGCCTATAAATATGTCTATCCCCCCACCAATTACTGTTTGTGCTTTACACCAGGCACATTAAAGGCTATTGTGATAACTTAATGTGTCTAAGAAAAGGCTAAGAAACCTAGGTACATAATTACTTATTTTCATTTTTAGCCACAAGGTAACAAACTGATTTGAATTAGAACTTTTTTCCCTATTATTTGCAAATACTGGCTTGGAGAAATTCCATTGGCACTCTTGCTCATGGCCAACATTTTCTCCTGAATATTGCATTGAATAGAATATTGCATTGAATTTGGAGTATTTTTGCAGTTTTTATCGCCATAACATCATTCATTCTCCACTAGTGAAATATACAATGTGTAATTGGCAGATTAATTTCATAGAATCATAGAATCATAGAATGGTAGAGTTGGAAGGGACCTCCTGGGTCATCTGGTCCAACCCCCTGCTCAAAGCAGGATTCACTAAATCATCTCAGACAGATGTCTGTCCAGCCTCTGTTTGAAGACGTCCATTGAAGGGGAACTCACCACCTCTCGTGGCAGCCTGTTCCACTCATTAATCACCCTAACTGTCAAAAAGTTTTTTCTAATATCTAATCTGTGTCTCCTCCCATTTAGTTTCATCCCATTGCTTCTAGTCTTTCCTTGTGCAAATGAGAATAAAGATGATCCTTCTACAATGTGACAGCCCTTGACATATTTGTAGACAGCTATTAAGTCTCCTCTCAGTCTTCTTTTTTGCAAGCTAAACATTCCCAAATCCTGCAACCGTTCCTCATAGGACATGGTTTGCAGACCAGTCACCATTCTGGTCGCTCTTCTCTGAACTTGCTCCAGTTTGTCTATGTCTTTTTTAAAATGTGGTGCCCAAAACTGTACACAGTATTCCAGATGAGGTCTGACCAAAGAGGAGTAAAGACCGATAATGACTTCACGTGATCTAGACTGTATGCTTCTGTTAATACATCCCAGAATTGTATTTGCCTTTTTTGCTGCTGCATCACACTGTTGGCTCATGTTAAGTCTATGATCTATTAGTATACCTAAGTCTTTTTCACATGTACTGTTGCTTAGCTCTATTCCTCCCATTCTGTATATGCTTTTTTCATTTTTATTGCCCAGATGTAGTACTTTGCATTTTTCCCTGTTAAAAACCATTCTGTTGGTTGCTGCCCACTGCTCCAGTTTATTTAGGTCTTTTTGAATCCTCTCTCTCTTCTCTAGTATTAGCTATCCCTCCTAGCTTTGTGTCATCAGCAAATTTAATCAGTTTACCCTCAATTCCTTCATCTAAATCATTGATAAAGATGTTGAACAATACAGGTCCCAGGACGGAGCCCTGTGGTACCCCACTTGAGACATTCATCCAGCTGGATGTGAAGCCATTTACAACCACCCTTTGAGTCCGATCACTAAGCCAGTTATGAATCCACCTAACAGTTGCCTGGTCCATTGCATACTTGGTCATTTTTTCAATAAGGATGGTGTGAGATACTTTGTCAAATGCTTTGCTGAAGTCAAGATATACTATATCTACAGCATTTCCCTGATCCACCCAGTCAGTGATTCTGTCATAGAAGGAAATTAAGTTAGTCTGACATGACTTGTTAGTTACAAACCCATGCTGACTCTGGTTAATCACTTCATTCTTATCCATGTACTTACATACATGTTGTTTAATAATTTGTTCAAAGATCTTTCCTGGTATAGAAGTCAGACTCACCGGCCTATAGTTCCCTGGGTCCACCTTCTTCCCCTTTTTGAAGATAGGAACAACATTTGCTCTTCTCCAGTCTTCTGGGACTTCTCCTGTTCTCCAAGAATTTTCAAAGATTATGGAGAGTGGTTCTAAAATTTCTTCTATGATCTCCTTCAGTACTCTGGGGTGTAATTCATCTGGACCTGGAGACTTGAACTCATTTATGTTAGCTAAATATTCCCTCACAATCTTTCTGTTTACAGATAACTTGGATTCCTCTATTCCTCTAAAAGGACAGTGAAGATCAGTTGATGTTACATTTTCTTTCTGAGAGAAAACAGATGCAAAATAGGAATTAAAAAGTTCGGCCTTCTCAACATCCTCTCTTACCATTTCTCCATTTTCATCCTGTAAAAATCCTATAGCATCTTTGACTTTTCTTTTACTTTTGACATACCCCCAAAATCCTTTTTTATTGCTTTTGACATCTCTTGCAAGCCTTAATTCATTGTCAGCTTTAGCTAACCTGATACGTGCCCTACAGGATCTGCAGACTGCATTATAATCTTCTTTAGATATGCCTCCCTCTTTCCATTTAATAAACATTTCTTTCTTTCTTTTTAGCATGTGTTTAAGTTCTGTGTTCATCCATCCTGGTTTCCTTAAATGCTTCCCATTCTTCCTACTTTTCGGGATTGTTAACGATTGTGCTTTGAGAATCTCATTTTTAAAAATTTCCCATCCTTCCTGGACATTTTTGTTCTTAAGGACATCCAGCCATTGGATCCCTCCTATTCTCTTTCTGAGTCTCTTAAAATCTGCCTTTCTAAAATCTAACCTTGAAGTTTGAGTCTTCACATGTCTTCCTCCTCTAGTTATCCAAAATTCTATAATAGCATGATCGCTGCCTCCTAGCGTCCCAGCCACCTTTACCTCCTCAACCATTTCCTCCCTGTTTATAAGGATTAGATCCAAAGTAGCAGATCCCCTTGTTTTCTCCCCTACCTTTTGGAAGATAAAGTTGTCAGCAAGAGAGGATAAGAATTTGCTTGACCTGCTAGTTTTACTTGAGAGAGATTCCCAACAAATGTCTGGATAGTTGAAATCTCCCATGACCACTACGTCATATTTTTTGGAGAACTTGGTCATTTGATACATAAAGAGTTCATCCATATCTTCAGCTTGCCCAGGTGGCCTGTAGTAAATGCCTACAATGGTGTCCTTTCCGTTGTTCTCTCCTTGTATTCTTACCCAAACAGTTTCCACAGAACTCCCAGTCTCTGAAGCTTCAATCTCTGTGCAGATATACGCTTTTCTAACATACAATGCGACACCTCCTCCTCGTTTATCAAGTCTGTTTCTTGCAAATAAGTTGTATCCTTTTAGCCTTTTATTCCAATCATGTGTATCGTCCCACCAAGTTTCAGTGATTCCAATAACATCATATTCCTTTTCCTGCGTTAGTAGTTCCAATTCTCCTTGTTTGTTGCCCATGCTTTGTGCATTTGTATAAAAACATTTTAGTTTGTGATTGGTTTCTCTTCCTCCCATATTTTTATTATTTAAACTGTTTTGTCTTTGTTCTTCCTTTCCACTTCCAGTAGCAGAGATCTCAGTAGTATTTGTCAGCTGTATGGCTTTTTCTGGCCTTTTGCTTCCCTTCCCACATTGTTCTAGTTTAAAGCTCTCCTGATGAGTGTAGCAAGGCGACTTCCAAATACATGTTTTCCAGTCTTCGTAAGGTGCACCCCATCTCTAGCAAGTAGTCCATCGTATAGGTAATTCATTCCGTGATCCAGAAATCCAAATCCTTGTTGACGGCACCATCGACGTAGCCAGTTGTTCACCTGTAGAATCTTATTCCACCTCATTGTTCCATGGCCATCCACTGGGATGATGGATGAGAAGACCACCTGTAGACTATTTAGTCTACTAATTTAGTAGACTATGTCTAGCCATTCAGTTGCCCTACAGCATTTCTGTCTAACTGCAATGAAAGTGGTTGTCTTTTAAATGGATTATCGCATAAACAGCATTTATCACCTATCTATGGGATAGAATATGATTGCTGGGGGTCCAAAGTCCCCTGTGTAAATGAAGTGGCAGTGAGTATGTGGGACCACCAGTCCTATAGACAGAGAATGGAGCAGGGGCTGGACCTGCTCTCCTACCACTCCATTCACACAGCAGACTTTAGGCTCTCCAAATTGGCGGGGGTCCCAACAGTCAGACTCAGATCATCACTGATCACACATTTATCACCTTTCCAACTTGCAGGTCACAACACAACCACATTTACTTTTGCATTACCATCTTGCTATCTTTGGCATAAGTCGCAGCCAATTCTTTGTGCAGCCTCAGTCTAAAGCTGCTCCTATGTTCAGCAGTTGTCAGGAGAAGTTACATGTTGCTACTGATGTTGTAAATGTTCTGTTACATGGAGCACATAGGAATGCGATAATCAACCATGTAATACATGATGAGATCAATTTCACCAAAGCAGAAGCTGCTTGATGCAGTGCCTTGGCCTCGAATAATGCATATGGGAAGGGATTGTCCTCATCCAAAAAATGACTCACATAGGACTTAAATTCAAGAAAATCTCACAGAAAAAGAACCAGCTTTACCAATACCAGGTCAGATTACCAATGCACAAGCAGGATGCAGCAGATCCCCATGATAAAGGCGGGGGCAGAATAGGTGCTGATGGAGCAACCGCTCACAAACCTAGCAATGCATGGAAGGGGTGGCTGTCTAGTATTACAAATGCGCACAGATGAGGCTTGCATAGGACGCCAGTCACACAGGTATGTGTGATGCACAGTGGATCTGGCCTACAGCCTATTGGTGAAACCCATACTATTAGATCAGGTGGGCTGCCCAGCACTATATAAGTGAACTCTACCAGCACAGAGACCCCAATCTAACAAACCAATACTAAAGGGCCCGGCTGCAATAAAAATATGAAAAATTATATATAAACAATGTATAAAATACGCAAGCACGCATCCTACGTCAAGGGTCTTATAATTGCGAGTCCCTACACTAAATTCAAAAACGGCTCATATAGATCAAGAAAAATCTCAGAAAAAGAAACAGCCTTACCAACTCCAGGTCAGGTTACCAATGCACCAGCAGGATGCAGCAGACCCCCATGATAAAGGCGGGGGCAGGATTTTGTTGATTATTTTTCCTGTGAGGTTTTTCCTCACCCAATTTGCACTAAAAATACTTATTTCATATGTTACTGTTATATTTTTATGTGTCGGTGTGTTCAATTGTTCCGAAGCGCTCCTCCTGTACTCATGTAGGGATGGTAGATTGAATTTGCGATGCAAAGCATTCTAGGAAGAATGCTAACACAGCATTACACGGAGGTGTGCATGTAACATATGGCACACATGATGGGTGATCCTTTTGTGTAAGCAATTCTATCTTCACTTATCCCCACTTAAGAATGGACGAGATGCTTTTTTCACTGTCACTTAATATTCCTATGAACTCAGCAGGAATAAATAATCTTTATGATGTCTTATCCCGCATATATTTGCCTGTTACTCATCAATATACTAGACTCGGAAAATATTTCCCTTTAGGTTGATTAAAACAAATATATTTGACAAAGCAATCGTTCATGTTAATATTTTATCATTGTAAAAACATAAGCACTTAGTCCGTTCTGTATTTTAATAAGCATATTGCTGCCCCAAAACTGAAAGGTCACACAATAATGGCCAATTGAATGGGAGCTCAATTTACTTTCGTCCTCCAGACTAGTGAGAAAAACACAAGAATATGGAATATGGAAGACTGGTAATTTTCCATAGTTAAAGAGGTATTCCCATCTCCAAGATCCTATCCCAATATTTAGTAATATTTAATATTAGCTAATACCTCCAATTAGAAATGTAGTATAGTTTTCCTGATTTGCTATGTCTCTTTCCTCATGTGCAAGACCTTAGGCATCCATGGTTACGACCATTGATATAGTGAATTAGTTCATTGCTAATGGTCGTTACCATGGATACCTAAGGTCCTGCACATGAGGAAAGAGACATCGCAAATCAGGAAAACTACACTACATTTCTAATTGGAGGTATTAGCTAATATTATTATTATTACACCTACTACATATTGGGATAGAATCTTGGAAATGGGAATACCTCTTTAAGCACTTTATTTGGAAACAGCTTCTGGTCTCTGCGGAGAAGCCATGTGAGAAGGTGTGCAGAATTGCCAGTGACAAGCAATGTCACATGTGATAGATGGCACTTACCCCGCATGCACCAGCCTATTGTTACTGCACTTTGGAAAACTGGTGACACATGTCATAGTGGCTACTCCCATAGGAAAAAGTGGCCCAACTAAGCTTGTCAGAGCCATAGGAAGAATGACTTCTATATGACATGGAGCGCAGCTTCTCTTGCATGTGACCTTTCCAATCACCATTCGAGCACACAAGTGAATGAGCATGTTCAGGACCTTGGATAGAGCTACCTCGCCTCGTCTTTTTCTCCATTCCTATTAATAGACACGGACGTTCATGTTAATGGTCTTCAACCTCTATTTCACAATTGCAGATGTTTCAGTCTTCAGGTGTGTGTCTCTTCCTCCTTTCAATGTGATTTAATTAAATATGCACGCGATGAATTGAATTTGTAATTACAATACTGTATAATCATTTCTTCAGACCATGTGTGATAATTTAACCAAACTCTTTTATTTGCTTTAATAGTCCAATGCTATAGAAATCTGTTTTCAATTTATGCTGAGCAAATTGCTTTATGCGGATCACTCATTCTCACGTAGCAATGTCGCCCTTAATAGCATATTGTTGTGATTGTCCTAAAGTATTGTTTGGAAGATGGCACATAGCAGAAGTGCTAATTTTATAGAAACGTTCTCATAATTTTAGCCAACATAATACCACCATTAAATCATATAATGTCCATATAATACTGACATGATACATCCAACGTAGTCAGTGTGAGGCTGAAGAACATTGGGCTCACCAGAGGATTTGATTCTGAGGGCCCACCTTTCTCCCCCACTCAAGAGCCCCATAGCCTGCGGAAAGGTTTGCGCTATGAACTCTCCTGAAGGAGAATCTAGGGCCCACCGGAGGATTCTCCGATTCTCTGGTGGGCCAGTCCAACCCTAAACGTAGTATTACCATATATTGCTCAAATAATATGCAGTATCAAAATAATGCTCCCTAAAAACACCCACATAATACTTCTGGATAAGTACCACATAATACTGCAATTTAATTGCCAAATAATACCATCATAACCTGTTAAATGATGCTGAGTGATTTTTTTGGTGGCTTCTTCTTGACCATTTTGACCTAAAATTGTCACCTCAAGGCTGAACTTGTTAGAGGGTACTTCTCATTGGCAGATATCTGTTGTTCTACATTGAGCTGCAAGTAAATCACATTATTTCAGCTCAATGTCTTTCAGTTTTTGAGTCTCTCAACAAATGTCATGACCTTTATCTGCTCCTGTTATGCATTCCACAAATGTTCACATTGTCTCCTGACTTCCCCTGGGTATCTCACGCCTGCACAGTAGCATTGCCGGCCCACACAGGCGCACTTTGCTCTGCCCTACTGTGGGCAGAGCAAAGGATATCACTGCGCATGCTCGCAGTAGGACGGAGCAAAGTTCGCCTGTGTGGGCCGGCAATGCTACAGTGCAACCACGAGCTACATAGATGATGAGGGATGCATCAACCACATCAATCAGAGCCAGGGGACGACTATTAGGAGTACATATGCTGCAATGATGATGTCGATCGGACCGGACCATCCTCATTTAAATACAGCATGGAACCAAATCAAATGGTATTTTTGGGTTATACAGGGGGAGTCAGGAGACAATGAAAACATTTGTGGGATGCATAACAGGAGCAGATAAAAGTGGTGGCATTTGTTGAAAGACTCAAAAACTGATGACAGGTTCCCTTTAAATCTACAGCCAATCCAAGGCAAATTCCTAATTTTTTACATGTTGAGTTTGCAGTGACTTTGCTATGTTGCGAACAATAAATGCCATGGTAAAATTCTGCATCAAATCTACAATTTACTGTGTTGTAGATTTGAATGCCATATCCATCTGAGCATGCTCTTATAACCAATTACACCATAAACTCTGAGGCTTGAACAGATATCAAACTCTCAATGTGCGTCTTTTGTCCGTTAACTCCAGTCTTTTATGAGTGTTTAACACATTTGGCATGGAAAGAAAAGATTTTTACTTATGCTAGTGGTTGCTGTTATATAAAACCATGCATTAAAATTCAGTCTGCAATTCTGATTCCTTCATTCATTTTCAGACTTTATACTATGCAGTTTTACAGTCTGCTCCTACTTTCACATTTTTCTCTTGAGGGTATATACCTGCTGTGTAATACATGCTGGAAGTGAGGTCTCTGTGTCCATAGTAATGTTGTCTTCCTCTCATGTATCAGAACATCTTTTTATTCTTAGAGTGATTCCCTCTTCGTATGCTTTCCTCCCTGTTTATGACTTGTTTTTTTATCCTCCCTAAGACTATAGATGCTTTCCTCCCTCTCCACACACTGATCCACGGTATACTCTCTCCTGTTACTATCTTTAACTCTGAAAGAAAGGAAGGGGAGACCAGAGAGCTATCAAGACTAAGAGCTAAGCTCTCACGGATTCGTGTCAGTTTTTCCAAGCTGATACCTCAGTGTAATGACTTACACACGCAAAATAGCTTGAAATTTATAATGAAGGCTATTTAGAAAGCTTCTTAACTTTGAATTTCGGAAACAAATCAACAATGTAAAATCGAAGCAAGGTTAAGTTCACACAAGCATATAACAAATTGTCTGCGTCTCATCCAGAAAACTTGGACGATTATTTTCTCATTTGTTATCTATGTGGAATCTGTATAGAATCTGCTTTATACAGCAGCGGTTATTAAAAATGTACAAGACTAAATTTGTTAACAAGGGCAATGCATCCCTAAAAATCAGATGCTATAATGTGGCTCTGTAAGGAATCCGTTTTTTTTTTTATTTTTTGCACACTCATAGACTTGAATGGACAAACCTCATCCGACACATGGAAGAAACTAGTGCATTCTGCAATTTTTTTAAAGCACAGATTCGATCCATGAAATAAATGGCTTATCTGCACTGTCCCATTGAATAACACTGGTTTGAATGTTGTCAGTTTTTTGACTAACAGCACTGGAACTAAAAATATGTTCATGTATACTTGGCCCAAAGGTGTACATAGCTTTTAAATTATTTACTAAATTACAAGATTAATAATTTGTAAGAAGTGAAATCTATTGGTCAGTATAAGGGCTCATGCAGATGGCCATATTATTCGTCCGAGTGCAATCTGACAATACATGAAATGGCACTCGGACCTATGTTATTCTATGGGGTCGTGCACGTTAGATTTTTTGCTCAGACAGAGTCGGTCACAGCATGCACGATTTGCATTCGATATTCGGAATGCACTTGGCTATGCAAATCAATGAGTGTGTGGAAACCATTGGACCGCACTTGGAATACATCTGAGTACAGTCCAATTTCCACGGACTGACACAATGGAGAAGATGGAAACATTTTTTTCTCCATCTTCTCCGCATCTGGGAGAATTGGATCACTCTATATGCTGGCACTCTGATCAGAATGTGATTAGCAAAATTGACCCAATTCTCTCGGATGAGAGAATATACGTTCGTGTGACCTTAGCCTATAGGACAGCCATAAACAAAGAATGGCTTTGGTATCGGACACGTACAGCACCTTATACAAGGAATGAAAGCTGTTCTAAGCAGTTCTCAGTCCTCTTATTCTCCCATTAGTTAAGAGAAGTGAAACTTTACAGAATGAGTATACAGATTATTCTGCTGTTAAGTCAATGTCCTGCTGAAATGTCTATATTTTTCTACATTTAAAATCGGTATTTAGCATAATTGCATCTCTTCTCCGTACAGTAAGTACAGCTGCTTAGACAGAAATGTTATCATGTTGGAAATGTCTCACATTGAACCTAGCAAGAGAGGAAACCATCATCACATATTTTGCTGCCATTATAATCTTTTCTTTGCCAGCAGGAAAAAAATAGGAACGAGAGCTGAGCGAAGTGAAGAGATACCTATTGAAGTTTTCATGAGAGATGGGATTTTTATAGCACAGGCATGTAACACACAGCCACTCCATTGAACACATCAACCACAGCTAGAGGATTGTGCTTTGTCCTTTAGCAAGATTAGCCCGTGAGAACCATTCTGCTCAGGCCTAATGGCGACTCGCAGGAGAAAGCAGTCTGCCTCATTCAATTGATTATCTTGTCTT
Organism: Phyllobates terribilis; assembly: GCF_046119375.1. NCBI lineage: Eukaryota > Metazoa > Chordata > Amphibia > Anura > Dendrobatidae > Phyllobates > Phyllobates terribilis. The sequence goes on along the minus strand of NW_027362761.1, from coordinate 349,252,581 downwards.
TTTCCAAGTGATATAAAGAACTTTTCAACCTATCACAATAGAGAGCTCAGCATTCCTTACCATTCTTCTGCGACAGAGGGAGATAGAAGAGATGTTTAGAGATGCGTGAAGTAGGATATTCTGCAAGTGACCTGAATGAATATTTTTCCTTTGAAATTATCCTCTTGTGAGATGCCAAAAATGCACTTAGCAAATTGTGCATTCTGCATAAATACTTTGCTTTGTGAAGCATCAGTCCAGCAATAATAATTATTTCATAGTTTATCCTTATCCCTTATAAGTATATCGAGCCAGCCATAGTTGTGTACTAAATGATTCCATTTACTCTCTGCCTGGATGCAGCCACTGCAAGCTGCGTTGACTTTCATAAGGGGTCCCAAATTTCCCAATTGGCTTTTAAAGATGGGAACCTCATTACGGTGACATTTATAAGACATAAAAAACTAAAACACACTGGCGCTTCACACAGGATATAAAAGCCGCAGGTAGTAAGCAGGCTCTGTGTGTATCTGCCTGCACAATGTAATAATAATAATAAACTGACATTTATAAGACACTCTGTGTGTGTGTGTATATATATATATATATATATATATATATATATATATATATATATATATATATGCGCCATAATGTCTAAATTAGGAAATCCCCCGCAGACTGGGGTCTCACCACGCAGCTGCCAACACATACGCTCACCTGCATCCAAAAATGCGTTCAATAGTGTGCTATAACATGGAGAGGTGCGAACAAACTCCTGTTCTTATTTACTCCTGCTGGCGGTCTTGAATACTGGCCGTTTGCATTAGCACTATGTGTGAACTCAACCATAAAGCTATGTTCAAACTTCTATATTAAAGAGGTTGTCCACTACAAGGACAACCACTTCTCAATCTGTATGTTTGTTCCCAGTAAATACTTACCTCCAGTGCTGGCGCTGTTCCAGCGGTGTCAGCACTGTTTTTCCTGGAGCTCGAGTAACATTGGCCCCAGGGCTCATGAGATGTAACAATCAGCAGCCAACTCACTTTTCTCATCTTGAAATGAAGCAGCGGCTGATTGGCCTCAGGGCTTGCATGGTGTAACAATGTCACACAAGCCCCAGGAGAGACAGTGCTGACACAGCTGGAACGGCGCCAGCCCTGGAGATGAGTGTAACGGTCAGAGCCGTGAGACTCTGGAACTCTCTGGGAGAGGAAGTGGTGATGTCCAACTCACTTAAAGAGTTCAAGAGAGGCCTGGACACCTTTCTTGAGAACAATAAAATTACATCTTATGCTTAGTTAATTAATCCAGGGATTTAATCTGACTGCCAGATTGGAGTCGGGAAGTGAATTTTTCCTCAATGATGTAAATTGGCCTATACCGCATGGTTTTTTGTTGCCTTCCCCTGGATCAACGCTGCGGAATAGCTGCAGTGCACAAGAAATAGGCTGAACTGGATGGACGCTTGTCTTTTTTCGGCCTTATAAACTATGTAACTATGTAACTATGTAAGTGTTATTTTATTGGGGGCAAACATATGGATTGAGAAGGGATTGTCCTGGTAGTGAACAACCCCTTAAAGGGTCTATGTTAAAACCACACATTCTACAGGAAAGCAGAATTCCAATGCATGGACACACAAAAACCTTTTCCCTTATATAAATAGATGTGAACATAGGTTAAAGAGTTATTCCCAAAATAATAAGCTATCACCTATTCATAGTTCCCAGCAGTCAGACCTCCTGCCGACAGTTATGGATGCAGTTATTCTTAAAATTACAAAGATATCACAATGCAGAAAGATATCCTGGCACAGAAGAGTGTCATTCAAAACTTAATAATACAAATTCGATGGATTTTGTTGTAAGTTAACTTTTTGCGAAATTATTTCTTTCTTCAGTGTTGGTTCAGGATTGGCTACATCCATTTTCCATCTCCCCATACACATGCATGCTCTATTTAGGTGGTTTGTGTTCTAGGGAGAACAAAATAATTGGACATGTCAAATTCAACATGCCTAATCAATTTTTTCCCCCATACATATGTCGAAACGACCATAAGTTGAACACCTAATACTCATTAGATTGCTAACCACTTCTGCCCAAATTGATATGTTTTGCCTACCTTGGTGTAGTCTGTATGGTCACATAAAATCTATACACCCTATATACACTGTATACATTTCTTATTATCAAGATATTTTAGCCACTCCAACACATTTTCTAAACTTTATTTTAAGACAAAGCCAGCAGAACTTTCATATATTGTACTTTGCTCCCTGAAGATCAATGATAGATGTTAAGTGCAGATACCTTGTAAGTTCCAATGATCTTTTCTAAATGTTTCTTTTTGTTTTCCATTCTGAGAACCTTCTGTTGAAGAATTAATGTGATAATGTCTGACCTTTTACAGTCAGCAAGATTCAGACAGCATTGTTTGAGGTGCAATTTGTCATCATTTTACCTTCATAAGAATATTTAGATCAAATAAATGTTGAAATATCCAATGTGAAAGGTCAATCTGAATGCTGATATTAATGGAGGTCACTATTTTAACTATTTAGGACTAAAAACTCTGTGTGACCTTCTAGATAGATAATAGCTCTAATGGAAATCTGCTTGATGTACTGATATCTTGATATGTGCCATTACTTTAGTAAAGGTCTTCTGGATGGATGGTAACAACGGTCATGTGGGTTCATTTCTTCATTTAGTAGAAATGTAAATTATAGCTGCGGACATTGCTTTTTAAGAGAATGTCCCTATGTTCTTTCTATACTTGTAATATAGCAGACTGGTTGGTGATGGCTCTTTGCTAAATATGTGAACCATGAAACTTATTGATTTGATTTTCTAATGTAATTCTAAGAAAAGCATTTTTGACAAATAATTAAAACCTAAATCCTTAATACCTTTCTGTCTTGATGTCATGTAGCATCAATGCAGTCGCTTTTCTGTGTGATGTCACCTTCGGTTCCAAATGATATCTTCTCGCCTGCATCTGTCAGTCAAATGACATCAATACCTGTCTCAGCAACCACAAAGTCTAATCTCTTAACAGGTTTGCTGTGGTTGCAGGATAGTGGTCGAGTGGTGGGGGACAGGTTTGCAGTGCTCTTGATTTGTAGTGGAAGTGACACAGACACTTCTGAAGGGATCACCATATGGTAGGACCTTTGTTGGCCTCATGTAGACCTCTGGTTCCTATCATTAGAATAAGGCTCTTAGATGATAGCGATCCACCAAACAGTTCTGAAGGGATCACCGTATGGTAGGACCTTTGTTGGCGTCATGTAGACCTCTGGTTCCTATCATTAGAATAAGGCTCTTAGATGATAGCGACCCACCACACAGCTACTTCCAGCAACTCATTTCTTTTCTTTGCCAGGACCCTTTTCGTTTTGATCAGTTTGGGCCCCTCTAATGGAATATCTCTCAACTCTGACTCATCTGGAGGCTTCTCGGCATACTTATGCACACACTATTTGGGGACAAGTTCTCTCTTTTTCATTAAAGTGGTTAGACTTTAACATTGGAGAGAAGCAATGTGCTGCAGGGCTGTTATTATACTGTAACATAGGTGCATGCGTATTGTCTCTCTTGCTATGTATCCCAAAGTTATAGGGGTTGTCCCACCAACAAAAGTAGTTTTTTAATCAATAGATCATGGAATAATAAGCAGTTCCACAATGTGTTGGATGTGTTTAATTTTTTTTCCTGTGCTGAGATAATCTTATAGAGGTGCCCCTGCTGTATGATGTGTAACTATCTTTACCCTCCCATGTAGAGATACTGCAGCTGATGGTCGCACATACACAGCTACTTGTAAGGGAAGGAAGCACAAATCAATTTATTGATGTCATGGGCAATATTTCTGCCAGCTACTTCTTTATGTGAGTTTACTTATTTCATGGCATGTTTTTTTTAGCAAAGGAGCTAGACGAGTCCTTTGCATGTGGCACCAGTATGTTCACTTATGCTTTCTCCCCTTGCCAGAAGCTGTGTATGTATCACCATCACCTACAGCATCTCTACGTGTTCGACACAGCTAATTACACTGGCGGGTCCATCAAGGGCGCCTTTAGAAGATTATCTCAGCACATTTTTTTAAACACATCCAATTGTGGAACTTCTTATTTTTCCATGATCCATTAATTAAAATGTACTTTTGTTGGCCATGGGACAACCCCTTTAAAGTTAAAATGTTGTGCTATGTTAAGTTAAAGTGTTATACAGTGTACACTACACATTGTATCTGAATATAAAGATAATTTAACTTAAAGGGTTGTCCACTACTTGGACAACCCCTCCTGAATCCCGATGTTTTCCCCCAGTAAAATAATAACCCTTATACTCATGTCCGGTGTCGGCACTGGCTCTCCCGGGGATCACATGATATATCATTGGTTCCCTGCAGCCAATCAGAGCTGGTTTCGCTCTCCTCTCCTACGGCCAAATTTGATATTTGGAGGAAGTGCCGATACCACTAGAACGGCGTCTGTATAAGTGTTATTAATTTACTGGGGGGAATCATAGGGATTCAGAAGGGGTTGTCTAAGTATTGGACAACCACTTTAAGGTTTATTTCTAATTTTAACCTTTTTGGCCTAAATACTATTTTGGCCTTTTTGGGTTAATTGATTACTGACAATTCCATTTTAGGAAAATAAATTCCAGTACATAGGGGAATGAATGATCCTAACACACAGCAAGAAAGCCTTCCTAGCAGCATACATGTAGTTGTCAATGAATGTTTTATGGCAGTCTATATTCTGCTTTCTTACAGCAGAAGCAAGTAGACTATTTTAATTCTTGGTAGCATCACCACTGATTTTATTGTGGCTAATAAGAATCACTTTATTATGGTTCCCTAATATATTAACTAAAGCTAATTTTGAACTTATCAAGTTGCTGTGGAAAGGATTACAGGTTTTGTATCTTTGCCGTCACTCATTCTACCTACGTGGCATTCTCTTTAACATTTTTTCTAACATTTGGTATGGAATCAGTTAGAAAACACCTTGTTTGTATATGTATGAAATGTAATGTATAAAATTGAAAAGAAATGGAACAGTAATAAATATTCCAGGAATGGTAAGACTGCCATGGATGCAAAGTAAATGTATTTAGGGAAATAATTTGCATGGTAAGAATCCGTAATGAGGCGCCAATAGACTGCTATGGGCTCACACTGTAATTTTACCATCAGTTTTATGCAGCGGCATGAGTTTTTTTCACAGATTGATAAAGACACGATTCCTCTTTTTATATACAGCTGTATTGAAAAGTGTAGTCAGCTGCACTTTTCAGTATAATTGAGGCATCAGACTTTTGAGATGTTATAGCCAATAGGCCATCCTTTTGGCATACATTTGGCTATGAAAGTCAATGGACACATCACATTAGTAGATGTTCCTGACATATACAGTACATATCTCTAAGCAAGTTGAAGGTCTGTTTTATCCTCATTATAGAGAGATAAATAGCAATAGGAAGTAAGCAAAGTTTTTGATAATAAGAGTTTATTAATATATGCATAGACTGTAAAATATTACTGTTAAGTGGCTGCTAGCACTTTGGAAGTGCCATCAATTAAAGTAATTAAGACAAATAATGTATTTATATATCACATAAAAATGTTGCCTGTAGGATATTCTATAAATGAGTGGAAACATAAGACAGAAATGATATTACAGTGTTAAAGACTGCCACAATGATTATGTCTGATTTATGATAATCACGATGCTAACGCAAAATATAATTTAGTTCTCCTGATAGATGGAAGTTTTTAGATGGAAGCTGCAGTTTATCATAGCAAATAGCACTTCTCAATGTATATACCCTCATAGAGTATATTAATAAGCATAAGATCAATAAATGAGGTGAAAGTAACTCTCATAGTTGTAACGCTAGGAAAAAAATGTATTCTATAGTAAAATAATAATAGAATCATATCTATAGAACAAAATATACCAAGCAGAGAATTACAAGATGCTGGTAAACCTTAGCCCTCATTAACCAATGATGTCTGATAGAAAGACTCCATAGACTTGAACCTGGCAGTAAAAAGATGCACCAAATTTATCACAGTGGAAAAGAGAGAGATACGCGCACGTAGGGTAATATCACATAGTACAAAGGGGTAGGAGGTGAGAATCATGCTAACCTAATAGGGTTGTGTATGTCGCAACACCAATGCAAACCCAAAGAAGATCAGCTGCTGCAGGTCTGTCTGTCGATGGACAATGTCCTCATTCTGCTTGTAGAGTTGGATAGTAGAAGAGGACTTGACGCTTCAATGACTGCGCTGCTGAATAGAATCAGTGATTCCATGCTCAGGGATATGGATCAAGTAATCTTTATTACACAATTCAGGTCCATACAGGTCCTTTTCTCATAAAACTACATTTGAGAAAGGGACATGTATGGACGCGTAGTAAAGACCACTTCAACTATATCCCTGAGTGTGGAACCACTGATTCTATTCAGCAAAGAGGACAATGAAATGTGAATTCCTTTTCTACTTTCTAAATGTATCACCGTGGCATACAATGTGTGTTAAATTTGGGGCAACTTGGATGCAGTTAGTCACTTTACTATTACTTACAATTTGTTGGTTGGCTTACTTTAGACCGTGCCTAAAAAGTGTAGACAGACAATAATAATTTTAGTGCAAATTATGGCCACTTCAACAATGCACATTCGATCATAGTGTACACCAGTGGTCCCCGACCTTGAGAGCCACATTCAGCTTTGAGAGAGGATCACGAGCCACATTTATATCTAAGAGAGAGTTACAAGCCACATACAGCTCCCGCCCCCTAACAGTAGCGACACACAGAGCCCCCATTACTGGTATTATGACAGCCAAATCTTTTCCACAGAAATCACACTGATGCAGTATAGCAAGATCCAGATGTTCCCACAATACCTCCATTCAGTATTTTTGCATCATTCACTTGCACCACACTGTCACATCCAGCATCATCCAGTCTCCAGTGTACCATACTTAATTATCTCTAAACCCCCAAGGCCAGAATATGCACATTCAGATCTGCTGTTCTGTGCAGAGGTACTCACAAAAGTCACCATCTAGAGATCTGCTCTTCATAGTTGTTTGCTAGACCTGGTGCCAATGCACCAAGCTGGCAGGCAGCCGCGAGCCATACATCATGGGCCCGCGAACAACATGTTGGGGACCCTTGGTGTACACAATCATTCTTTTTTTTCTAGACACATAATAAATTTGCCAAAATATGCACTTTCAGATCTGCTGTTCTGTGCGGAGGTACTCACAAAAGTCACCATCTAGAGATCTGCTCTTCATAGTTGTTTGCTAGACCTGGTGCCAATGCACCAAGCTGGCAGGCAGCCGCGACCCACACATCATGGGCCCGCGAACCACATGTTGGGGACCCCTGGTGTACACAATCATTCTTTTTTTTCTAGACACATAATAAATTTGCCAAAAAATGCACTATTTGCTCAAACAACGACCGAATTAGTAAATGCGGGCCATTGTTCCTTTGCTTAACCGATCAGTGACATACCTAACGGCTCAATGCTCCCATTTTATGGCCTCCTTATGTGATATTGTGAAACTGATCTAGTGGGTTTTGTGCGTAAAAGAGAATTGATTTTTCTGTATTATGCCAAAGCTTAGTAATAACTGCTCACTCTGTCTTATTATAACAAATATTAATGGCTTGAATAACAGCAGGGGTCTAATTTGCTTTATTGGTCTGTTATTTTCAATCCTCCCTGACAAAACAAAGTAATTTCCTTCGCCGGTGTAGTAGCAATATTCCTCTTCGCTAGAAGGTCATGAACCATATTTAGGTTATGCAGGAAACAGTTATACGATATTGTATACAATTTAATTGACGTATGAAACCGAAGTGGGATAATAAAAAATCACAAGCCCCATGTTTATAGATTTGATTGTGTGATTTTATTGCTGGGAATGTCAGACATAGAGAATCTAGGGGTTTGTAGGGCAAGTGGGTGAAAAATGATCTCCCTCATGAAAAAGCTAGGATTCCGAGATAAAACTAAGCAGGTCATCTAGATATGTCCTAGTTTCTCTGCTTTTTGACCTGAGCACTTACAAGTACAGAATACTGATTACTCTATGGCACCATAGCCGTTGGAGAGAGATTTCTACCACTATATTGTGCAGGAAGTATGTCAGCCATTACTGTATGTATACACTGCAAACATTCTTGCTTTATATAGTTAAACTCCTAAAGTGAAAAATGCTGTTAGCCTACTTGTTGCATCTTTTAAACCTTATGTGGACATTTATTATCAATTAAAGAGCATAACTAAAAGCAATAATTTAAAATAAAACATTAAATTGTCATCCTCTAATAGTTTTTGTCCTATGTATAGTCTTACACTGTCATAAAAGAGATTCTTGGAGGGTCCTGACATCAACATTTTACCTCTCAAAAGAAATATACTTTCTGTAAGTGTGGAAAAAATGATGCACCTTGAGCACCTGTACCTCTACAATCTGCCTCTAAACTTTTCATGCTGGTTTTTAAATGTCTACTAGGCATTTTTCACTTGAGATGACTCCTCTCTCTTGATTGACAGTTGGCCCCTCTGGTTAAGTCATCTATCTAGCTCATGTGTAGAATGGTGCCATAATTTCTTCTCTGGCTATGTCAAGTGTATGATACATAGAGGAGCTGCACTCAGTACGCATGGAGTGCCTGGTACCTGTGTCCAGCAGACAAGGGTGCAAACAGACTTCTAAAGACTGGTGGAAAAGTATTTCCAGCCTGTATAAGGGGAGGCAGAGCTTTGAGGAAGACAGTTTTATGTGAGTCCTTGACAGAGACAAGCAGGATGTCTACTGAGAAGGTTCGAAAGCAACTATGGAGTATGTTCTGCTTCAAGTTAAATGAAAAAGTTCAATACAATAGAGGCTATAAGGAGTCACTGTAAGCTATAGTCAAGACAAAGAACCGGATCAAAATCTGAATACCTGCCCATATGAGAGGAGCTATCAGAACTAGCCGCAGGTTAAAATTCAGAATGAGTCAAGCCAGCAAGCTATACGTGCAACTGTTGGAGGAGTTATCTACTGTGACATAGAGACACATTGGCTGTCTTCCATTGCTGTGCTTGCCCAGAAAACTAAATAATATATAAAATGACTGTTCCCATAAATATTAGTTATCAGGATTCCTTGTTTGTGCACTGATTGCTCCGACCACGCTGTTTGCTCAATCATACAGTTTCTTCAGTAAAGAATTATTAACTGTAATAACCGCCTCAGTGTCCTTGTTGCCATCTACCTGCATCATTACAATTGTATGGACAGAGTAAGTCTCTGTCTATTATCCAGAGCAGAAAAGAGCTACATGGAGTGATTTTCCTTCTGATCAATGAGTTGATCAAATTTCTAAAATATGATCAATGCTTGTGATTGGTGCAGGAGCCCTCTCAATGGGGACATTGTCAAGGAATGCTTAATAAGGGTTTGTCCAAGCTAGACAGCACCTTTCAATTTTAATTATCCATATGTAATTATATTGCCCCATGGTAATTATTATTGTGAGAAATGTATTATTTGATATTTGAGATATTAAGTAGTGATATTACATAGGAACTGTGGCCCCGATTCATGAAGGCTGGCGTTTTTCACACCGATCTTGATTAGAGGGAGGAGTGGAATGATAGATGACTGAATCATTAAGAGACGCATGCTTCTTAATGAATGAGACGAGGGACGAAGGGGCGTGTACCGCCATGTTCACCTCGCCACAAATCTTATTCCAGTCAGGGACTGGAGTAAGACTTGTGGCGTAAGGTACTATACCACTCGTCATGAATTTGATGAGTCACGCCCCCGTCCTGCCCCAAATCTGCGCAATCTTGGAGCTGGGGAAATTTGCTTAAAAAACACAAAAAGTTGCAACATTTTTGCTCAGTCTTGTGTTGCACAAAATTGTTGCTACTTTTCGAAGCTTTTTACACAAGAATTCTGGCATAAAAGCCTTAATATATATAATTATATATATAATTGAGTATTTTGTGGCATATATGTATGAAAATTTACTTTGAAGGCTTGGTCAATGTCTTTACTGATATTTCTAGAGAAGAGGAAAGCTTGAAAGAGTTTTTACACTGTAAAAAAAACAATACAAAAACACTGCTATTGAATTAGTGTGCAATTTGTATAAGTCATTGAAGTGGTTGTCTCATCTTCCTAAATGAACTAAATTGCAAAATGCTTGTAAAAACAAAAAATGATGCAATTTAGCTCTTATTTTAAAAATCCTCTTTAATCTAAAGACTAGTGGGATTTTTAATTTTCTAATTTAATGTTCATTGTTACTACTGAAGACTGTCAGAAGTGGCTGGTCTTCTAGGCCAGGGTATTTGTGCTGCCTCTGCTTCCAGCATTGGAGAGCACACAGTTCAGGCAAGTGGCACAGTCACAGTACTGGTCCAAACTGTCAATCATCAGGAGAGCACTGCCTGCCGGCAAGCAGGGGGTCGTAAGACAGGGGTGCAGTATACTCCAGAAGATAGAAGATGAGACTATCCCTTTAATTGAATATGCCATAAATTAATACATTACCCTTTTTCAATGCTGCTTACTCCACTGACTCTATTTGAAGTAATTTCCATCATCCAATAAAACACATTAGTTCACATAAAAGTAGAGAATGAGTCGTTAATCAAATGATTACAGTCAGTATATTACACAGATGTGTTGCGAAATTGAATAAAAGCAAATAAATTGGCCATATTTTTCCTGTCTTTTGTTTTCAACCTATCCAAGAATAAAATGATACTTCCTACGTTCCACTGACCTTCTTTTACAAAGCCAAGTCTATTAACAAGCGATACATTTTATCCAAATAATGACTCCTGTTTATAAAGGCACAGATGAAGTTTAAGCGGACAGCAGGTATTCAATTCCTTATCTGCTTTTCTGCCAAGTTGCTCATTCGTATTTTTGAGTTTGTCCAAACCAATGAGGTGGCAAACATTTACACCGGCCTTGCAAAGAGCTTATTCATATTTAAATAACGCTATTATCTCTGCATTGAGTTTCAATAGTTTTATACTCATCCTCTAGAGAATTCCTCTCGGCACTGCCATCTAATCAGCTTTAGCTTTTAATTAAACAGCTGTCATTTGCTTCCTAATTCTACTTCGACCTGATGTTCTATTAAATTTTAATTTACGCTAGGCTGGATAAGGAATATATTCCTTCAAACAACAAAGGAATACTATTAACTAGGTTACAGTTGTAATTAAAAAAAAAGAAGAAAAAAAGCATTGGCTACTTCTATTGCCAGGTTCACAAAGTTGTCACAATTTTGTTTTTCAATTTTTCGTTAGGACCATTTGTCACACTTGCTTCAGCCGTTTGCATGAAACAAAGGGACCAGGTGCTGTGGAAAATATAAATTTATTAAGCTACAGCTATGATTCAGGGCTGAACAGATCCCAGTATATCAGAAGGCGATACACTTAAATACCATCACATTTAAGAAGTAATTTATAATTATCATATTTATAGTGATGGATGAACATCTCCTCGGCTCATAGGTTCTATTCAGCGGCTTCTGTTGTCTAGTATTTCTTTGTGAAACTCTTCAGGATGGATAATTTATTTACAAGAAGCACTAACATTGTTAAGTATGGCCATGATGTACTTTGGGTCTTTGTTTGGTGCCCCTGGTTAGAAATTATCACTTTTCGTTATTATCCACATACTCTGTACACAGATACAATTGAATATTAGGTAGCAGGGAAGCAGCAACAGTCGTTGGGTCACAGCTGCGTCCTGGTCTCTATATAGTAACTTTCGTTAAGGTTAATATCACTTATTGTATCTGACATGTAGGAGCCCTACATGCCAGGCAGGGTGAACGTGCAGAGGCAGGGGCGGCATACCATTGCTGCACAGGGGCTTAAAAGCTAAGGTTGCTGCAACCTGTGCAACCATACAGAAGCCCAAGAGCTAGGGGGGCTGTTATGATAGTGTAGCAACTCGCTCAGGAAAAATAGGTAATGCACTAAAAACTACAACTGACCCTGTTGGTTCCTGTACAGACCAGAGATCCTGACCCTGAAGTCCCTAGTGGATCCAGCGTAAGCTGAGATAGCCCTAACCACAGACTAGATGATGGCAACTCAGACCTATGCTGCCTAAAAGGCCATTGAGCAATTCCTGTTCCTCATAAAGAACTGGAGGGCAGAGCAGAGTGCAAATTACCTACAGAAGAGAAAGTGTGCTGAAATAGAAAGAGATCCCAGAGTGAGTAAAACAAACCGTGAAATTCAAAATAAAGGATTAAGTACGTACTATTAGAAAATATGCTGCCTACTCTAAAAAGAAACACAACATAGGTGCAGGGTAAAGAACATACACAGCAGAGAGATAAACCCTAGCTGGTCTTTCACTGACTGGCTTAAACTACAGCAGTATGGCTGGACATCCAAATGAGACTATTATCAGCAAGAAATACCAGCAGGGGGAAATAATATAAAGCTGCACCTTAAAGGTGATAGAGCAGACAAATGAGTGAATGAAAACACTTGTTACCTTAAAAAGACTGAGGGAAGGATGACAGAAACTAAACACCCTGAGAAAAGGTGTATCTGCTGTGGCTCGGCGGACAGAGAAGCCGATCACAAAGCACAGGCTCAAGGGTTCAAACCCAGAAGCATGACAGGGGCCCAGTTGTACCTTCAAAGCAGGTGGAATTGTGCATTATGATGAGCTATTGCATTTCAAAGGGTTCCATACATTGCTCTTGCACAGGTGCCCTCCTCTGTCTATTAGAGATGAGCGGTGTTCGACTAGAACTGTTCGCCAATCTCAAATTCGAGCTGTTTTGGGCGGTGTTCGAGTTGTTCGACGAACCCGAACGATTTGCAAAAAATTCGGCTGTTTGAGGTTATGCACGATAACTGTTCGTGCACCAAAAGTGTGTCCTGCATGTCTGGCGCTATTTAGAGCACCAATCATGCAGGAATTGTCTGCCACTCACTGAAATGCCACAGCCATGGTGGTTGTGGCATTACAGTGATTGCCCAAATCGATGGGAACAGTGCTCACAGTGAAACATGAAAAGCCGGCAATTCAGCAGCGGCATACACCGATACCCAACATTTTAGATCAGAAAGAATAGAGAATCACACATAGATTAGATAGATAGAAACATGTCAGTCACATATATATGAAGTACAGTGACAGTGTTGCTTACTGTACTTGTCATTTAGTGTAAAGGATTTATTAAAAAAAATAATAGTATTTTCATGCACCGTCTCTTTAAAAAAGCCGGCCGGCATTTCAGCAGCGGTACCCGACAATTTAGAATAGAAGGAATAGAGAATCACACATAGATTAGATAGATAGAAACATGTCAGTCACATATATATGAAGTACAGTGACAGTGTTGATTACTGTACTTGTCATTTAGTGTTAAAATAAAGGATTTATTTAAAAAAAAATTGACGTGGGGTTCCCCATAATTTTAGGCTCTAGCGGAGGTTAAGCAGACGGCTGGGGCAGATGTTTGAAGCCTGGGAAGGGGGTAATACCCACGGAGCTTCCCAGGCTACTAATAGCGTGGGGTCCCCCCTATTTTAATAGCTAGCAAAGGCTAGGCAGACAGCTGGGGGCTGATATTAATAGCCCAGGAAGGGTGCCATGAATATTGGCCCCCTCCCAGGCTAGAAACACCAGCCGTCAGCTGCCCCAGAAATGGCGCATCCGTAGGATGCGCCAATTCTGGCACTTAGCCTCGCTCTTCCCACTGCCCTGTAGCGGTGGCAGTGGGGTAATAGGGCTGAGGTTGATGTCAGCTTATAATGCCAGCTGACATCAAGCCCAGGTTAGTAATGGAGAGGCGTCTATAAGACACCCCCATTACTAACCCCATAGTCAAAGTTACAAAAAAACACAAACACCCAGAATACGTCACTGACAGCGTGGGAGAATACTCACGCTGAAGCGCTGAGTGCAGGAGAATTTTCCCACGCTGTCAGTGACGTACATGAGGTGAGCTGAGTTCATTGGACATGAACTCGGCTCATCTGGATGCCATCACAGCCAGACACTGAGGAGCGCAAGCAAGCCTGCGCTTCTCAGTGTCTGCGGGATGACAGGCTGGATGACAGCTTTCTGCTGCGGTCCAGCCTGTCCTCTCGATGTAGCAGAGCTGGAGCTGTCCTGGGAACCATCGAAAGGTAAGGATGATGTTGCTTTATTATTTTTCTTTTATTGCAGGAGATCGTTGGCTTCAGCTGGAATGGGCGATACGGTAAGTATGGTTTAATTTAGAACAATAAAGAATTGTGTCTTTATTTCAATTAAAGGACTTTATTCTGGGTGTTTGTGTTTTTTTTTAACTTTGACTATGGGGTTAGTAATGGGGGTGTCTTATAGACGCCTCTCCATTACTAACCTGGGCTTGATGTCAGCTGGTATTATAAGCGGACATCAACCCCAGCCCTATTACCCCACTGCCACCGCTACAGGGCAGTGGGAAGAGCGAGGCTAAGTGCCAGAATTGGCACATCCTGTGGATGCGCCATTTCTGGGGCGGCTGACGGCTGGTGTTTCTAGCCTGGGAGGGGGCCAATATTCATGGCACCCTTCCTGGGCTATTAATATCAGCCCCCAGCTGTCTGCCTAGCCTTTGCTAGCTATTAAAATAGGGGGGACCCCACGTCATTTTTTTGGGGGGGTCCCCTATTTTAATAGCTAGTAAAGGCTAGGTATTCAGCTGGGGGCTGATATTAGTAGCCTGGGAAGCTCCATGGGTATTATCCCCTTCCCAGGCTTCAAACATCTGCCCCAGCCGTCTGCTTAACCTTCGCTAGAGACTAAAATTATGGGGAACCCCACGCCAATTTTTTTTTAAATAAATCCTTTATTTTAACACTAAATGACAAGTACAGTAACCAACACTGTCACTGTACTTCTTATATATGTGACTGACATGTTTCTATCTATCTAATCTATGTGTGATGCTCTATCTTTCTGTTCTAAATTGTCGGGTACCGCTGCTGAATTGCCGGCCGGCTTTTTTAAAGAGACGGTGCATGAAAACACTATTATTTTTTTAAATAAATCCTTTACACTAAATGACAAGTACAGTAACCAACACTGTCACTGTACTTATTATATATGTGACTGACATGTTTCTATCTATCTAATCTATGTGTGCTGCTCTATTCTTTCTGTTATAAATTGTCGGGTACCGCTGCTGAATTGCCGGCCGGCTTTTTTAAAGAGACGGTGCATGAAAACACTAATATTTTTTTTAATAAATCCTTTACACTAAATGACAAGTACAGTAACCAACACTGTCACTGTACTTCATATATATGTGACTGACCTGTTTCTATCTATCTAATCTATGTGTGATGCTCTACTCCTTCTTGTCTAAATTGTCGGGTACCGGTGTATGCCGCTGCTGAATTGCCGGCCGCCTTTTTTAAAGAGAGCGTCTTCTGAGCAGTTTGTCAGCTTTTGGACACTTTTGAAGGTGTTTTCTATGTGTTTCTATGTGTTTTTGTTTGCCTGCCATTGGTTTTAACGGTGTTCGACGGTGTTCTAAGGTGTTTGACGAACCAAACCCGAACACTACGGGGGTGGCTCAACACTACTGTCTATGTCCGCCAGTGCATGGAGATAAGTGGAAGCTGGGTTCTTGCCAGAAGTTGAGATAAACATTGCAGTTTGGTTTGTGAAGAAATGTGGCTGTCATACCGAACATAGATAGCTGTCTCTAAGGGGCATTGTAGACTGAGGGAGAGGGGACATAGTGGTTGAATCGGTGGGGGTATCTTCATCTTTCATATTAGGAAAAAATGGGTATAATATAGAATGTTTCAGGAACTCCTGTGTCCATTGTGACTGACCCTGTGAGGAGCATTTTGGCTGATAAGGGGGTGTATGTATTTTGGGGCGCAATCTGGGTCTGTCATGCAGTGAATAGGATGCAAAAGTAAGAAGCCCAAGATGTCTGGGTTGTCAACTCTGTAGTGAGGAATCATAAATGAAGAAGTCTTCCTGATGTTCTACAACCCTAGATGGAAAAGATCGGGAAAATTAATTATTCTAATCAGGAAAAATATCAATATCAACTATGAAAAATGTAATTGTTGTTTATGACTGTATTAATACTGTATTTAGTTTTATGATGAATATGGGTAAGAATTGTAGGTATTATTCAATGTATCATAAAAATGGAAAAATATCTGTGCTATAGATTAATAGGGTACAAGTTATGTGACCTTTAGCCCATAGGTCCTTTCACAGTTAAGAATAGCAGCGTTCACAATAGTAAAAATTAGATACTTGCTTTATTCACCCATGTCGGGATGTTTTAGTTAACAATGGAGCTTTATTCATGGAACCGTATGGTGGTAGTCATTTATTCGCTATGGGATTATTTGGTCCATGGCCTGGGGAGCTCTACATATACCTGCTAGAATAGTGCGTACATATACCACATGTTATGGTTAAATATATGATCCCTCCAATCCAATAACCTATTTTCAGATTTCCAAATAAACTTCTGTGAAATACAATGCAATAGGAGGGAGATTGTACAGGTGTAAAAAACTGAAAAACAGCAGCTCACACATCTATCATTGAAGAGAATGGGATGAATAGTAGTTTTATTTCATGTAGATAAAGTGTCATTTACATATAGTGACCATGCTGACTAACAGCCTGACGGTCATGTCCATATGATTAGATCAGGCGGACTGCCTAGCACTTGTTAAAGAGAATCTGTCAACAGGTTTTTTCTACCTAATCTGAGACGTAGAGAGGGAGACCCTGGTTCCAGCAATGTATCACATACCGGGCTGCTTAGTGTAGTTTTTATAAAATCACAGTTTTATCAGCAGGAGATTATCACCAGAGGACTAGTAAACCTGCTGCCTTGTAGTCCAGCCCCGCCCCCACCACTGATTGGCACCTTTCTGTCTATGCACAGTGTACACATAAAGCTACCAATCAGCGGTGTGGGTGGGATTATACAGAGCTCAGCATTCAGAGAACTGGTTGATCTGCAGCAGAGAAAACAGTTTTTAATCAAATCTACAGCAGCCAGTAAGAGATATATTGCTGGAATCAGGGTCTCTGCCCCTACATCATACTGCTCTCAGATGAGGTAGCAAAAATGTGCTGACAGACTCCCTTTTAAGACTGACACCCAGTACTCTATCTTTAGAGTTTAGTCTGCTATTTACTATTGACGCTGAGACTTCCAGAATCTAAATTTCACGAACAACTTCCTTGACTTTGTATCTTGCTGAGTAATGTGATTGTCCCTTTCACTTATCTGGGACAGGATCCATATTGTTGCCCCCACGGATGCTGGTACTCTACCGCCTCTCATTGTTTTTGCTTTGTCTTCTATCGCTTCCAGGCATAATCACTAATATGGGTTTTTCTGACAGCTGTTTTTTACTTAAAGTGTTCTGAATGACCTTCAGCGGCCACTATGCATTATGAACTCACTCACTCCCTGACACATTGAGATGCTGCTGGTCTACAATTTTTAACCTGGCTTTAAACGTCTTGCATTAGCCGTTCCGATATGGGAAGTGAATGTGGCTATAATTCATCCTTTATTACTTGTAATTGTGCTGCTTCATATCACTACTGCTTTCCAAATGGCACACAAAATGATCAAGGTTATACCAACTGGCCTGGCAATTGCTGAATTGAGAATCACACATATGTCATTTATTTCTTCCAAATAGTAAGCACAGCAGTACTAATACACTTTCAGAGCCTCCGTCTCTGCAGGAATAACAATAAGGCAGCCGTTAAACGCTCATAGAAAACACTGTCCTGTAGGAACATCTGCTCATAACTTCAGTAATTGTGGTCGACTGATCACGGTGGTAATGTGTGAATGCAAAATCCGTTCACTGGATTCTCAGTGAATAGAATCGATTCACCTCAATGGAGAAGATGATTTTTTTTTGCTTTAGTTAATGCTTATAACAAAGACAAGTATAGTCTCAGTCAGTGCTCAGTGGCAGCAGCTGTCAAAACCTAGATGATAGTTACCAGTGGTACAGTGGTGTGAAAAAGTGTTTGCCCTCTTCCTGATTTCTTATTCATTTGCATGTTGGTAGCGGTGTCCAAAGAACACCGCAAGGCAGGATTCAAATACGGCACAGCAGATGAGAAGGCTGTAACAAAACTCCGGCTTTATTATGTACAAAGGGATTATATGCCGGTAAGTGAGGATAACAGTATTTACAATGACAATATCAATAACATGAATACAGGAAGGAATAGCTGAAGCGAGTCACAAAGCTATGCTCCCGCTGTGGCAATGAAAGCTCAATACAACAGTACACATCAAGTTTCACATACTACTTTAGCCTTGTCCCCTATCTTCCTTTCCGCTAATCGGGCCACGCTGCTACAGCGTCCTAACTAAAAAAAACTACACTAAACCCTAGCACAGTTCACCACCAGTGAGGCACTCACTGTTGTGCAGATCAGACGCAGATAGTGACCGCCGCTTGTTCGTGGTATAACCGAGCAGTATCACATCACTTGAGACCTTTCCTTTGTATATTGGATCCCTTTCTTCTGCATTTTAGTAAAATAACACAGGTGACACGCTGCAGGGGAACAATGGAAAGGTGAGTAGGAGTGTTTTTTTTTATTTCATTTATGGATGGATGGGGGAGCACATAACAGGATGGGGGAACACATAACAGGATGGGGGCGCAGGATGGGGGAGCACATAACAGGATGGGAGAGCAGGATGGGGGAGCACATAACAGGATGGGGGACCAGGATTGGGGAGCATATAACAGGATGGGGGCGCAGGATGAGAGATCACATAACAGGATGGGGGTGCAGGATGGTGGAGCACATAACAGGATGGGGGCCCAGGATGGGGGGGCAGGATGGGAAAGCACATAACAGGATGGGGGCGCAGGATGGGGGAGCACATAACAGGATGGGGAAGCACATAACAGGATGGGGGCACAGGATAGGGGAGCACATAACAGTATGGGGGTGCAGGATGTGGTAGCAGATACCAGGATGGAGGAGCATATAACAGGATGGGGGCGCAGAATGGGGGAGCACATAACAGGATGCGGACACATGATGGGGGAGCAAATACCAGGATGGAGGAGCACATAACAGGATGGGGGAGCATATACCAGGATGAGGGAGCACATAATAAGATGGGGGAGCACATATCAGGATGGGGGACCAGGATAGGGAAGCATATAACAGGATGGGGGAGCATATAACAGGATGGGGACGCAGGATGGGGGAGCACATAACAGGATGGGGGACCAGGATGGGGGCGCAAATACTAGGATGGGGTCACACATAATAGGATGAGGATGGGGGAGCATATACCAAAATGGGGAAGCAGGATGGGGGCGGAAATATCAGGATGGTGGAGCGTGGATCAGGATGGGGGAGCATATAGCAAGATGGGGTACCAGGATGGGGAAGCACATAACAGGATGGGGGAGCATATACCAGGATGGGGACCAGGATGTGGGAGCATGTACCAGGATGTGGGAGCATATACCAGGATGGGGTAGCATATACCAGGATGGGGAAGCACATAACAGGATGTGGGAGCATATACCAGGATGGGGGAGCAGGATGTGGGAGCATATACTAGGATGGGTGAGCACATAACAGAATGAGGGAGTATATACCAGGATGGGGGAGCATATACTAGTATGGGGGAGCATATACTAGGATGAGGGAGCATATACCAGGATGGGTGAGCTATACCAGGATGGGGGATCATATACCAATAAAAATGCTTTCCATTCGGGAGTAGAATTGGTTCAATAGCTAGTATATATACAGTACAGACACACCTTCTCATTTAAAGATTTTTCTGTATTTTCATGACTTTGAAAATTGTACATTCACATTGAAGGCATCAAAACTATGAATTAACACATGTGAAATTATAGACTTAGCAAAAAAGTGTGAAACAACTGAAAATATGTCTTATATTCTAGGTTCTTCAAAGTAGCCACCTTTTGCTTTGATGACTGCTTTGCACACTCTTGGCATTCTCTTGATGAGCTTCAAGAGGTAGTCACCGGAAATGGTCTTCCAACAATCTTGAAGGAGTTCCCAGAGATGCTTAGCACTTGTTGGCCCTTTTGCCTTAACTCTGCGGTCCCGCTCACCCCAAACCATCTCGATTGGGTTCAGGTCTGGTGACTATGGAGGCCTGGTCATCTGGCGTAGCACCCCATCACTCTCTCTCTTGGTCAAATAGCCCTTACATAGCCTGGAGGTGTGTTTGGGGTCATTGTCCTGTTGAAAAATAAATGATGGTCCAACTAAACGCAAACCGGATGGAATAGCATGCCGCTGCAAGATGCTGTGCTAGCCATGCTGGTTCAGTATGCCTTCAATTTTGAATAAATCCCCAACAGTGTCACCAGCAAAGCACCCCCACACCATCACACCTCCTCCTCCATGCTTCACGGTGGGAACCAGGCATGTAGAGTCCATCCGTTTACCTTTTCTGCGTCGCACAAAGACACGGTGGTTGGAACCAAAGATCTCAAATTTGGACTCATCAGACTAAAGCACTGTTTTCCACTGGTCTAATGTCCATTCCTTGTATTCTTTAGCCCAAACAAGTCTCTTCTGCTTGTTGCCTGTCCTTAGCAGTGGTTTCCTAGCAGCTATTTTACCATGAAGGCCTGCTGCACAAAGTCTCCTCTTAACAGTTGTTGTAGAGATGTGTCTGCTGCTAGAACTCTGTGTGGCATTGACCTGGTCTCTAATCTGAGCTGCTTTTAACCTGCGATTTCTGAGGCTGGTGACTCGGATAAACTTATCCTCAGAAGCAGAGGTGACTCTTGGTCTTCCTTTCCTGGGGCGGTCCTCATGTGAGCCAGTTTCTTTGTAGCGCTTGATGGTTTTTACAACTGCACTTGGGACACTTTCAAAGTTTGGCCAATTTTTCAGACTGACTGACCTTCATTTCTTAAAGTAATGATGGCCACTTGTTTTTCTTTACTTAGCTGCTTTTTTCTTGCCATAATACAAATTCTAACAGTCTATTCAGTAGGACAATCAGCTGTGTATCCACCTGACTTCTGCACAACACAACTGATGGTCTCAACTCCATTTATAAGGCAAGAAATCCCACTTATTAAACCTGACAGGGCACACCAGTGAAGTGAAAACCATTTCCGGTGACTACCTCTTGAAGCTCATCAAGAGAATGCCAAGAGTGTGCAAAGCAGTCATCAAAGCAAAAGGTGGCTGCTTTGAAGAACCTAGAATATAAAACATATTTTCAGTTGTTTCTGCCTTTTTTGTTAAGTATACAATTCCACATGTGTTAATTCATAGTTTTGATGCCTTCAGTGTGAATGTACAATTTTCATAGTCATGAAAATACAGAAAAATCTTTAAATGAGAAGGTGTGTCCAAACTTTTGGTCTGTATATATATATATATATATATATATATATATACTGTATATATATATATATATATGTATGTATATATATATATTTATATATATATATATACAGTATTGTGCAAAAGTCTTAGACACATTGTTAAAAACTTTGCAAAGTAAGAATGCTTACAATATTCAACACGCACATTGTTTATTTTCATCAATTAACAATATGCAAAGTGGATGATCAAGCGAGAAATCTGAATCAGATTAAACTTGGCAGAGAGGTTGTTACTAACATCTTGGAGAACTAACCATAGGTCTTCTGTTGATGTAGACTTGTGCAAAAACGCTCTGTCTCTTCATGTAATCCCAGACAGATTTGATGTTGAGATCAGGGCTCTGTGGGGGCCATATTATCACTTTCAAGACTTTTTTTATTCTTCTTTAGGCCGGAGTCCCATTAGGGTATGGCATCCAATGCGAGAGCATCGGATGCAATATGCTAACGACACTTGGCTCTTGCAAGCGTGAGCCGAGTGTCAGTGCTCTGCTCCGATCCTCTCTGATAAATTTCTCCATCTCCTCTGTTGCTGGTGTCGGCGGCAAATGCTCTGCACTCGAGTGATATCCGAGTACAGTGCGATGTTTCACTCGCACCCATAGACTTATATGGGTGCGTGCGATTCCAATTGCGCATGCAATCGCAGCATGCTGGGTTTTTTTTCTGTCCAATCGCGATAAGATCGGAGCATGAAAAAAAACGCCATTGAGAACACAAGCGTAGGATTAAATTGATACCAATGCAATCCAATTTTTAATCGGATTACATTCGTCCAATTTAGTCACCAGTGGGAGCAAGCACTTACACTGAAGATAGTTGGCATTGGCTGCAGGTTTGGGGTCGTTGTCCTGCCGCACAATATATTTGGAGCCAATCAGATGCCTCACTAATGGTATTGCATGACATAAAAATATCTGCCTGTATTTATCAGCATTGAGGACATCAAGAAATGAGTAATGTTGAGAACCTTAGATGCAGTAGTTGCAATGGGTGGAAGCAGCAGATGAAAGACTTATCATTCTTCCCTTTGAAATCAGAAGATGCCCAGAAGTGCCATCAGCTCAGAACTGGCAACAATCAATGGGACCCAGCTATACTCATCTACTGTTCAGTGAAGTCTGGCCAGAAGAGGTCTTCAAGGAAGAGTTGCTGTCAAAACCCATAAAATCGACATGGAAACAAGGCCAAGCAACTCAACTATACACAAAAATATAGGAACTGGGGTGCCGAAAAATGGCAACAGGTTTTCTGGACAGATGGGTCAAAATGTTAAATATTTGGTTGTAACAGACGGCAGTTTGTACTCCAAAGGGCTGGAGAGCGGTAAGCAGTACAATAATGATTGTCTGCACACAACAATGAAGCATGGTAGAGGTTCCTTACAAGTGTGGAGCTGCATTTCAGAAAGTGGAGCTGGGAAATTGTCCAGGAATAATGATATCTTCATTGTTGAGAAATACAATCAGATATCCATCATGCAATACTATCAAGGTTGCATCTAATTGGCTCCAAATTAATTCTGCAGCACGACAATGACTTCAAAAATACAGCCAATGTCTTTAAGAATTATCTTCAATGTAAAGAAGAACGAGATGGCCTGGAAGTGATGATCTGGCCCCCACAGAGCCCTAGGCTCAATGAGTATGTCTGGAATTAAATGAAGAGACCGAAGGATTTGTGCAAACCTACATTCACATAAGATCTGTGGTTAGTTCTTCAATATGTTGGTTCTCCAATTCCTGTAATGTAATTCCTATGTGCACCATATTTTATTTCTGTAAATATGATACTTATTATAGACCCTTGGTGTATAAGCAAAGATACTTGTAAAATATGTGAATTTCTTAGTGAGTATTTCCAGAACAGGGCAGTATTAGCAGTAGTGCAGTCAGGGACATCAGCATTAGATTGGGGCGGAACTTACCGGGGTAAGTCTTTGTCAGTAAGTGGGCAGAGCATGGGGGTGGGGAGGACCTGCAGACCCAGAAATGTTAAATCTATACAGGTAAGTGTTGTAATGTGATTAATTATGTTTATGATGTGTTTAGCTGCTATGTGTGTGCTATATATGTCTAATGTGTAAGTAATATGTGTTCTGAATGTGTCTAATGTATAATGCGTCCAATGTGCCGTATACATCTAAGACTATGTTCATATTTATAATTGTCTATTCTGTCTTAGGGAACAGATACAATTCATGCCTAAAACAGATCCATTGCATAACTAATACAGATGAAAGCTGAGGGGCCCCATTAAAATTATTAGAACAGAAGACCAAGTTCTTCACGATTAGAGATGAGCGTTGTTCTACTCGAACTGTTCGCCAATCTCAAATTCGAGCTGTTTTGGGCGGTGTTCGAGCCGTTCGGCGAACACGAACGATTTGAGAAAAATTCGGCTGTTCGAGGTTATGTTCGATAACTGTTCATGCACCAAAATCATAACTGGATTTTTTCTCAGTAATGATGAAAATTAATGTTAATACGCAGTTTGAGTGTACAGCGGGGTGGGGGGAGGGGCAGGGGATGGATCTCTGCAGGAACAATGAAGATCTCCATTTTTTTTTCTCTTTCCCGCATTTACGGTAGGGAGGTGCAATCTGTCAGCCTATCAGCAGCGCACACACGGAGCGAAGTGCTTTTTTTCACACAAGCAAGGGCATGTGTCATTGGCAGTGTATGTCACATGTCCTTGCCCTATAAGACCAAGCCATTTTCCCCGTCGCCACCATTTTCTCACTGCTGCAGCTGCGTGTTAGATGGCACCGCTGTTGCTGTGTGCGCTATACCTTGTTAATTTCAAGCCAATTTTCGCACAAATCTACAGATAGCTAGGGAGTAGGGAATAGTTGTGATTGCAGTCCTTTTAAGGACTAGGTTACAGCATTTCCTACGACTTTTATCAGGCAGGTCTGTGCTCTTAAATAGATAGATTGTGGGAGTAAAGACTAATTGTAATTGGAGTCCTTTTCAGGACTAGGTTACATCAGTTCCTATCAGTTTTTGCCAGGCAGGTCTGTGCCAGTGCTGTGCAAGTTTTTTTCACAGCATTTGGCTGAATCTAGCAAAGCTAATCCTTTTTGGCCTATTGCAGAGTGTGTTAGTCAGTGGAGTAGCCTATCTGTGTTGCAAGATATACCACCTGTGTATAGAATACCAATTTTTTTACTGCACCTAGTGAAGTAAAATCTTTTGGGCATAGCATCATTCTATTAGTCCATCTATACTGACCTCCATCAGGTTGCAAATTGAATATAATTTTTTTCTGCATCTAGCTCTGAAAAAATATTGGGCTTCTAGCTGTGTGTGGGACTTGTTGTATTAGTCCATCTATACTGACCTCCATCAGGTTGCAAACTGCATATATTTTTTTCTTCATCTACCTCTGAAAAAATATTGGGCTTCTAGCTGTGTGTGGGACTTGTTCTATTAATCCATCTATGCAGACCTCCATCAGGTTGCAAACTGAATATATTTTTTTCTGCATCTACCTCTGAAAAAATATTGGGCTTCTAGCTGTGTGTGGGACTTGTTGTATTAGTCCATCTATACTGACCTCCATCAGGTTGCAAACTGAATATATTTTTTTCTGCATCTACCTCTGAAAAAATATTGGGCTTCTAGCTGTGTGTGGGACTTGTTGTATTAGTCCATCTATACAGACCTCCATCAGGTTGCAAACTGAATATATTTTTTTCTGCATCTACCTCTGAAAAAATATTGGGCTTCTAGCTGTGTGTGGGACTTGTTGTATTAGTCCATCTATACTGACCTCCATCAGGTTGCAAACTGAATATATTTTTTTCTGCATCTACCTCTGAAAAAATATTGGGCTTCTAGCTGTGTGTGGGACTTGTTCTATTAATCCATCTATACAGACCTCCATCAGGTTGCAAACTGAATATATTTTTTTCTGCATCTACCTCTGAAAAAATATTGGGCTTCTAGCTGTGTGTGGGACTTGTTGTATTAGTCCATCTATACTGACCTCCATCAGGTTGCAAACTGAATATATTTTTTTCTGCATCTACCTCTGAAAAAATATTGGGCTTCTAGCTGTGTGTGGGACTTGTTCTATTAATCCATCTATACAGACCTCCATCAGGTTGCAAACTGAATATATTTTTTTCTGCATCTACCTCTGAAAAAATATTGGGCTTCTAGCTGTGTGTGGGACTTGTTGTATTAGTCCATCTATACTGACCTCCATCAGGTTGCAAACTGAATATATTTTTTTCTGCATCTACCTCTGAAAAAATATTGGGCTTCTAGCTGTGTGTGGGACTTGTTCTATTAATCCATCTATACAGACCTCCATCAGGTTGCAAACTGAATATATTTTTTTCTGCATCTACCTCTGAAAAAATATTGGGCTTCTAGCTGTGTGTGGGACTTGTTGTATTAGTCCATCTATACTGACCTCCATCAGGTTGCAAACTGAATATATTTTTTTCTGCATCTACCCCTGAAAAAATATTGGGCTTCTAGCTGTGTGTGGGACTTGTTCTATTAATCCATCTATACAGACGTCCATCAGGTTGCAAACTGAATATATTTTTTTCTGCATCTACCTCTGAAAAAATATTGGGCTTCTAGCTGTGTGTGGGACTTGTTGTATTAGTCCATCTATACTGACCTCCATCAGGTTGCAAACTGAATATATTTTTTTCTGCATCTACCTCTGAAAAAATATTGGGCTTCTAGCTGTGTGTGGGACTTGTTCTATTAATCCATCTATACAGACCTCCATCAGGTTGCAAACTGAATATATTTTTTTCTGCATCTACCTCTGAAAAAATATTTGGCCTTCTAGCAGTGTGTGGGACTTTCTCTATTAGTCCATCTATACTGACCTCCATCAGGTTGCAAATTGAATATAATTTTTTTCTGCATCTAACCCAGCCAATAGTTTTGGCCTAATACCACAGTTTGGCCACTCAGCTCTGCTCTGTTCCCATCCATTGTTTTTTTGTGCAAACAACTCCAGAGTTGTTAATTAGTTAACCACCAAAATGAGTGGAAAAAGGCCTGCTGCTGGTGGAAAGGGGAATAGGCGTGTTGGGAAGGGGAAAAAAGGTTGTGTCCGTGGGGTAGGTGTTAAAGCAACAGTAACATCTGCAGAAGAAAGACCATCTTCCAGCCAAACTAAAATGTCTACTTCTTTTAGCGGACAATGTGATAAGATCCCTTTCTTCCGGCCACGCCAATCGCTACAAATTCCAGATGAGGCACAAAAACAGCAGGTGCTTCAACGGATATCAAGTGCTCCTTTAAGTGGGCTCTCCTCCACATCAACTTCAACATCACAAATACTCCAGTCCTCAAAGGTGTCACCCCAATCGCACTTGCTTCCTCACAGCTCCCAAATCTCCAGCTGCCCGTCTTGAGTATGAGGTAGAACAGATGGTTGAGTCTGCAGAGCTGTTTACTCATACTATAGCCTGGGAATCAGAGGTCGACTCCAGCGCTTCTGTGAATCCAGACGAGGAAATGATCTGCACTGATGCCCAGAATCTTTATGAGTCGGATCCAGGACCAGACGCAGAAGGTTCTGACCATAATGTAGACCCTCATTCCCAAACTGTAACTCCTGTTGGTGGAGACAATGAGGAAGACGATGATAAGACTCAAATACCTGATTGGAGCAACAACTTTAGTTTTTTGTCAGGGCAGGAACAGGTTGGCTCTGAGGACGACGGGTGTGATAACGCACAGGGTGATGATGATGAGGTTGGAGATCCCACTTACTGTCAACCCACAGTCAGCCAAGAGATGAGGTCAGCAGAGGAGGTGGAGGAAGATGCTAGTGACGACGAGGTCAGGTTGCGCCTTCCTGGACAGAGACGTAGTACTGGAAGCACGTCAACAACTGCATCCTCAAACACAACTCTGCCTCTCACCACAAGTCGTGGTGGCTCTTCAGGTCGCATGGGTGCTAAGCCTTGCATAGCCTTGGCATTTTTTCAGATCGATAAAGATGACCCAACTCATGTTATCTGTAACATTTGTCAGCAAAAGCTAAGTAGAGGCCAAAAAATAAATAGTTTGAGTACTTCATGCATGAACCGGCACATGGACATGAAGCATAAGTTGCAGTGGGAAGCTCAGTGTGCTACAATGCGGCCTAGCCGGCCGGGCCAACCACCGTGTGCCATATCTTGTGCATCCGCGGCCTCTTCATCCTCTGTGACTGGGGGGGACAGCAGTCACACCTGTTTTGGGGCGCAGACCTGCCACCTCTTTACCCGCAACAGCCAGCGTGATTGGCAGGTCATCATTTTCTTTGGAGGTGGTAACACCAGCTGGTGTTGAGCGCTGTCCGACATCGATAGCACCACCTTTGGATCAAGGCAACCTAACATGTCCGCCTGCATCTTCCTCACAGACCGGCAGTTTGCCGGGGACACCCATATCAACCCCGTCTAAGCACAATAGCCAGCCCTCGGTCCCTCAGATGTGGACAAGTAAAAGACCATTTCCTCCTAGCCATGAGAAAGCTAAGAGGTTGAATTTCACCATCTGCAAGTTCTTGGCTACAGAAATGCTGCCTTTCCGCCTGGTGGACACAGAGGATTTTCGAGACCTTATGTCCGTTGCAGTGCCCCAGTACCAGATGCCCAGTCGGCACTACTTCTCAAAGAAAGGTGTGCCTGCACTCCACCAGCATGTCGCACACAACATCACCGCTTCTTTGAGAAACTCTGTGTGTGACAGGGTGCATTTCACCACAGACACTTGGACGAGTAGGCATGGACAGGGGCGTTACATGTCGCTGACTGGGCACTGGGTAACTATGGTGACAGCAGGACAAGGGGCTGCTGTCCAAGTCTTGCCGTCCCCACGAGTTGTGCGTCAATCCTCTTTATGTCAAAGTTCCTCCACTGCTTCTGCCTCCTCAACCTCCTCTCGGTCTTCCACCAGCACCCAAAGCCTGTCTGGTCATGCCACAAGCTTTCTAACTGCGCAGAAGGGATCCTGCACACCTCCTTACTATGCTGGCAGTAGGGCTCAACGTCATCAGGCGGTTTTTACATTGAAATGTCTGGGAAATGTGAGTCACACAGCTGAGGAGTTGTGGTCAGCTCTGGAGAACCAATTTCATGAATGGTTGTCTCCACTGGACCTGAAACCAGGGAAGGCCGTGTGCGACAATGCTGCAAACCTGGGTGCGTCCCTTCGCCGGGGCAATGTCACACACGTGCCTTGTATGGCTCACGTGTTGAACCTGGTTGTCCAGCAATTTTTAGCCCACTATCCCAGACTAGATGGCCTTCTGCAGAGGGCACGGTCGCTGTGTGCTCACTTTCGCCGTTCGCATCCCGCAGCTCAGCGACTTACATCTCTACAGAAGTCGTTGGGCCTGCCACTTCACCGGCTAAAATGCGATGTGCCTACCCGGTGGAATTCAACTCTGCACATGTTGCAGCGACTGTGGCAGCACCGACAAGCCCTGGTGCAATACGTTCTGACGTATAGCCTGGGCCAAGGAGATCCAGAGGTGGGGCAAATCACGCTGGAGGAGTGGTCTCAGATCAGGGACCTCTGCACCCTTCTGCACAGTTTTGAAATGGCGACGAAGATGTTTAGTGCTGACGATGCCATTATCAGCATGACTATTCCGGTGATTTACATGCTGGAGCACATGTTAAACAGAATTCGGAGTCAGGTGGTGGCACAAGAGGAGGTGGAGGAAGTAGAGGAGGAGGAGTTGTATGCGGAAGGGCTAACATCTGCAAGGTCCAGACGGTCGGCAGCACCAAGGCGGCAGGCATGTGAGGGTGGGGGAGATGGTTTTACCAGGGCGCATGGTAGCAGCCAAACTAGTGAGGAAGGTGCAGGAGCCCAGGAAGAAGTGGAGGACGAACTGATGGAAGACTCATCAGATGAGGGAGACCTTGATCACATTTCTGTTGTGCGAGGTTGGGGGGAGAGGACAGAGGAAGGAAGCATGATTGTTACCTCGCCATCAACACAACAGGGACTTGGTGCTCCTGGATGCGCAACACACATGAGTGCCTTCTTGCTGCACTACCTGCAACATGACCCTCGAATTGTGAGAATTAGAAATAATCCTGACTACTGGGTTGCCACACTGTTAGATCCCCGGTACAAAAGTAAATTTGCAGAAATTATTCCTGCCATAGAAAGGGATGCACGCATGCAGGAGTATCAGCAGAGACTGTTGCAGAATCTTACATGTGCTTTTCCACAAAATACCAGTGGTGCACGTAGTGAATCTCACAGTTCCAACTTGCCAACCGTGGGACCGTCAAGTGTTCAGCACTCAAACCGTAACAGAACCACAGTATCTGCTGGTAACATCAATTTTGCGGAATCATTTCACCACTTTTTTAGCCCATCCTTTGCAAGGCCACAGGAGACAAGAAGTCTGACACATAGTCAACGCCTAGAGACGATGGTACAGGAGTATCTCCAAGTAAACATTGAAGCCACGACTGTGTCACTGTACCCTTGCTCTTTTTGGGCTTCCATTCTGGATAAATGGCCGGAGCTAGCCACTTACGCCTTGGAGATCTTGTCATGCCCCGCAGCCAGCGTTCTGTCTGAACGTGTGTTCAGCGCTGCTGGTGGTGTGCTGACAGATAAGCGCACGCGGCTCTCCACTGATAATGTAGACAGACTCACGTTCATAAAGATGAACAAATCATGGATCCGAAATGACTTTTCTACCCCTGTGTCATCCTGGGGAGAGTAAAAGCTTGATGATTGGTTAAAATCACCCTACCAACCGTTTTAAGCTTTCAAATTACTAATCATGTTTATCTGTATCTTGGCTGGAAAATAATTTGGGCTTTGAAGCAGTGTGCAGCACTGATTCTATTAGGCCATCTATAATAAGCTCCACCAGATTTAAAATTACTAATCATGTTTATCTGTATCTTGACTGGAAAATAATTTGGGCTTTGTAGCAGTGTGCAGCACTGATCCTATTAGGCCATCTATACTAAAGCTTCACCAGATTTAAAATTAATAATAATTTTTAGCTGCATCTAGCCCGGAAAATAATTTTGGGGCTCCGAGATGCGCAAGACACATAAGTGCCTTCTTGCTGCACTACCTGCAGCATGACCCTCATATTGTCAGAATTCGAAGTAATCATGACTACTGGGTTGCCACACTCTTAGATCCCCCAAACTTTTCGATCAACCTTTTCATTTTAATAAAGACCAAAAAAATGGTCATTTTTGAAATTATAAGCATTAGCAGGTTGTTAGAAACTGAAATCAAACAGTTTTCAACTCAAAACTTTATTCTAGGTGATGTTACATTTTCACATAGGACCCTTTGTTCGAAAGGAGCTTCTGAACTCTCTCGTCCATTGAATTTGTCAGGTTTTGGATGGTTTCTGCTTCAATTGTTTTGCATGAGGACAGAATACCCTCCCAGAGCTGTTGCTTAGATGTGAACTGCCTCCCGCCATCATAGACACTCCTTTTAATGATGCTCCAAAGGTTCTGAATGGGGTAGAGGTCAGGGGAGCATGGGGGTCACACCATAAGTTTGTCCCCTTTTATGCCCATATCAGCCAGAGATGCAGATGTTTTATGTGCAGCATGAGATGGTGCATTATCATGCAGAAAAATGATCTTGCTGTGAAATACACGGTTCTTCTTCTTGAACCATGGCAGGAAGTGCTGTTTGAGAAAATCCACATACATTATGGAGTTCATCTTTAGCGCCTTCAGGGATCCTAAAGGGGCCGACAATCTCTCTCCCCATGATTCCAGCCCAAAACATTACTCCACCTCCTCCTTGTTGGCGCTGTAGCCGTGTTTGCGTGGGGTGTCCATCAACCAGCCATCCTCCACTCCATCCATCTGGACCATCGAGCGCTGCACGGCACTCATCCGTGAACAAAACAGTTTTGAAATCAGTCTTCATGTAATGTTTGGCCCACTGGAGCCGTTTCTGCTTGTGTGAAGTGGATAGAGGAGGTCGACAGGATGGCGTATGCACAGCTGCAAACCTCTGAAGGACCCTGCATCTTGTTGTTCGGGGGACGTTGGAGGCACAAGCAGCTTCAAAAACTTGTCTGCTGCTATGACAAGGCTTTTTTGCCGCTGCTCTTTCAACCTGACGTAATTGCCTGTAGGAAAGAGTCCTCAATTTGCCCTTATCAGCACGCACACGTGTGTACTGTGAATCAGCTACATACTTCTTGATTGCCAAGACACTTCATCCTGATCATCGCACAATGTTGATTGTAGTCATGCCTTGACCTAAACACTCCACAATTTGTTGCTTCTCAGCAGCCGACACATCCTTTTTCTTTCCCATTTTGGCAGAAAATGTAGGCTGCTTAATAATGTGAGACAGCCTTCTTAAGTAGTCTTGCCTTTCATTGGACACACCTGCCAAACTAATTAGCACAGGTGTCTGCAATTGCTTACAGTGATATAAAGAGCCCTGACACACATCACCATCAATGAGTTTAACTGACAAACAAACAAATTCTTCCCTTATCACTCCTAAACACTTTTTGCATAATAATTTGGAACGCGGTGTACATGTGCTTTTCCACAAAACACCAGTGGTTCACGTAGTGAATCTTACAGTTCTAACTTGCCAACCGTGGTCTGTATGGAGTTGTTCAATAAAGGGCCCAAAATTAAGATAACATAGATGGAAGAGGTCTCTATGAATAGGAATTCCTAAGTATTTGATACCCTGTGAGGTCCAGGCAAAGGGAAAGTTGGACTGGATGGAATCCTATATGGATTTGGGGAGGGAGACATCGAGGGCCTCAGACTTCGCTGCATTGATTTTAAAATTTGACCATGTAACAAAGTGATCTATTTCAGCCATAACAGCATGGATGGATATATGTGATTGAGTGATATATACTAGGACATTATAAGCAAATAGAGAGCACTTGTACTCGGTGCCTCCCACCTCAATCCACCTAATATTGGGGTTATGGCGAATTGATGAGAGCAGGTGCTCCGTCACTAGGATGTATAAGAGAGGGGACAGAGAACATCCCTGCCTTGTCCCATTGGTGATTGTGAAAGGTGATGAAAATGTTCTGACGCGCCCCCTGGGCCTTGGGACACCCGGAGCCGGACCCTTTTTGGTGGATGCTGGTGGTTGTAGTCTCCGTGGCGGCAACCCGGTTCTGTGGCTCAGGGCGGTCAAACCAGTGGCGGAACTATTTATGTGGTTTTGATGTTTAAATGTCCGACTACGCCACCCGTGGATTGCGGTCAGAGTGAACCGCCGCTCCAGGGCAGACCGCTGAGGCTGGTGTTGTGGGTGCAGCAGAGCGTAGCATAACTCCCCACGGGAGGAGTATAGCCTCAGGGCAGTGTATGCGGAGGATGGGGGTGATGGTGCAGGGCAGCAGCAGTAATGACACGGAGTCAGTGATGCAGTCCAGGGCCTTTAATCACAGTTCTTATTATCCAGACCACGTCTGCAGGTAACGGCTGCCCACGTCGTACTGTGCTCACCAGGTGAGGGGCTCAGACAACTCCCAAATAACTTTGGAGGTCTTCACAGGACCCCCTTTGTGTGTCCTTTGTCTGGCCTTTCTTACCAACCCTTCTGTCCGGCTGCCTCGGGCCTCCTCTTGGTAAACTTGGCGCCAGTTTCCCTGACCCTATGTGGTGCCTTCCTAGCGGGTGTAGCGAGGGGCTGCGCCACATAAAATGTCACAGCCTCCTGTTTCTAGCTGAGGGTCGTTTCCTGCCTCCACTAGTTTCAGGGACCGGTCTCCCCCTTTGGCCTGACCCATCCACGCAGGTGGATTCAGGCGTGCGGTGGCGACTCGCCCGTCCGCACCCCTGAGATCCCTTCGTTCCTCGTTCCTGGAGCCTTCTTCGCTCCTCTTCCTTCCTTCTCCCTCTTCCAGGCCTGGGCCTCTGTTACTAGGCCCGCCTCCGGAGCAGAGCTCATGCAGAGCCCCTGCTCCCTGCCACTTCTGCTCAGACTTCTCTGCACTGAACTAAGATGGTGCCCACCTTTTATACTCCCTTCTCAATGCACCCAGGAACTGCTTCCTCCCTGCTCCTGCACTACAGGGTTCCCCTTCCTCAGTGTTCCCTCCCCCCACTCCAGCCAGGGACAGGGACTGTCGTGCCCATCTCAGGGGCATATTGGTCGCCCTGCCCCACGGCAATGTGGTGTAATGCATGCAGGTGTCGGGTCCTGATCCACACTACATCCTTACCTGAGAGTGAGATATCACACCTCTGGGTGAGGTGCAATACCTCTGTAGCAACCGAGCCCTCAGGGTGCTACAGTTCCATTTATCTTCAGCCTAGGTGACGTATTGCGATACAGGGCCGTGATTTTGGCTATAAAAGGGTCCCCTAGACCCCTACCCCAAGCTTTTTAAGAGAATCATATATGGCGTGCCAGGAGACTCTATGGAATGCTTTCTCAGCATCCAACGAGAGTATCTAATTACAAATTTTTAACTGCATCTAGCCCAGGAAATACTTTGTGCCTAGTAGCAGGGTCTGCTAGTCAGCGGATTATCCCGGCTGTTAAGCAAGCTACACCACCTGTAGTTTGGACACTTCATTTTTTCAAAGGAAATGCTTCGGGACCACGGGATACTCAGTGAAGAGCATCAGGAGGCACCCCAAGGCATAGGGGCTCGGACTGGCAGTAGGATGCCTTGCGGTGGACAGCCGAGCTCGATCCTTATAAAAGCTTTTTAACTGCAGCAGCTTTAGTGGACGCTACTGGAGCTGGAATTACGCGGCTGCTGGCATGAGACTTGCTCTCCAATAGATCCTTGTAAATGGATTTAAAGTGTATTTATTCAAATTAGAGAGACAATTTAAATTAAAAAGCTTAGAGCTGCCTCCACCACAGGGGGGCTCGCTCGACCCACCAGCGGACAGGCACCAGTATTGGGAGAGGGGGGCTGGCCGTCAGGGTTCACCGCGGCTCTGGCACAAACCCGGCGACACGGAGGTGGCACGGGCAGGAGCGGACTGAACGTGTCGGCTTCTCACTTTTTGGATTTTAGAAGGGCATGACATGCCTATATCTGTGTCTCCCCCTCCTTTTACTCCTCCACCTCTTTTCTTTTCGCATGACTATATGTACTTGTCACTTTTCCATGTGTTAGTTGTGTCTTCTGAGCAGTTTGTCAGCTTTTGGACACCTTTGAAGGTGTTTTCTATGTGTTTCTATGTGTTTTTGTTTGCCTGCCATTGGTTTTAACGGTGTTCGAAGGTGTTCGACGAACAGTTCGACGAACAGTTCGGCGAACACACGGGTGTTCGACGAACCGAACCGAACTCGAACACTACGGGGGTGGCTCAACACTATTCACGATATCCTTTTTCTTCCGTTATGAAAACTGACATAAAACAGGAACTAGTCAGACCCTACAATAATCATTGGGACTCCTCAACTTTTGCCTGCATCAGTTATGCAATTTATCTGTTTTAGACAAGAATTACATTTGCTTGTATCTAAAACAGAAGGGACAAATGGAACTCCCTAACGGAAATGTGAACATAGTCTAACCAGTGTGCTGCATGTGTGTGAAATGTGTACAGCATGTGTGCTGCATGTATGTAATGTGAAAATGCAGTGTGTACTGCACGCATCAAAAATATGTGATCTGTGCTTACTGTCTGCATCTAATAGGTGAGCGGTGTTTGCTGATCCACAGAGCAAGGTGCTGGCAGCACCGCTATCCACCATTACCTGACAGCCTATAACCGGATGTTTTACCGGTCCCTACACACTTACCTGGACTAAGAGTCTAGCTTCTAACGAACCCTACCTACCTGAATACACAGCTATAAATTCTATACATATACTAACCAGTAGAAATAGCGACTGAATTGAATAAGGCCGAGTGGGCCGAAACGTCTTCACTGTTCGCTAAATTCTTTGTATTGTCGCCTTCTACCACTGGTCTGGTTTAAGTATTTCTACTTATGCTGTTTTAATAAGCCACACTTTGCATCTATACGAGAGTGCGATGTATTAACTCTACTGTGTCTAATATGTGAGCGGTGTGTGCTGCATGTGTCTAATATGTGAGCGGTGTGTGCTGCATGTGTCTAATATGTGAGCGGTGTGTGCTGCATGTGTCTAATATGTGAGCGGTGTGTGCTGCATGTGTCTAATATGTGAGCGGTGTGTGCTGCATGTGTCTAATATGTGAGCGGTGTGTGCTGCATGTGTCTAATATGTGAGCGGTGTGTGCTGCATGTGTCTAATATGTGAGCGGTGTGTGCTGCATGTGTCTAATATGTGAGCGGTGTGTGCTGCATGTGTCTAATAGGTGAGCTGTGTGTGCTGCATGTGTCTAATATGATAGAACAATACAAGGAAAACCAAAAGAAATATACATCCGGCGGTAATAAGTAAAATTATATATGCCTAGAGTATATTAAGTTAAAGACCACCCGAAGTAGGAGGACCAGTATACGCGAAAGGGACAATCGGAAAAATCAATAAATGAAAAAGGAAAACCGACCATAGAGTCCCAGGTGTCAAATATGGTGAATAAGAGTAGATTTATTGATAACAGGTGACAACAACGAATGACAGATTACCTACATCAATTAAAATAACTTAAAACCATCTAAAAACAGGGGCGCGTATCCGGATGGTGTACAATTCATGTGAGAAACGGATGTTAGAAAAAAACAAATAATAAATAATATATTAGTGCATATAAATATAAGTTATGAGAATAAGTAAGAAATAAATGGTAAATTGATTAATAGCCAACTATAGATAAGATGCACAAAATGGGCAATAATTATAAATAATAAATATATAGACATGAGATTGAAAACATGAGTAAAAGTGTCAGTGCATTAAATATTATCAATCCTAACCACAAAATTGTTTAAAGTATATACAATGTGAGAACACATGGTAAATCCAGATATCTATATATAAGTATAATAATATGTGCCTATCAATATTTACAGGGGGAAGAGAGATAGGACAATGAGATCAATTCATAGTCAATTGTAAAGGAGGGTCATCAGAACTGGTGTCCAAAGAAGAATCAATGATCCAGTGCACATCTAGAGTGTATATCTATCATATCATAGTTGGCATATATCACATGAATGGAAGTAACTTACAAGTAGCGATGGAGTAATACCACAAGCCGGACCACGTCCACCCCGACGTGCGTTTCAGCAAGCGCCTTCGTCAGGGGGTGGAGATAGCAGGCAAAAAAGAGGTATAAGAAGAAACATAAAGCCAATGAGAGAATACCAATCATATTGGGGGCGTGTGGTAGTAAACCAATCAACAAGGGAGGGGGCGTGGTGTGACGCGATGCAAGCCACAGCGTCCGCACATCTCCATGGCAAACGCGTCATGTGACCCGCGGTCACGGGACCACATAGGAAACGTGACCCGGAACCGCAGGGCATCTTGGGACGCGGTCAGCGTGGAGACCGCACAAGACACAGGAGCACGCCCGCGTGCCGCCAACTCCAAGGTGATGAAGGGAGGCGTGGAGTCACGCATATGATGCCATGGCAACCGAGGGCAGTCACGACCGCTGCGTCACGGGATCAGAAAGTGCATAGATCACATGTGGACGCAGCGGCTGCGGGTATCCAAGGCAACATGGCAACAGTGCGTTCACCTCCCATGTAAGAGGGAGATTACGTGATTAAAAGAACGGAAGATATATGCCAACTATGTAAAGTGACAGGTGTAAAAAAATATATATATAATACCTAAGTGTACATGTGAGGAAAAGAGTGAATAAATACAGTGAATAAATTATATCAATCAAAACTACACAATGAATATGTGCATATATGTATATGAAGATACAATATAAAATAAATATATAAACTGATATAAACGTATGCACATATAAAAATACAAATATGAACAGAAAAAAAAAGAATAAATAAATATTAAATATAAATAATTGAATGGATATGACAAAAGTATATAAAACATATGTATATATATGTATACAGAGGATAAATAAGTGAAAGATAGTGATGATAAATATGGTGTGTAGAAAAATTATGATGTGTGACAGTATGTGAATATGAAGGTGTATAAACAGAGACAAAAATAATAATATAATAAATGTGAAGAATAATAATAAAGAGTGTAAGTGAATGAGTGATAAAAAAGTGTGTGGAGAATGTGAGAATGTGTAAGAGTGAAGGGTATAAGGAGTGAATACATAAAAAAACATGGAAGTGTGAATGAGGACAATATAAAACCATGAGTGTAATATAAATATACATATATACAAAACGGAAAATAACAAATGAAAAGAATAAAGATGAAAAACAGTGTATGTAAATGTGTGTGTGTAAATGTGTATGTGGAAAATGAATGAAAGTGCGAAAAATAAGTAAAAGTGACGTGTACAAGGAAAAATAGGGTATGAACATCAAATAACAGAGACATGAAAAAAAAATAAAATAAATAGAAATAGAATTACACAGCCACTACATAAAAATAATAATTCACAAAATCATAAATGCACATGTGACAACACATAAATCCATCATATAAATACATCTCCCATCCATATACAGTATGGAAGCATGATATACATGGTAATGTCCACCACATTCATTGGATACTAAATGACCAGGGTGGTATATAAAAGTCCAGGGATATAGTATAATAATTCATCACGGTACATGAAGATGTCCACCGAACATAGGAAGTGTTGACACACCCAGCAAAGATGTCCCCCAAGCAGATCAAATCGCAAAGGACAGGAACTAAAGAGAAGATAAATATGTAATCATTAGTTATAGTCCAAGAAAATAATATGGAACTATAAATCTACACCACAACACCAGATGGTATAAGAGCACAATTGAAACCTCACGCCATGTATCATTGGCTGTATATAGAAACAAAGGGAGTATTAAAATAGACATAAAAGACAAGTATAAAAAATATATATACAAGCAAGCCTGATATCAAATAAGTGGTCAGAGAAATGGGACGAAACTATTAGATTCGTTAAGGCCAAGAGGATGGACCGTATTTAAGGTCCAAATCCATTTTGTTTCCCGCTGAGCCAAATTACGACTGGTATTACCACCTCGAATAGTCGGGGAAATGGAATCAATGCCACGGACCTAGAATTTAGTACTGTCGCAGTTATGGTGGATCTTGAAGTGTCTTGGAATCGTTTTTAAAGTTGATACATCCTTCTCATCTTTAGCAGCTATAAGCCCCAAAATGTGTTCACGTACACGTACTTTCAATTGTCGAGATGTCATTCCGACATATATCTTAGGGCAGGGACATGTAGCGTAGTATATCACGGCCCTAGTGGTACAAGAGATTTTTTTATTAATTTTATATGGTTTAAGTCCCTTCAAATCGACAAAAGTATCTGATCGCTCAATGTTAGGGCATGCCACACTTTGTCCACATGGCGAACAACCCGCTATCAAGGGGTAATTGTCCAAAAATGTCTTCGGAGGCATAGGTTGGTAGTGGCTAGAAACTAAACAATCAGGCAAATTTTTAGATCTCCTAAAAGTAATTTGAGGTTTATTCGAGAGGTACTTAGACAGTGTGGGATCAGCCAGGAGAATAGGCCATGATCGGTCCAAGCATTGTCTCATGGCATCAGCATGTGCACTGAATGTCGTGATGAAACGAACACGATTCTTATCAGTAGGAAGTCTGGACGAATAGAAAAGTTGATGGCGTGGTGTGTGTTTGGCTCTGTGATAGGCTCGCTTACCCATCCTGTGGCTGTAGCCACGTTCATGGAAGCGAGCCCTCAGATCCAAAGCCCGTTTCTCAAAATCCGCGTCCAAAGAGCAGATCCTGCGGAGTCTCAGAAATTGGCCGACGGGAATGGAATTAATCATAAACGAAGGGTGGGCTGAAGATGCATATAAGAGAGATTAACAGAGGTTGGTTTGCGATATATGTCGGTTTGTAGTACATTGTTGATATCACGTTTGATATTCACGTCCAAGAAGTTAACAGATGAAACATCCGCCTCGAATGTAAGGTGAATGTTAAGATCATTGTCATTCAATTGGAACATGAAATCAGTAAGAGAGTCCAAATGCTGCGCCCATTGCTGTTCCCTGGAGCTGCAGGTAGAAAGACCCCTTAAAAACAAAAAAATTATGTGCCAACGTAAATGTCAAAAGTTGTAAAATAAATTACGACATTACAGTAGATGTATTGGAAGTTTGCAGAAAAAAATGGACGGCTTTAATTCCGTCACCATGTTTGATGTTGGTGTAGAGGGACTCTACATCGCATGTGACCAACAGTGTATCATTGTCAATGTGTAACCCATCTACTTTTTTTAGAAATTCGCTGGTATCTTTTATAAATGACGGAAGGCACTCCACCATAGGTTGAAGTTTTGCATCGATAAACTTGTTGACATGCTTCAAGTAATTGCCCATGCCAGAGACTATTGGTCTGCCTGGTGGTGTCACTATATTCTTGTGTACCTTCGGAAGAAGGTACAACGTACGGATAATGGACTCATTAACTTGGAGTGCCAAGAAGAGTTCCTTAGTTATCACTTCATTATCCTTGGCAAGCGATAGTAAATTACTAAGTTGAGATTGAAAGCCACTGGAAGGGTTATACGTAAGTTTTTTGTAATAGTTGGCATTTCCCAGTTGGCGGAACGCCTCTACCTCATACATATGTGTGGGCCAGATAACGATGTTACCACCTTATCGGAAGGTTTTATCACCACATCATCAAGATTTTGTAATCTCTCTAGGGAGAGGCGCTCCGCCCTACTGAGATTGTCACATATACCCCTCCTAGTGACCCCTTCCAGATCTTTGGCAACAATTTGTACGAATAAATCAACGTTAGAACATGTTGACAGAGCAGGGAATTTTTTAGACTTAGGCCGTATTGTGGACGGAATCTTACCGCCATCGGAGACATCATGTTCGATGGCTAATTCCTCCAAAGTTCTTAACGCTTCCTGTTCTGTCTCTGTAGGGAACATAGCATGGGAAGAGTGATCATGAAAATGTTTTTTAAAAATTAATGATCTCGCAAACATGTGCAAGTCCTTAGTGATAGTAAACAAGTCTAATTTGGCTGAAGGTGAGAAGGACAAACCACGTATTAGTACCTGCATATCAGTGGAAGATAAAGTATGTGAACTAAGGTTGATTACCTTCATATCATGTTGATTCCTTTCCATTGCAGGGTCAAAATGTCTTTTAT
The DNA here is from genome assembly GCF_046119375.1 of Phyllobates terribilis. NCBI lineage: Eukaryota > Metazoa > Chordata > Amphibia > Anura > Dendrobatidae > Phyllobates > Phyllobates terribilis. The sequence continues at coordinate 349,211,924 of NW_027362761.1, read as the reverse complement.
TAGAAAACTGTCTTAATTCGAGTTTGCGTTTAGGTCTCGCCCCAAATCTGGTGGCATAAGGGTACGATGAGGTATCCGAATTGTCGCTAGTGGATGTGAGAGACGATATAGATGGTGTACGATTCACCTGATTATTGTACACCAAGGCCTTTTTCCACCGATAAACAGATCCAAGTTGAAAGTCCTTCACATCCCTATTAAATTTATTAATCTGGTTTTCTTGTATATTTTTAACCAAATATTCAACATGCTTCTCCATTTGTGTGTTCATGGATTGTAAATTATCAACCGATAATTCTGATTTAGCTTGAGTATATACACTGTCCAGCTCCTTGTCAGTTTCAACAAGGGTTTTATTATTAAACCCAATAAGCAATTCCATGAACCTAATGGTTGTATTATTGCATACTTCTTCCCAATCCTTCATGAATATCTCATCATTAATGGGGAAGGATGGTAGTACTTTGATTCTTAGGCCTCTAGGGATGAGGTGTTTCAATATATAGTTTTCAAGAAACGTTTTGTTCCACCACAATCTGGTGCGTTTCAGAAGTAATTGTTTAATAGAATTAGTAATCTCCTCAATTTTCTGACCACCAATGTTTTGATCCGTAGATCCACCGTTGCCAAAAACCTGATTCACTTTGCCCAGCCAGGCTTGTTCACTGGCCTTGTAGTCCATGGTCCTTGTAGGAAAATCTGTGCGAAACACAGCAGGAACACAATGATAGAACAATACATGGAAAACCAAAAGAAATATACATCCGGCGGTAATAAGTAAAATTATATATGCCTAGAGTATATTAAGTTAAAGACCAGCCGAAGTAGGAGGACCAATATAGGTGAAAGGGACAATCGGAAAAATCAATAAATGAAAAAGGAAAAAGGAAAACCGACCATAGAGTCCCAGGTGTCAAATATGGTGAATAATAGTAGATTTATTAATAACAGGTGACAACAACGAATGACAGATTACCTACATCAATTAAAATAACTTAAAACCATCTAAAAACAGGGGCGCGTATCTGGATGGTGTACAATTCATGTGAGAAACGGATGTTAGAAAAAAACAAATAATAAATAATATATTAGTGTATATAAATATAAGTTATGAGAATAAGTAAAAAATAAATGGTAAATTGATTAATAGCCAACTATAGATAAGATGCACAAAATGGGCAATAATTATAAATAATAAATATATAGACATGAGATTGAAAACATGAGTAAAAGTGCCAGTGCATTAAATATTATCAATCCTAACCACAAAATTGTATAAAGTATATACAATGTGAGAACACATGGTAAATCCAGATATCTATATATAAGTATAATAATATGTGCCTATCAATATTTACAGGGGGAAGAGAGATAGGACAATGAGATCAATTCATAGTCAATTGTAAAGGAGGGTCATCAGAACTGGTGTCCAAAGAAAAATCAATGATCCAATGCACATCTAGAGTGTATATCTATCATATCATCATAGTTGGCATATATCACATGAATGGAAGTAACTTACAAGTAACGATGGAGTAATACCACAAGCCGGACCGCGTCCACCCCGACGCGCGTTTCGGCAAGCGCCTCCGTCAGGGGGTGGAGATAGCAGGCAAAAAAGAGGCATGTGTCTAATATGTGAGCTATGTGTGCTGCATGTGTCTAATATGTGAGCTGTGTGTGCTGCATGTGTCTAATATGTGAGCTGTGTGTGCTGCATGTGTCTAATATGTGAGCGGTGTGTGCTGCATGTGTCTAATATGTGAGCGGTGTGTGCTGCATGTGTCTAATATGTGAGCGGTGTGTGCTGCATGTGTCTAATAGGTGAGCTGTGTGTGCTGCATGTGTCTAATATGTGAGCGGTGTGTGCTGCATGTGTATAATATGTGAGCTGTGTGTGCTGCATGTGTCTAATATGTGAGCTGTGTGTGCTGCATGTGTCTAATATGTGAGCTGTGTGTGCTGCATGTGTCTAATATGTGAGCGGTGTGTGCTGCATGTGTCTAATATGTGAGCGGTGTGTGCTGCATGTGTCTAATATGTGAGCGGTGTGTGCTGCATGTGTCTAATAGGTGAGCTTGTGTGTGCTGCATGTGTCTAATATGTGAGCTGTGTGTGCTGCATGTGTCTAATATGTGAGCGGTGTGTGCTGCATGTGTCTAATATGTGAGCGGTGTGTGCTGCTTGTGTCTAATATGTGAGCGGTGTGTGCTGCATGTGTCTAATATGTGAGCTGTGTGTGCTGCATGTGTCTAATATGTGAGCTGTGTGTGCTGCATGTGTCTAATAGGTGAGCCGTGTATGCTGCATGTGTCTAATAGGTGAGCTGTGTGTGCTGCATGTGTCTAATATGTGATCGATGTGTGCTGCATGCATCTACTATATGAGCAGTGTGTTTGTATACATCTATTATATAAGCGTGTGTACTGTATACCCCTGTATAGAGCCTATAATTTCCTGATGGCTACACTAGATATGTCCTTGGCAAGAAATTATAGCCCTCATGAACTCAGCAAGAGCTGAGCAGAATCTGCTTATGTTTTATGTCTACTGGAGTACAGTGAAACATTTATAAGATGTAAATCCCATACCTGACCTTTTTTACCATGAAGATTGACTCCACACAGATTTCTTATTGGCCATCAGTATTAATAAGGCATCTACTCATGTTACTTACTAGATAATCTAGGTGCAGCCACAGATTTGGAGGGAAGGTTTTTAGATTGTTTTCATGTTGTTTTAATTACAGAACAAGGAAAATAAAGCCTACATAAGACAAATGTATGAAGGAGATTAAAAGGAACCAAGTAACGCTATTAACCTATAGATATAGGATTAATCTGCAGGTAAATAGTGATAGGGAGGTGCCCGGCCCCTGTACTGAAAGTGTGGCACCTGGGAGAAAATTAACTTTATTTCACCTGGAAGCCGCCGGCTTTCAGTCATACAGGCGTTCCGGTGCGGCTGCAGTAAGCACTCGCTATACTGTGAGCGGCAGCTGTAAGCACTCTGCGAGCGGCGGCTGCAGTAAGCACTCACTATACTGTGAGCGGCAGCTGTAAGCACTCTGTGAGCAGCGTCTGCAGTAAGCACTCACTATACTGTGAGCGGCAGCTGTAAGCACTCTGTGAGCGGCGGCTGCAGGAAGCACTCACTATACTGTGAGCGGCAGCTGTAAGCACTCTGTGAGCAGCGGCTGCAGTAAGCACTCACTATACTGTGAGCGGCAGCTGTAAGCGGCGGCTGCAGTAAGCACTCACTATACTGTGAGCGGCAGCTGTAAGCACTCTGTGAGCGGCGGCTGCAGTAAACACTCACTATACTGTGAGCGGCAGCTGTAAGCACTCTGTGAGCGGCGGCTGCAGTAAGCACTCACTATACTGTGAGCTGCAGCTGTAAGCACTCTTTGAGCAGCGTATGCAGTAAGCACTCACTATACTGTGAGCGGCAGCTGTAAGCACTCTGTGAGCGGCGGCTGCAGTAAGCACTCACTATACTGTGAGCGGCAGCTGTAAGCACTCTGTGAGGGGCAGCTGCAGTAAGCACTCACTATACTGTGAGCGGCAGCTGTAAACACTCTGTGAGCAGCGGCTGCAGTAAGCACTCACTATACTGTGAGCGGCAGCTGTAAGCGGCGGCTGCAGTAAGCACTCACTATACTGTGAGCGGCAGCTGTAAGCACTCTGTGAGCGGCGGCTGCAGTAAACACTCACTATACTGTGAGCGGCAGCTGTAAGCACTCTGTGAGCGGCGGCTGCAGTAATCACTCACTATACTGTGAGCGGCAGCTGTAAGCACTCTGTAAGCGGCGGCTGCAGTAATCACTCACTATACTGTGAGCGGCAGCTGTAAGTGACGCACCCCCTGGGCCATGTTCGGGGAACGTTGCGCACGCGGGGAATACCCGGAGCCGGATCCGATCGGGTTAGTAGTCCTCGTGGCGGTGACCAGGTCCGTGCCCAGGGTGTCAAACTAAGTGGCGGAATTTAGTATAAGCTGTTATAGTGTTCGACTACGCCACCCGTGGATTGCGGTCAGTGGGGACCGCCGCTGCACTGCAGACCGCTGAGGCTGATGTTGTTCGTGCAGCTTAGTATGGGATGACTCCCCACGGGAGGAGTATTGCCTCAGGGCAGCTAGTGTGGATAATGATGGGAGTGATGGTGCGAGTGTCCCAGTACTGATGGTGCTGGTGCGACAAGGAACCCCAGAGACGTGTGTTGCAGTTTCCAAATCTTTACTCACGATTTTGGTTCAGATCACCCCCGGCCGAGAGTGACCACCCGAGCCGTGCTGCGCCCACCAGGTGCGGGACTCGGCCAACTCCCAGGCAATTTCAGAGCGTGGTCCAGGGCTCCCTTCTCTTCCTCTCTACTGGCCGTCCCCACCAGGGACCCACCTTTGTCCAGCTTCCTCGGGCCTTCTGTTGGTCAAACCTCTCTCCGGTTTCCCTGACCCTATATGGCGTGCCTTCCTGGTGGATATGGTGAGGGGTCGCGCCAAGACTTGACCACGACCTCCGGTTCCTGGCTAAGGATAATTGGCCTCCACCAGTTTGGGATCCGGTACCCTGCTCTGCCAACCCTTCACCCGTTATCTCGTGGGATCTTAGGGTTCCCTCTTTGCTTGCGTCTCTGGGCCTTTCCTTGTGTTTCGGTTCCTTCTTCTTTTTCCTTTTCTCTCTCTCTCTGCCTCAGGCCTCCACTTCAGGCCTGCCTCTGGAACTGGGCCCGGACTGAGCCACAGCTCCCTGTCAGCCCTCTCTGGCTGAGCTCCTCTCTGAACTGAACTAACCGGACTGCACACCGATCTAAGATGGTGCCCACCTTATATACCTCCCTTCTGACACCCGAGCCCAGGTGACCAGCACCCAATGGGCTCCTACTTATACCCAGAGTCCCTCCCCTCTCTGCTCCTACACCACTGGGATATTCCTCCCCCCTCCCCACTCCAGCCAGGGACAGACGCTGTCGTACCTGCACATCTATCTGGTGGGAGTACCGTTGATCTGTCCCCCGGAAATGGGGTGTGTGTGGTGTATGCAGCTAACTGAGCCCGGTTCCACACTCCATCCTTACCCGGGAGTGGAATACCACACCTCTGGTTCGAGGTGCAATACTCCTGTAGCAGCCGAGCCCTCGGGGTGCTACATTCCCCCCTGGTAAATCACAGCACGTCCCCGGTCTGGAAAAGAGCAAAGACAATTTAAAACATACAAATTTTTAAAGTGCACTCATATATAAGACATTAACTTTTCACTCATCCCTTTATGGGAGGTACTCTTTTCTTCTTAACGTTACTGGTATAAAACATTTTTTTTTTATAAAACATTCTACTAATGCCACCGGAACTCTTTTGTAAAACACTATATAAAACTTTTGGCATTACTATTTTAGCAGCATATTAAACTTTCCATTATAAGACATTTTCAAATAAAACCTTTTCAAAACATATTCTTGAGCTCTGGCCGCTGTGCAACTTGCGACCAGGTAAAGGTGCAACAGTCCATTTTAATCCACCTTGAAGTAGACGTTGCGGTTCTTGTATAAAACCAGTAGGGGGCGCCTTAAGAAGCGCAACTATGTACAAGGGTATGGCCGCTCTCAGTCCTCGGCCAGCGGGAATAGGGGAATGGCTGCTCACAGTCCTCAGCCTGGTTAGGGATTAGGGGCACACAGGTAACAGTTCTTTAACAGTTCCATACTAGTCCCAACGGGGACCACACTTCAATTAGCAAGAGTTCTTGTACCCCGACGGGTAACTATATACAGTTCCACTTTACCATTCTCTAATAATGGTGTCCTCCTTGCTCTTCCGGGTAGTCTTCAGACCCGTCCGGGTCCTCTTGGCTTTCCTCGTACTGCAGCTCCTCCTCAGTTAGCCGGTGTACGTGAAGGGCGTACGGTCCCTTGGCACCCTTGTGCCGGGTGAAGGTGACCACATCACCCAGGTAGAGATCGCGTCCACGGTGTCCCTCAGGTAGGTGGCTCTCGACATCCCTGCGGGTAACAAAGACGTCGCCGGGAGCTCGGTGGTCCCGGATAAAGCCCCAGCCATTCTCTAGCTGGAACTTTATTACGGTCCCGCTGGCGCGGGGGCCGTGGGCCGTACGGGGGTTTTGTCGGGCCCTGCGCTTCGGGCCTGCAGCTGTTCCTCGCGGATCCGCCTCTCTCGCCGTTCTCTTCCAAAGACCTCCAGCTGTTGACGGCAGCACTCCTCACGCCGGGTTGCGTCCGCCCGGGTCTCCTGGGTGAACCCCATGAGGTTCTCACCGGTCGGATCCCATTCAAATTGGGCGTCCTCTAACGGGAGCGGAGTAATTTTGGCGGGCGCCGGAGCCGGGATCAGAGGCTCACACAGGGGCCGTTCCCTCCGGAGTCGGGGGTTGACGTACTCCGGTGGCCACACGAAGGGCAGTCCGTCCGGGCTGGTATGTTGCGCGAAGAGATCCGCGCCCAGGGGTGGCACTGTGGAGGTAGAGGGCGCTGTAGGGGCAGCGGCGCCCGGGGGTACTCGGCCTTGCGACCAGGCCGGGGGAATTCTATTTGGGTCCAGGGATGGCACCGTTGAGGAAGAGGGCGCTGGAGGGGCAGCGGCGCCCGGGTTCACCAGGCCTTGCGACCAGGCCGGTGGCACTTCCTGTTTTGCCGCGCTCAGGGTCGAGGGGCGTGGCGCAAAAGGGGGCGTGACCGCGGCTCCCGCCGCTTGAGGCCTAGTTGGGAGCAGTGGCGGTGCGGCAACGGGCGTGGTGAGTAGGACTTCGGGCTCTGCGACAGGGAGCTGGGGCAGGCTTACGGCTACTGGGCTCGGGGTAATGACGTCCCCATTACCTGCTTCCTTCCTTGCGGCTCCCTCCGCGGCGTTGTCTCCGGCCTTCGTCCCTCCTGCACCATCCTCAGGGGCAGACATGCTCCACGTTGCGGGTGGCGCCTCCTGCTGGCGGGTTCCAGCCTGCCGGGCCATCTCCCTTCTCCATTCGGCCAGCGCTTCCTGTTGCGCTCGGGCCATCTTCCGGGCTAAGTCCTCCAGCGCAGCCTGTGCACGCTCCCGATCTCTGGGGAGCTGCGCCAGGATCTCCACCAGGCTGTCTGGGGTGGCGGCCTGCAGCAGGCTCCGGACCACGGTGTCGGCACTGCTTGATGCTTCCTCCATCTCCGGGTGCGGTCTGTCCAGATTGATCCAGGTCGCGCCCAGCCCCTCAGTTTTGTTCCCTATCCGCCCCCATTGGGAGTGGCCCCGGGGCAACTTAGCGACAGTCAGTTTCAGGGGCAGCCCCCCCACTCTGATGGACATCTCCATTGTTGCAGTCTCAGCTGGTGGGGGCGGTCTCCTCTTTTGGCGCCACTCTGGGACCATGCCCACGATGGGAGGTGGCCTCTTGCCACCCTCTGGCACGCCCACAATTGCGTCCGCTCTGCCAGGGCGGGGAACCGTCCAAGATGGCGGGAACCGTCCCCCGATGGCGGGAAACTCCGCGGATGGCGGGCAAAGGCTGCAGATGGCGGGCAAACGGCGGGAAATGACCCGAGATGGCGTCCCATGGCGGGAATCCTCCGGAATTGGCGGGAGACTTCTTTTTGAAGTACATGTGAACTTTCCTTCAGGCACGCAGTACCCGGTGGTTGCGGGCACGAGATCCTGCCGACTACGCCAAAGTTGACACACCCCCTGGGCCATGTTCGGGGAACATTGCGCACGCGGGGAATACCCGGAGCCGGATCCGATCGGGTTAGTAGTCCTCGTGGCGGTGACCCGGTCCGTGCCCAGGGTGTCAAACTAAGTGGCGGAATTTAGTATAAGCTGTTATAGTGTTCGACTATGCCACCCGTGGATTGCGGTCAGTGGGGACCGCCGCTGCACTGCAGACCGCTGAGGTTGATGTTGTTCGTGCAGCTTAGTATGGGATGACTCCCCACGGGAGGAGTATTGCCTCAGGGCAGCTAGTGTGGATAATGATGGGAGTGATGGTGCGAGTGTCCCAGTACTGATGGTGCTGGTGCGACAAGGAACCCCAGAGACGTGTGTTGCAGTTTCCAAATCTTTACTCACGATTTTGGTTCAGATCACCCCCGGCCGAGAGTGACCACCCGAGCCGTGCTGCGCCCACCAGGTGCGGGACTCGGCCAACTCCCAGGCAATTTCAGAGCGTGGTCCAGGGCTCCCTTCTCTTCCTCTCTACTGGCCGTCCCCACCAGGGACCCACCTTTGTCCAGCTTCCTCGGGCCTTCTGTTGGTCAAACCTCTCTCCGGTTTCCCTGACCCTATATGGCGTGCCTTCCTGGTGGATATGGTGAGGGGTCGCGCCAAGACTTGACCACGACCTCCGGTTCCTGGCTAAGGATAATTGGCCTCCACCAGTTTGGGATCCGGTACCCTGCTCTGCCAACCCTTCACCCGTTATCTCGTGGGATCTTAGGGTTCCCTCTTTGCTTGCGTCTCTGGGCCTTTCCTTGTGTTTCGGTTCCTTCTTCTTTTTCCTTTTCTCTCTCTCTCTGCCTCAGGCCTCCACTTCAGGCCTGCCTCTGGAACTGGGCCCGGACTGAGCCACAGCTCCCTGTCAGCCCTCTCTGGCTGAGCTCCTCTCTGAACTGAACTAACCGGACTGCACACCGATCTAAGATGGTGCCCACCTTATATACCTCCCTTCTGACACCCGAGCCCAGGTGACCAGCACCCAATGGGCTCCTACTTATACCCAGAGTCCCTCCCCTCTCTGCTCCTACACCACTGGGATATTCCTCCCCCCTCCCCACTCCAGCCAGGGACAGACGCTGTCGTACCTGCACATCTATCTGGTGGGAGTACCGTTGATCTGTCCCCCGGAAATGGGGTGTGTGTGGTGTATGCAGCTAACTGAGCCCGGTTCCACACTCCATCCTTACCCGGGAGTGGAATACCACACCTCTGGTTCGAGGTGCAATACTCCTGTAGCAGCCGAGCCCTCGGGGTGCTACATTCCCCCCTGGTAAATCACAGCACGTCCCCGGGCTGGAAAAGAGCAAAGACAATTTAAAACATACAAATTTTTAAAGTGCACTCATATATAAGACATTAACTTTTCACTCATCCCTTTATGGGAGGTACTCTTTTCTTCTTAACGTTACTGGTATAAAACATTTTTTTTTTATAAAACATTCTACTAATGCCACCGGAACTCTTTTGTAAAACACTATATAAAACTTTTGGCATTACTATTTTAGCAGCATATTAAACTTTCCATTATAAGACATTTTCAAATAAAACCTTTTCAAAACATATTCTTGAGCTCTGGCCGCTGTGCAACTTGCGACCAGGTAAAGGTGCAACAGTCCATTTTAATCCACCTTGAGGTAGACGTTGCGGTTCTTGTATAAAACCAGTAGGGGGCGCCTTAAGAAGCGCAACTATGTACAAGAGTATGGCCGCTCTCAGTCCTCGGCCAGCGGGAATAGGGGAATGGCTGCTCACAGTCCTCAGCCTGGTTAGGGATTAGGGGCACACAGGTAACAGTTCTTTAACAGTTCCATACTAGTCCCAACGGGGACCACACTTCAATTAGCAAGAGTTCTTGTACCCCGACGGGTAACTATATACAGTTCCACTTTACCATTCTCTAATAATGGTGTCCTCCTTGCTCTTCCGGGTAGTCTTCAGACCCGTCCGGGTCCTCTTGGCTTTCCTCGTACTGCAGCTCCTCCTCAGTTAGCCGGTGTACGTGAAGGGCGTACGGTCCCTTGGCACCCTTGTGCCGGGTGAAGGTGACCACATCACCCAGGTAGAGATCGCGTCCACGGTGTCCCTCAGGTAGGTGGCTCTCGACATCCCTGCGGGTAACAAAGACGTCGCCGGGAGCTCGGTGGTCCCGGATAAAGCCCCAGCCATTCTCTAGCTGGAACTTTATTACGGTCCCGCTGGCGCGGGGGCCGTGGGCCGTACGGGGGTTTTGTCGGGCCCTGCGCTTCGGGCCTGCAGCTGTTCCTCGCGGATCCGCCTCTCTCGCCGTTCTCTTCCAAAGACCTCCAGCTGTTGACGGCAGCACTCCTCACGCCGGGCTGCGTCCGCCCGGGTCTCCTGGGTGAACCCCATGAGGTTCTCACCGGTCGGATCCCATTCAAATTGGGCGTCCTCTAACGGGAGCGGAGTAATTTTGGCGGGCGCCGGAGCCGGGATCAGAGGCTCACACAGGGGCCGTTCCCTCCGGAGTCGGGGGTTGACGTACTCCGGTGGCCACACGAAGGGCAGTCCGTCCGGGCTGGTATGTTGCGCGAAGAGATCCGCGCCCAGGGGTGGCACTGTGGAGGTAGAGGGCGCTGTAGGGACAGCGGCGCCCGGGGGTACTCGGCCTTGCGACCAGGCCGGGGGAATTCTATTTGGGTCCAGGGATGGCACCGTTGAGGAAGAGGGCGCTGGAGGGGCAGCGGCGCCCGGGTTCACCAGGCCTTGCGACCAGGCCGGTGGCACTTCCTGTTTTGCCGCGCTCAGGGTCGAGGGGCGTGGCGCAAAAGGGGGCGTGACCGCGGCTCCCGCCGCTTGAGGCCTAGTTGGGAGCAGTGGCGGTGCGGCAACGGGCGGGGTGAGTAGGACTTCGGGCTCTGCGACAGGGAGCTGGGGCAGGCTTACGGCTACTGGGCTCGGGGTAATGACGTCCCCATTACCTGCTTCCTTCCTTGCGGCTCCCTCCGCGGCGTTGTCTCCGGCCTTCGTCCCTCCTGCACCATCCTCAGGGGCAGACATGCTCCACGTTGCGGGTGGCGCCTCCTGCTGGCGGGTTCCAGCCTGCCGGGCCATCTCCCTTCTCCATTCGGCCAGCGCTTCCTGCTGCGCTCGGGCCATCTTCCGGGCTAAGTCCTCCAGCGCAGCCTGTGCACGCTCCCGATCTCTGGGGAGCTGCGCCAGGATCTCCACCAGGCTGTCTGGGGTGGCGGCCTGCAGCAGGCTCCGGACCACGGTGTCGGCACTGCTTGATGCTTCCTCCATCTCCGGGTGCGGTCTGTCCAGATTGATCCAGGTCGCGCCCAGCCCCTCAGTTTTGTTCCCTATCCGCCCCCATTGGGAGTGGCCCCGGGGCAACTTAGCGACAGTCAGTTTCAGGGGCAGCCCCCCCACTCTGATGGACATCTCCATTGTTGCAGTCTCAGCTGGTGGGGGCGGTCTCCTCTTTTGGCGCCACTCTGGGACCATGCCCACGATGGGAGGTGGCCTCTTGCCACCCTCTGGCACGCCCACAATTGCGTCCGCTCTGCCAGGGCGGGGAACCGTCCAAGATGGCGGGAACCGTCCCCCGATGGCGGGAAACTCCGCGGATGGCGGGCAAAGGCTGCAGATGGCGGGCAAACGGCGGGAAATGACCCGAGATGGCGTCCCATGGCGGGAATCCTCCGGAATTGGCGGGAGACTTCTTTTTGAGGTACATGTGAACTTTCCTTCAGGCACACAGTACCCGGTGGTTGCGGGCACGAGATCCTGCCGACTACGCCAAAGTTGACACACCCCCTGGGCCATGTTCGGGGAACGTTGCGCACGCGGGGAATACCCGGAGCCGGATCCGATCGGGTTAGTAGTCCTCGTGGCGGTGACCCGGTCCGTGCCCAGGGTGTCAAACTAAGTGGCGGAATTTAGTATAAGCTGTTATAGTGTTCGACTATGCCACCCGTGGATTGCGGTCAGTGGGGACCGCCGCTGCACTGCAGACCACTGAGGTTGATGTTGTTCGTGCAGCTTAGTATGGGATGACTCCCCACGGGAGGAGTATTGCCTCAGGGCAGCTAGTGTGGATAATGATGGGAGTGATGGTGCGAGTGTCCCAGTACTGATGGTGCTGGTGCGACAAGGAACCCCAGAGACGTGTGTTGCAGTTTCCAAATCTTTACTCACGATTTTGGTTCAGATCACCCCCGGCCGAGAGTGACCACCCGAGCCGTGCTGCGCCCACCAGGTGCGGGACTCGGCCAACTCCCAGGCAATTTCAGAGCGTGGTCCAGGGCTCCCTTCTCTTCCTCTCTACTGGCCGTCCCCACCAGGGACCCACCTTTGTCCAGCTTCCTCGGGCCTTCTGTTGGTCAAACCTCTCTCCGGTTTCCCTGACCCTATATGGCGTGCCTTCCTGGTGGATATGGTGAGGGGTCGCGCCAAGACTTGACCACGACCTCCGGTTCCTGGCTAAGGATAATTGGCCTCCACCAGTTTGGGATCCGGTACCCTGCTCTGCCAACCCTTCACCCGTTATCTCGTGGGATCTTAGGGTTCCCTCTTTGCTTGCGTCTCTGGGCCTTTCCTTGTGTTTCGGTTCCTTCTTCTTTTTCCTTTTCTCTCTCTCTCTGCCTCAGGCCTCCACTTCAGGCCTGCCTCTGGAACTGGGCCCGGACTGAGCCACAGCTCCCTGTCAGCCCTCTCTGGCTGAGCTCCTCTCTGAACTGAACTAACCGGACTGCACACCGATCTAAGATGGTGCCCACCTTATATACCTCCCTTCTGACACCCGAGCCCAGGTGACCAGCACCCAATGGGCTCCTACCTATACCCAGAGTCCCTCCCCTCTCTGCTCCTACACCACTGGGATATTCCTCCCCCCTCCCCACTCCAGCCAGGGACAGACGCTGTCGTACCTGCACATCTATCTGGTGGGAGTACCATTGATCTGTCCCCCGGAAATGGGGTGTGTGTGGTGTATGCAGCTAACTGAGCCCGGTTCCACACTCCATCCTTACCCGGGAGTGGAATACCACACCTCTGGTTCGAGGTGAAATACTCCTGTAGCAGCCGAGCCCTCGGGGTGCTACATAAGCACTCCGCTGCACTTTGACGGACAGCCGATTCGTCACTAATGCACTGCAGAGCCGTCAAAGTGCTGAGGCGTGATTACCGCTGCCGCTCACAGTATAGTAGGCGGTGACTGAAGCTGCGTCGGCATGGCTGTATAATTGAAATCCAGATGCTCCCAAGAGGAATAAAGTTGATTTTCTCCCAGACAACGCATTTCAGTATGGTGGTCGGGCACCTTCCTAATGCTATTATCCTTCCTAACCCCATATTTACAGGTTAGTAGCATAATCCTACATGACAGGTTCCCTTTAAGACGTATAGCATGACCTGCACTAAGGCCCTGTACAAAACACATTGCTAAAATAAATACGACACTTCATATTTCAGCTCCAGCCTCAGTGGGAGACACTTGTATGAACTGCATAAATTGCTTGTTTGCAGTTATATGGTAGTGTATTTCTATGCATGCTCCAAAACTACTCCCACTGCTGACTCAAGCTGTGAATATAGGGAGGCTTTATACTGAGCACGGCATGATGCCAATGCTTGACATGGCCGCGGATCTGCATGAACATTGGATTAACGTGCATTATTCAGCAGAGTATTACTAGCTGCCTAGAACATATCTTGTTCTTCAATTTGTGCGTCAGGCTGGGAAGTTCCAATTCCTTTTTATCAGGAAAAAGTGAATTCAGCTGGAATAGTTTTTTATATTGAAGCGAAGCCCATGTGGGTAGTTTATTTTTTTTAATTTCATTTTCTGTGTATTATTTGGCTATAAAAACCAGTTGAAGATTGCAAAATACAATATCATAGTATGAACCCAGAGCATGTTGAGATATATATGTATGACATAAGACTAGGTTCTAGTAGTAGAACGTCAGCTTTTATAGATATATTCTTGTTTGTTGACAACCTTTGGCTAACTGTTGCATCAGAATCTGAACGCCTACTCCAGGTATGAGCTAGGAACTGGAGTAGATTTCTGCTATATTTCAATCCACTTTTTGGCATAAATTATATATGAATTTGTCAGACCATGACTGATACTCATTGTTTAAAAAAACTATATTGCTCAAAATGTTGCCACTTTTATGCTGCAGGTATCTGGTGTAAATTTTTTGATGCATTACCTTCATGGCAAATAATTCTAATCACAATTACAGTATGTTTGCATTGTGTCTCAGAAATGACACCCAACCCACGGTTCGGTTACCCCTTGGTTAAAAATTGATGCTAAAAAAGTGACATCCACAGGTCTGAGAGCGAAATGAGGTTCTTGTATAAAAAGCCTTTAAATTGTGAGATGATTGTCTTTGTTGTTTCACATAATATTGATTGTACTTACAGAAGTGTCAGCTTGTGTGTTGTCTCAATACTGTTCTACATATACTAATATCACTTATGAATAGTAGAGATCGGACTGTCCCGATTGGGTACACCTTGTCGCGGTGGAATGGCTTTTACGCTTTTTTTATCAAAACAGTATCAACTGAGTACCCTATGTAATTTATGTGTACTATTACTATTTAATCAGTTACTTTATGCAGGGTATTTGGTCATTTTGTTTCTATCTTGGGCTTTGTCTGTTAGGGTGACCACATCGTGACCGTGAACATGATAATTACAATTACAATAATTAGTAAACATTTTTCCAACTTAAGAATCAAGGAAGCATCAAATTTCTCCTACTTTTATGAACTATCCAGGAATTTCTGGATGGTGGACAGCACTGATTAAAGCAAAAAGGACCCTATAGAAGAATTATGAATAGGACAAAATCTCTATGGCTATGTGCCCACAATGCAGAAATGCTCCAGATTTTTCCTGAGCGTTTCTGCATCTCCCTGGCAGAAAAAACGCATGCGGATTTTACATGCGTTTTTTTAGCCAGGGACAAGCGTTTGTCACGCGTTTTGCACATGCGATTTCGCATGCGGGTTGTCAAGCGCTTTCCAAGCGATTTTAGCATCACTTGGAAAAGTGCTAGACAGCTTGGTCACACTATATAAATCCATGCAACCGGCATGGATTTTATATAGTGTGACCAAGTTAGTTAAAAAAAAGAATAAAAATGGTAAAAAATAAAAAAAAACATTATACTCACCTTCCGATGGCCCCCGATCTCCTTCTCCGGTCTCCCCGGTGGCCCTCGGTGGTGTAAAAGGACCTTCCATGACATTATTTAGTCATGTGACAGGTCAAGCGACCACTGTCACATGACTGAATGATGTCATGGAAGGTCCTTTTACACCATCGCGAGCCACCGGGGAGCCAAGACGTACCGGATAGAAGACCGCGGGCCATCAGAAGGTGAGTGTAATTTTTTTTATTTTAAATTTTTTTTTTTTTTTTTTACAGGTACTATGGTACCCGGGTCTTGATAAGAGTCTCCTCTTCTCCAGACCCGGGTACCATCCTCGCATTAAATCGCGTCATATCCGCGTGTGCACATGTAGTCATGCGGATATTAAGCAATTCAATGCAAGTCAATGGCGGTAAAAACGCCGCGCTTACGCAAAATAATTGGTAGTGCTGCAGATTTTTCCGCAATGATAATCCGCAGCGGAAATTTCCGCAGCATGTGCGGATTATCATTGGGGAACATGCAGACCTTCTACCAAGCGTTTTTTAAGCATTTCTGCGGCGTAATTGCCGCTGCGGAAACGCTTAAAAACCGCATAATGGGCACACAGCCTATCACAGCATTGCACATGCAAAAAAAAAATGATCCAGTGCTTAAAGAGTAACCATTGTTTTTATTTCACAAATCAATAGTACACATGAAAACAAGCAACTTTCTAATATATTTTATGAGAGAAATCTGCTTCTTTCTCTGCTGGAACTGATCTGAAATTCTCAGTTCTGAGGTAAAATCAGTGAAGACCGACTTTTCCTGGGCTGGATCTTCCTTCAATGGCCGAATGGCAGCGGCTTCATCTGCCTCTATGGTTACAGACATGTCCAGGCCACTTTGGCGCTTACCCTCTGTACTCCCCAAAATTATCAGAGGAAGCCTATAATGTGCACTATTTTAAACAAAATATTTATATTTAGAAAAAAGCCACTGCAATAAGAGTTCTACCTGTGCCCCAGTATGTTTGGAGAAGTTTCCTGTTCCAATGATAGGATCAGACGTGCTGACTCAACATCATAGTGTCCGGAGTGATTATTGTACAATGCTGCCAACTATGTAAGTGATCTTTACCTTCTTCTTCATAATTTCTGCCTTTCTATTGCTTTAGAAATCATTTTTCACCGAAGGATACAGATAACAGTGAAGTAAGCAATGTGGAAAACTCTCCAGGCATTTATCAATGATATTATCTCCAAGGAGCTACAAGCTCAGGAGCCATCCATAACAAGAGTTGCTTCCTGAACTTGTGTGCTGTGTCATTAAGAGGCCATAATCCATAGCTACCTACACTGAATGGGGCAGAGAGAGCAGCTCATTTAAAGCAATTAATCAAACAGCCGTCGTGCGGAGGTCTAAATGGAGGCTGCGCTAATGGAATCATTAGTGTTCAACTACTGTAAATTCATCAGGGGATCAGATATGTATAATCTGATGGTCACTACAATGTCTGCTGCGTGGAGAGCTGTTGAAGCATTTTAAAACCATTCTCTGGCAATCAGTCTCTGTCTGTTTGAACGTTTAGTCCCTGGAGGCAGCGGCTTTGTGTAATGTTAGTAAATATCAATGCGATCTGCCAAGGCTTTTCTACTTGGATAAGAATTCAGCACTTAGGTCCTCGGCCAGCCTTCAGTGTTTTATCATTTTTATCACTGATGATTGTTGGTTACACAGGTGAGAAAGTGATTCTTGAGAGCCTTGTTTTAAATTAAAGGGAGTCTGTCAGCGCAAAATGACTGTATAAATCAAGTACAGATGCGCCTTGCCTCATTGGCATGGCTAAACAGTGCGCCTACTCATTTTCCTGTAACGCATGTGGTAATGGAACCATTGTGCCGTGGACCAAGAAGAGCCTGGGGGGTGCATCCCAGGCGAACACCTGCCTCTTCACTAGAGTCCCTGGTGGTATGGTTAGACTTGGCTCCAGATGGACGCCAGGTGCTACTTCGGGAAAGACCTTGGACACACGGCTGCTGACCCCAAGAGAGGTAGGAAGCTGTATCGGCCAGGAATGGATGGCAAAGCAGTCACAGACAGGTGCTGGACAGATACTGGCAGACTCACCTGGATATAGGTGGACATGGCTGGTACGGGCAGGAATGGCTGGTATACAAAAATGGATAGGCAGGTACGGCTGGTATACAGGCAGGTACAGGCAGGTGTTGACAGGTATGGCTGGTATACAGAAAGGGACCTGACAACTAGCAAGTGTCCAAACAAGCAGACAGAACATGTTGCTCGGGCACCTCCCAACAGGTGGAAGTGTCTTAAATAATAACTCCCAGCTATTGGCTGGGGACACTTTAGGACTGTGCACGCTGTCTCTTTAAGGCACCAGGGGCACACTCGCTCATGCCCTAAGCGCGATGCAAGGGGATATGCCAGAGGTGCGCAGAATCCATGAGGCTGCAGCAACAGAAGGAAGTGCAGGCCGAGGGCCGGGGCGGTGAGTGAGTCGGCGTCCCTGCCAGGGGAGAAGAGGATGGGAATCACGCAGGTATGGCAATGCTCCACCGCCCTTCCTTGGCTCCTATAACACAGAAGCTGTCAATCAAAGAGCAGGGAAGACAAAATCTGTTGCAAAACATATGGGTAAGAAGATGCTCTGGTTAGTCACACCAAGGGTGCACCAAGCATCATTTTGTGCTCATGGACTTTCTTAATAAACAATGGAGTAGATTTATTATTATTGTCTTAAATATAAAAAGCTTAAACTAGACCAGTCAAGGAAACATTTGTGCACACTGGGTGATAGCTTTGACAAATCTTGCTATACATGTTAGCCACTTTTCTATTACACCATCTTTTGGGTGTCATAATTTTTTCATTTTGGCACAATGAGGGCAACCTTTAGTGCATTTAAAATAGTAACTGAACTTTTAAAAAAAGATTTGATACGTTGTAGTTACTATTTAATAGTGTTGATTGATGGGGTCTCACAATGTAGCCCCCCACAAATCACTCAAAGGGAAGAGTAATAATACTCATCTTATTATTAATTGTGAACAGAAAGGTTTATGGGCCGGGAGTCCCGCCAATCAAATTTACTTAAAGAGTAACTAAATACTTCACAACTTTTTTTTTCATATGTGAATGCCTTTTTATTTGCAAGCAGATTGGTGGGAGTCCAGACCCCAACCAATTACTCGAGCCTCCAGATCCCCCTGCACTTCTGGACCCAGATACACATCTGCACATCCCCTTCAATCTGCAGATCCCCCATGCACATCTGGACCCAGTTACTCTTTAGCAATGGCTACAATATATTGAACATTTGAAAAGTTTATTTTTGCATTAAGACCCCGATTCATAAGGACTGGCTTTTCATACAGCAGTCTTAATGTGAGGTGTTCAGGAATAAGAAGCGGCACATTCATCAAGAGGTGCACCTCACAAGAAATGTTACACCAATCTGGGAATGGACTAACATTTCTGGCATAAGAAATGCCACCACTTTTTAATAATTTGATGTGCTGGAGTAGCCACACCCTGTCCCACCCCAGCTCCTCACCAGCTTTGCCGATTTTGGTTTGAAAACGCCAAAAGTCACAAATATTTGACACAAATTTAGACTGAGTTCTGTTGCATTTAACCAGATTGCATTTTTTTTACTACATAACTACTAATTCATTTTATATTAGCATTTATTATCCACTATATAAATTCAGTTTCATATTAAATTGAATCAATGTAAATTAAGTTAAATGAAATAATGAAAATTAGTGGAGAGTGAGACCTTTTAATACCACGCTCCCAAAGAGTTGACCTGCAACGTGAGCATTATCACTATTCTGCTATGTCTCTATAAACATTTTCTTCTATAGGCACCAATCCTGTATCTCTTTTCGTGGAGATTTGCCATTCTAGAGCCTATCCATTATAGATTGACTTGCCAGCAGTGCAGGACATCACAACCTACCGTCTTGGCAACCTGCAAGAGAATCTGCAAAACACTAATACAAATTTTTATCATTTAGGCTCCATCTGACTAAAAGTGGTTGTCCAATCAAAACAAAGTATCATCTATCCACAGGATTGGTGATAACTTTCTGCTTGATTGTTGTTTGACCACTGGGACCCACACCAATTATCATAATGGGGACTTTTTATCTCTGACAGGGAACTTTTATCCTCATTGCCTCTCAGAATCCCGAAGACGTATTCAAATTTGCACACTGCCACTCAGTGTCGGACTGGGGTGCAAGGGCCCACCAGTAACATCAACTCCAGTGCCCTACTTTTCAGCTACATGCAAATATGACTTTTCCCTCATTCACAAATTTCTACAGCAATAAACTGGCTGCCTTTATCTGTATATAGCTAATCAAGTGTATTGTGCCAAGCACTGCTCATATTAGAGAATGGTGGCCCACTCCTCCATGGAGGCCCACTGGAGGATTCTCCTGTTGTCCTGTGGGCCAATCCGAGCCTGTGCCACTCCATTTTAATGGGGTAAAAGTTACCTGTTACCTGTTCTGCTGATCGGTGCAGGTTCCAGTGGTCGGACTCCCAACATTTAACAGGCTATCCTCTATCTTGTGGATAGGTAATAACTTGTTTAACCCGTTTCATTTTATTTTCTGGCTTATTTGTATGAATTTCTTTTATGACCTTAGCTGGAGAAATCATCCTACTAATATGTAAAGTAATGTGAAAGTTATAGTCCGTTATATTACTTGTGTAAAGTGTCTACGGTTTATATTGCAAATAAAAATGTGAGAAGATCCAATGTTTTTAATTCTCATGATATTTTATCTTTATTTTCTTCCTACGCAGGACACTGAACTCTTAAACACTGCTATCCTGACAGGAAGGACGATGTCTATCCCTGTGAAAGTGGTGGCTGTTCAGGAGGATGGTTCTGTGATAGATGTGTCTGACTTCACTGAGTGCAAGTCCGCAGATGAAGATGTCATAAAGGTGAGATCTGTTTATGAGGTTATAAATGTCTGGTCTACTCTAGTTTACACATCGAGACCATTTATTACAAACTTTACTTAACGTACATTAAAAATAGGTTGACATTAATCGAATTTTGTTTATGATGAAGAAGATATGTAGGTTTACCTAAAAAAACGCATATATAAGATATAAAGCATACTTTACTACGCATCTACTAAGTTATTTCAAACTCTATAGAGATTTAAGAAGACGGCAAAGATTGCGAGCAGTGCGCCACCGTCTCTTTTCTTTGCGGAGCGTTCCAGTTTTGGCATTTGGGAAAACAATTCTATGTTGAACTTGGCATTTTCTTTTTTTTTCTTCTAACTAGAAAAGTGGCAGAAAATAGTCATAAAAGAATTTTGCTATGTGTAATGCTGACATTTTGCCCACTTTTGATCCACAAATTCATACGTGGAGGATAAAGTGCCAAAGAAGTTTCACGGTGCACAGATATAGGGGATACAGAGGTAGCAGAGGAGCCCCTCAGGGAGCTCAAAGGCTGCTCTGTGACATAAGAAGATGCCATTAGCTAAAATTTTATAGTCAGTTAGGAAACAAGGAGAAAGAGTTTCCAAGAGCCGTTTTACAGCAGTACCTAAAACATTTCCTATCAAATTGCTGGGCACATTATACTGTATATATAAGAAAGATAAAAGGTAATAACAATTAAAGAAGACCATGAACTTTTTTCCCCTAAACCTGTGTGTTTGTAGTGTGCTGTCAGTGTGTTAATATTCTCACTTACGGTTATCCAGCACCATTCTGCTCCTTTTCTCAGTGACGTCACTTCTCTGCTGACTCTCCGGATCACACTGCGCTTTGTGTGACCCGGAAGTGACTTTTACACTGTAAGCCTATGGACTTCCGGCTCACGCACAGAGCATAGAGTGAGCCGGCTAGTCTGAAGAGTGGTGATGTCACTGAGGAGCAGAACAGTGCTGGATTCCAGAGAAGACGTGGTGAGTATCTTAATACACTACAAACACACATACACAGGTTTAGGCAAAAAGAGTTCACGGGAGGGCTATTTCAAATGGCACATGAGAATTATTCCTAAAGAAGAAATATGGTGTAATCTAGCACTGCAACGCTGCTGAGTATCCGGTCAGTACAGATTATACCTAAATTTGTATTTGCTCAAAAATGTAAAATGGCTTCTGATCCCAAATATACAGTATATTGTCTGTTCTAATGCTTAATGGAAACCTGTCACGTGAGAAAGCGCTATTAACCTGCAGATATTAGATTAATTTGCAGGTTAATAATGTTCTGAACCTGCCCAGCGCCGGCACTTAGACCCCCACTGCCGGGAGGAAATTAACTTTATTCCTTCAGGTAGCATTCTGGTTTCAGTCATAGGTATGGGGACAGCGCAGATTCCGTCACCACTCTGTCAGTCAGTGCTGGAGACGCAATTACAGCCGACACTCTATACACAGAGCGGTGACTGAAGTGTAAGGGGCTCAGGGTGACAGTTGTGGCGAGGGGCTGCTGTGTTGCTGGCACCCTACAAATAAACAATGTCCCAATCTTCCTATGCTGTGCATGTGGGGTGCAACACTCACGTTTTGATCACAGGGCTCTGCGTTCTTCGGTTCTTCCATCCCAGGAACTGCCACACAATCAATAGGGAACATTCAATCCGTTTTATAATAAAGAAATTTACTTAACTGTCCATTTTCATCATAATAAAACATGCAATATTGGGCACAAACTCCTCTGTTTCTTAAGTCCATAGCACCACATGTTCTGGTATCCGCTATTTGCTTGCCCTGAGCTGTCCATTCCTGGTCTGGCAATTCTAGCCCGTGGGATGCTCTGCTCAGCTCTACAGCTTCCATGAGTCCCGTGTTAACTCCCTTTTTTGATTCCCCATTCGACTTCCTCTCCTAGGAAGATATTGAGGCACGCTTCTCAGTGCCTCACATGGACCGTAGGCCCCAAATGTTTCAGGAATGTCCACTGTTGAGTATATACTGATGTACTCTTGCTGCTGACCAGCCCGTGCCCTTAGTGCTCTCAGACCTCCAACTACTGTTCATTCCTCATCTCCACTCTTACTCTATCTGATCCTAATCAGGAAGTCTCCCACTTAGTAACTGTCCTGCTCCTCCCACACTGGAGCAGTTCCTGGGCCCATTAACTGTTTCATAACTGGCAGTACACACGTCCTGATTTTATTGTGCCCACAACTGAACTGTTTAAAGTCCTATACTTTCCCTATATCAGACAATATGTATTTACCAGAACACATCTTATAGCATTACATTAACTATGCACCTTGGTGCCTACAAGGTTCTATGCAATATAAAATAATTCATTATAACCACGAGTTACAACCGTTTTATGTACATGAGGAAGAGGTGTATGACCGTCCCTGTCACACCCTTACACCAGCACCATCTCTATGGCTAAAACCGGAATGCTACCTGGAGGAATAAAGTTCATTTCCACCCGGCAGTGGGGTTCTAAAGGCTGGCCCTGGGCAAGTTCACAATGCTATTAACCTGTGAATTAACACCATATCTGCAGTATAATAGCGTATTTTTCATGTGACAGGTTCCCTTCAAGTTTGTCAAAAAACTACCACACTCCGGGGGTGAATAGGTGCTCAAGCAAGGTCCAAACTATAGATATAGAAACTTGGCGCTCTTATGACTCAGGAAATATATTTTTATATATTTAAATTATAGGGGTGGATACCGCATTCCCACCGCCAGGAAATCTATACCTCTCTCACTCCTTTACTAAGCTACCGCACCAACCGGGCACCTGTCTTACATATGCCCTCTGGCCACATCATACTGTACAGCGATGAAGGTCCGCCGTGACCGAAACGTCTGTTTTTGTACTTTATTTTTCCCATTAAATATTGAAAAATATATTTCCTGAGTCATATGAGTGCCAAGTTTCTATATCTATAGGTTCCCTTCAAGTGTCATTCTGGAGGCAGTCCATCCCATGGTGCTTATTGATTCTTCTTGCAATCTCCCAACATCCACTCATCATCTTTTCCTTCTCTAAAGGCTGTAATATTCTGCTCTTTTCCATTGATTTATTCCTGGAAAGAAAGCCTGTAAATCAGGTTGGTCTAACAGGCAAATCAAGGTTCTGCTCATCTTTATTTGCTTTGTATTTTTGCTGGATGTTCGATAAAAGCTTCTACATGTTTCTACAATAATCTGCCTTTTACATCTCTACAAATATAAGTCTGGCTTGTCTGAACATATTTTATTGTATTCGAGTTACAATACTTTTTTATTTTTTATTTTGTGCTTTGTTTACCTTGATAGGAAGTCTAAAATCAGGGTTTCAAGTATAAGATGTACATCAATGCTTTCTGAAAGCAGAATGTATTTGCTGGTGATCACTTCCATCATAAATCCTAAAAACAAAGAATTT
Organism: Phyllobates terribilis; assembly: GCF_046119375.1. Classification (NCBI taxonomy): domain Eukaryota; kingdom Metazoa; phylum Chordata; class Amphibia; order Anura; family Dendrobatidae; genus Phyllobates; species Phyllobates terribilis. The sequence continues at coordinate 349,188,703 of NW_027362761.1, read as the reverse complement.
ATTTCTCATTTTAGAGTACTCTATGGAGCCTTACAAATAATGTATTTTTTTCCTTCATGTGGCTAACTCAAAAGCCAGCATCATTGATATATACTGTAACCGCTGGGTGTTACGGCTGTTCTACTGGTAATTACTACTAATACGGGTACAATTGCAATTTCTGCACTGATTATATTATTGGCTGCAGAATTTTTACAGGTAAAACACAAACATATTTCACTCATAGAAAACAAATGTCCAATAAATCCATGCAAAACTGTGGCAAATAATAGGAAATCCAGTGCACTTTTGCTTTGTGCTAATTGGCTGTGTGGCACATTATTGCTATGTGGGACCCCAGTCTTATACACTGACATCAGTGGAAGTAACTCTACCAAGCAGGGCCGGCGTCAGCACCCGGCGCACCTGGGCAAGTGCCGGGGCCCTGAGCAGGCGTGGGGGCCCACTCACCGTCGGGCAACCCAGCGTGCTATGGGACCCGTGAGCGGTGCGGTGCCAGTGTCAACGCCCGCTCCCACCCTCTTGCTCAGGGCCCCGGCACAATACTTACCTCTCCCCATTCCTCCGCAGCAGTTCCGATCTCATCAGCGGCTGCAGCACTGTGACGTCTCAGGTCAGAGAGCACGGTGACGTCTTTACACCGCGCTCTCTCCTGAGCCGTCACAGGCAGCGCAGAGAGAGAAGACGCCGACTTGGGTGAGGGGTCCGGAGCAGAGGCAGCAGGTGAGAAGTGAGGTGAGTATTTGATTTTTTTTTATATGTATGGAGGCATGGGGCATTATATGGTAGGGGGGAACAAGTGACATCCTGCATGGGGCATTATATGGTGGGGGGGAACAAGTGACATCCTGCATGGGGCATTATATGGGGGGGAACAAGTGACATCCTGCAAAGGGCATTATATGGGGGGGAAGTGACATCCTGCATGGGGCATTATATGGGGGGAACAATTGACATCCTGCATGGGGCATTATATGGAGGGGAACAAGTGACATCCTGCATGGGGAATTATATGGGGGGAGGTGACATCCTGCATGGGGAATTATATGGGGGGAGAGGTGACATCCTGCATGGGGCATTATAAGGGGGGGTGACATCCTGCACGGGGCATTATATGGGAGGAGAGGTGACATCCTGCTTGGGGCATTATATGAGGGGAGAGGTGACATCCTGCATGGGGCATTATATGGGGGGAGAGGTGACATCCTGCATGGGGCATTATATTGGGGGGAGAGGTGACATCCTGCATGGGGCATTATAAGGGTGGGGTGACATCCTGCATGGGGCATTATGTGGGGGCCAGTATTCTGTATGGAGCGTTATAAGGGGAACAGTATCCTCTATGGAGTGTTATAGGGGGGGACTAGTATCCTGTATGGAGCGTTATATGGGAACCAGTATCCTGCATGGACCGTTATATGGGGACCAGTATTCTGCATGGAGCAATATATGGGGCCCATAATACTGTATGGAGGACTATACAGTCCGGTTTGCACTGTGCGTTCAGAGAATTCGCCGGTTTATGAGCTTTTGTAGAATTTACAATAGATATCACTCATGTAATGTAAGAAGTAAAATCTTTGGCATTGTACTATATATATACAGGGTGGTCCAAAAGTAGGTGGACAGAAAGTGTAATAAGGTTATGAAGGGGGAGATTTATCAAACAAAATCCAGTAATTTTAGATAACATTATGTGGAGTGATGAAGCTTCTTTCAAATTATCCGGCCATATTAACAGACATAATTGTATTTACTGGTATAATGAGAACATGCATTTAACATTAGAGCAACAACTAAATGAGCCTGATGTCAATGTTTGGGGTGGTATTTCAAGTTTTGATGTTTTAGGACCAATATTTTTTGATGGAACAGTCCCAGGAGATAAGTATCTCGAAATTCTAATGAATCAAGTTGTTCCCCAGTTACAGCAACAGCCTAATTCAAATGACCTTTATTTCCAACAAGATGGGGCCCCTTCACATTATTCAAGAGTAGTCCGCGAGTATCTTGATGAAACATTTCCTAATGAATGGATTGGCCGAAGAGGCCCATTTGATTGGCCGGCACGTTCACCAGACTTGACCCCAATGGATTTTTTCTTTTGGGGAGTACTCAAGGACAAAGTTTATAGTCGAAAACCAAAAAGAGTCAGTGATTTGAAAAATTACATAAGAGATGCATTTTAAGAAATTAATATCCAAAGAGACTTGTGCAAAAAAGTTTGTCGAAGCGTAAGAGGCAGACTTCAAAGCTGTGCAAATTGTAATGGAAAACAGTTTGAGCACCTGCGTTGATAAAATTTAAGGGCTTTTGTATTATTGATCAGAATAAAATTTAATTGTCAATGTTATGCTTGTGTTAGTAAATATAATTTTATATATAAATCAAAATAAATGTTATTATTTTCTGTCCACCTACTTTTGGACCACCCTGTATATTTCTCTTCGGTGTCTGTGCATCATGAATCGTGGTATGTGTTAAAGGGGCCCACTGAGACTTTTGTGCCCAGGGCCCACAAAAACCTGGAGCCAGCCCTGCTACCAAGGGCCACTGACGGCAGCCTGAATTTGGTTATGTAACTTGTTGAGTGATTGAAAACACGATTCAAGGCATTTTTTAAAAAAAAATAATTATTGTGATACCTAATAACCAGTTACCAACATCACTACTCTCTCCTGGCACTACTTTTTCCATGGTCAAGTCTGCTGGGACTGTTTTGAGTATGCTTTTTTCCAGAAATAAAAAAATCTTTCCGCCATCTCATTCAACCCTCCCAACTGACCTATCTATCAACGTCATTGGCTGCCCACTCTCCCCAGTCCCTCAAGCTCGCTGCCTTGGGGTAACCCTGGACTCGGAACTCTCCTTCAAACCACATATCCAAGCACTTTCCACTTCCTGCCGACTCCAACTCAAAAATATCTCCTGGATCCGCACATTCCTAAACCATGAATCTGCAAAAACACTAGTGCACGCCCTCATCATCTCCTGCCTTGACTACTGCAACCTCCTTCTCTGTGGCCTCCCCTCTAACACTCTCGCACCCCTCCAATCTATCCTAAACTCTGCTGCTCGACTAATCAACCTGTCCCCCCGCTATTCCCCGGCCTCTCCTCTCTGTCAATCTCTTCACTGGCTCCCCATTGCTCAGAGACTCCAGTTCAAAACCCTAACCATGACATACAAAGCCATTCACAACCTGTCTCCTACATATATCTCCGACCTAGTCTCCCGTTACATACCTGCACGCAACCTCCGATCCTCACAAGATCTCCTGCTCTACTCCCCTCTTATCTCCTCCTCCCACAACCGTATACAAGATTTCTCCCGTGCTTCCGCCCTACTCTGGAACTCTCTACCCCAACGTATCAGACTCTCGCCTACCGTGGAAACCTTCAAAAGGAACCTGAAGACCCACCACTTCCGACAAGCCTACAACCTGCAGTAACCACCGCTCCACCATACCGCTGCACGACCAGCTCTACTCTCACCCACTGTGTCCTCACCCATCCCTCGTAGATTGTGAACCCTCGCGGGCAGGGTCCTCGCTCCTCCTGTACCAGTCGCTGTCACATTGTGTTCAAGATTATTGTAATTGTTCTTGTATTATACCCCTTTTTCACATGTAAAGCGCCATGGAATAAATGGCGCTATAATAATAAATAATAATAATAATAATAATAATAATAATAATACTGTTGCCCATAGGTTGTGTCCAGGGTGACAGTCTAATTCATTTATTTTACTCTTTCTGTGGAAAATAAAAGTAATAACCTGTTAAAATCTCTGTGTTTAGAGCCACAAATGTTATTGGCACACAAGGATCTTTTACAGTGGATCTTCAAAAGCACATTACCCATACCCTTTATAATGGCTTGCACATGCTCTTCCCCAGACATGAGGCCAGCACCTTATTTAAAGGTTTGCCTTAATTAAATTTTAGGCTACAAGTCTGCAGTCCCTCTATGTATCCTCATTAGTGTTGAGCCACCCCCGTAGTGTTCGAGTTCGGTTCGTCGAACACCCGTGTGTTCGCCGAACTGTTCGTCGAACTGTTCGTCGAACACCTTCGAACACCGTTAAAACCAATGGCAGGCAAACAAAAACACATAGAAACACATAGAAAACACCTTCAAAGGTGTCCAAAAGCTGACAAACTGCTCAGAAGACACAACTAACACATGGAAAAGTGACAAGTACATATAGTCATGCGAAAAGAAAAGAGGTGGAGGAGTAAAAGGAGGGGGAGACACAGATATAGGCATGTCATGCCCTTCTAAAATCCAAAAAGTGAGAAGCCGACACGTTCAGTCCGCTCCTGCCCGTGCCACCTCCGCGTCGCCGGGTTTGTGCCAGAGCCGCGGTGAACCCTGACGGCCAGCCCCCCTCTCCCAATACTGGTGCCTGTCCGCTGGTGGGTCGAGTGAGCCCCCCTGTGGTGGAGGCAGCTCTAAGCTTTTTAATTTAAATTGTCTCTCTAATTTGAATGAATACACTTTAAATCCATTTACAAGGATCTATTGGAGGGCAAGTCTCATGCCAGCAGCCGCGTAATTCCAGCTCCAGTAGCGTCCACTAAAGCTGCTGCAGTTAAAAAGCTTTTATAAGGATCGAGCTCGGCTGTCCACCGCAAGGCATCCTACTGCCAGTCCCAGCCCCTATGCCTTGGGGTGCCTCCTGATGCTCTTCACTGAGTATCCCGTGGTCCCAAAGCATTTCCTTTGAAAAAATTAAGTGTCCAAACTACAGGTGGTGTAGCTTGCTTAACAGCCGGGATAATCCGCTGACTAGCAGACACTGCTACTAGGCACAAAGTATTTCCTGGGCTAGATGCAGTTAAAAATTTGTAATTAGATACTCTTGTTGGATGCTGAGAAAGCATTCCATAGAGTCTCCTGGCACGCCATATATGATTCTCTTAAAAAGCTTGGGGTAGGGGTCTAGGGGACCCTTTTATAGCCAAAATCACGGCCCTGTATCGCAATACGTCACCTAGGCTGAAGATAAATGGAACTGTAGCACCCTGAGGGCTCGGTTGCTACAGAGGTATTGCACCTCACCCAGAGGTGTGATATCTCACTCTCAGGTAAGGATGGAGTGTGGATCAGGACCCGACACCTGTCTGAGCAGAAGTGGCAGGGAGCAGGGGCTCTGCATGAGCTCTGCTCCGGAGGCGGGCCTAGTAACAGAGGCCCAGGCCTGGAAGAGGGAGAAGGAAGGAAGAGGAGCGGAGAAGGCTCCAGGAACGAGGAACGAAGGGATCCCAGGGGTGCGGACGGGCGAGTCGCCACCGTACGCCCGAATCCACCTGCGTGGAGGGGTCAGGCCAAAGGGGGAGACCGGTCCCCGAAACTAGTGGAGGCAGGAAACGACCCTCAGCTAGAAACAGGAGGCTGTGACATTTTATTTGGCGCAGCCCCTCGCTACACCCGCTAGGAGGGCACCACATAGGGTCAGGGAAACTGGCGCCAAGTTTACCAAGAGGAGGCCCGAGGCAGCCGGACAGAAGGGTTGGTAAGAAAGGCCAGACAAAGGACACACAAAGGGGGTCCTGTGAAGCGCTCCAAAGTTATCTGGGAGTTGTCTGAGCCCCTCACCTGGTGAGCACAATACGACGTGGGCAGCCGTTACCTGCAGACGTGGTCTGGATAATAAGAACTGTGAGTAAAGGCCCTGGACTGCATCACTGACTCCGTGTCGTTACTGCTGCTGCCCTGCACCATCACCCCCATCCTCCGCATACACTGCTCTGAGGTTATACTCCTCCCATGGGGAGTTATGCTACGCTCTGCTGCACCCACAACACCAGCCTCAGCGGTCTGCCCTGGAGCTGCGGTTCACTCTGACCGCAATCCACGAGTGGCATAGTCGGACATTTAAACATCAAAACCACATAAATAGTTCCGCCACTGGTTTGACCGCCCTGAGCCACGGAACCGGGTCGCCGCCACGGAGTCTACAACCACCAGCATCCACCAAAAAGGGTCCGGCTCCGGGTGTCCCAAGGCCCAGGGAGCGCGTCAGAACATTTTCATCACCTTTCACAATCACCAATGGGACAAGGCAGGGATGTTCTCTGTCCCCTCTCTTATACATCCTAGTGACGGAGCACCTGCTCTCATCAATTCGCCATAACCCCAATATTAGGTGGATTGAGGTGGGAGGCACCGAGTACAAGTGCTCTCTATTTGCTGATGATGTCCTAGTATATATCACTCAATCACATATATCCATCCATGCTGTTATGGCTGAAATAGATCACTTTGTTACATGGTCAAATTTTAAAATCAATGCAGCGAAGTCTGAGGCCCTCGATGTCTCCCTCCCCAAATCCATATAGGATTCCATCCAATCCAACTTTCCCTTTGCCTGGCCCTCAGAGGGTATCAAATACTTAGGAATTCCTATTCATAGAGACCTCTCCCATCTATGTTATCTTAATTTTGGGCCCTTTATTGAACAACTCCATACAGACCACGGTTGGCAAGTTAGAACTGTAAGATTCACTACGTGAACCACTGGTGTTTTGTGGAAAAGCACATGTACACTGTGTTCCAAATTATTATGCAAAAAGTGTTTAGGAGTGATAAAGGAAGAATTTGTTTGTTTGTCAGTTAAACTCATTGATGGTGATGTGTGTCAGGGCTCTTTATATCACTGTAAGCAATTGCAGACACCTGTGCTAATTAGTTTGGCAGGTGTGTCCAATGAAAGGCAAGACTACTTAAGAAGGCTGTCTCACATTATTAAGCAGCCTACATTTTCTGCCAAAATGGGAAAGAAAAAGGATGTGTCGGCTGCTGAGAAGCAACAAATTGTGGAGTGTTTAGGTCAAGGCATGACTACAATCAACATTGTGCGATGATCAGGATGAAGTGTCTTGGCAATCAAGAAGTATGTTGCTGATTCACAGTACACACGTGTGCGTGCTGATAAGGGCAAATTGAGGACTCTTTCCTACAGGCAATTACGTCAGGTTGAAAGAGCAGCGGCAAAAAAGCCTTGTCATAGCAGCAGACAAGTTTTTGAAGCTGCTGGTGCCTCCAACGTCCCCCGAACAACAAGATGCAGGGTCCTTCAAAGGTTTGCAGCTGTGCATACGCCATCCTGTCGACCTCCTCTATCCACTTCACACAAGCAGAAACGGCTCCAGTGGGCCAAACATTACATGAAGACTGATTTCAAAACTGTTTTGTTCACGGATGAGTGCCGTGCAGTGCTCGATGGTCCAGATGGATGGAGTGGAGGATGGCTGGTTGATGGACACCCCACGCAAACACGGCTACAGCGCCAACAAGGAGGAGGTGGAGTAATGTTTTGGGCTGGAATCATGGGGAGAGAGATTGTCGGCCCCTTTAGGATCCCTGAAGGCGCTAAAGATGAACTCCATAATGTATGTGGATTTTCTCAAACAGCACTTCCTGCCATGGTTCAAGAAGAAGAACCGTGTATTTCACAGCAAGATCATTTTTTTGCATGATAATGCACCATCTCATGCTGCACATAAAACATCTGCATCTCTGGCTGATATGGGCATAAAAGGGGACAAACTTATGGTGTGACCCCCATGCTCCCCTGACCTCTACCCCATTCAGAACCTTTGGAGCATCATTAAAAGGAGTGTCTATGATGGCGGGAGGCAGTTCACATCTAAGCAACAGCTCTGGGAGGGTATTCTGTCCTCATGCAAAACAATTGAAGCAGAAACCATCCAAAACCTGACAAATTCAATGGACGAGAGAGTTCAGAAGCTCCTTTCGAACAAGGGGTCCTATGTGAAAATGTAACATCACCTAGAATAAAGTTTTGAGTTGAAAACTGTTTGATTTCAGTTTCTAATAACCTGCTAATGCTTATAATTTCAAAAATGACCATTTTTTTGGTCTTTATTAAAATGAAAAGGTTGATCGAAAAGTTTGGGGGATCTAAGAGTGTGGCAACCCAGTAGTCATGATTACTTTGAATTCTGACAATATGAGGGTCATGCTGCAGGTAGTGCAGCAAGAAGGCACTTATGTGTCTTGCGCATCTCGGAGCCCCAAAATTATTTTCCGGGCTAGATGCAGCTAAAAATTATTATTAATTTTAAATCTGGTGAAGCTTTAGTATAGATGGCCTAATAGGATCAGTGCTGCACACTGCTACAAAGCCCAAATTATTTTCCAGTCAAGATACAGATAAACATGATTAGTAATTTTAAATCTGGTGGAGCTTATTATAGATGGCCTAATAGAATCAGTGCTGCACACTGCTACAAAGCCCAAATTATTTTCCAGCCAAGATACATATAAACATGATTATTAATTTGAAAGCTTAAAACGACTGGTAGGGTGATTTTAACCAATCATCAAGCTTTTACTCTCCCCAGGATGACACAGGGGTAGAAAAGTCGTTTCGGATCCATGATTTGTTCATCTTTATGAACGTGAGTCTGTCTACATTATCAGTGGAGAGCCGCGTGCGCTTATCTGTCAGCACACCACCAGCAGCGCTGAACACACGTTCAGACAGAACGCTGGCTGCGGGGCATGACAAGATCTCCAAGGCGTAAGTGGCTAGCTCCGGCCATTTATCCAGATTGGAAGCCCAAAAAGAGCAAGGGTCCAGTGACACAGTCATGGCTTCAATGTTTACTTGGAGATACTCCTGTACCATCGTCTCTAGGCGTTGACTATGTGTCAGACTTCTTGTCTCCTGTGGCCTTGCAAAGGATGGGCTAAAAAAGTGGTGAAATGATTCCGCAAAATTGAGGTTACCAGCAGATACTGTGGTTCTGTAACGGTTTGAGTGCTGAACACTTGACGGTCCCACGGTTGGCAAGTTGGAACTGTGAGATTCACTACGTGCACCACTGGTATTTTGTGGAAAAGCACATGTAAGATTCTGCAACAGTCTCTGCTGATACTCCTGCATGCGTGCATCCCTTTCTATGGCAGGAATAATTTCTGCAAATTTACTTTTGTACCGGGGATCTAACAGTGTGGCAACCCAGTAGTCAGGATTATTTCTAATTCTCACAATTCGAGGGTCATGTTGCAGGTAGTGCAGCAAGAAGGCACTCATGTGTGTTGCGCATCCAGGAGCACCAAGTCCCTGTTGTGTTGGTGGTGAGGTAACAATCATGCTTCCTTCCTCTGTCCTCTCCCCCCAACCTCGCACAACAGAAATGTGATCAAGGTCTCCCTCATCTGATGAGTCTTCCATCAGTTCGTCCTCCACTTCTTCCTGGGCTCCTGCACCTTCCTCACTAGTTTGGCTGCTACCATGCGCCCTGGTAAAACCATCTCCCCCACCCTCACATGCCTGCCGCCTTGGTGCTGCCGACCGTCTGGACCTTGCAGATGTTAGCCCTTCCGCATACAACTCCTCCTCCTCTACTTCCTCCACCTCCTCTTGTGCCACCACCTGACTCCGAATTCTGTTTAACATGTGCTCCAGCATGTAAATCACCGGAATAGTCATGCTGATAATGGCATCGTCAGCACTAAACATCTTCGTCGCCATTTCAAAACTGTGCAGAAGGGTGCATAGGTCCCTGATCTGAGACCACTCCTCCAGCGTGATTTGCCCCACCTCTGGATCTCGTTGGCCCAGGCTATACGTCAGAACGTATTGCACCAGGGCTTGTCGGTGCTGCCACAGTCGCTGCAACATGTGCAGAGTTGAATTCCACCGGGTAGGCACATCGCATTTTAGCCGGTGAAGTGGCAGGCCCAACGACTTCTGTAGAGATGTAAGTCGCTGAGCTGCGGGATGCGAACGGCGGAAGTGAGCACACAGCGACCGTGCCCTCTGCAGAAGGCCATCTAGTCTGGGATAGTGGGCTAAAAATTGCTGGACAACCAGGTTCAACACGTGAGCCATACAAGGCACGTGTGTGACATTGCCCCGGCGAAGGGCAGCACCCAGGTTTGCAGCATTGTCGCACACGGCCTTCCATGGTTTCAGGTCCAGTGGAGACAACCATTCATGAAATTGGTTCTCCAGAGCTGACCACAACTCCTCAGCTGTGTGACTCACATTTCCCAGACATTTCAATGTAAAAACCGCCTGATGACGTTGAGCCCTACTGCCAGCATAGTAAGGAGGTGTGCAGGATCCCTTCTGCGCAGTTAGAAAGCTTGTGGCATGACCAGACAGGCTTTGGGTGCAGGTGGAAGACCGAGAGGAGGTTGAGGAGGCAGAAGCAGTGGAGGAACTTTGACATAAAGTGGATTGACGCACAACTCGTGGGGACGGCAAGACTTGGACAGCAGCCCCTTGTCCTGCTGTCACCATAGTTACCCAGTGCCCAGTCAGCGACATGTAACGCCCCTGTCCATGCCTACTCGTCCAAGTGTCTGTGGTGAAATGCACCCTGTCACACACAGAGTTTCTCAAAGAAGCGGTGATGTTGTGTGCGACATGCTGGTGGAGCGCAGGCACACCTTTCTTTGAGAAGTAGTGCCGACTGGGCATCTGGTACTGGGGCACTGCGACGGACATAAGGTCTCGAAAATCCTCTGTGTCCACCAGGCGGAAAGGCAGCATTTCTGTAGCCAAGAACTTGCAGATGGTGAAATTCAACCTCTTAGCTTTCTCATGGCTAGGAGGAAATGGTCTTTTACTTGTCCACATCTGAGGGACCGAGGGCTGGCTATTGTGCTTAGACGGGGTTGATAAGGGGGTCCCCGGCAAACTGCCGGTCTGTGAGGAAGATGCAGGCGGACATGTTAGGTTGCCTTGATCCAAAGGTGGTGCTATCGATGTCGGACAGCGCTCAACACCAGCTGGTGTTACCACCTCCAAAGAAAATGATGACCTGCCAATCACGCTGGCTGTTGCGGGTAAAGAGGTGGCAGGTCTGCGCCCCAAAACAGGTGTGACTGCTGTCCCCCCAGTCACAGAGGATGAAGAGGCCGCGGATGCACAAGATATGGCAGACGGTGGTTGGCCCGGCCGGCTAGGCCGCATTGTAGCACACTGAGCTTCCCACTGCAACTTATGCTTCATGTCCATGTGCCGGTTCATGCATGAAGTACTCAAACTATGTATTTTTTGGCCTCTACTTAGCTTTTGCTGACAAATGTTACAGATAACACGAGTTGGGTCATCTTTATCGATCTGAAAAAATGCCCAGGCTATGCAAGCCTTAGCACCCATGCGACCTGAAGAGCCACCACGACTTGTGGTGAGAGGCAGAGTTGTGTTTGAGGATGCAGTTGTTGACGTGCTTCCAGTACTACGTCTCTGTCCAGGAAGGCGCAACCTGACCTCGTCGTCACTAGCATCTTCCTCCACCTCCTCTGCTGACCTCATCTCTTGGCTGACTGTGGGTTGACAGTAAGTGGGATCTCCAACCTCATCATCATCACCCTGTGCGTTATCACACCCGTCGTCCTCAGAGCCAACCTGTTCCTGCCCTGACAAAAAACTAAAGTTGTCGCTCCAATCAGGTATTTGAGTCTTATCATCGTCTTCCTCATTGTCTCCACCAACAGGAGTTACAGTTTGGGAATGAGGGTTTACATTATGGTCAGAACCTTCTGCGTCTGGTCCTGGATCCGACTCATAAAGATTCTGGGCATCAGTGCAGATCATTTCCTCGTCTGGATTCACAGAAGCGCTGAAGTCGACCTCTGATTCCCAGGCTATAGTATGAGTAAACAGCTCTGCAGACTCAACCATCTGTTCTACCTCATACTCAGACGGGCAGCTGGAGATTTGGGAGCTGTGAGGAAGCAAGTGCGATTGGGGTGACACCTTTGAGGACTGGAGTATATGTGATGTTGAAGTTGATGTGGAGGAGAGCCCACTTAAAGGAGCACTTGATATCCGTTGAAGCACCTGCTGTTTTTGTGCCTCATCTGGAATTTGTAGCGATTGGCGTGGCCGTAAGAAAGGGATCTTATCACATTGTCCGCTAAAAGAAGTAGACATTTTAGTTTGGCTGGAAGATGGTCTTTCTTCTGCAGATGTTACTGTTGCTTTAACACCTACCCCACGGACACAACCTTTTTTCCCCTTCCCAACACGCCTATTCCCCTTTCCACCAGCAGCAGGCCTTTTTCCACTCATTTTGGTGGTTAACTAATTCACAACTCTGGAGTTGTTTGCACAAAAAAACAATGGATGGGAACCGAGCAGAGCTGAGTGGCCAAACTGTGGTATTAGGCCAAAACTATTGGCTGGGTTAGATGCAGAAAAAAATTATATTCAATTTGCAACCTGATGGAGGTCAGTATAGATGGACTAATACAACAAGTCCCACACACAGCTAGAAGCCCAAATATTTTTTCAGAGGTAGATGCAGAAAAAAATATATTCAGTTTGCAACCTGATGGAGGTCAGTATAGATGGACTAATACAACAAGTCCCACACACAGCTAGAAGCCCAAATATTTTTTCAGAGGTACTGTAGATGCAGATAAAAATTATTTTTAATTTGCAACCTGATGGAGGTCAGTATAGATGGACTAATACAACAAGTCCCACACACAGCTAGAAGCCCAAATATTTTTTCAGAGGTACTGTAGATGCAGATACAAATTATTTTTAATTTGCAACCTGATGGAGGTCAGTATAGATGGACTAATAGAGAAAGTCCGACACACTGCTAGAAGGCCAAATATTTTTTCAGAGCTAGATGCAGAAAAAAATTATATTCAGTTTGCAACCTGATGGAGGTCAGTATAGATTGGTTAATAGAACAAGACCCACACACAGCTAGAAGCCCAAATATTTTTTCAGAGGTAGATGCAGAAAAAAATATATTCAGTTTGCAACCTGATGGAGGTCAGTATAGATGGACTAATACAACAAGTCCCACACACAGCTAGAAGCCCAAATATTTTTTCAGAGGTATTGTAGATGCAGATAAAAATTAGTTTTAATTTGCAACCTGATGGAGGTCAGTATAGATGGACTAATAGAATGATGCTATGCCCAAAAGATTTTACTTCACTAGGTGCAGTAAAAAAATTGGTATTCTATACACAGGTGGTATATCTTGCAGCACAGATAGGCTACTCCACTGACTAACACACTCTGCAATAGGCCAAAAAGGATTAGCTTTGCTAGATTCAGCCAAATGCTGTGAAAAAAACTTGCACAGCACTGGCACAGACCTGCCTGGCAAAAACTGATAGGAACTGATGTAACCTAGTCCTGAAAAGGACTCCAATTACAATTAGTCTTTACTCCCACAACCTATCTATTTAAGAGCACAGACCTCCCTGATAAAAGTCGTAGGAAATGCTGTAACCTAGTCCTTAAAAGGACTGCAATCACAACTATTCCCTACTCCCAAGCTATCTGTAGATTTGTGCGAAAATTGGCTTGAAATTAACAAGGTATAGCGCACACAGCAACAGCGGTGCCGTCTAACACGCAGCTGCAGCAGTGAGAAAATGGTGGCGACGGGGAAAATGGCTTGGTCTTATAGGGCAAGGACATGTGACATACACTGCCAATGACACATGCCCTTGCTTGTGTGAAAAAAAGCACTTCGCTCCGTGTGTGCGCTGCTGATAGGCTGACAGATTGCACCTCCCCACTGCAAATGCGGGAAAGAGAAAAAAAAATGGAGATCTTCATTGTTCCTGCAGAGATCCATCCCCTGCCCCTCCCCCCACCCCGCTGTACACTCAAACTGCGTATTAACATTAATTTTCATCATTACTGAGAAAAAATCCAGTTATGATTTTGGTGCACGAACAGTTATCGAACAAAACCTCGAACAGCCGAATTTTTCTCAAATTGTTCGTGTTCGCCGAACGGCTCGAACACCGCCCAAAACAGCTCAAATTTGAGATTGGCGAACAGTTCGAGTAGAACAATGCTCATCTCTAATCCTCATATCAAGCAGCCTGCGCGCTGTGAGAACTCTCCAGTGCCGGGAGCGGTGGACATGTGACTGCAAGTATGCAATATGCATGCTCCCAGCCACATTCCGACCAGACTTATTCTGGCCTTGCTTAAAGGGGTTGTCCACTAATAGGCTGTTTGCCCCTGTTAAAATTAAAGCATCTATACTCACCTCCCGTACCGACGCCGCTCCAGTGGTGTCGGCACTCGTGTTCCTGGGGCTCATGTGAGGTTGTTTATGTCACGTGAGCCTTGCATCCAATAAGCGCTGGCGTCACTGTCCCCGCCTTTTGACGTATAAATACTAAGGAGGGAGAGAGCGGCCAACCCCTTTAATACATTTTCATTGAACGAGGCCGTGACCATCAAGTCGTAATGTTGCCGGGAGTATGCATATCTCATACTTGTGGTTACAAGACCGCCATTCCCGGCAACAGCAACAGAGAGTCCTCACATTGCGCAGTACGTGCGATGTGAAGATTCACAAGTCTTCAGTCACATAGAGTGACTGCAGACTTGTAGTTTAAGATTGGACAACCCCTTTAAGAAAGTCATCTCAGCTGACTACTGGTTTGGTTAAGTAGATACCCTGTACAGTGGACAGTTCTGAAGGCAGAGTAGAGCCTTTCTCTTTGCTTTGCACTCCAGCAACCTGGTCCTTTAAGATTTCCATATCCTAAAAGAATGCAACCCTGTTGTCACGCTGTTTGCTGCACATTTGCTGTGTTGTCCGCGGTACAATATTATTTCCCCTCGTCTGGCACCAATTTAGCGCATGTTATAATACTTTGTCTCTATTCCTTCTATGTCTTTCTGTAGTCACCTTTTCATTTATGCTATCTACAATACCATGGTTATACCTATGCCTGGCAATTTTATGTCAGTCATCCATTGCTACTGACAAGGTTACCGGCCCTATTTTGTATTCTGTATATCCACCATCGGAAGATATCAGCCATTTCTATGGGCATCCAGGTTCTCCACTTAGATATTTTTCCCTTAGGTCCTTTTAGAATAATTTTATTCACCGAATCTGTTTAGAAAAAACGCTGTGCATCTAAATCCTGGATCAATGGAGAACTTGTGGTGAAACAGAACTCGAAAGGGGAAAGGGGTGCTATAAGTGAAAATTGTGATCCAGTGGCTTGTTCACCATTTAATAAAAACACTCAGAATAAACAGTGAAGTAAACTCACCATACAACTTCCATACTTCATCTCTTCCAGCGCTGCCTAGGTCCCCTGCAAGTCTCCATGCTTTAGACTGAGGTGGACAATCCCTTTAAATATCTAAAGAGACCAGAATCACTACAAGATAGTTATTTAATAAACATAATAGTCCACAGAAAATTGGTCCCTTTGTTAGAAGGGTGTAGTACTCCACAAGAGATAGAACATAATAACATCCAAAATACTCAATAAAAAAAATATTTTCATTGAATTTTTTATTGAGCATTTTGTATTATCTAAATAAACTAATAAAGTGAATATTTTTTTACAAATTTTTTTGGGGTTTAAAAAGACCCTTCTTTAACACCCAGAAAATTCTTAATTATTCTGGATGTTATTATGTTTTAAGATAGTTATTTGTAGGTAAACTTGCACATTAAAAAACTTCAACAACTGACCGCACAATAAAAAATTGTAGTATAATCCCGAAAGTGAATATACACGTGCATTAAAGGTTGCGTTGTTTTTTTTTCATGAAGGGACATAATAGCCTTAATTTGTAAATTGATAGAGATTTTCTTTTAGATGAGATCCAACCATTCTGTAAGATAGCTGCAGGCTTTTATATTCTATGTCCTTACGAATTCTTGGTGGCTTTTTAAAGTTCCGCTACAGTGAACCTGTGTGAGTGATCTGCTTTTATATATTGTTAGACTAATACTCTGTCCTCCCACACGCCGTCCCGGATAATCCTCTTCAAACTCAAAAGAATACATCAACAATTGAGGGCAATTAAAGGAGATTTTCAGCACGCATTAAAATATTTCTGCCCAGAAACCTTGAGAGCTTGTGCACAAATTGGCTTTTGCTTCATTTCGGTGTTCTGTTTCCATCCACTCCTGTTTGTCAATCTTCTTCGTATAAAGAATATTTCAAAACACTTCTTCCTCAGATTGTAGATGTCATCTCTCAAAAGATGCAGGTGGCAGATTGTTCTGCGATAAAAAATACTTATTATAAAATCCAAGCGTCGGAAGTGACAAGTGCCCTGGTGCGTTGTAATTTGTTTACACTTTGCCAAAGATAACCTTTCCGTCTTATATTCTCATTAGTTTATAGACTTATCATGACTAGAAATGCATTCAGAGGGGATGAATTCCTAGTGAATGCTATTAGGAAACTATATATATATACAGTACAGACCAAAAGTTTGGACACATCTTCTCATTTAAAGATTTTTCTGTATTTTCATGGCTTTGAAAACTGTACATTCACACTGAAGGCATCAAAACTATGAATTAACACATGTGAAATTATATACTTAACAAAAAAGTGTGAAACAACTGAAAATATGTCTTATATTCTAGGTTCTTCAAAGTAGCCACCTTTTGCTTTGATGACTGCTTGCACACTCTTGGCATTCTCTTGATGAGCTTCAAGAGGTAGTCACTGGAAATGGTTTTCACTTCACAAGTGTGTCCTGTCAGGTTTAATAAGTGGGATTTCTTGACTTATAAATGGGGTTGGGACCATCAGTTGTGTTGTGCAGAAGTCTGGTGGATACACAGCTGATAGTCCTACTGAATACACTGTTACAATTTGTATTATGGCAAGAAAAAAGCATCTAAGTAAAGAAAAACGAGTGGCCATCATTACTTTAAGAAATGAAGGTCAGCCAATCTGAAAAATTGGGCAAACTTTGAAAGTGTCCCCAAGTGCAGTTGAAAAAACCATCAAGCGCTACAAAGAAACTGGCTCACATGAGGACCGCCCCAGGAAAGGAAGACCAAGAGTCACCTCTGCTTCTGAGGATAAGTTTATCCGAATCATCAGCCTCAGAAATCGCAGGTTAACAGCAGCTCAGATTAGAGACCAGGTCAATGCCACACAGAGTTCTAGCAGCAGACACATCTCTTCAACAACTGTTAAGAGGAGACTTTGTGCAGCAGGCCTTCATGGTAAAATAGCTGCTAGGAAACCACTGCTAAGGACAGGCAACAAGCAGAAGAGACTTGTTTGGGCTAAAGAACACAAGGAATGGTTTGGGGTGAGCTGGACCGCAGAGTGAAAGCAAAAGGGCCAACAAGTGCTAATCATCTCTGGGAACTCCTTCAAGATTGTTGGAAGACCATTTCCGGTGACTACCTCTTGAAGCTCATCAAGAGAATGCCAAGAGTGTGCAAAACAGTCATCAAAGCAAAAGGTGGCTACTTTGAAGAACCTAGAATATAAGACCTTAAGACCTATTTTCAGTTGTTTCACACTTTTTTGTTAAGTATATAATTCCACATGTGTTAATTCATAGTTTTGATGCCTTCAGTGTGAATGTACAATTTTCAAAGTCATGAAAATACAGAAAAATCTTTAAATGAGAAGGTGTGTCCAAACTTTTGGTCTGTACTATATATATTTTGTTTTGAATATTCTATTTTGTTATATTTTATTTTCTGTGCTTTAGGAAAAAGTCAGGTGCACAGACTTTATAGTACACCACCCACACTGTCTGTGAGATCATAATTTGGTCTCTAGTTACTTTGTGTACCACCATATGGTATCTCCATGAGATCCCATTATGTCTACTAGAAGCAGTACTTGTAGGGAAGAATAGGTCAGTAATAACGCACAGCCTTTTTTGTTGGCAGCACCGTGGCTCAGTGGTCAGCACTGTTGCTCTGCAGCACTGGAGTGCTGGGTTATAAAAAAAATGACCCCAAGGACAACATTTGCAAGGAGTTTGTATGTTCTCCCCGTGTTAGTGTGGGTTTCCTCCGGGTTCTCCGGCTTCATCCCACTCTTCAAAGATATACTGATAGGGAATCTAGATTGTGAGCACCAATGGGGACAGTGATTATATTGTATGTAAAGCGCTGTGGAATTACTGACACTCTATAATAGAGTAAAAGAGAGTAAACCAAATAAATAATAATAGTTATATACCAGGATTCTGTATACAAAAAAGCGCCATTATGCCTCTCTTGTAAATCAGAAGAATGAGGTTATACAGTAGGGGCATATAATAGTCAAGGGGAGCTGCATTATGGATCCATAGAATATAGATCTGGATAAGGGCTATATGCATGAGCGCTAATTCTTTTATTATGTTCCTTGTCACAGTTTAGGTTCAAGTCTGTGCTGTGTTGGGTATGATTGTTGAATATACCGCACAAGGCATGTATATTTCTACTAGTTAATAATGTATCCATTGGAGAACTCATAGCCTTCATTCTTGTGAATGTTTAAAAGGGAAACTGTTATGTCCCCAAAAGCTGTTACCTGCAGATATGGGGACAATCTACAGGTTACTAGCATTCTAAAGCTGCCCAGCCGCCACACTGAAAGCACGGCTACCTGGAAGAAATTAACTTTATTCCTCCCGGCAACCTCCGGCTTTCAGTCATAGAGGCGGTGCTGGCACAGCTTCAGTCCCGCTCAGTGCATAGTGAGCAATGGCTGTAAGCATACTCTTTCAATGTGTCAGGGCTTTCTTACAGCCATCGCTCACTATGTACTGTTTAATGACTGAAGTCGCACCGACACGCCTTTATGAAATTATACTTATAACTGAAAGCTGGAGGCTGCCGGTAGGAATAAAGTTAATTTCCTCGTGGGTATGTCCAGGCAACTTTAACCCCATATCTGAATGTTATTAGCATTTGGGGACATGACAGGTTCAAAAATATTGAGGAATAAAACTATTATAGGCATTATAATGTATGACTTGTGTCCTGCCTTTTTTAGCAGTTTTTAGCTTTCCATGATTTATCTCTATTTTCTTCAAAGGCTTTATCCCTACATGTGTCTGTATACAAAGTCTTTTTCAGGTGAATGCAGCTCCAAAAATACCTGAAAAAGTGCTAACTAAATGCCTAAAAGGATGAACTTATGCACTTAAATCTAAAAAAGACTTGCTCAGTCGTTTAAGCATTTTTTAACCCCTTCAAAGAGGTAAAAAAAAGTAAGCCGAACATTTTTCAGGCGGCTTCCACTCTGAAGAATAGAAGTCAGTGGAAAGGCTCAAAAAACACCTATTTTACCAGTGTTTTGCTTCAAACCTGCTAGTGGTTTCTTCATTGTTGAATGGAGATAAAAAGGCTGTCGAAAGAACACAAATAGTCAAAAAGACATCTAAAAGATGCTTCAGTAAAAAAGCATGTTTTCTGAAGCATCTTTCTCTTGAAAAACCCGGCAGGTTCACTTACGTGAAATAGGCGTCATGTGCACATACCATTTGGTCAACTGTAGAATAGTTGGAAACTATCTGCTGTCATATTTCCAAAATACAGGATACAGAGGCGATTCTGTACCCCTATTTCTCTGTAAAACACTTTAAGGCTGAGTGCCCACTATGCATTTTTCAAGCGTTTTTGCCGTGGAATTTCCACAGCGAAAACGCTTAAAAAATGCTTGGTAATACGTGCCCCATGGTCCCCAATGATAATCCGCATGTGCTGTGCACATGCTGCCGAAATTTCCGCTGAGGATTATCATTGTGGAAAAATACGCAGCATGACCATTAATTTTGCGTACACGCAGCATAATTGCCGCCATTGACTTGCATTGAATCGCTTAATATCCGCATGAGTACATGTGCACATGCGGATATTAAGCGACTCAATGTGCAGATGGTACCCGGGTCTGGAGAAGAGGAGACTCTCCTCCAGACCTGGGTACCATGGTACCTGTTAAAAAAAGAATTTAAAATAAAAAATAAAGATTATACTTACCTTCTGATGGCCCCCGGTCTCCTCAGCGATGCGTCCGGTGTGTTGGGTGGCTCGTGATGGTCTAAAAGGACCTTCCATGACGTCATTTAGTCATGTGACAAGTCAAGTGACTAAATGACGTCATGAAAGGTCCCTTCACACCACCGTGAGCAGTGAAACCGGACGCAGGGGAGAAAAGACCGGGGGCCATCGGAAGGTAAGTATAATCTTTATTTTTTACTATTCTTATTCTTTTTTTTTTTTAACTATTACTTGGTCACACTATATAAATCCATGCCGGTTGCATGGATTTATATAGTGTGACCAAGTTGTCAACTACTTTTCCAAGTGATGCTAAAATCGCTTGGAAAAGCGCTTGATAACCCTCATGCAGAAAGGCATGCAAAAACGCTTGATAAACGCTTCTACCTGGCGGGAAAAATGCATGTAAAATCCGCATGTGTTTTTCCTGCCAAGGAGATGCATAAAAAATATGCAGCATTTCTGCGTCGTGGGCACTTAGCCTAAGGCCACATTCACATGTTCAGTCTTTGGTCAGTATTTTACGCCAGTATTTGTAAACTAAAACCAGGAGTGGGTAAAAAATGCAGAATTGTTGACGTGTTTGTTTCTATTATACTTTTTCTCTGATTGTTCCTCTCCTGGTTTTGGCTTACAAATACTGATGTAAAATACTGACCAAATACTGATAGTGTGACCGTAGCCTTATAATTAAAGGGGTATTTCCATCTCCAAGATCCTATCCCAATATGTAGTAGGTGTAATAATAATAATATTAGCAAATACCTCCAATTAGAAATGTAGTATAGTTTTTATGATTCGCTATGTCTCTTTCCTCATGTGCAGGCATCGCAGGACCTTAGGCATCCATGGTTATTTCCACTAGCAGCTAGCTAACTAACTGTGATTTTATTCAGTTCTTTCATATTCAGATATTCAGACTACATAGTTTACAGAATTGCAGGTTGTACTGTAAAATGAGTGATACAACTCCAGAGACATCACTTACCTGTAAATGCACCAATCGTTAAAGATAACAGAAAAATAAGATATTCTTAGATAAGAAGCCAGTATTCTCCAAACGTCAGAAATTGCAGCATATTGCTACATGCTGAATATGAAGATACTTTGTATGAGACACAGTAGGGACCACTGGAGAGCTGAGTGGAGGGTGATGATGGGGGGGATTTACAGGCCATTCTAGAATTTTTTGTTAATTATTTTCCCACATTCACTATTAGATTTTTTTTAAATTCTTGACAACACTTTTTGAAACGTTTTAATATACAAAGAGAAGCACATTTGGATCACTCTCTTTCCTTTGTAATGAGCTGTCATGTTTAGATGTGAATTTTTCAAGTGTCTGTCATGTGCACACTACACCTGATTTTTACATGACCTGCTTTAACACCAGAACATTTCTTCTGTAAAATCTGAAGAAATAAGCCCAATTGCATGGGTTAGTGAACAGCCTTGTAATGTT
Source organism: Phyllobates terribilis (assembly GCF_046119375.1). Taxonomy (NCBI): domain Eukaryota; kingdom Metazoa; phylum Chordata; class Amphibia; order Anura; family Dendrobatidae; genus Phyllobates; species Phyllobates terribilis. The sequence goes on along the minus strand of NW_027362761.1, from coordinate 349,167,479 downwards.
ATTAGTTCAGTCTTTTCCGTGCTATGGCTTTTAAAGTGCACCTGTCACTGTGAATTAACTTCCATGATTCTGCTAGTACAGTTCCCTCATGTCCTTTACTACCGTGTTGTGCTGTTTTATGCAGCAGGACAATGTCTAACCCTGCGGATTCATCTAGTGGACTGTCATTTGGACACCTTTTTACTCCTATTGATTACATGTTTAGAAAAACAGTCTCAGCTTTGTAATATGCAAAAGAAATGTGCCCACGTGTTAAAAGTGTAGAAATCACATTCAGTGTTTTTCAGTCTTAGTTCATTTACATTATTACATGTATAGAAATTTGAATATTTGTGTACTGGCAGAAAAACTGTCATAAATACACTTTATAATAATTCTGAGTGTACTTCCAGATCAGGCAACATTTCTCAAATGCTCAGAGATTTAGTCAACGTCTAAAGGGAAACTGGCCTTAATTCACACAGCAACCAATCAAAGCAAAGCTTTCATGTCTTACAGTACTATTGAAATATCAAACCTGCACTGTGATTGGTTGCTTTGGGCAACACGGAGAGTTCTTTGTTTTACACAGCTGTCATATATATCTGCCCAAATATGTTCCCTTTAATTTGTCAGATAAAATTTTAACTTTGTTTGTGATCACAAATGATAATGTTAAAAGAGCTGTCCATTACTGAATAATCCTTTTTAATTGGCCCAAAGAAGTGAGATTTTTTTTTTAAACCTCCAGAACTAATGCCTCTTCCTTTCCTAGGCACGACATCTGGCGGGGGCATAGTGTCAGAGATAGCACTGTTGCTGGAACCTTCCCTATTTCTCTTCCTCTCTAAATTGAAGTTCTTTATTATTCATAGATTGTCACACTCATCTTCAGTGCTGCAGTTGTACAACACATTATCATTTGGAGTATTTGTCCAATGTTTTAGGCTTCCTCTTCCTATCTCTAATGCTGAGCTGTGAGCTCTGACATCCTCTCACTTTTCTAAATCACCCTAAAATAGCAAGCTCTACACTGTGTCTAGGCTATTATCATAGTCCCTCCTGACTGGCTGTGCTATACAATGAAATATAATAGATGCAAAGCATTATGAGTAAGTCCACATGGGTATGCATAAGATCATGTCACGGTTCAATAGCTATTGTAATCTTCTGCAATGTGGAACTCTTTTTTTTCGCAATTTGTGCAAATCGAAAAGCAAATTGTTCAAACTGTTTTGGACTTGCGAATTTCAAAAAATTAGACTTAAAGGGGTTTTCCCATGAATAAAAGTTCTTTTTAATCAATAGATTTTGGAATGATAATAAGTTCCACAATTGAATGTATTTAAATAAAATGTCCCTGTGCTGAGTTAATCTTATAAATGTGCACCTGTGTAATGGCTGTGTCTGACCGTACAGAGACATGGTCTGATCATATCACATCTCCTGGGCAGGGGAAGAAGCAAAAGAGTATACAGACAGGACAGCAGGGGATCACAGCTGATTCTTTCTTTGAAGTAAAACATTGTTTAAAAACAGCAGGGAAATGTTTTACCTCACAGAAAGAATCAGCTGCGATCCCCCTGTAATATCTGTATACTCTCTTCCTTCCTCCCCTGCCCAGGAGATGTGGTACGATCAGACCATGTTCCTGTATGGTCAGACACAGCCATTACACTGTACACAGCAGGGGCACATTTATAAGATTATCTCAGCACAGGAACATTTTATACAAACACATCTAATTGTGGAAGTTATTATTATTCCAAGATCTTTTGATTAAAATGAACCTTCGTTCGTGGGAAAACCTCTTTAACCCCTTAACAACATTAGACATTCTAATACGCGTCTGTGCCCTGGGACTTAAGAGTCAGACCCGTATTAGTATGTCATGGCGATCGCGCGCGCACACAGGCTGTGCGGGCGCGATCGCCGCCGGGTGTCAGCTGATTGTCACAGCTGACACCTGGTACTATGTGCAGGGAGTGGTCACGCACCGCTCCAAGCACACTAACCCCCGCGATGCTGCGATCAAAGTCGATCGCAGCATTGCGGTGGCAAGGGGAGGTGATCGCAGATACTCACCTCCTCTTCCGGCTTCCAGCGCTGTCTGTCGTGGCTTCCAGGATGTTGCTATGACGACCCGATGTCGTCATGACAACATCCGGGTCACCAGACAGCAGGAAGATTTTTTGGACATGCGCAGTGCATCTCCAAACAATCTTCTCCCTGTCCAGCGCTGACAGCCTGCATGGCACAGGGATGGTGCTGCATTCCTGTGCCATGCAGGCGATCAGAGAAAAAAAAGTGAAAGTGCCATAGTGGGACAAAGTAATAAAGTATAAAAACTATCAGAAAGTGAAAAAAAAAATAAAAAAAAAATTGTAAAAATATAAAAAAAAATAAAAAATATAATCCACCAAAAATAAAAATATAATGTACCCATCAATAAATATTATTATAAAAAAAAAATAAAAAAAACAATAAAAGTACACATATTTGGTATTGCCGCATCCGGAACAACCTGACCTATAAAACTGTCCCACTAGTTAACCCCTTCAGTGAACACGGTAAAAAAAAAAAAAAAAAACGAAGCAAAAATCAATGCTTTATCAGCAAATCGCCAAACAACAAAATGGAATAACACGCGATCAAAAAGACAAATATAAATAAAAATGGTACTGCTGAAAACGTCATCTCGTCCCGCAAAAAACAAGCCACCATACAGCTCCATCAGCCGAAAAATAAAAAAGTTATAGCTCTCAGAATAAAGCTATGCTAAAAAATAATTTGTTCTATAAAATTGCTTTTATTATGTAAAAGTGCAAAACATAGAAATACGATATAAATGTGGTACCGCTGTAAACGTACTGACCCGAAGAATAAAGCTGCCTTATCAATTTTACCGCACGCGGAACAGAATAAGAAAAAAAAAAAAAAACAATTCCTGAATTGTTGGTTTTTGTTTATTCTGCCTCCCAAAAATCGGAATAGAAAGCGATCAAAAAATGTCACGTGCCTGAAAATGGCACCAATAACAACGTCAACTCATCCCGCAAAAAACAAGCCGTAAAATGACTGTCTGCCAAAATCTGGAAAAATTATAGCTCTCAAAATATGGTGATGCAAAAACTAGATTTTACAAAATATGCGTCTTTTAGTGTGTGACAGCTGTCAGTCATAAAAACCCCATATGATTCTGGTATCGCTGTAGTCTCACCGACCCGAAGAATAAGGTCATCTAATCACTTATACCGCATGAGGAACGGCGTAAAAAATAAACTCTCAGGTTAGGGTTGTGCTACGGTTAGGGTTGTGTTAGGGTTAGGGCTGGGGTTGGGGTTAGGGTTGGGGTTAGGGTTGTGATGGGGTTGGGATTTTTTTCAAAAGTAAGAAAAAAAGATGACGATATGGCGACTAGTGTTGAGCGCAAGTGCTCGCTACTTGAGTTTGCATCGGGTGTTCTGGTATGCATTGAGTATCGTGGGTATTTGAGTGACATGCTCGAGTCTCCGCCCCATAGGCTTCACGGCCCAAAAAACTTTGCGGGAATTGCCTGCCATGCACGAGCGATCCCCGCATGTTTTTTTTGGGGTGTCTATTAACCGTGAAATATCCGGGCGGGGACTCGAGCATGTCACTCAAGCACACGCAGTACATGGTGCATACCTGAGTACCCGATGCAAACTCAAGTAGCGAGCACTTGCGCTCAAGACTAATGACAACTTATTCAATATGATGACCTAATGTTATCAAATTCTGTGTCGTACCTCTGGGTTCAAAATGTTCACTATACACCTTAATAAAATCCTTGAGGGGTATAGTTTCCAAAATGGGGTCACTTGTGGGGGAGCTCCACTGTTTAGGCACATCAGGGGCTCTCCAAACGTGACATGGCGTCCGCTAACAAATTGAATGGAAAATCGGCTCAAATTGTTAGCGGACGCCATGCTGCGTTTGGAGAGCCCCTGCGTGCCTAAACTTTGGAGCTCCCCCACAAGTGACCCCATTTTGGAAACTAGACCACCCAAGGCACCTATCTAGATGCATAATCAGCACTTGAAACCCCCAGGTGCTTCACAAATTGATTTGTAAAAATGAAAAAGTGGAAAAAAAAAATACTTCTTGTGAAAAAAGTTAAGTGTTCATTTTTTTCTTCCACATTCCAAAAATTCCTGTGAAGCACCTGAAGGGTTAATAAAGTTCTTGAATGTGGTTTTGAGCTCCTTGAGGGGTGCAGTTTTTAGAATGGTGTCACTTTGGGGTATTTTCTGTCATAAAGACCTCTCAAAGTGACTTCAAATGTGATGTGGTCCCTAGAAAAATGGTTTTGTAAATTTTGTTGGAAAAATGAGAAATTGCTGGTCAACTTTTAACCCTTATAGCTCCATAACAAAAAAAAATTTGGCTCCAAAATTGTGCTGATGTAAAGTAGACATGTGGGAAATGTTATTTATTAAGTATTTTGTGTGACATATCTCTCTGATTTAAGGGCATAAAAATTCAAATTTTGAAAATTGCAAAATTTTCTAAATTTTCGCCAAATTTCCACTTTTTTCACAAATAAACGCAAGTGATATCGAAGAAATTTTACCAAAATCATGAAGTACAATATGTCACGAAAAAACAATCTCAGAATCAGGGGGATCCGTTGAAGCGTTCCAGAGTAATTACCTTATAAAGTGACAGTGGTCAGAATTGTAAAAATTGGCCTGGTCATTAACGTGCTAACCACCCTCGGGGGTTAAGGGGTTAAACTAGATTTACATCAACAAAAATTTGTTCATCTCATGGGAGCATATGCTCCCAAGGAAACAATACCTACCTCCTTTTATTACCTATTTTATTTATAGTTTCTTAAAATAATAACGGGGATGATATGGGGTCACCCCTCCAGCAAACAAACAGAATTGTATAAAAGGATACAAAAAATTGTCCTTGTAATATGGTCAAATTCTTCCATCTGATTTAAAGGGATTGTCCAGTACTTTATATTACCCCCCCAATAAATCCCCCCTGGGCCCCTAAGGATTTTTGTATTTACCTTACGTTGCAGATACTGCCTGTGAGCGGCGCTATCACTGGCCGCTCACAGGCATCATGTGACCCCCGGCTGCAGCCGACTCTGACATCCGCTGACGTCACGTTCCACCGTGGATGCCAGGCTGTGGGCGGGGTTCCACCACCCCAGCATCACACCCGGCATCCACCGTGCACTCTGCCTCTCCCCATTCATTGGGAAAGCGCGCGGTGGATGCTGGGTGTGACGCAGGGGGTAACCCCGCCCACAACCCAACAGCCACCAGGGGCACCCCAGCGCTGAGTCACGCCTCACTTGTCTGACGTTAGTGCGGGGTCACGTGATGCCTGTGAGCGGCCAAGGATAGCTCGCTCACAGGCAGAAACAGCAACGTAAGGTATTTACAAAAATCCTTAGGGGCCCCGGGTGGATACATTGGGTGGTTAATATAAAGTACTGGACAACTTCTTTAACTTGAAAAATGATTTATCTTTGTATCTTGGAATCAATGTGACATAAAAAAGTGCTGAAAGAGTTTATCAAAAAAGCCTCTACTTTTATGACCTTTAAATAAAGCAAGTCATAAAAGTAAGGTATCTGAAGATTCAAACTTTGAGATCCTACCAATGATGAGATTGAAAGTCTAAAACGTTCCCTTTAGTAGCTGGAGCATGGACATTCCTTTTTTATTTAGATATATGTTAGCAACAGTAATAGTCAAGTGAGCATACTAGAGTGCTTCTGACACTATGATGTATTTATAGAGAAGGACAATTAGAGTTGAGAGAATTGATTGTCAGGACCCCGGTCCAGTGGCCGTGTCAGTATTCTGTCGCCACCAGACTGGAGCGTTGTGAACCACCTCCTATCTGCCGGAATCCCTCTTCTAATTTATAGGCCTGGCAGAATGTCATCATGATTGATGACATCACACTGGGTCTACTATCGAAAGAGGCATCAGGAATATCTGCAGGTAGAAGGTAGTTTGGAGGGCTCCCATCTGGCTGCCATGGAATACAGACATGGCCACTGGGACCATGGTCCTGTATACAGATTTGCTCAACTCTAAAGGCAACGTATCCTCATTCTGACCTTCAGAATAGGAATTAGGGGCCATTTGTGGGGTTCCCAGAGTTCAGACCCATCATGTAAGTTACCTTCATGACCTTCTTTAGGTATTTATTAAAGCTGGTTAAATAACAAGTTTACTTACTGGTTCTCCAAGACGGCTTCAAAATCAAGAATTAATGGAGGAAATAAAGTGTATGTTTAGAGCTTTGCTGGAGGAGTACTCTTCCTGTATGGAATTGAAAGACTGTGTCAAAGAAATTCATTGTAGGGCTTGTATACCTAAGCGTGCAAACTGAAATGAAGAAGGATTTCCTCCCTTTCCATTATATGGGTTTACAGATTTAAACAGTAACCTGCGCTTTGTACTGTAAAACACAAAAGGCAAAGAAAGGGCAGACAAGTGTGGAGCTGATTGCAGGCTAAAATAAGAAAGTGACCTGACTGATTGTATGTGACACCTCCACAAAATGCCAGTATTGGCTGTAGCCTGTAGTGTTAATAGTCTGAAAAGGCCTTTTTAATTTTTCAGGTAAAATATTTGATAGTCTAGTATTCAATAAGGATACACCCTAATACATTTAATTAAAAGTCGTGCCATATGAGTTTACCGTGTAATTGAGGCCACATTGTCACATTACAGACATAATATTTCAAAATGCAGATGCTACTGATATTCCCAGGAGACAACATGGCTAGCAATATATGTATGTAGTTTAGGAATACACTCGTCCTCTGTGACGTGCTCCAATCTTCATCTCCATTTTTCGGCCCTCGTAGGTTGTTTGCAAGTTTGTGCTTTATGCAGGACAAATATGTGAGAAAGGAGGTTGTGTGTGGAGGTGGAGGATGACTATTCATTTCAGCAGGTAAGATAGCCCCATTTTGTGTGACAGGGGGCTGGCTTAGCTAATGAAATATGCTGTAAGCCACCCCACTTCACACATAACTCTGGACACGTGCCAATACAGGAAAGAGAGAAAGGACCTGTTGGAACCCAGGACAAAGCTTGTAGTTGCCCATGAAAAATATTAATAAATTGCCTAACTTAATAATTTAGTCAGATTACATTTTCTTGGTAACTAGATAGCTACTTCATTTTTTTAATTAAAAGATGTAAAAGCAACAAACTTCTTGTTTCCCCACTTTTTGATAACTCTCCTCCACTGAGTATTCTGGAATTGAGAGTTTGCAGTATGTTATTATTATTTATTTTTAGAGCACCATTGATTCCATAGTGCTGTACATGTGAAAAAGGTTACATACTAAATATAAATATACTTTAAATTACAATGAGCAAACTAACTGTGATAGCCTGGTACGGAGGGGTAAAGGATCCTGCCCTCATGCTTACAATCTTCTGGGTATATCACTAATGGCCTCATATAATGTAATGCATGAATTTCCAGAACATTGCTTATTAGCATGCCATGAATCTTGATTTCTTCAAACAATTCTTTGTGAGTTCTTTGTCACCTTCTAATAATCTGCTGAAGACATTCCCAGAAGATTGTGCTTTTCTGTATTTTGGCTGATACTGAATAAGATGTTTTCTCATTTTTATCCTGAGACCATATTTATGCAGAACTTTTTATTTAGTCACCAGCAAGTGTTTTCCTGCAATATATTTTTATAAACTTGGAGTAAGGTTTTCCCCACGGTTGTAAAATGAACATAATCTCCTAGGGTTACTTATTTCTTGGGACGTTGTGATTCCTGTCCAAATTATATTTCTGTGACACAAACATTCAGCTATTCAGCACATAAAATGTAGACATTTTAGGTACGTGTTGTTCTCCAGGTACACAATGGTATTTCAGAACCTGAGAATAGAAATTGTTTTCTTTTGAAATAACATCACACCTATCTACTAAAAGTTTGCAGCAAATTGAAATATATATTTAAATGGTAACTGTGCCATGAGACATCTTTACAATGGGATTAATAGGCAATCTTCGAAAATGTAATTCTTTTATCTTACTATCGAAAAATGACTGTAAAGTGCCAACCACTAGGCTTCTTCCTACTGTCCAACTTGCCTGTTGTTAAGTGTCATCAGCTGCAGAGACACGGAGACATATTATAGGAAGTATGGGGTGTCTTTTTCTATCTGCTCCTGCTCTCCTCTCTGTCAAATTGCAGAGTTGGATGACTAGATGCAGGGAATTTGAATCGCCACAATTCCTGGACATAATAGACTGACAAGCACACCAAAACCAGCCTAATTTTTAAGAGGAATGAGGGTAGGAACACCATTCATTTCTTCAAGTTTTGTGTGAAAGGACAGGTATGCTTCAATACTAAAACTTAACTGTGAGAGACTTTCTTTTCCTCTAGTGCCATCATTCCTTGCTTGTTAAGCAAAGTTAATGGGGTTGAGCCACCATAAAGAATACTTTAACCATGCAGAAAATGTGGAAATAAATGGTTTTGTAATTTACATTTATTAAAAATTATGCTTTGATCTATGAATACCAATCTTCTATCTTCTGAAGTATGCTCCCTAGCGCCCCCTGGCATTATGCCATTTTGTCCTCTTAGTAGGCGATCAGCTGGTTGTCGAGCATGCAGTTCCTGTCATTATAAGATGTGCAACTCCCCCAACTCCCCACCCTCAGTGTACACAACCTTATCTCCCTCACACAAGTCTGACAGTGCGGGCACCCTGCTGTAAGCACAAAGCATGTCTGGGATTCATCCCAACCCCGCTGCGCTCACACAGCAGACCTCCGGGTGAGTTTGTTCTGCTTCACAGAGCTGTGAGCATGCGAAGCGTCTCTCTGCTATTGCGCTCACAGCTCTGTGAATCAGATGATCTCACCCAGAGGGGGGTTGGGAAGACTCACTCACACTCTTCCATAGCAATCTGCTCCCTGTGCTGTCAGACCTGTGAGGGAGATTACGTTGTGTACACTGGGGGTGGGGAGTTGGGGGGGCTTCCTATGATGACAGGAGCTACGCAAACTCATTTATTTCCACATTTTCGGCTTGGTTAAAAGTATTCTTTATAGTGGTACAACCCCTTCAAGTAATCAAGTCAGCCAAACAAAATGAGTGACCACATCTGTTTAGTAATCTACGCTAGAAAAAAGTTTAAAAATCTTCCAAGAGGTAAGTATCAGAGTTAAGGCTTTGTAGCTTCTCTATGTGTTCTCTATGGTCTTGGCACCAAACTTCCTTTGTCAATAACTAATGATGTGTTCCTTCACTGTGATAAACAGTGAAAGAAAGTAAAGGACACAAAGCCATAAATAGTAATTGATGATAAAAGATGACTTCACATGAAACTAAGGAGGCGTTTGCTTATTATTCTGACTGAACTACACTTAGTACCTTAAAACCTATTCAAACAGGTGTGTCTCTAGACTTTGAAGCCCAATTTAAATGGATAGGTAGGGGCAGCACCCCTTGTGTCCATTGTATTTTCTGATCGCTCCTAATCCCAATAGCCAATGTCACAATATCTTTTTATCATTTCGGCTAATGGGAAAGCAAACCTGGTTGCTGGTTGGTAGGTGATCAAATACTTATTTCATGCAATAAAATGCAATTTAATTATGTAACAATTATACAGTGTGTGTTTTTATTTTTAGATTCTGTCTCTCACAATTGAAGTATACCTACGATAAAAATTACAGACCTCTCCATTCTTTATAGGTGGAAAAACTTCGAAATTCGGCAGTGTATCATATACTTATTTTCCCCACTGTAGGTGACAGACACAGAGCTCCGATAATTGACAGCTATATACCCCCATAGGAGTCAGACACAGAGAATTACTTATTCATTTTCCTTCATAATACTGGAGGCAACAAAAACAACTGTCACTCTAGTACCAGGAGAGCGATGGCAACAACTCTGTTCTGTATGATCTGCCATCATTGTACAGGTGTGTTTTCTGTCAGATTCCCTGTCGACAGTTGCATTTGCCAGGGGCTTGTGATTTATGGCAAAGAAATTGCTGTTTGGCTATCACTGCGTAATCGCATAGTTGTCTAGAATTTACGCAATATTTAATTTGTACCAATACACACACATTGCAATGTGGACTTTGCAAGACTTCCGCTCACTAGTTCACTGCTCATTTATATGCCGAACATCGTGTATGAGCAATTGTTAGACAAGTAACAGATGGAAAGAGAGGAGCTAGAAATAAACAGAGTGAGCTGAGATGAGTGATCCTTCTAACAGTTGGAAAGTGGAAAATGGCTGCCATGTGGGAGGAAAATGATCAAGAAAGAAGAAATGAAAAAAGCGCTAAAGAGAGACAATAAAATTATGAACACAATGCCCTCCGGGTGATTTCACACAAAGAGTTTTCTTTAAAGCCACCGTCTTTTTGAGCTAAAGCAAGAAGTGGGTTGAAAAATAATTTTAAATATAAAGTAGGAATATTTCTTCTTACTCAATCCACTTCTATGTTTTGGCTCAAAACTGCATCTAAAAATCAATTTGTGTAAAAATTCACTTAATTTGTATTGTTTGCCATTAGCAAATCCTTATGTTTAGCAGATAGAATACACCTATAGCTTCATTAATTGTATTAATTTGTAAGTATAATACAGTTAAAAAACACAATTTTTTTGTGAAAAATTGATGGCTACAGGGGGTGGTTCACTCAGAAGGTGGTCAATATACATACTCTACAACTTAAAAGAATTATAAAACCGTCACAGAAAATCTGGTTAAGATAGGGGGGTAATCTCGATGAAGCGTTCTTTTTACTATTTTTAATTTCTCAATATTCACATGACTACATGATTGGATCTTTATTAGATTACTTTCTACTCATAATTGTGAGTTACTTTAGTCCCCATAATTTTCTGTTATCTTTCCAATTGAAATGCCTACAAAAGACCAATGACAGTAAGCCATCCTTAATGGAGAGCTTGACCTTTGGAGTACTTATTTTGTCCTATTTTAGCAATTTCATGCCCCATATATATTTTCTTAACACTGTATAAACGCGATAGAAATATACTTTATTTATTGATACTTTAGATGCTTTTTATTAGTTAAAATGAATGGATGATGGCCAGAAAACTGTACAGACCAAAGTTATTCTTAAGTTTTTAATACTGTTATCATATATTAGATATAAATAACCTGTGTTCTATAAACATTCTGAAACATTTCAGCGGTGATTGAAACCGTGTCGGCACCACCCATATGAATGGAAGCCGAACGCTACCGGGGGGATAAAGTTAATTTCTTCCCAGCAGCGGGGCTCTCAGTGTCAGTTTGCTATTAACCTGCATATTAAACCCATATTAGCAGGTTAATAGCGTTATTTTACATGATGAGTTTAATTTAAAAGTATTCGTAGATCAAGCCACCGCCCACTGCCAGTGATTCACAGTTCTTTCCCTATGCAGGCATGCAATGAGAGACCTGTCACTTAAGGGGAGCCGTCGGGGAGAAGCTGCCGGGGACACTCTTTCACAACTAGTCACCCAATCGACTTGGTTCCCCGTGGTTGAAGAAGTATGTTTTTCTCTGAAACGCCGCAACATTTCTGAGTCAAACATATCTGGCTAAGATCATACAGCCAACGTCTGTACATGCTGCCCGTGGATCGGGCAACATGTATCAGCTGTCAGGTTCATTTTAATTCTTCTTCATGAAACAGTATTTTTACAATAGATGTTAGGGGCACTGAAATCTTAACTTAAATGGAATCTGTTAGCAGACTTTTTTCTAGTAATCTGAAGACAGCAGGAGATAGAGGCTGAAACACAGAATTCAGGGATGTGTCACTTGTCAAAGTGTGTGCTGTTGTTTACTAACTGTGAAAGATTTATCACTAAGAGATTAACATTGCAGGATTAGTCCAGTAACCCCCTCCTGTGATAAGCACTTCACTGTCTATGGACTTTGTACCCTTAGAGCCTGGTGTGGGTGGGGTTAGCTTTCTCAGCTCTGCTTCATTATAAATCTAAATCTCTGATTATGTCAGAACCACTGCACCAAGTAATCTAAGCGATACCGTATTTTGCGGATTGTAAGACGCACCCCAAATTTTGGGGTGCAAAACAGGAAAAAATGTTTTTTGTTTTTTTTAAAATAAAATGGTTCGCCTTTTTACCTTGGGGCAGCGGTGGTGTACTGGGGGTCACACATACCGGAGATTGGCGGCGGAGGTGGCCGCAGCAGGAGTCGGGTGATGCTGTGGGACCCGTCCTCGGAAGAAGTGTCAGTGATTCAAGGCAGTGGTGGTGGAGGCAGCGGCGGTAGTGGGGCGACGCTGTGGCCCCGTCCTCAGAAGAAGTGTCAGTGATTCAAGGCGGTGGTGGTGGCGGTGGGAGCTGGGCGAGTTCAGCGGGGCAATGCTGCGGCCCCATCCTCAGAAGTCGGCGGTGAGCGGAGGAGAGGTTCCCTATCCTGTACATAGCCCTGAAGCAAGTCTTATAATCCGAAAAATACGGTACATCATTGGATTCGGCTTCTCTTTGCTTACATTACGCTGCTTTCAGATGAGGTAGCAAAAAACTGCTGACAGATTCTCTTTAAACTCCAATTTTTTATCTCTCAGAGACTTTGCAGGTGACCCTTAGGTCCAATGCACCCTGCTTTATTAGTTCCCCCATACAGATGCATGAGACCCTACTGCTCATTTATTCATCTCTAATTTCATAGTTGGATCTGTACAGAAAACATTCTCTCTTATGTCATTGTATTTTATATAATGATGGTGTCACGTACACAGTTCTCAGCATGTGACATGTAGTGTACCTGCATGGGTTAATTTATATCCCCTCACTCAATCCAGCTCTCAACCGCTGTTTTAGGCTATAAAGTGAGCATAAATGACACCCCGACACATCCTCGATTTCTTACGCTGCCACCACTCACCAAACACATGGGGTGATGAGTCCCTGAAATCTGTTACTGTCAGACAATCAAAAAGGTCACACACTCTCTTAAAGGCTATGCATTCTTTTAGAGCGAACAAGGATCAACTTATTAAAGGTTTTAAGCTTTAATATAAAAATATAGAGAGGTTACAATCTACTATATAAACGGCTTATCCCGTCTGTCCGTCCAGGAAATCCCGCGTCGCTGATTGGTCCGGCCGCGGCCAATCAGTGACGCGGGATTTCAGCACAAGATGGCGGTCGTTAGCGGCTCATCTGCCGCACGGAGGTCAGCGGTGATGCAGCCGGGAGATGACCGGCGCTAGATGGTCATCTCCCGGCTGCTCGCAGCAGAAGTACCCCGACTGGCGGCCTAGGGGGCGCCGCTCCCCGGTCCTCCCTTCACACTTGCAGTCGGGAGATCAGTGGCCCTAGCCGCTGATCTCCCTACGGTAGCCGTATGGAGGTCAGCGGCGATGCAGCCGGGAGATGACCGGCGCTAGCTGGTCATCTCCCGGCTGCTCGCAGCGGAAGCACCCGCACAGACAGCGCCGCTCCCCGGTCCTCACTAACACGGTTCGCTGATTGGTTGCGGCCGCCGGCCGTGACCAATCAGCGATATTGGCGCAAAATTTAAAACACCGATGTCCTGATTGGTCGCGGCCGGCGGCCGCCACCATTCAGCAACGAGCGCAGTCCGGCCGCGAATTGGCGCCAGATTTGAAACACGCTTCGCTGATTGGTCGCACCCGCCCGGCCGCGACCAATCAGCGATATTGGCGTGAAATTTAAAACACCGCTTCTCTGATTGGTCGCGGCCAGCCGGCCGTGACCAATCAGCGACTGGCGCCAGATTTGAAACACGTAGGCCACCGTCGGGAGATAAGCGGCGACGCAGCCGGGAGATCACCGGTGCTAGCCAGTCATCTCTCGGCTGCTCGCAGCAGAAGTACCCCGACTGGCGGCCTCGCTCCCCGGTCCTCCCTTCACACATGCCGCGTGGTCAGCGATGTTGTCACAAGCAGTATTGACATCATGACGTAATTACAAAATTCATTAGGGGCCCCGGGGGGATAAATTGGGGGGCTAATTTAAAGTAGTGCACAACCCATTTAAACACAGCTTCGCTGATTAGTCGCGCCCGGTCGGCCAAATACATATTCTAGAATACCCGATGCATTAGAATCGGGCCACCATCTAGTAAATATATAGAAAGGTAAAAATACAATGACACACAATTATGCAAAACAGTTATAAAATAAAAAGGGAGAAAGTAACAGAAATACTTAAAACGTTTCCTTATGCAGTTATTGTGTAGCGTCGGCGTCCCTGCCTCCTGCTAGGCAGAGACGCTGTTCCCCTCACCTCTCCGCTCCGTGCCCGGCGTCTTCCTCCCTCTCTGCTGGCAGCGCGCGCTCCTTCCCGGCCACTGTGCTTAGGGCGCGCGCGCGCTCCCCCTCTCTTAAGGTGCCCGAGCAATGTTGTAGCATAGTTCATCACTCTGCTTCAGCCCTCAGGTCCCGTTACCAGTTACCTGCCAGTTTCCTGCCAGTTTCCTGTCTGATACCTGCCTGACTCGTGTCTATCTGCTGTTATTCCTGCGGTCCGACAGTCTGCCTACCAGCCCTGCCAGTCTGTCTATGGATCCGTCTGCCCGCTCACCTGGGAGCGGTCACCTGCTACCTGCCTGCTAGCCTACCTGGAGGCTCTGCCGTCATGTGCTGTGACCACCTGCCTGTCCAGAGAATCTTACCCGCTCACCTGGGAGCGCTCACCTGCTACCTGCCCGCTAGCCTACCTGGAGGCTCTGCCGTCACGTGCTGTGACCACCTGCGCGTCCTGGACACTCTGACTGCTCCACCAGCAACCACCGCTAGTGTCATGACTCGCAACCCGGCAGCGCCGCTGCCCACCAATACCATGGTATCCTGCCCCGGACCCCGGCTTTCTGCACCTCCTCGCTTCAGAGGCGACCCCGCTCAAGCTCGGGGCTTCATAAACCAGTGCACCTTGCACTTTGAACTCTTGTCCCACCAGTTTATCTCCGACCGGGCCAAAGTAGCCTTCATCATGTCCCATCTCACGGGGGAGGCACTGGCTTGGCTAAATCCTCTATGGGAGAGAGGAGACCCCCTGGTGACCGACCTGCCAGCCTTTCTCACGGCTTTCCGGAAAGTCTTCGACGAACCTGGACGGAAGACCTCATCCGCATCATCTCTGCTACGCCTCCATCAAGGAAATCTCACCGTGGGCCAATATGCCATACGGTTCCGTACCCTTGCTTCGGAGCTGGCCTGGGATAACGACGCCCTGGTGTCTGTCTTTTAGGAGGGTCTGTCCGGCCGTATTAAAGATGAACTCGCCGGTCGGGACATTCCTACCACTCTCGACGACTTAATAACTCTTGCCACCCGGATTGACATCCGGTTCCAGGAGCGCGCCAAAGAGGTCACCCGTGAGAGGAGGTTTCCACGTCTAGCCCCTACCTTTCAGAAACCTGTCTCTTCTCCCGCTACTCCCCAGGCGCACTCATCCGAACCTATGCAGGTCGACCAGACCAAGATGGTCAAAACCCGTCAAGAGTTACGCCGAGCTGAGGGGAGCTGCTTCTACTGTGGCAGTAAGGAGCACCGGATCCGTACCTGCCCGGAGAGGTTGGGAAACGCCTGTGTCTAGGATCGCTCAGAGAGGTCGTCCTAGACAAGAATAAACCCTCTCCATCTCTGTTGCTGTCGGTCTCTATCATCTGCGGGGAGAACCGTTATTTTGAACTACCCCAACTTGACTCTGGAGCTGCCGGAAATCTCATTTCTCAGTCCCTGGTAGAAAAATATCACATTCCCACCAAACCTCTGGCTGTACCCTTATCTGTTGCTGCCGTGGATGGGGGCCTCTTACCACGTCCCATCCAACTCATCACCGAATCCATTACTCTGCAGGTGGGAATGCTGTACTCTGAGAACATCTTCTTTCATGTTCTGCCTGGACTCTCTCACGCCCTCTTGCTAGGCCTACCTTGGCTTCAGAGACATGCACCCGTGCTTGATTGGCAGACCGGAGAAGTCCTTCGCTGGGGACAGGACTGCCATAAGACTTGTTTAGTTCCCGTCCATCCTGTCCGTCCTTCTCCTACCCCAGCTAATCTACCTGGACTTCCGATTCCCTATTGGTCTTATGCGGACGTCTTTAATAAAAAGGAGGCAGAGACAATACCCCCTCATAGACCATACGACTGCCCAATCGACCTGTTACCCGGCGCTACTCCTCCCCGTGGGCGTATTTACCCTTTGTCCGCTGCTGAGACCCGGTCCATGTCTGAATATATTGAGGAAAATCTGGCCCGGGGATTTATCCGGAAATCTACCTCCCCGGCGGGAGCAGGCTTCTTCTTCGTTAAAAAGAAGGACGGCTCACTCTGTCCCTGTATAGACTATAGAGGCCATAACCAGATCACGGTGAAGAATAAATACCCCCTTCCGGTCATTCCGGAATTATTTGACCGTCTGAGGGGGGCTAGAATCTTCACCAAGCTGGACCTCCGTGGGGCCTATAACCTGGTCTGTATCCGTCAGGGGGATGAATGGAAGACGGCATTCAACACCCGGGACGGCCACTATGAATACCTGGTAATGCCCTTTGGTCTCTGTAACGCTCCCGCCGTCTTTCAAGAGTTGGTCAATGACATCTTCCGGGACCTTCTCTACTCCTGCGTAGTGGTGTACCTGGACGACATCTTGGTCTTCTCTCCGGATCTTCTCACTCACCGGAGGGATGTTCGTCAGGTCCTGCTCAGGCTCAGGCAGAACCACCTCTACGCTAAATATGAGAAGTGCCTCTTTGAGCAGACCTCGCTTCCATTTTTGGGCTACATAATTTCTCAGACCGGCCTACGAATGGATCCTGAGAAACTGTCTGCCATCGAGAAGTGGCCTCAACCAGAGGGGTTGAAGGCTATTTAGTGGTTCCTGGGCTTCGCCAACTACTACCGCCTCTTCATACCGCACTTCTCTTCCCGGACTGCCCCAATCTCTGCGCTCACCCGTAAGGGCACTAATCCCAGAGAATGGCCGCCCGAAGCAGAGGAAGCCTTTCTTTCCTTAAAACAGGCTTTCTCTTCCGCCCCGGTGCTGCATCGCCCGGACGGCTACAAGCAATTCTTCCTGGAAGTTGACGCCTCCTCCTCTGGAGCCAGAGCGGTACTTACCCAAAAATCGTCTTCCGGAAGAATGGTAACTTGCGGCTTCTTCTCCAAACTCTTCTCCTCTTCTGAGCGCAACTATTCTATAGGAGACCGAGAGTTATTGGCCATTAAGCTGGCATTGGAGGAGTGGCGTTACCTGCTCGAGGGGGCTCTTCACCCGGTAATAATTTACACGGACCACAAGAACTTGGCTTACCTCCAGAGTGCCCAGAGACTTAACCCGCGCCAAGCCCGGTGGTCCTTGTTTTTTGCTCGCTTTGATTTCGTTCTTCATTTTCGCCCGGCTGACAAAAACATCAAAGCTGACGCCTTGTCCCGATCCTTCCTGGTGTCTGATCTCGAGGAGGAACCTAAACACATCATCGATCCCGCCAGAGTAATGCAGGTGGCTCCCGTGAATCTAAATCGTCTACCTCCCGGTAAGACGTTCGTAACTGTACCTGATCGGGAGAAGATCCTACACTGGGGTCACTCGTCTAAGCTAGCGGGCCACGCCGGTCAGAAAAAGACCCTCCAGCTTATTACCCGGCACTACTGGTGGCCTACCCTGCACAAGGACGTAATAGACTTTGTTTCTGCCTGTGTGTCCTGCGCCCGCAACAAGGTTCCAAGACACCTGCCAGCCGGTCGCCTTCTTCCTCTTCCAGTACCTGCTGCCCCCTGGCAGCATATAGCTATGGACTTTATTACAGATCTCCCTGTCTCTGCCGGTTGTACGGTCATTTGGGTGGTCGCTGACCGCTTTTCCAAGATGGCTCACTTCATTCCCCTGCCGGGCCTCCCATCTGCACCCGAGCTGACTAAAGACTTTATCCGCCACATCTTCCGTCTCCATGGCCTGCCTCTCCACATCGTGTCGGATCGTGGGGTTCAGTTCACCTCACGCTTCTGGAGAGCCACATGTAAGCTGCTAGACGTCACCCTGGACTTCTCCTCCGCTTACCACCCACAGTCCAATGGTCAAGTGGAGCGGATCAATCAGATCCTGACCAGTTACCTCCGGCACTTCGTTAATGCCCACCATTCAGACTGGGTGGATCTCCTACCATGGGCCGAATTCTCTTACAATAACCATGAGAGCGAATCGTCCTCCAAATCCCCGTTTTTTGTAGTCTTCGGTCAGCATCCTCGGATCCCATTTCCCATCTCCACCTCGGTGGACAATCCGGCTGCGGAATCCCTCGTTAGCGAATTTTCCTCCATTTGGGAGAGTACCCGATCCGCACTCCTTCAGTCGTCCGAGCGGATGAAAAAACACGCTGACAAAAGACGCCTGGATCCTCCACAATTCCGTCCTGGAGATAAAGTTTGGCTCTCATCCAAGTATGTCCGGCTCAAGGTTCCTTCCTACAAGTTAGGGCTTCGGTTCATCGGCCCACTGGAGGTTATCAAACAGATCAACCCGGTGGCCTATAAATTGAAATTCCCGGCCAACTTGCGGATCCCTAACTCCTTCCATGTATCTCTCCTCAAACCCGTGGTACTTAACTCTTTTTCCAAGTCTACAGGTACGCCTCCTGCTCCGGTTTCCGCTGAAAACGAGTTTGAGGTAGAGAACATTCTGGCCACCAAAAGGGTAAGAGGAAAGACCTTTTTTCTAGTAGATTGGAAGGGGTTTGGTCCTGAGGAGAGAACGTGGGAGCCCCGGGAGAACATCCATGCCCCTCTCATCCTAGATAAATTTCTGTCTGGCCTAAAGAAGGGGGGGCCTAAAGGGGGGGGGTACTGTAGCGTCAGCGTCGCTGCCTCCTGCTAGGCTGGGACGCTGTTCCCCTCACCTCTCCGCTCCGTGCCCGGCGTCTTCCTGCCGCTCTGCTGACAGCGCGAGCTCCTTCCCGGCCACTGTGCTTAGGGCGCGCGCGCGCTCCCCCTCTCTTAAAGGGGCCGCGCGCGCCATCCTAAGGAGTCCCCGGCCAATGGCCGGAGGATCTCTCCATATATAAGGCACCTCCTCCAAAATGGAGGTGCCCGAGCAATGTTGTAGCATAGTTCATCACTCTGCTTCAGCCCTCAGGTCTCGTTACCAGTTACCTGCCAGTTTCCTGTCTGATACCTGCCTGACTCGTGTCTATCTGCTGTTATTCCTGCGGTCCGACAGTCTGCCTACCAGCCCTGCCAGTCTGTCTATGGATCCGTCTGCCCGCTCACCTGGGAGCGCTCACCTACTACCTGCCTGCTAGCCTACCTGGAGGCTCTGCCGTCACGTGCTGTGACCACCTGCCTGTCCAGAGAATCTTACCCGGTCACCTGGGAGCTCTCACCTGCTACCTGCCCGCTAGCCTACCTGGAGGCTCTGCCGTCACGTGCTCTGACCACCTGCCCATCCAGAGACTCTTGCCCGCTCACCTGGGAGCGTCCACCCGCTACCTGCCTGCTTGCCTACCTGGAGGCTCAGCCGTCACTTGCTGTGACCACCCGCTTGTCCAGAGACTCTCGCCCGCTCACCTGGGAGCGTCCACTCGCTACCTGCCTGCTAGCCTACCTGGAGGCTTAGCCATCACTTGCCGTGACCACCCGCCTGTCAAGAGACTGTCCCCGTGACTTGCCGTGACCTCCTGCCCTCTTACCCAGAGACTGTCCCTGTCACTTGCCGTGATCTCCTGCCCTCTTACCCAGAGACTGTCCCGGTCACTTGCCGTGACCTCCTGCCCCCTTACCCAGAGACTGTCCCCGTCACTAGCCGTGACTGCCTGCCCACCTTCCCTGGGTGTCACCTGCTTCCTTATAAGGACTGCCCCTTTGTATAGTTGCTCTGTGGTTCCACCTCCCAGACCCGTTACATATTGTCTGTTTTCCTGAGGGAGGAAAAAATTAATCCTGGAGCACATCAGCCTTTAAGCTGCCCCCACATGTGAACACATCTATTTGTTGCCCAGCTTTTTATAGTCTTGACCATAGACTCACATTTCCAGGTCTATTTAAAAGATGCTGTCTGTAAATGGCCAATGAGCCAAGTTGTGGCATTTCAAATATCCTGTGTTTCCCTATATAAATAATAAGAAATATTCTTCCTAGTACAGACCATTTGCTAATCACTTTGAAGCTCATGGTCTAGGAGCTAAGATGCCAGACTTGACACCTCCAGCAAAAGCCCCTTTGTGCTTACAATACTGGTATATCCAGTTTCACCCTTTTGTCAACTAAATGTAACTCTACTGCTGTTATGATTTCCCTTATTGATTATATATTTTCGTTCACAGGAGGTAATGCTTCAGGTAGGAATATCTCTGTCACCGGACATAGCACTACTGGTAGAACAGAGCCGTGTACAAGAAACCTAAAAATTAGTGTGACCCCCACATTCATTTTGACGGCAAACATTAGAATTGAGTCATATATGTTTAAATACATTAGAAGCCCAAGCTTCCCAACACATTGTAAATTACTTAATGAAGCCATTTACATGAGTAGACTAACTGCACCTGTTGTGCTGTTTATTATTTTTTTTCTTCCAGAAATGCACAGGGCTTTATTGAAACATCATTATTGTCCCTAATTGTACTTAATTGTACAATTGCTTAAATGGCAATTAACTTTGAGAAATCTCTACAACTGTGACATGTCAAATTGATGTTTCAAGATAATAACCATTATACAAGAGAGGAAATGTGAAATGCCTATTTACCACTAATCTAGGACATTACTTGGATTAAGAAATTGATTAGGGACAAATGAATGGCAGCTGAATTTGTGATTTACAGCAATGACATAAAAAGATAAAGAAAAAACACTTCATAAGTAAAAAAAAAAAAATACCGGCTGACATTGCAAAGCGATTAACATGTTTCAAGTTTTGTTCAGGTTCTTCGATGGAGTTTTGGCTATGTTAACACAGAGTTTTTGATTATTTTTTCCCTAAAATACCTCTCAAAAAATCACTTAAAAATGCTTGGAAATCACTTCCAATTTATTTCTATGAAAATTCCACTTTTTTGTTTTTTTATGAGGATTTTTTTGAGCTTTTTTTTCCTGAAGAAGTTTTGAAAAACACCTGATAAAAAAACATATTACATGTCACTTCTTGGAAGAAGTTCGTGAAGGAAATGTTTCCAAACTGTCCAATCAAAGGGTATGTGCACACACCTACTTTTTCAGAATCCCTCTGAAAAAGCGTTGCAACTAGTGTTGAGCCACCCCCGTAGTGTTCGAGTTCGGTTCGGTTCGTCGAACACCCGTGTGTTCGCCGAACTGTTCGTCGAACTGTTCGTCGAACACCTTCGAACACCGTTAAAACCAATGGCAGGCAAACAAAAACACATAGAAACACATAGAAAACACCTTCAAAGGTGTCCAAAAGCTGACAAACTGCTCAGAAGACATAACTAACACATGGAAAAGTGACAAGTACATATAGTCATGCGAAAATAAAAGAGGTGGAGGAGTAAAAGGAGGGGGAGACACAGATATAGGCATGTCATGCCCTTCTAAAATCCAAAAAGTGAGAAGCCGACACGGCCAGTCCGCTCCTGCCCGTGCCACCTCCGTGTCGCCGGGTTTGTGCCAGAGCCGCGGTGAACCCTGACGGCCAGCCCCCCTCTCCCAATACTGGTGCCTGTCCGCTGGTGGGTCGAGCGAGCCCCCCTGTGGTGGAGGCAGCTCTAAGCTTTTTAATTTAAATTGTCTCTCTAATTTGAATGAATACACTTTAAATCCATTTACAAGGATCTATTGGAGGGCAAGTCTCATGCCAGCAGCCGCGGTAATTCCAGCTCCAGTAGCGTCCACTAAAGCTGCTGCAGTTAAAAAGCTTTTATAAGGATCGAGCTCGGCTGTCCACCGCAAGGCATCCTACTGCCAGTCCCAGCCCCTATGCCTTGGGGTGCCTCCTGATGCTCTTCACTAAGTATCCCATGGTCCCGAAGCATTTCCTTTGAAAAAATTAAGTGTCTAAACTACAGGTGGTGCAGCTTGCTTAACAGCCGGGATAATCCGCTCACTAGCAGACACTGCTACTAGGCACAAAGTATTTCCTGGGCTAGATGCAGTTAAAAATTTGTAATTAGATACTCTCGTTGGATGCTGAGAAAGCATTCCATAGAGTCTCCTGGCACGCCATATATGATTCTCTTAAAAAGCTTGGGGTAGGGGTCTAGGGGACCCTTTTATAGCCAAAATCACGGCCCTGTATCGCAATACGTCACCTAGGCTGAAGATAAATGGAACTGTAGCACCCTGAGGGCTCGGTTGCTACAGACGTATTGCACCTCACCCAGAGGTGTGATATCTCACTCTCAGGTAAGGATGGAGTGTGGATCAGGACCCGACACCTGCATGCATTACACCACATTGCCGTGGGGCAGGGCGACCAATATGCCCCTGAGATGGGCACGACAGTCCCTGTCCCTAGCTGGAGTGGGGGGAGGGAACACTGAGGAAGGGGAACCCTGTAGTGCAGGAGCAGGGAGGAAGCAGTTCCTGGGTGCATTGAGAAGGGAGTATAAAAGGTGGGCACCATCTTAGTTCAGTGCAGAGAAGTCTGAGCAGAAGTGGCAGGGAGCAGGGGCTCTGCATGAGCTCTGCTCCGGAGGCGGGCCTAGTAACAGAGGCCCAGGCCTGGAAGAGGGAGAAGGAAGGAAGAGGAGCGGAGAAGGCTCCAGGAACGAGGAATGAAGGGATCCCAGGGGTGCGGACGGGCGAGTCGCCACCGCACGCCCGAATCCACCTGCGTGGAGGGGTCAGGCCAAAAGGGGAGACCGGTCCCCAAACTAGTGGAGGCAGGAAACGACCCTCAGCTAGAAACCGGAGGCTCTGACATTTTATGTGGCGCAGCCCCTCGCTACACCCGCTAGGAAGGCACCACATAGGGTCAGGGAAACTGGCGCCAAGTTTACCAAGAGGAGGCCCGAGGCAGCCGGACAGAAGTGTTGGTAAGAAAGGCCAGACAAAGGACACACAAAGGGGGTCCTGTGAAGTGCTCCAAAGTTATCTGGGAGTTGTCTGAGCCCCTCACCTGGTGAGCACAGTACGACGTGGGCAGCCGTTACCTGCAGACGTGGTCTGGATAATAAGAACTGTGAGTAAAGGCCCTGAACTGCATCACTGACTCCGTGTCGTTACTGCTGCTGCCCTGCACCATCACCCCCATCCTCCGCATACACTGCCCTGAGGCTATACTCCTCCCGTGGGGAGTTATGCTACGCTCTGCTGCACCCACAACACCAGCCTCAGTGGTCTGCCCTGTAGCGGCGGTTCACTCTGACCGCAATCCACGGGTGGCGTAGTCGGACATTTAAACATGAAAACCACATAAATAGTTCCGCCACTGGTTTGACCGCCCTGAGCCACGGAACTGGGTCGCCGCCACGAAGACTACAACCACCAGCATCCACCAAAAAGGGTCCGGCTCCGGGTGTCCCAAGGCCCAGGGGGTGCGTCAGAACATTTTCATCACCTTTCACAATCACCAATGGGACAAGGCAGTGATGTCCTCTGTCCCCTCTCTTATACATCCTAGTGACGGAGCACCTGCTCTCATCAATTCGCCATAACCCCAATATTAGGTGGATTGAGGTGGGAGGCACCGAGTACAAGTGCTCTCTATTTGCTGATGATGTCCTAGTATATATCACTCAATCACATATATCCATCCATGCCGTTATGGCTGAAATAGATCACTTTGTTACATGGTAAAATTTTAAAATCAATGCAGCGAAGTCTGAGGCCCTCGATGTCTCCCTCCCCAAATCCATATAGGATTCCATCCAGTCCAACTTTCCCTTTGCCTGGCCCTCACAGGGTATCAAATACTTAGGAATTCCTATTCATAGAGACCTCTCCCATCTATGTTATCTTAATTTTGGGCCCTTTATTGAACAACTCCATACAGACCACGGTTGGCAAGTTAGAACTGTAAGATTCACTACGTGAACCACTGGTGTTTTGTGGAAAAGCACATGTACACTGCGTTCCAAATTATTATACAAAAAGTGTTTAGGAGTGATAAGGGAAGAATTTGTTTGTTTGTCAGTTAAACTCATTGATGGTGATGTGTGTCAAGGCTCTTTATATCACTGTAAGCAATTGCAGACACCTGTGCTAATTAGTTTGGCAGGTGTGTCCAATGAAAGGCAAGACTACTTAAGAAGGCTCTCTCACATTATTAAGCAGCCTACATTTTCTGCCAAAATGGGAAAGAAAAAGGATGTGTCGGCTGCTGAGAAGCAACAAATTGTGGAGTGTTTAGGTCAAGGCATGACTACAATCAACATTGTGCGATGATCAGGATGAAGTGTCTTGGCAATCAAGAAGTATGTAGCTGATTCACAGTACACACGTGTGCGTGCTGATAAGGGCAAATTGAGGACTCTTTCCTACAGGCAATTACGTCAGGTTGAAAGAGCAGCGGCAAAAAAGCCTTGTCATAGCAGCAGACAAGTTTTTGAAGCTGCTTGTGCCTCCAACGTCCCCCGAACAACAAGATGCAGGGTCCTTCAGAGGTTTGCAGCTGTGCATGCGCCATCCTGTCGACCTCCTCTATCCACTTCACACAAGCAGAAACGGCTCCAGTGGGCCAAACATTACATGAAGACTGATTTCAAAACTGTTTTGTTCACGGATGAGTGCCGTGCAGCGCTCGATGGTCCAGATGGATGGAGTGGAGGATGGCTGGTTGATGGACACCCCACACAAACACGGCTACAGCGCCAACAAGGAGGAGGTGGAGTAATGTTTTGGGCTGGAATCATGGGGAGAGAGATTGTCGGCCCCTTTAGGATCCCTGAAGGCGCTAAAGATGAACTCCATAATGTATGTGGATTTTCTCAAACAGCACTTCCTGCCATGGTTCAAGAAGAAGAACCGTGTATTTCACAGCAAGATCATTTTTCTGCATGATAATGCACCATCTCATGCTGCACATAAAACATCTGCATCTCTGGCTGATATGGGCATAAAAGGGGACAAACTTATGGTGTGACCCCCATGCTCCCCTGACCTCTACCCCATTCAGAACCTTTGGAGCATCATTAAAAGGAGTGTCTATGATGGCGGGAGGCAGTTCACATCTAAGCAACAGCTCTGGGAGGGTATTCTGTCCTCATGCAAAACAATTGAAGCAGAAACCATCCAAAACCTGACAAATTCAATGGACGAGAGAGTTCAGAAGCTCCTTTCGAACAAGGGGTCCTATGTGAAAATGTAACATCACCTAGAATAAAGTTTTGAGTTGAAAACTGTTTGATTTCAGTTTCTAACAACCTGCTAATGCTTATAATTTCAAAAATGACCATTTTTTTGGTCTTTATTAAAATGAAAAGGTTGATCGAAAAGTTTGGGGGATCTAAGAGTGTGGCAACCCAGTAGTCATGATTACTTCGAATTCTGACAATATGAGGGTCATGCTGCAGGTAGTGCAGCAAGAAGGCACTTATGTGCCTTGCGCATCTCGGAGCCCCAAAATTATTTTCCGGGCTAGATGCAGCTAAAAATTATTTTTAATTTTAAATCTGGTGAAGCTTTAGTATAGATGGCCTAATAGGATCAGTGCTGCACACTGCTACAAAGCCCAAATTATTTTCCAGTCAAGATACAGATAAACATGATTAGTAATTTGAAAGCTTAAAACGGTTGGTAGGGTGATTTTAACCAATCATCAAGCTTTTACTCTCCCCAGGATGACACAGGGGTAGAAAAGTCGTTTCGGATCCATGATTTGTTCATCTTTATGAACGTGAGTCTGTCTACATTATCAGTGGAGAGCCGCGTGCGCTTATCTGTCAGCACACCACCAGCAGCGCTGAACACACGTTCAGACAGAACGCTGGCTGCGGGGCATGACAAGATCTCTAAGGCGTAAGTGGCTAGCTCCGGCCATTTATCCAGATTGGAAGCCCAAAAAGAGCAAGGGTCCAGTGACACAGTCGTGGCTTCAATGTTTACTTGGAGATACTCCTGTACCATCGTCTCTAGGCGTTGACTATGTGTCAGACTTCTTGTCTCCTGTGGCCTTGCAAAGGATGGGCTAAAAAAGTGGTGAAATGATTCCGCAAAATTGATGTTACCAGCAGATACTGTGGTTCTGTTACGGTTTGAGTGCTGAACACTTGACGGTCCCACGGTTGGCAAGTTGGAACTGTGAGATTCACTACGTGCACCACTGGTATTTTGTGGAAAAGCACATGTAAGATTCTGCAACAGTCTCTGCTGATACTCCTGCATGCGTGCATCCCTTTCTATGGCAGGAATAATTTCTGCAAATTTACTTTTGTACCGGGGATCTAACAGTGTGGCAACCCAGTAGTCAGGATTATTTCTAATTCTCACAATTCGAGGGTCATGTTGCAGGTAGTGCAGCAAGAAGGCACTCATGTGTGTTGCGCATCCAGGAGCACCAAGTCCCTGTTGTGTTGGTGGCGAGGTAACAATCATGCTTCCTTCCTCTGTCCTCTCCCCCCAACCTCGCACAACAGAAATGTGATCAAGGTCTCCCTCATCTGATGAGTCTTCCATCAGTTCGTCCTCCACTTCTTCCTGGGCTCCTGCACCTTCCTCACTAGTTTGGCTGCTACCATGCGCCCTGGTAAAACCATCTCCCCCACCCTCACATGCCTGCCGCCTTGGTGCTGCCGACCGTCTGGACCTTGCAGATGTTAGCCCTTCCGCATACAACTCCTCCTCCTCTACTTCCTCCACCTCCTCTTGTGCCACCACCTGACTCCGAATTCTGTTTAACATGTGCTCCAGCATGTAAATCACCGGAATAGTCATGCTGATAATGGCATCGTCAGCACTAAACATCTTCGTCGCCATTTCAAAACTGTGCAGAAGGGTGCATAGGTCCCTGATCTGAGACCACTCCTCCAGCGTGATTTGCCCCACCTCTGAATCTCGTTGGCCCAGGCTATACGTCAGAACGTATTGCACCAGGGCTTGTCGGTGCTGCCACAGTCGCTGCAACATGTGCAGAGTTGAATTCCACCGGGTAGGCACATCGCATTTTAGCCGGTGAAGTGGCAGGCCCAACGACTTCTGTAGAGATGTAAGTCGCTGAGCTGCGGGATGCGAACGGCAGAAGTGAGCACACAGCGACCGTGCCCTCTGCAGAACGCCATCTAGTCTGGGATAGTGGGCTAAAAATTGCTGGACAACCAGGTTCAACACGTGAGCCATACAAGGCACGTGTGTGACATTGCCCCGGCGAAGGGCCGCACCCAGGTTTGCAGCATTGTCGCACACGGCCTTCCCTGGTTTCAGGTCCAGTGGAGACAACCATTCATGAAATTGGTTCTCCAGAGCTGACCACAACTCCTCAGCTGTGTGACTCACATTTCCCAGACATTTCAATGTAAAAACCGCCTGATGACGTTGAGCCCTACTGCCAGCATAGTAAGGAGGTGTGCAGGATCCCTTCTGCGCAGTTAGAAAGCTTGTGGCATGACCAGACAGGCTTTGGGTGCAGGTGGAAGACCGAGAGGAGGTTGAGGAGGCAGAAGCAGTGGAGGAACTTTGACATAAAGAGGATTGACGCACAACTCGTGGGGACGGCAAGACTTGGACAGCAGCCCCTTGTCCTGCTGTCACCATAGTTACCCAGTGCCCAGTCAGCGACATGTAACGCCCCTGTCCATGCCTACTCGTCCAAGTGTCTGTGGTGAAATGCACCCTGTCACACACAGAGTTTCTCAAAGAAGCGGTGATGTTGTGTGCGACATGCTGGTGGAGCGCAGGCACACCTTTCTTTGAGAAGTAGTGCCGACTGGGCATCTGGTACTGGGGCACTGCGACGGACATAAGGTCTCGAAAATCCTCTGTGTCCACCAGGCGGAAAGGCAGCATTTCTGTAGCCAAGAGCTTGCAGATGGTGAAATTCAACCTCTTAGCTTTCTCATGGCTAGGAGGAAATGGTCTTTTACTTGTCCACATCTGAGGGACCGAGGGCTGGCTATTGTGCTTAGACGGGGTTGATAAGGGTGTCCCCGGCAAACTGCCGGTCTGTGAGGAAGATGCAGGCGGACATGTTAGGTTGCCTTGATCCAAAGGTGGTGCTATCGATGTCGGACAGCGCTCAACACCAGCTGGTGTTACCACCTCCAAAGAAAATGACCTGCCAATCACGCTGGCTGTTGCGGGTAAAGAGGTGGCAGGTCTGCGCCCCAAAACAGGTGTGACTGCTGTCCCCCCAGTCACAGAGGATGAAGAGGCCGCGGATGCACAAGATATGGCAGACGGTGATTGGCCCGGCCGGCTAGGCCGCATTGTAGCACACTGAGCTTCCCACTGCAACTTATGCTTCATGTCCATGTGCCGGTTCATGCATGAAGTACTCAAACTATGTATTTTTTGGCCTCTACTTAGCTTTTGCTGACAAATGTTACAGATAACACGAGTTGGGTCATCTTTATCGATCTGAAAAAATGCCCAGGCTATGCAAGGCTTAGCACCCATGCGACCTGAAGAGCCACCACAACTTGTGGTGAGAGGCAGAGTTGTGTTTGAGGATGCAGTTGTTGACGTGCTTCCAGTACTACGTCTCTGTCCAGGAAGGCGCAACCTGACCTCGTCGTCACTAGCATCTTCCTCCACCTCCTCTGCTGACCTCATCTCTTGGCTGACTGTGGGTTGACAGTAAGTGGGATCTCCGACCTCATCATCATCACCCTGTACGTTATCACACCCGTCGTCCTCAGAGCCAACCTGTTCCTGCCCTGACAAAAAACTAAAGTTGTCGCTCCAATCAGGTATTTGAGTCTTATCATCGTCTTCCTCATTGTCTCCACCAACAGGAGTTACAGTTTGGGAATGAGGGTCTACATTATGGTCAGAACCTTCTGCGTCTGGTCCTGGATCCGACTCATAAAGATTCTGGGCATCAGTGCAGATCATTTCCTCGTCTGGATTCACAGAAGCGCTGGAGTCGACCTCTGATTCCCAGGCTATAGTATGAGTAAACAGCTCTGCAGACTCAACCATCTGTTCTACCTCATACTCAGACGGGCAGCTGGAGATTTGGGAGCTGTGAGGAAGCAAGTGCGATTTGGGTGACACCTTTGAGGTCTGGAGTATTTGTGATGTTGAAGTTGATGTGGAGGAGAGCCCACTTAAAGGAGCACTTGATATCCGTTGAAGCACCTGCTGTTTTTGTGCCTCATCTGGAATTTGTAGCGATTGGCGTGGCCGTAAGAAAGGGATCTTATCACATTGTCCGCTAAAAGAAGTAGACATTTTAGTTTGGCTGGAAGATGGTCTTTCTTCTGCAGATGTTACTGTTGCTTTAACACCTACCCCACGGACACAATCTTTTTTCCCCTTCCCAACACGCCTATTCCCCTTTCCACCAGCAGCAGGCCTTTTTCCACTCATTTTGGTGGTTAACTAATTCACAACTCTGGAGTTGTTTGCACAAAAAAACAATGGATGGTAACCGAGCAGAGCTGAGTGGCCAAACTGTGGTATTAGGCCAAAACTATTGGCTGGGTTAGATGCAGAAAAAAATTATTTTGAATTTGCAACCTGATGGAGGTCAGTATAGATGGACTAATACAAATAGTCCCACACACTGCTAGAAGCCCAAATATTTTTTCAGAGGTACTGTAGATGCAGATAAAAATTATTTTTAATTTGCAACCTGATGGAGGTCAGTATAGATGGACTAATAGACCAAGTCCCACACACTGCTAGAAGCCCAAATATTTTTTCAGAGCTAGATGCAGAAAAAAATTATTTTTAATTTGCAACCTGATGGAGGTCAGTATAGATGGACTAATAGACCAAGTCCCACACACCGCTAGAAGCCCAACTATTTTTTCAGAGCTAGATGCAGAAAAAAATTATATTCAATTTGCAACCTGCTGGAGGTCAGTATAGAAGGACTAATAGAACAAGTCCCACACACTGCTAGAAGCCCAAATATTTTTTCAGAGCTAAATGAAGAAAAAAATTATTTTTAATTTGCAACCTGATGGAGGTCAGTATAGATGGACTAATAGACCAAGTCCCACACACTGCTAGAAGCCCAAATATTTTTTCAGAGCTAGATGCAGAAAAAAATTATTTTTAATTTGCAACCTGATGGAGGTCAGTATAGATGGACTAATAGACCAAGTCCCACACACCGCTAGAAGCCCAAATATTTTTTCAGAGCTAGATGCAGAAAAAAATTATTTTTAATTTGCAACCTGATGGAGGTCAGTATAGATGGACTAATAGACCAAGTCCCACACACTGCTAGAAGCCCAAATATTTTTTCAGAGCTAGATGCAGAAAAAAATTATTTTTAATTTGCAACCTGATGGAGGTCAGTATAGATGGACTAATAGACCAAGTCCCACACACCGCTAGAAGCCCAAATATTTTTTCAGAGCTAGATGCAGAAAAAAATTATTTTTAATTTGCAACCTGATGGAGGTCAGTATAGATGGACTAATAGACCAAGTCCCACACACTGCTAGAAGCCCAAATATTTTTTCAGAGCTAGATGCAGAAAAAAATTATTTTTAATTTGCAACCTGATGGAGGTCAGTATAGATGGACTAATAGACCAAGTCCCACACACCGCTAGAAGCCCAACTATTTTTTCAGAGCTAGATGCAGAAAAAAATTATATTCAATTTGCAACCTGCTGGAGGTCAGTATAGAAGGACTAATAGAACAAGTCCCACACACTGCTAGAAGCCCAAATATTTTTTCAGAGCTAAATGAAGAAAAAAAATATTTTTAATTTGCAACCTGATGGAGGTCAGTATAGATGGACTAATAGACCAAGTCCCACACACTGCTAGAAGCCCAAATATTTTTTCAGAGCTAGATGCAGAAAAAAATTATTTTTAATTTGCAACCTGATGGAGGTCAGTATAGATGGACTAATAGACCAAGTCCCACACACTGCTAGAAGCCCAAATATTTTTTCAGAGCTAGATGCAGAAAAAAATTATTTTTAATTTGCAACCTGATGGAGGACAGTATAGATGGACTAATAGACCAAGTCCCACACACTGCTAGAAGCCCAAATATTTTTTCAGAGCTAGATGCAGAAAAAAATTATTTTTAATTTGCAACCTGATGGAGGTCAGTATAGATGGACTAATAGACCAAGTCCCACACACCGCTAGAAGCCCAACTATTTTTTCAGAGCTAGATGCAGAAAAAAATTATATTCAATTTGCAACCTGCTGGAGGTCAGTATAGAAGGACTAATAGAACAAGTCCCACACACTGCTAGAAGCCCAAATATTTTTTCAGAGCTAAATGAAGAAAAAAAATATTTTTAATTTGCAACCTGATGGAGGTCAGTATAGATGGACTAATAGACCAAGTCCCACACACCGCTAGAAGCCCAACTATTTTTTCAGAGCTAGATGCAGAAAAAAATTATTTTTAATTTGCAACCTGATGGAGGTCAGTATAGATGGACTAATAGACCAAGTCCCACACACCGCTAGAAGCCCAACTATTTTTTCAGAGCTAGATGCAGAAAAAAATTATATTCAATTTGCAACCTGCTGGAGGTCAGTAT
The DNA here is from genome assembly GCF_046119375.1 of Phyllobates terribilis. Taxonomy (NCBI): domain Eukaryota; kingdom Metazoa; phylum Chordata; class Amphibia; order Anura; family Dendrobatidae; genus Phyllobates; species Phyllobates terribilis. The sequence goes on along the minus strand of NW_027362761.1, from coordinate 349,135,908 downwards.
AGAAGGACTAATAGAACAAGTCCCACACACTGCTAGAAGCCCAAATATTTTTTCAGAGCTAAATGAAGAAAAAAAATATTTTTAATTTGCAACCTGATGGAGGTCAGTATAGATGGACTAATAGACCAAGTCCCACACACCGCTAGAAGCCCAACTATTTTTTCAGAGCTAGATGCAGAAAAAAATTATATTCAATTTGCAACCTGCTGGAGGTCAGTATAGAAGGACTAATAGAACAAGTCCCACACACTGCTAGAAGCCCAAATATTTTTTCAGAGCTAAATGAAGAAAAAAAATATTTTTAATTTGCAACCTGATGGAGGTCAGTATAGATGGACTAATAGACCAAGTCCCACACACTGCTAGAAGCCCAAATATTTTTTCAGAGCTAGATGCAGAAAAAAATTATATTCAGTTTGCAACCTGATGGAGGTCAGTATAGATGGACTAATAGAATGATGCTATGCCCAAAAGATTTTACTTCACTAGGTGCAGTAAAAAAATTGGTATTCTATACACAGGTGTTATATCTTGCAACACAGATAGGCTACTCCACTGACTAACACACTCTGCAATAGGCCAAAAAGGATTAGCTTTGCTAGATTCAGCCAAATGCTGTGAAAAAAACTTGCACAGCACTGGCACAGACCTGCCTGGCAAAAACTGATAGGAACTGATGTAACCTAGTCCTGAAAAGGACTCCAATTACAATTAGTCTTTACTCCCACAACCTATCTATTTAAGAGCACAGACCTCCCTGATAAAAGTCGTAGGAAATGCTGTAACCTAGTCCTTAAAAGGACTGCAATCACAACTATTCCCTACTCCCAAGCTATCTGTATATTTGTGCGAAAATTGGCTTGAAATTAACAAGGTATAGCGCACACAGCAACAGCGGTGCCGTCTAACACGCAGCTGCAGCAGTGAGAAAATGGTGGCGACGGGGAAAATAGCTTGGTCTTATAGGGCAAGGACATGTGACATACACTGCCAATGACACATGCCCTTGCTTGTGTGAAAAAAAGCACTTCGCTCCGTGTGCGCGCTGCTGATAGGCTGACAGATTGCACCTCCCCACTGCAAATGCGGGAAAGAGAAAAAAAAATGGAGATCTTCATTGTTCCTGCAGAGATCCATCCCCTGCCCCTCCCCCCACCCCGCTGTACACTCAAACTGCATATTAACATTAATTTTCATCATTACTGAGAAAAAATCCAGTTATGATTTTGGTGCACGAACAGTTATCGAACATAACCTCGAACAGCCGAATTTTTCTCAAATTGTTCGTGTTCGCCGAACGGCTCGAACACCGCCCAAAACAGCTCGAATTTGAGATTGGCGAACAGTTCGAGTAGAACAACGCTCATCTCTAGTTGCAACACCACTGGAAAAAATTAAAATGGTGCACAGCAATGTCAAAATGACATTGTTGTGCACATATTCAGTCTTTAGTTAATTTTTTTAATCAGAAACCCTGAAGCGTTTGCGGTATGTGTACATGGAGTCTTTTTGGAGCAGAAGCTGAGAAACTGAGAAACTGAGCATTGCCGCCAACATATATCTATACTATGAAGTATAGAAATAGGGCGGTTTCCAAGCAGAAGACGCCCAAAGAATGAGCATCTAATTTCTTTTAACCGCTTTAGAGTTTCCGAACTGTGAAGTGGTTTAAGGAAATGACATAAGATGGAAAATGTGCACTGCAATTGCTATTTTCATTTTGTAGGGCGGTTTTGCGCATACCAAAAGACTAGGTGCAGCAGAGTGTTTTTTTGCTGAATTTTCAGAGTAGAAACTAACCTTTGGAGGAGGTTTGGGAGATTTCCCCATCAGTCTCTGCTCCAAAAACTCCTTGAAAAACTTTGCATGCACATAGAAAAACACTTAAACATCTTTTTGAAAAAGCTTCCTATTGATTTTAGAGGAAAAAAACATCTTCAATGCCCTATGTGCTTTTCCTTCTCCCTGTTTTTTTCCAGATGGAACAAGAAGGATCATGTCAATTCTTGAGGTGCTTCTCCTTTAAAAAATGCTCCAAATTTTTTAACTGAACCAACAGAAGCAAAAAAAACCCCTATGAACATATGCATTAAAACACACGCAAAAGGAACTCTCCAAAACGTTTCCTAGTGTGGCTTCTGGATGAGGATTCATTTTTAGCCAATAAAAAAACACTTTCATAAAACTCTGTTACATACCCGTATTTTTATGGTATTTGTATTGGATTCAATAAACATAGAAAGTAATATTGGTTCTTTATACTTTCTCTCGTTATGATCCTGATTTTGGTTTCAAAATCTGTATCAAAAATCCTGATCAAAACAAGACATAATAGTGCCCTTCATAAAACACTTATGTACACCTTCACACAGATATTGTTTTATTGTTCATATGCTTCCTTAATGCAAAAATTAGCAACTTTCTAAATAGTCTTCATTAAAGGGAAACTGTCAGCAGGTTTTTGCTATGTAATCTGAGGAAAGCATACTGTAGAGGCTGGAACACAAATTTCTGCGATGTGTCACTTATTAGGCTGTGCGCTGTTGTTTTCATACAATGAAGGTTTTATTACTAGGAGATTATCGCTGCCTAGACCACAGTACACGTGAGCCCTGGTCTGACCACACAACCTCCTCTGATAAGCAGCTTACAATGTACAGAGATAGCTGTGGTGTGGGCTAGGGCAACTTTCTGAGCTCCGCTTCATACTACATCTAAAAACTTTGATTGAGTCACAACTGATGCACCATGTAAACTAAATGATACATTGTTGGAATCAGGGTCTCCTTCTCTACGTTATGCTGCTCTTAGATGAGGTAGCAAGAAATTCCTGATAGATTTCCTTTAAAAATAATACCATTCTGCTGCTGTCAGTTCTTCCATTTTGCTGCTGTATAGTGTCTGTAAGTCCTCTGTCTAGCTTTCTGTTTTCAAACCTGATGTAAATCTTTCAAATCCTGCTCAGTTCAATGTTTATAGGCAGCACAAGACAGATCTCCACAATGTGGAAAGAAAGAAATGTATCTATATTCTCAGGGAGGGCAGAAAAAACACTAAAGAAGGAAAAATATAGAAAGAATGGTGATGGGCGAACCCGAACGGACTTCTCACGGAAAACAGTGTTATTGTTCAGGTTCGTTAGCCCAAACAAAGCTTGTTGAACAAAGCCAATCAACAAGTTTTTCCGGTTTGGGCACTTCCGACTCCATCACAGCGATGCCAATATTTGGCATGGCTGTGATGGCTGGCGTAGTATGTAAAAAAAAAAAAAATAAGACTCTATTTTTTATAACAAGCGCAGGTAAAAACAGACATCTGTGAGCTGCAGCCCTCAGCTGTCTGGTTTGTTTGCTGGTTATCAAAAATAGAGGGGCCTCATGCCGTTTTTTTTTAATTATTTAAATAAATAACATAAAAAAGGCATGTGGTCACCCCTATTTTTGATAACCAGCCAATGTAAAGCAGACAGCCGGGGGCTGGTATTCTCAGGCTGGGAAGGTCAATGGATATTTTGCCTTCCGCAGCCTAAAAATAGCAGTCCGCATCTGCCCCAGAAAAGGCACATCCATTATTTGATTAAAGACTGCCCAACACTCCCTCGTTTACCTATTTATTAATTAAAATGGGGTTTGAGTTCAGGATCAAGTTCGGCCGAACCCGACGGACCCAAACATCCATGGGTCCGCCCAACCCTAAGGAAGAGGAAATAAATGTAGGCATAGAGGCATTCTCTCTAGAAGTATTGCTTCTAAGGGGAAATATCTCCTTACATATGGCATCTACTGATGCCTGTACAGCAGCGCAGCGTAGATATATGGTACTGTAAAAGTCCCATGCACATGCCACTGCTGTGCCTATAAATCATATTTTTGTGATGGTCAAGTTATACAGTAACTAATTTTTTTCTTAAATTCAGAAGTTTAGGTTGCAGGGACCACTTATGTAATTCTCTGCCATTAGAAATAAGCATTTGTTGCTAAAAAGGAACCTGTCATTCGAATCATGCTGCCTGAACCACGGACAGAATAAATCAGAGCGTGGCAACCTAAACTTATGAATTTAAGAGCGTGGCAACACAATTGCAGCCAGGTATGTTGTATTCTGAGGTACTGTGGCATTACAGAGCAAACATACTTTGAAAAGCCGGTTGAGTACTATAGGAAGATACCTTAATAGTCCAATGCAGGGTTTTGATTGACAGGTCTCTCCCTATGCACATGAATGTCAATCAAATGGAGTGGGCTGGGGAGAAGCTGTCTGGGAATTGCATGAAGCTACTTAGGTCTCTCCCTATAGTCCTCAGTTGACTTTTCAAAGTACCCTGCAGCATTGTAGAGTAAATCATACCTGGCTTCACTTGCGCAGCCAGGCTCTGATTTATGTTGCTCGTGGTTTGGTGCCCTTTAATCAGTTTTAGCATTATAACCCCATTTATAGCACCTTCCTTGATTACTGACATACTGTTCTAAATGCAGCACAAGAACAGATCAACTTAGTTCCTGTAATGATCCAACTACCGGCAGCACCATGAGTAGAGCTATTTTCATTCTGTAACTGTACAATGAATACAGTAGGTGGTTTACCGAGAAGAAAACGGTTGATTTCTAAAGAGGCTATGGCTTTACAAAGTATACAAAGTATTGTGAATGTTCTTAAAGCTGTTGATTTAATAGCCTGTTTGTGGTGAATTGCCAGAACTATACCTATTGTATACAGGGGAATGGGAGAGAATATTTTGCGTTTTAACCAGTAGACTCCTGTACTGGGTATACAGCAAAACCTCCTTACTTGAGATTTTCAATTCTGCCAGAAAGCGTCTAAAAAGATAAGCAACCATAATATTTAAATTGTAATCACTTTCATGTTCTGCGCCGGAGAGAGAAATATAATCTTTTTTCCATTTTCACAATACGTAAGAACAAATGTGTTATCTTAGGGGAAGTGATTGAAAATTGTTTTAATCAGTTCATGGGGACAAGCTTCTCTTGCTTTCTCCTGATTATTTTGGAGGACAAGTCTTGATTCAAGTGGATCCTTTGAATTCTAAATAAGATTTTACATCAAGGGAAAGCTTGGCGACATTAAGAATTAATGAAGCACATTATGTTTCCTTAAACATGTAATTGAAAACCACTGACCAGAGCGCACAGACTGTGTATATGCCTGGGACGAGGCAACAATAATAAAGAAACAGGTTAGTCACTAGAAAAGTAAACATTTATGACCTGTAAGAGAAAATGATGAGGGCGCTGACAAAGTTTTATTGCAGATAAGAGGTTTACTTCATTCATTCACCTTCATTATAAACATTAAAGATGCTGTTTATTAGTATAGTATCTGGTCGTATCTTCAGCAGAACAAATGGACGGGGTGAAAATTTGTTTTAGATAATGTGTAATATAAAGTGATCTGATACTATACAGAACCCTGCATTATAATCGATAAAATCAGTGGAGTACATAGAAATCACAGGCCCCATATCAATGGTCATAATTGATCTCTCCTCTTCATCCCTTCCTATAGCCTCAGCCCCCAGCCCCATTTGAACTATTCCCATTTCACTCACTGTGTGTGACAATATACTGTCAATCACTCATTGTCTGACCTAAAGGACCTAATGTGCATGTACCGCTCTGGCAATGGTCCTGCAGATCAATTCCTACCTGGATATAGGGTTAATCTGCAGGTATAGGTATTAACCTGCCCGGTGCCTGCACTTACCCGAATGCTGCGGGAGAAAATGAACTTTATTCCTCCGGCAGGGTTGGGGTTTCAGTCACAGGGGTGGCGCCTGCGCTGGTTCCATCATTGCTCTGTGTATAGAGAGCAGCTGCTGTAACTGCTCCCCCTGCACTGACTGACACTGGATCCGCATTGAGGCTGTCTGGGGGGCACAGTTACCGCTGCTGCTCTCTATACACAGAGCGATGACTGAACCCGCGCTAGTGCCTCCCCCATGACGGAAACTAGAACACTACCGGGGGGGGATAAAGTTCATTTTTTACCCACAGCATTTGGCTAAGTGCGGGCACCGGGCAGGTTATATTAACCCCATATCTGCAGGTTCATAGCGTTTTTTCCGATAACAGGTTCCCTTTAAGTAGTAATACATTTTTGCCTCCCTTCTGTTACTTATATAGGTGTATGCGTGCTTTCTTACTGTATTGTGTAGTGCAGCTGCACAAAGCATTATGATCTCTTTACAGCATCCAATTTTTGTGACCAGTTTCAAAAACTCCCTTGAAACACATTGGCAAACACATGTTCAGTCTTCAGCAAACTGAAGCTTTGTTATTTAACAGATTGAAATTACAGTTCATGAAATAATGTTTTTATTAAGTATTTTTCTTTACTTTAGTGACAACAAAAAGGGAATTAAGCTGTGTTTAAAATGCATAAAGTAAGACTATAAAATTGCCATAAAAGAAAATCGTTTACTGTTTAACTCCTTAGTAGTGTTGAGCGATACCTTCCGATATCAGGAAATATCGGATCGGATTGGATCAGGCCGATACCCAAAAAGTATCGGATATCGCCGATTCCGATACCGGAAACCAATGCAAGTCAATGGGACAGAAATATCGGAATGAAAATAAACCCTTTCTTTCCTTGTAGGTTAATTCTACATGAAGGAAAACAACTAACAATAATGTAGAATGTATTGGGGGAGGTGGTTGCCCAAATCGATGGGAACAGTGCTCACAGTGAAACATGAAAAGCCGGCAATTCAGCAGCGGCATACACCGGTACCCGACAATTTAGAACAGAAAGAATAGAGCGTCACACATAGATTAGATAGATAGAAAAATGTCAGTCACATACAGTACAGACCAAAAGTTTGGACACACCTTCTCATTTAAAGATTTTTCTGCATTTTCATGACTATGAAAATTGTACATTCACACTGAAGGCATCAAAACTATGAATTATCACATGTGGAATTATATACTTAACAAAAAAGTATGAAGTAACTGAAAATATGTCTTATATTCTAGGTTCTTCAAAATAGCCACCTTTTGCTTTGATGACTGCTTTGCACACTCTTGGCATTCTCTTGATGAGCTTCAAGAGGTAGTCACTGGAAATGGTCTTCCAACAATCTTGAAGGAGTTCCCAGAGATGCTTAGCACTGGTTGGCCCTTTTGCCTTCACTCTGCGGTCCAGCTCACCCCAAACCATCTCGATTGGGTTCAGGTCTGGTGACTGTCGATGCCAGGTCATCTGGCGTAGCACCCCATCACTCTCCTTCTTGGTCAAATAACCCTTACACAGCCTGGAGGTGTGTTTGGGGTCATTGTCCTGTTGAAAAATAAATGATGGTCCAACTAAACGCAAACCGGATGGAATAGCATGCCGCTGCAAGATGTTGTGGTAGCCATGCCGGTTCAGTATGCCTTCAATTTTGAATAAATCCCCAACAGAGTCACCAGAAAAGCACCCCCACTCCATCACACCTCCTCCTCCATGCTTCACGGTGGGAGCCAGGCATATAGAGTCCATCCGTTCACCTTTTCCGCGTCGCACAAAGACACGGTGGTTGGAACTAAAGATCTCAAATTTGGACTCATCAGACCAAAGCACAGATTTCCACTGGTCCAATGTCCATTCCTTGTGTTCTTTAGCCCAAACAAGTCTCTTTTGCTTGTTGCCTGTCCTTAGCAGTGGTTTCCTAGCAGTTATTTTACTATGAAGGCCTGCTGCACAAAGTCTCCTCTTATGAGTTGTTGAAGAGATGTGTCTGCTGCTAGAACTCTGTGTGGCATTGACCTTGTCTCTAATCTGAGCTGCTGTTAACCTGCAATTTCTGAGGCTGGTGACTCGGATAAACTTATCCTCAGAAGCAAAGGTGACTCTTGGTCTTCCTTTTCTGGGGCGGTCCTCATGTGAGCCAGTTTCTTTGTAGCGCTTGATGGTTTTTGCAACTGCACTTGGGGACACTTTCAAAGTTTTCCCAATTTTTCGGACTGACTGACCTTCATTTCTTAAAGTAATGATGACCACTCGTTTTTCTTTACTTATCTGCTTTTTTGTTGCCATAATACAAATTCTAACAGTCTATTCAGTAGGACTATTAGCTGTGTATCCACCAGACTTCTGCACAACACAACTGATGGTCCCAACCCCATTTATAAGGCAAGAAATCCCACTTATTAAACCTGACAAGGCACACCTGTGAAGTGAAAACCACTTCTGGTGACTACCTCTTGAAGCTCATCAAGAGAATGCCAAGAGTGTGCAAAGCAGTCATCAAAGCAAAAGGTGGCTACTTTGAAGAACCTAGAATATAAGACATATTTTCAGTTGTTTCACACTTTTTTGTTAAGTATATAAATCCACATGTGTTAATTCATAGTTTTGATGCCTTCAGTGTGAATGTACAATTTTCATAGTCATGAAAATACAGAAAAATCTTTAAATGAGAAGGTGCGTCCAAACTTTTGGTCTGTACTGTATATATGAAGTACAGTGACAGTGTTGCTAACTGTACTTGTCATTTAGTGTAAAGGATTTATTTAAATTTTTTTTTAGTGTTTTCATGCCCCGTCTCTTTAAAAAAGCCGGCCGGCAATTCAGCAGCTGTACCCGACAATTTATAACATAAAGATAGAGCATCACACATAGATTAGATACATAGAAACATGTCAGTCACATATATAAGAAGTACAGTGACAGTGTTGCTTACTGTACTTGTCATTTAGTGTAAAGGATTTATTTAAAAAAATATTAGTGTTTTCATGCACAGTCTCTTTAAAAAAGCCGTCCGGCAATTCAGCAGCGGTGCCCGACAATTTACAACAGAAAGAATAGAGCATCACACATAGATTAGATAGATAGAAACATGTCAGTCACATATATAATAAGTACAGTGATAGTGTTGGTTACTGTACTTGTCATTTAGTGTTAAAATAAAGGATTTATTAAAAAAAAAATTGGCATGCGGTTCCCCGTAATTTTAGTCTCTTTTGGAGGTTAAGCAGACGGCTGGGGCAGATGTTTGAAGCCTGGGAAGGGGGTAATACCCACGGAGCTTCCCAGGCTACTAATATCAGCCCCCAGCTGAATACCTAGCCTTTACTAGCTATTAAAATGGGAGACCCCCCCAAAAAAATGATGTGGGGTCCCCCCTATTTTAATAGCTAGCAAAGGCTAGGCAGACAGCTGGGGGCTGATATTAATAGCCCAGGAAGGGTGCCATGAATATTGGCCCCCTCCCAGGCTAGAAACACCAGCCGTCAGCCGCCCCAGAAATGGCGCATCCATAGGATGCGCCAATTCTGGCACTTAGCCTCGCTCTTCCCACTGCCCTGTAGCGGTGGCAGTGGGGTAATAGGGTTGGGGTTGATGTCAGCTTATAATGCCAGCTGACATCAAGCCCAGGTTAGTAATGAAGAGGCGTCTATAAGACACCCCCATTACTAACCTCATAGTCAAAGTTAAAAAAAAAACACAAACACCCAGAATAAAGTCCTTTAATTGAAATAAAGACACAATTCTTTATTGTTCTAAATTAAACCATACTTACCATCACGCCCATTCCAGCTGAAGCCAACGATCTCCTGCAATAAAAGAAAAATAATGAAGCAATATCATCCTTACCTTTCCATGGTTCCCAGGACGGCTTCAGCTCTGCTACATCGTGTTGACAGGCTGGACCGCAGCAGAAAGCTGCCATCCAGCCTGTCATCCCGCAGACACTGAGAAGCGCAGGCATGCTTGCGCTCCTCAGTGTCTAGCTGTGACGGCATCCAGATGAGCCGACAATGAACTCAGCTCACCTCATGCACGTCACTGACAGCGTGGGAGAATCCTCCTGCGCATGCGGTGAGCGTGAGAGACTCGGCTCATCGGGATGCTGTCACAGCCTGACACTGAGGAGCGCAAGCATGCCTGCGCTTCTCAGTGTCTGCGGGATGACAGGCTAATTCTGGCACTTAGCCTCTCTCTTACACGCTGCCCTGGTGCGGTGGCAGGGGGTAATAGGGTTGGGGTTCATGTCAGCGCCAGCTGCCATGAAGCCCAGGTTAGTAATGATGGGCGTCTATAAGACACCCCAATTACTAACCTACAAATTGTTAAAAAGAAAAAACACACACTACACCCAGAAAAAATTAATTTATTTGAAATAAAACACACCATTTTATTTAATTCTTACTTTACTAAAAAAAATAGTTACCTGTCCACGTTCCTGCGCTGATATCCCATGCACAGCTGTCACATCTGGAGATGGTGACAGCTGTGCATGGCTGCTGTAAGCTCACACTGCCGGGAACACGTCCACTCCCGGCAGCGGGAGCCACTGACTGAGGTCACCGGAGTGCATTCAGTCAGCGCAGCTCCGGAGACCTCCTTTACGGCACTGCTGTACCGTGGGAATTTCTCACGATACAGCAGGGCCGTAAAGGAGCTGACTGGAGAAGCGCTGCCTGAACTCCGGCGAACCCGATTATGCAATGACGGGGCTGCTTTACGGCCCCGTCATTCTAGCGGCGGCAGCGGTTCGGAGCGGTCACATTCTATGTGGCTGCTCTAAACTGGAGATCATCGTGGGACACTCGTGGACTACTATGGAGGGGTAAGGATAAGGTTGTGGTTTATTATTTTATATTTTATTACAGGAGTTCGATGGCTTCGGGGAATTAGGTGTCTAGGTGAGTATAGGTGTATTTTTTACTTTATTTTAGATGGCGATCGGCGGGGACAGGTAATGTATGAACTAATTTATTTTAGGCAACCACTGGCCACCAATGAAATGTATTTAAAATTTATTGGGGACACAGTAGGGCAATTTAAATAGCAGGATCAGGCTGATGGGAACTACTGCTCCCATCGAGCTGATCCTGCTGGCACGAGTGGACGGGGGACAGACATAGGACGATGGGAGTAGTAGTGTCACATCGGCCTATGTCTGCCTGCACGCACACACCCGCAGACATCGCACAGACACCTGCACACACCAATCATGACGGGCTGATGGTCTGCGAGGGGTGGCTGACCTGTGCGGCCGTGGGAAAGTTCATGTGAGTTCATGCAATGCAGTCAAGCATGAACTCACATGAACCCTCTGAGGGCACCGCGGCGACTTCAAATGAACAGCTGATCGGCATCAGCTGATACCTCAGCTGTTCATTTGAAATAACCGGCTGGAGAGCGCAGCACAGAACGGCAAAGCCGGCGGTGAAGTCTTTTCATTGCCGGCTTCCCCGCCCGGGTCCTTCGCTCCCCGCTCCTTGGTGCTGTGCTCCCCGCTCGGTCCTAACTTACTATCGGGATGGGAGGTGACGAGGGGAGCGGAGGATCGGGGTGGGAGGCTGCGGGGAAGCGACTATGGGGCTGAGTGATTGTTTAAAAGCCGGCGGGCGGTAAAAAGCGGCCGGCTTTTAAACAATCAGGAGAATTCTCCCACGCTGGGATGGCATTCTGATGACAGGCTGGATCGCAGCTGAGCGCTGCCATCCAGCTTGTCATCCTTCAGAGACACTGCAGAGCGCAGGCATTATGGGAACTTCCGATTCCGGTATCCGATATTGTAAAAATATCGGAACTCAGTATCGGAACTCCGATACCGCGAATATCGGCCGATACCCGATATTACAGTATCGGAATGCTCAACACTACTCCTTAGTGACCGGACCAATTTTTTTAAATCTGACCAGTTTCACTTTATGCAGTAATAACTCTGGAACGCTTAAACATATCCCATTGATTTTGAAACTGTTTTTTGTGACACATGATACTTTATAAGAATGGTAAATTTAGGTTGATATGTTTTGCGTTTATTTATAAAAATATCTGAAATTTGACAAAAATGTTTTAAACATTGCAATTTTCAAACTTTGAATGACTATCCCTTTAATCCCAATAGTCATACCACACAAAAACATTAATAAATAACATTTCCCTCATGTCTGCCTTACATCAGCACCATTTGTAAAGCGTTGTTTTATTTTGTTAGCATGTTAGAAGGTTTAAAAATGTAGCAGTCATTTTTCAATTTTTTAAGGAAATTTACAAAATTTATTTTTATAGGGGCCTGTTCAGTTTTGAAGTGACTTTGGGGATCCTATATGTTGGAAACCACCAAAAAGTGATAACATTTTAAAAACTGCACCCCTCAACGTATTCAAAACTGCTTTCATGTAGTTCATTAACCCTTCTGGTTCTTTTTAGGAAGTAATGGAAAGTGGCATGACAAGAATAAAAAAGTTTATTTTTACCACCTAAATTTTGATAACTTCTGATTCTGAACAGGCCGTTATAGTCAGCTGACTCTAAGGCCGTTATCTGCCATGGCAAACATCAGGACCACACAATCAAGATCTAAGGGTGCCGATGAGGTTAAAGAGGGAGCCCCCACACTCTGTTAACTATTTAGATTCTGTAGTCACTATTGACATCTAAGGAGTTAAACTTCCATGGTCGGTGCCAACACTAATCGTGGCTGATGCAGCAAGTTGTCAGCTATAGTGTACAGGTGACCATTACAGGATAGTCACCTGTTGGGGAACACTAGTCTCTTAAATCGCAGGTTAGTAAAAAGACATCTATTGGTCACTAAGGGGTTAAAATCATTTTTCCCCAAAAATGTGCAACCAAAATAATACTAAATAATTAAAATCCACTAGTTCATTTCATTAAGGCCTGAGTACCAACATTTTAAAGGGTATGTTATGTCTATATATTTTTTCTAATTAAAAACACATATTGATACATATTCTTTTTTTTTCAAATCTGTTTTGATTTTCAGATTGTAAATATTTTGTTCTATTTTTTGTGCGTGAATAAGAAGGCAGCCATCTTGACTGAATCGCTGTTCACTTTATTTACAGTTATGCTTTACAGTAGACTCATGAACATTAGGAAAAAATAGTATGGTGCTCAATAGGTCTCACATGACTTCATGAGATACATTGCCCCACAACATTGTGTAGTCACTCGAAGGTCTAGGAAATGTTGAGTCAAAATGGAAGAGGAGACAGGATCTGGAGGGAAGAAGCAAACCAGTAGAGAATAGTATGTTGAGCTGTAGTACGGAAAGGATGGTGAGCTGCGGCACTGGGACAGACGAGAGGCAAGGTGAGTATAATTTTTTTAACCCTTTCCCAGCCCTATTTTTTTTTAAAAAAATGTTAGTTAGCATAATTCCACAAGTTTTCCTCATCAGTGTTGCGATTTCAATGTTGAGGAGTGTATTTATAATACCCCAAATTTGGGTCTTATATTGCTACAGAGTTACAAATACATAAAGTGTCTGTTGATGTGCACATTTAATATATGATTTATTTATTTATTTTACTGACTTGTCTAGTGTCAGTAATTTTACAGCGCTTTACAGACTTCATCGTCACTGTCCCATTGGGGCTTACAATCTAAATTCCCTATAAGTATGTCTTTGGGGTGTGGGAGGAAACCAGAATACCTAGAGAAAAGCCACGCAAACTCTGGGAGAACATAAAAACTCCTTGCCGATGATGTCTTTTGTGGGATATGAACCCAGGATCCCAGCATTGCAAGGATGTGCCATCATGTGCCATCATGTTGCGATGACATGTACTTTTTTACTGTTGTTTTTTTTACTGATCTATCTGGTATTTGAGATGTATGTTGAGTTGCTGTGTATTGCTCCTTTAAATGCCATGACTTAGAAGTGTAGTACAAATTGTAGGTGCTTAGATAATCAGCACAGGAATCTCCTTAATTACAGATGCTTAATTTTCTAGTTGGTGGGAGGAGTTAGAGGTTATATAAAAGCCCCTACCACAGTTTGGTTTGTAAAGTAGCGTAGCATGAGAGTAGTTTATGTTAGAGATGTTAGAAACAAAAGTTACGTCTGAAATATTTCCAGCTACGGTTCTACCTGCATACCCTTTAGCAGAGAACCTGCTAAAAAATATCCACAAGGGAACTGTCCAATAAGAATGTGGAAAGAGCATGAGAATAGGTGATAGGAATGTTACCCTGTTGCATTGGACGAAGGTTTCCCACACACCTTGACTATTGAGGCCTACTTGTAAGGAAGTGAGTGACTCATATATCAGGAATTGACAGTGAGATTTGTGTGGATGAATATTGCCATCTACTGGACAAGGACAAAAGAGATGGGAACTAACGGAACAATGTAGGAACTAAAATAAGAGGATTGGTTACCCAAGGGGAGGAGAGAGACCAGATGCACAGAGACATATGATATACTGTGGCGCAAGGAGAAAAGGCAGAGTGAGTCATCGCACAGACAAGTATCATGTTGGATGTGCAGAGTAAATTGAATTGGCTTATAGCCAAACCGTAGAAGAGGGAGAGCAGCAAGACGAGGTCCTTAGCTCAGGCCGAGAGGCCTAATTAATGGAATGGAACATTACTCAGGTGAACAGCAGAATGAGGTCCTTAGATTATGTGAGGTGAAGTTCAGCTGAAGGTCAAGAGGCCTAGTTAAAGGGGAGGTTGATTGAGTGAGCTGAAGGCCAGGAAACCGAGATAACGTTACGGAAGGCATTTGAACTGCGCTCTAGGAGACAGAGGCAGCCGGAATAGGACGTTAGTGCAAGGAGTTGCCAGCAGACTACAGCACAAGACTTGAGGCCTAACGGGGAAACGGAGCTGACTCCCATTAGGGCATGTTGCGGTGACTGCTAACAGCGGTCTGAGAGGCTAGGTAACAGCCTTTATATTTACATTGCAAAAAGAACTTCGGCACTCCATACATGAATATATAAGAAATCTAGACTGATGTCACTTTGAAAATTGAAGTTTTTTGCGCATAATTTGGCCAATTTATGTGTGCTCATCAACCACGACAAGGTCACCTTCGTATGATGGGTAACTACGCTACGCTACCACTGGATATGCCACTCTTGGGCTGTAAGCCTGTATGGACAATATGTCTCTGCTTGGGCTTTAAACCTACAATGTATGGGCTGGTAGAGCTAGTTAAAACCACCTGTGAATGAATAGAAGGAATTAGTGGGAGGGACGCATAGTCAGAAAAAAGGCAGTCAAACTTGTGAACACGTACCTGCTGCAATGTCCCAGGAGCGGGATCCCAAAAATGACACGGATTCCGGACCAGTGTATCCTTTCTAAATATCGTTTGATGTACCATTTAGCTAACATTGTGATATAGATTGTATTGTATAAGTCAGTGCTTAGATGCATCTAAATAACAAGTCGAAGAATTGTAACACAATTTAACATTTTGTGATTTGCAAATTGTCAGTTGCAGACATTACATTTTTGGCTACTCGAATTGTACATAGTTAATAAATAACAAACTTGTTTCCTATAACACTGCATATTCTGTGCCTCTGCATCCGCATACCGTTTTACACACTAGGGAGGAGTTGTCCTATTTGGAGAGGCAGAAAGGGATGTAGCATGCAAACCCTAACACCATGGTGATAGAGATAAAGCCTAAGACCTGTTCTCTGAGGAACACCACCATCCATTATTTGTGTTGCTGTCATGTAATGTTTCAAGCATTGACCTCTGTACTACAGACAATGTAATGCCCACATTTATTGTGCCACCATCAGTAAACAAGTGTTTCTATTAATACTGCCCTCCAGTTCTGGACTCTTATTTATTCAACATCACAACAACAGCCGGGGCATAGAAGAGCTCCATACATTATTGTCTTTACGAACACATCAGAAATGCAAGGCATTGGGCACTGACAATACCTGGAACAAGGAAACCTCCATAGCTCCTTTAACTAGTTACTAGTTACTGCACACTGCATATTAAAACTACATATTAAAAGTGATATGTACAGAACAGGAAATGTCATCCTGCTTTAGGGTATGTGCACGCATTGAGTATTTGTTTAACTAATCTCCCGATATCTTACAACATGCAACCTCCGGTCCTCTCAATACCTCCTTCTCTACTCCTCACTCATATGTTCCTCACCCAATAACTTCCAAGACTTCTCCCGAGTTTCCCCAATCCTCTGGAATTCAACACATCCGATTATCCTTCACACTCGGAACCTTCAATTGGAACTTGAAAACCCATCTCTTCAAGAAAGTTTACAGTCTGCAATGACCCTGCTCACCACCAGCAGAGCTGCCGTAATCCCCCAATCTACTGTCTTCTTCCCCATTATCCTGTAGACTGTAAGTCCACAAGGGCAGGCCCTCTCCTTTCTGTACCAGTCTGTCTGTAGTGCTGGCGTCCCTGCATGCTTCTCCCCTCTCTCGGCAAGGATGCCAATCCACTCACCGCTGCGGCTCCCTTCTCGCATTTCCTCCTCCTGCTGCTGCCTGGGGTTTGCGCGCTACTCGCAGATCCCAGGGCACTGCACTTAGGACGCGCTTGTCTTTTCTTAAATGGACAGCATGCGTCATCGTAAAGTGTCCCCGGACAATGTCTGAGAGACACTTATTATTTAAGGCACCTCCATGTGAGCGGAGGTGCCTGAGCAACGTGTTAAGTCAGTGGTCAGCACGCTTGCTAGTTGTCAGGTTCTTAGTACTCGCCAATTAGTTTTCCTGTCGTGTACCTGTCTGTTCGTACTTGCCTTGTGCTCCTATATTTCAGTCGTGCTCACCAGCACCTGCCTGCCTGCACATCAGCCATGTTCGCCAGCACCTGCCTTCCTGCCTGCACATCAACCATGCCTGCCAGCATCTACCTGTATATCAGCCGGCCCTGCCTGCACTTGCCGTACCAGCCTGTATATCAGCCGTTCCTGCCTGCACTTGTGGTGCCAGCCTGTATATTAGCCGTACCTGCCTGCACTTGCTGTGCCAGTCTGTATACCAGCCGTCCCTGCCTGCAGATCAACCGTGTCCGCCAGCACCTGCCTACCTGCACATCAGTCATGACCGCCAGCACCTGCCTTCCTGCCTGCACATCAACCGTGCCTGCCAGCATCTGCCTGTATATCAGCCATCCCTGCCTGCACTTGCCGTGCCAGCCTGTATATCAGCCGTTCCTGCCTGCACTTGCGGTGCCAGCCTGTATATCAGCCGTACCTGCCTGCACTTGCTGTGCCAGTCTGTATACCAGCCATACCTGCCTGCACCTCCTGTGCCAGTCTGTATACCAGTTGTACCCGCCTGCACCTGTCTTGTCTCCCGGTATTCCTGTCATGTCTGCCTGTTCTTTCCAAGTCCATCTGGTCTTGACTGTTCCATCTACCCGCCCCTTGGGGTTCAGCTGCCATGCGTCCGAGGGTTGTCCTGGAGTAGCACCTGGTGTCCATCTGGAGCCCAGTCTAACCCCACCAACAGGGGCTCTAGCAAAAAGTCAGGTGTTCGCCTGGTCACGCCACTCCAGACTCTCCTCGAATCACGGCACAGTGGTTCCACCACTCCCGTTACACTGTCATTGTTAGTTTGTTCATAGCATTTTAGATCTGTATTTTGTATGTAACCCCTTCTCATGTATGGCACCATGGAATCAATGGTGCTCTAAAAATAAATAAATAATAACAATAATAACATTGATGTGCTGCCGATTAGAAAAAATAAGCAGAATGTACATGAGATTTCAGAAATCTCATTCACTTCGCTGATAATGTAAAATGCTGCATTTTTTGTGTCATAACTACTAAGAAAAGAACACAGCAAAAATGCAGAGTAGGATTCATCTTAAAATCTAAATAATAATGTATAAATTAAAAAGAAAATATTATCACCAAATATTTTTAAGAAATATTTTAGCATAAATCAATGAGTTATTTAATTTTCTGATGATGCAATCCTGTTTCCGGTTTTAATGATCCTGTATCTTCTGTATGCAAACATTTAGCCAGTTTATCGCTTTCATATATCCTTACCTTTTCTACTTGAATACACAGCTTTCTTTATGCTATTGTATTTTTTTTTTTATCTCTGATCCTTAGCCATTTGGTCGACAGTCACAGAGAATGCCATTTTGTTGTATAATACATGGTGATTCATCCAAGTCATTTGCCAACAAAATGAATGCTCCTTATCAAACGGAAATAATAAAAGCAGAGCTCCTAGAAACTCGCAGCAGTCGTTTATCACTTTAGTATATCTATAATGTACTTTCTGATTTTACTTCTTAAGATTCGTTGACTGGTTATGTTCGCAGCACTTTTTTTTCATTAATCGTCTTAGTCAATAGAAGGTTTTTCACATCGGTTTAGGAATTTTCTAGTGAGAAATAATAATACATTCTTAATTCTCAAAGGTGCTGTATGTTTAGCTGATTTTCTATGAAAACCGTGAAGCTATAGATGTGTGGGCTGGTGATTAATGTAAGTCAATCTGTTTACAACAAGTGTTATGGAAACATTCCTTGGCTTTATGAGATATACAGAACATTAGCACATCATATTATTCAGGCACTCGTTATTTTCTATTGAAATTTAATAATTTCAATGTAATAGAAATATGTGTAGCGCTGAATATATAACAATGAAAAGTAAGAGCCGCTATTAATTTTTGGCATATTATTAAATATAAGCAAAATTGAAAATAAAAAATGGTGAATTTTGTCAGTTAACAAATGGACACACCTTATATGAAATTATTTTTCATCTTTTGTTTATATGAAAAAATAGAATAAAGAGGTCTCCTGAACCATACTGTAATTTTAAAAAATTCTGCTTTATGTTAAGATGGAGAATGGTGGTAAATACCCAATTAAAAAAATATCTTTATTACAACTTGCTACTAAATGCAAGGGTACACACTTAAAGAGAGAATGGCGCAGAGAATAGCGACCAAGCAACCAAGGCGGACTGCAATACCAAGATTGGTTATTAAACTTGGAGTTATTCAGTTTGGAAAAGCGAAAGTTATTGTCGATCTTATTACAATGTACAAACATTTGAGGGGACTGTACAGAAATCTTTCTAATGATCTTTTTACAATTAGGCCTGTGACAGTGACGGGGGAATCTTCTACATCTAGAGGAAAGAAGGTTTAATCATAATCACAGACGCGGATTCTTTACTGTAAGAGCAGTGAGACTATGGAACTCTCTGCCACATGATGTTGTAATGGTTGATTCACTACTAAAATTTAAGAAGGTCCGGATGCCTTTCTTGATAAATATAATATTACAGGTTATGTCTACTAGATTCTGTTATGGGGTCATATGACTGTTTATAAAAAAGAGCATGATACAGCAGCAGAGCCTCTCAGAAGCAAAGATGGCCAGAGGTTCACCAATCTGTGAACAGCTTCAGAAAAAAGTTCCTCAATGTTAAATTGCAAAAACTTTGAATATCCCACCATTTACAGTGCATAATATAATCAAATGATTCAGAGATTCTAGAGAAATCCATGTGCACAAGGGACAAGTTGATGGTTAATATCAGATGTTTGGTGATCTATTGGTCCTCAGGCAGCACTGCATTAAAGGGAATCTAGGAAAATTGGAGAGAAAAGCCAAGCGACAACAAAGCCCCAAATAAGCATAGAAAAATATTTTTATTAAATGCACATATCAGGAGTATACAAATATATCAAAGAGCTTAAAGGAACTAAGTGCCACATATGTGATTAAAAAACAAAGGACACCAAAAAGCCCCCACAGTAACCCAATATAAATAGCAATTCAGGGGTGTATAGTGATAACACCACAATTACATACATCAAAATGTCAACATCAAAAGGGACAATTCCCAAATACCTGATAATATACCAGTATACTAACACTTTGTGATTGACATTATAATGCGGGCGTTTCTGTGGTATATCTTTTCTTTTAAAGGGAATCTGTCACCCCCCTGGGACATTTTTAAGCTATTCATATGGGCGTCACCCTATTGAACTATGTGTTTCAGAGAACTCTGTCTCCTTTTTCAGGTATACATGTGCATAGCTGCTGCAGTCCTTTTATTTAGTTTCTCCCTCATACTTGGCCATCTGACTCAGAATACCTAAAAGTAAGTACACCTACACTATTCACATCCACCATTCAATCAAATAACTCTATTCCGGTATTAAGGCCATTTGGTTTTAAGGAATCCAATTCAAATATCCATCTACTTTCGACTCTTGACATACTTTTAATGTAATCACTTCCCCTCTGATCTATTTTAACTGATTATATAGGCCGTACCTCAGATCCTATAAATTGACCACCATGTTTTTGCACATGTTTTGTATATTGTTATTTTAAATATGATAAGATCTTTTATAACCAGCATTGAGGTACTGCTATTGGGACCAGGTTCGCACCAGGGTATGCAAATCTTTATTTTGGGAAATGGGAGGATCAATTTATTTACCCAGGGGGGAAACTCCATGCGAACCTGGTCCTATGGCAGCATTTTATAGATGAGATCATTTTTATCTGGGATGGGGATGACAATGGTAATTTCTGTATGCATTTCAAAGTCCTTCTGACTTCTTCAGGCATAGTAAAATTAAACAACTATATAGCTTTTATAGTTCCACCACTGTGACATGCCAGTTACATAATGAATTTAAAATAATGGCAAATTTATGTGTATAAAAATATATATAAAAAACATATGCAAAAAATTACAAAACATACATATTACTGTTAAGTGTCGTACCACATTATAAATCTCTATAAAGAGTAAAATCACATATTTATAATAGCGAACACTTTGCCTTCATAATCACACACAGCTCAGCAGTGAGATCAGAACTAAAGAACATAGTAAAGCAGAAGTGAACTTTGTCTCATTATAAACCCATTTGCAGCAACATTTATTCTCTCATAGTGCTGGAAGCTGTGCTGCAGAGCTATGGCTGATTATAACCAACACAGTACATCAGAGTTGAACCTTGGCTTGGTACAAAAACAACAAGCACTTTTTAGTTGTATTTTCACAGAGTTTTCAGCTCTGATGTACTGCCCTTCCCTCAGTGACTTCCTGTGAGATGGAAGCTGAAGCACTATGAGAGGACAAGTGCTGCGAATGTGTTTGCAATAAGACAAAGATCATGTGTGCCATATATTGTGTTCTGACCTCACTGCAGAGCTACAGTGGGGGAAATAAGTATTTGATCCCTTGCTGTTTTTGTAAGTTTGCCCACTGACAAAGACATAAACAGTCTATAATTTTAAGGGTAGGTTAATTTTAACATTGAGAGATAGAATATCCAAATAAAATGAAGAAAATCACATTGTATAAATTAGATAATTTTTATTGCATTTTGCATTTATAAATGGTGGCAAAACCCTTGTTGGCAAGCACAGCAGTGAGACATTTTTTGTAGTTGATGATGAGGTTTGAGCACATGTCAGGAGGAATTTTGGTCCACTCCTCTTTGCAGATCATCTCTAAATCATTAAGATTTTGAGGCTGTCGCTTGGCAACTCGGAGATTTAACTCCCTCCATAAGTTTTCTATGGGATTAAGGTCTGGAGACTGGCTAGGCCACTCCATGACCTTACTGTGCTTCTTTTTGAACCACTCCTTTGTTGCCTTAGCTGTATGTTTTGGGTCATTGTCTTGCTGGAAGACTCAGCCACGACCCATCTTCAATGCTCTTACTGAGGGAAGGAGGTTTTTGTCCAAAATCTTGCGGTACATGATCCCATCCATCTTCCCTTCAGTACGGTGCAGTCGTCATGTCCCCTTCGCAAAAAAAACCCCCCAAAATATAATGTTTCCCCCAACATGCTTCACGGTTGGTACTATGTTCTTAGAGTTATACTCATCCTTCTTCTTCCTCCAAACATGCCTAGTTGAGTTAATGCCAAAGAGCTCAATTTTTGTCTCATCTGACCACAGCACCTTCTCCCAATAACTCACAGAATCATCCAGGTGTTCATTGGCAAACTTCAGACGGGCCTGCACATGTGCCTACTTGATTTTAAACCTTTAAGGCGTAATGTGTTACCAATGGTTTTCTTGGTGACTGTGGTCCCAGCTGCCTTGAGATCATTAACAAGTTCCCCCCGTGTAGTTTTAGGCTGATCTTTCATCTTCCTCATGATCAAGGATACACCACGAGGTGAGATTTTGCATGGTGCCCCAGATTGATGTCGATTGACAGTCATTTTGTATTTCTTCCATTTACTTACTATTGCACCAACAGTTGTCTCCTTCTCACCCAGCGTCTTACGTATGATTTTGTAGCCTATTTCAGCTTTGTGCAGGTCTATGATCTTGTCCCTGACATCCTTAGAAAGCTCTTTGGTCTTGCCCATGTTGTAGAGGTTAGAGTCTGACTGATTAATTGAGTCTGTGGACAGGAGTCTTTTATACAGGTCACTATGTAAGATAGCTGTCTTTAATGCAGGTAACGAGTTGATTAGGACTGTCTAACTGGTCTGTAGGAGCCAGAACTCATAATGGTTTGAAGGGGATCAAATACTTATTTCTCACTGCAAAATGCAAAAAAAATTATCTAATTTATACAATGTGATTTTCTCCATTTTTTTGGGGAGATTTCTATCTCTCAATGTTAAAATTAACCTACCCTTAAAATTATAGACTGTTCATGTCTTTGTCAGTGGGCAAACTTACAAAAATAGCAAGGGATCAAATACTTATTTCCCCCACTGTATGCGTGATTATGAGAGCAAAGTGTCATTTATTACTTAGTTGATACTGGTAACGCCTCCTTTCATTTAAAACAAGCTCTGGAAGCAGATTGTCATAGAGATCTGTGTCCAGTCCATAGATCTTAACAGCTCATTTACTTATTAAGATAAACATGGATTTCTCTGGAATAAGACATCGGATTACAGATATCAAGGTATGCATCTTTCTGTGACGTACATGCCCATATAGATGGCTTAGGAGGGTTGATCCCACTGACAGATTCCCTTTAAGGAGATAAGAAATAGATGGGATCTGTGGAACCTAAAATATTGCCAAGATGTTCAACTGGGATAACATATTTATTTTGAAATACATCTATTTAAAGGGTTTTATGACCTTACAAAAATGTAAAAAAGCAGCGCCACCCTTGTTTATAGGTAGTGTTTAGTATTGCAGTTTAGCCGTATTAAACTGAATAATGAACAAGCCTGGCACTGTTTGTGAAAAACACAGTCTTGTTTAGCTAGTCCCTTACAACCCCTTTATTATCCATATAAACTTGCAGAGTAATATAGATCATTTGGATTGATGGTTAGGGTCAATTTCACACACAGAAGTATAGAAGCTATAAATAACAGAGTTTAGACTATATTACTTTGTAAACCATAAAAAACTAAAAATACAATGCAGACACTGAAGTGAAAAGTATTGCTTTCTAATCATTATATAGTGAGACATGAAGAAATCTTCCACAAATCATCAGCTCTAAAACCCACTAATGAGGAGAAATTTAGAAGCATGATTTATTTTTATTTTCCAACTCTCCTCTATCATTGTCACCCTGTTCTCTCTATTACAAACATTTATTATGGAGGAAGTTCTAAAATCAAGCCATGCTTTATCCACTTCTGTCATGTCGACCAATGATTTATCATCACATTCCTCATTTAATTATACATGTCTGATATTAATTTTGACAAAGATCCCCAGACAGCACCTACTTGATTTAAAACTTCAGCCACTGTGTCTCTCAATGGTCGTGATTAATGTGCTTAAAAATATCATGAGACATTTATGACACATTACACGATGAAATGACAAGGATGGTAATGGTCTCCGAGAACGTGTGTTTGTTTTATTCTTTTCTTACTTTCTAGGGATTAGGCAGAGAGCTCGGAGCCTACGTAGACTCCTATTGTGAAATTAACTGCAGTGTTAACTAGAGCGGTCAATTAGATTTATTAATAAAAAGGCTATCACAACTAACGAGTTGCCATAATAAAATCCAGAGCATCCTTATTAACACTTTTCTATAGATATTAAAAGTTCGTCACCATAGACTGCATATACACACATGAATATATATACGATTTATATATACATATTGTGGTAAAGCGACTTGCTCGGCTCTCCCAGAGGCAGACACAGGACACACGTCTTGGGTTAGCTTCCTGCTGGTTTATTTAGACTGCATAAGCTCCAGCAGGGTTTCACAAAAATAAACAGGCCCTCTCCGGGGTAACAGAAAAAACAAAAGATAAAGTATAACAGAGTCCATTAGCATGCAGGGCTTCACCCGCTCCGGGTAGCACAGTGAAGTCTCACCAAACACCAGTCCTCTGGTGTTGCTCTCTGGCTTCACCAAACACAGCCTGGAGACTTCACTCTCCAGACCACACACTGCAAAGAAAAAAAACAGTGACCAAGCATTTAAACTTGCTCAGCCACACCCAGAGGGGAGGTAGTGTGAATGGCTTTCCACTCTCTTTGCCATTCACAAAAAAACACACCCTTTAAGTGAGTTAATCCCCAGCATATAACATGCTGGCAGAAAGTTTGTAGGTTTCAGTTCACACAGGCTAGCAGCCGGAGTGACACATACTTCCCCTCATATATAACACCAGTGACTCTGTCACAATATACACTGTGTGCAGAATTATTAGGCAAGTTGTATTTTAGAGGATTATTTTTATTATTGATCAACAACTATGTTCTCAATCAACCCAAAAGACTCATAAATATCCAAGCTTAATATTTTTGGAAGTTGGAGTGGGTTTTTTTAGATTTGGCTATCTTAGGAGGATATCTGTTTGTGCAGGTAACTATTACTGTACAGAATTATTAGGCAACTTAATAAAAAACAAATATAATCCCATCTCACTTGTTTATTTTCACCAGGAAAACCAATATCAGTGCACAAAATTTAGAAATAAACATTTCTGACATGCAAAAACAAAAAACAAAAAAATTAGTGATCAGTATAGCCACCTTTCTGTATGATGACACTCAACAGCCTTCCATCCATAGATTCTGTTAGTTGCTTGATCTGTTTTCGATCAACATTGCGTGCAGCAGCCACCACAGCCTCCCAGACACTGTTCCGAGAGGTGTACTGTATTCCCTCCCTGTAGATCTCACATTTTATGATGGACCACAGGTTCTCTATGGGGTTCAGATCAGGTGAACAAGGGGGCCATGTCATTATTTTTTCTTCTTTTAGACCTTTACTGGCCAGCCACGCTGTGGAGTAGTTGGATGCATGTGATGGAGCATTGTCCTGCATGAAAATCATGTTTTTCTTGAAAGATACCGACTTCTTCCTGTACCACTGCTTGAAGAAGTTGTCGTCCAGAAACTGGCAGTAGGTCTGGGAGTTGAGCTTCACTCCATCCTCAACCCGAAAAGGTCCCACAAGTTCATCTTTGATGATACCAGCCCATACCAGTAACCCACCTCCACCTTGCTGGTGTCTGAGTCAGAGTGGAGCTCTCTGCCCTTTATTGATCCAGCCTCTGGCCCATCCATCTGGCCCATCAAGAGTCACTCTCATTTCAGCAGTCCATAAAACCTTTGAAAAATCAGTCTTAAGATATTTCTTGGCCCATTCTTGACGTTTTATCTTATGTTTCTTGTTCAAAGGTGGTCATTTTTCAGCCTTCCTTACCTTGGCCATGTCTCTGAGTATCGCACACCTTGTGCTTTTTGATACTCTAGTAACGTTGCAGCTCTGAAATATGGCAAAACTGGTGGCGAATGGCATCTTGGCAGCTTCACGCTTGATTTTCCTCAATTCATGGGCAGTTATTTTGCGCATTTTTTGGCCATCACGCCTCTTGCGACCCTGTTGGCTATTTGCCATGAAATGCTTGATTATTCGGTGATCACTAGTGTTGAGCGATACCTTCCGATATCAGGAAATATCGTATCGGATTGGATCGGACCGATACTCAAAAAGTATCGGATATCGCCGATTCCGATACCGGAAACCAATGCAAGTCAATGGGACACTAATATCGGAATGAAAATAAACCCTTTCTTTCCTTGTAGGTTAATTCTACATGAAGGAAAACAACTAACAATAATGTAGAATGTATTATGCGAAAAGCCGGCAATTCATCAGCGGCATACACTGGTACCCGACAATTTACAACAGAAAGAATAGAGCACCACACATAGATTAGATAGATAGAAACATGTCAGTCACATATATATGAAGCACAGTGACAGTGTTGCTTACTGTACTTGTCATTTAGTGTAAAGGATTTATTAAAAAAAATAATAGTGTTTTCATGCACCGTCTCTTTAAGAAAGCCGGCCGGCAATTCAGCATCTGTACCCGACAATTTAGAATAGAAGGAATAGAGAATCATACATAGATTAGATAGATAGAAACATGTCAGTCACATATATATGAAGTACAGTGACAGTGTTGATTACTGTACTTGTCATTTAATGTTAAAATAAAGGATTTATTTAAAAAAAAATTGGCGTGGGGTTCCCCTTAATTTTAGTCTCTAGCGGAGGTTAAGCAGACAGCTGGGGCAGATGTTTGAAGCCTAGGAAGGGGGTAATACCCACGGAGCTTCCCAGGCTACTAATATCAGCCCCCAGCTGAATACATAGCCTTTACTAGCTATTAAAATGGGGGATCCCCCCAAAAAAATGATGTGGGGTCCCCCCTAATTTAATAGCTAGCAAAGGCTAGGCAGACAGCTGGGGGCTGATATTAATAGCCCAGGAAGGGAGCCATGAATATTGGCCCCCTCCCAGGCTAGAAACACCAGCCGTCAGCCGCCCCAGAAATGGCGCATCCATAGGATGCGCCAATTCTGGCACTTAGCCTCGCTCTTCCCACTGCCCTGTAGCGGTGGCAGTGGGGTAATAGGGCTGGGGTTGATGTCAGCTTATAATGCCAGCTGACATCAAGCCCAGGTTAGTAATGGAGAGGCGTCTATAAGACACCCCCATTACTAACCCCATAGTCAAAGTTAAAAAAAAAACACAAACACCCAGAATAAAGTCCTTTAATTGAAATAAACACACAATTCTTTATTGTTCTAAATTAAACCATACTTACCATCACGCCCATTCCAGCTGAAGCCAACGATCTCCTGCAATAAAAGAAAAATAATAAAGCAACCTCATCCTTACCTTTCGATGGTTCCCAGGACAGCTCCAGCTCTGCTACATCGAGATGACAGGCTGGACCGCAGCAGAACGCTGCCATCCAGCCTGTCATCCCGCGGACACTGAGAAGCGCAGGCATGCTTGCGCTCCTCAGTGTCTCTCTGTGACGGCATCCAGATGAGCCGACAATGAACTCGGCTCACCTCATGCACTTCACTGACAGCGTGGGAGAATTCTCCTGCACTCAGCGCTTCAGCGTGAGAATTTTCCCACGCTGTCAGTGACGTGCATGAGGTGAGGTCATGTCCAATGAACTCAGCTCACCTCATGCACGTCACTGACAGCGTGGGAAAATTCTCACGCTGAAGCGCTGAGTGCAGGAGACTTCTCCCACGCTGTCAGTGACGTGCATGAGGTGAGCCGAGTTCATTGGACATGACCTCGGCTCATCTGGATGCTGTCACAGAGAGACACTGAGGAGCGCAAGCATGCCTGCGCTTCTCAGTGTCTGCGGGATGACAGGCTGGATGGCAGCGCTCTGCTGCGGTCCAGCCTGTCATCTCGATGTAGCAGAGCTGAAGCTGTCGTGGGAACCATGGAAAGGTAAGGATGAGGTTGGTTTATTATTTTTCTTTTATTGCAGGAGATCGTTGGCTTCAGCTGGAATGGGCGTGATGGTAAGTATAGTTTAATTTAGAACAATAAAGAATTGTGTCTTTATTTCAATTAAAGGACTTTTTTCTGGGTGTTGTGTTTTTTTTAAATACTTTACTAGAAATTCATGGTGGTCATGTCTAATATTGGCGTGACCCCATGAATTTCGGGCTTAGGGCCAGCTGATAATGCCAAGCTGGCCTTAACCCCTTTATTACCCAGTGAGCCACCGCACCAGGGCCCTGGATGAGTTGGGTACAGCGCCAGAAGATGGCGCTTCTATGAACGCGCCATTTTCCGGGGCGGCTGTGGACTGCAATTTGCAGCGGGTGGGGCCCAGAAAGCTTGGGTCTCCCTGCGCTGCAGATTCCAGCCCCCAGCTGCCTAGTTGTACCTGGCTGGACACAAAAATAGGGCGAAGCTCCACGTATTTTTTTTTTTAATTATTTCATGAAATAGTTAAGAAAAAAAGGGCTTCCCTATATTGTTGTGCCGGCCAGGTACAAATAGGCAGCTGGTGGTTGGGGGCAGCCCGTTCCAGCCTGCTGTACCTGGCTGGACCCAAATATAGTGCGAAGCTCCACGTCAATTTTTTTTTTATTATTTCATGAAATAATTTTTTAAAAAAATTGCTTCCCTATATTGTTGTGTCCGGCCAGGTACAAATAGGCAGCTGGTGGTTGGGGGCAGCCCGTTCCTGCCTGCTGTACCTGGCTGGACACAAATATAGGGCGAAGCCCCACATCAATTTTTTTTTAATTATTTCATGAATTTCCTGAAATAATTAAAAAAAAATTGACGTGGGGCTTCGCACTATATTTGGGTCCAGCCAGGTACAGCAGGCAGGAACGGGCTGCCCCCAACCACCAGCTGCCTATTTCTACCTGGCCGGACACAACAATATAGGGAAGCCCTTTTTTTCTTTATTATTTCATGAATTTCATGAAATAATTAAAAAAAAAAATACGTGGGGCTTCTCCCTATTTTTGTGTCCAGCCAGGTACAACTAGGCAGCTGGGGGATGGAATCTGCAGCGCAGGGAGGCCCAAGCTTTCTGGGCCCCCCCCGCTGCAAATTGCAGTCCGCAGCCACCCCGGAAAATGGCGCGTTCATAGAAGCTGGATGCTGTACCTGGCTGGCATACAAAAATATAGCAAAGCCCACGTCAAAATTTTTGGGAAAAATTAATTAAAAAATAAATAATAATTTAGGGACTGCATCTTTATTAACTCCTCAAATGTCATTTAGTGTTAAAATAAAGGATTTATTTAAAAAAAAAATTGGCGTGGGATCCCCCATAATTTTAGTCTCTAGCGGAGGTTAAGCAGACGGCTGGGGCAGATGTTTGAAGCCTGGGAAGGGGGTAATACCCACGGAGCTTCCCAGACTACTAATATCAGCCCCCAGCTGAACACCTAGCCTTTACTAGCTATTAAAATGGGGGACCCCCCCAAAAAAATGACGTGGGGTCCCCCCTATTTTAATAGCTAGCAAAGGCTAGGCAGACAGCTGGGGGCTGATATTAATAGCCCAGGAAGGGTGCCATGAATATTGGCCCCCTCCCAGGCTAGAAACACCAGCCGTCAGCCGCCCCAGAAATGGCGCATCCATAGGATGCGCCAACTCTGGCACTTAGCCTCGCTCTTCCACGCTGCCCTGGTGCGGTGGCAGGGGGTAATAGTGGTGGGGTTCATGTCAGCGCCAGCTGCCATGAAGCCCAGGTTAGTAATGATGGGCGTCTATAAGACACCCCCATTACTAACCTACAAAGTGTTAAAAAGAAAAAACACACTACACCCAGAAAAAAATAATTTATTTGAAATAAAACACACCATTTTATTTAATTCTTAGTTTACTAAAAAAAAAAAATAGTTACCTGTCCACGTTCCAGCGCTGATCTCCCATGCACAGCTGTCACATCTGGAGATGGTGACAGCTGTCATGGCTGCTGTAAGCTCACGCTGCCGGGAACACGTCCGCTCCCGGCAGCGGGAGCCACTGACTGAGGTCACCGGAGTGCATTCAGGCAGCGCAGCTCCGGAGACCTCCTTTACGGCACTGCTGTACCGTGGGAATTTCTCACGGTACAGCGGGGCCGTAAAGCAGCTAACCGGAGCAGCGCTGCCTGAACTCCGGCGAACCCGCTTATGCAATGACGGGGCTGCTTTACGGCCCCGTCATTCTAGCGGCGGCAGCGGTTCAGAGCGGTCACATTCTATGTGGCTGCTCTGAACTGGAGATCATCGTGGGACACTCGTGGACTACTACGGAGGGGTAAGGATAAGGTTGTGGTTTATTATTTTATATTTTATTACAGGAGATCGATGGCTTCGGGGAATTAGGTGTCTAGGTGAGTATAGGTGTAGTTTTTTATTTTTTACTTTATTTTAGGTGGCGATCGGCGGGGACAGGTAATGTATAAACTAATTTATTGTAGGCAACCACTGGCCACCAATGACATGTATTTAACATTTATTGGGGACACAGTAGGGCAATTTAAATAGCGGGATCAGGCTGATGGGAACTACTGCTCCCATCGAGCTGATCCTGCTGGCTCGAGTGGACGGGGGACAGACATAGGCCGATGGGAGTAGTAGTGTCACATCGGCCTATGTCTGCCTGCACGCACACACCCGCACACATCGCACAGACACAGCGCACACCCGCACACACTCGCAGACATCGCGCAGACACCGCGCACACCCGCACACATCGCACAGACATCGCGCACACCCGCACACACCAATCATGACGGGCTGATGGTCTGGGAGGTGAGGCTGACCTGTGTGGCCGTGGGAAAGTTAATGTGAGTTCATGCAATGCAGTCAAGCATGAACTCACATGAACCCTCTGAGGGCACCGCGGCGACTTCAAATGAACAGCTGATCGGCATCACCTGATACCTCAGCTGTTCATTTGAAATAACCGGCGGGAAAGCACAGCACAGAACGGGAAAGCCGGCGGTGAAGTCTTTTCACTGCCGGCTTCCCCGCCCGGGTCCTTCGCTGCCCGCTCCTTGGTGCTGTGCTCCCCGCCTGGTCCTAACTTACGATCGGGATGGGAGGTGGCGAGGGGAGCGGAGGATCGGGGTGGGAGGCTGCGGGGAAGCAGTATGGGGCTGTGTGATTGTTTAAAAGCCGGCGGCTTTTTACCGCCCGCCGGCTTTTAAACAATCAGGAGAATTCTCCCACGCTGGGATGGCATTCTGATGACAGGCTGGATCTCAGCTGAGCGCTGCCATCCAGCTTGTCATCCTTCAGAGACACTGCAGAGCGCAGGCATTATGGGAACTTCCGATTCCGGTATTCGATATTGTAAAAGTATCGGAATTAAGTATCGGAATTCCGATATCGCGAATATCGGCCGATACCCGATATTTCAGTATCGGAATGCTCAACACTAGTGATCACGCTTCAAAAGTTGGGAAATTTCAAGACTGCTGCATCTCTCTGCAAGACATCTCACAATTTTGGACTTTTCAGAGCCCGTCAAATCTCTCTTCTGACCCATTTTGCCAAACGAAAGGAAGTTGCCTAATAATTAAGCACACCTTATATAGGGTGTTGATGTCATTAGACAACACCCCTCCTCATTACAGAGATGCACATCACCAGATTTGCTTAATTGGTAGTTGGCTCTCAAGCCTATGCAGCTTGGAGTAGGACTACATGTATAAAAAGTATCGAAGTGATCAAAATACGCATTTGCCTACTAATTTTGCACCCGGTGTATATATATATATATATATATATATATATATATATATATATAAAATTATATAATATATCATTTATAACTGCGTATATGCAGAGACTTCTCAGTCACTATCAGTGGATGGGGTGAAGCCGCCGGGGACCAGACTGTATAACTACTACACAGTGCAGCTCGGTCCCCATCAACTATAAAAAGTATGTTTTTCTCAGAAACGCCAGAGTGTTTCAGAGTCAAACATTCATGACAGTGATCGTACAGCCAGTGGCTGATACATGCAGCCCACAGTTTGGGTAGCAAGTATTATCTATCAAGTTCCCTTTAATAAATAACAGTTGCCATTTGTTTGCTTTAGGTGAGCATACATTTTTAAATATCTTATTTTTGTGTTTAGGTGTTAGAATGCTTAAAAGTTTAGCAGAAATGTTTCATTTTTTTAAAGAAATTCACAAAAATCGTTTCTTTTTAGGGACCATTTTACTTTTGAAGTGCCTAGAGGGGACTACATGTCAGAAAAACCTTAGATAAGACCTCATTTTAAAAACTGCATCCCTCAAGGTATTCAAAACTGCATTCAGGAAGTTTGTTAAGTGCTCAGGTGCTTCACAAGATTTGAAGCAGAGTGGAAAGAAAAATGTATTTTTATTTTTCTGAAATGTTTTCTTTTTCTTCTCAATTTTTTCATTTTCACTATGTGATGCTGAGTCACAAATGTGACGCTGAAAGACTGCTCATGGACAAGCCATAAGGCAGATACCAAGAAAGCTTGTCATAAACAAAGGGTTAAGACAAAGGCGTAGTCAGGTCACAGTCCGAGGTCAGAATTCCAGGAAGGTAATGGATCCAGACAAAGGGGCTATGCAAATGGATGGTCAAAGGGAAGGTTCAAGATCAGAAACATAGCATTGGAAAACAAGGCACACACACACCACCATAGCTAAAGCTACAACTGGTAATAATCAGACACTGCCAGCCATCTAAAAAGCCAGGCAATCGCTCACAGCTAGTGTTGAGCATTCCGATACTGTAATATCGGGTATCGGCCGATATTCGCGGTATCGGAGATCCGATACTGAGTTCCGATACTTTTACAATATCGAATACCGGAATCGGAAGTTCCCATAATGCCTGCGCTCTGCAGTGTCTCTGAAGGATGACAAGCTGGATGGCAGCGCTCCGCTGCGATCCAGCCTGTCATCAGAATTCCATCCCAGCTTGAAAGAATTCTCCTGATTGTTTAAAAGCCGGCGGGCGGTAAAAAGCCGCCGGCTTTTAAACAATCACACAGCCCCATACTGCTTCCCCGCAGCCTCCCACCCCGATCCTCCGCTCCCCTCGCCACCTCCCATCCCGATCGTAAGTTAGGACCGGGCGGGGAGCGCAGCACCAGGGAGTGGGGAGCGAAGGACCCGGGCGGGGAAGCCGGCAGTGAAAAGACTTCACCGCCGGCTTTCCCGTTCTGTGCTGCGCTCTCCCGCTGGTTATTTCAAATGAACAGCTGAGGTATCAGGTGATGCCTATCAGTTGTTCATTTGAAGTAGCCGCGGTGCCCTCAGAGGGTTCATGTGAGTTCATGCTTGACTGCATTGCATGAACTCACATGAACTTTCCCACGGCCGCACAGGTCAGCCTTACCTCCCAGACCATCAGACCCGTCATGATTAGTGTGTGCGTGCAGGCAGACATAGGCCGATGTGACACTACTACTCCCATCGGCCTATGTCTGTCCCCCGTCCACTCGTGCCAGCAGGATCAGCTCGATGGGAGCAGTAGTTCCCGTCAGCCTGATCCTGCTATTTAAACTGCCCCATATGTTATTTTTGCCCCTATACATCTTTTATTCTTTTAGGCCCCCATATATATTTTTTTGTTGTTTTTGGTCCCCAATAAATTTTAAATACATATCATTGGTGGCCAGTGGTTACCTAAAATAAATTAGTTTATACATTACCTGTCCCCGCCGATCGCCACCTAAAATAAAGTAAAAAATAAAAAAAATACACCTATACTCACCTAGTCACCTAATTCCCCGAAGCCATTGATCTCCTGTAATAAAATATAAAATAATAAACCACAACCTTATCCTTACCCCTCCGTAGTAGTCCACGAGTCTCCCATGAAGATCTCCAGTTTAGAGCAGCCACATAGAATGTGACCGCTCTGAACCGCTGCCGCCGCAACAATGACGGGGCCGTAAAGCAGCCCCGTCATTGCATAAGCGGGTTCGCCGGAGTTCAGGCAGCGCTGCTCCGGTCAGCTCCTTTACGGCCCTGCTGTACCGTGAGAAATTCCCACGGTACAGCAGAGCCGTAAAGGAGGTCTTCGGAGCTGCGCTGACTGAATGCACTCCGGTGACCTCAGTCAGTGGCTCCCGCTGCCGGGAGTGGACGTGTTCCCAGCAGTGTGAGCTTACAGCAGCCATGCACAGCTGTCACCATCTCCAGATGTGACAGCTGTGCATGGGAGATCAGCGCAGGAACGTGGACAGGTAACTATTTTTTTTTAGTAAACTAAGAATTAAATAAAATGGTGTGTTTTATTTCAAATAAATTTATTTTTTTCTGGGTGTAGTGTGTGTTTTTTCTTTTTAACACTTTGTAGGTTAGTAATGGGGGTGTCTTATAGACGCCCATCATTACTAACCTGGGCTTCATGGCAGCTGGCGCTGACATGAACCCCACCACTATTACCCCCTGCCACCGCACCAGGGCAGCGTGGAAGAGCGAGGCTAAGTGCCAGAATTGGCGCATCCTATGGATGCGCCATTTCTGGGGCGGCTGACGGCTGGTGTTTATAGCCTGGAAGGGGGCCAATATTCATGGCACCCTTCCTGGGCTATTAATATCAGCCCCCAGCTGTCTGCCTCGCCTTTGCTAGCTATTAAAATAGGGGGGACCCCACGTCATTTTTTTTTGGAGTCTCCCATTTTAATAGCTAGTAAAGGCTAGGTATTCAGCTGGGGGCTGATATTAGTAGCCTGGGAAGCTCCGTGGGTATTACCCCCTTCCCAGGCTTCAAACATCTGCCCCAGCCGTCTGCTTAACCTCCGCTAGAGGCTAAAATTATGAGGGATCCCACGCCAATTTTTTTTTTAATAAATCCTTTATTTTAACACTAAATGACACTTGAGGGGTTAATAAAGATGCAGTCCCTAAATTGTTTATTTTTTAATTACATTTTTCCAAAAAATTTTGACGTGGGCTTTGCCATATTTTTGTATGCCAGCCAGGTACAGCATCCAGGAACGGGATGCCCCCAATTCCCAGCTGCCTATTTGTTCCTGGCCGGACACAACAGTATAGGGAAGCCCTTTTTTTTATTATTTCATGAATTTCATGAAATAATTTAAAAAAAAATTGACGTGGGGCTTCGCACTATATTTGTGTCCAGCCAGGTACAGCAGGCAGGAACGGGCTGCCCCCAACCACTAGCTGCCTATTTGTACCTGGCCGGACGCAACAATATAGGGAAGCCCTTTTTTTTTAAATTATTTCATGAAATAATTAAAAAAAAATTGACGTGGGGCTTCGCACTATATTTGTGTCCAGCCAGGTACAGCAGTCAGGAACGGGCTGCCCCCAACCACCAGCTGCCTATTTGTACCTGGTTGGACGAAACAATATAGGGAAGCCCTTTTTTTCTTAATTATTTAATGAATTTCATGAAATAATTAAAAAAAAAATACGTGGGGCTTCGCCCTATTTTTGTGTCCAGCCAGGTACAGCTAGGCAGCTGGGGGCTGCAATCTGCAGCGTAGGGAGACCCAAGCTTTCTGGGCCCCCCCCGCTGCAAATTGCAGTCCGCAGCCACCGCAGAAAATGGCGCGTTCATAGAAGCGCCATCTTCTGGCGCTGTACCCAACTCATCCAGGGCCCTGGTGCGGTGGCTCACTGGGTAATAAAGGGGATAGGGCCAGCTTGGCATTATCAGCTGGCCCTAAGCCCGAAATTCATGGGGTCACGCCAATATTAGACATGACCGCCATGAATTTCTAGTAAAGTATTTAAAAAAAAACACAACACCCAGAATAAAGTCCTTTAATTGAAATAAAGACACAATTCTTTATTGTTCTAAATTAAACCATACTTACCATCTCGCCCATTCCAACTGAAGCCAACGATCTCCTGCAATAAAAGAAAAATAATAAACCAACATCATCCTTACCTTTCCATGGTTCCCACGACAGCTCCAGCTCTGCTACATCGAGATGACAGGCTGGATCGCAGCCGAAAGCTGCCATCCAGCCTGTCATCCCGCAGACACTGAGAAGCGCAGGCATGCTTGCGCTCCTCAGTGTCAGGCTGTGACGGCATCCAGATGAGCCGAGTCTCTCACGCTCACCGCATGCACAGGAGGATTTTCCCACGCTGTCAGTGACGTGCATGAGGTGAGCTGAGTTCATTGTCGGCTCATCTGGATGCCGTCACAGCCAGACACTGAGGAGCGCAAGCTTGCCTGCGCTTCTCAGTGTCTGCAGGATGACAGGCTGGATGGCAGCTTTCTGCTGCGGTCCAGCCTGTCATCTCGATGGAGCAGAGCTGAAGCCGTCCTGGGAACCATCGAAAGGTAAGGATGATGTTGCTTTATTATTTTTCTTTTATTGCAGGAGATCATTGGCTTCAGCTGGAATGGGCTTGATGGTAAGTATGGTTTAATTTAGAACAATAAAGAATTGTGTCTTTATTTCAATTAAAGGACTTTATTCTGGATGTTTGTGTTTTTTTAACTTTCACTATGGGGTTAGTAATGGGGGTGTCTTATAGACGCCTCTCCATTACTAATCTGGGCTTGATGTCAGCTGGCATTATAAGCTGACATCAACCCCAGCCCTATTACCCCACTGCCACCGCTACAGGGCAGTGGGAAGAGCGAGGCTAAGTGTCAGAATTGGCGCATCCTATGGATGCGCCATTTCTGGGGCGGCTGACGGCTGGTGTTTCTAGCCTGGGAGGGGGCCAATATTCATGGCACCCTTCCTGGGCTATTAATATCAGCCCCCAGCTGTCTGCCTAGCCTTTGCTAGCAATTAAAATAGGGGGGACCCCACGTCATTTTTTGGGGGGGGTCCCACATTTTAATAGCTAGTAAGGCTAGGTATTCAGCTGGGGGCTGATATTAGTAGCCTGGGAAGCTCCGTGGGTATTACCCTCTTCCCAGGCTTCAAACATCTGCCCCAGCCATCTGCTTAACCTCCGCTAGAGCCTAAAATTACGGGGAACCCCACGCCAATTTTTTTTTTAATAAATCCTTTATTTTAACACTAAATGACAAGTACAGTAACCAACACTGTCACTGTACTTATTATATATGTGACTGACATGTTTCTATCTATCTAATCTATGTGTAATGCTCTATTCTTTGTGTTGTAAATTGTCGGGTACCGCTGCTGAATTGCCGGCCGGCTTTTTTAAAGAGACGGTGCATGAAAACACTATTATTTTTTTAAATAAATCCTTTACACTAAATGACAAGTACAGTAAGCAACACTGTCACTGTACTTCTTATATATGTGACTGATATGTTTCTATCTATCTAATCTATGTGTGATGCTCTATTCTTTCTGTTATAAATTGTCGGCTACCGGTGTATGCCGCTGCTGAATTGCCGGCTTTTCATGTTTCACTGTGAGCACTGTTCCCATCGATTTGGGCAACCACCTCCCCCAATATATTCTACATTATTGTTAGTTGTTTTCCTTCATGTAGAATTAACCTTCAAGGAAGGAAAGGGTTTATTTTCATTCTGATATTTGTGTCCAATTGACTTGCATTGGTTTCCGGTATCAGAATCGGCGATATCCGATACCTTTTTGGGTATTGGCCCGATCCAATCCGATCCGATATTTCCTGATATCGGAAGGTATCGCTCAACACTACCCACAGCGGGAGATGCCTGGAAGAAACCCAGCATGCCCTTGCCCTGATAGGCGGCTGGATTGTCACTCACAATACTCACAGCTCAGCACGTCCCTTCCTCAAATTGGGCGGCTGAGCTGTCACTTACAATACTGACAGCTCAGCATGACCCTGATGCATTGATTCACTGTCACTCACTGCATTCAGTACACAGTGAGTGGTGGAATCGTGACACTCAAGGGGAACAGGAGAATATGTACCACACAATTTGGTGTGCAAGTTCTTCTGATATCCCATATAGTTGCATACTAAGAGAAAATCGACCCCACTATTTGTTGTGCACTTTCCTAGTACCCTGGTAGCTCATATATGGTCAGAATCTACTGTTTGGGCACATAGCAGGGCGCAGAAGGAAAAGAGCACCATTTGACTTTTGGAATGTAAATTTCTCTGGAATAGATTGTGGACACCATGTCATATTTTCAGAGCCCCTGAGCTGCCAAAATAGCAGAAACCTCCACAAATGACCCTGTATTGGAAACTAAAACCCTCAAGGAATTCATCTGGGAGTGTGATGTGATGAGGATCTCAAACCCACCAGTGCTTCAATGAATTTTATAACTGTGGGCCGTGAAAATTAAAAATTATGTTGTGTATGTCACTTTCCCTCCAATGTTTTAACTTTTACAAGGGATAAAAGGAAAAAATTGACCTCTTAATTTGTTATGGAATTTCTACTGAACACAGCAATACCTGTATGTGGTCGAAAACTACTGTTTGGGCACAGAACAGGGCTTGGAAAGGGAGGTTCGCTGTTTGTCTTTTGGAGTGATATTTTGGTTGGAAAAGATTGCAGCTGCCATGTCACATTTGAACTTGCATTTTGACCACACAGGAGTTTTTAAAAACTAAGCATGAGTTGTTGATGCCAAGTGAAAAATGCAGACATGCCATTTTGGGGCCCAGCTTGTGCTCCTGGAGACACACACCCTATAAATTACTACATGGCCTCCCTGCTGCAAACATGTGTCACTAACTGTGGTTTTGGTGCACTATTGGGAACAGAGGGGAGGAGATCATTTGTATATAGGAACACAGATACTGCTTTTTTGGAAGTGATGGTAGTAGGCTGGGGGTAGCCTTGTTGCTTTTCCATAGCCTTTTTCTACCAGTAATGTGAAAACCTCCTATGTTTCTGTTGACAGATGACGGAAATGAGAGCAGGCTTGTTTTTAATGTAATGAGTTGAAAATGTTATTGCTACCATTTTGGGATACATAAAATTTTAGATACATTTTAAGAATAGATTCACATGTATCCTGTGCTCTATGCTGAGCTCTCAAAGAGATTGTCCACTACTTTAACATTGATCAATGTCTGATCGGTGGTGGTGAGACACCCAGCACCTCCGCGGATCAGCTGTTCTCTGTGTCGGTGGTGGCCGGAAATGACCAGTTACATCAATAGAGGGCGGATATGCCATACCCGGCCACAGCCACTATTCCTTCGACGTGATTGATGTGAATAAGGGACGGATGTGCAATACCCGGCTGCGGCCACTATACAGTAGATGGAGCTGCGATGTGCAGTTCCATAACTGGGCGGTTCCAACAGCTGATCGGAGGGGGTGCCGGGTGTCGAACCTCCACCGATCAGACATTGATGACCTATCCTAAAGATATGTCATTATTGGTAAAGGAGTGGACAATCTCTTTAAGTCAGGGTTTCCATCTAAATCTGCTAAATATGAGTTTCAGACTGAAGGAATTATTCACTGTAAAGAGGCAGGTATTGTTATTCTGGACACTGTTTGACTGCTTTCTGTCTTTTTAGAGATGCACAAAACTGTGGTTGACATTTGTGAATGCCTAAAAAGATTGAACACTGCTGGGAACAAGTACATATGGAGACTAAAGTGACTTCATCTGCTTCATTACAGGGAATGCTTCTGTTGGGGGTTTTCATTTGAACAAGTCAACGGCAGTTTAAGAACTGCTTTTATTTTTTATGCCTTTCATCGTCTGGTATGAGTGATAGACAGCTTTATTCTTCGGGTCAGTACGCTTACAGCTATTCCAGATTTGTATACATATTTATGTTTTTCTACTTTTACACACTTTTCTTTCAACAACAGAGCTGTATAAAGGCTTGCTTTTTTCAGGATGAGTTGATATCTTTATTTGTACCATTTGGGGTACATTGCATGATCTGATCGTTTTCTATCCTGATTTTTTGGAGGCAGAATGAACAAAAAAATAGCAATCCACGAAATGTTTTTCGTTTTGTTTTTTGTCCATCACCTTGCAGTAAAAGTGATAGGACAGCTTTATTCTTCTGATCAATTCAATTACAGCGATACCACATTTATATTAATTTTTATATCTCTTGCTACTTTTACACACTAACAAATTTGTAGAAAATGATTGATAATATATCGCAATATTCTGAGAGCTATAACTTTTTAATTTTTCCACTGAGAGAGCAGAGTGAGGGCTTGTTTTTTGCGGGACAAAATAACATTTTCAGTGACACCATTAAAATACATATACAATTTTTTGATCACATTTTCTTCTATTTTTGTGTGGCGGAATGAGAAAAAAAAAATGTGATTTTAATATTTTTACTTATTTTGGTTTATAGATCTGGTCTTTCCGAACAAGAGGATATCAGATATGTTTACTTTTTGTTTTTTTATTTATTTATTTTTTTACATAAAAAATGCCTATTTATTGGTAAAACATTTTTGGTGATTTTCACGTCCTTTTTTGCGGTTTTTTTTAATTCTTTTACAATTTATTTCTTAAAGGAAACCTGCCACCATAACAGAAGTGCATCAAAAATGAATGAATCCGCACCTTAGTATGTCAATAAAGTTTTGTCAAAGCCAAATACAATATTTAAAGCATGACACACCAAAAAGAAACAAAAACCTCAGAGTCAAAAACATGATAAAAATGCATGTTAAAAAACACACACAAAAACACACTGAAAAAACGCAAGTAATCTAATTTAAATAATAGGTGTAGAAATGGTGCAGAAGTTCTGCAGTATCAAAAACTCACCAAAATCTCACTGTGGGAATGTAGCCTTAAACCTTTACTCTTCCTGGGATTTTTGGTCCAATTATCAGTGACTTACAGCTTTCTTTTTATAAGTGTACATATAGAGATAGCTGTCAGTCACTGACAGAACCGTCCACTGGACCAAAAGTCCCAGAAAGAGCAGAGGATTAAATAATTGAAACACAGGTTAGGCTGAATCTTTTCTCACAAAACTGTGTATCAATCTGCTCAGCTCTTCCTGCTCTATTACATGGTGCCTGCAGATGGGACATCATTTTCATGGTGACAGGTTCCCTTTAACTTTTTTAATTAGTTTTGCTTTGATATTTGAACATTTTATACTCTGATTGCTCGTGTGGTACCCTGAAATAATTGTGTATTGCAGGATATCACACCGCCATACATAGCAAACCTGTAGGTCATTCTTTGACCTCCGGTTGTCTTGACAATCATCAGCAACTGCAATCGTATCAAGAGGAGACCAAAGGAGTGAGAGAAGGAGCCCATTCCTTCTCGCAATTCTCTTGATGTCGTGATCGCTATAGATTGTAACATCTAAAGGATTAAACATTCTGGGATGTAGCTGCAGGATCTCGGCTAGCTGTTAAGTCAATCTCCCGGCAGTGATCTTGGTAGCACAGCTACTATGCCTGGATGATCATCATATCGTAATTGTACGTCACACGTTGGGAACACCCTTCCCATTATGACGTACACATACATCAAATGTCAGGAAGGGGTCAAACTAGCTATCGGGAATGGATCATTATAAAATAAAATTAGTGTTACTTATCATTCTATGTTGCTGCTGCCACCTAAGGCCTCCTATCTATTCAGTTGCACAACTGCTGAGATCACTGATTAGCTCTTAGCTTCAGGGTCAAGTTCCGATAGGATGGAGTCCTTTTCCTCAGTCATCTGAACTTGCAGCAAACTTCAGTAAATGGCAGAAACTAGTGTTGAGTGAATATTTCAAAATTTGAATTCTGCAGTTTGCTTGAAATTGGTAAATTGTTTGACTCACATTGAAGTTATTTAATGTGAAGTGAAAGTCATTTATGCTCACCAAACCCCAGAGCATAATAAACATAGGATGAGAAAAAAAAATACATTGGCTTTCACTTGTCTCACCAATGTAGACCCCTGTCGGTCATCCTCACTTGGCACTAGGGCTTCAATTGTGGAGTAGACCTCAGACATAACAAGGCACTTTGCCTGAGGCCAAGTCAGAATGTTGAGCTATGTACATCATGGCATCTGAGGCCTAATCAGCATTGGGTTTCCCGCCACTAAGTGTAGATGTAAGAGCTGAAGAGGTTTCATTGAAAATCGATCACGCAGAGTCTCAGAGAGGGGACTGCGGTGGGATAAGTGAGTGGCGAGTGAGTATTTTTTTTCCAACCCTCTATAATTAAACAAAACGATGGCCAGCCGGATGCCATAATAATAATAATAATTTTTATTTATATAGTGCCAACATATTCCGCAGCACTTTACAATTAAGTGGGGACATGTACAGACAATAAATTCAATGCAAGGTAAGAGTTTAAATAGTTACATTAGGAGTGAGGTCCCTGCTCGCAAGCTTACACTCTACAAGGAAATGGGGGGACACAATAGGTGAAAAGTACTTGTTATTTCAGGTCAGGCAATTATAATAAATAGAGATTTTCATATAAGGCTGCATGATCAGTCATTAGCCCATATGTTTAAGTGCAATAATCAAGTATCGAGTGCAGTTATCGTGTGCATGGAGGGTGTAGAGACAGATGAATAGTAGGGAGCAGATTCTGAATAATATTTAGAAGGAGGGAACAGGGGAAAGTTAGTTTACTGAGTAGTTGAGGTGGTAGGCTTGTTTAAAGAGATGGGTTTTTAAAGCACACTAGAAGATGTGGGGGCTAGGCATAAGTCAGATCGTCTAGGGTAGAGCATTCCAGAGAACTGGCTCAGCACGAGAGAAGTCTTAGAGACGGAGGTGCGAGGTTCGGATTATGGGAGATGTTAGTCTTAGGTCATTTGTAGAACGGAGGGCACGTGTAGGGCGATAGAGGTGAGAGAGGAGCTATAAGGCGGTGCATAACTGTGGAGAGCTTTGTGGGTGAGAGCGATGAGTTTATATTGGACCCTGTAGCGAATGGGTAACCAGGGTAATGACTGGCACAAGATGGAGGCATCGGTGAAGTGGCTGGACAGAAATACGACCCTGGCTGCCGCATTCAGGACAGATTGGAGAAGAGAAAGTTTGGTAAGAGGGAGACCGATCAGAAGACAGTTGCAGTAGTCCAGACGAGAGTGAATAAGAGCAAGAGCAAGAGTTTTAGCAGTTTCAAAGGTGAGAAAAGGTCGGATTCTGGAGATGTTTTTAAGATGTGGGTGACAAGATTGAGTGAGTGATCGGATATAAGGAATAAAGGAAAGTTTAGTGTCGAATATGACCCCAAGGCAGTGAGCAAGCTGCTTGGGAGTTATGGTTGAACCCTCCAAGGTAATTTGGATGTTAGGTAGAGTTAGGTTAGTAGAGGGGAGAAACACAAGAAGTTCAGTTTTGGAGAGATTAAGTTTAAGGTAGAGGGAAGACATGATTTTAGAGACAGCAGACAAACAATCCTTGGTATTTTGTATTAGGGTAGGGGTGATGTCAGGGGAAGAAGTGTATAATTGGGTGTCGTCAGCATAGAGATGATACTGGAACCCAAATCTGCTGATTGTTTGTCCATTAGGGGCAGTGTATAGAGAGAAGAGGTGGGGGTCTAGGACTGAGCCCTGCGGAACCCCAATAGTAAGAGGATGAGGAGAGGAAGACGAGCCGGCAAAAGATACAGTGAAGGAGCGGTCAGAGAGGTAGGAGGAGAACCAGGAGAGAATGGTTTCCTTGAGGCCGATAGAGCGGACCATAGTGAGGAGGAGCTGGTGATCCACAGTGTCAAATGCGGCAGAGATATCCAGGAGAATCAGCAGGGAGCAGTGACCATTTTGCTGTATTTGCAAAAAGTGAATCACAAAAAATTTGAATTCAGGAGAATCCAATTTTTTGTAAAATTCAAGGGAATTTGCCTCTTACATATCCATTTATCTTTAGAAGGAGCATCATCATTTCTTTTCTATAGAAGCAGCACTGGAACAGCAGTGCTGGACTGGCAGGGGATTGGACTGATAAGTAACACTTATTTTTTATTTTATAATAAACCTTTCCTAAAATAGAAAATAGATAATGCTAGGTATTGTACGTCCAGTTTCATACAAGTGTAATACAGGCACATCTTTTGTCTGACTGCAAGTCTATTGTTCTGACCTAAACGCTTCATTCGGTTGTGCCCCTATTTTCTCAATTTTCTTAGGTGCTTGCTATGACAGTGCTCTCCCCTGCAAAGAAATATTTTCTGAACTGTAATAAAGACAGGCAAAATTCTAATTTGCCTGTTCGCATGGATTTTCCATGGATGTTTAATTCACAAGTTATTCTTTGGGAATTTATTTTCCCTTATTATGTTCTGATAATAAGAAAAATTCTTATTCTCACCTTTCCGGCCCTTGTGCTCCTCATTGTCACTTGCCCCTTCGTGCTGGAATCCTCGGGCTTCTCATGAGAGGTCTCTACTTCCCGATTTGATAAGGTCCAGGAAGGTTCTGGTCAAGCGCGTGAAAGGTCACAACTAGTGATGAGCGAACGTGCTTGGATAAGGGGTTATCCGATCATGCTCGGGTGCTAACCGAGTATCTTCGGTGTGCTCGCAAAAATAGGTTTGTGTCACCACGGCTGCATGTCTCGCCGCTGTCAAACAGGCTGTCAGGCAATTCCTGCATGTGTCGTGGCTGTCAAACAGCGTGAATCATGCAGCCGCCACGAAGCAAACCTATTTTGCAAGCATGTTTGCTCATCAGTAGTCACAATGTCATGACATCATGATGTGC
The DNA here is from genome assembly GCF_046119375.1 of Phyllobates terribilis. Taxonomy (NCBI): domain Eukaryota; kingdom Metazoa; phylum Chordata; class Amphibia; order Anura; family Dendrobatidae; genus Phyllobates; species Phyllobates terribilis. The sequence goes on along the minus strand of NW_027362761.1, from coordinate 349,091,863 downwards.
CCTGTGACCGTACGTGTGCATGCACAGATTTTCCTGGGGTGATCAGAAAATGCGGCAAAGACCGGTGATGATGAAGAGCTGAGGGGCCAGAGAGGTGAGCAGTAAGGTGATTATAAGGATTTTTTTTATGTTTTAACAAAAAACATCAAGACTCTCGATTTTCTTGCTGATCTTGATGAGGTGGCTTGTTGGAGTCAGACGCTCTTGATTCGTTATCAATCAGGAGTGGCAGACAAGTACCGCCTTGTCATAAATCTTACTCCAGTTCCTAACTGTAGTAAAACTTCTCGTCATGAATTAGATGAGCTGTGGCGTCACGCTCCTATTTTGGCAGAGCTGGTAGAAATTGGCGTGAAAATACCAAAAGTTGCAACATTTTTGTCGGTGGTTCAAAAACGTTTCACTTCTGTTTGTTTGTTTGTACACCAGAATTCTGATGAAACCGCTTCAATGAATCGGAACCATGGTGTATTATTACAATAACTAGTGAGCTATATTTTCTGAGTTTCAGTTATACAATATTGTGGCTGTTTTTCAATACTTTAATTGACATGACTAGGCAGTAGCATTTTATTATATGGCACTCATTGTTAGTTGTTACTATTGATACTGAATATATTGTTGAAGTAATTGAAAATAATGTATACTGTACTATGTGTTCACAAGAAGGACTGTCTGTAGTGTAAGGTGGGTAGTATGAAATGACAGGCTGTGCCGCTGTGCTTCTACCTCTCAGCTAGTGCCTTGTTCCTTTCTTTAAGGTGGAAATAGTTGATGATTAAAATAATAACATGATACTTTCTGCCAGCAACAAGCGACCCTGCCAGGCTTCTAAGATGACATTGTAAAATGGGTTTTTCTCCGGCCCACAAGATCACTTTGTACTGTGCATGCATTCTTTTGTTCAAAAAAAAAAAATACAAGTGCCATTGAGAATATTGTAGCTTGTTCTATACCTTCTCACTGTTCCAAGCATAGGTCCATAAAGAACGCCTTTTTATTTTTAGAAAATAATAAAATATAGTGAAATCCTATTGTGTGATATCCGACTTGTATGAAAATAATTGAATCATTATTTATATCATCAAATGCCAAATATGATTTTCAAGAGATGTGTTATTTCTATTTGATCTTCTTCCTCCCTTGAATTTAACTCATTGTGTGGAGCATTAAAATAAATAGCTTTATTTTATTTAATAGCATTCCTCAGTTAAATAAGACTATGGTAATTTTGGCCAACTATTTGCCATTCAGTTACATTGATAATTATGTTGTTATTCAAAATTGTTCCACAAATTCAATTTAGCATTTTCTAACTATACATTATGTAAGGTCTCATGTAACCTGTGAGTTGTGCCCAGTTATCGCTCTATGGATGTCTACAATTTCATATTCTGTATGAATCGAACAGAAAAAAACTATGCACAGAACTATTACAGACAAATCTTCATAACACCATACTGTTTCATAAAGGCTCCGTATACTCTTCTCTGCCCTAATTTAATGAATAGGACAGGTGGACGTTACCTATAGATCAAAAAACTTTGAATATATTCAGTATGTAAAGGCGTAATAAAGAGAAAGATATCCAAGTTTACTTAAAAGGATTATTCAGTTTTTTTGACATGGGTATTCAGAGTTATTACACCAGCCTTATCAAGTCTAAAAAAAATGTATTTAAAGGGGTCGTCCACTACTTGGACAAAGCCTCCTAAATCACTATATTCCCCCATGTATAAAAATAACAGCCTATACTCACTTCCTATGCCATTCCAGGAACATTGGTGGTGGGTCCTCGGGGCTCATGTGACACTGGTATATAGCGTGAACACTGCAACCAATCAGCATCCACTAATGGGCCTCTTTACTCTTACTTCCATCAGACGTAACTGACATCCAGAGGAAGTCAGAGAGCAGCCTCAGCTCTTGCTTCTTCTGGATATCAGCTTCGAATGAAGGAAATAAGAGTGAGGAGGCCCATTAGTGGGCAGCAGATTGATTGCAGGGCTCAAGTGACATAACGTCATGCGAGCCCAGGACGACCAAACGTCAATGTTGCTGGAATGGCGCCAGCATCGGAGGTGAGTATAAGATGCTATTCATTTTTATGGAGGAATATGGTGATTGAGAAGGGGTTGTCCGAGTAGTGGACAACACCTTTAATAATACATGCAGTATGTATTGTGACAACTAGTGACATCCTTTTTTTTTAATCCTTTAAATACTCTTATTGTGTCTCAGATACTTGTCATCTACATGCTAAATACTGGATATTTTATTTTATTTTTATTCAGGTCTCTGACAAATGCGACTCAGTCTTTGTAAATGGCAAAGAAATGAAGAGTAAAGTGGACACTATCGTAAATTTCACATACCAGCACATAACCACCCAGCTGGAAGTGACAGTCTGGGCTCCACGACTTCCTCTGCAAATCGAAATATCTGACACTGAATTGAGCCAAATCAAAGGTTGGAGAATCCCAGTGTCTGTTAATAAAAGGTGAGTAGGTACCTGTGACTATTTATTAGCCTGAGTTCTTCTGCCTAACAGCTGATTCATGCTGCCCGAGTCACAGACGGCATGAATTAGAGCCCGGCTCTGTCATTTCAGCCAGATATGTTTTACTCTGAAATTCTGTGACATTTTAGAGTAAGCATGCATGTAAAAGCCATCCAGGGACCATATGGCTTGGGTGACTATTCTAAGAGACCGCTCAGTAATGGCTTTTGGTCATCTTGTTCCACTTGAGTAATAGGTCTCTCTCTATCCAGACCCATGCGTAGGGAGAGACCTGTCACTCAAGATTAAGGAGGGGAGCAAGACGCCACTGATGACAGTCCTCTTGGACTAGCCACCTGAGCTGCAATGTCTCAATCCATTTTAAAAAATTTTTCTCTGAAACATCATAGTGTTTCACAATAAAATATACCTTGCCAGACTCTAATTGTTGTATGCTGCTCGTGGTTGGGGCAGCATGAATCAGCTGTCTGGTTCCCTTTAAAAAGGACGTATTACCTATTTCATTTTTTATAATTAAAAAAAAAAAGATTCTGATAAATATTTTTTTTTCTAATTTGTTTTTATGTTATGACTGTAATTTTTTCATTCACTTTTTTTAATATGAAAGCCCAATCCTCCTTGACTGAACTAATTACAGCATTTTACAGTGATATTCTTTACATCAGTTACATGGACCATAACTAGCAATAGACAGGTTCTGGCTCGCTGACTTTTTATGGGAGCATCTGTGATCTATGTCATGGTGATTGTGGGGAGTGGGAGGAGGTGAGCTGTTACCATCACCTATTGTGAGTGATGTACCCTGTGTTATCTGCTGCACACATTGGTCTTATCTGTCATTTTCCTGTCTGTGATGATAATGAGATGACGTATGAGCCTAATATGGTCCTTAATGGCCTTAGTATGAAAGTTGCATGACTTCAAGGTGTTTTACCTGCATAATTATATGGAAAATGTAAAACAAAGTCATAAACGTTTTAAAAATACATTTAACATAAAGGCTTGAATTAAACACTATAATTTTCTGATGACACATTCCCTTCAAGATGTGACTGTACCTTTAGCCCAATAAGTAATATGGAAAGTGGTACATGGAGTAATTTTCACTTTAGAAGTAGTTACATTTATACTTTTAGGGGTAAGGCTGGTAATCTTATATAGCTTACGCAGAAGTCAATAGTTGTTCTTTTAATATCACTTATATAATGGAGCTAAATCATTATTAGTGTACATGAGAACAACCTTCATTGATTTATTAGGAGTTTAGATTAAAAGGGTTTTCCACTACACATATTAATGACATATCCTTAAGATAACTCATCAGCAGTATCAGGTCTGTGGCTGTCCAACACCTGGCAACCCCACCAATCAATAGCTAGCAGCTCCGGCAGTGACCTGATGTACACGATGTAACCACTGCTCCATCATACTGTTTAATGACTGCTCTCAGGTACTGCAGATCAGCTCTATTCATTTGAATAGTGGCTGATCTGCAGTACCCAAATGTGGCCACTAAGCAGTATGACGGTGTTGTTATGTTCCGCTCCATCACACTGTTCACACTGTTTACTTCCAGCCACTGCTGGAGAAGATAACAGCTGATTGGTGAGGGTGCCACATGTCGGCCTCCCACGATCTGATACCGATGACTTCTCATCCGGATAGGTCATCAATATCAGTGTAGTGGAACTCCCCAATAAAATGTTCTATTAGATAGTAAACACTAGTAATTGACCTTTGTCTGTTATATACAGTACAGACAAAAAGTTTGGACACACCTCATTTAAAGATTTTTCTGTATTTTCATGACTATGAAAATTGTACATTCACATTGAAGGCATCAAAACTATGAATTAACACATGTGGAATTACATACTTAACAAAAAAGTGTGAAGCAACTTAAAATATGTCTTATATTCTAGGTTCTTCAAAGTAGCCACCTTTTGCTTTGATGACTGCTTTGCACACTCTTGGCATTCTCTTGATGAGCTTCAAGTGGTAGTCACCGGAAATGGTTTTCACTTCACAGGTGTGCCCTGTCAGGTTTAATAAGTAGGATTTCTTCCCTTATAAATGGGGTTGGGACCATCAGTTGTGTTGTGCAGAAGTCTGGTGGATACACAGCTGATAGTCCTACTGAATAGACTGTTAGAATTTGTATTATGGCAAGAAAAAAGCTGCTAAGTAAGAAAAACGAGTGGCCATCATTACTTTAAGAAATGAAGGTCAGTCAGTGCGAAAAATTGGGAAAACTTTGAAAGTGTCCCCAAGTGCAGTTGCAAAAACCATCAAACACTACAAAGAAACTGGCTCACATGAGGACCGCCCCAGGAAAGGAAGACCAAGAGTCACCTCTGCTTCTGAGGATAAGTTTATCTGAGGCACCAGCTTCAGAAATCGCAGGTTAACAGCAGCTCAGATTAGAGACCAGGTCAATGCCACACAGAGTTCTAGCAGCAGACATCTCTACAACAACTGTTAAGAGGAGACTTTGTACAGCAGGCCTTCATGGTAAAATAGCTGCTAGGAAACCACTGCTAAGGACAGGCAACAAGCAGAAGAGACTTGTTCGGGCTAAAGAACACAAGGAATGGACATTAGACCAGTGGAAATCTGTGCTTTGGTCTGATGAGTCCAAATTTGAGATCTTTAGTTCCAACCACCGTGTCTTTGTGTGACGCAGAAAAGGTGAACGGATGGAGTCTACATGCCTGGTTCCCACCGTGAAGCATGAAGGAGGAGGTGTGATGGTGTTGGGGTGCTTTGCTGGTGACACTGTTGGGGATTTATTCAAAATTGAAAGCATACTGAACCAGCATGGCTACCACAGCATCTTGCAGTGGCATGCTATTCCATCCGGTTTGCGTTTAGTTGGACCATCTTTTATTTTTCAACAGGACAATGACCTCAAACACACCTCCAGGCTGTGTAAGGGCTATTTGACCAAGAGGGAGAGTGATGGGGTGCTATGCCAGATGACCTGGCCTCCACAGACACCAGACCTGAACCCAATCAAGATGGTTTGGGGTGAGCTAGACCGCAGAGTGAAGGCAAAAGGGCCAACAAGTGCTAAGCATCTCTGGGAACTCCTTCAAGATTGTTGGAAGACCATTTCCGGTGACTACCACTTGAAGCTCATCAAGAGAATGCCAAGAGTGTGCAAAGCAGTCATCAAAGCAAAAGGTGGCTACTTTGAAGAACCTAGAATATTTGACATATTTTCAGTTGTTTCACACTTTTTTGTTAAGTATATAATTCCATATGTGTTAATTCATAGTTTTTATGCCTTCAGTGTGAATGTACAATTTTCATAGTCATTAAAATACAGAAAAATCTTTAAATGAGAAGGTGTTTCCAAACTTTTGGTCTGTACTGTATGCAAATTGTTGATGATTCATCTTCTAAGAACCAATTCAGTTTTTTATTCATAAAATGATTGAGAAATACAAGATATAATACAAAATAAAAATTTTTTGCATCTCAATGAGAGATGAGCGAAACCGAACTGTAAAGTTTGGGGTTCGTACCGGACTCCAGTACTGAACTCTGAACACAGACTTCTGCCTGAAGTCCGTTTTAGTGCTTGGAGTTCAGAGTTCGGATAGAGTTCCGGTACCCGAACCGAACTTTGGACTAAAGTTTGCTCAAACCTGGCAAACCCAAACATCAACGGGTCCACTCATCCCTAATCTCAATATCTATCGACATTAACCACTTGACTTGACTATCTCTGTGATATAGAAGCTAAAACTGAATTCTATTTGGACCATGTGAAACTGACTTTATACTGATCAGAAATCCCAAAATGTCAATAATACATTGTTAAATTCTTATGTTGAACAATCTTTACATTATTCATATGGGTTATAGAAATATATCTGGACCAAGGGCAAAGATGTCGGTCTTACTGTTCGGTAATACGGTTCTCCTGGAATGTGTGTTCTCCTTAAGAAAATGTTCTGCGCTATAGCGCTTTTACTGTTACTATATTTAATACACTAAATCCTCTTCATGTCTCTTAGTGAGTGCTAAGCCAGGTGTGAGTTACTAAAAATAATCCCCTTGTTATTGGAAGTCAGGGATTATATATGTTACAGATTTAGACTTTTGAAGATAAGCCTCCAATGTACTCCAGCAGCTTCATATTTCTGACTTTTCACGGGATATATCAATTGAAAGTTATCTTTTGTTAGGAGAAATGCAAATGTTGAAAATATTTGCAAGTATTTTTTTTAATATGTAATTGTAGTAAGTAAAGGAATATTTACAGATATTTTTTCTACTTTAGTTATCAGTTTACAAGAAGTCTCTGAGGTAAAATAACTTGGAAATGACATGATTAAATTACAAAATAAAGAATACAGCAGCACTCTGTAAGTGTGAAGTTGTATTCAAACATTGAATATATGAAATTTGGACGGCTTTACTGCTATATGGAATATGCTTATAAAAATGAAGGTACTTAGCGCGTAAATTAGACTATTCCAGTGTGCCCATCAACTACAAAAAGGCGTATCTTTCTTTGCATGGACCCTAACCTAATATTAATCAAACATGTCTCTCCCAGTTTATAAGCCTACAAATTAAAAGGGCAGGTACAGGTAAAATCCAGCATTAATTAACCCCTTCACCCCAAAGCCTGTTTTCACCTTCCTAACGAGGCCAATTTTTTCAATTGTGACCAGTATCACTTTATGAGGTAATAACTCAGGAACACTTTAACATATCCCAGTAATTCTGAGACTGTTTTTTCTTGACATGTTGCACTTCATATTAGTGGTAAACTTAGCTTGATATGATTTGCATTTATTTATGAAAATATCGAAAATTTGACAAAAAACTAGAAAAATTAGCAATTTTCAAGCGTCGAAATTGTATGCCCTTAAACCAGACAGTTATGCCATACACAATAGTTAATAAACAACATTTACCACATATCTACATTACATCAGCATTATTTTTGAAACAGAATTTTTTTTTTTGCGAAATTAGATGCTACCAGCAATTTCTCATTTTTCCAACAAAATTTACAAAACCAATTTTTTTAGGGACCACATCACATATCAAGTGACTTTGAGGAGCCTATGTGACAGAAAATGCCCAAAAGTGACACCATTTTAAAAACTTCACTCAGTGTTCAAAACCACATTCAATAAGTTTATTAACTCTTTAGGTGCTTCACAGGAATTAAAGCAATGTGGAAGGAAAAAAAGAAAATTAAGATTTTTCCCTCAAACTTTTAAGTTTTCAAAGGGTGACAGGATAAAATAGACCAAAAATTTGATGGGCAATTTCTCCTGAGTACTCTGATACCCCATTTGTGGAGGAAAACTACTGTTTGGGGACAAGGCAGGGCTCGGAAGGGAAGGAGTACCATTAGACTTTTGGAGCGCAAAATTGGCTGAAATAGATGGGGGATGCCATGTTGCATTTGGAGAGCCACTGATGTGCATAAAAAGTGGAAATCCCCCACAAGTGACTCCATTTTTGAAACTACACCCCTAGAGGAATTTATCTAGACATGTGGGAAGCACCTCGCACCAAAGGTGCTTCACAGAGTTTTATAATGTTGAGCCGTGAAAATGGAAGTTAAGATTTTTCCCCAACATTTTTCATTTTTGTAAGGGAAACAGGAGAAGATGGACTTCCCAATTTGTTATTGAATTTGCCCTGAGTACGCCAAGAGCTCATATGTGTTGAAAAACTACTGTTTGTGCCTAAACAGTGGAAACCCCCCACAAATGACCCCAGTTTGGAAACTACACACATCAAGGAGTCTATCTAGAGGTGGGGCGAACACCTCGAACCTGCAGGTGCTTCACAGAATTTTATAACGTTGAGCTGTGAAAATAACGATATCAAAATTTTCCCACAAAAATGTTGTTTTAGCCCCACATTTTTCATTTTCACAAGGGTAAACAGGAGAAAACAAATGGTACAATTAATTACGCAATTTTTTCGTGTGCCCATATGTGATCAAAAACTACTTTTCAGGTACAATGGAAAGCTCAAAAGGGAAGGATCACCATATTGTAGAGCAGAATTTGCTGTTATGGTTTGCAGGTGCCATTTCACATTGCCTGACCCCCTAAGGTGCCAGAACAGCAGAAATCTCCTATAAGTGATCCCATTTTACGAAATACAGTCCTCAATAAATTCATGTAATGGTGCAGTGATCATATTGACATCACAGGCGTGTCACGGAACCTTGTACTATTGGGTGATGATGAAAAAATAATTACGTTATTACCACAAAAATTTAATTTTAGCCCCAGATTTTACATTATCAAACAGGGAAATTGGTTAAAGTGGCACCAATATTTCACACAAGTTCTGCTGAATGTGGCAATACTCTGTATATGTCTGAAAAGTACTGCTTAGCCACACTGCAAGACTCTAGAAGGATGGAGCACTATTTGATTCTTGAAGCACAGATTTTCCCAGAATAATTTATGGACTCTATATACAGAACCCCTAGGTTTCATGACAGCAGAATCACCCTTCAAGTGATCCATTTTGGAAATTACACCCCTCTGGTAATTTATCTACAGATGTAGTGACGATTTTGACTTCATGAGTGTTTTCCAGAAAAAAACACCAATGTATATTGCTGAGTGAAATTTGCAAATCTGCCATTGTAGTGCCTACCATTTTGTTGTGACCAGTACTTTGTAGTGCCCAGTATGTTGTAGTACACATAGATTATAGTGCCCATACATTGTGCCCACCTTGTGCTTCTGGAGACATGCACCCCGTAGATTGGGTGGGCTCTCATTGCTACAGTTGTGAAAAACGTGTGGATAATACATGTGGTTTAGGCACATTGTGTGGCTTAGAAGAAGGGGGAGGGGCATTTGGATTTGGGAGTGCAGAATTTGCTGGATTTCTTTTGGGGGGTGAGGAGTAATAGCATTTTCCAGAGCCTTTGTGTTACCAGTAATGTGGAAGCCCCCTATATTTCTGATAACAGATGGCAGACCTGAGTGTGGAATCTTTTTTTGTGAATTAAGTTGAAGCTTTTGTTGGGAACATTTTACATAACATTTTGGATCGCATTTATCCTGCGCTGTATGCTGAACACTGACATTGGGGTTTCCATCTAAATCTTCGAATGACGTGATTCAGATTAAAACCCCCGATGGATCCAATCATTATAATGAGGCAGCAGAGTTACTCTGGACTCCATCTGGCCTCTGTTTAGCGGTGTACTTCTTTTCAGAGGTACACAAAACTGTGGATGAGTGCTCTTTTATGCACGCTTAAAAAGACGGACACCACTATCTATAGTGTCTTCATCTGCCTCATTATATGTAATCTTCTGTCGGGGGTTCTGTCTGAATCATGTATTTCAGAGATTTACATGGAAACCCCATTGTAAGTGCTCAGCGTAGAGCGCAGGATAAATGTGAGCTGAGCCTTACTGTTATTATTCCAAGATTTATTCATTAAAATTTACTTTCTTTATCCGACAACCCCTTTAATGAATAAAGTGTCTTTTACTCTACCACATCCCTTCTTCATCTCTGTATTTGGCCTTACTGATTACACAGAGAATGTGCTGCAATGTGTCAGTCTATGTTAGAGTATGCTCACACTTAGCTTTTATGATTTACTAGATGGTGGCCCGATTCTAACGCATCGGGTATTCTAGCATATGTCTCCCGACCCTCCTTTATAATGCCCCATGCAGGAAGTCACATCCCCCTATATAATACCCCATGCAGGATGTCACTTGTTCCCCCATATAATGCCCCATGTAGGATGTCACCTCTCCCCCCCATAGTGCCCCATGCAGGTCCCCTATGGCCCCATACAAAAAAAAAAAAAAAATCCAATACTCACCTCACTGCTTCTCTGGACTCGAGCGCAGCCAGCATCTTCACGCTGTGTGCTGTGACCGGTCAGGAGAGAGCGCGGTGTAAAGACGTCACCGCGCCCTCTGACCTGAGACGTCACAGAGCTGCAGCGGAAGACACAGGAGCTGCTGCGCAGGCACGGGGAGGGGTAAGTATGACGCCGGGTGCCGGTGTCCTGATCGAGCGGGGGGAGGGAAGGGAGGAGAGGAGAGGGGAGGGGAGAGGAGGGGAGGGGAGGGGAGAGGAGGGAAGGGGTAAGTATGACGCTGGGTGCCGGGGTCCTGATCGAGCGGGGGGAGGGACGGGAGGAGAGGGAAGGGGAGAGGAGAGGAGGGGAGAGGAGGGGAAAGGAGGGGAGGGGCGTTACACTTGTCCTCGGGAGATAAGCGGCCGTAGCCGCTGATCTTCCGACGATAGCCACATGTAGGTCAGCGGCGCCTGCAGTCGGGGGACTTATGCTACGAGCAGCCGGCTGCATCTCCCGGCTGCATCGCCGCTGACCTCTGTGCCGCACATGAGCCGCTAACGGCCGCCATGTTTTTCTGAAATGCCGCGTCGCTGATTGGCCGCGGCCGGACCAATCAGCGACCCGGGATTTCCAGGACAGACAGAAAGACAGACGGGATAAGACAATTATATAGATAGATGATTTTTTTCTGCATGAAAAATACAGACTATCGCCAGAAACCAGAGAAAATTACATGCATTTTTTACATATTTTTATTCTACTTTTCCTGCTAACACATTTTGAATTCAGTATTGAAAACTGCTGTAAGAATGCTAAGAGAATTGACATCCTGCATGTTTTAAAACGCACCAGGTCAAAAATACAAGGAAAAAATAATGCACTGTGTAAATGAGATTTTAGAAATCTTATTTGCTCTATTTTTAGTTTAAAACAGGATTTTTTCACATGAAAAAAAGCTCTTTCTTCTACTGCAACATTGTAACACTGTCTTAGCTTTGCGAGCAGGATTATGTCTCTGAATATAGACAGTATTTACTAGCAAATTATATGTAAAAGCTCCTTCATGCTATATTTAACAGTTGTACAATAATACATAGTTATACACATTATACATATTATAATACTGTCCAATTTAGATCAGTAATTCTCCTGTATTTGTCTACATATTGTAATTTTACCTTCATCAACAAGAACACTTATTCATTGCAGAACACTTTAATCTTCTCAACCAAAAAACTGACTAGCACCTCTGAACAGAAAAAAACAAGTGTGAACAGGTGCACTCTGAGCACTAAGATGTATGCAAACATTAAATATATGAAATTTGAACTGCATTGCTGCAATATAGAATATACTTATTAAAATGAAGGTACAGTGGCATGTAAAAGTTTGGGCACCCTGGTCAAATTATTGTTATTATGAACAGTTAAGCAAGTAGAAGATGAAATGATCTCTAAAAGGCCTAAAGTTAAAGACACATTTTCTTTGTATTTTAGGCAAAAAATATATATATTTTTTCATCTTTTACATTTTAAAAATTACAAAAAGCAAAATGGGCCAATGCAAAAGTTTAAGCACTTTGCATGGTTAGCACCTAGTAACACCCCCTTTTAAAAGTATCGCAGCTTGTAACCACTTTTTGTAGCCAGCCAAGTCTTTCAATTCTTGTTTGAGGGATTTTTATCCTTCCTTCTTTGGAAAATTCTTGCAGGTCTGTGAGATTCCTCTGTCATCTTACATGCACTGCTATTTTGAGGTCTAGCCACAGATTTTCAATGATGTTCAGATCAGGGGACTGTGAGGGCCATTGTAAAACCTTCAGCTTACTCCTTTTGAGATAGTCTATTGTGGATTTTGATGTGTGTTTAGGTTCATTATCCATTTGTAGAAGCCATCCTCTTTTCAACTTCAGCTTTTTTTACAGATGGTGTTATGTTTGCATCAAGAATTTGTTGAAATTTCATTGAATCCATTCTTCCCTCTACATTTGAAATGTTCCCCGTGCCATTGACTGCAACACAACCCCAAAGCATGATTAATCCACCCCCATGCTTAATGGTCGGCGAGATGTTCTTTTCCTGAAATTCTGTGCCTTTTTTTCTCCACACATACCATTGATCATTGTGGCTAAAGAGTTCTATGGTAACCTCATTGGTCCACAGAACTTGTTTTTAATATGCATCAGGCTTGTCTAGATGTTCTTTTGCAGACTTCTGATGCTGAATTTTATGGTGGGGATGAAGTAGAGGTTTTCTTCTGATGACTCTTCCATGAAGGCCATAGTTGTGCAGGTGTCTCTGAACAGTAGAACAATGTAGCACAACTCCAGAGTCTGCTAAATCTTTCTGAAGGTCTTTTGCAGTCAAGCAGGTGTTCTTATTTGCCTCACTAGCAATCCTACGAGCAGCTCTCACTGAAATTTTGCTTGGTCTTCTAGGCCTTATCTTGACCTCCACTGTTCCTTTTAACTGCTATTTCTTAATTAAAGTTCAAATTGAGGAAAGGACAACTTGAAAACTCTTTGCTATTTTCTTCTGTCCAAACTTTTACAAACCACTTACTTAGCATATAAATTAGTCAGTTCATAAAAGATCATTAGCCACTGTTCGGTGCTGCTGGTCAGTTTTTGGTTGTGTAGTAAACTATTGGAGGTTTTGATTACCTTTTTTTCTGGCTGAGCACTCCTTGCATCAGCCTAAGACTCTTTTCAACCAGTGGGGAAGCATAATTCACTTAAAATAAGTGAGTATATAGAAGACATAGCAGGGGCTCACACATGCTGCTTTCTGAGGTAACACATTTCCCTGTCTGAGGTAACACATTTCCTTTTTTATCACATGAGCAAGTGTTTCTGCCGGGTCAGCAGCCCTCTGTGCTCATTATAAAGTCAGTGACATGGGAGTTCCAGTGGATGCTGATTTTATATGTCACTGGCTTGATTTATGATCAGCTCAAAGGACTGATAACATTACATAAACACTCACTCCTGTGATAAAACAAGGAGATATGTTAGCTTAGGCAGGGAAATATTTTACCTCAGAAAGTACCAGCTGTGAGACCTTGCTGTTTTTTCTGAAAACTTTTCTTTTCTGTATACTGTTTTTTTCTGTATACTCCCGCCTCGACTACTGCAACCTACTGCTCTGTGGCCTCCCTTCCAAAACTCTCACACCCCCCCAATCTATCCTCAACTCTGCTGTGCGACTAATCCCCCCGCTATTCCCCATCCTCTCCTATCTGTAAATCCTTTAATTGGCTGCCCATTGCCCAGAGACTCCAATTCAAAACCCTTATAATGGCATATAAAGCCATCCACAACCTGTCTCCTCCATATATCTCTGACCTAGTCTCCCAGTACATACCTGCACGCAACCTCCGATCCTCACAAGATCTCCTGCTCTAATCCCCTCTTATCTCCTCCTCCCACAATCAAATAAAAGATTTCTCCCATGCATCCCCCCTACTCTGGAACTCTCTACCCCAACATATCAGACTCTCGCCTACCGTGGACACCTTCAAAAGGAACCTGAAGACGCACCTCTTCCGACAAGCCTACAACCTGCAGGAACCACTGCTCCACCATACCGCTGCACGACAAGCTCTACCCTCACCTACTGTATCCTCACCCATCCCTTGTAGACTGAGCCCTCGCTGTCAGGGTCCTCGCTCCTCCTGTACCTGTCGCCATCACGTTTTGTTCAAGATTATTGTAATTGTTTTTGTATGTATACCCCCTTTTACATGTAAAGTGCCATGGAATAAATGGCGCTATAATAATAAATAATAATAATCTTAACCTTCAGTTAGTTGTGCCAAAATACTTACACTTTTAGTCACGTGCACCTCGCTGTGGCACATGTAGTTGATGCCGCGTCTCTCGATGCACTGAGGAGGGAGGGGCGCACCTGAGCTAAGAAGATGCTGAAACAGACCTAGTTACCTACTGTACCTTTCTAACTTGTGGAAATATGGTGAAAACAAACTCGCTTGTGGTTCAATGGACTCCACGCTACTAATTAAAGGTTAAGTTACTTATGCTTCCCTCCCTGGCCTGGAACTGTGGTATGTGCTGACCATGATTCCATGAACTGGAGCAGTGCTGCATGGTCAGACACAGCCATAGCATAATACATAGTAGGGGAACATTTACAAGATTATCTCAGCACAGGACATTTTTTTAACAAATCCAATTGTGGAACTTATTATTCCAAGATCTTGTAATTAAAATCTAGTTTGTTCATGGGATAACTCCTTTAACTGGCAAACAGCATGCCCAACAGTAGCCAAAAATGATGTGTGCATATCATTTAGCACAAACTAATTTGTAAACAAACAAGTTGGATTTCCATTTATGATGAACTTTTACTTGATTCACAGCTAATTTTTGGCACCTTTACCTAGTATAGCTATTCAAATAATATTTGCTTCACATCTCCAATGTTCCAATGTAGAAGTAAAATAAGAAAACCACAAGACCAATTAGTAGATTAAAAAAATTACCAATAAGGTTTATTTACATTTAGAAACTACTGAGGTACATAGGCAATAAGACATTTCTCTAATTGATCAAATGAAGTAGTGACCTACATGAATCCACTGAGGAATTCATAGAGGATTTTTAATAAATTCACTAAAAGTTACTGTACAAGGAAGATTTATCCATAGGAAAAACTGCAGACAATCCTTACAATGCAAATGTAGCCATGTCAGAGATTCTATAAAGAAACAAAAAATATTTAAAATAACTTATCTTTGATAAATGGTACAATAATTATAATAATAGTATAAGGTTTGTTAACAACTAAAGAAAACTACCGATTGAAATAAATGTTCTACAATATATTGGGGGTATATGTTTTATAATTGATACAAAGGAGAAAGAGTTGCTCTAGGCAATAGATTTTTACTTACATTTTTAAAAGAGCCGCTAAAAAATGAAAGGTCAAATTTGCTAAATCTTTTCATGCAAGTTGGATACATTACGCTGTTTGCTGTAAATGAATAGAAACTTTCTTGGTATTTATTTAGAGGCTAAAAATGTGACTTAATAATGGGATGTTCACACTGATACATGGTTTGTTCCCCTGTCTCTGATGAGCACTGTTGCTTGTACCATCTAATCACCTATGCAAAAGAGGCAGGTAAATACCCTTAAAGGGAACTTGTCATGTTAAAAATGGTATCTGATCTGCAGGCGGGATGTTATAGAGCAGGAGGAGCTTATCAAATTGATACACATTTTTTGCAGAAAAAGTTTCAGTATAACTTGTATTTTATTCAATGAAATTCCTGGTGTTTGTATTTTGTGAGTCCAGTGGGCGCACCTACTCAGTGATTGGCAGTCTGCTTGCATGATTGCGCATGTAAAGATAACTGTCAATGACTGAGTAGGACCGCCCACTGGACTCTTATGTATACCAACACCTGGGATTTCAATGAATAACGTGCAATTTTTATTGAATTCTTTTCCACAAACCAATAAATCATTCTGCTCCACTTCTCCTTCTCTATAGCATGATGTCCGCAGATTGGACTCCATGTATAATGTGACAGGTTCCCTTTAAAGCTAAAATAATGTTTCCATTTACTGAGAATTTGAAACCGCCATGAACTGACATACCAGAAAAGTCAAATAAAGAGATTATCACATAAATTGAAAAAGAAAAAATCTCTGGAATATTGCACATCATTACTTTTACCATATCCATACAAAAAAGTCAATCTTTATTGTAATTTTCACCCTTTATAATATCTTTGCTTATGCTTCTGCAAATCTTGTCCAGGGTTGTCAACCGTCCAGAAACTCCAGGACAGTCTGTAAAAAGAGGGCACGTATTTACCCTGTACGTAAAAAAAATGAAGGTGTCCATGATTTTTTTTGAAGCTGAAGGAACTTATACAGATTATTTTGATTGTAATTATCATCATTTTACACATTGCAGTGAATACAGCTGAGTTCTTCATATAAAAATTATGGGTTGTAGACATGTGTCACTTATAATCATCGTCATAGATGTAATGGTAAAATGGTATCAAAATCCATAAAGCCATTTCTTAAGAGGGAGTATGGCACCCTCATATTTAGGATTGAAGTACAGGTGCTTCTCACAAAATTATAATATCATCAAAAAGTTAATTTATTTCAGTTCTTCGATAAATTAACTTTTTGATGATATTCTAATTTTGTAAGAAGCACCTGTATGTCTTCATCATAACCTGAGGGAAAAAAAGAGCTAGCACTCTAAAATCTCTACATGACCCCTGTTCAGTTATGACCTCCTGCTTTGAACAGGTAACTGAAGTAGATTATCTGTCGGAGAACAGACACAAGGTCTGGACCCATGTGTACCAGAGGTTGGTAGGCGACAAATTTAACACCTCCGGAGAAAACTCTACTAGTCTTCGAAGGAATTATATCAGACACTCTGGCACCAAAGTCCAGTTGTGAATATTGGGATTTTTGTGACAGACATGGGTCCTTTAGTTATGGGAGACATATTTTTGGCATCGTGAGCCTTGGACAATTTTAATTCATATAATTGCATTGTGGTGAAGCCTGCTGATCAGCCCCAAATTAATATCAGGCAGATGGATGACGGTATATATGCCATGCTCCTACCTATGATAAGCTAAAATCATGATGGAAAATATGGCATTAATAACTTCCTTCTGGGACATCCAGGTGGGCAGATATCTTGAAAATTAGAAATCTCATATTTTTTTGGAACCCTAGCCAGCCATTGACCAGCTCCCATATGAGCTCACCAAGGGGAGGTATGCGGGAGTGACTTATCTAATAAATACAGATTCTGAATTAAAGTACTTGTCAGTCCTGGAAGATACAGTTCGCTGTAGTTCTGTACCGTTATCAACTCATTTTGTATAATTGTATATACTGTATTCTTTTGTCCCCATTTGTAACATCTTTTTATATTTTTATAAACACTGCCTACTTTTCGGATTAAATATATAAAATGTAATAGTTTTGTTCCTCTTGCTCTTTAAACCGCAACCCTGAAGCCATACACTACCCTTAACGGGTGTCCAATCGGCCTGTATAAAATGTTGGTGGTGGCAGCTAGTTTCCTTGAGTTATTGTGAAGTTTCGTAGTGACCGTATTGGAGAATATATATATTTCATGCATTGGGATCGGATGTGTATATACTATACATTCACTGTGAGTTCCCCAGTAACTTGCCTAGAGGCGCCGTGGCCTTGTCCATCAATCGTCAGTCAATTGCGTAATTGTCCTGATGATTGGAGGCAGCAGAGTGCTGGTTTGTGACAAGTTAGTAACAGCGAGGGGGATATCTGCGTGATCCCCTTGCTGTCCCCTGACAATCATTATGATTTATTATGGTTTTACAATGTGTCCATAAAAAATATTGTCTGTCCTTGATTTTTTGATAACCTGTCCAGAAAATAAAAATAAAAAGTCAAGTCGGCAACCCTGATCTTGTCTCTTCTCTTCTGGTGGGTGCAACTAAATTGTCCCATGTGATCAGGAAGCAGCAGTATTTACTAGGAGTGCATTGTTGTTAACATCTAGTTCCTCTGCTATCTCCTGTCTACCTCCTGAAGAACCTGAAGAAAAAAATAGTCCCCCACACAGCTCCAGCCAACCTTATTAATAACTAATGTCCCCTATCTATGTTTCTATCTATCTATCCAAAAAAAAGTAAAACTCGAGGCAGCAAACCAAAATGTACAAAAGTTAATTGTTTATTTATAAGCCCATTGTGGTGATGTTTTGGTTCCAATATATGAACTTTTTTTACATATTGGAACCTAAACGTCACGAAAATGGGCTTATAAATAGTGTTGAGCATTCCGATACTGAAATATCGGGTATCGGCCGATATTCACTGTATCGGAATTCCGATACTTAATTCCGATACTTTTATAATATCGAATACCGGAATCGGAAGTTCCCATAATGCCTGCGCTCTGCAGTGTCTCTGAAGGATGACAAGCTGGATGGCAGCGCTCAGCTGCGATCCAGCTTGTCATCAGAATGCCATCCCAGCGTGGGAGAATTCTCCTGATTGTTTAAAAGCCGGCGCGCGGTAAAAAGCCGCCGGCTTTTAAACAATCACGCAGCCCCATACTGCTTCCCCGCAGCCTCCCACCCCGATCCTCCGCTCCCCTCGCCACCTCCCATCCCGATCGTAAATTAGGACCGGGCGGGGAGCACAGCACCAAGGAGCGAAGGACCCGGGCGGGGAAGCCGGCAGTGAAAAGACTTCACCGCCGGCTTTCCCGTTCTGTGCTGCGCTTTCCCGCCGGTTATTTCAAATGAACAGCTGAGGTATCAGGTGATGCCGATCAGCTGTTCATTTGAAGTAGCCGCGGTGCCCTCAGAGGGTTCATGTGAGTTCATGCTTGACTGCATGAACTCACATCAACTTTCCCACGGCCGCACAGGTCAGCCTCACCTCCCAGACCCGTCATGATTAGTGTGTGCGGGGTGTGTGTGCGGGGTGTGTGTGTGTGCGGGGTGTGTGTGTGCGGGGTGTGTGTGTGCGGGGTGTGTGTGTGCGGGTGTGTGTGTGTGCGGGGTGTGTGTGCGGGGTGTCTGTGCGATGTGTGCGGGGTGTGTGTGCGGGGTGTCTGTGCGATGTGTGCGGGTGTGTGTGCGGGTGTGTGTGTGTGCGGGTGTGTGTGTGTGCGGGTGTGTGTGCGGGGTGTGTGTGCGGGGTGTCTGTGCGATGTGTGCGGGGTGTGTGTGCGGGGTGTCTGTGCGATGTGTGCGGGTGTGTGTGCAGGCAGACATAGGCCGATGTGACACTACTACTCCCATCGGCCTATGTCTGTCCCCCGTCCACTCCTGCCAGCAGGATCAGCTCGATGGGAGCAGTAGTTCCCATCAGCCTGATCCTGCTATTTAAATTGCCCTACTGTGTCCCCAATAAATGTTAGATACATGTCATTGGTGGCCAGTGGTTACCTAAAAGAAATTAGTTCATACATTACCTGTCCCCGCCGATCGCCACCTAAAATAAAGTAAAAAATAAAAAACTACACCTATACTCACCAAGACACCTAATTCCCCGAAGCCATCGATCTCCTGTAATAAAATATAAAATAATAAACCACAACCTTATCCTTACCCCTCCGTAGCAGTCCACGAGTGTCCCACGAAGATCTCCAGTTCAGAGCAGCCACATAGAATGTGACCGCTCTGAACCGCTGCCGCCGCTAGAATGACGGGGCCGTAAGGGTTCACCGGAGTTCAGGCAGCGCTGCTCCGGTTAGCTCCTTTACGGCACTGCTGTATCGTGAGAAATTCCCACGGTACAGCACTGCCGTAAAGGAGGTCTCCGGAGCTGCGCTGCCTGAATGCACTCCGGTGACCTCAGTCAGTGGCTCCCGCTGCCGGGAGCGGACGTGTTCCCGGCAGCGTGAGCTTACAGCAGCCATGCACAGCTGTCACCATCTCCAGATGTGACAGCTGTGCATGGGAGATCAGCGCAGGAACGTGGACAGGTAACTATTTTTTTTTTAGTAAACTAAGAATTAAATAAAATGGTGTTTTATTTCAAATAAATTATTTTTTTCTGGGTGTAGTGTGTTTTTTCTTTTTAACACTTTGTAGGTTAGTAATGGGGGTGTCATATAGACGGCCATCATTACTAACCTGGGCTTCATGGCAGCTGGCGCTGACATGAACCCCACCACTATTACCCCCTGCCACCGCACCAGGGCAGCGTGGAAGAGCGAGGCTAAGTGCCAGAATTGGCGCATCCTATGGATGCGCCATTTCTGGGGCGGCTGACGGCTGGTGTTTCTAGCCTGGGAGGGGGCCAATATTCATGGCACCCTTCCTGAGCTATTAATATCAGCCCCCAGCTGTCTGCCTAGCCTTTGCTAGCTATTAAAATAGAGGGGACCCCACGTCATTTTTTTTTGGGGGGTCCCCCATTTTAATAGCTAGTAAAGGCTAGGTATTCAGCTGGGGGCTGATATTAGTAGCCTGGGAAGCTCCGTGGGTTTTACCCCCTTCCCAGGCTTCAAACATCTGCCCCAGCCGTCTGCTTAACCTCCGCTAGAGACTAAAATTATGGGGGATCCCACGCCATTTTTTTTTTAAATAAATCCTTTATTTTAACACTAAATGACATTTGAGGACTTAATAAAGATGCAGTCCCTAAATTATTATTTATTTTTTAATAAATTTTTCCCAAAACTTTTGACGTGGGCTTCGCCATATTTTTGTATGCCAGCCAGGTACAGCATCCAGCTTCTATGAACGCGCCATTTTCCGGGGCGGCCGCGGACTGCAATTTTCAGCGGGGGGGGAGGGCAAAAAGCTTGGGCCTCCCTGCGCTGCAGATTCCATCCCCCAGCTGCCTAGTTGTACCTGGCTGGACACAAAAATAAGGAGAAGCTCCACGTTTTTTTTTTTTTAATTATTTCATGAAATTCATGGAATAATTAAGAAAAAAAGGGCTTCCCTATATTGTTGTGTCCGGCTAGGTACAAATAGGCAGCTGGTGGTTGGGGGCAGCCCATTCCTGCCTGCTGTACCTGGCTGGACACAAATATAGTGTGAAGCCCCACGTCAATTTTTTTTTAATTATTTCAGGAAATTCATGAAATAATTAAAAAAAAATTATGTGGGGCTTCGCCCTATAATTGTGTCCAGCCAGGTACAGCAGGCAGGAACGGGCTGCCCCCAACCACCAGCTGCCTATTTGTACCTAGCCGGACACAACAATATAGGGAAGCCCTTTTTTTCTTAATTATTCCATGAATTTCATGAAATAATTAAAAAAAAAAATGTGTGGCGCTTCGCCCTATTTTTGTGTCCAGCCAGGTACAACTAGGCAGCTGGGGGCTGGAATCTGCAGCGCAGGGAGACCCAAGCTTTCTGGGTCCCACCCGCTGCAAATTGCAGTCCGCAGCCGCCCCGGAAAATGGCGCGTTCATAGAAGCGCCATCTTCTGGCGCTGTACCCAACTCATCCAGGGCCCTGGTGCGGTGGCTCACTGGGTAATAAAGGGGTTAAGGCCAGCTTGGCATTATCAGCTGGCCCTAAGCCCGAAATTCATGGGGTCACGCCAATATTAGACATGACCGCCATGAATTTCTAGTAAAGTATTTAAAAAAAACACAAACACCCAGAAAAAAGTCCTTTAATTGAAATAAAGACACAATTCTTTATTGTTCTAAATTAAACCATACTTACCGCCACACCCATTCCAGCTGAAGCCAACGATCTCCTGCAATAAAAGTAAAATAATAAAGCAACCTCATCCTTACCTTTCCATGGTTCCCAGGACAGCTTCAGCTCTGCTACATCGAGATGACAGGCTGGACCGCAGCAGAACGCTGCCATCCAGCCTGTCATCCCGCGGACACTGAGAAGCGCAGGCATGCTTGCGCTCCTCAGTGTCTTTCTGTGACGTCATCCAGATGAGCCGAGGTCATGTCCAATGAACTCAGCTCACCTCATGCACGTCACTGACAGCGTGGGAAAATTCTCCTGCACTCAGCGCTTCAGCGTGAGAATTCTCCCACGCTGTCAGTGACGTGCATGAGGTGCGCCGAGTTCATGGGACATGACCTCACCTCATGCACGTCACTGACAGCGTGGGAAAATTCTCACGCTGAAGCGCTGAGTGCAGGAGAATTCTCCCACGCTGTCAGTGACGTACATGAGGTGAGCCGAGTTCATTGTCGGCTCATCTGGATGCCGTCACAGCCAGACACTGAGGAGTGGAAGTATGCCTGCGCTTCTCAGTGTCTGCGGGATGACAGGCTGGATGGCAGCGTTCTGCTGCGGTCCAGCCTGTCATCTCGATGTAGCAGAGCTGGAGCCGTCGTGGGAGCCATGGAAAGGTAAGGATGAGGTTGCTTTATTATTTTTCTTTTATTGCAGGAGATCGTTGGCTTCAGCTGGAATGGGCGTGATGGTAAGTATGGTTTAATTTAGAACAATAAAGAATTGTGTGTTTATTTCAATTAAAGGACTTTTTTCTGGGTGTTTGTGTTTTTTTTAAATACTTTACTAGAAATTCATGGTAGTCATGTCTAATATTGGCGTGACCCCATGAATTTCGGGCTTAGGGCCAGCTGATAATGCCAAGCTGGCCTTAACCCCTTTATTACCCAGTGAGCCACCGCATCAGGGCCCTGGATGAGTTGGGTACAGCGCCAGAAGATGGCGCTTCTATGAACGCGCCATTTTCCGGGGCGGCTGCGGACTGCAATTTGCAGCGGGTGGGGCCCAGAAAGCTTGGGCCTCCCTGCGCTGCAGATTCCAGCCCCCAGCTGCCTAGTTGTACCTGGCTGGACACAAAAATAGGGCGAAGCTCCACGTTTTTTTTTTTTTAAATTCATGAAATTCATGGAATAATTCAGAAAAAAAGGGCTTCCCTATATTGTTGTGTCCGGCTAGGTACAAATAGGCTGCTGGTGGTTGGGGGCAGCCCGTTCCTGCCTGCTGTACCTGACTGGACACAAATATAGGGCGAAGCCCCACATCAATTTTTTTAAATTATTTCATGAATTTCCTGAAATGATTTAAAAAAAATTGACGTGGGGCTTCGCACTATATTTGTGTCCAGCCAGGTACAGCAGGCAGGAACGGGCTGCCCCCAACCACCAGCTGCCTATTTGTACCTGGTTGGACACAACAATATAGGGAAGCCCTTTTTTTCTTAATTATTTCATGAATTTCATGAAATAATTAAAAAAAAAAAATACGTGAAGCTTCTCCCTATTTTTGTGTCCAGCCAGGTACAACTAGGCAGCTGGGGGATGGAATCTGCAGCGCAGGGAGGCCCAAGCTTTCTGCCCCCCCCCCTCCCCCCGCTGAAAATTGCAGTGCGCAGCCACCCCGGAAAATGGCGCGTTCATAGAAGCTGGATGCTGTACCTGGCTGGCATACAAAAATATGGCGAAGCCCACGTCAAAAGTTTTGGGAAAAATTAATTAAAAAATAAATAATAATTTAGGGACTGCATCTTTATTAACTCCTCAAATGTCATTTAGTGTTAAAATAAAGGACTTATTTTAAAAAAAATTGACGTGGGGCTTCGCCCTATATTTGTGTCCAGCCAGGTACAGCAGGCAGGAACAGGCTGCCCCCAACCACCAGCTGCCTATTTGTACCTGGCCGGACACAACAATATAGGGAAGCCCTTTTTTAAAAAAATTATTTCATGAAATAATTAAAAAAAAATTGACGTGGGGCTTCGCACTATATTTGTGTCCAGCCAGGTACAGCAGGCAGGAATGGGCTGCCCCCAACCACCAGCTGCCTATTTGTACCTGGTTGGACACAACAATATAGGGAAGCCCTTTTTTTCTTAATTATTCCATGAATTTCATGAAATAATTTTAAAAAAAAATGCGTGGGGCTTCGCCCTATTTTTGTGCCCAGCCAGATACAACTAGGCAGCTGGGGGCTGGAATCCGCAGCGCAGGGAGACCCAAGCTTTCTGGGCCACCCCCGCTGCAAATTGCAGTCCGCAGCCGCCCCAGAAAATGGCGCGTTCATAGAAGCGCCATCTTCTGGCGCTGTACCCAACTCATCCAGGGCCCTGGTGCGGTGGCTCACTGGGTAATAAAGGGGTTAAGGCCAGCTTGGCATTATCAGCTGGCCCTAAGCCCAAAATTCATGGGGTCACGCCAATATTAGACATGACCACCATGAATTTCTAGTAAAGTATTTAAAAAAACACAACACCCAGAAAAAAGTCCTTTAATTGAAATAAACACACAATTCTTTATTGTTCTAAATTAAACCATACTTACCATCACGCCCATTCCAGCTGAAGCCAACGATCTCCTGCAATAAAAGTAAAATAATAAAGCAACCTCATCCTTACCTTTCCATGGCTCCCACGACAGCTTCAGCTCTGCTACATCGAGATGACAGGCTGGACCGCAGCAGAACGCTGCCATCCATCCTGTCATCCCGCAGACACTGAGAAGCGCAGGCATACTTCCACTCCTCAGTGTCTGGCTGTGACGGCATCCAGATGAGCCGAGGTCATGTCCAATGAACTCCGCTCACTTCATGTACGTCACTGACAGCGTGGGAAAATTCTCCTGCACTCAGCACTTCAGCGTGAGAATTTTCCCACGCTGTCAGTGACGTGCATGAGGTGAGCTGAGTTCATTGGACATGACCTCACCTCATGTATGTCACTGACAGCGTGGGAGAATTCTCACGCTGAAGCGCTGAGTGCAGGAGAATTTTCCCACGCTGTCAGTGACGTGCATGAGGTGAGCTGAGTTCATTGGACATGAACTCGGCTCATCTGGATGACGTCACAGAGAGACACTGAGGAGCGCAAGCATGCCTGCGCTTCTCAGTGTCTGCGGGATGACAGGCTGGATGGCAGCTTTCTGCTGCGGTCCAGCCTGTCATCTCGATGTAGCAGAGCTGGAGCTGTCCTGGGAACCATCGAAAGGTAAGGATGAGGTTGCTTTATTATTTTTCTTTTATTGCAGGAGATCGTTGGCTTCAGCTGGAATGGGCGTGATGGTAAGTATGGTTTAATTTAGAACAATAAAGAATTGTGTCTTTATTTCAATTAAAGGACTTTACTCTGGGTGTTTGTGTTTTCTTTTAACTTTGACTATGGGGTTAGTAATGGGGGTGTCTTATAGACGCCTCTCCATTACTAACCTGGGCTTGATGTCAGCTGGCATTATAAGCTGACATCAACCCCAACCCTATTACCCCCTGCCACCGCACCAGGGCAGCGTGGAAGAGCGAGGCTAAGTGCCAGAATTGGCGCATCCTATGGATGCGCCATTTCTGGGGCGGCTGACGGCTGGTGTTTCTAGCCTGGGAGGGGGCCAATATTCATGGCACCCTTCCTGGGCTATTAATATCAGCCCCCAGCTGTCTGCCTAGCCTGTGCTAGCTATTAAATTAGGGGGGACCCCACGTCATTTTTTTGGGGGGGTCCCCCATTTTAATAGCTAGTAAAGGCTAGGTATTCAGCTGGGGGCTGATATTAGTAGCCTGGGAAGCTCCGTGGGTATTACCCCCTTCCCAGGCTTCAAACATTTGCCCCAGCTGTCTGCTTAACCTCCGCTAGAGCCTAAAATTAAGGGGAACCCCACGCCAATTTTTTTTTAAATAAATCCTTTATTTTAACACTAAATGACAAGTACAGTAATCAACACTGTCACTGTACTTCATATATATGTGACTGACATGTTTCTATCTATCTAATCTATGTGTGATTCTCTATTCCTTCTATTCTAAATTGTCGGGTACAGATGCTGAATTGCCGGCCGGCTTTCTTAAAGAGACGGTGCATGAAAACACTATTATTTTTTTAAATAAATCCTTTACACTAAATGACAAGTTCTGTAAGCAACACTGTCACTGTACTTCATATATATGTGACTGACATGTTTCTATCTATCTAATCTATGTGTGAAGCTCTATTCTGTCTGTTATAAATTGTCGGGTACAGATGCTGAATTGCCGGCCGGCTTTTTTAAAGAGACGGTGCACGAAAACACTAATATTTTTTTTAATAAATCCTTTACACTAAATGACAAGTACAGTAAGCAACACTGTCACTGTACTTCATATATATGTGACTGACATGTTTCTATCTATCTAATCTATGTGTGATTCTCTATTCCTTCTATTCTAAATTGTCGGGTACAGATGCTGAATTGCCGGCCGGCTTTCTTAAAGAGACGGTGCATGAAAACACTATTATTTTTTTAAATAAATCCTTTACACTAAATGACAAGTTCTGTAAGCAACACTGTCACTGTACTTCTTATATATGTGACTGACATGTTTCTATCTATCTAATCTATGTGTGAAGCTCTATTCTGTCTGTTATAAATTGTCGGGTACAGATGCTGAATTGCCGGCCGGCTTTTTTAAAGAGACGGTGCACGAAAACACTAATATTTTTTTTAATAAATCCTTTACACTAAATGACAAGTACAGTAAGCAACACTGTCACTGTACTTCATATATATGTGACTGACATGTTTCTATCTATCTAATCTATGTGTGAAGCTCTATTCTTTCTGTTGTAAATTGTCGGGTACCGGTGAATGCCGCTGATGAATTGCCGGCTTTTCATGTCATTCTACATTATTCTTAGTTGTTTTACTTCATGTAGAATTAACCTACAAGGAAAGAAAGGGTTTATTTTCATTCCGATATTTGTGTCCCATTGACTTGCATTGGTTTCCGGTATCGGAATCGGCGATATCCGATACTTTTTGGGTATCGGCCCGATCCAATCCGATACGATATTTCCTGATATCGGAAGGTATCGCTCAACACTACTTATAAATAATCAACTCTTGTACACTTTTTTATTTGGATGGTTTAGTATGTACCATGGAGGCTTTGCATCTTCATTTCTTAAAGGTGCTGCTGTATTTTTTTAAATCTATCGCCACAGTGGTTAGCTCTGCAGCCTTGCAGCACTGGGGTCCTGGGTTCAAATCCAACCAAGGACAACATCTGCAAGAAGATTGTATGTTCTCCCCGTGTTTGTTTGGGTTTCTTCTGGGTTCTCCAGTTTCCTCCCCCACTCCAAAGACATACTGATAGGGAATTTAGATTGTGAGCCCCAATGTGGGCAGTGATGATAATGTCTGTAAAGTGCTGTGGAATTAATGGTGCTATATAAGTGAGTAAAATAAAATAAATGAATATAACCTCTCTCTCATCCCTGCTTGTTATATATACTTTACATGCAGGGGTTCTCTTTTTACCACGTTAGTTTCTTCATTGTCAGATCACTATGACGCATAAAAAGGAAGGACAGAACAGGAAACAACTGAGCATGTGTTTTCACCACTAAATGAGAAGGACAGATTAGAGAAGCAACTGAGCACGTGTGTTCATCACTGAAGGAAAGAACAGAGCAGGGCAACTAATGAGCATGTGGTCCCACAATTGAAGTAAAGGACAGAGCAGGGAAGGAAATGATATTGTTTGTCCACCACTGAAGGAAATGACAGAGCAGGAAAACTACTGAGCATGTGTGTCCACCACTGAAGGTGGACCTAAACTCCAGCCACAGAAGAAAAAGCATAAGTCACTATTACAGACAAAAATATAATGCAATGTATTTACAAAAGCGCACACTATTTTTAAGTGATGTATATTGTGCATACTCTTCTTTTCACAAATTCTTATTAAAGAAGTTGTCCACTACTTTATCCCCCCCCCCCCCCAATGTATCCCCTGGGCCCCTAAGACTTATTGTAAATACCTTCTGTTGCTGATAATGCCTGTGAGCGGCACTATCGGTGGCTGCTCACAGGCATCACGTGACCCCGTGCTGACGTCACAACAAGTGAGGCGTGACTCAGCGGTGGGGTCCCCACGGTGGCTGCTGGGTTGTGGGCGGGTTTATCCCCCGCGTCACACCCAGCATCCACCATGCGCTTTCCCAATGAATGGGGAGAGGCAGAGCACACGGTGGATGCAGGGTGTGATGTGCGGGGTAACCCCGCCCACAGCCTGGCATCCACCATGGAACCAGGAAGATCGTGACCCCCGGCTGCTGCCAGCACTTGTCGTGGCATCAGCGGATGTCAGAGCCGGCTGCAGCCGGGGGTCACGTGATGCCTGTGAGCGGCCAGTGATAGCGCCGCTCACAGGCATTATCAGCAACAGAAGGTATTTACAAGAAGTCTTAGGGGCCCCGGGGGATACATGGGGGGGGGAATATAAAGTAGTGGACAACCCCTTTAGGTTTTGAACAATACTTTTCATAAAACACTTGCAAAGCTAATTCCTTGAAAAATGTACAGTATAAATTAATTTTATTTTGTATTTTTTGCCCCCAACTTAATTTCTCTTTAGACCAACAAGAGATAGCGAAGATGAGGAAGATGATGAGAAGAAAGGACGTGGTTGTTCCCTCCAGTACCAGCATGCGATGGTTCGTGTCTTCACGCAGTTTGTTGCAGAGTCTTCAGATATTGGTGGACAGCTGACATATATGCTTGGATCAGATTGGCAGTTTGATATCACTGACCTTGTGAGCAACTTCATGAAGGTGGAAGAATCGAAAATAGCAACACTGGAAGCAGGGAAAGTTCTAGTTGGACGAGAGCCAGGAATAACCACTGTGCAGGTAAAGAACTTACATGAAACGTGACATTCTTAGTAGTTCTTTTTAAATAGATAGACATTATAAAAAGTAATGGTCTTTGAATTGTTAAACTGTTAAATTCTTTACTTTTCTTCAATTATTTTTCTTTTTGGGAAACATTTCTGTCTTAGCAATTTTCACTGGGAGTTTTTAACCCATAAAAATTCCAAGAAATTGTATAATAGGTGATGAACTTAAGCCAAACCTTTCAGAAGTTAGCTCCCCATCCAAAAAGCACTACTACCTGATAATTCTCTTCCTGTGGTCTCCAAAGTTGTCCTCAACTTCCCTAGTCAATGTGTCATTTTTCAAAAAAATTATGTTCAATGCCTGGTAGTGCAGTATAGTAATTAGGCTATTCCAGCCAAGAAGGTGAA
Organism: Phyllobates terribilis; assembly: GCF_046119375.1. Taxonomy (NCBI): domain Eukaryota; kingdom Metazoa; phylum Chordata; class Amphibia; order Anura; family Dendrobatidae; genus Phyllobates; species Phyllobates terribilis. Next base: position 349,063,030 of record NW_027362761.1, on the reverse strand, counting down.
GACACTAGAGAGTCAAGCCAAGCTGTCCACTTCTTATTCCTGCACTATATGGCTTGATTGACACACCTAACGGTAGGGCTTATGATGTTATTTACCGTCCTCAAGAATACCAAATCTTGTAGGGCAGCAGTAACGCATGTGGAGATTCATTTGGGTCTGAAAACTCTCCATCCTTGACTGGATTGATCTAATTCACAAGTGACGTTTTCCAGTATTACATTTTTTTTCTATTGGCTTGCAGGGGTTAAAAAAAACAAAAGTTGCTATATTCAACCATCACTACTCCAGTGATGCCTGTCTGCCATGGTCACCAGTCTTTATTGACAGACTACAGTAATAACATCACTTCTACATTGCACATGACTGCTTCAGCCAATCACTGTGCTCAGCGTTCATGGTCATATAGATGGCATGATATTGCTGAGCCCAGTGACTGGCTGCATTGGTCTCATGTGGTCTAGTTGTGATGTTACCACTGAAGACTGTTAACAAAAACCTGTAGATGTTCATAACCTGCTGCAGATGCCAACTCTCCAAGCCTGTAGAATAAAGAATGTAAGCACAGAAAACCCCATTTAACTTTAATTTTAGAAATATGACATATACACTTTGGCTACTAAGGACACCATTGGAAATTGAAGAAGAGAACTATAATGTAATGATGGCACTTTGGGGTTCAAAAAGTTTCAGAGTTGATCCCATTAAATGTTTGCAATGACTAGAATATATGGACTACAAATCTTTCTGTCATGTTAATGTCCATATTCATTGTGCAACACTTGTGTAAAAACAGGGAGCAGTGTGAAAAGTTTTTCTTTGTGTGGGTATCTAAAGCCATAAGAGACAGAAGCAAGGAGGAGCACAAAAATCATGCTATAAGTGGGGATACAGGTACTTTTCTTTGTTTTCATTCCTCAGAGAGAAGATTTGTACTTTCTGTTTGTGTTACTGGATCCTGTTATTGGTAACCTGGCAGGTTTAGCGCAAGCTACTAAATTTTTCCCGATACCAGGGGTTACCATGGCCTTCACCTGTTAACCCTTGTATAGGGATCTGGACCTACACAGGAGCCCCTGGGTTGGTGCCACGGAGTCAGCTCCTAGCCAATGGTGCAGACTGGCATAAGCGGTCAGGTAAATCAGAAGGCAAAAGAATAGTCACAAAATGGGCTGCTGTCAGCCCAAAAGCTAAGCAGGAGCTTAAAGCACAAGGATGAACCAGAGAAGATAAACTATTAATTGTCAGTGGTAGTCAGAGGTGTAGGATATTACAAGGCTCATAGACAGAAGCAATCTTAACAGACAGGAATAAACCCCATAGCTCCCTGACTGAGCAGCCCCAAAAGTCCCAGAAATGAAACAGGACTGCCGTGTCGTTGCCACATGTCGCCCCCAGTAACGGTGCCCAGCTACAAAAGTAGAAACAGAGGTGATAGGTATTGGATATTACAGATTGTCAGATTTAGACAGGGGAACTTTTCTTTTCATCTACTAAGGGATGAGGGGAGGAGCGGATGCACAACTAATCACCCACACACCTAATTTTCTTGACCATACACACTTAGATGTGTATGTACCTGGATCACAGAGATTTTTGGGCTCTGCAGTTTTGATGATTTTGTGCTATGTGCATGTAGATATAAGCATATGTCACCTCTGCACACCTTGAACTTTTATTGTTAGGAGATATTAAGAGTCTTAAGCTCTTCTTACTCAAGACTTTTAACTACTAACATGAATGTTATTAATTTTTTGAAAAACATTACAATATGATGGAAAATTGCATTAAGTGCCCAAGCTGAGTGGCATTTTCACAATGTCAATTTCACAGGTGTTTAATTTTAATAAGTACATCGGTTATAATATATCTATATCTATATATACAAACCAGAGAAACCTGACCAGCACCTCCTAGTGTGAACTGGTGCCAGCTGCCGTAACTATAAAATATATCAAAAGAATGCAGCAGCACTCCATATGGCCAAGATTTGTCTTAACAATATGTAAGTCAGCGCTAGTCATCATACTGGGGGTTACTCGCTTCGCTGCGTCAATCAATGCACACGTGCAATGTCTTTACGCTTTTCTCACAATGTTGCAGTTTATTACATCATAAGCCACAGTTCACCGGGTCCAACTCCGTGGCACACCGACACACATATCTACAATATTCATGAGCCAAGTGGCACACAGGCCCACTTGCTCCAGGTTACAGCCTACGGCAAGGTAATAAATTATCAATGTCCATAACACAGTCCATGTAACAAAGTGTATTACCTTTGCCGGGTTTAGTTGCTGCAGTCCATTTAATCTGCCACCACTGTGGCTTTGTGGCTTCCCAGGTAGGGGTCTCCAGCCCTCGTACCTTCGAAGGCTACTGGTATGTTTTCACTCACATCCAGTCTGCGCCTTTCAGGACTCTTGTATGCCAAGCCGGCTCTCCCTCAAATGTCACTGGCATCCACGCACAGGATCCAGGCTCGACCTTTCAGGCTGCCAGGCTTCACTCTCGGCCTCACTAGGCCTCACACGAACGGTGTCCCACACACATGGGGAACAGGCCTCATGCCTCTCACAGAACACACCTGTCTCCCATCAAGCAGGGTTTATATATGCATCCCGTGCACACACACACACACACACATACTGACAGGACCTTAACTGTGTGCATAAGGACCTGTGTGATGTCACGGTCATGTGACCAGTCAGTTAAAGGGGTAGGTACATGGTCAGGTAAAACACATTTTGGACCATTTACAGTAATGCTAGCAAGCTGCTGCATTACAAATGAAAATAATGAAAATATTAGATCCAAACTGTTTTCCTCAGCAACAAGTACTTACAAAAAACAAAGGTTTTTAGCGCATAAATTGGCCAATTCATGTGTGCCCATCAACCACGGCAAGGTAACCTCCCCCTGATGGGTAACTACTCTGCCTAACATGCCACTTTTGGGCTACAAGCCTACAACTAAACGGACAAACACCTACATTTAAAGGGCAAGCAGAGCTGTTTATTCAACACCTGCTGGTTAATGGGAGGAGTGCAGAATCAGGCAAGAGGCAACCCCCTTATAGTAATACAAACCAGAGAAACCTGACCAGCACCTCCTAGTGTGAACTGGTGCCAGCTGCCGTAACTATAAAATGTATCAAAAGAATGCAGCAGCACTCCATATGGCCAAGATTAAGAGTCTTAGGCTCTTCTTCCTCGACACTTTTAGCTACTAACACGAATGTTATTAATTTTTTGAAAAACATTACAATATGATGGAAAATTGCATTAAGTGCTCATGCTGAGTGGCATTTTCACAACGTCAATTTCACAGGTGTCTAATTTTAGTAAGTACATTGGTTATAATATATCTATATACTGTATATACTGTATATATATACATATATATATATACAGGGTGGTCCAAAAGTAGGTGGACAGAAAGTGTAATAAGGTTATGAAGGGGGAGATTTATCAAACATGGTGTAAAGTGAAACTGCCTCAGTTGCCCTTAGCAACCAATCAGATTCCACTTTTCATTCCTCACAGACTCTTTGGAACATGAAAGGTGGAATCTGATTGGTTGCTAAGGGCAACTGAGCCAGTTTCACAGATCTAGTTTTCACAGATAGATCTCCTCCAAATCTGTTTTCTTTTCAGATAATTCAGATAACACATAATGGCAAATAATTTAAATACAGATCAAAGAAAATGGATTTTAACAGAGTATTGGAAATCTCAAAATGCTGAAACCGTTAGAGCAAATTGGGTTGAAACATTTGGTACTCAAGCCCCAAAGAGACAAACCATTTACCGCATTCGTGACTAATTCAATGCCACTGGCTCAAACCTTAATGCTCCAAAAACTGGACGACCAAAAACAGTCTGTACAGAAGATAATAAACAACTTGTTGCTGAAACATTTGTTCAGAGTCCAAAAAAGTCCACCAGAAGAGCCTCTTTGGAATTGGGAATTTCACGAGCTTCTATTATGCGTATCCTGAAATCTATTGGGTGGAAAGCTTATCGTCCACGTCTAATTCATGGTTTATTGGAGGATGATCCAGACCAGTGGCTGCAATTTAGTGTTTGATAAATCTCCCCCTTCATAACCTTATTACACTTTCTGTCCACCTACTTTTGGACCACCCTGTATATACTGTATATATATATATATATATATATATATATATATATATATATATATATATATATATTTAGAATTCAGGTTTTAGGTTTTACTATGGTATGTGAAACATGCAGCAAATATGCATAGTTATGCAGTGATACATTTCTGCTGCTTGTATTACTGTGTATATGTGCAAATTAATAGTTTGGGATCAACAATAGCTCAAATGGCTTAAAAATAGATTACAAATTCTATTAAATGAAAAATGTGTGCTTACTATTTTTTATTGATTTTTTTCTTTATTTTTTGAGTACCTATATTTGTGAGCTTAGTAAAAAAATGCATAACAATGTAGAATCTTTATTAAAATTTTTATTCCATTAATTAACATAAAGCCTCATTTAGTAGATTTCTTCCAGTGTGACAGACGTCTCCAGGCTATGCAGATTATCGAGTGAAGTGTTTTGGGGCAACGTATTCATAGAGTAGAAAAACATCTATCACATCATAAAATACAATTTACGCATTAACTGACTATGGAAGAAATGTGGTGTTTATGTGAAATGCATTTAGAAAAAAAAGTTTATTGGATTTCATAACTATCTTAATTTCATGCAGATTGCAGTATACAGTGTAAGAAAATGAAAATTGCACTGTAGCACTTCAGGCAGTACTTTAAAGTAAATATGATTATTTAACATTTTTCTAGCCAATTCCCTTAATTAAGGCAATTTAGGCATGTTTTTCCCGCCTTCATTACCCACACATACAGTAGAGGCTAAGTTATAAAATATTACTTGCTCCACTCACTTTTTTTTTTGCATATTTATCGTATTTGATGTTTCTTAGTCTTGACCTAAAATTTGAAAGAAATGAGGCAACATGGAGTCTTAAAAAGATTTTTGCATGATGGCACTCCCTCCCCATACATAGAGGTAGGGTTTCTGTAGAAAAGCCCAGGAGGGGAGCAAATTGGGTTGCACAGGTAGCGGTTGCACTCAACCCTTAGTTCAGGTGGGGACCCAAAGGTCTCTTTGCTACTGTATATTGGAAAACACCACAATAATCCATGGCTTGTGGTAGATTGGGGGTTCATTTGTAGTTGTTGCATGTCTGGTCATACACTTCAAATTATACCCCAGAATGTACGTTATTACATTTATCTTATCCGAACATGTATTTTTTATTGGGGTCATGCCCCAATCCTGGGATACAAAATGCAAAACATGTCCACATATTAATGCTAGAAAAAAGCTTGATGTTACCTAGCTAAAGTCAAAACCTGAACCCAATAATGAATAATTAGCAATAAGAAGCTCACATTTGTCAGCTAATCCCTCTCCCTGAACGCAAGTGGTTTTCCAGGAATTAGAAGTCAAAATCATATTACAGAAATGTAAAAACTGACTTTAAAAAGTATCTACTACATTGCACAACTTTATCTCCAGTGGAGCACACTTATAATCAGTGTCTGGATCTTTGCCCGTATTGTCTACTGTATGCATGGGGAGTTTGAAATCTCCTGTCTAAGAGGCTCAGGTTGCTGCTATGTCCCTATCCAATATTTTACATTCAAGTAAAAACATCATACAAATAGGAAAATGTTTAATTACAAACCCAGAAATCAATTAAATCAATCAGATTTTCCAAAAATGTAATGATTGCTTTATATAATAATTATATAATAATTATCCTTAAATCTCACCACCATTACAGAAGTCCAGCTCATCAGTAGAGATGAGCGGTGTTCGACTGTTCGCCAATCTCAAATTCGAGCTGTTTTGGGCGATGTTCGAGTCGCTCGACGAACTCGAACGATTTGCAAAAAATTTGGCTGTTCGAGGTTATGTTCGATAACTATTCGTGCACCAAAAGCGTAACTGGATTTTTTCACAGTAATACTGTTAATCAATAGTGATGAGCGAGCATGCTCGCCACTGCTCGTTACTCGCCCGAGCATCTCAGTACTCGAGATGCTCCGAGCTCGCCGATTACTTTCGAGATGATCGGGCGACAGCTCGGGTCCCCGTCCAGCATGTCTGGCGCTATTTAGAGCACCAATCATGCAGGGATTGTCTGCCACTCACTGTAATGCCACAGCCATGGTGGTTGTGGCATTACAGTGGTTGCCCAAATCGATGAGAACAGTGCTCACAGTGAAACATGAAAGGCCGGCAATTCAGCAGCGGCATACACCGGTACCGACAATTTAGAACAGAAAGAATAGAGCATCACTAGTGTTGAGCGAACATGCTCGACACTGCTTGGTACTCGCCTGAGCATCACGCTACTCGGGATGTTCGGCGAACACCGAGCATTTCCGGGTTACTCGGGCGGGAGCTCGGGTCTCCGCCCTGCATGTTTGGCGCTCTTTACAGAGCCAATGAACATGCAGGGATTGCCAGCCAGTCACTGTAATGCCGCAGCCATGTTGGTTGTGGGCATTACATTGATTTGCTGGCCGCACAGCGTCACCTCGAGTATTTAAAACCGGGCGCCGCCATCTTGGACACAGATGGCTGGGATCAGACAGTGTAGGGACAGCGCTGCTGATTTAGGGAGAGATATATACTGCAAAATAATTAGTGTAGGGTCTGTAAAGGCTGCCAGATCAAACAAACAGTCCTCCTCAGGACTAATATCCATCCCAGATTTCAGGCAGGCAGGCAGGCTGTATAGGAGACTCAGTGGTTATACCAGCAAACGCTGCATTACAATCCTGTGTGCTCCTGTTGCTGAAATTGCTGGACTTAGCTCCAGGTCTCGGGGGCCAGGAAAAATCCTTTTTTTTTCATCTAAATTCTCTTTTTCTTTTCCTCCTTCACACTGTACAAATACCGTCTTATTAACCTTTTGGTGTCCCCCCCCCCAAAAAAAAAGTGTGTCACAGATATATTTAAACAAATATATCTGTTTAAAATAGTCTGGTGTAGGCCAGAGAAACAGAAGTGTGGTTTTGCAGTTCCACGGGTCAAACCTCTGTATTATCGACTTTTGGGCCATTTGTACTTAAAAAAAAAAAAACTGTTTGAGTGTGTCGCTCACTGTTCAGCCGCAAATATATATATTTAAAAAAGTCTGGTATACCCCAGTAAACAATAACTGTGGTTTTGCCATTCCACGGTAAAAAATCTCTATTATTCAGCATTTGGTATTTTTTCCATAAAGAAAAACAGTAATAGTTTCTCCCAGATTGTTTAAAAGAGTCGGGTGGAGGCCAGAGAAATAGATCTGTGGTTTTCCTCTTCCACGGTTCTAATCTACTTTTTATTACCCTTTTTCCATTGATAGTGCGAGTGTAAGCTATTTTACTTCCTTTACAATGGGCAAGGCACGTGGCAAGGGACGTGGAACTGGACGTTCTGGTGATGGTGCGTGGAGAGGATGGGGCCATGGCCAAGGTGAAAATGTGCCACAACCAACAGCCACATACATACACCAGTAAATTATAACTGTGGTTTTGCTGTTCCACGGTAAAAAATCTCTATTATCCTGCTTTTGGCATTTTTTGCCATAAAAAAAAAAACGAATAGTGTCTCCCTGATTTTTCAGACACAAATATATCTGTTGAAAATAGTCTGGTGTAGGCCAGAGAAACAGAAGTGTGGTTTTGCCGTTCCACGGTTCAAACCTCTGTATTATCCACTTTTGGGCCATTTGTATCTAAAAAAAAAAACAGTTTGAGTGTGTCGCTCACTGTTCAGGCACAAATATATATATTTAAAAAAGTCTGGTATACACCAGTAAATTATAACTGTGGTTTTGCTGTTCCACGGTAAAAAATCTCTATTATCCAGCTTTTGTTATTTTCTCCGTAAAGAAAAACAGTAATAGTTTCTCCCTGATTGTTCAGATTGTTTAAAAGAGTCGGGTGTAGGCCAGAGAAATAGAACTGTGGTTTTCCTCTTCCACAGTTCTAATCTACTTTTTATTACCCTTTTTCCATTGATAGTGCGAGTGTAAGCTATTTTACTTCCTTTACAATGGGCAAGGCGCGTGGCAAGGGACGTGGAACTGGACATTCTGGTGATGGTGCGTGCAGAGGACGGGGCCGTGGCCAAGGTGAAAATGTGCCACAACCAACAGCCACATCTTCTCGCTCCCACTTCTTGACCGAATTACTAGGGAAGCACAGAACAACACCAGTATTGCAAACTGATCAGTGTGAACAGGTTATTAATTGGATAGCAGATACTTCCAGTTACCTGGGCACCACCACCTCCGGTCTGTCTTCCCCACGGTCAAGTCTTAAAAGCCGTGAGTCTCGACCGCTTTACTCCTCCTCACCCTGATGCTCCTTCCTCCCACCATGCCGAGTGTAAACAGACAGCAACTGAACCCAGAGTTGGACACTCTGAAGAGTTGTTCACTGATCCATTTCCATATTTGTGCCCCCCGCTTGCTCCGCTTGAAGTGGTGGAAGAGGAGATCCCATGTAGCGATGCCCAAATATTTGAACAGCCACGGCCACAGGAAGTCAACGCTGGCAATTTGTCACAAGAGGTGGACGATGACGAGACACAATTGCCAGGAAGTGAGGAGGAGGATCGTGGTGCGCAAGTGGAAGAGGAGGAGGTGGTGGATGATCTAGTAACTGACCCAACGTGGCAGGAGGACATGCAGAGTGAGGCCAGCAGCACACAGGGTGAGGGAGGCAGATTACCCCAACAGGCAGGAAGAAGCAGTGCGGTGGCCGCGCACAGAAGGCAGTCAACAGTTCCCCGTAACACCAACATGAGGGACGTTGCCAGTACAACCTGTAGGTCTTCCAGAGTCTGGAATTTTTTTAAAGACTCTACTGATAACCCCAAAAAGGCCATTTGTACCACCTGCCATGCCAGTATCAGCAGGGGTTACAAAACTACCAGCCTGACCACCACCAGCATGATCAGGCACATGGCAGCAAAGCAACCGACTTTGTGGGGCGAACCCCAGGGTCCACGACCAGTGTCAGCGGGTGTCACCACTGCTTCTTCAGCTGTTGTGCATGCAATAGAACCCCCTGTTGTGTGTGCAAGGCAATCCCCTGTCCATACTGCATGCAAAGATGCCCCCTCCTCTCAGTGTTCACTTGTTATGGCAGTTTCTCAAGAAACAGCATCAACGTCCACGTCCACGCCCCACCACTGCGTTCAATTGTCCATATCCCAGACCTTTGAACGAAAGCGGAAATTCGCAGCTAACGCCCCACAGGCCACAGTCCTAAATTCACACATTTCACGACTGCTTGCGTTGGAAATGCTGCCTTATAGGCTGGTGGAGACGGAATCCTTCCGCAACCTTATGGCGGTGGCCGTCCCTCAGTACTCGGTCCCCAGCCGACACTATTTTGCCCGGTGTGCCATCCCCGCACTACACAAGCACGTGTCCCAAAACATCTGCCGTGCCCTAAACAACGCAGTTACTGGGAGAGTCCACCTGACAACGGACACGTGGACAAGTGCTTGTGGCCAGGGACGGAACATCTCCCTGACGGCACACTGGGTAAACATAGTGGAAGCCGGGACCCAGTCGGACCTTGGGACGGAACACATCCTCCCCACACCGAGGATTGCGGGCCCTATGTCAGTCAGAGCTGCCCCCACAGTGTACAGCTCCTGCGCATCTTCCGCCTCCTCATGTTCAGCCTCCATCTCAGATATCACCACATCAGTTACAAGCTGGAAGCACTGCAGTACTGCCTCCGCCAAGCGGCAGCAGGCTGTGCTGAAACTCATAAGCTTAGGTGAGAAACCTCACACTGCTTGTGAGTTGTGGACAGCTGTGAAAGAGCAGGCCGATCTGCGGCTGACACCGCTGAACCTACATACAGGCATGGTCGTGTGTGACAATGGCTGTAACCTGGTGGCGTACCATGCCTGGCTCATGTGCTGAACCTCGTTGTTCAGCGGTTTCTTAAATCGTACCCCGAGTAGCCAGATCTGCTCGTCAAAGTACGCCGCCTGTCAGCTCATTTTCGCAAGTCAGCTACAGCTTCCGCCGCCCTTGCTGTGTTGCAGCAGCGTTTGCAGCTTCCGTCAAACCGACTGGTGTGTGATGTCCCCACACGTTGGAACTCTACCCTCCACATATTGCAAAGGATTTGTGAGCAGAAGAGAGCAGTTGTGGAGTACCAACTGCAACAAGGCCATCAATAATCAGGTCAGACTCCACACATAAGACCTCAGGAGAGGACCTGGATGTCTGACATATGTACCATCTTGACAAACTTTGAGGAGTCCACCAAGATGGCGAGTGTCGATGGCGCCATCATTAGCGTCAGCATTCCACTTGCCTGTCTTTTGCAACGCTCTCTGCAGAGAATTAAAGAGGAGGCAGTGCAGCCAGAGTATGATGAGATGGATCAAGAAGCCATAGCAGTCGATTACACACAGCCCAGCCTCATCTCATCCCAACGTGCATTGGGGGACAATGAGGGAGAGGAGGAGGAGGAAGAGGAGGAAGAACAGGAGCTTGTATCATGCGCTGTAGACGGTAGTACCTGTACAACTGTCATACCATCGGTTCAGCGTAGGTGGCCTGAGGACGGGGGGGGGAGGAGGAGGAGGAGGAGAGCATGGTCAGTCATCATCTTGGTGAGGACACGGAAGTCTTGCCCGTTACCAGTCTGGCACGCATGGCTGACTTTATGTTACACTGCCTTAACCGTGACCCTCGCATTGTAAAAATGTTGGGTGACAGTCATTACTGGTTGGTGACACTTTTAGACCCCCGCTACAAGGAGAACTTTCACTCTCTTATTCATGAGGTGGAGAGGTCTACAAAAATGGGGCAGTACTAGAAGGCCTTTGCTGCAGAACTGTTAAAAAAATTTCCATCTGAACACGCTAGCGGCAGAGGTCACAGTTCGTTGCCCAGAGACGCAACTCCAATCCTGCAGAGGCAGGGGAATACTGTCAACGTTCTGGGACAGTTTTCTCAGACCCTCCCTTCGGACAGACCCTGAGGCGCGGGGTACTCTCACAAGGAGTGGAAAGTTTCAAAAGATGGTGAGGGAGTACCTTGCCGACCGTACCAGCGTCCTCCGTGATTCCTCTGTGCCTTTTAATTATTGGGTATCCAAGCTGGACACTTGGAATGAACTCGCTCTGTACGCCTTGGAGGTCCTTGCCTGCCCTGCCACTAGAGTGTTATCGGAGCGTGTTTTTAGTGCCGCTGGGGGAATTATAACTGATAAGTGCACTCGCCTGTCAACTGACAATGCTGACCAGCTGACCCTTATCAAAATGAACAAGGGCTGGATTGGGCCAGACTTCTCATCACCACCAAATGACAGCAGAGTAACATAAAGTCAAATCCACTGTGTTATTTCGGGAGGTATATTCATATGCACCGCTTCACAACCACACATGGGTATACGCTTCCTCATTTCGGCTGTTTTATGTTCTTCTCCTTATCCTCAGCCTCCACTACCACTATACCACCAGGGTGACCGTGGTCCATGTTGCCATTCTTAAAAGTTCCTCCGTCCATTTTTTTGTCAGCTTTTGCTTGGAAGGCATAAGCAAAGACTGTGGGATACCCACTCCACAATAATGGGAATAATATTTTTAAGATGCTGTACTGTATGGCTCTTGTAAGGGTCATTAAAACCATCTTGTTAAGCTACTGCGACCTCCACCACTTTTCCAAGGGGTATTAAAACCGTCTTGTTAAGCTACTGCGACCTACACGCCTCTTCCGAGGGGTCATTAAAACTGTCTTGTTAAGCTACTGCGACCTCCACGTCTCTTCCGAGGGGCATTAAAACCGTCTTTTTAAGCTACTGGGACCTCCACGTCCCTTCCGAGGGGCATTAAAACCGTCTTGTTAAGCTACTGTGACCTCCACCACTTTTCCAAGGGGCATTAAAACCGTCTTGTTAAGCTACTGTGACCTCCACCACTTTTCCAAGGGGCATTAAAACCGTCTTGTTAAGCTACTGGGACTTCCACATCTCTCCTGAGGGGCATTAAAACCGTCTTGTTAAGCTACTGTGACCTCCACCACTTTTCCAGGGGGCATTAAAACCATCTTGTTAAGCTACTGTGACCTCCACGTCTCTTCCGAGGGGCATTAAAACCATCTTGTTAAGCTACTGGGACCTCCACAACTCTTCCGAGGGGCAATGAAACTGTCTTCTTAAGCTACTGTGACCTCCACATCTCTTCCGAGGGGCATTAAAACTATCTTGTTAAGCTACTGCGACCTCCACGTCTCTTCCGAGGGGCATTAAAACCGTCTTGTTAAGCTACTGGGACCTCCACGTCTCTTCCGAGGGGCATTAAAACCGTCTTGTTAAGCTACTGTGAGCTCCACCACTTTTCCAGGGGGCATTAAAACCATCTTGTTAAGCTACTGGGACTTCCACGTCTCTCCTGAGGGGCATTAAAACCGTCTTGTTAAGCTACTGTGACCTCCACCACTTTTCCAGGGGGCATTAAAACCATCTTGTTAAGCTACTGTGACCTCCACGTCTCTTCCGAGGGGCATTAAAACCATCTTGTTAAGCTACTGGGACCTCCACGACTCTTCCGTCGGGCATTAAAACCGTCTTGCTAAGCTACTGTGACCTCCACGTCTCTTCCGAGGGGCATTAAAACCGTCTTGTTAAGCTACTGCAACCTCCACGTCTATTCCTAGGGGCATTAAAACCGTCTTGTTAAGCTACTGGGACCTCCACGTCTCTTCTGAGGGGCATTAAAACCGTCTTGTTAAGCTACTGTGACCTCCAGCACTTTTCCAAGGGGCATTAAAACCGTCCTGTTAAGCTACTGTGACCTCCACCACTTTTCCAAGGGGCATTAATACCGTCTTGTTAAGCTACTGGGACCTCCATGTCTCTTCCGAGGGGCATTAAAACCATCTTGTTAAGCTACTGTGACCTCCACGTCTCTTCCGAGGGGCATTAAAACCGTCTTCTCAAGCTACTGGGACCTCCACGTCTCTTCCGAGAGGCAGTAAACCGTCTTGTTAAGCTACTGCGACCTCCACGTCTCTTCCGAGGGGCATTAAAACCGTCTTGTTAAGCTACTGGGACCTCCACTTCTCTTCCGAGGGGCATTAAAAGCATCTTGTTAAACCACTCTGAACTCCACAGCTCTTCCAAGGGGCATTGAAATGTTGTTTTTAATTAACTCTAACCTCCACGACTCTTCGAACGGGCATTTTTATTTCCTCCTAATTTTTGGCAGCTTTTGCTTGGAAAGCATAGGCAAAGACTATGGGAGACTCACTCCCCAATAATGGGAATAATGTTTTTAATATGCTGTACTGCATGGCTCTTTTAAGGGGCATTGCAAGTTCCTCCGTCCTAATTTTTGGAAGCTTTTGCTTGGAAGGCATAGGCAAAGACTATGGGAGACTCACTCCCCAATAATGGGAATAATGTTTTTAATATGCTGTACTGCATGGCTCTTTTAAGGGGCATTGCAAGTTCCTCCGTCCTAATTTTTGGCAGCTTTTGCTTGGAAGGCATAAGCAAAGACTATGGGAGACCCACTCCCCAATAATGGGAATAATGTTTTTAAGATGCTGTACTGTATGGCTCTTGTAAGGGTCATTAAAACCATCTTGTTAAGCTACTGCGACCTCCACCACTTTTCCAAGGGGTATTAAAACCGTCTTGTTAAGCTACTGCGACCTACACGCCTCTTCCGAGGGGTCATTAAAACTGTCTTGTTAAGCTACTGCGACCTCCACGTCTCTTCCGAGGGGCATTAAAACCGTCTTTTTAAGCTACTGGGACCTCCACGTCCCTTCCGAGGGGCATTAAAACCGTCTTGTTAAGCTACTGTGACCTCCACCACTTTTCCAAGGGGCATTAAAACCGTCTTGTTAAGCTACTGTGACCTCCACCACTTTTCCAAGGGGCATTAAAACCGTCTTGTTAAGCTACTGGGACTTCCACATCTCTCCTGAGGGGCATTAAAACCGTCTTGTTAAGCTACTGTGACCTCCACCACTTTTCCAGGGGGCATTAAAACCATCTTGTTAAGCTACTGTGACCTCCACGTCTCTTCCGAGGGGCATTAAAACCATCTTGTTAAGCTACTGGGACCTCCACAACTCTTCCGAGGGGCAATGAAACTGTCTTCTTAAGCTACTGTGACCTCCACATCTCTTCCGAGGGGCATTAAAACTATCTTGTTAAGCTACTGCGACCTCCACGTCTCTTCCGAGGGGCATTAAAACCGTCTTGTTAAGCTACTGGGACCTCCACGTCTCTTCCGAGGGGCATTAAAACCGTCTTGTTAAGCTACTGTGAGCTCCACCACTTTTCCAGGGGGCATTAAAACCATCTTGTTAAGCTACTGGGACTTCCACGTCTCTCCTGAGGGGCATTAAAACCGTCTTGTTAAGCTACTGTGACCTCCACCACTTTTCCAGGGGGCATTAAAACCATCTTGTTAAGCTACTGTGACCTCCACGTCTCTTCCGAGGGGCATTAAAACCATCTTGTTAAGCTACTGGGACCTCCACAACTCTTCCGAGGGGCAATGAAACTGTCTTCTTAAGCTACTGTGACCTCCACATCTCTTCCGAGGGGCATTAAAACTATCTTGTTAAGCTACTGCGACCTCCACGTCTCTTCCGAGGGGCATTAAAACCGTCTTGTTAAGCTACTGGGACCTCCACGTCTCTTCCGAGGGGCATTAAAACCGTCTTGTTAAGCTACTGTGAGCTCCACCACTTTTCCAGGGGGCATTAAAACCATCTTGTTAAGCTACTGGGACTTCCACGTCTCTCCTGAGGGGCATTAAAACCGTCTTGTTAAGCTACTGTGACCTCCACCACTTTTCCAAGGGGCATTAAAACCATCTTGTTAAGCTACTGTGACCTCCACGTCTCTTCCGAGGGGCATTAAAACCATCTTGTTAAGCTACTGGGACCTCCACGACTCTTCCGTCGGGCATTAAAACCGTCTTGCTAAGCTACTGTGACCTCCACGTCTCTTCCGAGGGGCATTAAAACCGTCTTGTTAAGCTACTGCAACCTCCACGTCTATTCCTAGGGGCATTAAAACCGTCTTGTTAAGCTACTGGGACCTCCACGTCTCTTCTGAGGGGCATTAAAACCGTCTTGTTAAGCTACTGTGACCTCCAGCACTTTTCCAAGGGGCATTAAAACCGTCCTGTTAAGCTACTGTGACCTCCACCACTTTTCCAAGGGGCATTAATACCGTCTTGTTAAGCTACTGGGACCTCCATGTCTCTTCCGAGGGGCATTAAAACCATCTTGTTAAGCTACTGTGACCTCCACGTCTCTTCCGAGGGGCATTAAAACCGTCTTCTCAAGCTACTGGGACCTCCACGTCTCTTCCGAGAGGCAGTAAACCGTCTTGTTAAGCTACTGCGACCTCCACGTCTCTTCCGAGGGGCATTAAAACCGTCTTGTTAAGCTACTGGGACCTCCACTTCTCTTCCGAGGGGCATTAAAAGCATCTTGTTAAACCACTCTGAACTCCACAGCTCTTCCAAGGGGCATTGAAATGTTGTTTTTAATTAACTCTAACCTCCACGACTCTTCGAACGGGCATTTTTATTTCCTCCTAATTTTTGGCAGCTTTTGCTTGGAAAGCATAGGCAAAGACTATGGGAGACTCACTCCCCAATAATGGGAATAATGTTTTTAATATGCTGTACTGCATGGCTCTTTTAAGGGGCATTGCAAGTTCCTCCGTCCTAATTTTTGGAAGCTTTTGCTTGGAAGGCATAGGCAAAGACTATGGGAGACTCACTCCCCAATAATGGGAATAATGTTTTTAATATGCTGTACTGCATGGCTCTTTTAAGGGGCATTGCAAGTTCCTCCGTCCTAATTTTTGGCAGCTTTTGCTTGGAAGGCATAAGCAAAGACTATGGGAGACCCACTCCCCAATAATGGGAATAATGTTTTTAAGATGCTGTACTGTATGGCTCTTGTAAGGGTCATTAAAACCATCTTGTTAAGCTACTGCGACCTCCACCACTTTTCCAAGGGGTATTAAAACCGTCTTGTTAAGCTACTGCGACCTACACGCCTCTTCCGAGGGGTCATTAAAACTGTCTTGTTAAGCTACTGCGACCTCCACGTCTCTTCCGAGGGGCATTAAAACCGTCTTTTTAAGCTACTGGGACCTCCACGTCCCTTCCGAGGGGCATTAAAACCGTCTTGTTAAGCTACTGTGACCTCCACCACTTTTCCAAGGGGCATTAAAACCGTCTTGTTAAGCTACTGTGACCTCCACCACTTTTCCAAGGGGCATTAAAACCGTCTTGTTAAGCTACTGGGACTTCCACATCTCTCCTGAGGGGCATTAAAACCGTCTTGTTAAGCTACTGTGACCTCCACCACTTTTCCAGGGGGCATTAAAACCATCTTGTTAAGCTACTGTGACCTCCACGTCTCTTCCGAGGGGCATTAAAACCATCTTGTTAAGCTACTGGGACCTCCACAACTCTTCCGAGGGGCAATGAAACTGTCTTCTTAAGCTACTGTGACCTCCACATCTCTTCCGAGGGGCATTAAAACTATCTTGTTAAGCTACTGCGACCTCCACGTCTCTTCCGAGGGGCATTAAAACCGTCTTGTTAAGCTACTGGGACCTCCACGTCTCTTCCGAGGGGCATTAAAACCGTCTTGTTAAGCTACTGTGAGCTCCACCACTTTTCCAGGGGGCATTAAAACCATCTTGTTAAGCTACTGGGACTTCCACGTCTCTCCTGAGGGGCATTAAAACCGTCTTGTTAAGCTACTGTGACCTCCACCACTTTTCCAGGGGGCATTAAAACCATCTTGTTAAGCTACTGTGACCTCCACGTCTCTTCCGAGGGGCATTAAAACCATCTTGTTAAGCTACTGGGACCTCCACGACTCTTCCGTCGGGCATTAAAACCGTCTTGCTAAGCTACTGTGACCTCCACGTCTCTTCCGAGGGGCATTAAAACCGTCTTGTTAAGCTACTGCAACCTCCACGTCTATTCCTAGGGGCATTAAAACCGTCTTGTTAAGCTACTGGGACCTCCACGTCTCTTCTGAGGGGCATTAAAACCGTCTTGTTAAGCTACTGTGACCTCCAGCACTTTTCCAAGGGGCATTAAAACCGTCCTGTTAAGCTACTGTGACCTCCACCACTTTTCCAAGGGGCATTAATACCGTCTTGTTAAGCTACTGGGACCTCCATGTCTCTTCCGAGGGGCATTAAAACCATCTTGTTAAGCTACTGTGACCTCCACGTCTCTTCCGAGGGGCATTAAAACCGTCTTCTCAAGCTACTGGGACCTCCACGTCTCTTCCGAGAGGCAGTAAACCGTCTTGTTAAGCTACTGCGACCTCCACGTCTCTTCCGAGGGGCATTAAAACCGTCTTGTTAAGCTACTGGGACCTCCACTTCTCTTCCGAGGGGCATTAAAAGCATCTTGTTAAACCACTCTGAACTCCACAGCTCTTCCAAGGGGCATTGAAATGTTGTTTTTAATTAACTCTAACCTCCACGACTCTTCGAACGGGCATTTTTATTTCCTCCTAATTTTTGGCAGCTTTTGCTTGGAAAGCATAGGCAAAGACTATGGGAGACTCACTCCCCAATAATGGGAATAATGTTTTTAATATGCTGTACTGCATGGCTCTTTTAAGGGGCATTGCAAGTTCCTCCGTCCTAATTTTTGGAAGCTTTTGCTTGGAAGGCATAGGCAAAGACTATGGGAGACTCACTCCCCAATAATGGGAATAATGTTTTTAATATGCTGTACTGCATGGCTCTTTTAAGGGGCATTGCAAGTTCCTCCGTCCTAATTTTTGGCAGCTTTTGCTTGGAAGGCATAAGCAAAGACTATGGGAGACCCACTCCCCAATAATGGGAATAATGTTTTTAAGATGCTGTACTGTATGGCTCTTGTAAGGGGCATTAAAACCATCTTGTTAAGCTACTGCGACCTCCATGTCTCTTCCAAGGGGCATTAAAACCATCTTGTTAAGCTACTGCGACCTCCACGACTCTTCCAATGGGCATTACATTTCCTCCTATTTTTGGTCAGCTTTTGCTTTTCAATGCATAGGCGAACACTAAGGGAGACCCTCTCCCCAATGATGGGTAGAAGGTTTTTAGTACGCTGTAATCCGCGTCTGTTTCAAGGGGCATTGCAGTTCCTCATAATTTTTGGAAAGCCTTCCATTCACTGCTTAGGCCAACAGTGCACAGGAGACCCAGTTGATATAAATGGAAAAAATGGTTTAGTTAAGGCCCTCTGACCTCCATGTCACTTCCAAGGGGCATTGGAGTGCCTCTAAATTTTTGGTAGGCATTGCACTCACTGTATGCCCTATAACTGTGTAGCCGAACCGCTCCTTTTGGTACAGAATCATATCCTACAAGACATGTGTGGTTGACTGGCCTGATATTGATGCTTTGTTTTAACGGGAGTCATAGAACTGGGATAGTAGCAGGAAAACATCCAGCAATCCTCGGAGGAGGTAGGATATGCGCCAAAACGCTGACCACCTCAGGCCTAGCCGCTACTACATACATGCGCTTGCATTCCAAGAAAACAAAACAGATGCTAACTTCTATCATCATCATGCTGAGTCCTCACCTTGGCACTCTCAACCCCCCTTATGGAGAAGCCATGGCCCACCGGAGGAGTCTGGTTCTCTGGTGGGCTCGTCCAATGCTGCCCTAAAGCAGGCAAGGCTAAGAAAAGTGTGTGGGAAGGTAACAGGAGAAATAGACCGTTTATTGACATCCGGCCGCCCCCTGGCGGCTGGGGACCGAGTGTGGACACCCGGCCGCCGGGCGGCTGGGAACTGAGTATGGACACCTCACTGCCGAAGCAGCCATGAGGTAGTGGCCAGCTTCGGCCTCCTCCAAACTAAAAGACCCCATTTCAAGTGCAAGCTAGCAGTATGGTATTGCAGCCTGCGGGTGGGTGGGTGGTTGGTTGGCTGCATATTTGCGCTTGCATTGCAAGGAATGGGGGAGGTACAATTGAACACTGCCCTGGGACTAGAACTTGCATGGGGATAGTTGCAAGTCTGCATCTTCTGATGCGGCTAGGATCACTTATGATGGGCACACTTTTAGACAGTGACCTGGGAGTCAGAGATGCTTCCAGGGGTCTTCCCCATGCTGTTCCCATGTCTTTTCAGCACTTTATGCATGTGTCACACAGCACATGGCCAGATAAGGTTGTAAAATGTTAAAATGACATTTCCCGGTGAATGCATTTGTCATAGTTGAAAGCAATACAAAAGTGCAAAAATGCATAAAAAATGCTACTTGTGAACATAGCCCAAGGTGTGGAGGAGTATTTTTTTGGGGGGGTTATTTATTTTACCTTATGCACAAGTCTTTACCCTGGAAAGGAACTTCCTTAACATATTTCACAGGAAAGCAGTTTCAGTTTCGTTTTTGTATGTTTTATTGTGAGCCCTTAAAAGTGGCTTAATACCTCTGACCACGTTGTTGACAGCAGTGACCTGGGGGTCAGAAATGCTTCCAGGGGCGATCCCCATGCTGTCCCCATGTCATTTGAGCACTGTCACTATCATTTTGGGCACTTGTTAGGCTTTTAAAAGACTGCCGGGGGTGCCGCCGCAAAAATTCTCGGGTCTCCCATAGACTAATATTGGGCTCGTTGCTCAGGTCGAGTACCCGAGTATCATGGTGAGCTCGGCACGAGCTTAGAGCACCCGAGCATTTTAGTGCTCGCTCAACACTAAGCATCACACATAGATTAGATAGATAGAAACATGTCAGTCACATATATAATACGTATAGTGACAGTGTTGGTTACTGTACTTGTCATTTAGAGTTAAAATAAAGGATTTATTAAAAAAAAATAAGTGTTTTCATGCACCCGTCTCTTTAAAAAAAAACGGCTGGCAATTCATCATCGGTACCCGACAATTTAGAACAGAAAGAATAGAGCATCACACATAGATTAGATAGATAGAAACATGTCAGTCACATATATAATAAGTACAGTGACAGTGCTGGTTACTGTACTTGTCATTTAGTGTTAAAATAATGGATTTATTAAAAAAAAAATTGGCGTAGGGTTCCCCGTAATTTTAGTCTCTAGCGGAGGTTATGCAGACGGCTGGGGCAGATGTTTGAAGTGAGCGCAGGAGAATGCAAAGCAGTCATCAAAGCAAAAGGTGGCTACTTTGAAGAACCTAGAATATAAGACATATTTTCAGTTGTTTCACACTTTTTTGTTAAGTATATAATTCCACATGTGTTAATTCATAGTTTTGATGCCTTCAGTGTGAATGTACAATTTTCAAAGTCATGAAAATACAGAAAAATCTTTAAATGAGAAGGTGTGTCCAAACTTTTGGTCTGTACTGTACATCTATCTACATCTATCTACCTATCTATCTATCTATCTATCTATCTATCTATCTATCTATCTATCTATCTATCTATCTATCTATCTATCTACCTACCTATCTGTCATCATATGTATCTATCTATCTTTATCTATCTATCATTCATGTATCTATGGATATATCTATGTATCTATCTATCATCTATGTAGGTATGTATCTATCTTTATCTATCTACCTATCTATCATCTATCTATTATCTATGTATCTAGCTAAAAATACACTCCTGAATTGCTTCTCAGAATCTGTTTTGTGTACTGTCACTGTTTTGTGAATACATTGGACTGATGAGGTCCCAGCTGTCAGCAATGCTGTCCAGTATTACTGAATGCCATTAGCAGTTTGGCCTAGATAATCATTCAAATTTTACTTCATCTATCTTCAGAGAAGAGAAAAATGAATGTTCTGGAATGGAAAAGAAATCTTTCCAGTTAGTAAGCAACAGTAACGTAGAATAATTGGTACAGAATATTTCTGGAGTCATAGGATTCGACAAGATAATCATGTGCAATACAGAAGATTTCCCTCAATCAGTGCAAAATGAGGGAGATGAAATACCACCCACACTTCAAAGGCACACCATAAAATCACATTAGCATTTTCCATTTCTGTTAACTCTGGTAATATTTGAAGAGAATTAAAATAATGCTACTTAGCAGACCATAGTATTCATGTTAAATTAGCAAAAACAGACGATTAGCAGACTAAAAGCTTGTTTAAAGTGTAGACACGTAAAAGGGATGTAGTAGAGTAAATTTGTTAGAATGCATACATCTCTAGATACTTTAGTAAAGTCACGATCATGAAACGTAATAGCTGCAACTTCAAATACACTTTAAGACCTCATGTATATGAGTTTCCAGCTCCACTCTGGTCCTCTCCTGGCTCAGATGACCTGAAATCAGACAGGAGTTTGTGTGCTGTAAGTCACATTATCAATGCAAGTCTGTGGAGCCTTGTTCTGAGTCTCATAGGTGTACATTGGTAAAGCAGCTATCATCCAACATGGTAGACGCTCTGTGAGCCTGCAAAGCTGAAGAGCGGCCACATGGGCCAGAAGAGGATGAAGAGGTGCTGGAAAATGGGGAAGATGGCAATTGGCAAGTGCTTTAATATGTTTTACATAAACAACTTGCATAATTAGGAGGAATTAGGAAAAATAAATTCCCGAGACATATTCTTCTAGATCTATTAGTATATGTAACAGTATACACTAGTATTACAGCACACATAGAAATCTATTAAATAATTACTAACATCCATAAATCATATAAATGGTACTCCATATACCACGAGAAACAACAAAACACCCAGACTCATAGTGCAAAAGACAGAGTAATGAAGCGATCCATGTAGTTAAAACCAAAATATTTTCCAAACCTAGACCCATCCATCAGACTACCAGATAGAGAAGTGTTATTTATTACGCCACAGGACACGTTTCCACTGCTTCAGAATCCAGTGTGCACTTGATTTACACCACTTCATCCAGAATTTGGCTTTGTGCTCGGTGGTGTAAGGATTGCATGCAGTTTCTCTGCCCAACGCACAGTTTTTGCAGTGATGTTAAAGGGGCATTTCCATCTCCAAGATCCTATCCCAATATGTAGTAGGTGTAATAATAATAATATTAGCAAATACCTCCAATTAGAAATGTAGTATAGTTTTTCTGATTTGCTATGTCTCTTTCCTCATGTGCAACCATTGCAGGACCTTAGGTATCTATGGTTACGACCACTAGCAACTAGCTAATTAACTGTCACTATATCAGTGGTCGATATATAAAATTCTACAATGTGTGTGCATGATGAAAGAGACATAACGAATCAGAAGAACTATACTACAATTCTAATGGGAGATATTTTCTTATATTATTATTATTACACCTGCTACATATTGGGATAGGATCTTGGAGATAGAAATACCCCTTTAATCAAGAGGAGCTTTGGCACTCTGTAGTTATTGAGTCAGCAATACCAGACAGTTGGTGACTTTCACGAACTGTGCGCCTCAACACTCGGCAACCCTGCTCTGTATGTTTATGCAGTCTTTACATGGAGTTGCTGTAGTTTCTAGACGCTTCCACTGGGACCTAAATAAAAACTCTAAATTCAATAATTAGAGTTGTATTTAATGATTTTGTCCATATAATAGAATATGTAGTCCTGCCAAATGTTAAAGGGGTTGTTCAGTACTTTTAAAAGTAGCGCCGCTCAGAAACAGCACCAGCAGGTAATTAGAAAGAAGTTTCTATTTATTATTGAAACACATTGGCATATTTTTAAAAAGTACCGGACAACTCTTTTAAATTAGGGAAAATTGCAATTGTGTCCAAATAATAAGCAACACCATATAACTTAGATTGTTGCATTTTAGTGCATTACAGGGAGTTACAGATATTCTGTACATTTGCTATTGTTCCAAATTACCAAGTCTTGTCATAATTACTTTCTCAGGTTCTTTCTCCATTGTCTGATTCCATCCTGGCTGAAAAAACAGTGACAGTTCTGGATGATCGTGTGGGAATTGTTGACCTAGGAATCCAACTTATAACTGGTCTTTCCTTGTCTGTACAAGCCAGCAAGGGTAATAAAAGAGCCATCATTACAACGACTACAGCCAGTGATATCCTGCACGAGATAAAACAGGTACAGTGATAAAAAATGCATTAAGTTGTATTTCCACAAATCATACTGTAAAAGGGATAGTTTGCCTTGACATTTTTTTATGTATTATGCCTTATTTACATACATAATGCCCCCTTTTTGCACAGCACTGTCAGTAAAAAGGATATATTCAGTCACATTGGTGTCTCCAGAGGGGTCCACAATCTCATTTCTCTATGTCAGGAGAGCACAAACATGCTAGGACAAATTTTATAGTGTGTCAGTCAGTATAACTGTGAATTATAGAAGGAAAGCAATGTATGTGAGGTAACCCATGCAAGCATTAACCCCTTCACCTCAGGCCATTTTAAATTTTTTTCGTTTTTGTTTCTTCTCCCCCTTTTTCCAAGAGCCATAACTTTTTTTTTTATTTTTCAGTCAATATAGCCGTGTGAGGACTTGTTTTTTGCGGGACGAGTTGTACTTTTGAGTGACACCATTCATTTTACCATATACTGAAAAGGAAAACAGGGAGAAAAAAAAGTCAAAGTGCGGTGACATTGCAAAAAAAAGTGCAATTCCTCAATTGTTTTTTTGTTTTCCTCAATTGTTTGCTTTTATTTACCATGTTCACTATATGGTAGAACTGACCTGGTAATCGGATTCCCCAGGTCATTACGAGTTTGCAGATACCAAACATGGATAGTTGTTTTTTTTTTTATTTAAGTGTTGAAAATAAATTCAGAAATTTGTATGACATTTTTTTTACTTTTGTTTCCATTTTCCAAGACCCCTAGCGTTTTCCTTTTTAAATTCATCAAATCTTTCATGCCAGAATTCTGAAGCAAAAAGCTTTGAAAAGTCAAAATTTTTTAGCACAATGCAAGATACTCTGAAGTTTTTTGACTTTTGGCAGTTTTGGGGCGGGATATTTGTGTCAACACCTGCTTGTCATATTCAAGATGAGCAATGGCGTTCCCTACACCACAGATCCTACTCCAGTCCCTTAAGATTTGTGGCCAGGTGCATGGGGACATACGCTACTTTTCAGACATTCTGGATTTATTAAGTGGCTTGACGAGGAGCACACCTCCTTGTCAAGATCAACATGAAAAACGCCAGTCTTGATAAATCGGGACCTAAGTGTCCACTCAAATAAATGGGTTATGTGTGTAATATAGGACAGGTCAGGTGCACCAGAATGAGAGATGCTTAGAATTTCCTATGGATGGATGGATGAAAATGGGGTTTCTAAACTAGCCACCTCCCTTAAGAGCCACAGACTTGTCGTCACAAAAGTTAGTTTCTTGGAAGGGGAAGTATTATCAGCTATATAATACAAAAAGAATAGTCGCATTGTTTTCATAACCTTTGTATCTCAGTTCTAGATTATCACAGTAGGATTTTCTGACTTGCTGTTTATATTAGGAAATATTTTTTGTGACACAAGTGAAGTAGTTATTACATTTAATATCTAGCTCATTTGTGGGCAAAGCGTTGTCTCACTGAAGAAAAATTACTATTTTTCTTGAATGATCTCATTTTAGAAAATTGCATTATTATTTGTCAAGGTGAGTCTCTTGCCTCCATCTAACCTTTTTACCCAGCAGTGTCTTGTTTCTTAAATTACAGAGTATTGTTAAATCACAGGTTATACGAAGTGAATTCTTATGGAAACTTTCTTAAAATAATACTAAAATATCCTGTATAGGTATAATGATCTGTTAAACTTGACACTTGCTCATATTGATGTAGTAACAACTCTGTTGAGATAAATATACCGTTTAAGTGAGTGTAGCCCGCTACACCTAGGACAATAGCTTGGCGCTTTTAACCCTTTGGTGCTAGATCCCAGCTGGGGTTGCTACTAAATTCAAAGTAGAGACATTTATACTAGAAGTTATAATCATTTTGTCGAAAAAAAACATCAAGAAGATAAAAATGTCCTCTTCCGTAACTTTTGTCTTGGCTCACCATATCCCAAAATGAGTGGACATAGATGACCAGTTATATTCAGGAGATGTTTAAGTTATGTATGTACATGTATCTAAAAATGGTCACTCAATGGATATGATATGAATTGTAGCCTGTTGAGGGATTTGTTAGGCTGTTGTGATAATGATATGAATTTGTATAGTAAGAAATCGGGAGTCTATAATATAATTTATCTAAAGGGTAGACATATCTTTATTAATATGATCAGAGACTGATTTTCACTGAAACAATGATATTTTCTGTATACTGCGAAGGTAACTTTTTTTCTGTTACAGGAGGCAGTCATCAGTGTGTGGACCTTGTTTAGCGATGGCTCAGTAACACCACTGGATATCTATGAAAGTAAAGACTTCTCAATTATGGTGTCTTCTCTAGATGAGATGGTGGTTTCCACTTATCAGAATCCTTTATCAAACTGGCCTGTTGTAGTTGCGGAAGGAGAAGGCCAAGGACCTTTAATAAAGTTAGAATTTGGAATCAGTGAGATCTGCCAGAAATCCAAAAGGAAAAGTAGCCTTGCTGTTGGAAGTGGAACCATCAAAGTTAAATTTGGCCAAAAAGAGTCTGATCAAAAGGGAAATATTAATGAAATTCAAAGCATAGATGATGAGTTTAAGAAAATCGCAAGTAAAACAACTGAAAAAGTTACAGAGCAAGAAAGGACCGCAAATGAGTGGCCCAAACATGGATCTTCTGGGGTCAATTATGAAGATTCAAATAAAAACTCAACATCTGATTCCCCTGTAGACTATCACAAGAATTATAATGATGCCCACATTGTTCCTATTCCATATACCAGCTTTCCTACAAGAATAGCCTCAGAACACAATCAGGAAAGTGAACTTACACAGACTTCAAGGGGTCTCACAGACTTGGAAATTGGCATGTATGCCCTTCTCTGTGTCTTCTGTCTTGCAATTCTTGTCTTTTTAATTAACTGTGTGGCATTTGCTTGGAAATATAGGCATAAAAGGTTTCCAGTGGCAGATCAGGCAAACATTCCACATTCACATGACTGGGTATGGCTTGGCAATGAGGTAGAACTGTTGGAAAATCCTGTGGACATTCCTGTGGCAGAAGAATGCACTACAATGATTGACAGAAGGTCACAATTTGAAGAAAACAATTTTTTGCTTAATGGTGGTTCGCAAAAGAATCCATATAGTCAAATTATGAGGTCATCAGATTACAATTATGAAAAAGAGCCTAAGAATGAGCCTCTAAATGCAGGAAGCTCAAAGAGAAAACGGGTAAAATTCACATCCTTTACTACGATTTTACCAGAAGAAGGTGGTCCATATACCAATGCAGTCATCTTTGGAAATGAAGAAAATATTAAATGGGTCTGTCAGGATATGAACATTGGAGATTCACGTGAACTTAGAGACTATATGGATAGTCTTCAGGACAACCTGTAATATAATATGTTTATATTCACCTTTATGCCTTCGTTTTGTTTGTTTGTTTTTTTAAGTGGGACTATCAAACAGCAATAGAGAAGAAAAAGAAACCCAACAAGGTTAAGTTTATTATACAAAGGCTATATTGCCAATTTATTTGGCACTAAATAAGAAAGAGCCCATGAAGAAGAAATCTGTCTAGCGGTAATATCTGTACTGGGCGTCATGTCATGCTTTCATACTGTAAATGGTATCCTGGTTCTCCTGAAGGGATTACAATATGTGATGTGGTATAGGTGCTGCAGGAAAAATACCTGCTGTGTTCTACTAAATTTGGGTAAACACTGCTGTGACGGGTTTCCAGTTAAAAGCACATTAGACATTTCTTGTCATATTTCCAGTTCATTGTAAGCATAAATCTGAATGTATTACAAATGTATTTACGTGCATCTCAACATAAACTATCAATACTTCTTAAATACACACAATGTTAAGGTGGTTGGCAAAATAATATACAAGAAATAAAGAACCATATATTTTATTCTGCCTTTTGTTGTCAAATATTTATACTCACAGATCAAAAAATTCAGGGCAGGTATTGTAAAGCCTAGGT
Organism: Phyllobates terribilis; assembly: GCF_046119375.1. Classification (NCBI taxonomy): domain Eukaryota; kingdom Metazoa; phylum Chordata; class Amphibia; order Anura; family Dendrobatidae; genus Phyllobates; species Phyllobates terribilis. Next base: position 349,035,947 of record NW_027362761.1, on the reverse strand, counting down.
CATTAGTCTGTGAATGTGTATGACAGAGGGCAAACAACAAGTCTCTAGTTAAAGAAGCACTCTCATCAAAGTTTTTATCCTCTTAATACATTGCAGTCATCATATTATATAGCATAGTGTACTCACAATTGCTCATTTTGCCTTTCTACTAGTTAATTATTCTCTCTTCTCTATGTAGAAACAGGGAGTCTCTTTTCTCTGCATGAGTCATTCCCCTCTTTAACTACTCACCCAGCTGCTCCACTCTTCCCCCCTGGAAACCTATGTAGTGATGACTCATGCAGGAAGAGACTTCCTGTTTTTACATAAAGCTTAGAAGGATTCAGCTAGTCTGTTTTTATTCAGGCGATATCATAGACCTAATGGGAAAGAGAAGAATTAAATGGGTAGAAAGGCAAAATGAGCAATTGTAAGTACACACTACCATATAATATGATGATTGCAATATACTAAGATGATAAAAATTTTGATGGGAGGAGTGCTACTTTAATACTTTTATATTGCATATGCTGTGTTTCTCATGTTCAGCACAGTGTATTATCATAGCTTTGGGATTCTTGTAGGAGATACTTGATTTAAAAACATTGAGAAACAAAAGTGGCAAAATTATTCAGATACAGGTGCATATCACAAAATTAGAATTCATCAAAAAGTTAATTTATTTCAGTTCTACTATACAAAAAGTGAAACTCATATATAGAGCCATTACAAACAGAGTGATCTATTTCAAGTGTTTATTTCTGTTAATGTTGATGATTATGGCTTACAGCCAATGAAAACACAAAAGTCATTATCTCAGTAAACTAGAATACTTAACAAAAAACACCTGCGAAGGCTTCCTAAGTGTTTCAAAAGGTCCCTTAGTCTGTTTCAGTAGGTTCCACAATCATGGTGAAGATTGCTGACTTGACAGATGTCCAGAAGGCAGTCATTGACACACTCCACAAGGTCCCAGAGTTCCAATATTCATTTGGAAATCAAGGTCCTAGAGTCTGGAGGAAGAGTGGAGAGGCACACAATCCTGCTTGAGGTCTAGTGTGAAGTTTCCACAATCAGTGATGGTTTGGGGAGCCATGTCATCTGCTGGTGTAGGTCCACTGTGTTTTATTAAGACCAAAGTCAGCGCAGCCGCCTACCAGGAAATGTTAGAGCACTTCATGCTTCCCTCTGCCGACAAGCTTTTTGGATATGGAAATTTCATTCTCCAGCAGGACTTGGCACCTGTCCACACCATCACTGATTGTTTAAACTTCACACTAGACCTCAAGCAGCTTGGATTGTGTGCCTCTCCACTCTTCCTCCAGACTCTGGGACCTTGATATCCAAATGAAAATTGAAACTCTGGGACCTTGTGGAGTGTGTCAATGACTGCCTTCTGGACATCTGTCATATCAGCAATCTTCCCCATGATTGTGGAGCCTACTGAAGCAGACTAAGGGACCTTTTGAAACACTTAGGAAGCCTTCGCAGGTGTTTTTTGTTAATTATTCTTGTTAATTATTCTAGTTTACTGAGATATTGACTTTTGTGCTTTCATTGGCTGTAAGCCATAATCATCAAAATAACAGAAATAAACACTTGAAATAGATCACTCTGTTTGTAATGACTGTATATAATATATGAGTTTCATTTTTTGTATTGAAGAACTGAAATAAACTAACTTTTTGATGATATTCTAATTTTGTGAGATGCACCTGTAGATCATCATATTTTATAGTGATTGTGTATTAGAATACACTGCCTGACAGTCTTCTTTATACCTGACAGATTGTGATTTACTCTTGTTAATATTGGGGACCAGATTGTGATTGCTCTACTGAGCAACCATTTTAATATTTCCCTTTTTTATTTGTCAATGCTACTCTTTTCTGAAGGTAATGTATTTTACTTACACTATTGCCATATCCGTACCATAATTACCAGTGACCACTATCATTTTTACTAAAATGACTGCAAAAATATTGTTGCATTCAGTTTTCTCCAATCAAACATCATTTCTGTAATTACTTTTACATCTTCATGTGCCCAAATTCTAAAAACTTTACACAATCCTACACCATAATTATCTACGGTCAGACTGGCTGTTTTGTTTTGACTTTTTGTTATATTTTATTATTTTATTGTGATGTGATCTTCATTGATGAGCATTTTGTTGTTTGTTCTTTTATTGGTCCATAAATTTTTATTTGTCACATATGTGACGCGCCCCTGGGCCTGTGTCGCGCTGCGTTGCGCACGCGGGAGCTTACCCGGAGCCGGATCTGTTGAGGGTTGTAGTCTCGTGGCGGTGATCCGGTCCGTGCCCAGGGAGTCAGACTAAGTGGCGCTGTTTTAGCGGTAGATGTTGGATGACTACGCCAAAGTTGACGCGCCCCTGGGCCTGCTGTGTCGCGCAGCGTCTCGCGCACGGGGGCTTACCCGGAACCGGATCAGATGAGGGTTGTAGTCTCCGAGTGGCGGGGACCCGGTCCGTGCCCAGGGAGTCAAACTCAGTGTGTGGCAGTCTTGATAGGTGTTATTTGAGTGTCGACTACGCCACCCGTTGATTTGCAGCTATGGAGCTGCCGCTGCAGGGCAGACCGCTGAGGCCGGTGTAGAATTGTGCAGCGTGATAGTATAACCCCCAACGGGAGGGGTATGGCCTCAGGGCAGCCGACGTGGAAGATGGGGGGTAGCAGGAACCACTCAGAGATGGTGCGGTGTAATTCAGGGTCTTTACTGGTAACAACGATAGACCCTCCCGGAGTACTTGCTAGCGAACGGGGCCTGGTCAGTCCTTGAGCAGATGGGATCTCCCCTGGCCAGGCGGAGTTGTAGGCCTCCCAAACTGACTGTACTCTTCTGGCTACCTTGCTAGAAGCGAGTATAAGTAGCCCACGTCCCTGAGTGTACCGTGTGGTGCTCACCCGTATGGCCGGTGACTCGGGGCCTTCTAGTAGCTTCCGCTTCATGACGGCGGTGCTGGTCCCATGCGTGTGACCGTGCCTTCGGGTTTCTTGGCCAGAGGACCTGAAATCCCCTGCCTGACGGATTCTGTTGCTGGATAGGAGTTAGTCCCCACAGCCTCGGACTCCGGGTCCGGTAAGAAATCTTCTCAGTCAGGGCGAGCTCTGCAGCTGCCAGCCCCTGACTCCTTGTAACACTGCTCCCACAGAGCTCCTGTTGTTTCTTCCTATGCTGCTTCTCTTCTCTACTTCTGGCATGGCCCAGGAGCTGGGCCCAGCCGGAGCCACAGCTCCCTGTCAGCCCTCCTGGCTGCACTCTCCCTCTGAACTCTCTAACCCTGCCTCAGCCCCAGGTTTATACAGGGGAAGTTCTTCCCCTCCCAGGACTGGGCAGGAGGTGTGGCATGCACAGGATCCCTGACCAAGAGACCTCCCACCTGCTCTCAGACATAACATTGCTTGTTACTGTGGAAACCAGACCCCTGGGGTGCCACATCTGCATCTACACCTTAATACAGTTTGCAAACCTGCAGACTATGATGTTCCATGTATACACAATTCTGAGATGTTTTATTAAATGTATCTGAATACTTCAACAGCAGAGGTGCTATCATAGTCTAACAATATCACAGACAAATGTTATCACTTTTGAAGAACCTTAAAACAATTCTCAAATATTATATAAATTGAAGTTGCTTACTTGTAGCCCGTGCAACATTAATTGACTATTTCTGCCAATGATAGACAGTATATATAGGGGACAACTTTGGCTTAAAGGGAACCTGTCAGCACGATTTTGCAATGTAAAGAAAATACATGGCTATAACGATGCTGTAATACTGATTGAATTGATACCTTTGGTGAAGAAATCCACTTTGTTGTTCGTCTTTAATCACTATTTGAAGATTTCTGCTAATTAGATTTCGGTGCACAGAGGCTGGACTGTGCACTGGGTCTTCTTCTCCCTGTCTGTGATTCCCCAGCCCCTCCGCCTGTCTCTTGTCTGTGAATGACCTGCCTCATTTGTTTGAAATATCAGCAGTGACCTGACATTCACAGACCAGAGGCAGACGTAGGGGCCGGGGAATCAAAGATCGCAAACAGGTGGAGGGGCGGGAATCACAGACCAGAAGGAGAAGACCTAGTGTACGGCCGGCGCATGTGCACCAAAATCTAATTAGCAGAAAACTTCAAATGATGATTAAAGAGGAACCACAAAGCGGATTTCTTCACCAAAGGTATCAATGTAATCAGTATTACAGCGTCATTACACTTATTTACTTAACATTAGAAAATCATGCTGACAGGTTCTTGTTATTGAGGCCGTACGTTCTCAATAGCCATATTTATTGACTTCCTCACAGACATTCATGCTCGATTTGGTCAAGTATTCATGAGTTCCGAATAAGGAGAGCAAAGTAAGCTAATGTAATTACATCTTGTAGCAGTCTTTCCTCTTGAAAACATACTGTAGGTGAAATTCGTGATGCTAGATCCTTTTATCCATTGACGTAAGCCTGATGAACACGTCATACAAGTTAGATGGTCATTTACACCCACATCAAAGTCTAATATGTATATTCACATTTACACCTATTTGTATTCTACCTGTAGACAGTAGACATAGCCATCTGATCCTGCAGGAGGCACAGGCTGGGCTGGTTTTAGACAAATAGTGACCCTGGATGTTGTTTAAAGTGTGACCCCCAATCCCGAAATACTCCACTAACAACACCATCACAGTCAATTTAGTATGTTAAGACCAATATAATCATGTAAAAAATGTCACATTTTGGAATGTTGGAATAAGGGCCGCAGTCCTGGACTGGTCCAGGTACATGCACACCACCTTTAAACTTAATTTTTAAGTGTAATACAGCCCTGAATCATAATACAGGCAGCTAAAATGCTCCTAATACCTATAAGGGGTAAAATCTGCTGTTCGGTACCCTTTCATGGGTCGTAGATTTATGCATTGTTCCTAATATGTGCTATAACATATAGTAATAAAATATATTACATGTACACTTTACATATTACATAAAACATACACTTAAATACATGCAGGAAACTTGCGAACATAGAAGAAATATGTCCATGGGGATACATCAGCCAGAGTGAGGCGAAAAGAGTGTTTTCTGGCTGGTGTACTGGGAGTGGGTTATTCCATACAATGGTATCTAAAGTAAAATGTAGACATAACATTTTCTTACAGTTGGACCCTAATGGTGACATTACAATTAAATGCAACACAAAAAGATATATACACCATATCTTCACACATATTATATATTATTTATATAGATATATGTTCATTTGCCTAGGTATAAGGTACGGTATATTACTGGTGTTGGTGTTGGGGCTTAGGAACTTCACTTTACACCTCTGCATCGTTCTAGTGATCACTTTTGCCATGTATTTATTGCACACCCCTAAATCTGCTAAAATTTAATGAGCTTCAAATCTTACCAGACTGTTTGTCATAACATTTGGGGTGTACTTAATTCATGAATAATGATGTCAATTTCTCCTGGCGGTCTGGCCTTTTTCCGAACTGGTGCAATTAAATATAAATGTAATCACGGCTGCATAATAAATATTCACATTTAATTTGGTTCCTAATATCACGGTGCATCAGAGGAGTCTACACTGTAAATAAAACCTGAATCAAATATTCTCTAAATGAAAATGTAATTACATTGCCCCAAAGAGAGCTGCTTCAGCTTCTTTTTCCTAAATGCTTAAAATCTGTTCAAGCTGTTAATGTTCTTCACTTCTAAACTAAAATCAATCTTCCTAAGTACTGGAAGAAAAGAGACTGTTCCCAATCTTATGTGATCACAGGATCGGCAGGTTGGTGGGTCTTTCCCTTTTCTGGTAAATTTGTACAGGAATAAAACATTTTCATCAGTAAACTTGTATATATTCAGTATTAGGCTATATAGGTATATATTTAGGTATCAGACATGGTATTAAAGGGAACCACAGGCAGCATGAATCGGAGAAAAACTGCATTACATAAATATATGTGGGCATTGTTGATCACTGTAAGTCTAATTAAGCAGGTGGGGAAAAGCCAGTGGGGACACGGCTCATGTCACCCATCCCCGGGCACACTTTCAACTATGTTTTTTCTGAAAGAACCCAGTGATTCAGAGTAATACTTATGTGTAATGCAGGAGATGTTGTTAGCCTAAAAACTATAATGCAAAATAAAGAAAACTTGTCATCAAAATTTTATACCCTTAACTGATGGCATGTATCTAAAGGTGCTTTAATGCTGATTAAATCCTTACCTTTTTGTAAAAATCCATTTTGCTGTTTTAGAGAAATCCACAGTTGATATTGTGAGCTATTGAGTTATAAGCACAGTGGGCAGGCGCTGCACTTAGAGTTCTCCTGCCCTTTCTCCCTATTCCCCGCCAGCTGCCTGCCTCCTTTCTTTAGGCCACTCATGTTTCAGTGAGCTGTCAGTCAGAGACAGGAGGCAGGAAGGAGGCGAGGAATAGGGAGAGAGGCAGGAGAGCTGTGAGTGCAGCGCCCGCCCACTGCCCTTGAAACTCACTAGCATACAGTTTCAACTGTGGATTTCTCTAGGACAGCAAAATGAATTTGTACAAGATAGGCGAGAATTTAATCAGCATTAAAGCTCCTTTTCATACATGCCATTATTTTGGGTATAAAATCCTGATGACAGGTTTTCTTTAAAGGAGTTGTCAACTACTAGGGCAACCCCTTCTCAATCTGAGTTTTTTCCCCCTTCAAAATAAAAACACCTATACTCACCTCACGTGCTGGTGTCGTTCCAGCGGTGTCGGCACTTGCGTTCCCGGGGCTCAGATTAGGTTGTTATGTCACAAGAGCCCTGTGCCCAATCAGCGCTGGTGTCGCTGTTCCCTCCTTCGGACGTATAAGTAATCAAGAGAAAGTCAGGACTGCGACTGCCGCTTGCTCCCTCTTGATTACTTAAACGTCCGACGGTGGGGACAGCGACTCATTTGATGCAACCTCACGTGAGCCCGAGAACGTGAGTGCCGACACGGCTGGAATGGCGCCGGCACGGGAGGTGAGTATAGGTGCTTTTATTTTAACAGGGACAAGCATTCAGACTGCGAAACAGATGTCCTACTGGTGGACAAACCATTGAATTATGTTGCTTTAATTGAAGGTCCATCTGATTTCGTTGACTATTGCTAATTTCCTTTTTAGCACTTTATACACATAATTTCCATTTTCTAATTTTTAGTCTTGTAAAAAGTTTAAAGAAAAAAGAGTTTTTTTATATTGTGGTAAATATCTCTTGAAATTATATAATATAAAGTGGGCACTCTTATGTATTCATCATTTCATCATCATCTACCAACAACATTTATGATACATTTCATGCCTGTTTTATTGGAATGTATTGTTATGTATTTTTTTATTTTACTTTTATTTATTTTTTTATAGTGTTTCCCACCAGGCATTTACATGATCAGGACCAGGACTACTGTTGCCTCTTTTTATATACACCCTATTCAATGAGTGTATTGTATGTGAAAACACTTTCTGTTTTTAATTGTTTTTAAATTAGTGCACATTTTTTGGCCTCAATAAAATGTATATTTTTATATAAAGGTACACTCTGTACTTGGATGACATCTGAGAGCAGTCTGATTTCCGCACACAGGCACAATGGTGAAGATGGAGAAATTTTGTTCTCCATCTTCTCCTCATCCGAGAGCAGATCAGATCACAATGTGATTAAACTCTGATTAGAGTTTGAACAGAGTGTAATTTGCATAATCGACCTCAATCTCTCAGATGAATCTACGGCCATCTTTACGAGTCCTTATGCTTTAGAATTTAGTGATGTCCTGGTATTTTTATATTGGAATTATTTGGACTTTTGAGTTATAACTTGTATGCCTGCAGTACAAATGAATTTCCAAAAAAGGGAATAGCAACCAAGTAATTTATATTGGTCTTGCTGTCCACCAAACATGTTATCGATAGCTATAGAGAAATTATTGTGGTTGTATATATAAAAAATAATGAAATGTGTTTATTGTATTGCTACTTTGTTTCTTTATTAAATCCTGTAATTTAGGTTCAGCTTAGTAGAAACATAGACTTTTGGATATTGTGTCCATTATATATGTACATGTGGCCTCGCTTTATGAACTGTAATAGTGAAACTCAATTGGAAACTAATATTACTTGTCATCTACTCAACTCATCCTGTTTTCCATCAGTAAAAGAAAGAATCGGAATCGGATTATTGAATGTAGATGTTTTATCTTGCCATATTACCATGACAGCTAGAGGCCTTCAGTATCTTATTTTCAGTAGGCTGATATTGGAAAGTTGTCCATATACTCACTTTTCGGTGACTCTTTCTTCCCCATACTGGCTCATGCTTTCATCGACACAGTGTATACAAGTTCTACTTTAAGAACACTATGACCTATTTCCTGAAAGAATAAATAGACTTGTTAATAAAATCCATTATTCCTCAGCCTTTTTTTCAACATCAAGGGACTGTTGGGCTGGGCTGCCTCCATACACATTAGATCATTGGTCAAACCAAAAGATTAGATTTAATATCTTGTGTAAAAACCATTTCAATGGATGAGAAGGCAAATTCAGTTCTAGCCAAAGGAAAAAGAATATTTCTTCTAGACTTGTATGGATTATTTAATGGGTAAGGAAGCAAAAATACAAATTTAATTTAAATCTACACCTACCTGTAATAGTATGTTACCTTTTTTCCTGCCGCCATAAAAGTTTAGCCTATAAAGAGTGAATGGAAAATAGACCATCATCTGTGCTATCATGACTCATAAGATAATGGCAAGTAAGGCAGTTTCTAGAGAATTTGTGAGCATATGTCTGATTAAAGCGCCACTCCAGCATTTTGTTTTTTTCAGCGCTCGAGTGGCGCTTTAAATGTACTGTAAGTCCCCTGCCCCGTTCTTATACTCACCTTCCGGCGGCTTCACCTTTTACTGATGCTGCTTTGGTCTGGTGCCACCATCTTGTGTCCATAACTTCTGCCTGACCAGAAGTCAGATGTTACATCACAAGAGCTCCATGCATGTCCAGCCAGAACGAGGCAGTCATAGAGATGTATTGAAAAGTGATCTCCGATGCCCTGCATGAAACACTGGAGCTGCAGGCAGGTCACTTTTCGCTGGGACCGACAGGAGCGGCGCAGGAAAAGGATGAAGGCGGCGGCAGGAGAGTATGAAACAGGGGGAGGGGAATTACATTTAAAGCACCACTCCAACAGTGCTATAAAAAAAATTTATGGAGTGGTGCTTTAATTTTCTGTACATAAATTGTTAAATATGTAATATTGTCTTAATATGCATTTACATTTACTAAATTACTTTTTATCACACTTTATAAGAAGAACTTCCTTATTCTGCTTTCTATCTAAAGGCAATAGAAAGTGTAGAAGTAGTGACAATGTTCCTTGGGGCCTAGTGATCCATGGCAGCGTAAAACTGGCGTTGCATGAAGTCGTATGACAAATAACGTGACTAAAAATAATAAAATCCTACAATTATAGACTAAAGGCTGGTTTGACAGTACAATCACAGTTATAACACTTTTGTCGCAATCCAATGCTTTTTAATGCTTTAAAAAAACAAACTAATTTTATTGAAAGTTGTGTTTTGGCCAACGCCTGTTATTGTTGCTTGTCACATCCGAGACATTTGTTGGTACTATGTTCCAGTTATCATGTGTCTGGACATTTTCCCCATCACACTCTGTAATACTCATTTAATTTTGCAAATGAGAATATGTCTTAGCTATAACTGCATCTTCAAAGCCAGAGTTCCCCAAGTCCTCAAGGCCCACCAACAGGTCATGTTTTCAGGATTTCCTTAGTATTGTACAGGTGATAATTACATCACCTGCACAGGAAATAATTCCATCACCTGGGTCATACTAAGGAAATCCTGAAAAGATGACCTGTTACTGGGCCTCGAGGACTGGAGTTGGGGAACACTGGTCTAAGCTACCAGGAGGTGTCTCCTCAAGGGAAAACACAGGGTGGTCATAAAATCGACACTTTAAGGAACCTTGCCATAAGACTTAGGATAGGGGCAATTTGCATATTTAATTTCCCAGAGGAATATTGCATGGCTTATAAGCCTCCTTATCCTGGCATGCTAGTCTTGTCAATCTCAGCAAGATTCAAGTCAGAAGCCTCTCATTCAGCCAAATAAGATCTCATGCTTTGCACTGCTGAGGGGCAACAACCCGAAACACTGTTTCTTCAAATTGAGATTCTGATTTAAGGCTCGTTAAAGGGCCAATACTGACTTTTAGGATTGCTACTTACAGTATGGGGCTCATGAAAGAGACAGCAACATTCTTCTTTTCCCATTCACCAAAATTATACTTACTTTCTTAAATTTCTAAAAGCATTGCTTCACAGATTTTATCTCTAGGGTTTTAGACAGGTTAACTGGTTAATAGCTACAGTAGCATCTCTGTTGTTCTAGGATGATGAAGAGATCAATATTGAAATCAACTATCCATGACGGTCTTGGATAGATATGGGTTAAACTCTATTTGCAGTTACTTCTAGTAGATCTAGGGATGTTCACTGGTTAACAATTAAAGGGAACTTGTCATCTGAGTCATGCTGCTTGCTGTTCAGGCTGCGCTATTGAAGCTGGGTGTGTGGAACTTCAGCGTTTCATAGAACATGTATTTTGAGAAGCTGAGGACTGTGTGTCTCACATGACTAGTCTGAGATCGGTCCAGTGGTTCTTCCCCTGCCCCAATCCTTTTGACTGACAAGTCTCACTATCCACACACATTAGGAGAAATCTGTTTGTCTTGGTGACCACCATGGAGAGACTGGCCTTGGACCAATCATTCCAGTTGCATCATCTCTAAGAGAGTGGTTTCTGGAAACTAGGAACTATGGCTCCAATTACGACTGTTGTTTCGTAGACCAGTCTTTATGAGGGGCATGCAGGAATAAGATGCACCAAAATAATTAAGAGGCACATGCCACTTAATGAATTCAGCCCATCTTATCAGTGGTGTGCACCTCACCAAAAATATTACTCCAGTCAGAGACTGAGGAATATTTTCGTAATTTCTTACATCAGCAAATGTTACACCAAATTTTGCAACTTTTGGAAGTGTTTTATGACAGTTTTCAGGCGTAAACACTTTGATAAATCAGGACCTATGTTTTGATACCCATAACAGTTGATAGCAATCGATAATAAAGCAATCCTCAAATATAAAATACACAGCTCCTTTTTTAATTAAATGTACATTGTTTTGTAATGTATGAATTATTGCATTATATGCTTACATTGTGTCATTTATTAATTATATCCAACTGCCTAATAACATAGTGTGACAACAGGGATACAAAAGAAAGGTCCATCCAATATCCAATATGTATTCAGATACGACAACTCATCTAAAAAGCCATTTATGTCTACTAAAATTAAATTCTTCTTGTGTAAATATTGATCTATTTTAAGCAAATATTAAGTAATAACAATTACCTAAAACACATAAAACTTAAAAAATTATTCTGCTAATGAAGGAAAAATTGTACACATTGGAAGTTGAAGTCTTGTATTGATTTGAACAGACTGGACATGGCAGATGATATACCACCAACATATAGTGCCACACATTAATTACTTCAAGAACTCATTCTAACAACAGTTCAGAAAAACAGAATGATAGGTTTATCTAGACACATACATTCAAGAAGGTTAATACTCAGGTGAGGAGTCAGGAAAGGAGTCGTGACTTGAGATATAAATGCAATCAGTGCAAAATGAGAAATCCTGAATAGGACTGCAAGACCTGCATTCGTCAAGGAGAATAGAAATTCATGTTCGAACAGAAAGATTGAATTAGATAATCTTAGTCGAGGGAAGACTTATCTGGATTCTTCTTTTTTTTTTTTTTTAAAAAAAAAAAGAGTTATATAATTGAAGCCCACATGGGAACAAAACAGCGATATTCTCAGGGGCTGCGTGATGGCACATGGAGTCCCTACAAACCCCTGTGTACTGGCCTGTAGTGCCTTCTTGCCTTCTTACACCACTATATTATAAAGGTATTCTCAGCCCTGTTACACAGCATACTATGGAATATGCCAGGATTTTTTTCTGAGGAATATGAGGCATTTTTCTGAGGCAGAATTCAGTTCACATACTGTGGCTAAGTGAAACAATACAGTTTACTTAAAGGGAATCTGTCAGTAGGACCGTCCCTCCTAAGACGTCTATATGGGCATGGAGGTCATAGGAAGCTGAATAAAGTGATACCTGTGATCTGATGTCTTATTCAAGAGAAACCCATGCTTGTCTTATATGTATATGAGCTATTTAGAACTACGGGCCGGACAAAATAATTAAAATATTTTAACCCCTTCCTGACTTGACAATTTTCCATTTTTGTGATTTGTTCTTCTTCCCCTTTTTTCCAAGGACAATTTTTTTTAGTTTTGAAATTTGTAGTTTTGAATAACATCATTCATTTAACTGGAACACAGGAAAAAAAATTCTAAGTGTTGTGAAATTGTTTTGGGTATTGACCTTTTTTGGCAATCTTTGTGCTGTAAAAATAACCCGGTAACATGATTCTTGAGGTCAGTACGATTATGGCAATTCTAAATTTTTACATTTATTTATTTTTTTTAAGTAGCAAACAAAAAAAAATCAAAAATTTGTAAAAAAAAAAAAAGTAGTAATTTTTGTTGCCATTTTACAAGACGCGTAACACTTTTATTTGTATGTCGATAGAGCTGCATGAGGGCTTGCTTTTTGTATGGTAACCTGACGTTTTTATTGATGTCGTGTTTTGAGTGCTTCTTTTCGCATTCACTGGAGGAGTCGCGGCAGCAATTCTAGTATTTCCATTTTTTTTTCACTTTAAGGCCATGTACTGATCAAGTTAATTAATTTTATATTTTGAAAGCTCAGACTCTTCCAGATGCAGACAAACAACTTATGTTTTTTTTGTTTTTTTATTTCTTTATTTTTAATGGTGGTGAAAGGGGGGTTATTCGAATATTTGTTTTTGTAATCTTTTTATATTTTTTTTAAATTATTTTTTTATTCATTTATTTTTTTGTCCCTCCAGGGGATTTAAAGCTCCAATTGTCTGATTGCTTATGACACAGTAACACAGGTATAATCTGCTGGGTATGGTGCATGCTCAGCTCAATATAGGTACCAGTATGTCCAATATTGGAAAAGTGGTTCAAATACACATCCATTATCTACAAATACTATAGATCACAATAAACATGTATTATCAGCCTCTATAACTTCATGTGAGGGAGCCTTGTTGTGTCTTACAACACCCAGAATTCATTCAATGGGAGTAGACTAAACATCCACATCTGGGCTCCATTGTTCTTTGTCTATCACAAACTTATATACATCTTATGATGCCGTGTTCTTCATACTTTGTTTAACCAGCAGTTAGGCTTTCCAGTCTGTGAAAATCATGAACTAAACACTTTTAAATATGCTTGTCCTATATAAATAATTGTAACCATTAGTGCTGTCCTAGTAACTGTGTATTAAAATGACAACCTTGTACACTACTACACCAGATGTCCCATGTTTTATGAAGACAGAAAAATCTCTGTAAGCTTATGTATACTTAGCAGTCCACTGTAGGTCTCACAGACCGACATAGTTATATGCTGAGTACATCAATTATAACAAAATTTACTTTAAGCAGGCTTTCATTGCAAAATATGTATCAGTGCCCTCATCTAACATGCGCCATTTATAGTTCTAGTACTTGGAGGAGAAAGCGCCTTGAAGCTTGAGAGCGCACCGCCTATAGACATGCATCTAGAGTGTGTTTATTGTCATAATGATGTACAATACCAATTTATATTGTGGTACTGTGTTAGCCAGAAAAATCGATGTAAATACTTTTATGCCCAAAAATGTCAAAAGTATTCTCGGAGTGATACCTTTATTGGCTAACCAGAAAAAAAATATATATATGCAAGTTTTCAGATCACTAAGGCTCCTTTCTCAGGCTATATTACAAAATGAATTTGTAATATTGCCTGAAGAAGGAGCCTCTGTGCTCTGAAAGCTTCCATATATATATATTTTTTCTGGTTAGCCAATAGAGGTATCACTCCGAGAATACTTTTGACATTTTTGGGCATAAAAGTATTTAAATTTATTGTCATAAAGATTTTTTGAACTTTAGTGGAAGTAATTTTTAAATTACATAATCAACTTCTATATGATTCAGTTCCCGCCCTCTACTTGTATTGAAATTAACCTTTTTATTGCCTCTAGTACTGTTTTGCATTTACTTACATTTAGATAATTAGTTCAACTGTTACTCTTAGGTAAGATACAACAACACAACTTTTTGAAACACTTTTTCAGTAGTTATCGTACAGATGATTGATTTAAGTTTTAATAATCTTTCTTTACATTCCTTAGTTTTGGTTACACATACAGTACAGACCAAAAGTTTGGACACACTTTCTCATTTAAAGATTTTTCTGTATTTTCATGAAAATTGTACATTCACACTGAAGGCATCAAAACTATGAATTAACACATGTGGAATTATATACTTAACAAAAAATGTGAAACAACTTAAAATATGTCTTATATTCCAGGTTCTTCAAAGTAGCCACCTTTTGCTTTGATGACTGCTTTGCACACTCTTGGCATTCTGTGGATGAGCTTCAAGAGGTAGTCACCAGAAATGGTCTTCCAACAATCTTGAAGGAGTTCCCAGAGATGCTTAGCACTTGTTGGCCCCTTTGCCTTCACTCTGCAGTCCAGCTCACCCCAAACCATCTCGATTGGGTTCAGGTCTGGTGACTGTGGAGGCCAGGTCATCTGGCGTAGCACCCCATCACTCTCCTTGGTAAAATAGCTCTTACACAGCCTGGAGGTGTGTTTGGGGTCATTGTCCTGTTGAAAAATAAATGATGGTCCAACTAAACGCAAACCGGATGGAATAGCATGCCACTGCAAGATGCTGTGGTAGCCATGCTGGTTCAGTATGCCTTCAATTTTGAATAAATCCCCAACAATGTCACCAGCAAAGCACCCCCACACCATCACACCTCCTCCTCCATGCTTCACAGTGGGAACCAGGCAAGTAGAGTCCATCCGTTCACCTTTTCTGCGTCGCACAAAGACACGGTGGTTGGAACCAAAGATCTCAAATTTGGACTCATCAGACCAAAGCACAGATTTCCACTGGTCTAATGTCCATTCCTTGTGTTCTTTAGCCCAAACAAGTCTCTTCTGCTTGTTGCCTGTTCTTAGCAGTGGTTTCCTAGCAGCAATTTTACCATGAAGGCCTGCTGCACAAAGTCTCCTCTTAACAGTTGTTGAAGAGATGTGTCTGCTGCTAGAACTCTGTGTGGCATTGACCTGGTTTCTAATCTGAGCTGCTGTTAACCTGCGATTTCTGAGGCTGGTGACTCAGATAAACTTATCTTCAGAAGCAGAGGTGACTCTTGGTCTTCCTTTCCTGGGGCGGTCCTCATGTGAGCCAGTTTCTTTGTAGCACTTGATGGTTTTTGCAACTGCACTTGGGGACACATTCAAAGTTTTCCCAATTTTTCGCACTGACTGACCTTCATTTCTTAAAGTAATGATGGCCACTCATTTTTCTTTACTTAGCTGCTTTTATCTTGCCATAATACAAATTCTAACAGTCTATTCAGTAGTACTATCAGCTGTGTATCCACCTGACTTCTGCACAACACAACTGATGGTCCCAACCCCATTTATAAGGCAAGAAATCCCACTTATTAAACCTGACAGGGCACACCTGTGAAGTGAAAACCATTTCCGGTGACTACCTCTTGAAGCTCATCAAGAGAATGCCAAGAGTGTGCAAAGCAGTCATCAAAGCAAAAAGTGGCTTCTTTGAAGAACCTAGAATATAAGACATATTTTCAGTTGTTTCACACTTTTTTGTTAGGTATATAATTCCACATGTGTTAATTCATAGTTTTGATGCCTTCAGTGTGAATGTACAATTTTCATAGTCATGAAAATACAGAAAAATCTTTAAATGAGGTGTGTCCAAACTTTTGGTCTGTACTGTATAGACATTAAATATAACCCATAATATCTAGAAAGATCTTTAACTAGCCAACATTGTCTTTCGGGATGATGTAGATAAACTGTGAGTCACATAACCCTTCAACCAGTCAATGGCAATGAAAAAAAATGTTTCATCTGCCTCTAAATTATTATGGAATAATAGATAATGATTTTGTGTATAAGGATTACAATTAAATTCTATTGTTTGAGTCAGTCTGTTACAGTGTCAAGTTATAATACAGCTCAATTCCCATGAACAGATTCTTTATGGAATGACGCATGTACACTACAATATTATAATAGGAAGTATTTTATTTGAGCCCTTTTTATACTTATAAGTAGATGTATTTAGAAATCTACAAAGCTTATGATTATAGACATTTCTTTCGAACATGTAAAATATTTATGTTTAATATATTTCCCTCTATTTTAATATGAGAGACTATTCCCCACGGTAAATAGTTGTAGAAAGATATCCTTGATGAAAGGTAAATCACTTGAAGCCAGTATTATTCCCACAATGGCAATATTTTTTTTCAAAGCACAGTATCTGCATGGCTATTGTTAATATACAGTACATGCTCAATGTAATGTTTCTTCATTGTACCTTTGTGTCTTTTTTCATCTCCTTCTGTGCCTCCTGTGTATCCAGCTTCACATAGCTGAGTGACTGGTCCTATTCTTATCTGCTAAAATTACTGCTTCTTCTCAGTGCTGCAAATCTCAACATTCTCAATATAGGAAATTCATTATATAAGGAGTAGGTGACCATTAATAGTTTGGAATGTGGTGACTGTGACTATTTGACAAATAACCTATTTCCAAACTCCACATTTCATTGGTGGTTCATGGAGACTTCAGAGCATGACCATACTCCTACATGCATAAAAGAGGTGACTATAGAATATCTCTGCTACAAAATGACTGTCAGAGTAATGAGGATCCCGTGATGGGAATTAAGGCATCTTTTTTAGAGAAAATCTGGTGTTAGTGGGATCTTTGGCATAGCGCAGCTGAACTGTGCCACAACCCAACTGTCAGATATTATATTAGACAGTGGTGATAGTTGCATCTCAGCATGCTTGACCTACAGCATTGAAATGACTGTAAAATGGATCCAGTAGCAAGCAAAGGGGAAGAGAGCCTTGGTGAGTCATCATTAGAGGGTGTAATATCTGCAAATCAATGCACATTTAACCCATTCATGACAGGGCAATTTTCTGGGTTTTTTCTCCCCTTTTTCGAAGAACCGTAACATTTTTATTTTTCCATCCACATAGCCATATGAAGATTTGTTTTTTTGCAGAACGAGTTGTAATTTACAACGACACCATTCATTTTATCATGCGATGCACTGGAAAGCGGGGAAAAAAATCCACCTGCGTTGAAATATGCATGAAAGGTGCAATTTCACAATTGCTTTTTTTTTTTTTTTTTTTTTTTTATACCATGTTCAATATATGGTAAAACTGACCTGGCAATACGATTATCCAGGTCAATACAATTATGCAGATACCAAACATGAATAGATTTTTTGTTTTAGGTGTTGACATTTTTTTAAGGAATTTGTAAAAAAAACATTTTTGCTTGTGTCGATACTTTCCGAGACGTTTTAAATTTTCGGAATATGGGGTTGTGTGAGGGCTTATTTTTTGCACCCTGAGCTTACGTTTTTACTGATATCTTTTTTGGGGTATATACAATGTTTTGGTCACCTCCTATTGCAATGTTGTGTCGACCAAAAAAACGTAATTCTTTAGATTTTTTAAAATTTATTTTATATTTTGATAGATTGCACATTTATGAATGAAGCGATACCTAATGTGTGTATTTTTTTAACTATTTTATTTTTAATGGGGCAAAAAGGGGTGATTTGAACTTTTTTATTTTTTTTTATTTTTTAAAACATTTCTTTTTTCACCTTTTACTGTATTTAATTGTCACCTTAGGGGACTTGAAGCTGAAAATGTCTGATCGTTTGTGCTATACATAGCAGTGCAATAGTATTACTATGTATAGAGAAAATCACGATTCCCAATGAACGCCAGCTTAGGCTGTGTGCCCACGATGCGTTTTTTAAGCGTTTCTGCAGCGGCAAAAATGCTGCAGAAACGCTTAAAAAATGCATGGTAGAAGGCCTGTCATGTTCCCCAAAGATAATCCGCATGTGCTGTGCACATGCTGCGCAAATTTCCGCGGCGGATTATCATTGCGGAAAAAAACGCAGTACTACCAATTATTTTGCGGAAGTGCTACGTTTTCGCCGCCATTGACTTGCATTAGAACGCATGCATTACGCTTCACTAGATAAGCACATGTGGAATACATGCGTACAATGTGCGGATGGCACCCAGGTCTAGAGGAGAGGAGACTCTCCTCCGGACCCGGGTACCATAGAAAACTGTAAAAAAAAGAATAAAATAAAAAATAAATGTTATACTTACCTTCTGACGGCCCCCGGTGCGCTCGTCCTCTCATGCCGGCAGATCGCGATGGACTGAAGGATCTGCGCTGATGTCATAGTCATGTGACGGTCAGTGAATATGAATAGCGGTACCAGAGCGCCAATAACAGGGCAAAAATATTAAAAGGACTGATTTATTAATATACACACAACGCGTTTCGGTGGACACAGCCACTCTTTACATAGTCATGTGACGGGTCACGCGACACTAATGTCAGCAGGTCCTTCAGTGCAGTGTACCGTGATGTGCCGGCAGCCTGGACGGAGGGAAGCAAGACACCGGGGGGCCATCGGAAGGTAAGTATAGATTTATTTTTTTATTTTTAAACATTCTTTTACGCTGTTTGCATGGATTTATATAGTGTGACCAAGTTGACAAGCACTTTCCAAGTGATGCTAAAATCGCTTGGAAAGCGCTTGTCAACCCGCATGTGGAAATGCATGTGAAGAACGCTTCATATCCGCCTGTCCCTGGCAGGAAAAACGCATGTACAATCCGCATGCTTTTTTTCTGCCAGGGAGATGCAGAAACGCTCAGGAAAAATCCGGAGCATTTCTGCATCGTGGGCACATAGCCTTAATGCTGTCTTTCACAGGAGAATCCTCATGAGAAGCATGGAAGTCTTCAGCAGACCCCTGGCTGTCATGTCAACACTTCAGCGTTAAGGGCGCACCGATGAGTGCGTGTTAAATGCCGGTGTCAGAGATTGACAGCTGCATTTAACAGCTCTGCTCCCCCCCTGCTATTAGAGGCACATGCTGGTTGATTAAATCAGTCATATTGTGCCGGGAAAGATGCAGGCTTGGCATAAAAGCCTGCATCAAAATGTAAAACACAACATATGATTTAAATGTACATCTTATGTCATGAAGGGGTTAAAAATAGGTTGCATTTGCATGTATAATTAATTCTGTAAGTGCATAAAATTAAGACCACAGTGTAAATTTTGGAACCCTTTAACATTATTCAGCGTTCAGGTTACAGGCAGTTTGTTAATACTCTATTAAAAAATGTTGAACCTAGTGGAATCATCTTGATTGAAAAAAAAATGTTTAACAAAGCTGCTTGTTTATTACATAGAATCTATGGGGTACAAGGTAATCACTTTTTTTCTGTTTTCCCAACCATTGCATGTATCTAAAGAAGGTCCTGCACTAATGCTAATCTAATAATTGATGTTGGCCAAACCAACTTTCCTTCTAATGTGTATGAGGGCTCCCAACTGTCCCCTGTTGGAAGAAGAGAGGAAGATGGTTTCAATATGCCTGATCCTTTTTTGTTCTCAGGGAAGACAAATCACCGTCAGAGGTGTTTAAGTAGTGATTTGCTCAATTTCTCATTCAGAACACAAGCACACTCAGCCATGTGTAATCAGAGATTGGGCAGAATAGCTGTTGGCTGAAAGAGCATTCAGTCAATTACGATCTATTGTGTATATCCAAGCCTTAGACTGTGATCACATCTGCTATGTGATTTCCATTTATAATCAAAACAATGACAGTACAAAATTCATCACACTACCAGTCACTGATGCACTCTGATGAAATACAATGGAGTCTATTTCGTTTTGCAGAGGTGTCCAAAACTACTTTTTTTTAATACTACATACTTCCTTTTGCTGAACTAATGCTCATTGATCTTTATACTTCTTGGTTTAAATCGTCCAAGTTACAAATTGATAGAAAATGTCTGTTGGCATTGTGACTCAATTTGTTGGATATTGGATTACTTTGAGTCAAAATAAAAGACTTTATTAATTAAAGCTATAATGCTGTAAAGTACAATATCGGTCAAAATTTTGGACACAAAGTTCATGTAGTTGTTTTACTTGTTCATATTGGAATATGCAGATGGTAGATTCTGACTTAAGGCTAGTGTTGAGCGAATTTGTTCGGCATTTCAAATTTGGGTTCGTGTTTGGTGTTCCGGCTTGTTCACGCAAAAAAATCGGCTCCGCCCATGAACATCCCTGATTTGCCGCGCTGTTACGCAGATTGGGGTCCCAGCTTGTTCGCGCCAAAAAATTGGCTCCGCCTATGAACATCCCTGATTGGCGAACAAGCCGGAACCCTGAACACAAACCCGAATTTGAAATGCCGAACAAATTCGCTCAACACTACCGAAGGTCCCATATGAATAGAAGGAGTAAAGAAACGTGTGAAACAAACCAGAGTATGTTTGAAACCTTCAATTCCTTAAGGCATCCCCTTTTACTATGATGTCAGCTTTACACACATTTGGCATTCCCTCAAGCAGCTCAATCAGGTAACCTGTAATGGCTTCCAATGAACAGGTAAGCCTCATCAAGACTTCACTTGTAAAATCACCGGCCTTCAAAAAGTGTTTTTGATCATCAAGTGTGTTTTGCAGAAGCAGTATTGGTATTGGTATACAGTTCTGCACTCTCTTCCGCAACTGTTGTAAGCCAGAGTATGGCAAGAATGACTCAACTAAGTA
This sequence comes from Phyllobates terribilis, assembly GCF_046119375.1. Lineage (NCBI taxonomy): Eukaryota > Metazoa > Chordata > Amphibia > Anura > Dendrobatidae > Phyllobates > Phyllobates terribilis. The sequence goes on along the minus strand of NW_027362761.1, from coordinate 349,014,989 downwards.
AGAAGAAAAGACAGTTTATCATTACTTTAAGACCAAAGGTCAGTTAATCAAATTGCTAGTTTCTTCAATCTATCCTAAAGTGCAGTTGTGCAAATCATCAATTGTTATGATGAAACCGACTCTCCTGAGGGCCTCCCCTGGAAAAGAAGACCAAGAATTATCTCAACTGGAAAGAATAAGTTCAGAGTTACTGCTCAGAAACTGCAAATTAAGAGCACCTCAGATAACAGCTCTCATAAATCATGCACATACATAAAGTAGCAGAAACATCAGCACGTTAACTGTCCAGAAGAGACTGCGAGAATCAGGCTTCTAAGATCGAACAGGTGCAGAGAAGCCACCACTGAGGACAGCAAACGACAAAAAGAAACCTGTCTGGGCCAAGCAACACAAGGACTTGACGTTATATCATGAGTCTAAATTTGAAACTTTTGTTACCAACCTCAGTCTCTAGTAAGATTCAGAAAAGGTGTACAAATAGTTTCTATATGTTTGGTACCCACTATGAAGCATGGAGGGGCATGTGTGATGGTGGGGGGTTGCTTTGCTGGTGACACTGTTGGATTCAAGGCACACTTACCAAGCATGGAAATCATAAAATTTAAATTCTGAAATGACATGTGTAACTCAAAACACACCACCAGGCCATGTAATGACTATGTGGCCAAGTTGAGAAGGGTTGGAGTGCTAAATCAAATGAAATGGCCCCCACAATCACCCAACTTTGATTAAATTCAGATGGTTTGTGATGAGTTGGACCAAAAGGTAAAGGCAAAGCAGCCAGTCAAGTGCCTCCACCTCTGTGAACTTGTTGAAGACTATTAAAACGTCATTATAAGTGATTACCTGATCAATCTGATTGAGAGAATGTCAAGGGGTTGAGTAAAGATGTCACCAGAATAAAAAGGGTTAGGTGTACTTTGGAGAATGTAAGGTTTAATACATACTCTGGTTTGTTTTACACGTATTTGTATTCCTTCATGGTTTTGTTGTCTTCAATCTGAATCTACAATGTGAATCTTCCAATTAAAACAAGAAAAAACTTTGCATAAACAGGTACAGTATGTCTAAACTTTTTGACTAGTACTGTAGTTTCAAATTATAAATTAGTCATAAATGAAAATTAATGCACTGTATTTGAAGATAATACATACATGTAAGTCCATACTTTAACTTTACAGTATTTGACTTGCGAAATGCCTAAACGTACTTCAAATACTGAGCTAGTCCAAATGACAAGATTATTATTTTCTGTTAAGTGCTCATGGGTAGATTTCATGATGCTATATTTTTATATTATGTTGCAGTTAGGACAGTCTCTTATTAATGAGAGAGCATACGAAGTATTGCAAGTGGAGCTCTAGGATTTCCTTCACCAAATCTCATTTGGCACAGATTATGTGTGGTAGTGACTGGATAATCTTCTTTTTCTTACTAATAGCTTTGTTAAAAAAAATACAAAATAATGCAACTCTGTCTGATCCAGTTTAGTTCAACTTTGTATTATTAGGCTTTTGAAACTTAGAAGATGAGAGATGTTGAGCCTTGGTATGGCTTCTCTTGGGCACCTCTGTTACTTCCTGGAAGTCATGACGTTCTGATATTGTGGCATAACGCACATCATGATGACGTATGAGGCTTAATGACTTGGCCTCATGAGACATCATTATTTCATAGGGACTAGGAAGCAACTTAGATGACCATGGGATGCTGGGCAGAGGATGCCAGCCACAAGAAGTGAAGTCTGGCTGCAACCAAAGAATGGACCTGCAATCAGAACAGAGTTCTGTTAATCTTTTTGCTCATATCTATAAGTAGACTGTTTTTTTTACTTTGATGTAAGTAACAGGCATCAAAACAAAGCTAGGGGATATATGTGCAACCAGAAGTTGTCTGGATTTTTGTATTAAAACTTACAATGACAAGATAGGAAATTTTTAATTCTCTTTAGTGTCATAATTTTCTTGAATGGAAGGCTACATGAAAGACTGACAACCCCCAGAGACATTATTTGAATCTGTGATGAATTGTTCTTACTGGAATTACCCATTAATTTCTGAAATGTATCAACTGAATACATTGAGATTGTACACATATTACTTATAATGCTTATAATGAACTCAACAAGATCTATAATTCTTCTAATTTTTTGTTTTACACTGAACTGGAAATACAAGTTAGAACCATGTGATTCCATAGGAACAAAACGCCCATACTGCGACTCAGGTGATTTTTTTTGCATTGAATGGTGGACAAAGGAAATATTTATTTGTAAATATTATAAATAACTTTCAACCTCTTATATTTACCTATCAGTTCAAACATTTCATCTGTGGTCCATGAAGTTGCATCAATTTTTTTTGTGTTTTATCTACTGTACTATTTTGATGTAAGACACAAAGGACTGATATAGGAAAATTGTAAAAGAAAAAGAGCCCTTATTGCCCAAAGCAACCAATCAGAACCAAAATGTTTGTGGCACTGGACCCTATTTTTTAAGGTAGTATTCTCTTTTTGCTAGAGCATTGCTTTAAGTACAGCGACTGATAGAGCCTGCATGGCAGTACACCTCAGATCCATGGAGGAGTACTGCCCTCTAGACTTCCTTGTGTATGAACTCTAAAGTTGGTTGAAGAAATAAAGTCTGGACTTTGATTTCTTGCCATAGGCAACTTGGGCACTTTTTTCTAACACAGCTTTCCTACATGCTATTGAAAGGAAAGCAATCATCACCTCCTTGGGTACCCTGCTCCTATAAAAAGACTGTTTATAAAGCTTTCATTTCTATAATCCTGTTTCTTAAACTAATCTAAAGAGGTTTTATTTCCTTGATCTGCAAAATAACCAGTGTTTATTTATAAATTGTGTAATATTATAATGTGTATGATACCAGCTGGGATTCTGGTACAGACATTAAAAAGTGATATATTTTTTTGCCTAAAGGATGTTGAAAAATAAGTGTTTCCTTTTAAATGATCTCCAGTGGAATAAAGGGAAGAGAGGTGAAGAGGTGGCCCGTAACTTTGTAACAACCCAAAGCCACAACCAGCCAGTTGCTCTTTATATCTTATCTGTGAACCCAGGAAAGTTCATCAGCGTTTTACAAAGGTATACTTCTGACAATGGACATTAAAGGACTGCTAACTGCGGCCCTGTATAGACTTGGTCTACTAATGGAACCACGTCATCATCTCAAGACCTATCTCCTGTCATATAGTAAAATAGACTCTTCCCGATATCTGGAAGACATTGTCTATGTACAGTATCTTAATGTGTATATTATGTATTTTATTGAACAATAAAGTGATAACGTATTACATACGCTGGATGATTATGGTGCTTTGTTAACCTGCACACTAATGGATTTTTAATTAAAGTTATTCATGCCTGATAAACAGAAAAGACGTAAACTAAATTTTTAATGAAAGTACTTTGCCAGTGATCTGGACCAAACACATTCTGGGTCATTTTGTCTATAATACATTTTTTATTGTTGATTCTTTGTTGAAATTTGCAAAGTTGCACATAAGTTGCAAACCAGAAGACTAAATTATATCCTCTCCATGTGACATCATTACTGAACACCATTTCTTCACATTCCTATGTCAAAAAACGACTGTATATATTTTATGCGACTACCTCTTCCAAGAAGAAGAAAGGTTCTACTCTGTAAGTCAATGTTGACCCTATAATAAGTCAATGCTGACCTTATAATGAGCCTCGCCACATGACTTAGGACATTGAGTCAAATCAAAATCTTCAACAAAAAGACCTCCATTTGAAGGATATTGCCACTCGTCATTATAAACTAGACAGGTTGGCTGGGTGAGAGGCTTTTGACGGAGGTCTAGAGGGTAAAGTCATCTTGTGGAGCGCATCAAGCTAGCCTAGGAAAACTTATAGGCAGGGCAATGCTCTCTGGGAAAAAGATAAGCAAACAAGCCTGTTTCAAGAGGAAGAAATCCAACTCTATATTGCCAACTATTATTCAAAATATGCTTCCAATGTCTATTTACACTTAATGTTCCTGATATATAATCAATTATATATAATTTACAGGTTGTGAATATACATGTCCTGGGATGCCATAATAGTCTGCTGTTTTCATGCAATCTTATGACTATATACAAGCTGACAGACGGTCATCTATGGGCCTGTGTACACAGGCAGAGAAATATTCTATGTCTACAAAATTACCATTAATACCTGGCTTGCAGCTTATATGCAATTTTATTAACTCCTGAAAGAAGCACTCCCAGTGAGTGTATTAATATACTCACTTACCGCCACTTTTCTCCAGGAGTTCTGCTCCTCCTCTCAGTAACGTCACCAAAATTCATATTCTCCAGGCCCCATTGTGAGTGGCTTTTAAAATGTAAATCTATGGAGTTTTGAAACGGGGTTCAGTAGGCTTACATTGTAAAAGATACTTCCGGTTCACACATAGAGCATAGAGTGACTCGAAGAATATGAACTGTGGTGACATCACTGAGAATAGGAGCAGAACGGCGTTGGATCCTGGAGAATATGGCGGTAGGTGAGTATATTAATACACTCACACTACACTATATGCACATATACAGTACAGACCAAAAGTTTGGACACACCTTCTCATTTAAAGATTTTTCTGTATTTTAATGACTATGAAAATTGTACATTCACACTGAAGGCATAAAAACTATGAATTAACACATGTGGAATTATATACTTAACAAAAAAGTGTGAAACAACTGAAAATATGTGTTATATTCTAGGTTCTTCAAAGTAGCCACCTTTTGCTTTGATGACTGCTTTGCACACTCTTGGCATTTTCTTGATGAGCTTCAAGAGGTAGTCACCGGAAATGGTCTTCCAACAATCTTGAAGGAGTTCCCAGAGATGCTTAGCACTTGTTGGCCCTTTTGCCTTCACTCTGCGGTCCAGCTCACCCCAAACTATCTCGATTGGGTTCAGGTCTGGTGACTGTGGAGGCCAGGTCATCTGGCGCAGCACCCCATCACTCTCCCTCTTGGTCAAATAGCTCTTACACAGCCTGGAGGTGTGTTTGGGGTCATTGTCCTGTTGAAAAATAAATGATGGTCCAACTAAAAGCAAACTAGATGGAATAGCATGCCACTGCAAGATTCTGTGATAGCCATGCTGGTTCAGTATGTCTTCAATTTTGAATAAATCCCCAACAGTATCACCAGCAAAGCACCCCCACACCATCACACCTCCTCCTCCATGCTTCACGGTGGGAAACAGGCATGTAGAGTCCATCCGTTCACCTTTTCTGCATCGCACAAAGACACTGTGGTTGGAACCAAAGATCTCAAATTTGGACTCATCAGACCAAAGCACAGATTTCCACTGGTCTAATGTCCATTCCTTGTGTTCTTTAGCCCAAACAAGTCTCTTCTGCTTGTTGCCTGTCCTTAGCAGTGGTTTCCCAGCAGCTATTTTACCATGAAGGCCTGCTGCACAAAGTCTACTCTTAAGAGTTGTTGAAGAGATGTGTCTGCTGCTAGAACTCTGTGTGGCATTGACCTGGTCTCTAATCTCAGCTGCTGTTAACCTGCAATTTCTGAGGCTGGTGACTCGGATAAATTTATCCTCAGAAGCAAAGGTCACTCTTGGTCTTCGTTTCCTGAGGCGGTCCTCATGTGAGCCAGTTTCTTTGTAGCGCTTGATGGTTTTTGCAACTGCACTTGGGGACACTTTCAAAGTTTTCCCAATTTTTCGGACTGACTGACCTTCATTTCTTAAAGTAATGATGGCCACTTGTTTTTCTTTACTTAGCTGCTTTTTTCTTGCCATAATACAAATTCTAACTGTCTATTCGGTAGGACTATCAGCTGTGTATCCACCTGACTTCTGCACAACACAACTGATGGTCCCAACCCCATTTATAAGGCAAGAAATCCCACTTATTAAACCTGACAGGGCACACCTGTGAAGTGAAAACCATTTCCGGTGACTACCTCTTGAAGCTCATCAAGAGAATGCCAAGAGTGTGCAAAGCAGTCATCAAAGCAAAAGGTGGCTACTTTGAAGAACCTAGAATATAAGATATATTTTCAGTTGTTTCACACATTTTTGTTAAGTATATAATTCCACATGTGTTAATTCATAGTTTTGATGCCTTCAGTGTGAATGTACAATTTTCATAGTCATGAAAATACAGAAAAATCTTTAAATGAGAAGGTGTGTCCAAACTTTTGGTCTGTACTGTACACACATTTCATGAAAAAAATATTCATGGGAGTGTTTCTTTAACAACCTAGTATGTACATATTCGTCACAGATTGCTACAGGGTAAATGGGGAGGAGTTGATTCTGCTCCATACACAGCTGTTTAACAAAACCATCATCTGCTTGTAACAGCAATGGTTGGAGCAAGCTCTGGTCACTGTACTATATTTGCTGGGGAGTGTGGTTGGGGGTTGTTAAAGGACCCCGTAGTGTTATCTCAGTCTTTCTTTGAAGCTCATTCAGCGGCTAGCCTTCAACAGAGAACTGAAATTTCATTATATACTGCAATACTGGAGTATATAATAGAGATTAACTGATCAGAGAAAATTCCAATTTGTCTATTGAGTTTTTTTCCTGGGAAATTCGATTTTCAGAAAAGTTAGACTGTGTGCCCACTATGCATTTTTCAAGCGTTTTTGCCGTGGAATTTCCGCAGCTAAAATGCTTAAAGAACGCTTGGTAATACGTGCCCCATGGTCCTCAATGATAATCCGCATGTGCTGTGCACATGCTGCGGAAATTTCTGCTGCGGAAATTTCTGCTGCGGATTATCATGCGGAAAAATCCACAGCATGTCCATTATTTTTGCAGAAACGCAGCGTAATTGCCGCCATTGACTTGCATTGAATCACATAATATCCACATGACTACATGTGCACATGCGGATATTAAGCGATTCAATGTACGGATGGTACCCGGGTCTGGAGAAGAGGAGACTCTCATCCAGACCCGGTTACCATGGTACCTGTTAAAAAAAATTATTTAAAATAAAAAATAAACATTATACTCACCTTCTGATGGCCCGCGGTCTCCGGTGTGTCCTGGGTCCCGGTGGCTCGCGATGGTGTAAAAAGACCTTCCATGACATCATTTAGTCATGTGACAGATCACGCGATCGCTGACGTCGGCGGTCGCGTGACTTGTCACATGACTAAGTGACGTCATGGAAGGTCCTTTTATACCACCGCGAGCCGCCCAAGACACCGGACGCACCGGAGAAGGAGACTGGGGGCCATCAGAAGGTGAGTATAAAGGTTTTTTTTTTATTTTTTACCATTTTTATTATTTTTTTAACTATTAACTTGGTCACAATATATAAATCCATGCCGGTTGCATGGATTTATATAGTGTGACCAAGTTGTCAAGCACTCTTCCAAGTGATGCTAGAATCGCTTGGAAAAGCGCTTGATAACCCGCATGCGAAAATGCATGCAAAAACAGTTGACAAACGCTTCTACCTGGCAGGAAAAACGCATGTAAAATCCGCATGCGTTTTTCCTGCCAGGGAGATGCAGAAAAATCAGCAGCATTTCTGCATCGTGGGCACTTAGCCTTATTCTCAGCTAAATTAATGTCCCTTATTATGCTATGGGGTCACTCGAGATCTTAGAACATAGTAAACATAATAAGTAAAATATCCTCACACCTTACCACTCACCCCTCCAGCTCCTCCGTTCCTCACTGTCACCTGTATGAACCTTGATGCATGTTCAGGTCGCTGCCACTGATGTGATGACTGCGTGACCTTTTGCACAGAACCCACCCGGTCCTTCATCAAAGCTGGGACTCCCAGCTCAGCGTAAGAGACCCGGGCAACTTCAGTGTGAGTGGAGGTGATCTGAAATTGCAGCGAAGACTGAACGTTTGATGCAAAGGGTTTGTTGAGATGAGTATAAGAATTTTTTTAACATTTTGATGGCCTTTTATCAATCAAAAAAATGACGGCCAGTGGCAGTGAATTACACAAAATTAGCATTTAGGCAAATGAAGATTTTTTAAAATTTAAGTAGAATTAAATTCCGCTCGAATTTATTTACTTATCTTTAGTATATAGCTTAAGGTTTAAGTTTCTTAGAGGAAATAAAAAAATAAAGCAAAAGAATAAAAAAATGTTATAAAAAATATAAAATAAAAATATGTAAAAATTGAAATCACTCCCTAATCTAAAAAAAATAAAGAAATAAAAAATGAAAACAATAAACAAAAACATTTAGGGTTGATTCTGTCTGATAAATTCTGTTCTATTAAAATGTAAAGTTTATTAACCTGTACGTTAACCACTAAAGAAAATTTAAATGCCAGAATTGCCTTTTTTTGGTCGCCAGCCACCCTTTTCTGAAAAAATGCAATAAAAAGCTATCAAAATGTTCTAAATTCCCCCAAATAATTGAATAAAGTCTACAGCACAGTATGCAAAATCAAACCTTCATACTGCTCCATGGAAGGTAAAATGAAATCATTAGGGATCTCAGAAAATGGCGACTAGTGATGAGCGAGCATGTTCGCTACTGCTCGGTGCTCGCCCGAGCATCTCACTGCTCGAGATGCTTGGCGCTCGCCGAGTATTTCCGGGATTGCTCGGCGGGAGCTCGGGTCTCCTCCCTGCATGTTTGGCGCTCTTTAGAGTGCCAATGAACTTGCAGGGATTGCCTGCCACTTACTATAATGCCATAGCCATGTTGGTTGTGCCATTACAGTGATTGGCTGGCCACACAGCATCATCAGGTCTATATCAGACCTGGCGCCTCCATGCTCGTCACAGTCACTCCGGAATCAGACAGTGTAGGGAGAGGTGCTGCTGAGCTAGGGAGAGATTTGCTTGTTTCTAGATAGTGTAAGTGTGCCAAACTACACTGCTCAAAAAAATAAAGGGAACACTTAAACAACAGAATATAACGCCAACTAAATCAAACTTCTGTGAAATCAAACTGTCCACTTAGGAAGCAACACTGATTGACAATCAATTTCACATGCTGTTGTGCAAATGGAATAGACAATAAATGGAAATTATTGGCAATTATCAAGACACACTCAATAAAGGAGTGGTTCTGCAGGTGGGGACCACAGACCACATCTTAGTACCGGTGCTTTCTGTCTGATGTTTTGGTCACTTTTGAATGTTGGTTGTGCTTTCACACTCGTGGTAGCATGAGACAGACTCTACAACCCACAGAATTTGCTCAGGTAGTGCAGCTCATCCAGGATGGCACATCAATGCGAGCTGTGACAAGAGGGTTTGCTGTGTCTGTCAGCGTAGTGTCCAGAGGCTGGAGGCGCTACCAGGAGACAGGCCAGTACACCAGGAGATGTGGAGGGGGCCGTAGGAGGGCAACAACCCAGCAGCAGGACCGCTACCTCCGCCTTTGTGCAAGGAGGAACAGGAGTAGCACTGCCAGAGCCCTGCAAAATGACCTCCAGCAGGACACAAATGAGCATGTGTCTGCACAAACGGTAAGAAACCGACTCCATGAGGGTGGTATGAGGGCCCGACATCCACAGATGGGGGTTGTGCTCACAGTCCAACACCGTGCAGGATGCTTGGCATTTGCCACAGAACACCATGATTGGCAAAGTCGCCACTGGCGCCTTGTGCTCTTCACAGATGAAAGCAGGTTCACACTGAGCACATGTGACAGACATGACAGAGTCTGGAGAAGCCATGGAGAGCGATCTGCTGCCTGCAACGTCCTTCAGCATGACCAGTTTGGCAGTGGGTCAGTAATGGTGTGGGGTGGCATTTCTTTGGAGGGCCGCACAGTCCTCCATGTGCTCGCCAGAGGTAGCCTGACTGCCATTAGGTACCAAGATGAAATCCTCAGACCCCTTGTGAGACCATATGCTGGTGCAGTTGGCCCTGGGTTCCTCCTAATGCAGGACAATGCCAGACCTCCTGTGTCTGGAGTGTGTCAGCAGTTCCTGCAAGATGAAAACGTTGAAGCTATGGACTGGCCCGCCCGTTCCCCAGACCTGAATCTGATTGAGCACATCTGGGACATCATGTCTCGCTCCATCCACCAACGTCACATTGCACCACAGACTGTCCAGGAGTTGACGGATGCTTTAGTCCAGGTCTGGGAGGAGAACCCACAGGAGACCATCCGCAGCCTCATCAGGAGCATGCCCAGGCATTGTAGGGAGGTCATACAGGCATGTGGAGGCCACACACAATACTGAACCTCATTTTGACTTGATTTAAGGACATTACATCAAAGTTGGATCAGCCTGTATTGTGTTTTTCCACTTTAATTTTGGGGTGACTCATAATCCAGGCCTCCATTTGTTAATAAATTTGATTTCCATTGATGATTTTTGTGTGATTTTGTTGTCAGCACATTCAACTTTGTACAGAACAAAGTATTCAATGAGAATATTTCATTCATTCACATCTAGGATGTGCTATTTGAGTGTTCCCTTTATTTTTTTGAGCAGTGTATATTAGAGGCACATATCCATCTCAACAAACAGTCCTTCTGAGGACTAATGCATCTGCAGAGATATCAGGCAGGTAGTGTATGTAGGCAGGCAGGCAGTGTATATAGCAGACTGCAGTGCACATAGCACAAGAGGCTCCATTCCAGTTTTGTCTGCTGCTTCTCTTAGATATTTCTAGAAATAGGCCCAGGTCTCAGGGGCCAGGAATAATTTTTTTGGGATCTTAATCCTCATTATTTGTTTAAAAAGCAATCCAGAGAAAATAGTTTTTCTGCCCCATTTGCTTGTTGGCACTGCAGAATACAGCTAGGTCCTTTCCATATTACAGCGCTAAAAATCCAGCTATTTAAAACTGTGGTTTGTCCGTCACACTGATCACATATAATTGCACTGAAAATACTGCCATTTCTGGCCTCCATTAAAAAATTTTTCAGTGTGTCAGTGAAGCAATTGACACCAGTTTGCTGGTCAAACTACTTACCAACAGGCCAGGTATCTAAAACTGTGTTTTCTCCATCAGACGGATCAGCTATACGTTTTCAGAAAATACTGTCATTTCTGTCCTTCATTAAAAATTTGTTTCAGTGTGTCAGTGAAGCAACTGACACCAGTTTGCTATTCAAAATAGTTACCAACAGGCCCGGTATTTAAAACTGTGTTTTCTCCATCACACGGATCATATATACGTTTTCAGAAAATACTGCCATTTCTGACCTCCATTAAAAATGTTTCAGTGTGTCAGTGAAGAAATTGACACCAGTTTGCTGTTCAAAATAGTTACGAACAGGCCAAGTATTTAAAACTGTGATTTCTCCGTCACACGGATCACATATACGTTTTCAGAAAATACTGCCATTTCTGACCTCCATTAAAAATTTGTTTCAGTGTCAGTGAAGCAATTGACACCAGTTTGCTGTTCAAAATAGTTACCTACAGGACAGGTATTTAAAACTGTGGTTTGTCCGTCACATGGATCACATATAAGTTCACTCCAAATTCAGTCATTTGTAGTGAGCGTGGAAGATATTGTCCTCCATTTAAAATGGGCAAGGCACGTGGCAAGGGACGAGGAACTGGACGTGCCACAACAAACACCCACATCTTCTCGCTCGACCTTCCTGTCCCAATTAATAGGGGACCGCAGAGCACCACTATTGAACACAGAGCAGTGTGAAAAGGTTATTGATTGGATAGCAGATAATGCTTCCAGTCATTTAGCCACCACCACCACCACCTTGTCTTCCACACGGTCAAGTCTCAGTAGCTGTGAGTCTGGACTGCATATTCCTTACCATGAACCTCCTTCCTCCCACCATGCCGAGTGCCCAGAGACAACTGATCTCACACTTGGACACTCAGAAGAGCTGTTAACTTTTCCATTTATAGATTCTGGCCTCTCGCCCGGACCACTTGAAGAGGGGCAAGAGGAGATCGCGTGTAGCGATGCCCAAATATTTGAGCAGCCACGGTCACACGAAGGCGACGGTGGGAAAGTGTCACAAGAGGTGGACGATGATGAGACACAATTGCCAGAAAGTCAGGAGGAGAACCAGGGTGCGGAAGTGGAACACGAGGTGGTGGATGATATAGTAAATGACTCAACCTGGCAGGAGGACATGCAGAGCGGGGACAGCAGCACACAGGGGGAGGGAGGCAGAGCACCCCAACAGGCAGGAAGAAGCAGTGTGATAGCTGCAGAAAGAAGGCAGGCAACCATTCCCCGTAACACCAACACGAATGAAGTTGCCAGTACAACTGTTAGTCTGCTTGTTTTTTAAAGACTCTGCCGATAACCCCAAAAAGGCCATTTGCACTACCTGTCAGGCCAGCATCAGCAGAGGTGTCAAAACGACCAGCCTGATCACCACCAGCATGATCAGGCACATGGCAGCAAAGCACCCCACTTTGTGGGCCGATCCCCAGGGTCCAGGAACGGTGTACGCGGGTGGCACCACTGCTTCTTCTGCTGTTGTGCATGCAAGCCAATCCCCTGTCCATGGTTCATGTGAAGATGACTCCTGCCTTGCGCCTGTCATGGCACACTCTCAAGTAACAGCATCAGGAAGCAAATCCACGTTCTTGTCCCAGCGCAGCGTTCAGTTGTCCATACCCCAGTCCTTGGAACGCAAGCGCAAATACGCAGCCAACTCCCCACAGGCCACACTACTAAATTCCCGCATTTTACAACTGCTTGCACTAGAAATGTTGCCCTTTAGGCTCGTGGAGATGGAAGCATTCCGCAACCTGATGGTGGCAGCTGTTACTTGGTACTCGGTCCCCAGCCGCCACTATTTCTCCCCGTGTGACGTCCCCGCATTACACAAGCACATCTCCCAAAACATTAGCTATGCCCTCAACAATGCAGTTACTGTGAAAGTCCACCTACCCACGGACACAGACGCCAAGGATTGCAGGCCCTAGGTCACTCAGGGTTGCCCCACAGTCTACAGCTCCTGCACTTCATCCTCCTCAGCCTCCTCTTCCTCTTCAGCCTCCATCTCCGAAATGACCACATCAGTCACAAGCTGGAAGCACTGCAGCACTGCCTCGGCCAAGCGGCAACAGGCTGTGCTGAAGCTAATATGCTTAGGTGACTAACCACACAATGCTGAAGAGTTGTGGACAGCTCTGAAAGAGAAGGCAGATCTCTGGCTCACACCACAGAACCTACAGCCAGGCATGGTCGTGTGAGACAAATGCCGGAACCTGGTGGCGGCTCTGAGGCAAGGCGAGCTCACACAGACGTACCATGCCTGGCCCATGTGTTTAACCTCGTGGTTCAGCGGTTTCTCAAATCCTACCCGGAGCTGCCGGATCTGCTTGTTAAAGTACGCCGCCTGTGTGCCCATTTTAGAAAGTCACCTACAGCTTCCGCCGCCCTTGCCGTGTTTCAGCAACGGTTGCAGCTTCCGGCTCACAGTCTGGTATGTGATGTCCCCACGCGTTGGAACTCTACACTGCAGATGCTGGGAAGGATTTGTGAGCAGAAGAGGGCAGTTGTTGAGTACCCGCATCAACAAGGCCGTCAGTATTCAGTTCAGACCCCTCACATAAGACCTCAAGAGTGGACATGGATGTCAGACATATGTACCATTCTCTAAAACTTTGAGGACTTTACCAAGATGGTGAGCGGCGATGATGCCATAATTAGCATCATCAACCCACTTCTCTGTCTTCTGAAACGCTCTCTGCTCCCAATCAAAGAGGATGCATTGCAGGCGGAGCACGATGAGATGGAGCAAGGAACCATACAGTTTGATTACACATAGCCCAGACTCATGTCATCCCAACGTGGATTGGGTGATAATGAGGAAGAGGAGGAGGAGGAAGAACAGGAGCTAGTTTCCTGCGCTAGAGACGGTACTACCTGCACAACTGTCATACCATCTGTTCAACGTGAATGGCCAGAGGATAGATAGGAGAAGGACAGCATGGTCAGTCATCCTCTTGATGAGGACACGGAAGTCTTGCCTGTTAGCAGTCTGGCACGAATGGCTGAGTTTATGTTGCGCTGCCTTTCCCATGACCGTCGCTTTCTCAAAATTTTGGGTGACAGTCATTACTGGTTGGTGACACTTCTAGACCCACGCTACAAGGAGAACTTTATATCTCTTATTCTTATTTGGGAAGATGCTGAGAGAGTACCTTTCCAACGTCCTCCGTGATTCCGCTGTGCCTTATAATTTTTGGGTATCCAAGCTGGATACATGGAATGAACTGGCTCTCAATGCCTTCGAGGTCTGAGGCTGCCCTGCCACTAGCGTTTTATCAGAGCGGGTTTTTAGAGTCGCTGGTGGAATTATAACTGATAAGCGCATCTGCCTGTCAACTGAAAATGCTGACTCTTATAAAAATGAACAAGGGCTGGAATGGGCCAGACTTTTCAACACCACCGAATGATAGCAGCATAACATAAACTCAAATCCAGTGTCTTTTTTGGTAGGTGTATTCCCATGCACCTCTTCACACCCACACATGGGTATACGCTTCCTGATTTTGGCTATTTGCTCTTGTCCTCCTCCTTCTCCTCATCCTCATCCTCCACCACCATATCACCAGGGTGACCGTGGTCCGTGATTCAACACACACATAATTTTTTTAAAGGGTGTTTATGATGCCTATAAAAAAAAATTTATACAGTATGTTTATGTATACCCCCCAGGGGTAAAAGTTTGTTAGCCCATACACTTAGTGCATGGGCATTACAAGTATAGGAGACCGGCTCCTTTCTAATGAGAACATTTTTTATGAGGCCCTCTAAGTCTCTTCTAAGGGGCATTGGAGTGTCTCACAATTTTTGCCAGCCCTTGCATTCACTACATAGGCCAACACTATGGAAGACCCTCTCCTTTCTAATGGGAATTTGTCAATACTGTGGCCCTGCTCGATGTGTCTTTAATTTCTTAGTGGGGTTTTTCCTAAATTTGGTCAGTCGTTGTACTCACTACATTCCCTATAACTGTATAGCAGACCCTCTCCTTTCTAATGGGAACTTGTCATACTTGTTACTGTGGCCCTGCTCTATGTGTCTTTAAATTCTTAGTGGGGTTTTTCCTAAAATTTGATCAGCCGTTGGACTCACTGCATACCCTATAACTGTATAGCAGACCCTCTCCTTTCTAATGGGAACATGTCGTACTTATTACTGTGGCCCTGCTCTATATGTTTTTAAATTCTTAGTGGGGTTTTTCCTAAATTTGGTCAGCCGTTGGATTCACTGCATACCCTATAACTGCATAGCAGACTCTCTCCTTTCTAATGAGAATTTGTCGTTACCGTGGCCCTGCTCTATGTGTCTTTAAATTCTGAGTGGGGTTTTTCCTAAATTTGGTCAGCCGTTGGACTCACTGCATACCCTATAACTTTATAGCAGACCCTCTCCTTTCTAATGGGAACATGCCGTGCTTGTTACTGTGGCCCTGCTCTATGTGTCTTTAAATTCTTAATGAGGTTTTTCCTAAATTTGGTCAGCCTTTGTACTTACTGCATACCCTATAACTGTATAGCAGACCCTCTCCTTTCTAATGGGAATTCGTCGTTACTGTGGCCCTGCTCTATGTGTCTTTAAATTCTTAGTGGGGTTTTATCTAAATTTGGTCAGCCGTTGGACTCACTGCATACTCTATATCTGTATAGCAGACTCTCTCCTTTCTAATGGGAATTTGTCTTACTGTGGCCCTGCTCCATGTGTCTTTAAATTCTTAATGGGGTTTTTCCTAAATTTGGTCAGCCGTTGGACTCACTGCATACCCTATAACTGTATAGTAGACCCTCTGCTTTCTAATAGGAACATGTCGTACTCGTTACTGTGGCCCTGCTCTATGTGTCTTTAAATTGTTAGTGGGGTTTTTCCCCAATTTTGGCAGCCCTTGCAGTCACAGGATGGGCATTACCACTATAGAAGACCAGCTCTTTTATAATGGGAACATTTTTTTTACTGAGACCCTAATCTATTTCTCTTCAAAGGGGTATTGGGTTGCGTCCGAATTTTTGGCAGCCTTTGCAGTCACTGCATATGCAGGAGACCCACTCGTTAATAATGGGAACAACAAAGCATAGCCGGCTGATGGATCTCTAACAATAGCGAGGGCCGACTGCTGGCCTTTTAAGAATAGTAATGGCCGCCTGATGGCCCTATAAAAATGGGCTTTGTGACTTTCAGAATCCCTCCATCATAAATGAAACTAGATGTGTCTGATAATGTGTCACACACCACATTGCCAGATAAGGTTGCAAAATGTTAAAATGACATTTCCCGGTGAATGCATTTGTCTTAAAAAATAGCTTAAAAAAAAACCAGTAGGATCTTTCTTTAGTATAAGAAACAGAGTCGTCAATGTAACCTGAATGTAATCACATTGTTCAGCTCCCGCACCTCCTCCTGCATGTCCGAAATAACCACATCAGTCACAAACTGAAAGCACTGCAGCACTGCCTTGGCTAAGCTGCAACAGGCTGTGCTGAAGATAACGTGCTTAATGCTTAGGTGACAAACCGCCCACCGCTGCAGAGTTGTTGAAAGCTGTAACACAGCAGCCTGATCTGTGGCTCTCACCGCTGAACATACATCAAGGCATGGTCGTGCGTGACAATGGGCGGAACCTGGTGACGGAGAAATGGCAGCCGTAGTAGATACGGTTTCCCTCTATGCCAGTCCTTTCACCGAGCTAAAGAATATGGCTGTGGTGAAATACAACTCCCACTGAGAAGCTGTTTCAGATTGATAAACATTGTGCCCACCAGAAGATTTGATTCCGAGGGCTCACCTTTCTCTCCCGCTCAAGAGCCCCATAGCAGCTGCAAAGTTAGCGCTATCATGAACTCTCCTGATGTAAAAGCACACCAGAGGATTCTTTGGTGGTATCATCCAACCCAGCCGAGAAGAAATCCTGGCTATGAAAAGTGTGTGGGAAGGTTCCCGGACACTCTATGGCTGCTTTTTTACTGAGGTGGAAACCCACGCAAACACGGGGAGAACATACAAAATCCTTGCAGATGTTGTCCTTGCTGGGATTTGAACCCAGGATCCCAGCGCTGCAAGGCTTCAGTGCTAACCACTGATCCAATGTGCTGCCGTTCACTCTCTAGTATCTAACAGGCTGAAGAAACTTGCACCTACTGCCACTCTATTTTCAGCTCCTTTGTGAGAAACTAGTGTATTTGGGTAGCCACTTAGTCTACCAAATAAAATGGTACTTGCGCTTGCATTCCAAGTAACAGAAATCTAAGCAGATGGTGGCATCTATCATCATCATGGCCTCACCTCGGCACTATGAACTTTTCTGAAGGAGAAGCCAGAGCCCACCGGAGGAGTCTCCGGTTTTCTGGTGGGTCCGTCCAACCCTGCCGAGAATCAGCCCTAGCTAAGAAAAGTGTGAGGGAAGGTTCCCGGACACTCTATGGCTGCTTTTTTAATGTGTATCGGACGTGCTTATGCATGTTATTTCTCAAACCGCGTTGCAGATAAGGCCATTGTCCAACGCTGTAGTCATGAAATTAAATGCACAAAGAAAGATGTTTGTGTGTCAAAGCACCACCGACAAGTGCGAGTTGATGTTGGACGGGCTGCCATTGCTTCTGCAACAAGCTGCATTAGAGGACTTCCTGGGAGAAATGACACCCAGAGTAGATATGGTTCCACCGAGCTAAAGTATATGGCTGTGGTGAAATACAACTCTTAGCAAAAAAAGCTATGGACTGGCTCCGTACCGTCCCTGGCCACATTCACTTGACCACGTGTTTGTGGTTAGGCGGTCCTTCCCAATAAGTGCATTGGGGAGGGCACGGGTAATGTTGTGGGACCCGTGCTTGTGGAAGGCGGAGACGATACTGGGACAAATAGTGGCGGCTGGGGACCGAGTATGGACACCCGGGCGCCGCTGGCATGAGGTTATGAAAAGCTTCCGCCTCCACGGGCCTAAAGGCCACATTTCAAGTGAAAGCAGCTTTAGATGACTTCCTGGGAGAAATGGCAGCTGGGTAGATATGGTTTCCCAAGTCCTTTCACCAAGCTAAAGAATATGGCTGTGGTGAAATACAACTCAGCAAAAAAAAGCTGTGGACTGGCTCCGTACCGTTCCTGGCCACATTCACCTGTCCGCGTGTTTGTGGTTAGGCAGTCCTTCCCAGTAAGTGCACTGGGGAGGGCACGGGTAATCTTGTGGGACACGTGCTTGTGGAAGGCGGAGACGATACCGGGAGAAATAGTGGTGGCTGAGGACCCAGTATGGACACCCGGCCACCGCCGTCATGAGGTTATGAAAAGCTTCCACCTCCATGAGCCTAAAAGGCCTCATTTGAAGCGAAAGCAGCTTTAAAGTACTTCTTGGGAGAAATGACAACTGGGTAGATATGGTTCCCCAAGTCATTTCACCAAGCTAAAGAATATGGCTGTGGTGAAATGCAACTCAGCAAAAAAAGCTGTGGACTGGCTCCGTACCGTCCCTGGCCACATTCACTTGACCACGTGTTTGTGGCTAGGCGGTCCTTCCCAGTAAGTGCACTGGGGAGGGCACGGGTAATGTTGTGGCGGCTGGGGACTGAGTATGAATACCCGGTCGCCGCCGCCATAAGATTGTGGACAGCTTCCGCCTCCACAAGCCTAAAAGGCCACATTTCAAGTGCAAGCAGCTGTCAAAAATTTGGCAGTATAGTATTGCAGCCTGTGGCTGGGTGGCTGGCTGCATACTTGTGCTTGCATTCCAAGGAATTGGGTAGGGACAAGTGAATGCTGCACTGGGACAAGGATGTGGACAGGGTGTGTTGGAAGTCTGCAATGACAGGTGCATAGCAGGAGGCATCTTCACATGCGCCAAGGATCACTTATGATGGGCACACTTTTAGGCAGTGACCTGGGAGTCAGAGATGCTTCAAGAGGTCTTCCCCATGCTGTTCCCATGTCTTTTCAGCACTGTATGCATGTGTCTGATGAGGTGTCACACACCACATGGCCAGATAAGGTTGTAAAATGTTAAAATGACATTTCCCAGTGAATGCATATGTCTTGGCTGAAAGCAATGCAAAAGTGCAAAAAGGCATCAAAAACGCTACGTGTGAACATAGCCCAAGGTGTGGAGGAGTATTTTTGTTTTTGGTTATTTATTTTGCCTTATATACAAGTCATTACCCTGGAAAGGATGTTCCTTAACATATTTTCCAGGAAAATCCATTTTGGATTCGTTTTTTGTATGTTTTATTGTGAGTCCGTAAAAGTGGCATAATACCTCTGACAACGTTGTTGACAGCAGTGACCTGGGAGTCAGAAATGCTTCCAGGGGTCTTTCCCATGCTGTTCCCATGTCATTTGAGCACTTTTCCCATCTTTTGCCATTGGGCAATTTTTAGGCCCTCTGCAGACCGCCGGGGGGAGCCACATGAAAAATGCTCGAGTTTCCCATAGACTTACCTTGGGCTCGTTGCTCAGGTTGAACACCCAAGTATTCCAATTTGCTCGACCCGAGCATCGAGCATCCGAGCATTTTAGTGCTCGCTCATCACTAATGGCGACACAAACAAACTTTTTTAGAGTTATGAGTTTTTTTAATGATTAAAATATAAAGCAAAGCTTATGTGTTTGATATCAAACTGACCTGCAAAATCCTTTTGTCGTCTTATTTTTACCACAAAATGAATTCCACTAAAAAAATAAAAAAAAAAACAATGCTAGAATTGCATTTGTTTCATTATTTCACCCTGCTTAGAATTTTCTTCCTGTTTTTCAATACATTATATGGTAAAAAGAATGTTCAAAACTACAACTTGTCCCACAAAAAAAAGCTCTCATACGGATATGCTGATGTAAAAATAAAAAAGTTATGCTTATTGGAATAGGGAGAAAAAAAAATCGAAGAAAATTGATAAATGTCCAGGTCCTTAAAGGGTTAAAAGTAGAGATGAGCGGATCTGGCAAAATTCAAATTCACCAAATGGCATGCATTTGCCTGAGAAATTCGATTTGCAGGGAAGTTATTCTCCACAAATTGAATTTTCCATATTATGACCCTAAAGCAAAATAAATGTAAGATGTAAAAAAAACCAAACAAACAGAAAAGCAAGCTACTAAGTCAACAGTCACCTATCCGGCCGCCCTTCGCCTCGCAGCCCACCTTCTAGCCCTCAGTGCCTCTTCTTTCCACAATCACATACCACATCTCCGGTGTCTTCACTCTACAACGGGACTCCCGGCCAAGACTAGGCCAGCAACGTCTGTGCACATCATTACATTGCAAAGTTGTGACCTTACGATGTGCAGTTACCTCCAAGAATTGGTAATGGCTGAAAGTCCCGACATACAATGAAAAGGCTGGAAATGCTGGCAGAAGTAAAAGGTCCTGAAAAACAGATGGCGGGAAGCAAGGAGCCAGACAGCCAAAGTGGTGAGCGGTGAAGTGAATATTAGTTTTTATTTTTTACCGTTTGCCATTTTCTACGGTTCAGCAAAATGCCTACCAGCTGGCCGCCATTTTGCTGAATTCACGCGGAGCAAATTCCAAAAAAAATCAGCATTTTGGAAAACAAGGATTTTTATAAAATTAGAATTCAATTCCACTAGAAAAAAATCACCCATCTCTAGTTAATAAGATCATTTTCTGCCAATAGAATGTCATATTATCATCAGAACATCACCCATTCACACGGGACAATGTGCTGCCGATATCGATGATTTTTGAGCCAGCTTACAAATCATTACAACCGATGAATGAATGAATTTTTGCTCATTCGTCGATTGCTTGCTGGCCTGTTTAGATGGGCTGATACTGGATAACGAGCATTCCCTGAATGCTCATTCCTTGATTGTGGGCTCTGTATTAGACCTCCTTCACATGCTTTTTTTCACGGATACCACACGTACCCATTATAACCTATGGTGCTGCTCACATGCGTGTCCATGCAAAACACTTTTTTTTTCCGGCAGCACGGATGACAAGGGCTAATACAAATCTGTAGGCCCGTGAAAAACACATTCAGCACAGAGATGGTATCCATGTGCCATCAATGGACCATCTTTGTTTAACATTGCAAAGTATAGGAGAAGCTTTGAAATTTCTTTCTTTAGCCATACCGTAAAAATACTGATGACACACTGATGGTAAAAAGAAACACACGAATGACACACTGATGGAAAACACTGATCCAAAACACTTATGACACCGGTACCTTTTTTTTTTTACGTATGTGTTTTATATGGACGTGCGAAGAGGCCATACACATCTAGATAATGGCAGAATTCACAATTCTGTAAATTTTAGACTTAAAATCTCCAAGCAATCCTTGTTTTCTTAATGTCTGTATAATATTTGCAGAAGTTCTTTCTGGGAAGTATAGTCTTAGAGAAGGTACTGTACAATTTTTATTTCGAAAAAAGTAAATCTTCCATTGAATTGTAGGAACTCAGATAAGCTTATGTGTGGATGTGTTTGATAACAAATGTATTAAATGTTTCAAATAAAAACTAGTTGGACTTGCTATTAGGAGAACTTAGAGTAATGATTGAGAATCATAGTTACATAGTTACATAGTTTATAAGGCCGAAAAAAGACAAGCGTCCATCCAGTTCAGCCTATTTCTTGTGCACTGCAGCTATTCCGCAGCGTTGATCCAGGGGAAGGCAACAAAAAACCATGCGGTATAGGCCAATTGACATCATTGAGGAAAAAATTCACTTCCCGACACCAATCTGGATTAATTAACTATCACTAAGCATAAGATGTAATTTTATTGTTCTCAAGAAAGGCGTCCAGGCCTCTCTTGAACTCATTAAGTGAGTTGGACATCACCACTTCCTCTCCCAGAGAGTTCCAGAGTCTCACGGCTCTGACCGTAAAGAATCCCCTTCTATGCTGGTGCAGGAACCTCCTTTCCTCCAGACGCATAGTGTGCCCCCTCGTCTTTGTCACCATCCTTGGTATAAACAGGTCATGGGAGAGATCTCTGTACTGCCCCCTGATGTATTTATACATGTTTATGAGGTCTCCCCTAATCCATTATCGAAACCCAAATTTAGAAAGTAGACATTGTGATGACATCACAGACATCCATCTGCTCAATGGGGCAAGCAAAGGTGCTGGGAAGATATGATGACACGTGTCCGACTGGACTTTCCTTGTAAAGAGCTCAATGCCAACAATGATCTAGCCAGCATCCATAAAGACATTATAATATGTGATTTGAACATAGAGGGATGCTGTGAAGGCAGAGATCATTTTACTTCTGTGCCCCCAGCTTCAGAAAAAATAGATACAAATAATGCAAATTTGACAACCCACTTTCCAGACATATCCTTCTATGATTAGTCTGAATAATATTAATACATCGAACATTGACTCATTCATAAAATACCATGTGCCACTATGTGTCCTTAAATCTATACAAACTCTTTATCATCATTGACCTCTATTCAGCCTTCCCCATTTCAGTCTGCTCTAGCTTTTGCTGTTTTCCCATCTATAGATCCATCATTAAGGACCAATTCATACATTTAATTGGGCATTGGACACAAACAAATATACACATATATGGAATTATATGACATGAGAGGAGCTTCATCATTTCATCAGCACAAATGCATAAAGTATGAAATTATTAAAATCAAGGCCCCTTGAATATGACATTATAATAGGTGAAATGTTATTGTGGACATTAGAGGGACAATGCAGCTCAAACCTTGACCACAGATTGAGTAATTTTATAGAATGGAAGGTACGCATATTGTATGCTCCTAGTTAGAATGAAGGGATGGGTTTCAGGTTCTAGAATAGTGTAGAAGTCCCAGTGGTTGGTCCCATTTTAGTGGATAAATGGTAAATGTTAGAAACTGGAATATTTTGTTGACATTGTGTCTTGACAATTCTGTAATTATTGAATATACTGTATCTGAAAAGATTAATGTAGATATGGGTACAACAGTGTCCTTGATGATTATATTACTGACTAATATTCAGTAGATTCAATAATGGAATCAGCAACCTGTTGTCAAAATCTTCTTATTATACCCCTTCTAATTCCCTCTAAGTTTTATCCATGAATCATATTAACAATTGCAAAGAAAATCTGAATTTTCATGAAAAATGACTATTTGTTACATGAATTATAGTATATACTCTTTAAAATTGTGGTGTTAAAATCACAGGATGGATAGACATGTTAATAATATCCAAATGATGAAAAAATAAAAAATGTTAAAAAACATCTTGATTAATTCAGTATCCAGTATGAATGCCACATGCAGAAACGCATGCACTTACACGCCATGAGATGCTATAAAAGATGTTATTAATGGTTGTCTGAGGAATGTTCTGCCACGCTGAATGCACTTGGGCATGCAAATCACAAAGAACAACATGAAGCCTGGCATTGTCATATTGTTAAACTGCTCCTGGGACACTCTAGAGAAATGCCTGTACCACTGGTTCCCTAATTGATTCATTCTGTACACACCCCTCCACCTTTTATGTCTATCCTCTCCTTTCTGAATGTAGTGTAACCTTCTACGTTTGTCATCCAGCCTTGTCTTTCGTCCATCCAGAATTCCGTAATGTCCACCACATCGTAATCCTTGGCTGTCATATGAGTTTCCAATTCAATAATTTTGTTTCCAAGACTTCTTGCATTTGCCAGCAGACATTTAATACTATTAGCATATTTATTACTCCTACTCACATCCCTACTTAGTTTGCATGTTCCAGCCACCCCTAAATCTTCACTGACCCCTACTGTCTCACTCTCTCTGTCTACTCTATCCCCTTATTTGCACAACTACTCTTCCGCGGTTCCTAGTTTAAAAGCTCCTCCATCTGTCTACCTAGCCTAGGAAAACTTATAGGCCAGGCAATACTCCCTGGGAAAAAGATAAGTAAATAAGCCTGTTGGAAGAGGAAGAAAGTCGACTTTCTATTGAAACCTATCATTCAATATATGCTTCCAATTTCTACTTACACTTCATGTTACAGATATATAATCAATTATATATAATTATACAGATTGTAAATATACATGTCCTAGGATGCCATAATAGTCTTTTCATACAATCTTATGACTACATTCAAGCTGATGAATGGTCATCTATGGGCCTGTGTACACAGGCAGAGAAACATTCTATAGCTACAGAATGACCGTTATTACTTGCCTTGCAGCTTATATGCAATTTTGTTAACTCCTGAAAGAAGCACTCTCAGTTAGGCATGAGCGCACCTGTGGAAGTTCATGTTTGTGGGGTTCGGCCGAACTTGAGTCCAAAGCTTGGTTCAGGTACCAGAACTTGACACCGGACCCAAACCCAGTAGAAGTCAATGGGGACCCGAACTTCATTGTAAAATGGCTGTAAAATGGTTGTAGTAATGGCTAGCGAGCTGCAAAAGGAAGCAAAATGGTAAGAGCAGAACAATTGCCCTGCAAACAAATGTGAATAGGAAAAATGACTTAAAATAACATAATGAAAAAAAAAATCTTGAACCAGTAGGCGGAGGTCCAAGTGGAGGAGTGAAGCAGTGCCTTGCATGTGTAGTTTACTGTACTTAATAATAAATAAATAAATGAAAAAAATCATGTGGCGTTCCCCCCTATTTTTAATAACCAGCCAAGGGAAAGCAGACAGCTATGAGCTGGTCTTATTATGCTGGTAAGGGACCAATATCCATGGATCTTTCCAACCTATTAATATCAGTCCCCAGCTGTCTGCTTTGCCTTTGCTGGTTATTAAAAATGGGTGGTATCCTAAAAAATGACATGGAGTCCCCCCTAAACTTAATAACCAGCTAAGGCAAAGCAGACAGCTGGGGGCTGATATTAATAGGCTGGGAAGAGCCATGGATATTGGCCCCTTCTCAGCCTAATTAGACCAGCCCTCAGTCACACTCGAAATGGCACATCCATTAGATGCGCCAATTCTGGCTCTTAGCCTTGGCTCTTTCCAATTGTCCTGGTGCAGTGGCAATCGGGGTAAAGGGATTGTGGGGTTGATGTCATCAGCTGGTGCTGACATTAAGCCATGGGTTATTAATGGCAAGATATCTAACAGACACCCCCATTACTAACCCAGCAGTCAAAAGAAATAAACACACACAAAAAAACATCTTTATTTGAAAATAAACTCCCCAACAATTTCCCTCTTTCACTATTTATTAAAAATTAAAACCCACACCAGTCTGCCATAGTCCAAATGGAGGTCTCACAACAATCCTAGTCTCCGTCTCCCAGTGTATGGAGCCCTGTTTAGAGAACAGGGCTCCATAAACTGGAGCAGCGGCCACTGTCAGGTCTCTTACTGTATTCTGCCAGGTCTCGCGGAGCACAGCATGAGAGCCGGAATGATGAGCAGTGACATGACCTAGAGTGACTTATGCAGCCTCGTTCTTGAGGTTGCATAGGTAACTCGCGATTATGTCTCGAGATGATGCAATTTCAGCGCGAGTGGAGGCGATTTGAAAATGAAGCGATGGCAGGATGTTTGATGCAGAGGGCCTGGTGAGATGGATTTATGGATTTTATAACATTTTGATGGCCTTTTACAGTTTAGAAAAATGGTGGCCAGTAGCAGTGAATTACAAAAAAATAGCATTTTGGCAAATGCAGATTTTTGTAAAATTCAAGTAGAATTCAGCTCCATTCGAATTTATTCACTCATCTTTAGTATATAGCATAAGAGATCACAGGTTTAAGTTTCCTAAAGGAACTAAAAAAATAAAGTAAAAGTATAAGGAAATGTTTTTTAAAAAAATAAAATAAAAATAGGGAAAAATTTAAATCACTCCCTAATCTACATTTAAAAAATTTAAAAAAACATTTTGGGTTCATTCTGTCTGTTAAATTCTGATCAATCAAATTGTAAAATTTATTAAACTACACATTAAACACTGAAAAAAAATTAAATACCAGAATTGCCTTTTTTTGGTTGCCACCCTTCCCTGAAAAAATGCAATAAAAACTATCAAAACTTTGTAAATACCCCAAAATAAATGAATAAAGTCTACAGTACAGTATGCTGCTAATTGATTCATTCTGTTGTGCAAGCAAAATTGTCAGATACTAAGCCTTAGACATCAAACAGTGTCTACATAAGCCACAAAAGGCATTTGCAGACATCCAGCTACAGGTGATCAATTAACCTCATGCCACCGCTTTCAAAAGCTATCATTGTGCAGAGCAAGACAGTAGTGATGGGCGAGCATGCTCGCTACTGCTCGGTGCTCGCCTGAGCATCTCACTGCTCGAGATGTTCGGCGCTCACCGAGTATTTCCGGGTTGCTCGGCGGGAGCTCGGGTCCCCTCCCTGCATGTTTGGCACTCTTTAGAGCACCAATCAACATGAAGGGATTGCCTGCCACTCATTGAAATGCCGCAGCCATGTTGGTTGTGGCATTACAGTGATTGGATGGCCGCACAGCGTCATCAGGTCAATATTAGACCTGACGCCACTGTGCTCGTCACAGTCACTCCGGAATCAGGCAGAGTAGGGAGAGGTGCTGCTGCGTCAGAGAGAGATTTGCTTGTGTATTAGGTAGTGTAGGGAGAAAAACCGTACATTACACATATCCATCTTAACAAACAGTCCTTTTGAGGACTAACTAATCCATCTGCAGAGATATCAGGCAGGCAATGTATATATGCAGGCAGGCAGTGTATATAGCAGACTGCAGTGCATGTAGCGCAAGAGGCTCCATTCCAATTCTGCCTTCTGCTGCTGTTAGATATTTCTACACAAAGGCCCAGGTCTCAGGGGCCTGGAATATTATTTTTGGATCTTAATACTCATTATTTGCTTAAAAAGCAATCCAGAGAACACCGTTTTTCTCCGCCATTTGCTTGCTGGCACTGCAGAATACAGCCAGGTCCTTTCCATATTACAGCGCTAGAAATCCAGCTATTTAAAACTGTGTTTTCTCCGTCACATGGCTCACATATACGTCGTCAGAAAATACTACCATTTTTGGCCTCCATTTCAATTCTTTTTTACTGTGTCAGCGACATTTTTGACACCGGTTTGCTGTTTAAACTAGTTACCTACAGGCCAGGAATTTAAAACTGTGTTTTCTCCGTCACACGGATCACATATACGTTGTCAGAAAATACTGCCATTTCTGGCCTCCATTAAAAATTTCTTTCAGTGTGTCAGTGAAGCAATTCCCACCAGTTTGCTGTTCAAACTACTTATCTATAGGTATTTAAAACTCTGTTTTCTCCATCACACGGATCACATATACGTTGTCAGTAGAGATGAGCGGTGTTCGACTCGAACTGTTCGTCAATCTCAAATTCGAGCTGTTTTGGGCGGTGTTCGAGCCGTTCGACGAACCCGAACGATTTGAGCCTGTAGCAGTGTCTGTTACTCATTGTAGTAGCCCATCTGTACCAAGATACACCACCTTTGTATTTTATAACAATTTTTTACTGCATCTAGCCCAGTAAATACTTTTGGGCCTGTAGCAGTGTCTGTTACTCATTGGAGTAGCCCATCTGTACCAAGCTACACCACCTTTGTATTTAATAACAATTTCTTACTGCATCTAGCCCAGTAAATACTTTTGGGTCTGTAGCAGTGTCTGTTACTCATTGTAGTAGCCCATCTGTACCAAGCTACACCACCTTTTATTTAATAACAATTTTTTTCCGCATCTAGCCAAGTAAAACCTTTTGGGCATAGTAGCAGTGTCTGTTACTCATTGTAGTAGCCCATCTGTACCAAGCTACACCACCTTTGTATTTAATAACATTTTTTTACTGCATCTAGCCAAGTAAAACCTTTTGGGCATAGTAGCAGGGTCTGTTACTCATTTGAGTAGCCCATCTGTACCAAGCTACACCACCTTTGTATTTAATAACAATTTTTTACTGCATCTAGCCCAGTAAATACTTTTGGGCCTGTAGCAGTGTCTGTTACTCATTGGAGTAGCCCATCTGTACCAAGCTACACCACCTTTGTATTTAATAACAATTTTTACTGCATCTAGCCCAGTAAATACTTTTGGGCCTGTAGCAGTGTCTGTTACTCATTGTAGTAGCCCATCTGTGCCAAGCTACACCACCTTTGTATTTAATAACAATTTTTTACCGCATCTAGCCCAGTAAAACCTTTTGGGCATAGTAGCAGTGTCTGTTACTCATTGTAGTAGCCCCTCTGTACCAAGCTACACCACCTTTGTATTTAATAACACATTTTTACTGCATCTAGCCAAGTAAATACTTTTGGGCCTGTAGCAGTGTCTGTTACTCATTGGAGTAGCCCATCTGTACTAAGCTACACCACCTTTGTATTTAATAACAATTTTTTACTGTATCTAGCCCAGTAAATATTTTTGGGCCTGTAGCTGTGACTGTTACTCATTGTAGTAGCCCATCTGTACCAAGCTACACCACCTGTGTATCTAATAAATTTGTTTTACTGCATCTAACCCAGCTAATCTTTTTGGGCTAGTACCACAGTTTGGCCACTCAGCTCTGCTCGGTTTCCATCCATTGTTTTTTGTGCAAACAACTACAGAGTTGTCAATTAGTTAACCACCAAAATGAGTGGCAAAAGGCCTGCTGCTGGTGGAAAGGGGAATAGGCATGCTGGAAAGGGAAAAAATGGTTGTGTCCGTGGGGTAGGTGTTAAAGTAACAGTAACATCTGCAGAAGAAAGACCATCTTCCAGCCAAACTAAGATGTCTACTTCTTTTCGTGGACAATGTGATAAGATCCCTTTCTTAAGGACACGCCCATCGCTACAAATTCCAGATGAGGCACAAAAACAGCAGGTGCTTCAACGGATATCAAGTGCTCCTTCAAGTGGGCTCTCCTCCACCTCAACTTCAACATCACAAATTCTCCAGTCCTCAGAGGTGTCACCCCAATCGAACTTGCTTCCTCACAGCTCCCAAGTCTCCAGCTGCCCGAATGAGTATGGGGTAACACAGATGGTTGAGTCTGCAGAGCTGTTTACTCATACTATAGACTGGGAAATGGAGGTCTGCTCCAGAGCTACTGTTAATCCAGACGAGGAAATGATCTGCACTGATGCCCAGAATGTTTATGAGTCGGATCCAGGACCAGATGAAGAAGGTTCTGAGCATAATGTAGACCCTCGTTCCCAAACTGTAACTCCTGTTGGTGGAGACAATGATGAAGACGATGATGAAACTCAAATACCTGACTGGACCGACAACTTGACTTTTCGGTCATGGCAGGAAGAGGTTGGCTCTGAGGACGACGGGTGTGAGAACACACAGGGTGATGATGACGATGTTGGAGATCCCACTTACTGTCAACCCACAGTCAGCCAGTCGATGAGGTCAGCAGAGGAGGTGGAGGAGGATGCTATTGACGATGAGGTTAGGTTGCGCCTTCCTGGACAGAGACGGAGTACTGGAAACACGTCAACAACTTCATCCTCAACCACAACTCTGCCTCTGACCACAAGTCGTGGTGGCTCTTCAGGTCGCATGGGCTCTAAGCCTTGCATAGCCTGGGCATTTTTTCAGATCGATAAGGATGACCCAACTCGTGTTATCTGTAATATTTGTCACCAAAAGCTAAGTAGAGGCCAAAAAATCCATAGTTTGAGTACTTCATGCATGAACCGTCACATGGATATGAAGCATAAGTTGCAGTGGGAAGCTCACTGTGCTACAATGCGGCCTAGCGGGCCGGGCCAACCACCGTCTGACCCATCTTGTGCATCCGCGGCCTCTTCATCCTCTGTGACTGGGGGGATAGCAGTCACACATGTTTTTGGACGCAGACCTGCCACCTCTTTACCCGCAACAGCTAGTGTGATTGGCAGGTCATCATTTCATTTGGAAGTGGAAACACCAGCTGGTGTTGAGCGCTCTCCGACATCGAGAGCACCACCTTTGGATAAAGGCAACCTAACTTTTCCACCTGCATCTTCCTCACAGACCGGCAGTTTGCCGGGGACACCCTACTCAACCCCGTCTAAGCATAACAGCCAGCCCTCGGTCCCTCAGATGTGGACAAGTAAAAGACCATTTCCTCCTAGCCATGACAAAGCTAAGAGGTTGAATTTCACCATCTGCAAGCTGTTGGCTACAGAAATGCTGCCTTTCCGCCTGGTGGACACAGAGGATTTTCGAGACCTTATGTCCGTCGCAGTGCCCCAGTACCAGATGCCCAGTCGGCACTACTTCTCAAAGAAAGGTGTGCCTGCGCTACACGAGCATGTCGCACACAACATCACCGCTTCTTTGAGAAACTCTGTGTGTGACAGAGTGCTTTTCACCACAGACACTTGGACGAGTAGGCATGGACAGGAGCGTTACATGTCGCTGACTGGGCACTGGGTAACTATGGTGACAGTAGGACAAGGGGCTGCTGTGCAAGACTTGCCATCCCCACGAGTTGTGCGTCAATCCTCTTTATCTAGAAGTTCCTCCATTGCTTCTGCCTCCTCAACCTCCTCTCGGTCCTCCACCTGCACCCAATGCCTGTCTGGTAATGCCACCCGCTTTCTAACTGCGCAGAAGGAATCCTGCACACCTCCTTACTATGCTGGCAGCAGGGCTCAACGGCATCAGGCGGTGTTTACTTTGAAATGTCTGGGAAATGTGAGTCACACAGCTGAGGAGTTGTGGTCAGCTCTGGAGAACCAGTTTCATGAATGGTTGTCTCCACTGGACCTGCAACCAGGGAAGGTCGTGTGCGACAATGCTGCAAACCTGGGTGCGGCCCTTCGCCGGGGCAATGTCACACACGTGCCTTGTATGGCTCACGTGTTGAACCTGGTTGTCCAGCAATTTTTAGCCCACTATCCCGGACTAGATGGCCTTCTGCAGAGGGCACGGTTGCTGTGTGCTCACTTCCGCCGTTCGCATCCCGCAGCTCAACGACTTACATCTCTACAGAAGTCGTTGGGCCTGCCAGTTCACCGGCTGAAATGCGATGTGCCGACACTGTGGAATTCAACTCTGCACATGTTGCAGCGACTGTGGCAGCACCGACAAGCCCTGGTGCAATACGTTCTGACGTATAGCCTGGGCCAACGAGATCCAGAGGTGGGGCAAATCACGCTGCAGGAGTGGTCTCAGATCAGAGACCTGTGCACCCTTCTGCACAGTTTTGAAATGGCGACGAAGATGTTTAGTGCTGACGATGCCATTATCAGCATGACTATTCCAGTGATTTACATGCTGGAGCACACGTTAAACAGAATTCGGAGTCAGGTGGTGGGACAAGAGGAGGTGGAGGAAGTAGAGGAGGAGTCGTATGCGGAAGGGATAACATCTCCAAGGCCCAGACGGCCGGCAGCACCAAGCCGGCATGCATGGGAGGGTGGGGGAGAGTGATTAACCAGGGCGCATGGTAGCAGCCAAACTGTTGAGGAAGGTGCAGGAGCCGAGGAAGAAGTGGAGGACGAACTGGCGATGGGCATGGAAGACTCATCAGATGAGGGAGACCTTGATCACATTTCTGTTGTGCGAGGTTGGGGGGAGAGGGCAGAGGAAGGAAGCATGATTCTTACCTCGCTACCAACACAACAAGGACTTGGTCCTCCTGGATGCGCAAGACACATGAGTGACTTCTTGCTGCACTACCTGCAACATGACCCTCGGATTGTCAGAATTCGAAGTAATCCCGACTACTGGGTTGCCACACTCTTAGATTCCCGGTACAAAAGTAAATTTGCCGAAATAATTCCTGCCATAGAAAGGGATTCACACATGCAGGAGTATCAGCAGAGGCTGTTGCAGAATCTTACATGTGCTTTTCCACAAAACACCAGTGGTGCACGTAGTGAATCTCACAGATCTAACTTGCCAACCGTGGGACTGTCAAGTCTTCATCACTCAAACCGTAACAGTACCACAGTATCTGCTGGTAACAGCAATTTTGTGGAATTGTTTCACCACTTTCTTAGACCATCGTTTGCAAGGCCACAGGAGACAAGAATTCTGACACATAGTCAACACCTAGAGAGGATGGTACTGGAGTATCTCCAAGTGAACATCAAAGCCATGACTGTGTCACTGGACCCTTGCTCATTTTGGGCTTCCAATCTGGAAAAATGGCCGGAGCTCGCCACTCACGCCTTGGAGATCTTGTCATGCCCTGCAGCCAGCGTTCTCTCTGAACGTGTGTTCAGCACTGCTGGTGGTGTGCTGACAGATAAGCGCATGCGGCAGTCCACTGAGATTGTAGACAGACTCACGTTCATAAAGATGAACAAATCATGGATCCGCAAGGACTTTTCTACCCCTGTGTCATCCTGAGGAGACTAAAAGCTTGAGGATTTGGTAAAATCACCTCACCAAACGTTTTAAGCAACTCTGGGGCAATTGATGCCACTTAAGTGGCGTCTGTGCCACAATTTTTGGAAAAAATGGAGACTCTTTTTGGAGTCCCCTTGCTGTGTTTTACGTGACGTTGGCATCATCAATTCCAGGTGGGTTGGGTCGCTCCCCCCCACCTTTTAACCGTAAGAAACTACATACACTATGGCTTGGGGTAACACAGATGGTTGAGTCTGAAGAGCTGTTTACTCAGAGGTCTGCTCCAAAGCTTCAGTGTCTGCTAGTCAGCATAGTAGCCCAGCTCTGAAGCAAGCTACACCGCCTGTGAATCTAATAAGAATTTTTAACTGCATCTAGCCTAGGCAATACTTTGGGCGTAGTAGCCCAGCTGTGAAGCAAGCTGCAACGCCTGTGTATCTAATAAGAATTTTTAACTGCATTTAGCCCAGGCAATAATTTGGGCGTAGTAGCCCAGCTGCGAAGCAAGCTGCACCACCTGTGTATCTAATAAGAATTTTTAACTGCATCTAGCCTAGGCAGACTGTGGGGACCCCCAACCAAACCCTGACGCTCAGCCCCCCTACTGCCCCCCTTTCCTTGACAATACAATAATGTAACTCTTACAACTGGATGGGTGAGGATCGGTCACAGCTTTATTAACTCTTTATACTAATTCCATTAGAAAGGCATTTTACTTCTAAAATAATTCAGCTTGTTGCAGCATGCCCTGTGTCTCCACACCGGCAAGTTGGCAAACAAGAGTAACTCTCCAACTTGTCCATTCTATTTCCAGGCCACAGAGGATCCGGCGTACTCGTATGCAGGACTCTGACCCCCATCCATCACTCTTAATGCCTGTTCCACTCTGTCCTGGAGTCCTGACAGGAATATGTCCAGTCCAATATCCATTAAGTGAACACCGTCGGGCCTTATGAGGCCTGCTTTATCTCCTTCCAGTTGTCGGTGTCGTATCACTACACAGCCTCTGTCTCTTCTAAATTTTGCAATCCGAATATTTATTACCCGCCTTGTCCGTTCAATGGCCGTGACGTCTCGTGCACCTTGCCATACCGCTATCGGCACAATCTCTGACTATACTATAGTTAGTTTTGTGAAAAATTCTCTGAAGCGCTCAGTGTCTAGTTTCATTATTGCCATTAGTTATGCGCTCTTGTGATGACCTAGGTCGTTTCCTCCGGCCTGTATAACTAAGATGACCGGACCTCTTTGCCTCTCTCCCTACCTTGATTACCTCCATTAGCGCCATTGCAGGCCTCTAATACCTCTCCAGTTTAAATATGTGTTATGAAACTCTAATTTCCTCCCGCCTGGGCGGACTTTCGCCCTTTTTTCTGCCCAATATATATAAGAGTGGCCTATCACCCACACTGTTGGCTTAGCGTCACCTGTAAAAGAAACAAACCACGTTAAGATAACAAGTTCCGGTCTTATGTATCTCGCCAAACACGTGGATCGCCATCTCCCTATCCTCTGAACTTCCGTTTCTGACAGTCCTGCTCTTGCTGCTTCCGTGGCCGCGCCTATGCGGAATGAGTGTGTCCCGTAATCTTTGGGGTGGTTCCCTGCCGATGTTAGGCATTTATTAAATATAGCTTGGAACTGGTATCTTGATAATGGCGTTCCATCAATGTGTGATAGGAAGAAATTACTTTGTGATCTGATGGTTATATATGTTTTTACTATTGTTACCCGACTCAGTGAACCGTTTGTGGGTTGTAGAAGTACCCAAGTGCCCCTGCCCGCTGGGACCATTTTCGATTTGTGTATGCGTAGACATATTGCATTATTGGCTATGACTACGTCCTGGTGTAAATAAGCCTCCACTGGTGGTAATTTTGGATTGAGGGACTAATTCGCTTATGCATAGCGCCCCGAAGAAGGCGATCGCAAATGCAGTAGACAGCAGTGTTGCTTCAAATTGTGAGTGTCATGTTAATGGTGTTAGGGATATGATGTGAGAAGTCAGTTTTAGTGATACGGGACGGGACGTCTACACTCCTGACTTGGCTGGCCCCTTTTCCACCCTTTTATGGATTGTCTTATGATGAATCTCTTTGTCACATCTCCCCAATTCAGTAGTTGGAAGTGAAATGCTACTCCGGTCAGACACCGCTGCGCTGACGCCCCTGATATGCCCCTCATCATTAGCTGGTGGTGAAATTCTATGGTGACTTGTAATCTGGCTTGTTCACATTGGTCAACCCGTCTGCCTGCTACTAGTCGTGTCCACTCTTCCCATGCCTTACCGTATGCTTGCCACGTCAACGGGGCAACTGACGCTCTGATTAATGGCATCAACTATTCGCCACTAGATCCCATAGGGAGGGTGAGCAACTGTTGCCCGATGGGTGGGCGTTGGGGAGGAGCTCTGTGAAAATCTGCCAATTGAATTGTGATAAAGCGTTAGCAGCATCGTTAGACCCCTCAGCATCGTGGCTAGCGCGGACCCATACATTGTGTTTTAGGCACAGGAATGCAAGCCGGCGTAGTAGGCCTAGCACTGGGAGAGACGATGATGCCATCTTATTAATGCAGTGCCCTAGGCTGGTGTTTTTTGTTATGAAGCGTATATTTTTGTTAGCCAGGCGCGCGCCCCATATTTCTATTGCTACCACTATTGGGAAGAGTTCCAGGAGTGTCTGTTTTTTTGTCAGCACTTGTTCTGCCCAATACGGAGGCCATAAGCTTGTGCACCATTGGTTATTTAGTATCGCTGCATATCCGCCTGATTCTGCCGCCCCGGTGAATAATCTTAGTCCAATGTTGGACTGTTCTGCTGACATAAATAGCGTGTGACCGTTGAATAATTATAAGAAGGTTTTCCACACCTCTAAGTCCGCCCGTAGCTGCCTGCTGATTCTGATTCTATGACTCGGTTTTGATGCCCCTTTTGTTGCGGGCGAGAAAAAACCCTTCCAACTGACATCACCCGGCTCGCACACATGAGGAGACCTAGTAATACTTGCATCTGCTGTAGTGTTACTTTCCATACTGCGCAAAAACCCTCGATCAGGTGTAATGTTTTGGTATTTTTTCTCATGGGAGGCGGAACAACCTTGCTGTGGTGTCGATTTCGATGCCTAAGAACGATAGCTTTGTTGTGGGGCCTATGGTTTTTGTTGGGCATAATGGGACTCCAAACCAACGGGAGATGTTTGTGAATTCATTGAGTAAGGGGCAGCGAAAGGGGATGACCAATCGCCACGGCCCGCGGAGGGGCCACCACAGTCAGTGACTCCTTCCTTAATTAGTATAGAGTCTACCAATACTTTGGGCGTAGTAGCCCAGCTGTGATGCAAGCTACACTGCCTGTATATCTAATAAGAATTTTTAACTGCATCTAACCCAGGCAATACTTTGGGTGTAGTAGCCCAGCTGTGATGCAAGCTGCACCGCCTGTGTGTCTAATAACAATCTTTTACTGCATCTAACCCAGCCAATCATTTGCTAGTATTGCTAGTAGCAATGTCGCATGGGTTCTAAACCTTGCATAGACTGGGCATTTTTTGAGATTGCTAAGGATGACCCAACTCTTGTTATCTGTAACATTTGTCACCAAAAACTAAGTAGAGGCCAAAAAAACAATAGTTTGAGTACTTTATGCTTGAACCGTCACATGGATATGAAGCATAAGTTGCAGTGCGAAGTTCACTGTGCTACAATGCGGCCTAGCGGGCCGGGACAACCACCATCTGCCCCACCTGTGTCATCCTGGGGAGACTAAAAGCTTGAGGATTTTGGAAAATCACCTCACCAACCATTTTAAGCAACTCTGGGACAATTGATGCCACTTAAGTGATGTCTGTGCCACAATTTTGGGAAAAAATGGAGACTCTTTTTGGAGTCCCCTTCTGTGTTTTACATGACGTTGGCATCTTCAATTCCAGGTGGGTTGGGTCTCTCCCCCCCCTTTTAACCGTAAGAAACTATATACACTATGGCTTGGGGTAACACAGATGGTTGAGTCTGAAGAGTTGTTTACTCATACTATAGCCTGGGAATCAAAGGTCTGCTCCAAAGCTTCATTGTCTGCTAGTCAGTGGAGTAGCCACCGCCTGTAGATCTAATTACAAATTTTTAACTGCATCTAGCCCAGGCAATACTTTGGGCCTAGTAGCAGTGTCTGCTAGTCAGCGGAGTATCCCAGCTGTTAAGCAAACTACACCACCTGTGGTTTGGACACTTAATTTTTTCAAAGGAAATGCTTTGGGCCCCCGGGACACTCAGTGAAGAGCATCGGGTAGGCGCACCAAGGCAAAGGGGCTGGGACTGGCGGTAGCACGCCTTGCAGTGGACCGCCAAGCTCGATCCTTATAAAAGCTTTTTAACTGCAGCAGCTTTAGTGGACGCTACTGGAGCTGGAATTACCGCGGCTGCTGGCTTCAGACTTGCCCTCCAATAGATCCTTGTAAAAGGATTTAAAGTGTACTCATTCAAATTACAGAACCAATTTAAATTACAGAGCTTAGACCTGCCTCCACCGCGGGGGGGGGCTCGACCCACCAGCGGACAGGCACCAGTATTGGGAGAGGGGGGCTGGCCATCAGGGTCCACTGCGGCTCTGGCACAAACCCGGCGACATGGAGGTCGCACGGGCAGGAACGGACTGGCCGTGTCGGCTTCGCACTCCAGCTTAGTCCCTCTGCCCGCTCGCGCCCGTAACCTCAAAGGGATGCGCAAGCGGCTTTTCTTCCCAGGGCTGTTCCCTGCCCAACAGGAACGTGGGGGAGCTCAGGACGGCCTTCCACTGTACTCCCTTACCTCCCTCACCCTCTTTCCTTCTTCTGTTCTCCATCTAACCCCTCGGCTCTGTAGTGTCCGCTCTCCCTCCAGCTCTCTCCTTCTCACAGGTAGACTACCGCGTGTATTCACACTGTGGCGAATCTTTTGGGTCGAGGCATAAGAAGTTGTCGAGGCAATGGATAATATGTGCCCCCTTAGAAACGTCCATTACAACCCATTCGAGGAAGCAACTAAATGCCTCAAATAGTGAGCAGGATCTGGACCACTACATGGGCAAACAGCGATCTATATAGTATGCTCCTTCCCAGAAGCAGCCCAATAGGTGGACACTATTCGGAGGCACAGGTAGTAAGTAACCGGAACGCCGCATCAATGTCTGTTTTGGCCATTAGGGTGACCCTTCCCAACTTCTTGATCCACCTGATTGCCTTGTCAAAGGATGTACAATATATACTACTGTACTTGGTTCCGCGTCGATGTTGTCGTTTACTGACCTGCCCCTTGGATATGACAAATGGTGGATTAGTCCGAATGTATTGGGTTCCGTTTTTGCCACAACTCACAACGGGGATACCACTACGTCTTGTAAGGAAAGTTTTCTGAATGGAACCGCCATTCTACCTAAAGATATTTCTTTTTTTAATTTTCTTGTCACGACGTCTGGGTGTTGGTAGGCTGATTTTAGATTTTTACTCCAGCCTTTCTTGATTGTAGAAGGGCATGACATGCCTATATCTGTGTCTCCCCCTCTTTTTACTCCTCCACCTCATTTCTTTTCGCATGACTATATGTACTTGTCACTTTTCCATGTGTTAGTTGTGTCTTCTGAGCAGTTTGTCAGCTTTTGGACACCTTAGAAGGTGTTTTCTATGTGTTTCTATGTGTTTTTGTTTGAACAGTTCGGTTTGTACCGGTGTTCGACGAACCGAACTGAACCCGAACACTACGGGGGTGGCTCAACTCTAGTTGTCAGAAAATACTGCCATTTCTGGCCTCCATTAAAAATTTCTTTCAGTGTGTCAGTGAAGCAATTCCCACCAGTTTGCTGTTCAAACTACTTACCTACAGGCCAGGTATTTAAAACTCTGTTTTCTCCATCACACGGATCACATATACGTTGTCAGAAAACACTGCCATTTCTGGCCTCCATTAAAAATTTCCTTTAATGTGTCAGTGAAGCAATTCACACCAGTTTGCTGTTCAAACTACTTACCTACAGGCCAGGTATTTAAAACTCTGTTTTCTCTGTCACACGGCTCACATATACATTGTCAGAAAATACTGCCATTTCTGGCCTCCATTAAAAATTTCTTTCAGTGTGTCAGTGAAGCAATTCACACCAGTTTGCTGTTCAAACTACTTACCTACAGGCCAGGTATTTAAAACTCTGTTTTCTCCATCACACGAATCACATATACGTTGCCAGAAAATACTGCCATTTCTGGCCTCCATTAAAAATTTCTTTCAGTGTGTCAGTGAAGCAATTCACGCCAGTTTGCTGTTCAAACTACTTACCTAAAGGCCAGGCATTTAAAACTCTATTTTCTCCGTCACACGGATCACATATAAGTTCGCTCCAAATGATGGTGATGGTGCATGCAGAGGCCGAGGACAAGGCCGTGGGCAAGCTGAAATTCTGCCACAACAAATACCCACATCTTCTCGCCTGACCTTCCTGTCCCAATTCCTAGGGGACTGCAGCACACCACTATTGAACCCAGAGCAGTGTCAAAAGGTTGTTGGTTGGATAACGGATAATGCTTCCAGTCACTTAGCCACCACCACCACCCTGTCTTCCACACGGTCAAGTCTCAGTGGCTGTGAGTCTGGACTGCATATTCCTCACCCTGATCCTTCTTCCTCCCACCATGCTGAGTGCCCGGAGACAACTGATCCCACACTTGGACACTCACATTTCCATTTATAGATTCGGGCTTCTCGCCCGGGTCCACTTGAAGCGGGGCAAGAGGAGATCGTGTGTAGCGATGCCCAAATATTTGAGCAGCCACGGTCACACGAAGGCGACGGTGGGAAAGTGTCACAAGAGGTGGACGATGATGAGACACAATTGCCAGAAAGTCAGGAGGAGGACCAGGGTGCGGAAGTGGAAGACAAGGTGGTGGATGATATAGTACCTGACCCAACCTGGCGGGAGGACATGCAGAGCGAGGACAGCAGCACACAGGGGGAGTGAGATAGAGCACCCCAACAGGCAGGAAGAAGCAGTGTGGTGGCCGCAGACAGAAGGCAGGCAACCGTTCCCCGTAACACCAACACGAAGGAAGTTGCGAGTTCAGCTGTAAGGTCTTCCTGAGTCTGGTTGTTTTTTAAAGACTCTGCCGATAACTCCAAAAAGGCTATTTGCACCACCTGCCAGGCCAGCATCAGCAGGGGTGGCAAAACGACCATCCTGACCACCACCAGCATGATCAAACACATGGCAGCAAAGCACCCGACTTTGTAGGTCGAACCCCAGGGTCCAGGAACATTGTCTGCTGGTGGCACCATTGCTTCTTTCGCTTTTGTGCATGCAAGCCAATCCCCTGTCCATGGTGCATGCGAAGATGCCTCCTGCCCTGCACCTGTCGTTGCGCACTCTCAAGTAGCAGCATCAGGAAGCACGTCTATGTCCTTGCTCTAGTGTTCAGTTGTCCATACCCCAGTACTTGGAAGGCAAGTGCAAATATGCAACCAACGCCCCACAGGCCACACTACTAAATTCTCACATTTCACGACTGCTTGCGCTCGAAATGTTGCCTTTTAGGCTCATGGAGAGGGAAGCATTCCGCAACCTGATGGCGGCGGCCGTCCCTCGGTACTCGGTCCCCAGCCGCCACTATTTCTCCTGATGTGCCATCCCTGCATAACACAAGCACGTGTCCCAAAACATTAGCCGTGCCCTAAACAACGCAGTTACCGGGAAAGTCCACCTAACCGCGGACACGTGGACAAGTGCTTGTGGGCAGGGATGGTACAATTCGCTGACGGCACACTTGGTTAACATAGTGGAAGCCGGGACCCAGTCGGACCTTGGGACAGAACACGTCCTCTCGACGCCAAGGATTGCGGGCCCTAGGTCAATCAGGGTTGCCCCCACGGTCTACAGCTCCTGCACCTCATCCTTCTCAGCCTCTTCCTCCTCTTCAGCCTCCAACTCCAAAATGACCACATCAGTCACAAGCTGGAAGCACTGCAGCACAGCCTCGGCCAAGCGGCAACAGGCTGTGCTGAAGCTAATATGCTTAGGTGACAAACCGCACAATGCTGAAGAGTTGTGGACAGCTCTGAAAGAGCAGGCAGATCTGTTGCTCACACCGCTGAACCTACAGCCAGGCATGGTCATGTGTGACAATGGCCGGAACCTGGTGGCGGCTCTGAGGCGAGGCGAGCTCACAGACGTACCATGCCTGGCCCATGTGCTTAATCTCGTGGCTCAGCAGTTTCTCAAATCCTACCCGGAGTTTCTGGATCTGTTTGATAAAGTACGCCGCCTGTGTGCCCATTTTAGAAAGTCAGCTACAGCTTCCACCGCCCTTGCAGTGGTTCAGCAGCGTTTGCAGCTACTGGCTCACAGACTGGTGTGTGATGTCCCCACACGTTGGAAATCTACACTGCAGATGTTGGGAAGGATTTGTGAGCAGAAGAAGGTGGTTGTTGAGTACCAGCATCAACAAGGCCGTTGGTATTCAGTTCAGACTCCACACATAAGAACTCAGGAGTGGACATGAATGTCAGACATATGTACCATACTCCAAAACTTTGAGGACTCCACCAAGATGGTGAGCGGCGATGACGCCATAATTAGCTTCACCATCCCGCTTCTCTGTCTTCTGAAATGCTCTCTGCTCACAATCAAAGAGGATGCATTGCAGGCGGAGCACGATGAGATGGAGCAAGGAACCATACAGGGTGATTACACACAGCCAAGCCTCATCTCATCCCAACGTGGATTGGGTGACAATGATGAAGAGGAGGAGGAGGAAGGACAAGAGCTAGTTTCATGCACTATAGACGGTACTACCTGCACAGCTGTCATACCATCCGTTCAGCGTGGATGGCCAGAGGACAGAGAGGAGGAGGAGGAGAGCATGGTCAGTCATCCTTTTGGTGAGGACACGGAAGTCTTGCCTGTTAGTAGTGTGGCACGGATGGCTGAGTTTATGTTACACTGCTTTTCCCATGACCCTCGCGTTCTCAAAATTTTGGGTGACTGTCATTACTGGTTGGTGACACTTCTAGACCCACTCTACAAGGACAACTTTATATCTCGTATTCCTGAGGTGGACAGGTCTTCAAAAATGGGCCTGTACCAAAAGGCCCTTGTTGCGGAATTATTAAAAAAAATCCCATCTGAAAACGCTGGCGGTAGAGGGCACACTTCGTTGGACAACCAAGGAGTACAGGCGATAGAGACACAACTTCAATCCAGCAGAGGCAGTGGAACACTGTCAATGTTCTGGGAGAGTTTTCTCAGACCCTCCCATTGCACAGGCCCTGAGGCGCGGGGTACTCTCACAAGGAGTGCAAAGTTTGGGAAGATGCTGAGAGAGTACCTTGCCGACCGTACCAACGTCCTCCGTGATTCCTCTGTGCCTTATAATTAATGGGTATCCAAGCTGGATGCATGGAATGAACTGGCTCTCTATGCCTTGGAGGTCCTGGCCTGCCCTGCCGCCAGTGTTTTATCAGAGCGGGTTTTTAGTGCCGCTGGTGGAATTATAACTGATAAGCACATTCGCCTGTCAACTGAAAATGCTGACAGGCTGACTCTTATAAAAATGAACAAGGGCTGGATTGGGCCAGACTTCTCAACACCACCGAATGATAGCAGCGTAACATAAACTCAAATCCAGTGTCTTTTCTTGGGAGGTATATTCCCATGCTCCTTTTCACACCCACACATGGATATGCGCTTCCTGATTTTGGCTATTTGCTCTTGTCCTCCTCCTTCACCTCATCCTCCACCACCATATCACCAGGGTGACCGTGGTCCGTGATGCAACACCAACATAATTTTTTCAAAGGGTGTTTATGATGCCCGTAAAAAAAATTTTTTATACAGTATGTTCATGTATACCCTCCATGGGTAAATGTTTGTCAGCCCATACACTTAGTGCATGGGCATTACAAGTAAAGGAGGCCCGATCCTTTCTAATGGGAACATTTTTTTATGAGGCCCTCCTCTAAGTCTCTTCTAAGGGGCATTGAAGTGCCTCCAAATTTTTGGCAGCCATTGCATTCACTGCGTAGGCCAACACTATGGGAGAATCTCTCCTTTCTAATGGGAATTTGTTGTTACTGTGGCCCTGCTCTATGTGTCTTTAATTTCTTAGTGAGGTTTTTCCTAAATTTGGTCAGCCGTTGGACTCACTGCATACCCTATAACTGTATAGCAGACCCTCTCCTTTTTAATGTGAACATGTTGTACTTGTTACTGTGGACCTGCTCTATGTGTCTTTAAATTCTTAGTGGGGTTTTTCCAAAATTTGGTCAGCCATTAGACTCACTGCATACCCTATAACTGTATAGCAGACTCTCTCCTTTCTAATGGAAATTTGTCGTTACTGTGGCCCTTCTGTATGTGTCTTTAATTTCTTAGTGGGGTTTTTCCTTAATTTGGTCAGCCGTTGGACTCACTGCATACCCTATAACTGTATAGCAGACTCTCTCCTTTCTAATGGGAATTTGTCGTTACTGTGGCCCTGCTCTATGTGTCTTTAATTTCTTAGTGAGGTTTTTCTTAAATTTGGTCAGCCGTTGGACTCACTGCATACCCTATAACTGTATAGCAGACTCTCTCCTTTCTAATGGGAACATGTCGTACTCGTTACTGTGTCCCTGCTCTATGTGTCTTTTAGAGTCCCTCCATCATCAATGAAACAGGATGTGTCTGATGTTGTGCCACACACCACATTGCCAGATAAAGTTGTAAAATGTTAAAATGACATTTCCCGGTGAATGCATTTGTCTTAAAAAATAACGTAAAAAAAACAGTAGGATCTTTCTTTAGTATAAAAGCAGTCGCCAATATAACCTCAATGTAATCACATTGTTCAGCTCCTGCACCTCCTCCTCCATCTCCGAAATGACCACATCAGTCACAAGCTGAAAGCACTTCCGCACTGCCTTGGCCATGTGGCATCAGGCTGTGCTGAAGATAACATGCTTAATGCTTAGGTGACAAACCGCCCAGCGCTGCAGAGTTGTTGAAAGCTGTAACACAGCAGCTAGATCTGTGGCTCTCACTGCTGAACATACAGCCAGGCATGGTCGTGTGTGAAAATGGGTGGAACTTTGTGACGGAGAAATGACAGCCGGAGTAGTTACAGTTTCCCTCTATGCCAGTCCTTTCATTGAGTTAAAGAATATGGCTGTGGTGAAATACAACTCCTACTGAGAAGCTGTTTCAGATTGAAAAACATTGTGCCCACCAGAGGATTTGATTCTGATGGCTCACCTTTCTCCCCCGCTCAAGAGCCCCATAGCAGCTGCAAAGTTAGCGCTATCATGAACTCTCCTGATGTAGAAGCCAGGGCACACCAGAGGATACTCTGGTGGGACCATCCAACCCTGCCGAGAAGCAGTCCTGGCTAAGAAAAGTGTGTGGGAAGGTTCCCGGACACTCTAAGGCTGCTTTTTTACTGAGGTGGAAACCCACGCAAACACGGGGAGAACATACAAAATCGTTGCAGATGTTGTCCTTGCTGGGATTTGAACCCAGGATCCCAGAGCTGCAAGGCTTCAGTCCTAACCACTGATCCAATGTGCTGCCGTTCACCCTCTGATATCTAACAGGCTGGAGAAACTTGCACCTACTGCCACTTTATCTTCAGCTCCTTTGTGAGAAACTAATGTATTTTTGCAGCCACTCAGTCTACCAAATAAAATTCCTGAGAAGGAAATTGGGGAAGGCTTCGCTACTGGTACTGGGGGCAGTGCTAATACCATGGCGTCGTACCATAGTTTACTGGAAATATTCCAGGCTGGTAGGAGGCAGGCAGATTCCCACAGTAGTAGTGTTCAGGGACCCATGCTTGTAGAAGGCGTAGACAACAACTTGAGAAATAGCGGTGGCTGTGGACCGAGTATGGACACGAGGCATGAGGTTGTGAAAAGCTTCCGCCTCCACGAGCCTAAAAGGCCACATTTCAAGTGAAAGCAGCTTTAGAGGACTTCCTGGGAGAAATCACAGCTGGAGTAGATACGGTTTCCCAAGTCCTTTCACCAAGCT
This sequence comes from Phyllobates terribilis, assembly GCF_046119375.1. Classification (NCBI taxonomy): domain Eukaryota; kingdom Metazoa; phylum Chordata; class Amphibia; order Anura; family Dendrobatidae; genus Phyllobates; species Phyllobates terribilis. Next base: position 348,970,832 of record NW_027362761.1, on the reverse strand, counting down.
AAAGAATATGGCTGTGGTGAAATACAACTCAGCAAAAAAAAGCTGTGGACTGGCTCCGTACCGTTCCTGGCCACATTCACCTATCCGCGTGTTTGTGGTTAGGCGGTCCTTCCCAGTAAGTGCACTGGGGAGGGCAAGGGTAATGTTGTGGGACACGTGCTTGTGGAAGGCGGAGACGATACCGGGAGAAATAGTGATGGCTGGGGACCCAGTATGGACACCCGACCACCACCGGCATGAGGTTATGAAAAGCTTCCGCCTCCACGAGCCTAAAAGGCCTCATTTGAAGCGAAAGCAGCTTTAAAGTACTTCCTGGGAGAAATGACAGCTGGGTAGATATGGTTCCCCAAGTCATTTCACCAAGCTAAGGAATATGGCTGTGGTGAAATGCAACTCAGAAAAAAAAGCTGTGGACTGGCTCCGTACCGTCCCTGGCCACATTCACTTGACCACGTGTTTGTGGGTATGCGGTCCTTCCCAGTAAGTTCACTGGGGAGGGGTAATGTTGTGGGACCCGTGCTTGTGGAAGGCGGAGACGATACCGGAAGAAATAGTGGCGGCTGGGGACCGAGTATGGACACCCGGCCGCCGCCGGCATGAGGTTATGAAAAGCTTCCGCCTCCACGAGCCTAAAAGGCCACATTTCAAGTGAAAGCAGCTTTAGAGGATTTCCTGGGAGAAATGACAGTTGGGTAGATATGGTTTCCCAAGTCCTTTCACCAAGCTAAAGAATATGGCTGTGGTGAAATACAACTCAGCAAAAAAAGCTGTGGACTGGCTCTGTACCGTCCCTGGCCACATTCACCTGTCCACGTGTTTGTGGTTAGGCGGTCCTTCCCAGTAAGTGCACTGGGGAGGGCACGGGTAATGTTGTGGGACCCGTGCTTGTTGAAGGCGGAGACGACACCGGGAGAAACAGTGGCGGCTGGGGACTGAGTATGGATACCCGGCCGCTGTCGGCATGAGGTTATGAAAAGCTTCCGTCTCCACGAGCCTAAAAGGACACATTTCAAGTGCAAGCAGCTGTCAAAAATTTGGCAGTATAGTATTGCAGCCTGTGGGTTGGTGGGTGGCTGGCTGCATACTTGCGCTTGCATTCCAAGGAATGGGGTAGGGACAACTGAACGCTGCACTGGGACAAGGACGTGGATGGTGATTGTTGCAAGTCTGCATCGACAGGTGCATGGCGGGAGGCATCTTCGCATGCGTCAAGGATCGCTTATGATGGGCACACTTTTAGGCAGTGACCTGATAGTCAGAGATGCTTTCAGAGGTCTTCCCCATGCTGTTCCCATGTCTTTTCAGCACTGTATGCATGTGTCTGATAATGTTTCACACACCACATGGCCAGATAAGGTTGTAAAATGTTAAAATGACATTTCCTGGTGAATGCATTTGTCTTGGTTGGAAGCAATGCAAAAGTGCAAAAACGCATCAAAAACGCTACGTGTGAACATAGCCCAAGGTGTGGAGGAGTATTTTTGTTTTTGGTTATTTATTTTGCCTTATATGCAAGTCATTACCCTGGAAAGGATGTTTCTTAACATGTTTCCCAGGAAAATCCATTTTGGTTTCGTTTTTGTATGTTTTATTGTGAGTCCGTAAAAATGGTGTAATACTCTGACAACGTTGTTGACAGCAGTGATCTGGGAGTCAGAGATGCTTCCAGGGGTCTTCTCCATTTTGTTCCCATGTCATTTGAGCACTGTTCCCATCGATTTGGGAAATTTTTAGGCCCTCTGCAGACCGCTAGGGGGAGCCCTCTGAAAAATGCTCGAGTTTCTCATAGACTTACATTGGACTCGTTGCTCGGGTCGAGCACCCGAGTATTCCAATGTGCTCCACCCGAGCAACGAGTACCCGAGCATTTTAGTGATTGCTCATCATTACAAGACAGCAATGGAGGCTGGAAGTCTATCCTCTTCAGTCTTGACTCCCATTTTTGTCTTGGACGCAAAGATAGCCAAAGATTGGTAAGGAAACCACAAGTGCAATGGCATGAAGAGTCCTTCACAAGGAAATATCACACCGGTCCTATGCCAAGAATTAGGGTGTAGGGAGGCATAATGTACTTTAGCTGGCGTCACGACAGGTGTGGGAAAGACTTTCTGCAACACAGAGGGAAAAGGGAAAGCAAGCTCAGACACTAGGGAAAGGGGGAAGTGGAGACCTCCTAGTCTGGTCTAGCATCACCCTGTCTCCCCTAACGTCCCTATATTGCCTCCTCAGCAATCGCCGCACGTGTGCCTCGCCCTACTCTCCCTGGCGTAAGGCTACGGCTAGGGATGGAAGGAGATGAGCACTAGTCAGCCTCCACAAGTAGAAATGGATATAGCCGGCGACTCTCTCTCAGACACACCTGGTATATATACACCCAGGCAGACTGCTAATTAGCAAGAGAGAGGTAGCTGCTCGGTCCTAAAGACAGCCTCTTATCTAAGAGGCTGTCTACAATGCGAAACATAGATATTTCCTGCAACCCACTGCAGGGCGACTGTCTGTCACCTCTGACACACCCGTGACAGCTGGACCCTCTAGTCTTCATTCCAGGTACACTAACAGCTCGATGTTAAATTGATTTGGTTATGGAATCAGTGGTATGGTCATTTCTACAAAATGTCCCAAGAACCATTTTTAAACAGGACATCACTAAGCTGCATGTTGTTCGTGCAACTGTGAGCAACCTACGTGGCCTAAATGTGCTACTATGGCCTGCAACATCTCCGGACTTCTCTCCCATTGAGCACATCTGGGCTATCATTAGCCACATTTGCAAATGAAGCTGTGGATCTTGATAGTTTGCATGCCCATATGCATGTGTAAGTGCATATATTTCTGAGTGTGCCGTTTATTCTCAATACTAAATAAATTGAGATGTACTGAAAGTTTTGTTTCCATTTTTCATAATTTTCAAATCATTAACATGTTTATCAATCCTGTGATTTCCATAATTCCAAGACTTTTCCTTCTAGATGTTGCAATTTCAATGTTGTGGAGTATGATATAAAATATTACACATAACTTACAATTTTATTTCAGGCCATAGTATTGTTCAATGTCCTTATGTTGAGCCTCTCATATGAACAAACACTGCAAATAAGTACATGGGCAAAAGCAAGATAGTAAGCCAGAAACTATTTAGAAGGTTTTTTTTTTCTAAAATACAGTTACCATGGAAAAATACAATGGGCCTCTAGGTTAACTTGTTTACAATAGGTCACATCATCATTACCCATTCATTGCGCAGGGACCTGACATTGATGAATTGGCACGCTCAGACCACTAATCACAGTGCCCTGGGTAATTTTAGTCCAATCAAATTCCCTCCTCATCACGGCCCAAGTTCTGCAGGTGACAATTGGAAGTAGAACATTTGTCACAATAGTTTTTTCTTTTTCTTACACTCAAGGAGGTCCCTGAGGTAAACAATATTTTGATGTATTGATATTAAAGTTACTGCAGAAAAATAAAGGAAAAATCTGAAGAAATTCATTTTTAGTGTTTGGCAAGAAGATATGTTGACCACATTACAGCAGGATAGATTTTAATTAAAGTGAACAAATTTCTTTGGCTTTAGTTTTGTACTTATTGTAGTATAGGCAATAAACAAGATCACTGAAAACTACAGGCAGGGTTCCTGGGGCTAATGCAGCCGGCTATAAACATAGAGGCTTCAAAATGATTATTGCAACCACTTACTATAACTTCCTTATCTACTGAAATAGGAAATGATATTATGAATTTAGCAGTTCACTCAAATTTGGGCAGCAAATTTGATGTGCGTTGAATGTATTTGTTGTGAATTGAATATGCCTTACTATGATCTGGAGCCTTATGAGACCTCAGAGAATAATGAACGTGGAGTGAAAAAAATATTCACCTCATCATTTCAGCCCTTTGCTCCTTTGCACGGCTTTTCTGTAGCCTTTCTTTTCCTCCATCATCCCACGACACATAGGTTTACCCGAGGTTTCGATGTCAGATGCCTAAATAGTGTTTCGGCACAGGATGAAGATAGAGGAAGAGGATATTGCATGTGGTAGACTGGGAAAAAAAGATCAAAGGGAATTGTACAGAGGACCGGATGCGGAGCTGCAGCAGTGCGACAGGTGAGTAATGAGGTATTATTTATTTTTTCAACCCTTTCCTGGCCCTCTATAAATCAGCAAAATATGAGCCGGCCAACTAGAAGGCGCGGCCTCATTCAATACAAGGGTATGGAGAGTGAGGCTGCACCCACTGGCCGGGGGTATGTAGAACACATACATTCCCTCCGTTACCGGGTCTCAGACCATCGAATCTCCGCAGTGCACAGTGCCTGCGCTGGGGGATTCATAAGTCTGCAGTCACACAGAGTGACTGCAATCTTATCACTATTTTCTGGACAACCCCTTTAATACATATTAACCATAAATAAAACCAAAGCCACATTACTAAATTTATTATAGAGGTTATTGTAGTCCTATTATGAAATTTATAAAGATTTATACAGCATTTAAATCGCAAATGTAAATGCATTACAACATTTTCAATTAATAACTTGATAAATAAATAGTAATAGTACATGTAAATATCACAGGGTACTTAGTTGAACTGTTTGATCAAAAGGGTGTAAAAGCCATATCACCATGACAAGGTGTACCCATCAGGAAGGACCCTAACTCTTGTAGTTCACTTCACTATTTGCCAGCAGACCTGACACATAGCAAAGTGATCTATGAGAGTTAGGGTCCATCCTGATTGGATACACCTTGTCATGGTGGGATGGCTTTTGTACTCTTTTGATCAAACAGTTCAACTAAGTCCCTTGTGTTATTTACATGTATTATTACTATTTATTTATTACTGTAAGGTATTTGCTCATTTTGCTTTTATCCCAGGTTTTGCCTGTTAAATGGCCACAGTGTGAATGCGCATCTAACACAATGCACTTATACCAACATATCCTCATTTCTTTGTTTTTGCAATTACTAACATGGTTAATTGTGACTAATTCTTTTCATGAATATTTTTCTTGACTGATATTATAGAATTAACTGTAGCAAATACACATATAACCCATGGTCAAGAGCAACACTTTCCCTTTGAAAAAAATGCTGACTTATTACATTTCTATACTCAGTTATAACCTTTTTTTAGCTCTCTTGTTGAAGGATTTGATTATGTCCCATATTTGGTCTCATTTGGTCATTTACTTGCCTCCAAGCTCCAATGGTTCCTAAGTTGGCTATGAGACTTATGGATCAAAACAGCTCTGTGCCATATTCTACATACTACCAGCTTATGAGACACTGACCATATCTAGCCTATTCAGATCTCCATTGTCAAGCAACAGTGGAGGCTAGATAAATTGTCTGACAGCCACTTTATTCTTCATATATGTAGGGAACTTCCATCAATTATAGAAAGAAAGTAGCATTACTTTGTGGACAAGCAGCCATTGCCTCTCATCTATGTGATAGCTCAGCCACGGTCAAGATCATGAAGCTAAAGACAAACATACATATGGTTGATACTAAAATTTTACATTATTTTTTGAATGTTCAAATGGAATGTTCAAGGAAACAAGATGCTAAAATAAGTGATTTTTAAATTAGCTTGAGCTGGCAAAGAGAATGTTAAACCCTGGCTATAAGTGCATGTAACAGTGACAGTCAGAAGGAAAAATAACAACACTTTACTGATTCATAGCTTTAGAAATACTGAAAATCATTCAGTTCATTGTGAGATAGAGAGTAAAAAGTTATATGTAATTCAGATTTTTTTTTCCTATATTTTCTTTTTATTTTTTTTTAAACATAAGAACTTAGGATTTGAAGGAAAAAAAGTATCATTAAAAGGAATCTGTCACCCACTGTCACTTTTCTGACCTCTAATATGGGCATACAGGTGATAGAAATGTGAATCTATACTTACCTGTATGCCTCTTATCAGAGGTCTTGTTGGGGTGAAATTAATTGCTTTTTATTTCTTTATTATAGAGCAGGGATCTTGTGCGCAGGCATCGGGAAGTCAGAGTGACTCGCCGGCGCCTGCGCATAAGATCGCTGCTCCACAATGGTACATAGACGGCAGGAAAAAATACGCCTTGCGGAAAAAGGTGAAGTGCACAGGTTGGGGATCAGGCCATGAAGACTGCATGTCACAGGGCATTGTGACGTGCAGGGGAGGGGGGAAATATTTTAACAAAAACAGTAGGCGGGATTTCTTTCTGTCCCCCAGATGGGAACACATCATAAGCCAAAAGAAATAAGAATCAATTTCACACCAACAAGATCTCTAATATGAGGCATACAGGTAAGTATAGATTCACATGTCTATCGCTTGTATGCCCATATTAGAGGTCAGAAAAGTACCAGGGGGTGACAGATTCCCTTTAAGACAGATTTAAACACTACCATTTTTCATCTACCAAAAAAGCAAAGGGAAGCACAGAAGTGGCAGATTTCAGAGGCAAAGCTCAACCAGTAAAGTTCTCATGGATTGAACCCCTGAGAAAAAGAATAGACGTTTGACAGCATTCAAAATGTGCAGTTCTTTAATGCCACTAGTACACAGGCACTATATATCAAAAATTGCAGGGGAGGTCCCCTGCGAGGATCAGTGCCTGGTGTCTATGAAATGGTGTCATTTAAAAACTGTTATTTTGGATGCCCATGAAAAGTTTAACTTCTATTGATGTTCTAGGACACTAAGCTGCATACCAGTTACACACTCTAGGACGCACTATCTTTGCATGAACAGAGCTACATGACACATGAGTAACCTACTATTCTATTCAAATGGACCCTCATTCTGGTTGGTGGAGGTCCTAAAAGTTCTACTTTGTTTCATCTGACCAGAGCACCTTCTTCCACATGCTAGTTGTGTCCCCTACATGACAAGTGGAAGAAGGTGCTCTGGTCATATGAGACCAAAGTAAAACTTTTCGGGGTAAATGCAAAGCGCTACGTGTAGCAGAAAACTAACACTGCACATCACCCTGAAAACACATTACTCACCATTAAAGATGGTGGTGGCAGCATCATGCTGTGGGGATGCTTTTCTTCAGTAGGGACAGGGAAGCTGGTCAGAGTTCCATTGAAAATCTGTGGCAAGATCTCCATGCAGATGGGCTTCAGGGAAATGGCCATCGGAGGTGGCGCATGCGCTAATTGAGATCTTGGCTTGTCATTGAGGTGAAATCTAAATCTGTGCATGCGCTGACACTAGCAGACATTTTCCTGATGCCCACCACCAGGTTTCTGCCTCGCTCTGTGGGGACACCCCCTCCTTTCAGCCCAGGGCCCGCAGCATTGCCCTACTCCTGACACTGCAAGCTTCCTGCAGCAGTGACCCTGCCACACCACTCTTCCTTCCCCCAGTAAGGTACATTTGGACTATGAGACGCACCCACATTTCCCTCCTAAATTTGGGGGGAAAAAAGTGCATCTTATAGTTCAAGAAATATGGTATTTTGCATTTAAGATGGGTCAACAAAGTACCCCCACTCTTTTATACACTTTATTAGGAATGATGACTGCCTTTGTTAATTTTTTGTAAACTTTATATATTGAGGCACCTGAAGTCAGTGCACCAAATATTCCACCGTATGGCTGTATATATATATATATATATATATATATATATATATATATATATATATATACAGTGGGTATAGAAAGTACATTGACTATGTGATATTTCAGTTTTTCTTTTTTAATAAATTAGCAAAAATTTCTACATTCCTGTTTTTTCTCAGTCAATATGGAGTGCAGAGTGTACTTAAATGAGAAAAAAAATTAACTTTTTAGAATTTACCAAATGGCTGCAATGAAACAAAAAGTGAAAAATTTAAAGGGGTCTGAATACTTTCCATACCCACTGTATGTATATATATATATATATATATATATATATATATATATATATATACAGCTCTGGCAAAAATTAAGAGACCACTGCACAATTTTCTAAAAATCACCATCTCTACATGTCTGACAACCATTCCATTCCAGTGTCAGTTGAATTCCAACCAAAGTACACCTCATTCTACTTAATATGCTTCAGATTAGGTGATCACCTGAACCTGAAATCTTATGTAACGAGGGAAAGTATAAAAACACTGCTGTGGTCTTCACAATCCTCTTGCAATAGGATAAGCTGGATGGCAAAACAAGTGCTAGGAATAGCCCAAAAGTAATTTGAATGAAAAAATAACTTTTAACCGTGCCAAAAGAGCTAAAAAGAAAAGTCTTGAGTGAGGAAAAGAAGGGCTCTGGCTTTACTAGCAGAGGGATACAGTGAGCGTCATGTTTCCTCCATCCTTAAAATTTCATGGACACAGCAGTCCATTACAACAAGGGTAAGCAGCAGACATTGGGGACAACAAAGCTACAGACCGGCAGAGGGCGAAAGCGACTCTCCACTGATCGGGATGACCGTCATCTTATTCGAATGTCACCAAATGGCAGCTGGGGTGAAGTGCACGGCAAGAACAGTTTGTAACAGGCTCCTAGAGGCAGGCCTCAAGTCATGTAAAGCTATAAAAAAAGGCTTTCATCAATGAGAAGCAAAGGAGAGCCAGGCTGAAGTTTGCCAAAGACCATAAGGATTGGACCATAGAGGACTGGAGTAAGACACCTGGTCGTCTAATGGTTATACGGAGACCTGGAGAGGCATACAAGTCACAGTGTCTTGCATCCACTGTGAAATTTGGTGGAGGATCGGTGATGATCTGGGGATACTTCAGCAAGGCTGGAATTGGGCAGGTTAATCTTTGCGAAGGACGTATGAATCAAGCCGCATACAAGGTTATCCTTGAAAAACACTTGCTTCCTTCAGGCAATGTTCCCCAACTCTGAGGATTTTTTGTCCAGCAGGACAATGCCCCATGCCATACAACTAGGTCAATCAATGTGTGGATGAAGGAGCACCACATCAAGACCCTGTCATGGCCATCCCAATCTCCAGACCAGAACCCTATTCAAAACCTCTGGAATGTAATCAAGAGGAAGATGGATAGTCACAAGCCATCAAACAAAAAAGAACTGCTTAAAATTTGTGACAGGAGTGACATAAGGTCACCCAAAAGCAGTGTGAAAGACTGGTGGAAAGCGTGCCAAGACGCATGAAAGCTGTGATTAAAAATTGTGGTTATGACTCGCCCAGGGGGATAGGGGGGACTCGGTACCCGAGCCTTTACCTTCTTGGGATGTCACGGCGGTCGGCTCCCGGGCCCGTACCCTGGGGTCACTCTTAAAAAGGGGCTTGTCACTCGATGGGATGAATATTAGTTTTGTCTCGTGACGCCACCTGTGGTTCCCGGTAATGGGTACTGGCGCTGCTGCAGACCTCTGGAGCAGATGTTAGGGAAGCTAGGTTGGTGTGGCTCTCCACAGGCAGAGCACAGCTCCAGGGCAGTGTAGGTGCAGATGGTGATGCTGGGCGCTGTAGTGCAGGAGCGATAGCGTGGTAGAAATAACTGACAGAAGCAATGGGGTGCAGTCATCCAAGTTTACTCACAGTTATTTAGGTTCTTCAGGTGGCACTGTACATGTGTCAGCCTCCCACGTCGCTCTGAGTTTACCAGGCAGGGGTTCAGCACTCCCTCAAGTATCTCAAGAGCACCTAACGGGACCCCTCTCTTTATGTTCCTTGCTTAGCCGTCTTCCCGCACTGGGTCTCTCCCTCCTGCCCTGCGCCTCGCCACATGAAGTCCCGAACGGGTACCTTGAGATCCCTCTGGGCAACTTGAAGTTCCCGGACCTGACTTGGTGCCCTTTTCGGCGGCTTAGGTGCGAAAGTGGCAACTGCACCCTGAAAGTGCAGAAGCCTCCGGTTTTCCAGCCGAGACCTGAAGTAACTCGACTAGTCCAGGGACCGGTGCCCTTCTTGCGGCCTGATCCCTCTGACGCCTGGCAGATTCGGGCGTACAGGTGCCGTCCTGCACTCACAGTACCCACTGGGAACCCTTCTGTTACTGGAGCCTTTCTCCTCCGCTCCCCTCTCACTCTTGGGCCTCTCTTGCTAGGCCCCAGTCTGGAGCAGAGCTCCTGAAAAGCCTCTGCTCCTCAGACTGCTTCTCTCCTCTTCTCTCTCACTCACACTAAACTCACTCTCCAAAGATGGCTTCCCTATATATGTATACATTCAAGTGCTCCCCTGTCCTGTGTCCTCCACCCACACCCACTACTTGGTTCCCCCTCACTTTTGGTTCCCCCCACTCCAGCCAGGGACGGGGCAGCAGAAGAAGTGCATAATGCCCTTCCAGCCGGCCTGGAGTAGTGTAATGTTGAGTGCAGGTGTTGGGGTCCCGGGCAGTACTCCATCCTTACCTGAGAGAAGGAGATGCCACACCTCTGGTTGAGATACAGTACCTCTGTGGCAACTGAACCCTCAGGGGCGCCACAGTTATTCCACCAAATATAGATTTCTGAACTCTTCCTGAGTTACTTACTTAAAAATATACCTATAAAGAGAAAAATAAGAGAAAATGAAAATTTTGCAGTGGTCTCTTAATTTTGCCAGAGCTGTATATATAATACAAATATAAGTATATATATATATATATATATATATATATATATATATATATTATATATACTGTATATCTATATATATCTATATATATATAGGGTGGTCCAAAAGTAGGTGAACAGAAAGTGTAATAAGGTTATGAAGGGGGAGATTTATCAAACATGGTGTAAAGTGAAACTGGCTCAGTTGCCCTTAGCAACCAATCAGATTCCACTTTTCATTCCTCACAAAGTTTATAGTCGAAAACCAAAAAGTGTCAGTGATTTGAAAAATTACATAAGAGATGCATTTCAAGAAATTAATACCCAAAGAGACTTGTGCAAAAAAGTTTGTTGAAGCGTAAGAGGCAGACTTCAAAGCTGTGCAAATTGTAATGGAAAACAGTTTGAGCACCTGCGTTGATAAAATTTAAGGGATTTTGTCTTATTGTTCAGAGTAAAATGTAATTGTCAATGTTGTGCTTGTGTTAGTAAATATAATTTTATATATAAATCAAAATAAATGTTATTATTTTCTGGCAACCTACTTTTGGACCACCCTGTATATACACTGCTCAAAAAAATAAAGGGAACACTCAAATAACACATCCTACATCTGAATGAATGAAATATTCTCATTGAATACTTTGTTCTGTACAAAGTTGAATGTGCTGACAACAAAATCACACAAAAATCATCAATGGGAATCAAATTTATTAACCAATGGAGGCCTGGATTTGGAGTCACCCCCAAAATTAAAGTGGAAAAACACACTACAGACTGATCCAACTTTGATGTAATGTCCTTAAAACAAGTCAAAATGAGGCACAGTATTGTGTGTGGCCTCTACATGCCTGTATGACCTCCGTACAATGCCTTGACATGCTCCTGATGAGGTTGCGGATGGTCTCCTGTGGGATCTCCTCCCAGACCTGGACTAAAGCATCTGCCAACTCCTGGACAGTCTGTGGTGCAACGTGATGTTGGTGGATGGAGCGAGACATGATGTCCCAGATGTGCTCAATCGGATTCAGGTCTGGGGAACGGGAGGGCCAGTCCATAGCTTCAATGCCTTCATCTTGCCGGAACTGCTGACACACTCCAGCCACATGAGGTCTGGCATTGTCCTGCATTAGGAGGAACCCAGGGCCAACAGCACCAGCATATGGTCTCACAAGGGGTCTGAGGATCTCATCTTGGTACCTAATGGCAGTCAGGCTACCTCTGGCGAGCACATGGAGGGCTGTGCGGCCCTCCAAAGAAATGCCACCCCGCACTATTACTGACCCACTGCCAAACCGGTCATGCTGAAGGATGTTGCTGGCAGCATATCACTCTACACGGCATCTCCAGACTCTGTCACGTCTGTCACATGTGCTCAGTGTGAACCTGCTTTCATCTGTGAAGAGCACAGGGCACCAGTGGCGACTTTGCCAATCATGGTGTTCTGTGGCAAATGCCAAGAGTCCTGCACGGTGTTGGGCTGTGAGCACAACTCCCATCTGTGGACGTCGGGCCCTCATATCACCCTCATGGAGTCGATTTCTAACCGTTTGTGCAGACACATGCACATTTGCGGCCTGCTGGAGGTCATTTTGCAGGGCTCTGGCAGTGCTCCTCCTTTTCCTCCTTGCACAAAGGCGGAGGTAGCGGTCCTGCTGCTGGGTTGTTGCCCTCCTATGGCCCCCTCCATGTTTCCTGGTGTGCTGGCCTGTCTCCTGGTAGCGCCTCCAGCCTTTGGACACTACGCTGACAGACACAGCAAACCCTCTTGCCACAGCTCGCATTGATGTGCCATCCTGGATGAGCTGCACTACCTGAGCAACTTCTGCGGGTTGTAGAGTCCGTCTTATGATACCACGAGTGTGAAAGCACAACCAACATTCAAAAGTGACCAAAACATAAGCCAAAAAGCATTGGTACTGAGATGTGGTCTGTGGTCCCCACCTGTTGAACCACTCCTTTATTGAGGGTGTCTTGATAATTGCCAATCATTTCCATCTATTGTCTATTCCATTTGCACAACAGCATGTGAAATTGATTGTCAATCAGTGTTGCTTCCTAAGTGGACAGTTTTATTTCACAGAAGTTTGATTTACTTGGAGTTATATTCTGTTGTTTAAGTGTTCCCTTTATTTTTTTGAGCAGTATATATATATATATATATATATATATATATATATATATATATATACACAAAGGAAAATAAACTAAGAACAGCACTAGCAAGGAAAGAAAAAAGAGTAGCAGGGTGTTCGTCCTCCAGGCATGTTTCAAACCTTGCATTTAATCTTGAAAAAATAAAGACCGCACTCCTTCTTGGGAAATGGTGATTTATTAGCTCAAAAGAGCTCTGGCAACATTTCGGCTTTGAGTGTGAGCCTTTCTCAAGCAATGTGAACTGAAAGGGTATATAACAATACAAACATTTATATTTCAATTACATTGTTAAAGTGCAAATAGTGCTCTGCATGATTCTTTTAAAAGACACAACATACAAGATTTCATAAGGTAACATATAAATAATCTAATACAATCCATAATTCCATCAATACATGATCTGTGTTTCCATTATATTTCATGAAGTAGTTAATTAGATATAAATGACAGGTGTCCACAATTAATATAACAGGACTCACCACAGTACATCATTGTATGGATATACTGCACTTAGAGAAAGGTGCCCGAGTAAAGGTTCCACTCCGTTACAAATTGTATGATTTACTCTACTAAAAATAAAGTATATAAGACAAATTTCTTCTGTATATTTATTTAAAAGTCAATCCAAAGCAAAACAGTGCCTACACACCTGGCCAGCATGGCCTTTCACAGAGCCTCATTATACGCTTTGCCACAACACGAATTGTTGGGCCGAAACATCACTACATTGCATTTTGCTTCGAATTGCCTTATAAATAAATATACAGAAGGAATTTGTCATACTTTATTTTCAGTGCCAAGTGCCAAGTGCATCATACAATTCATCATAATACATCATCAGAATACCGCCGAATATCGGCGTCTTGCTAGATTTAACTGCGCATGTCAAAGTGGTTACCTGCAGAAAGCACCTGTGGTGGGTGGATACGCCGATCACGCCATCTTGGGTGTGTGTTCTATACCATGTGTGTCCTATTCGAAAGCTGATGGCTGTCGCAGTCCCCCAGTACCAGTTGCCCAATTGCCATTACTTCTCTAAGAAAGATGTGCCTGTGCTACACCAGTACTGGCCACTGGGTGACTCTTTTGGCTGTGGTTGCAGGCGGGAAGGGGCTGCTCCACAAGTCCTGGAATTCCCAAGGCTTGCGGGACAAACCTCTGTATCAAACACTTCCTCCCCTGCTTCTGACTCTTTCACCTCCTTTAGAGCCTCCACCTGTACCCTCAACCTCTGCCTTAATGGGACATGCATTCCAACAGTGCATAGCGAATCCCCCCCACCTCCGTACTGCGCAGCCAGGGCTCATCGCAATCAGGCAATGTTTAAATTAATATGCCTTGGAGATAGCAGTCACACAGCTCAAGAGTTGTGGACAGTTATCCAGGCCAAGTTTGAGCAATGGCTGTCTCCACTGAACCTGGAGCCAAGGAAGGTTGTGTGCGATAACGGTGCAAACCTGGTGGCGGCCCTACGCCAGGGAAATTTCATGAGTGGCTTGCATGGCTCAAGTCCTCAACCTGGTGGTACAGCAATTTCTCTGTCACTATCCCGGCCTGGATACACTGCTGAAGAAAGCACGGTCGCTGTGTGCTCACATACGCCATTCGCACCCCGCGGGTCATCGACTTGCATTGCAGGTCTTTCGGCCTATCGGTTAACAGGTTGATATGGAATGTGCCGACATGGTGGAATTCCACTCTGCACATGTTGCAGTGACTGTGGCAGCAGCGATGAGCCCTGGTGCAGTATGTCATTTTGCATAGCCTAGGCCAACACAGTACGGATGTAGTTCAAATCATGCTCGCAAAGTGGATACAGATGAAGGACATCTGCATCCTTCTGCACAGTTTAGAAATAGTTACTAAGATCATCGGCGCTGATGATGCTGTCATCAGCATCATAATTCCGATCATCTACATGCTGAAGCACACTTTGAATAGTCGGCCGGAGGAGGTGGTGGTCCCAGAGGAAAAGGAGGAAGCAGAGGAGGATGCAGTTTGGACCCTTTTCCATTTTGGTCTTCAAAAATGGAAGAATGGCCTGAGCTCGCCTGTCATGCCTTGGAGGTTTTGTCATGCCCGGCAGCCAGCATTCTCTCAGAACGTGTCTTCAGTGCTGCTGGGGGTGGTCTGATGGATAAGTACATCCAGCTGTCCCCTGAAAGTGTAGACCGCCTAACATTCATCAAGATGAACAAGTCATGGATTTCCAATGACTTTTGCACCCCAGTCACAGACAGGGCAGACTAGGCGATGGTGTAGTTTTTAGTGTGCTGCATTGATCTCACGTTATTGCAGTCTGTGACACCTTTGTCATGGCTTCTGTTCCTGCTGTTGCTACTGCTGCCGATGTTACTAAAAAATTTTTGAAATGTGGAGACTCCAACTTGGGTCTCCATCTGGTGGGCTGCCTGTAGTGGAAGGGGTGTCAAAGTCCCATTATATTATTTCTACTCTGGGGAAATTGATGCCACTTTAGTGGTGCCCGTCCCTAATTTTTTGAAATGTGCAGACTCCAAGTTGGGTCTCCATCTGGTGGGTTGCCTGTAGTGGAAGGGGAGTCAGAGCCCCATTATACTATTTCTACTTGGGGAAATTGATGCCACTTTAGTGGTGTATGCCCGTAATTTTTTGAAATGTGGAGACTCCAAGTTGGGTCTCCTTCATGTGGGTTGCCTGTAGCAGTAGGGTTACCAGACCGGCAGGCCTGCACTTACTTTCAGTCAACTACCTATGTTACTATCTTTAAATTTTTCTACCAATAATAGCCTACTAAACTGATGTTTGTGCCACCTGAGTGTGTCTGAACAGCAAAGCAGTTTGAGCTATTGCATGAGGTATCAGGGCTCCCAGCACAGCAGGCCTACACTGGTCTCTCACCCACCTCGTCTTAAATTGAACTTAAATTCAAAGCTGTAAATGTTGGCCCAGACCCTGATGCTTTATGCATGGCCCATGACTGACTGCTGTAAAATTTCTACTGTTTGTCAACTAATCAGTCAACTACCTGTGTTGCTATCCTTACATTTTTCTACCAATAGTAGTTTACAAAACTGATGTTTGTGCCACCTGATTCTGGTTGAGCCGAAAAGCTATTTGAGCTATTGCATGAGGTATCAGGGCTCCCAGCACAGCAGGCCTACACCTGTTCCTCATCCACCTCATCTTAAAATGAACTTAAATTACTATCAATCTTATAACCATCAACAAGCTTCTTACACCTCTTAACTGGAATTTTGGACCTTTCTTCTTTTGAAAACTGCTACAGGTCTCCCAACAGCAATTTTAAGATCTCTCCACAGATGTTCAATGGGATTTAGATCCAAACTCATTGCTGGCCCCTTATGAACTGTCCAGCACTTTGTTTCCATCTATTTCTGGTTGCTTCTTGAAGTATGTTTGGGGTCATTGATCTGTTGGAAGACACATGACCTTGGACGCAAACCAAGCTTTCTGACACTGGGCACTGCATTGCGACCCAAATCTTTTGGTAATCTTCAGATTTCATGATGCTTTGTGCACAATCAAGGCACCCAGTGCCAGAGGCAGTAATACAACCCCAAAACATCTTTGAACCTCCACAATATTTAACTGTAGGTACTGTGTTCTTTTCTTTGTAGGCTTCATTCTGTTTTCTGTAAATAGTAGAATGATGAGCTTTACTAAAAATCTCTATCTTGGTTTCATCTGTCTGTGGGTAGAGGGGGCAAAAAATAATAATAAAATATTACTGGGGGTCTGCTATAAGCCACCTAATATAACAGAGGAGAATGAGAAACTGCTATTAGGACAAATAGACAAAGTAGCAAAACATAATGAGGTGATTGTAATGGGGGACTTCAACTACCCGGATATTGACTGGGAAACAGAAACCTGTAGATCGCAGAAAGGAAAAAGGTTCTTGACAAATATCAAGGATAATTATCTCTCCCAACTAGTGCAGGAACCAACGAGAGGGAAGGCCGTGTTGGACTTAATATTGACTAATAGGCCTGATAGAATAACTGAGGTACAGATAGGGGGGTACCTAGGTAATAGCGATCATAATATTATCAATTTCAAAATGCCCTTCAGTAGGGTTATCAATAAGGGAACAACAAAAACATTAAACTTTAGGAGGGCGAAGTTTGATCAGCTGAAAGAAAACCTTCAACTTATAGACTGGGACAAAGTTCTTAATCAAGGAAATACGAATAGTAAATGGGAAACCTTCAAAAGAATTCTGAATACTCAGTGCAAGAGGTATATACCGTATGGGAATAAAAGGGCCAGAAATAAGAGGAAACCAATATGGTTGAAGAAGAACTTAAAAGGGGCGTTAAATAGCAAAAAAGAGGCATTCAAGAGATTAAAACAGGAAAACAGTAAGGAGGCACTAATGTGTTACAAGGAAAAAACGAGAACCTGTAAAAAACAAATAAAAATAGCGAAGGAGGAAACAGAGAGACGTATTGCTAGGGAAAGTAGATCAAATCCCAAACTGTTCTTTACGTATATAAATAGTAAAAGGATTAAATCGGATAATATTGGACCGATAAAAAGTGATGAAGGCAAAATCATAGAGAAAGATGAGGATAAAGCTAATCTATTAAATAAATTTTTTTCGTCAACTTTCACAAAGGAAAAAGAACTAACAGGCGAAATGAGAAGTGACAAGCTTAATCCTCCACTAAGTATGACTAATCTAACCCAAGCTGGGGTACAGAAACGCCTCAGTAACATTAAAATAAACAAATCACCAGGACCTGATGGCATACACCCACGGGTACTAAGGGAACTAAGTAATGTGATAGACAGACCGTTATATCTTATATTTAAGGACTCTGTTGAGACTGGGTCTGTACCACTTGATTGGCGACAGGCGAATGTAGTGCCAATATTCAAAAAGGGAGCAAAAAGTAACACCGGAAATTATCGGCCGGTGAGTCTGACGTCCGTTGTGGGCAAAATTTTTGAAGGCTTTATTAATGAGGCAATCATGGAGCATCTTGATGCTAATAATCTATTAACCCCGAACCAACATGGATTCATGAGGAATCGCTCCTGCCAAACAAACCTGATTGACTTCTACGAGGAGGTTAGCTCTCGAGTAGATCAGGGGGAACCAGTGGATGTCGTGTATCTCGACTTCTCAAAAGCGTTCGATAGCGTGCCACATAATAGGTTGGTATACAAAATGAGAATGATGGGGCTGGGGGAAAATGTCTGCAAGTGGGTAGCTAACTGGCTAAAGGATAGAAGGCAGAGGGTGGTTATAAATGGAATATACTCAGATTGGGTAAGCGTCACTAGTGGGGTACCACAGGGGTCTGTACTAGGCCCAATGTTATTTAATATCTTTATTAACGACATAGTCAACGGGATAAATAGTAAAATATCAATATTTGCAGATGACACAAAGTTATGTAAAACAATTAATACAAAAGAGGACAGTGCAGACCTACAGAGGGATTTGGATAAGCTGGGTAGGTGGAGCATTAAATGGCAAATGAGGTTTAACGAGGAGAAATGTAAGGTCATACATATGGGAAGGAAAAATGGAAGTCACCAGTACTCACTGAATGGGAAACTATTGGGGAATTCAGAGATGGAGAAGGACTTGGGCATCTTGATTGATAGCAAACTAAATTGGAGTGCCCAAAGTCAGGCCGCTGCTGTAAGGGCAAACAGGGTAATGGGATGTATCAGAAGAGGTATAGCTGCAAAGGAGGAGAACATTGTTCTTCCACTGTACAAAGCACTGGTCAGACCACACTTGGAATACTGTGCTCAGTTATGGGCCCCAATATATAGAAAGGATATAAATGAGCTTGAAAAGGTACAAAGGAGGGCAACAAAATTAATAAGGGGAATGGAGGGACTGCAATACCCAGAGAGGTTGGCAAAACTAGGACTATTCAGCCTGGAAAAGAGAAGGTTGAGGGAGGACATAATAAATGTGTACAAATATGTTAGGGAACAGTATAGAGACCTTGCCCGGGATTTGTTCAAAAGGAGGGATATTACGGTAACAAGAGGGCATTCACTAAGACTGGAACAGAAAAGGTTTCAGCACCAGCATAGGAAGGGGTTCTTTACGGTAAGAGCAGTGAGAATATGGAATTCACTGAGTGAGGAGACGGTAATGTCGGATTCACTAAACCAGTTCAAGCGGGGACTGGATGCTTTTCTAGATACCAGGCAGATTTCTGCATATACTTAAAAATAGAATAAAATAGTAGGTTGATACAGGGATTTATTCTGACTGCTGGTTTCAGAGTCAGGAGGGAATTTTTCCTCAGGTGAAGATTGGCTAAATCATTTGGGGTTTTTGCCCTCCTCTGGATCAACTTTAGCAATTACAGAACTAACAGGTCGAACTTGATGGACGCAAGTCTTTATTCGGCTTTACTAACTATGTAACTATGTATGTATGACACTTTTCCTGGAGATTTTGGCTTACTCATGTATATTTTGCCAAACTGCAGTCTAGCTTTTTATGTCTCTGTATCAGCAATTGGGTCCTCCTAAGTCTCCTACTATAGCATTTTATTTCATTCAAATGTCGATGAATAGTTCACCCTGACACTGATACACTCTGAGCCTGCAGGATAACTTCAATTTCTTTGGAACTTGATTGGAGCTGCTTATCCATCATCTGGACTATCCTGTCTTGCAACCTTTCATCAATTTTCTCTGGCGTCCACGTCCAGGGAGATTAGCTACAGTGCCTTGGGTTGTAAACCTTTTGATTATGTTGAAAACCCCGGACAAAGGAACATCAAGTTTTTATCTTGTTTCAGGTGTGATTTTCATATTGCCCACACTTGTTACTTGTCACAGGTGAGTTTGAACGAGAATCACATGCTTGAAACAAAGTTGTTTAGCCACAATTTTGGAAAGGTGCCAACAATTTGGTTTGGACCATTTTTGCGGTTTTGTGTGAAATTATATTTAATTTGCCTTTTTTCCCAGTTTCATTTGTGTTGTTTCAATAGACACAAAGTAAATAGACATGCGCATAACAAAATGTGTAATTGCAATAATTCTCTGGGAGAAATTCTTCATTTTCTGGAACAATTTTAAGGGTGCCAACACTTTCAGTCACGACTGTATATATACAGTGAAGGAAATAATTGTTTGATCCCTTGCTGTTTTTGTACGTTTGCCCACTGACAAAGACAGTCTATAATTTTATGGGAAGGTTAATTTTAACATTGAGAGATAGAATATCCAAAAAAAAATCAAGAGAATCACATTGTATAAATTAGATAAATTTATTTGCATCTTGCAGTGAGAAATAAGTATTTGATCCCCTACAAACCATTATGAGACCAGTTACACACTCCTAATCAACTTGTTACCTGCATTAAAGACAGCTGTCTTACATAGTCTACTGTATAAAAGTCTCCTGTCCACAGACTCAATCAGTCAGACTCTAACCTCTACAACATGGGCAAGACAAAAGAACTTTCTAAGCATGTCAGGGACAAGGTCATAGTCCTGCACAAAGCTGGAATGGGCTACAAAACCATAAGTAAGACGCTGGGTGAAAGGAGACAACTGTTGGTGCAATAGTAAGAAAATGGAAGAAATACTAAATGACTGTCAATCAACATCGATCTGGGGCACCATGCAAAATCTCACCTCGTGGGGTATCCTTGATCATGAGGAAGGTGAGAGATCAGCCTAAAACTACATGGGGGGGAACTTGTTAATGATCTCAAGGCAGCTTGGACCACAGTCTCCAAGAAAACCATTGGTAACACAATACTCCTTAAATTAAAATCCTGCAGTGCCTGCAAGGTCCCCCTGCTCAAGAAGGCACATGTGCAGGCCGGTCTGAAGTTTGAAAAAAAATCACTGACTGAGGTGGAATAGCAATAATTAAAAAATGATACTTTATTATAAATATTAAAATATGATGAACAAAACCACCGTACTAAATGCAGTCTATCCTCTATGTCCCCTCTTTTATCACACGGGTCATACTCAGGATATTAATATTCCCTAAAACCAATCACCCAATGTGTGATAACTGATGTCTAGACTACTCTCAATATATCTCTATCCTAAATTGCCAACCCTTAGACGAATATAAGTTATTTCCACAGGGGGAACATGGGATTATTATTGCACTTTGCCCTCTGCAGAATATCAGACTATAGACCCCTTCTTATCCTGTATATAGTCGGGGTTATATGAGACAGTAGAAATATTAATTATTTCCATAGGGGGAGCATATGATTATTATTGCACTTTGCCCTCTGCAGAAAATATAGACCCCTTCTAATCTTGTGTATTGTCGTAGTTATACGAAAAAGGACGGATTTTTTTCCCCTCCCCCCTCTAATCTTTTTTTATATAAACTACAATCCACTAATAGAGGATACAGATAACACGATTCTATCTATATTGTGCTCTTGTCTAAAAGCAATTGGTATGCGATATCAGTTTACTGCCTTTAAATTTCTGTTGAATCACAGATGACTCAATGACAGCTCTACATCTACATAGGACACAGCTCTTTTTGTTTCACTTACAGACCTAATGAATCGTTTGTTATTATGCTGTCCCTTTAAGGCTTGCTGCCCCTTTATTTATAACTCAGGGTATCACAGCAGCCTCTTAGCATGTATGTCCCTATATCCACATACATGCCCCAAAGCATACAAGTACGCCTCTACGCGTTTCACCCATCTAATATTTTTATGGGCACATCAGGAGGTTCAGGCACTATGTTTCTTGCTAATACATTTGCAGGAGTCTCTGCTCCTGGCTGTTACGAGAGCCACATGCGGCAGCACGGACGCCGAACTCTTATAGATAATACTCCTCCCCCCTCCCAGTGATGCGACCAAGCATGGGCCACTCACAGACCCCCTCCCTTGGGGCCAATAAGGAGCTGCCACATCACATGCAAGGATTCACTCGTCACAGGGGGGGGGCGGAGTCATCATAGATACCACAGCACAGATAGGCAGACTGCATCCTGACGTCAGCTGGTAACGTAAACAAACTTTTAACCCATTATTGACGTGGATGCTTACGTCAGAAAGCCAGAAAATCCAATAGAAACAGTATAGCATCTTTTTAACTAAAATTCACCACGATTGAGGAGACTAAAGGATGTCAGTTTTAATAAGTATGGTTAGTCAATCGACAAGTATAGAGGTACTCATGCTGTATACCCAAATGCTCATTGCTATTAAATATCATTACTAGAGATGAGCGTTGTTCTACTCGAACTGTTCGCCAATCTCAAATTCGAGCTGTTTTGGGCGGTGTTCGAGCCGGTCGGCGAACACGAACAATTTTAGAAAAATTCGGCTGTTCGAGGTTATGTTCGATAACTGTTCGTGCACCAAAATCATAACTGGATTTTTTCTCAGTAATGATGAAAATTAATGTTAATACGCAGTTTGAGTGTACAGCGGGGTGGGGGGAGGGGCAGGGGATGGATCTCTGCAGGAACAATGAAGATCTCCATTTTTTTTTCTCTTTCCCGCATTTGCAGTGGGGAGGTGCAATCTGTCAGCCTATCAGCAGCGCACACACGGAGCGAAGTGCTTTTTTTCACACAAGCAAGGGCATGTGTCATTGGCAGTGTATGTCACATGTCCTTGCCCTATAAGACCAAGCCATTTTCCCCGTCGCCACCATTTTCTCACTGCTGCAGCTGCGTGTTAGACGGCACCGCTGTTGCTGTGTGCGCTATACCTTGTTAATTTCAAGCCAATTTTCGCACAAATATACAGATAGCTTGGGAGTAGGGAATAGTTGTGATTGCAGTCCTTTTAAGGACTAGGTTACAGCATTTCCTACGACTTTTATCAGGGAGGTCTGTGCTCTTAAATAGATAGATTGTGGGAGTAAAGACTAATTGTAATTGGAGTCCTTTTCAGGACTAGGTTACATCAGTTCCTATCAGTTTTTGCCAGGCAGGTCTGTGCCAGTGCTGTGCAAGTTTTTTTCACAGCATTTGGCTGAATCTAGCAAAGCTAATCCTTTTTGGCCTATTGCAGAGTGTGTTAGTCAGTGGAGTAGCCTATCTGTGTTGCAAGATATACCACCTGTGTATAGAATACCAATTTTTTTACTGCACCTAGTGAAGTAAAATCTTTTGGGCATAGCATCATTCTATTAGTCCATCTATACTGACCTCCATCAGGTTGCAAACTGAATATAATTTTTTTCTGCATCTAGCTCTGAAAAAATATTTGGGCTTCTAGCGGTGTGTGGGACTTGGTCTATTAGTCCATCTATACTGACCTCCATCAGGTTGCAAATTAAAAATAATTTTTTTCTGCATCTAGCTCTGAAAAAATATTTGGGCTTCTAGCAGTGTGTGGGACTTGGTCTATTAGTCCATCTATACTGACCTCCATCAGGTTGCAAATTAAAAATAATTTTTTTCTGCATCTAGCTCTGAAAAAATATTTGGGCTTCTAGCAGTGTGTGGGACTTGGTCTATTAGTCCATCTATACTGACCTCCATCAGGTTGCAAATTAAAAATAATTTTTTTCTTCATTTATCTCTGAAAAAATATTTGGGCTTCTAGCAGCGTGTGGGACTTGTTCTATTAGTCCATCTATACTGACCTCCATCAGGTTGCAAATTAAAAATAATTTTTTTCTGCATCTAGCTCTGAAAAAATATTTGGGCTTCGAGCAGTGTGTGGGACTTGGTCTATTAGTCCATCTATACTGACCTCCATCAGGTTGCAAATTAAAAATAATTTTTTTCTTCATTTATCTCTGAAAAAATATTTGGGCTTCTAGCAGCGTGTGGGACTTGTTCTATTAGTCCATCTATACTGACCTCCATCAGGTTGCAAATTAAAAATAATTTTTTTCTGCATCTAGCTCTGAAAAAATATTTGGGCTTCTAGCAGTGTGTGGGACTTGGTCTATTAGTCCATCTATACTGACCTCCATCAGGTTGCAAATTAAAAATAATTTTTTTCTGCATCTAGCTCTGAAAAAATATTTGGGCTTCTAGCGGTGTGTGGGACTTGGTCTATTAGTCCATCTATACTGACCTCCATCAGGTTGCAAATTAAAAATAATTTTTTTCTGCATCTAGCTCTGAAAAAATATTTGGGCTTCTAGCAGTGTGTGGGACTTGGTCTATTAGTCCATCTATACTGACCTCCATCAGGTTGCAAATTAAAAATAATTTTTTTCTTCATTTATCTCTGAAAAAATATTTGGGCTTCTAGCAGCGTGTGGGACTTGTTCTATTAGTCCATCTATACTGACCTCCATCAGGTTGCAAATTAAAAATAATTTTTTTCTGCATCTAGCCCAGCCAATAGTTTTGGCCTAATACCACAGTTTGGCCACTCAGCTCTGCTCGGTTACCATCCATTGTTTTTTTGTGCAAACAACTCCAGAGTTGTGAATTAGTTAACCACCAAAATGAGTGGAAAAAGGCCTGCTGCTGGTGGAAAGGGGAATAGGCGTGTTGGGAAGGGGAAAAAAGGTTGTGTCCATGGGGTAGGTGCAGAAGAAAGACCATCTTCCAGCCAAACTAAAATGTCTACTTCTTTTAGCGGACAATGTGATAAGATCCCTTTCTTACGGCCACGCCAATCGCTACAAATTCCAGATGAGGCACAAAAACAGCAGGTGCTTCAACGGATATCAAGTGCTCCTTTAAGTGGGCTCTCCACCACATCAACTTCAACATCACAAATACTCCAGTCCTCAAAGGTGTCACCCAAATCGCACTTGCTTCCTCACAGCTCCCAAATCTCCAGCTGCCCGTCTGAGTATGAGGTAGAACAGATGGTTGAGTCTGCAGAGCTGTTTACTCATACTATAGCCTGGGAATCAGAGGTCGACTCCAGCGCTTCTGTGAATCCAGACGAGGAAATGATCTGCACTGATGCCCAGAATCTTTATGAGTCGGATCCAGGACCAGACGCAGAAGGTTCTGACCATAATGTAGACCCTCATTCCCAAACTGTAACTCCTGTTGGTGGAGACAATGAGGAAGACGATGATAAGACTCAAATACCTGATTGGAGCGACAACTTTAGTTTTTTGTCAGGGCAGGAACAGGTTGGCTCTGAGGACGACGGGTGTGATAACGCACAGGGTGATGATGATGAGGTCGGAGATCCCACTTACTGTCAACCCACAGTCAGCCAAGAGATGAGGTCAGCAGAGGAGGTGGAGGAAGATGCTAGTGACGACGAGGTCAGGTTGCGCCTTCCTGGACAGAGACGTAGTACTGGAAGCACGTCAACAACTGCATCCTCAAACACAACTCTGCCTCTCACCACAAGTCGTGGTGGCTCTTCAGGTCGCATGGGTGCTAAGCCTTGCATAGCCTGGGCATTTTTTCAGATCGATAAAGATGACCCAACTCGTGTTATCTGTAACATTTGTCAGCAAAAGCTAAGTAGAGGCCAAAAAATACATAGTTTGAGTACTTCATGCATGAACCGGCACATGGACATGAAGCATAAGTTGCAGTGGGAAGCTCAGTGTGCTACAATGCGGCCTAGCCGGCCGGGCCAATCACCGTCTGCCATATCTTGTGCATCCGCGGCCTCTTCATCCTCTGTGACTGGGGGGACAGCAGTCACACCTGTTTTGGGGCGCAGACCTGCCACCTCTTTACCCGCAACAGCCAGCGTGATTGGCAGGTCATCATTTTCTTTGGAGGTGGTAACACCAGCTGGTGTTGAGCGCTGTCCGACATCGATAGCACCACCTTTGGATCAAGGCAACCTAACATGTCCGCCTGCATCTTCCTCACAGACCGGCAGTTTGCCGGGGACACCCTTATCAACCCCGTCTAAGCACAATAGCCAGCCCTCGGTCCCTCAGATGTGGACAAGTAAAAGACCATTTCCTCCTAGCCATGAGAAAGCTAAGAGGTTGAATTTCACCATCTGCAAGCTCTTGGCTACAGAAATGCTGCCTTTCCGCCTGGTGGACACAGAGGATTTTCGAGACCTTATGTCCGTCGCAGTGCCCCAGTACCAGATGCCCAGTCGGCACTACTTCTCAAAGAAAGGTGTGCCTGCGCTCCACCAGCATGTCGCACACAACATCACCGCTTCTTTGAGAAACTCTGTGTGTGACAGGGTGCATTTCACCACAGACACTTGGACGAGTAGGCATGGACAGGGGCGTTACATGTCGCTGACTGGGCACTGGGTAACTATGGTGACAGCAGGACAAGGGGCTGCTGTCCAAGTCTTGCCGTCCCCACGAGTTGTGCGTCAATCCTCTTTATGTCAAAGTTCCTCCACTGCTTCTGCCTCCTCAACCTCCTCTCGGTCTTCCACCTGCACCCAAAGCCTGTCTGGTCATGCCACAAGCTTTCTAACTGCGCAGAAGGGATCCTGCACACCTCCTTACTATGCTGGCAGTAGGGCTCAACGTCATCAGGCGGTTTTTACATTGAAATGTCTGGGAAATGTGAGTCACACAGCTGAGGAGTTGTGGTCAGCTCTGGAGAACCAATTTCATGAATGGTTGTCTCCACTGGACCTGAAACCAGGGAAGGCCGTGTGCGACAATGCTGCAAACCTGGGTGCGGCCCTTCGCCGGGGCAATGTCACACACGTGCCTTGTATGGCTCACGTGTTGAACCTGGTTGTCCAGCAATTTTTAGCCCACTATCCCAGACTAGATGGCCTTCTGCAGAGGGCACGGTCGCTGTGTGCTCACTTCCGCCGTTCGCATCCCGCAGCTCAGCGACTTACATCTCTACAGAAGTCGTTGGGCCTGCCACTTCACCGGCTAAAATGCGATGTGCCTACCCGGTGGAATTCAACTCTGCACATGTTGCAGCGACTGTGGCAGCACCGACAAGCCCTGGTGCAATACGTTCTGACGTATAGCCTGGGCCAACGAGATTCAGAGGTGGGGCAAATCACGCTGGAGGAGTGGTCTCAGATCAGGAACCTATGCACCCTTCTGCACAGTTTTGAAATGGCGACGAAGATGTTTAGTGCTGACGATGCCATTATCAGCATGACTATTCCGGTGATTTACATGCTGGAGCACATGTTAAACAGAATTCGGAGTCAGGTGGTGGCACAAGAGGAGGTGGAGGAAGTAGAGGAGGAGGAGTTGTATGCGGAAGGGCTAACATCTGCAAGGTCCAGACGGTCGGCAGCACCAAGGCGGCAGGCATGTGAGGGTGGGGGAGATGGTTTTACCAGGGCGCATGGTAGCAGCCAAACTAGTGAGGAAGGTGCAGGAGCCCAGGAAGAAGTGGAGGACGAACTGATGGAAGACTCATCAGATGAGGGAGACCTTGATCACATTTCTGTTGTGCGAGGTTGGGGGGAGAGTACAGAGGAAGGAAGCATGATTGTTACCTCGCCACCAACACAACAGGGACTTGGTGCTCCTGGATGCGCAACACACATGAGTGCCTTCTTGCTGCACTACCTGCAACATGACCCTCGAATTGTGAGAATTAGAAATAATCCTGACTACTGGGTTGCCACACTGTTAGATCCCCGGTACAAAAGTAAATTTGCAGAAATTATTCCTGCCATAGAAAGGGATGCACGCATGCAGGAGTATCAGCAGAGACTGTTGCAGAATCTTACATGTGCTTTTCCACAAAATACCAGTGGTGCACGTAGTGAATCTCACAGTTCCAACTTGCCAACCGTGGGACCGTCAAGTGTTCAGCACTCAAACCGTAACAGAACCACAGTATCTGCTGGTAACATCAATTTTGCGGAATCATTTCACCACTTTTTTAGCCCATCCTTTGCAAGGCCACAGGAGACAAGAAGTCTGACACATAGTCAACGCCTAGAGACGATGGTACAGGAGTATCTCCAAGTAAACATTGAAGCCACGACTGTGTCACTGGACCCTTGCTCTTTTTGGGCTTCCAATCTGGATAAATGGCCGGAGCTAGCCACTTACGCCTTGGAGATCTTGTCATGCCCCGCAGCCAGCGTTCTGTCTGAACGTGTGTTCAGCGCTGCTGGTGGTGTGCTGACAGATAAGCGCACGCGGCTCTCCACTGATAATGTAGACAGACTCACGTTCATAAAGATGAACAAATCATGGATCCGAAACGACTTTTCTACCCCTGTGTCATCCTGGGGAGAGTAAAAGCTTGATGATTGGTTAAAATCACCCTACCAACCGTTTTAAGCTTTCAAATTACTAATCATGTTTATCTGTATCTTGACTGGAAAATAATTTGGGCTTTGTAGCAGTGTGCAGCACTGATCCTATTAGGCCATCTATAATAAGCTTCACCAGATTTAAAATTAAAAATAATTTTTAGCTGCATCTAGCCCGGAAAATAATTTTGGGGCTCCGAGATGCGCAAGACACATAAGTGCCTTCTTGCTGCACTACCTGCAGCATGACCCTCATATTGTCAGAATTCGAAATAATCATGACTACTGGGTTGCCACACTCTTAGATCCCCCAAACTTTTCGATCAACCTTTTCATTTTAATAAAGACCAAAAAAATGGTCATTTTTGAATTTATAAGCATTAGCAGGTTGTTAGAAACTGAAATCAAACAGTTTTCAACTCAAAACTTTATTCTAGGTGATGTTACATTTTCACATAGGACCCCTTGTTCGAAAGGAGCTTCTGAACTCTCTCGTCCATTGAATTTGTCAGGTTTTGGATGGTTTCTGCTTCAATTGTTTTGCATGAGGACAGAATACCCTCCCAGAGCTGTTGCTTAGATGTGAACTGCCTCCCGCCATCATAGACACTCCTTTTAATGATGCTCCAAAGGTTCTGAATGGGGTAGAGGTCAGGGGAGCATGGGGGTCACACCATAAGTTTGTCCCCTTTTATGCCCATATCAGCCAGAGATGCAGATGTTTTATGTGCAGCATGAGATGGTGCATTATCATGCAGAAAAATGATCTTGCTGTGAAATACACGGTTCTTCTTCTTGAACCATGGCAGGAAGTGCTGTTTGAGAAAATCCACATACATTATGGAGTTCATCTTTAGCGCCTTCAGGGATCCTAAAGGGGCCGACAATCTCTCTCCCCATGATTCCAGCCCAAAACATTACTCCACCTCCTCCTTGTTGGCGCTGTAGCCGTGTTTGCGTGGGGTGTCCATCAACCAGCCATCCTCCACTCCATTCATCTGGACCATCGAGCGCTGCACGGCACTCATCCGTGAACAAAACAGTTTTGAAATCAGTCTTCATGTAATGTTTGGCCCACTGGAGCCGTTTCTGCTTGTGTGAAGTGGATAGAGGAGGTCGACAGGATGGCATATGCACAGCTGCAAACCTCTGAAGGACCCTGCATCTTGTTGTTCGGGGGACGTTGGAGGCACAAGCAGCTTCAAAAACTTGTCTGCTGCTATGACAAGGCTTTTTTGCCGCTGCTGTTTCAACCTGACGTAATTGCCTGTAGGAAAGAGTCCTCAATTTGCCCTTATCAGCACGCACACGTGTGTACTGTGAATCAGCTACATACTTCTTGATTGCCAAGACACTTCATCCTGATCATCGCACAATGTTGATTGTAGTCATGCCTTGACCTAAACACTCCACAATTTGTTGCTTCTCAGCAGCCGACACATCCTTTTTCTTTCCCATTTTGGCAGAAAATGTAGGCTGCTTAATAATGTGAGAGAGCCTTCTTAAGTAGTCTTGCCTTTCATTGGACACACCTGCCAAACTAATTAGCACAGGTGTCTGCAATTGCTTACAGTGATATAAAGAGCCCTGACACACATCACCATCAATGAGTTTAACTGACAAACAAACAAATTCTTCCCTTATCACTCCTAAACACTTTTTGCATAATAATTTGGAACGCGGTGTACATGTGCTTTTCCACAAAACACCAGTGGTTCACGTAGTGAATCTTACAGTTCTAACTTGCCAACCGTGGTCTGTATGGAATTGTTCAATAAAGGGCCCAAAATTAAGATAACATAGATGGGAGAGGTCTCTATGAATAGGAATTCCTAAGTATTTGATACCCTGTGAGGGCCAGGCAAAGGGAAAGTTGGACTGGATGGAATCCTATATGGATTTAGGGAGGGAGACATCGAGGGCCTCAGACTTCGCTGCATTGATTTTAAAATTTTACCATGTAACAAAGTGATCTATTTCAGCCATAACAGCAGGGATGGATATATGTGATTGAGTGATATATACTAGGACATCATCAGCAAATAGAGAGCACTTGTACTCGGTGCCTCCCACCTCAATCCACCTAATATTGGGGTTATGGCGAATTGATGAGAGCAGGTGCTCCGTCACTAGGATGTATAAGAGAGGGGACAGAGGACATCCCTGCCTTGTCCCATTGGTGATTGTGAAAGGTGATGAAAATGTTCTGACGCACCCCCTGGGCCTTGGGACACCCGGAGCCGGACACTTTTTGGTGGATGCTGGTGGTTGTAGTCTTCGTGGCGGCGATCCGGTTCCGTGGCTCAGGGCGGTCAAACCAGTGGCGGAACTATTTATGTGGTTTTGATGTTTAAATGTCCGACTACGCCACCCGTGGATTGCGCTCAGAGTGAACCGCCGCTACAGGGCAGACCGCTAAGGCTGGTGTTGTGGGTGCAGCAGAGCGTAGCATAACTCCCCACGGGAGGAGTATAGCCTCAGGGCAGTGTATGCGGAGGATGGGGGTGATGGTGCAGGGCAGCAGCAGTAACGACACGGAGTCAGTGATGCAGTTCAGGGCCTTTACTCACAGTTCTTATTATCCAGACCACGTCTGCAGGTAACGGCTGCCCACGTCGTACTGTGCTCACCAGTTGAGGGGCTCAGACAACTCCCAGATAACTTTGGAGCGCTTCACAGGACCCCCTTTGTGTGTCCTTTGTCTGGCCTTTCTTACCAACACTTCTGTCCGGCTGCCTCGGGCCTCCTCTTGGTAAACTTGGCGCCAGTTTCCCTGACCCTATGTGGTGCCTTCCTAGCGGGTGGAGCAAGGGGCTGCGCCACATAAAATGTCAGAGCCTCCGGTTTCTAGCTGAGGGTCGTTTCCTGCCTCCACTAGTTCGGGGACCGGTCTCCCCCTTTGGCCTGACCCCTCCACGCAGGTGGATTCGGGCGTGCGGTGGCGACTCGCCCGTCCGCACCCCTGGGATCCCTTCATTCCTCGTTCCTGGAGCCTTCTCCGCTCCTCTTCCTTCCTTCTCCCTCTTGCAGGCCTGGGCCTCTGTTACTAGGCCCGCCTCCGGAGCAGAGCTCATGCAGAGCCCCTGCTTCCTGCCACTTCTGCTCAGACTTCTCTGCACTGAACTAAGATGGTGCCCACCTTTTATACTCCCTTCTCAATGCACCCAGGAACTGCTTCCTCCCTGCTCCTGCACTGCAGGGTTCCCCTTCCTCAGTGTTCCCTCCCCCCACTCCAGCCAGGGACAGGGACTGTCGTGCCCATCTCAGGGGCATATTGGTCGCCCTGCCCCACGGCAATGTGGTGTAATGCATGCAGGTGTCGGGTCCTGATCCACACTCCATCCTTATCTGAGAGTGAGATATCACACCTCTGGGTGAGGTGCAATACGTCTGTAGCAACCGAGCCCTCGGTGCTACAGTTCCATTTATCTTCAGCCTAGGTGACGTATTGTGATACAGGGCCGTGATTTTGGCTATAAAAGGGTCCCCTAGACCCCTACCCCAAGCTTTTTAAGAGAATCATATATGGCGTGCCAGGAGACTCTATGGAATGCTTTCTCAGCATCCAACGAGAGTATCTACTTACAAATTTTTAACTGCATCTAGCCCAGGAAATACTTTGTGCCTAGTAGCAGTGTCTGCTAGTCAGCGGATTATCCCGGCTGTTAAGCAAGCTACACCACCTGTAGTTTGGACACTTAATTTTTTCAAAGGAAATGCTTCGGGACCACGGGATACTTAGTGAAGAGCATCAGGAGGCACCCCAAGGCATAGGGGCTGGGACTGGCACTAGGATGCCTTGCGGTGGACAGCCGAGCTCGATCCTTATAAAAGCTTTTTAACTGCAGCAGCTTTAGTGGACGCTACTGGAGCTGGAATTACGCGGCTGCTGGCATGAGACTTGCCCTCCAATAGATCCTTGTAAATGGATTTAAAGTGTATTCATTCAAATTAGAGGGACAATTTAAATTAAAAAGCTTAGAGCTGCCTCCACCACAGGGGGGCTCTCTCGACCCACCAGCGGACAGGCACCAGTATTGGGAGAGGGGGGCTGGCCGTCAGGGTTCACCGCGGCTCTGGCACAAACCCGGCGACACGGAGGTGGCACGGGCAGGAGCGGACTGGCCGTCTCGGCTTCTCACTTTTTGGATTTTAGAAGGGCATGACATGCCTATATCTGTGTCTCCCCCTCCTTTTACTCCTCCACCTCTTTTCTTTTCGCATGACTATATGTACTTGTCACTTTTCCATGTGTTAGTTGTGTCTTCTGAGCAGTTTGTCAGCTTTTGGACACCTTTGAAGGTGTTTTCTATGTGTTTCTATGTGTTTTTGTTTGCCTGCCATTGGTTTTAACGGTGTTCGAAGGTGTTCGACGAACAGTTCGACGAACAGTTCGGCGAACACACGGGTGTTCGACGAACCGAACCGAACTCGAACACTACGGGGGTGGCTCAACACTAATCATTACCAACCATAAACTCCCAAACTTCCACAGTTATTATATGAATGCAGTAAAGGACATACATTCATTTAAATCCATTGGAGCAACAGTTTTTAATCTGTGAATCCACTGGGTTTCTTTCCTTTGAATTTTGTTGTCATGATCACCCCCTCTTTGAGATGACCTGATTTTTTCAATACCCTGAAAGCCAATAGCCTTAATGTCACCATCATGTACTTCCCACACGTGCCTAAAGCTAGGTGTATCTTCTTTCCTCCGAATATCCCCTAGGTGTTCGAGAATTCTAACATGAAATTGTCTAATAGTTTTCCCTACATATGTTTTGGGGCAGTCACATTTTGCCAGATATACAATGCCCTTTGTTCAGCAGTTGATAAATTCTCTATTCTGGTAGAGTTTACCAGTAGTATCACTGGTGAATGATGTTTTCTTCACTATAGAATCACAGGCCTTGCAAGCCCCACATTTAAACGTACCGACTAAATTTGTACGATTTAGCCACGTAGGGTCTGCCTTATCTGGTTGTAGATGGCTATGGACCAGACGATCTTTTAAATTTCATCCCCTGCGATACGTCACTGAAGAGTGAGGGGTGATAACACCCCTAAGGTCCGGATCCAAATTCAGAACTTCCCAGAAAGTACGGAGGACATTCATCAATCTCTTAGATTTGTTGTCAAATGTCCCTATTAGACGTACTAAACCATTATCCTCATTTCTCTCTTTAGGGACCAATAAGGATGTCCTATTAGCTGCCCTTGCATGATGGTATGCCTGCTCCACAACATACGAGGGATAACCTCGTTTTTTTAACCTTTCACTCAGTTCACACGCTTCCCTCTCACAACCCTGCAGAGATGAGCAATTACGTCTAAGGCACAGGAATTGCCCCTTGTGAATTCCACGTTTGAGAGGTGGAGGATGGTGGCTTTTCCATTGTAAAAGGCTATTTGTAGCCGTTGATTTCCTAAAAAGGTTTGTCACTAGGTGGCCTCTATGGTAAATACTGATAGAGACATCCAAAAAATAAATTTGTTGTTCTTGGATAGCGGAGGTAAGTCTCAAGCCCACACTGTTTGTGTTAAGAACTGAAACAAACATGTCAAATTGGTCAATAGTTCCCGTCCACAAAACAAGGACGTCGTCTATAAACCGTACCCATAAGGATACTCTAGACGTCCATTCCTCATTGATGTCATTGAAGACCAGGGTTTCCTCCCACCAGCCCAGGAATACATTAGCATAAGTAGGGGCACAGGGGCTCCCCATTGCAGTACCCCTGAGCTGGTGGAAGTACCGCCGATCGAGCAAAAAGTAATTTTGCTCCAAGACAAATTTCAAAAAATCCATTACAAAATCATTGTGTCTCTTCATGTGTGTCCCCCTCATTTGCAAAAAATGTCTCACAGCTCCATAACCCGCCTCATGGAGTATCGAGCTGTAAAGGGCCTCAACATCCAGACTTGCTAGATACACGCCCTCCTCAAAACGTCCATTGTCTTTCGGACATAGGAAGGAAGGGCCAGCACGAATGGACGAAGGATATTGTCTACATACGTGCTGATACCCTGTGTCAGACTTCCTATGTCCGAGACAATGGGGCGCCCGTTTAAGGGGCTATATCCCTTATGGACCTTTGGTAGTCCATAGAATGTAGCCGTTTGTGGACATTTTGGAAGAAGAAAAGACAACTCTCTTTTGTCAATCAATTTGTCTTCCAGGGCTCTTAATAATAGTATTTCTAATTCCCGACTATAGGTTTTTATAGGGTCAATATGGAGAATCTCATAGCCCTCATGATCAGACAACAACTCCAAACACATCTTCCTATATTGGGGTTTATCCAGGATAACTATGTTGCCCCCCTTGTCGGAGGACTTTATCATTATAGATGAATCTCTTTCCAGCTCCAAAAGGGCATTCATCTCTACCCTTGTCAAGTTGGCATTCTTCACTCCTTCTTCCTGAATACCTTCCAAACTCTCTGTTACCATTTTCTTGAAGATATCTATATGGCTAGTTTCAAAGTTAGGTGGTGCCTTTGTACTCTTAGCCTTTAAATTAGTAAAGGGCCCATCTCCAATATTTCCCTGGCCCTCTCTCCACATATCTTCTAATAGTCTAAGATTTGGTAAGTCTACCTCCAGAATGCCTGCTTCCTTGCACTTTTTGCGATCATTTTGTCTCATAAATTTAATCCATCTCAATTTTCTCGTAAAGAGGGCAACATCCTTAATCCAATCAAAGCTTTGAAACGGCATCATTGGGACAAATGACAATCCTTAAGTTAAAACATTCATTTCTTCCTTCGTCAAAATTCTTTTTGACAAATTGATTATCCATAGGGTTTCATCATTCTGAATAAGTCTCTCCCCAGAATGATTATCTCAATTTTGGACATCAACACAGCTTGATCCTTCACAATCCCGCTGTATTCGTTGTATATTTCCCACCTTCCTTTTAGGAATAGCCCAGTTCTAACCGTCGAATAAAGATCCCTCCCAGTTGTATTAGAGTACAGAGGTACAACCAAACCTCCTTGCTCATGTATTAGATCTTTTTCTCTCTGAACACACTGCCCATTGTTAACGGGGGC
Source organism: Phyllobates terribilis (assembly GCF_046119375.1). Taxonomy (NCBI): domain Eukaryota; kingdom Metazoa; phylum Chordata; class Amphibia; order Anura; family Dendrobatidae; genus Phyllobates; species Phyllobates terribilis. Next base: position 348,936,023 of record NW_027362761.1, on the reverse strand, counting down.
CCCTGGGCTAAAAAAGAGGAGGAATATGCTCCCAAATTCTCTGATCCGTTGCTAAACTTATTTGATTGTCCCTTGACCGGGTATTATACTCAAATCTCCCTCTTCCTCTTTCAAAATTTCTGCCCCTGCCTCTTCCTACTTTTACCTCTCGCTCCTTTCCCAAAATTGGGCCCAGATCTCTTACTGTCCGAGGTCTCGTAATCTGAGGATGAAATATCACCTCCAGTTAGATTTTGTGGATCATAGGCCTTATTTTCCTTAAAATCCGCCAAATCCCTTAGGAACTGGTAATGTTTACTACTTTTTATAAATGAGGTAAATTTTTCAATATTTAATTGGAGCGCTTTCTCAGTTTTCTCAAAATCAGGGTGAGCTGAAAATTTCTTAGTTTGCTCAATTAATTCTTTGAGTAATTTCCCATTCTGTTCCAAAATATTCTGTTCCTCTTCTAATAATATCCCAATAAATCTTAAGGAACTTTCAGTGGCCTCCTTTTCCCACTTAGCCACTAGAGTCGCAGTACGTAATGTTTTATTTGGAATTAAAGGGATTCTCAACCCTCTTGGAACAATCTTATGTTGCAAATAATTGTGTAGTCCCTGGACCTCCCACCACGAGCGTATATAGTCTTTATACGTGGAGGTTAACTTTTTAAACGCCAAATTAATCGACACGGGGCATAGATCTACTGGCATATCCTTCTCAGAAAAAACGTTTCTGGCTTCCTCTAGCCATCTATCTGTGTTAACATTTGCTGACAAAAAACCTGCCATGGATAGGTCTATTATTATTATTATTAAGGATTCACTGACTGAGGACCAATAACTCAAAATATATTATAACCATCAACATACACAAAAATCACTGACTGAGGTGGAATAGCAATAATTAAAAAAATGATACTTTATTATAAATATTAAAATATGATGAACAAAACCACCGTACTAAATGCAGTCTGTCTTGTATGTCCCCTCTTTTATCACACGGGTCATACTCAGGATATTAATATTCCCTAAAACCAATCACCCAATGTGTAATAACTGATGTCTAGACTACTCTCAATATACAGTTATATGAAAAAGCTTGGGCACCCCTATTAATCTTAAGCTTAATGTTTTATAAAAATTGGTGTTTTTGCAACAGCTATTTCAGTTTGATATATGTAATAACTGTTGGACACAGTAATGTTTCTGCCTTGAAATGAGGTTTATTGTACTAACAGAAAATGTGCAATCTGCATTCAAACAAAATTTGACAGGTGCATAGTATGGGCAGCTCACCAGAAAAGTGACATTAATATTTAGTAGATCCTCCTTTTGCAAAAATAACAGCCTCTAGTCGCTTCCTGTAGCTTTTAATGATTTCCTGGATCCTGGATGAAGGTATTTTGACCATTCCTCTTTACAAAACAATTCCAGTTCAGTTAAGTTTGATGGTCGCCGAGCATGGACAGCCCTCTTCAAATGATCCCACAGATGTTCAATGATATTCAGGTCTGGGGACTGGGATGGCCATTCCAGAACATTGTAATTGTTCCTCTGCATGAATGCCTGAGTAGATTTGGAGCGGTGTTTTGGATCATTGTCTTGCTGAAAGTTCCATCCCTTGCGTAACTTCAACTTTGTCACTGATTCTTGAACACTATTGTCAAGAATCTGCTGATACTGAGTGGAATCCATGCGTCCCTCAACTTTAACAAGATTCCCGGTGCCGGCATTGGCCACACAGCCCCAAAGCATGATGGAACCTCCACCAAATTTTACTGTGGGTAGCAAGTGTTTTTCTTGGAATGCTGTGTTTTTTGCCGCCATGCATAACGCCTTTTTGTATGACCAAACAACTCAATCTTGGTTTCATCAGTCCACAGGACCTTCTTCCAAAAAGAAATTGGCTTCTCCAAATGTGCTTTTGCATACCTCAGCCGACTTTGTTTGTGGAGTGCTTGCAGAAATGGCTTTTTTCGCATCACTCTCCCATACAGCTTCTCCTTGTGCAAAGTGCGTTGTATAGTTGACCGATGCACACCATCTGCAGCAAGTTGATGTTGCAGCTCTCTGGAGGTGGTCTGAGGATTGTCCTTGACTGATCTCACCATTCTTCTTCTCTGCCTTTCTGATGTTTTTCTTGGCCTGCCACTTCTGGCCTTAACAAGAACTGTCCCTGTGTTCTTCCATTTCCTTACTATGTTCCTCACAGTGAAAACTGACAGGTTAAATCTCTGAGACAGCTTTTTGTATCCTTCCCCTGAACAACTATGTTGAATAATCTTTGTTTTCAGATCATTTGACAGTTGTTTTGAGGAGCCCATGATGCCACTCTTCAGAGGAGATTCAAACAGGAGAACAACTTGCAAGTGGCCACTTTAAGTAGCTTTTCTCATGATTGCATACACCTGGCTATGAAGTTCAAAGCTCAATGAGGTTACAAAACCAAAAAAAGTGCTTTAGTAAGTCATTAAAAAGTAGGTAGGAGTATTTAAAACAAGAAAATGATAAGGGTGCCCATACTTATGCACCTGTCAAATTTTGTTTGAATGCAGATTGCACATTTTCTGTTAGTACAATAAACCTCATTTCAAGGCAGAAACATTACTGTGTCCAACAGTTATTACATACTGTGGTGGCCAAAAGTATTGGCACCCCTGCAATTCTGTCAGATAATACTCAGTTTCTTCCTGAAAATGATTGCAATCACAAATTCTTTGGTCTTATAATCTTCATTTAATTTGCTTGCAAGGAAAAAACACAAAAGAGAATGAAGCAAAAATCAAATCATTGATCATTTCACACAAAACTCCAAAAATGGGCCAGACAAAAGTATTGGCACCCTCAGCCTAATACTTGGTTGCACAACCTTTAGCCAAAATAACCGCGAACAACCGCTTCCGGTAACCATCAATGAGTTTCTTACAATGCTCTGCTGGAATTGTAGACCATTCATCTTTGGCAAACTGCTCCAGGTCCCTGATATTTGAAGGATGCCTTCTCCAAACTGCCATTTTGAGATCTCTCCACAGGTGTTCTATGGGATTCAGGTCTGGACTCATTGCTGGCCACCTTAGAAGTCTCCAGTGCTTTCTCTCAAACCATTTTATAGTGCTTTTGGAAGTGTGTTTTGGGTCATTGTCCTGCTGGAAGACCCATGACCTCTGAGGGAGACCCAGCTTTCTCACACTGGGCCCTACATTATGCTGAAAAATTTGTTGGTAGTTTTCAGACTTCATAATGCCATGCACACGGTCAAGCAGTCCAGTGCCAGAGGCAGCAAAGCAACCCCCAAACATCAGGGAACCTCCACCATGTTTGACTGTAGGGACCGTGTTCTTTTCGTTGAATGCCTCTTTTTTTTTCCTGTACACTCTATGTTGATGCTTTTTCCCAAAAAGTTCTACTTTTGTCTCATCTGACCAGAGAACATTCTTCCAAAACATTTTAGGCTTTCTCAGGTAAGTTTTGGCAAACTCCAGCCTGGCTTTTTTATGTCTCGGGGTAAGAAGTGGGGTCTTCCTGGGTATCCTACCATACAGTCCCTTTTCATTCAGACACCGACGGATAGTACGGGTTGACACTGTTGTACCCTCTGACTGCAGGGCAGCTTGAACTTGTTTGGATGTTAGTTGAGGTTCTTTATCCACCATCCGCACAATCTTGCGTTGAAATCTCTCGTCAATTTTTCTTTTCCGTCCACATCTAAGGAGGTTAGCCACAGTGCCATGGGCTTTAAACTTCTTGATGACACTGCGCACGGAAGACACAGGAACATTCAGGTCTTTGTAGATGGACTTGTAGCCTTGAGATTGCTCATGCTTCCTCACAATTTGGTTTCTCAAGTCCTCAGACAGTTCTTTGGTCTTCTTTCTTTTCTCCATGCTCAATGTGGTACACACAAGGAAACAGGAAAGAGGTTGAGTCAACTTTCATCCATGTTAACTGGCTGGAAGTGTGATTTAGTTATTGCCAACACCTGTTAGGTGCCACAGGTAAGTTACAGGTGCTGTTAATTACACGAATTAGAGAAGCATCACATGATTTTTCAAACAGTGCCAATACTTTAGTCCACCCCCTTTTTTAGGTTTGGTGTGGAATTATATCCAATTTGGCTTTAGGACAATTTTTTTGTGTTTTTTCATTGAAGACAAATTAAATGAGGATAATAATACCAAAGAATTTGTGATTACAATCATTTTCAGGAAAAAACTGAGTATTATCTGACAGAATTGCAGGGGTGTCAATACTTTTGGCCACCACTGTATATCAAACTGAAATAGCTGTTGCAAAAACACCAATTTTTATAAAACAATAAGCTTAAGATTAATAGGGGTGCCCAAACTTTTTCATATAACAGTATCTCTATCCTAAATTGCCAACCCTTAGACGAATATAAGTTATTTCCACATAGGGAACATGGGATTATTATTGCACTTTGCCCTCTGCAGTATATCAAACTATAGACCCCTTCTTATCCTGTATATAGTCGGGGTTATATAAAAAGGAGAGGTTTAAATTATTTTCACAGGGGGAGCATAGAATTATTATTTCACTTTGCTCTCTGCAAAATATCAGACTCTAGACCCCTTCTCATCCTATATATAGTCGGGGTTATATGAGACAGGAGAAATATTAATTATTTCCATAGGGGGAGCATATGATTATTATTGCACTTTGCCCTCTGCAGAAAATATAGACCCTTTCTCATCTTGTGTATTGTTGTAGTTATACGAAAAAGGACAGATTTTTTTTCCCCTCCCCCCTCTAATCTTTTTTTTTATAAACTACAATCCACTAATAGAGGATACAGATAACACGATTCTATCTATATTGTGCTCTTGTCTAAAAGCAATTGGTATGCGATATCAGTTTACTGCCTTTAAATTTCTGTTGAATCACAGATGACTCAAAGACAGCTCTACATCTAAATAGGACACAGCTCTTTTTGTTTCACTTACAGACCTAATGATTCATCTGTCATTATGCTGTCCCTTTAAGGCTTGCTGCCCCTTTATTTATAACTCAGGGTATCACAGCAGCCTCTTAGCATGTACGTCCCTATATCCACATACGTGCCCCAAAACATACAAGTACACCTCTACGCGTTTCACCCATCTAATATTTTTATGGGCACATCAGGAGGCTTAGGCACTATGTTGCTTGCTAATACATTTGCAGGAGTCTCTACTCCCGGCTGTTATGAGAGTCGCATGCGGCAGCACGGACGCCGAACTCTTATAGATAATACTCCTCCCCCCCTAAGGATCCGGACCTTAGGGGTGTTATCACCCCTCGCCCTTGTGGGTGTTGCATCACGGACCACAGTCACCCTGGTGATATGATTGTGGAGGATGACGAGAAGGAGGAGGACAAGAGCAAATAGCCAAAATCAGGAAGCATATACCCATGTCGGGGTGTGAATAGGTGCATGGGAATACACCTCCCAAGAAAAGACACTGGATTTGAGTTTATGTTACGCTGCTATCATTCGGTGGTGTTGAGAAGTCTGGCCCAATCCAGCCCTTGTTCATTTTTATAAGAGTCCGTCTGTCAGCATTTTCAGTTGACAGGCGGATGCGCTTATCAGTTATAATTCCACCAGCGGCACTAAAAACTCGCTCTGATAAAACGCTGGCGGCAGGGCAGGCCAGGACCTCCAAGGCATAGACAGCCAGTTCATTCCACGTATCCAGCTTGGATACCCAATAATTATAAGGCACAGCGGAATCACGGAGGACGTTGGTACGGTCAGCAAGGCACTCCCGCAGCATCTTCCCAAACTTTGCACTTCTTGTGAGAGTACCCCGCGCCTCAGGGCCTGTGCGATGGGAGGGGCTGAGAAAATTCTCCTAGAACTTTGACAGTGTTCTCCTGCCTCTGCTGGATTGAAGTTGTGTCTCTCTCACCTGTACTCCTTGGTTGTCCAACGAAGTCTGCCCTCTGCCGCCAGCGTTTTCAGATGGGAATTTTTTTAATATTTCCGCAACAAGGGCCTTCTAGTATAGCCCCACTTTTGTAGACCTGTCCGCCTCAGGAATAAGAGATATAAAGTTCTCCTTGTAGCGTGGGTCTAGAAGTGTCACCAACCAGTAATGACTGTCACCCAAAATTTTGAGAACGCAAGGGTCATGGGAAAGGCAGCGTAACATAAACTCAGCCATGCGTGCCAGACTACTAACAGGCAAAACTTCCGTGTCCTCACCAAGAGGATGGCTGACCATGCTCTCCTACTTCTCCTCTCTGTTCTCTGGCCATCCACGCTGAACAGACAGTATGACAGCTGTGCAGGTAGTACCGTATATAGCCCATGAAACTAGCTCCTGTCCTTTCTCCTCCTCCACCTCTTCCTCATTGTCACCCAATCCACATTGGGATGAGATGAGGCTGTGTAATCACCCTGTATGGTTCCTTGCTCCATCTCATCGTGCTCCGCCTGCAATGCATCCTCTTTGATTGTGAGCAAAGAGCGCTTCAGAAGACAGAAAAGCGGGATGGTGACGCTAATTATGGCGTCATCGCCGCTCACCATCTTGGTGGAGTCCTCAAAGTTTTGGAGGATGGTACATATGTCTGACATCCATGTCCACTCCTGAGGTCTTATGTATGGAGTCTGAACTGAATACTGATGGCCTTGTTGATGCTGGTACTCAACAACTGCCCTCTCCTGCTCACAAATCGTTCCCAACATCTGCAGTGTAGAGTTCCAACACATGGGGACATCACACACCAGTCTGTGAGCTGGAAGCTGCAAACGCTGCTGAAACACGGCAAGGGCGGCGGATGCTATAGGTGACTTTAGCATTGGCACACAGGCGGCGTACTTTAACAAGCAGATCCAGAAGCTCCGGGTAGGATTTGAGAAACCGCTGAACCATGAGGTTAAGCACATGGGTCAGGCATTGTATGTGTGTGAGCTTGCCTCAGAGCCGCCACCAGGTTCCGGCCATTGTCACATACGACCATGCCTGGCTGTAGGTTTAGCAGTGTGAGGCACAGATCTGCCTCCTCTTTCAGAGCTGTCCACAACTCTTCAGCATTGTGCGGTTTGTCACCTAAGCATATTAGCTTCAGCACAGCCTGTTTCCGCTTGGCCGAGGCAGTGCTGCAGTGCTTCCAGCTTGTGACTGATGTGGTCATTTCGGAGATGGAGACTGAAGAGGAGGAGGAGGCTGAGGAGGATGAGGTGCAGGAGCTTTAGACTGTGGGGGCAACCCTGATTGACCTAGGGCCCGCAATCCTTGGTGTCGGCAGGACGTTTTCCGTCCCAAGGTCCGACTGGGTCCCGGCTTCCACTATGTTAACCCAGTGTGCCGTCAGCGAGATGTACCGTCCCTGCCCACAAGCACTTCTCCACGTGTCTGTGGTTAGGTGGACTTTCACAGTAACTGCGTTGTTGAGGGCATGGCTAATGTTTTGGAACACGTGCTTGAGTAATGCGGGGACAGCACACCGGGAGAAATAGTGGTGGCTGGGGACCGAGTACGGAAGGACGGCCGCCACCATCAGGATGCGGAATACTTCCATCTCCACGAGCCTAAAAGGCAACATTTCGAGCGCAAGCAGTCGTGAAATGTGAGAATTTAGTAGTGTGGCCTGTGGAGCGTTGGCTGCATATTTGCGCTTGAATTCCAAGGACTGGGGTATGGACAACTGAATGCTGCGCTGGGTCAATGACGTGAACGTGCTTCCTGATGCTGCTACTTGAGACTGTGCAATGACAGGTGCAGGGCAGGAGGCACCTTCGCATGCACCATGGACAGGGGATTGGCTTGCATGCACAACAGTGAAAGAAGTAATGGTGCCACCCGCAGACACTGTTCCTGGACCCTGGGGTTCGGCCCACAAAGTCGGGTGCTTTGCTGCCATGTGCCTGATCATGCTGGTGGTGGTCAGGCTGGTCGTTTTGCCTCCCCTGCTGATGCTGGCCTGGCAGGTGGTGAAAATGGCCTTTTTGAGGCTATCGGCAAAGTCTTTAAAAAACAACCAGACTCGGGAAGACCTAACAGTTGTACTGGCAACTTCCTTCGTGTCGGTGTTACGTGGAACGGTTGCCTACTTTCTGTCTGCAGCCACAACACTGCTTCTTCCTGCTTGTTGGGGTGCTCTCCCTCCCTCCACCTGTGTGTTGCTGTCCTCCCTCTGCATGTCCTCCTGCCAGGTTGGGTCAGTTACTATATCATCCACCACCTCGTCTTCAACTTCCGCACCCTGGTCCTCCTCCTGACTTTTTGGCAATTGTGTCTCATCATCGTCCACCTCTTGTGACACTTTCCGACCATCGCCTTCGTGTGACCGTGGCTGCTCAAATATTTGGGCATTGCTACACGCAATCTCCTCTTGCCCCTCTTCAAGTGGACCGGGCTAGAGGCCCAAATCTATAAATGGAAAAGGGAACAGCTCTTCAGAGTGTCCAAGTGTGGGATCAGTTGTCTCCGGGCACTTGGCATGGTGGGAGGAAGGAGGATCAGGGTGAGGAATATGCGGTTTAGACTCACGGCTACTGAGACTTGACCGTGTGGAAGACAGGGTGGTGGTGGTGGCTAAGTGACTGAAAGCATTATCCGCTATCCAACCAACAACCTTTTCACAGTGCTCTGGGTTCAATAGTGGTGTACTGCGGTCTCCTAGGAATTGGGACAGGAAGTTCGGGCAAGAAGATGTGGGTGTTTATTGTAGCACAATTTCAGCTTACCCACGGCCTTGTCCTCGGCTTCTGCATGCACCATCGCCATCACGTCCAGTTCCCAGTCCCTTGCCACGTGCCTTGCCCATTTTAAATGGAGGACAGTATCTTCCACACTCACTACAAATGACTGAGTTTGGAGCAAACTTATATGTGATCTGTGTGATGGAGTAAACAGAGTTTTAAATACCTGGACTGTAGGTAGCTAGTTTGAACAGTAAACTGGTGTGAATTGCTTCACTGACACACTGGAAAAATTTTTTAATGGAGGCCAGAAATGCCAGAATTTTCTTACATTGTATATGTGATCCGTGTGATGGAGAAAACAGAGTTTTAAATACCTGGCCTGTAGGTAAGTAGTTTGAACAGCAAACTGGTGTGAATTGCTTCACTGACACATTAAAGGAAATTTTTAATGGAGGCCAGAAATGGCAGTGTTTTCTGACAACGTATATGTGATCCGTGTGATGGAGAAAACAGAGTTTTAAATACCTGGCCTGTAGGTAAGTAGTTTGAACAGCAAACTGGTGTCAATTGCTTCACTGACACACTGAAAGAAATTTTTAATGGAGGTCAGAAATGGCAGTATTTTCTGACAACGTTTATGTGATCCGTGTGATGGAGAAAACAGAGTTTTAAATACCTGGCCTGTAGGTATCTAGTTTGAACAGCAAACCGGTGTCAAAAACTTCGCTGACACAGTGAAAAAAAATTGGAATGGAGGCCAAAAATGGCAGTATTTTCTGAAAACGTATATATGTGATCCGTGTGACGGAGAAAACACAATTTTAAATAGGTGGTTTTCTAGCACTGTAATATGGAAAGGCCCTGGCTGTATTCTGCAGTGCCAACAAGCAAATGGCAAGGAAAAACGGTGTTCTCTGGATAGCTTTTTAAGCAAATAATGAGGATTAAGATCGAAACAAAAGTATTCCTGGGCCCTGAGACCTGGGCCTTTGTTTAGAAATATCTAACAGCAGCAGAAGGCAGAATTGGAATGGAGGCTCTTGTGCTATATGCACTGCAGTCTGCTATATACCCTGCCTGGCTGCCTATAAACACTGCCTGCCTGATATCTCCGCAGATGGATTAGTCCTCAGAAGGACTGTTTGTTAAGATGGATATGTGTAATGTACGGTTTTTCTCCCTACACTACCTAATACACAAGCAAATCGCTCCCTAGCTCAGCAGCAGCACCTCTCCCTACTCTGCCTGATTCCGGAGGGACTGTGACAAGCACAGTGGCGCCAGGTCTGATATAGACCTGATGACGCTGTGCGGCCAGCCAATCACTGTAATGCCACAACCACCATGGCTGCGGTATTACAATGAGTGGCAGGCAATCCCTGCATGTTGATTGGTGATCTAAAGGGTGCCAAACATGCAGGGAGGGGACCCGAGCATCCGCCCGAGCATCTCACAAGTACTCGGCGAGCTCCTAGCATCTCGAGTACTGAGATGCTCGAGCGAGTACCGAGTACTTGCGAGTATGCTCGCTCATCACTACTCCTGATATGTGCGCAACCCTCATCATCAACCACAAAAAACGTCTGACTGCTGAGCTTGCCAACAAGGGTTTTGCCACCAAGTATTAAGTGTTGTTTGCCAGAGGAATCAAATACTTATTTCTCACTGCAAAATGAAAATAAATTTATCTAATTTATACAATGTGATTTTCTTGAATTTTTTTTTGGATATTCTATCTCTCAATGTTAAAACTAACCTACCCTTAAAATTATAGACTGTTCATGTCTTTGTCAGTGGGCAAACTTAAAAAAACAGCAAGGGATCAAGGACATTGTCTGTATTTATCTACAGTATATCCCCTATGATTCCCTCTAATTTCTTTTTCTTCAACCAGCCAGCTTACCTTAATATAAGGTTTTAGTTAGTGACAGAAAAGCAGGGCACTGAGATTCTAAACTGATTAAGTATAAACTAAAAAGCAAAAAAGACCTTGAATCAAAAATGAATAGACGCCTGGTAACTATTTCATGTACCAATCATATGGTAACCAGCTGTTAATCTTCCAGATAACATGGTATTGATTAGGAAACCTATCACAAAGGCCATCAGAGCAGGACACAGGAGTGTTATCTACCTAATAACCTGCCTTGTGTGACAAAGTGTGCAATGAAAATTGAAAAACTATAATTTTTAGCTGTCCTGCAGCACATCCTATATAACTGCAGGATTCATGGGATATGACAAAATCCACTGGCACATTTAGAAAGATTAAATGTATGTTAACTTCAATGTGTATAATTCACACTTACAATAAACAGAAGCACATGAAGTCCTTGAGCTCATGGAATAGGCATGTGATAGAGGACCACACACTGGCACCTGGAGTCCTCTGAGTCTCTGTAATCCTGCTCCACTGAGGTAGGTGGTACAGGTGTGGCTATGGGTTTAAAGAGAACCTGTCAGCAGGATTTTGCTAAGTAAACTAGAGTCAGTGTCATTTTGGCGACAATGATACCTGTTGTGAAAAAATCCGTCTTGTGGTTCTTGTGTAATCTTTGTATGAAGTTTTCTTTTAATGATATGATCGTGCTTTGGGGCAGGCCTGTGGGCAGGGTCTTTTCTTGGTGCTTTAGGTCAACATTACAATGCCTGTAGTTTACTTAGCAAAATCCTGCTAACAGGTTCTTTTTAAATAGGTACTATGCTAGAATTGTTGGAAAACTGCAATAGACACTGCAAGGAACCATACGGCTGCGTGCCCACGTTGCATTTTACAACGCTTGTAAAACGCATGTATATCCGCACCCCATGGTCCCCAATGGCATTCCGCAATGTCAATGCCCATGCTGCGGATTTTTCCGCAGCGTATATGCTGCGGTCAAAAATCCGCAGCATGTTCATTAATTTTGCAGAAGCGCAGCGGAATCAATGTGCGGATGGTACCCAAGTCTGGATGAGAGGAGACTCTCATCCAGACCTGAGTACCAAAGAACCTGTAAAAAAAAGAATAAAATAAAGTTTATACTTATCTTCTGATGTTTTCCCTCCGTCGCGCTGTTGTGTGAAGGACATGCCACGTCATTGAGTCATGTGACCCATCACATGACTCAATGACTTCACCGCAGGTCCTGCACACAACAGCGTGAGCCGCTCAAGACTCCGGACGGGACAGAGAATGCATCGGAAGGTGAGTATAAACTTTATTTTTTTATTTTTTACCATTCTGATTCTTTTTTTTTAACTATTACTTGGTCACACTATATAAATCCATGCCGGTTGCATGGATTTATATAGTGTGAACAAGTTGTCAAGCACTTTTCTAAGTGATGCTTAAATCACTTGGAGAAGTGCTTGATAACCCGCATGTGGAAATGCATGCAAAGACGCTGCAAAGACGCCTCACAAACGCTTCTACCTGGCGGGAAAACCGCATGTAAAATCCGCATGCGATTTTCCCGCCAGGGAGAAGCGTAAAAAATATGCTTCAGTTCCGCAACGTGGGCACTTAGCCTTAGACAGATTTCTCCACCTCAGGTATCATATTAATCAGTGCAACAGCCCCAACATGACACTGATTGTAGTTTACTTAGCAAATTCCTGCTGACAGGTTCCATTTAAGAAGTGAGGAAGGGAGAGAAATGGGGAGAGTGCTCCCCTCATAAATAAAACATGCTCATAACTATTAGTCTATTGCATTCTTTGATCTCTTTTTTTTAGCTAAATGACACAATATGTTATTGCCAGATTTGGATAATGAGTGAACAAATCTGTCCCTGTAAAATGCTGTCACAACTTAAGGCAGCATGACAAATTATGGTAAGTTGTGGAATTCTGTTGTAGAAAAGGTGAACAAAGGATGAAATACCAATTGATATAATATGGATTTCCAATCCGCAGTGCAGGTCTATTCATGCTTCAGATTTTCTCCACATTGGGTGAATCATATTTTTTCAAATTTCATTCACAATGCTGTTACTGTAATGAACAGTAAATTTTGCCACACGCAAATCGATAAAGAGTAATCTGTGTATCAGAAAAGTTCAGAAAAGTGTCCGGTGGCTCCCAACAGATGTAAATCAATTAATATAGGTATGGGTAATCATGAAGAGCTATAAAAGACTACCCAAGCTGGATTGCCAGAGCTACAGGCTACCTATCAAGTTACTATGCATTGTACAGTAGAATGGTATTCAATAGAGTTGAGTAAAAAGATTCACATGACCCTGTTTCAGGGTTAATGTTGGTAATCTTTGGCACCAGAATAGAACTCTGTGAACTTCCTCCTACTTGCCGGCATCCCCAGTGCCTCTTATGGTTAGTAGGCCCGGCGCATTGTTTTTTTCTCAACCCTAGTATTCAATTGAGTCACGTGTTCCAAATGAGAACATACTTTATGTGGTAGAACTACCTTTTTACTAATAATAGGGACACACAGTTTTAAGTCAAGGCATATGAACAGAGGTTATCCACTTGAGGTAAACCTTTAAAGAGGCGGGAAATTCAACAACAGGATGAGCCACAAAAAAAAAAGACAATTTCCTTTGATTTTCTGACATAATGTCAGATTCCCAATAATCATGAATTAGCCCTTGTACATTAGAGTTGAGAGAATCTCCCAAAATTCTGTTTGGAGAAGTTTTCGCAATTTGGTGCAAATTGAATTTAGACTCTTAAACTCACCTCTCTTTGGCCACCGCTGCTCCATCTGGTCCTTTTGTATCCTTTTTGTTTTTCTACTCCCTCCAGGTCATCTAGAATGCACGATGACTGACGACTAGGCCCTACATGGTTACCTGAGGTGGGATGCAAGTCATTGACATGTGTCGCATCCCACATGATCACAGAGAGCGCAACACATGCCATTAGCATGCATCACATCCAATGACTGCTTAAAGGGGTTTTCCCATGAACAAAAGTACATTTTAATCAATAGATCTTAGAATAATAATAATAAGTTCCACAATTGGATGTGTTTAAATAAAATGTTCCTGTGCTGAGATAATCTTATAAATGTGCCCCTACTGTGTACTGTGTAATGGCTGTGTCTTAACGTACGGGGACACGGTTTGATCATACCACAGCTCCTGGGCAGTGGATGAAGCAAAAGATTGACTACTGTTTGTGATTGGTTAGTGAATCCTGCATTGAGCAGGGGGTTGGACCAGACAAATCTGCCCGAAACAAATTTCAGGAGATTCCCTAGTCATGATCTCTTTGTTTTTACTCGTGTAAATAAACTTTTGGACTTGACCATGCTAAATATCTGTTAGCAAATGATTTTTAGACAATTGAGAAAAATGATATCACATATATGAACCTGCCTTATGCCATATTTGCAGTAAGCATTATTAAACCCAAACAATCACTACCCCATTAAAGCACTACACTGTTTAAGAGAGTGTTTTTTAAAAAAATGGGTCCTGTGTCCGGGTCTCTCATATTCAGCATACTAATTGTTTGGTTGAGAGCATGCACAGTGCAAACGAGGCTACAATGTCATCAGAGAGGTGATTATTTTAGGGATGAAAACTCATTTTCCATCTGTTGGTTCGGCATAATGAATAACTTTGTCTACTCTACTCCCCAAGTCTGTTCAGGTCAGTACTACTGTAAAATTTGGTTTGAAAAAAAAAGCTTAATTCAGTCAAAAACTAAAATTTCAACTCTAGGCAATCATGTGCTTGTCACTTGATATTAAATTTAACTGACTAAAGCCATTTTAGAGACCCTTCATCAAGCCCAGAAGGCATAGTTGAAGCCTATGCTGGCTGTAAGAATAAGCTGACCAGTCCTATGGCATGTTAGCGTCAGCATAGGAAAAATAGGGAATCTGTCACCAGGTTTTTGCCACCTCATAATATAGGGAAAGAGACTCTGATACCAACAATGTATAACTTAGTTTACTCGGCGCAGCAATTGTGATACAATCCGAGTTTTCTCTGATGTAAATGTAGCAGTGCACAGAAATCTGACCCTGCCCACTTCTCTGATTAGCAGCTTTCTATATACATTGCATATTAACAATAAGCTGCTAATTAGTGGTGGTGCATGGTTGGACCCGGAAGCATGCTGGCAGCTAGTCCAACAGTGTTTATTTCCTGCTGAAAAAACACTGTTTGTATTGATACTACAGCACATAGCCTAATAAGTGATACATTGCTGAAATCAGTGTATAAATCCCTACCTCATGCTGCATCAGATTACATAGCAAAAGTCTGCTGACAGATTCCTTTAAATGTTAACACAAAATTTTACAATTATCCACAGTGTTGGGGCTAGTGTAATGTTGAGATGTACGAGTATAATTAAATATATATTTATACATATAATTATTATATTATGTAATTAGTTACTTTTGGCTGTCAGGCTCCATGACATCCCAATCTTACTGGCAGTACGTTTTCAGAGCCTTTTGGTAGTTGTGTATGCCTGCACCTGAAATCAACAGGCAAAACTACTGGCATGCGACATTGGAGTCACAGAGATGGCAACTGCTTGATGCTGTAATAGGGAAATTAGTAGTATAAGCAAATAACGGCAAAAAAACTGATAATGAAAAAGTAAGAACTCATGCAAACAATAAGGATATGTGTACAGTTCAGTATTTGCAACAGATCTTTCTACTGCAAAAACCAAAGTGTTGGTAGGAAAAATGCTGCGTAAAATATCTGTGTTTTTGCCTTATTTTTAGGTGTTTTTTGATGCATTTTTATTTGCATTTCTTTCCATTCATTTGAATTTGTGAAAAGCACTGCAAAAATACTGAAAGAATTGGCATGCTGTAGATTTGAAAAATTGCTTTGAAGGTTAAAATCTGCAAGGAAAAAATAGGTAGCATGTTCAAGACATTTCAGAAATCTCATTCATTTTGTTGGTATTGTAAAACGCTGTGTTTTTCAGTGGCAGAAATGCATGGAAAAAAATATCACAGCAAAAACATAACATGTGAACAAGCCCTAAGTGACAACAGGCTTGTTACTTGAGGCTTGGTGTCTAATGTTTGGGGTCTTAATTAAGTTTTTTTTTGTGTGTGAAGTCTGGGATTTGAGTTTATTTTAGGGTCTGAAGTCAGTGGTCTAAATTAACTCATGAAGAATGGATCTTTGAAGTTGATGAATGGACCATGTACATTACCTTTGCTTTGGTTTGGGGATTATGACATGCAGGGATGTAAATACTATTAGAAGATACTGAATTGCAAAGGGCCGATTAACTGTTCTTGCGCAGAGGTCCTCTTCTGTCTGCATCCACATCTGATAACAGTTCACTCAAGTGACTAGTTGAAGCCCCCAAAGGTGATATCACCATGAGCAATCACCACAATTTCTGTAGTCTGATGATTATGTTGTTTATACTCAAAATGAATAAAAGTTCTACTGTTGGTTTCCAGCTAACTTGGGTTCTCTGACCTGACGAGGTTTAAAAATTACTAATCACAATAGAGTTCTGAATCCATATCTTGTCTTATCAGAGGCTCAGGCATACAGTGGGGAAAAAAAGTATTTAGTCAGCCACCAATTGTGTAAGTTCTCCCACTTAAAAGATTAGAGGTCTGTAATTGACATTATAGGTAGACCTCAACTATGAGAGACAAAATGAGAAAACAAATCCTGAAAATCACATTGTCTGATTTGTAAAGAATTTTTTCAAATTTTGGTGGAAAATAAGTATTTGGTCAATTACAAAAGTTCATCTCAATACTTATATCCATGTTGGCAATGACAGAGGTCAAACATTTTCTGTAAGTCTTCACAATGTTGGCACACATGGTTGCTGGTATGTTGGCCCATTCCTCCATGTAGATCTCCTCTAGAGCAGTGATGTTCTGGGGCTGTCGCTGGGCAACACGGACTTTCAACTCCCTCTAAAGGTTTTCTATAGGGTTTAGATCTTGAGACTGGCTAGGCCACTCCAGGACCTTGAAATGCATCTTATGACGCCACTTCTTTGCTGCCTTGGCGGTGTACTTGGGATCATTGTCATGCTAAAAGACCCAGCCACGTTTCATCTTCAATGCCCTTGCTGATGGAAGGAGGTTTGCACTAAAAATCTCACGATACATGGCCCCATTCATTCTTTCATGTACATGGATCAGTCGTCCTGGTCCCTTGGCAGAGAAACAGCCACAAAACATGATGTTGCCAACCCCATGCTTCACAGTAGGTATGGTGTTCTTTGGATGCAACTCAGCATTCCTTCTCCTCCAAACACGCCGAGTTGTGTTTCTACCAAACAGTTCTACTTTGATTTCATCTGACCATATGACATTCTCCCAATACTCTTCTGGATCATCCAAATGCTTGCTAGCAAACTTCAGACGAGCCCAGACATGTAATGGCTTAAAAAGGGGGACACATCTGGCACTGCAGGATCTGAGTCCCTGGCGTCGCAGTGTGTTACTGATGGTAGCCCGTGTAATGTTGGTCCCAGCTCTCTGCAGGTCATTCACTAGGTCCCCCCCATGTTGGTTCTGGCATTTTTGCTCACCGTTCTTGAGGTCATTTTGACCCCACAGGGTGAGATTTTATGTGGAGCCCCAGATCGAGGGAGGTTATCAGTGGTCTTGTATGTCTTCCATTTTCTAATTATTGCTTCCACAGTTGATTTCTTCATATCAAGCTGCTTGCCTATTGCAGATTCAGTCTTCCCAGCCTGGTGAAGGGCTACAATTTTGTTTCTGGGGTCCTTCGACAGCTCTTTGGTCTTCACCATAGTGGAGTAGTGGAGTTTGGAGTGTGACTGTTTGAGGTTGTGGACAGGTGTCTTTGATACTGCTAACAAGTTCAAACAGGTGCCAGTACTACAGGTAATGAGTGGAGGACAGAGGAGCCTCTTAAAGAAGAAGTTACAGGTCTCTGAGAGCCAGAAATCTTGCTTGTTTGCAGGTGACCAAATACTTATTTTCCACCAAAATTTGAAAAAAAATTCTTTCCAAATCAGACAATGTGATTTCAGGATTTGCTTTCTCATTTTGTGTCTCATAGTTGAGGTCTACCTATGATGTTAATTTCAGGCCTCTCTCATCTTTTTAAGTGGGAGGACTTGAACAATTGATGGCTGACTAAATACTTTTTTTCCACACTGTATTTACCAACAGTCTTGATTTTGCTGGTACTGACTCAATTTTTCTAAAATAATTCCTGCAAATTTGCAGATGTCTTGGACCTAAAAAGTTCGCAGTTTGTGTAAGCCCTGTGTGTGACTGCCACGTCTCCAGTACCCCGAGCTCATTTTAAATCAAATCAGTGAGATAGGAGCGCCGACTGCCCTTAAACTTATATGTCATTGACTTGATTTATGATGAGCTCAGAGGACTGGAGATGTAGCAGATACACTCACGCCTGTGATAAAACAGGCAAGTTCAGGGGTGGATTAAGAGTAGCAAGGGCCCCGGGCAGTTTAGAAGGCGCGGGCCACCCCCCCACACACACACACACCTGATGTATCACATGTCACATGATCCCCTGTGATAGATCATGTGATAGTTCACGTGAAATTAATTTGGCACAATATTAATTATAACAATTTTTTTAGGCTGTGTGCCCACTATGCGCTTTTCAAGCGTTTCCGCAGCGGCAATTCCGCTGCAGAAACGCTTAAAAAACGCTTGGTAGAAGGTCTGCCATGTTCCCCAATGATAATCCGGAAAAAAACGCAGCACTACCAATTATTTTGCGGAAGCGCGACGTTTTCGCCGCCATTGACTTGCATTGGTCAATGCGTTTCAATGTGCGGATGGAACCCTGGTTTGGAGAAGAGGAGACTCTCCTCCGGACCCGGGTACCATAGAACCTGTAAAAAAAGAATAAAATAAAAAAATAAAAAATAAATATTATACTTAACTTCTGATGGCCCCCGGTGTCTTTATCCGATGCGTCCTGGCTTGTTGGCAGCTCGCGATGGTCTGAAAAGGACCTGCAGTGACGTCATTTAGTCATGTGATGGGTCACGCAACCGCTGACATCGGCAGGCCATCAGAAGGTAATTATATATTTATTTTTTACCATTCTTTTACGGTCACACTATATAAATCCATGCTGGTTGCATGAATTTATATAGTGTGACCAAGTTGTCAAGCACTTTCCAAATGATGCTAAAATCGCTTGGAAAGTGCTTGTCAACCCGCATGCATGTGAAGAACGCTTCACTTCCGCTTGTCCCTGGCAGGAAAAACGCATGTAAAATCCGCATGTACAATCCGCATGTACAATCCGCATGCGTTTTTTCTGCCAGGGAGATGCAGAAACGCTCAAAAAAAATCCGGAGCATTTCTGCATCGTGGGCACATAGCCTTACATTAATTGTATGACTCAATATTGAGCACACGTAGCCATCTATACACGGTGGGAGGCCGCACGTAGCCATCTATACACAGCGGGAGGCCGCACATAGTCATCTATACACAGCGGGAGGCCGCACGGAGCCATCTATACACAGCAGGAGACCGCACGGCGCCATCTATACACAGCGGGAGGCCGCATGTAGCCATCTATACACAGCAGGAGGCCGCACGGCGCCATCTATACACAGTGGGAGGCCACACGTAGCCATCTATACACAGCAGGAGGCCGCACGTAGCCATCTGTACACAGCAGGCGGCCGCACGGCGCCATCTATACACAGCGGGAGGCCGCACGTAGCCATCAATACACTGCAGGAGGCCGCACGGTGCCATCTATACACAGCGGCAGGCCGCACGTAGCCATCTATACACAGTGGGATGCCGCACGTAGCCATCTATACACAGCAGGAGGCCGCAAGGTGCCATCTATACACAGCAGGAGGCTGCACGGCGCCCCCCCAGAGACAGCGGGAGGCCGCACGCAGTCACGCACACACAAACATATACAGACATTTACATACACGCATAAACACATTTGAAACACAAAAATACATATAAACAGACATCACACAATGATATCTGCCTGCACACTCACACACAGACACTCACTCAATCACACACACACACACACTCAGACACACACAGTCAGACACACACACACTCAGACACACACACTCTCACACACACACTCTCACACACACACTCACCATCCCCCGGCTCGACTCCAGTCCTCCTGCTCCTCTCCGGTGCAGCAGTGGCGGCTGGGCGCGCACTGCGTGACGTCACAGCTAGGAGACACGGCCACACACAAGGCCATGTCTCCTTGCTGTGACACGGCCGGGCCAGAACAGGGAAGTTAACAGCTGCAGTGCTGGCCCGGCCGAAGAAGAAGTAGCGGCCGTGCGCCGCTGCTGGGGGAGCGGTCCGGGGGACCCCCCGCCACTGTCTGCCGGTACGTGCCGCGGTGCCGCACATATAATGAGGGCAATCTGGCCATAGACACCCCGGAGCCCTGGGCCCCCTGGAGGCTCGGGGCCCCGGGCGGTAGCCCAGATTGACCTCATTATAACCCGCCTATGGGCAAGTTAATGTTTTACCTTGCAAAAAAAAATCAGCTGTGAGCCTGTGCTGTTAAGTTAGTATACTATTTTCTTTCCTCCCCTGGCGAAGAGATGCGGTATATGCTGACCATGTTTCTGCATGGTGAGACACAGTCATTACACAGTATATAGCAGGGACACATTTTTAAGATTATCTCAGTGCAGGAACATGTTTTTAACATATCCAATTGTGAAACCTATTTTTATTTCAAGATCTATTTATTAAAATGTACTTTGTCCGTGGGACATCCCTTTTAAAGATGGGCTTATTGTGGTATCCCACAAAGTGGCCATCTCCATGAAATTCCAGATGTATAAAACATACCTCCCAACTTTCGAAGACGAGAAAGAGGGACAAATTTTGACCACGCCCCTGGTCACACCTCAATCCACGCCCATTTACCATTCTCTTTTCCCCCCGCAGCAAGAGTTGTCAGAGGGGGTGTGGTAGTGAGGAAAATTCAGCAGATGCCTGAGACTGCAGGGTGTAGACCCAAATCCGGGACTGTCCACTGTATCTGGGAGAGTTGGGACTAGAGATAAGCAGATGGATCCTGGATCTCTGGTCCAGCATCCAGGTCAGTGCCACATGGTGGGTGGATGAGAGGCCATGAATCTTTTATCTTCCAGGGCAGCGCGATGTAATCTGTGTGTCCTGCAGATGTCCGCACCAAACTACACAAGAACAATTTTCTTCCTCTTATTTGATGTGTTTTGGTGCAGATGTGAAGCCATGTTTTTAAGGTGCTTTCTATAGGACAGAAAAGCCTTGATTTTGCACTTAATGAAGTATCTACATTTTTTTAGGCTCCACAAAGAAGCGTCTGAAGAGCGAGATGAGGGTGCGTGTATTGTTAACCCTTTAGGCTAGCAGGCTCGGCATTTATGTTAGTGCCGCCACACATGCAGCCGCTGCGGCTCAAACGTAGATGCCAAACACGCCGAAAATACTCTGCAAGCACGCTCCAAATGCTCCAAAACCACGCTCGCTCTTCACTACTCTGTGGTTTTGGAGCATTTTCTCTATAGCTTCTTCTGAAAACAACGAAAGAAGAAAAAAAACTCTGCTGCATTTTTAAGCGCAGAATCAAAGCTTTTCTGTACTATTAAAAAGCGTTAAAAACTCTGCTTCACATCTTCCCCAAAAACGCATCAAATAAGCAGGAAAACCCATAAAAGAAAAGCAGCAAACACACAATAGTCAGAGAATATTGTTATTGTGTCATGTGGTGCGAGCACATGCAGAAAAAATGAAGCAGAAAGAACGCGGCATTAACGCTACATGTGAACACGACCTCAGCATTACAGTTTTGTTATATTTTTTATGGGTTTAATATAGAAAAAATATAAATTACGCCATTTTTTTACGCCATTTACTGA
Organism: Phyllobates terribilis; assembly: GCF_046119375.1. NCBI lineage: Eukaryota > Metazoa > Chordata > Amphibia > Anura > Dendrobatidae > Phyllobates > Phyllobates terribilis. Next base: position 348,914,564 of record NW_027362761.1, on the reverse strand, counting down.
TCCCCATAAATAATCTGATTCTGCGGGTCGTTACGATTACAGGGACACCAAATATGTCCATGTTATGTGCTGATTTGTGATGTTCATTATTTTTTACAAAACTCATTAAAAATGACAATATTTATTTCATTATTAAATGTTTTTCTTTATTATTTTTAGCAATTTTATAGGATGAAAAAAATCTCTTATTTTGCTGTGTACAATGTATGTATAAAAATACATTCATTGTACACAGCAGTGTATTTCTATCAGCATAGGCAGATTCTGCAGTACAGGTGAAGTAAACAGAATGTTAGCACTGATCTCAATAGAGCTGGTGGATCAGCAAGATAAGTGTCTGTGTCAGTAATGTTTTGAGGTTGTGGGTTCAAGACCAGGGACTCACAAAAAAAAAAAAATGTAATTGCTCATAAATTTACTACTTCTATTTCTAGGACCAAAATAATCATTTTCTTCTGCTCAGTATACAGGCACCATAAAAATACATTGCTATACACAATGTATTTCTATGGACTTGTATGAGCTGCTTCTGGATGCATTGACTGCATTGTTGAGTCAAGTTTTATGAAATACTCCTAAGTTCACCATTAGGAGCTGTAGCTCAGTGGTTAGAGCTTCAGCCTCTGGATACTGAGTTCCTGGTGCAGTCAATGGAGAATGAAGAGGTAATATAATTTAATTTATTCACTGACCGGTGAGCGGCCTCGCCCCTGAGGAGGAAGAGCTATAGCCCGACATTGGAGAGGTGAGTATAAATAGAAGCCGGGAGAAAAGCTGAGCCCTGAAATCGGGACCGTCCCGCAGAATACGGGGCGGTTGGGAGCTATGATAATATGTTCCATGCAAATACTGTTATTTCTGAGTAAACTGGATGTTGCAAGATCTGCTGACAGGCAGCACTAAAAGGATTGATCTTCCTCACAGAGGCTTGTTCATGTGACCCAGCTCTGCTTGGTATGCAGTAACTTCTGGAAAGAGCTGGAACAAACTCCCCTGGGCAGTTAGCCAATGACTGCAGCTCTAAGAGTCACATGAGAGGGGGAGAAGCTAAGTCATGTGTGGTTGTAAGGGTTGAGTTGTGTGTAAGGGGTCAGCCATTATGAGAGAGGAGTGAGAAGAGGAAAGTAGATTGCAGGAAAAGGAGTTTTCTCCCTCCAGACTGCTGGGTCTAGAAGGGACCAATAAAAGAAGGGGAGCTGACAGCCTTAATAATGGGAAGAATCCTATTGCAACTCTAGGAGGAAATGCTGTCTCAGAGCAGAAGCATAGCTCAGCACTAAGGAAGGAATACACCGATGGAGCAAGTATCCCACAGAGATCTGTATATTTGCATGTATGAGTCAATCACTCAAACTGTGAGTGTAAATCTGGCCACCAACATTATGATACGCATCTAACGCAGCCACAAACTATCTTCCACTGTTGAATTCCTGTTCCTTTTATTTATTGTGGACTTTGAGTGTGTTATTGGGAAGGGAAGGACGCTCATCGTGACAGAAGCTTGGCCACCTTGAGGCACATTATAGACCGCCAGGAGCACAACCCCTCTGCTGTACACCACATGAGATTACCGCACTATGCACACCAGGAAGAAGTTTGTGCAGGGAGATCTAATTTACACAACATCAAACACCAAATGATTTTCAACTAGAAACATGAGTAACTCATCCATTGAAGCACATTAGCCTTAATAGAAGGGATCCCAGCAATTGGTTTCATATTTGCCACAAGTGTTTCCAACTTTACCGCAACACTTGCTTTTTGACATTTTACAGTAATTTAAAGACAATTATTAAATGGTTTAATAGTATAATATTCACCCACACCTTAACTTTACAATTCAAAAAATCTGGCTGATGGCATAAATGTGATAAATGTTACATTTGTGACATAGAACTCATCAGTTTTCCTATTGAAATTGGGCCTTAATATGAATTAAAAATGTATGCATAAAATGTAAAAAAAACACAATTACTCAAGAATGAATAATGGAGAGATCTAAAGCACAGCAATTCTCTTTCATTGTAATAGCTGCGCTACATACACGGAGGCATTTTTAAATTATCCTTGACCTCTTGGAAGCCTATTATACAGCACATCACAGATAACACATTACTGCTGCTGAAGTCTTCTCCATATATCTCCAATAAACTCTGCAAAATACTTTTGGTTTACTTTTCAAGTTAAATTCAAGGTCCATCACTGACAAGTGCATTGTCAGGAGCAAGAGAAGGAAGCGATAAGGGGAAATAGCCTATAAAACCACACAAAGACTTTTAAAAATAGTGAGGTTGCCATAAAACTTCCAGAAAGGGCAGAAAGATTTGGCATAAGAAACTTCAAATGTATCAAGTGTGTGTAATACGGTATATTTATAAATTTAAGCAACACAAATATTACATTTTGGCACATGACGCGCCGCCTGGGCCGTGGTGTACCCGGAGCAGGGCCTGAAGATGCTGGGGGTTGTAGTCACCATGGCGGTGACCCGGTCTGTGACCCAGGTGGTCAATCCAAGGGTAGTAGATGTATATAGGTTATATAATGTCCGACTACGCCACCTGTGGAGTGCGGTTAATAGAGACCGCTGCTGCGGAACAGTCCTCTGAAGCCGGTGGTATAGCAGCAAAGGTGGAATAACTCCCCACAGGAAGAGTTAGCTTCCGGGCAGTGTGTGTGAATGATGGTGGTTGTGCTGGGTATCGCGGTGCAGAAATAACCACAGAGTCCGTATAGTGCAGTCATAGGGTCTTTACTGGTAGCAATTGGACAGGCCTGGACTGGAGTACTGGCTAGTGATAAGAGCCTGGTCAGTCTGGGAGCAAGCATAGAGTCTTCCTGGCCAGGTGGAGTTGTAGGCCTGCCGTCCTTACTATACTCTTTTGGCTTCTCTGCTTATAGCTGTGTTGTAGCCCACGTCCCTGAGTGTAACGTGCTGTGCTCACCCGTATGGCTGGCAGCTCGGGTCTTGTGGATGCCTCGCTCCTCCTTAGCAGTACAGGTCCTTCGGTGCTGCTGAGCCTCCGGGCATCTGATGGGGGCCAGGAGACCTGCAATCTCCTGCCCTATGGTATCTGCTGCTGGGTCTAGAATTCCCCACAGCCTCGGACTCCGGTGTCCGGTTCTCTGTGTATTCTGGCTAGGATGACCTATCTCCAGCTCCAGTCCCTAGCTCCTCACTCCTTGATGTCCTAAACTCAACTCCTCACACTGAGACTAACTAACCCTGCCCCCAGATACCAGTTGCCAAGGGGAGGTGCCTGCCCTTGTTGGCCTGGAGACAGGAAGTGTTGCATGTATTGTGTTCCTGACCAGGAAACCCCTGCTTGCCTCCAGACATGGCATTACTTCTTTTAAGGGAAGCAATGCCACTGTGGCAACCAGACCCTGTGGGGTGCCACACACGTAAGTTATGATTTGTTTTCATATAGTAAGTGGTTAATATAGCAATAAGTGTGGACAGCATGTGTGTAGGCTAGGCTTTTGCAAAAGAAAAAAAAAAGAGAAAGTAACTATCTAGGGTGCCATTCATATCTTTCTCAACCTTCATATACACAGTACACTAATCAGCTGTAACTTAACTACCACTGATAGGTGAAGAGAATAACATTGATTATTTTACAATAGTACCTGTCAGAAGGTGGGATATATTATACAATAAATGGACAGTTGGTTCTTGAAGCTGATGTATTGGATTCACGCCAAATGGTAAAGCGTAAGGATCTAAGCAACTTTGACAAGGACTAAATTGTGATCTGTAGATAATTGGGTCAGAATATCTCAAAATTGCAAGTCTTGTGGGGTGTATTGCAAATTACTAAAAAGATAATGTGGCTATAATAGAGAGATGACCATGCAGAACAGCTGCCCAGCTGCTTACCCGCAGGCTGCTCAGATTCCCAATGTTGAACTCTGTCTACCTCCAAAGGCACATACTACAGGCACATGACCATCAGTGCTAGACCATGGAACAATGGAGAAAGATAGCAGAATGATGCATTATGGATAGAAGGCAAAAAATGAAGACAGTGTGGACTTTGGGAAATATCTGCAGGGTTAAGAAACCTTGAGACCTGGAATTCCCATGGATGTTACTTTGACATGTGCCATCTACTCAGGACTGGCATTAAGTAGGCACAGAGACCTCATCCCCAAAAGTGTTCAATGCGCCAGTCAGTCTGTGCCCCTGCTTTACAAACCAGAAACTGCACTGATATTGCCAGTCTTGCATTATAAGTGCAGTTTATGAGGTTAGAAGTGTAGAAAGACCTTTTGTAACATCCTGGTGACGGTGACCAAAGATCCTTTACCCTGCACAATCCTGGAGGAACTGTAACAATGAAGGAGAGAACCTGGTATGTCCTCTACAGTGTGTGTGTGTCTGTTTGTAACATACAAAGTCTGTGCGTCTAGCATGGAGTGTGTTTTCTAACATACAGTGTGTATATCATAGAGAAAGTGTGTAACATACAGGGTGTGTGCCTGTGTGTGTTATGGAGTATCTTTATATATTTTGTGGTAGATTGCTCACTCAACTGCACACGGAGGTAGACACAGGTACGGTTTCTCTTTAAATTTCTTGTTGGTTTATTAAAATGCAGCATAAACCAACATTAAGTCCATAAATGAAAACACAACCGTCTGGGCAAAAACTGGAAAACAAAACAAAATGGGAACACAAATCACAATCCTAGTGGTAGCAGGGATCCGCCTGCTCAGAGTTCAGCAACTCCACATGGTTCGGGTCAGCTCAACACAAAGATGTCTGGAATTACTCTCTCTAGACCTACTGAACTCTGAATGCCTCAGCAGGCCGAGTATTTAAACCCCAGGCCACACCCTGGGGTGGAGATATGATGATCAACCTCCCACCCGCTCTATAGTCGTTCACTCAAACTTGCTTATTTAAATATGGCTGATTAACCCTCTCAGCACATACCATGCAGGAGAAGACTTCCAGTTTCACATCACTGAAGCTAATAGCCTCAGTGAAACATATCTCCCCTCCGACACTCTGCCAGTGACTTTGTCACAATTTGTTATGGAGTGCATATACAGTATGTGCAATATACAGTCTATGTAGCATGGAGTGTATGTGTGTGTCAATGTTTCTAGCATGTAGTGTTTTTACATGCATTGCGTGTGTTTAACATACAGTGTATGTATGTCTAGCATGTAGCGTGTTTTCTAACATACAGTCTGTGTGTGTATAAAATATTGTGTGTGTAACATACAGTGTCTGTGTCTAGTATGGAGTATGTTTTCTAATTTAAAATGTGTAACATACAGTGTGTGTAGTATTCTGTGTAACATGAAGTGTTGTTACATGCAGTGTGTGTGTATAGCATGGAGATAGTGTGGGCAACACAAAATGTGTGCTTAACATAAAATGTGTGTGTGTTTCTGTGTGTAGCATGGGGTGTATGCAACATACATTGTGTATGTGCAGCATGAATTGTGAGTGTAAGATATAATGTTTGTGTAGTTGTAGTTTGAATTGTGTAGGTATAACATACAGTGTGTGTGTAGTATTCACATTTAAAAATATCGTCAGTGGAGATGGACATTCGAAGTTGTAACCAAGTCAGCAATCACCGAACAAAAGAGCAAAAGCGTTTATTCATCAGGTGATTGGATTGTTTATTCCTGAACAAAACAATGTTCTTGGCAACACGTTGCCAATGTACAAGCAAGAAATGTGCTGAGGATAACATGTATGAGGACAGAGCGATCTTGTAGTGAGCGGTCTATCCCCATCATTCTTGGTCAGCCTGTGTGCAGAGGATGGTAAGAAAGCACTAAACCACTGGAATATAGTCGAATGGCACTCGTTTAATCTGAAAATGGCTCTTGTTAATGCACCCTAAATATTTCTGTGTGTTCATGCAATGTGTTAGCATTTCGGAAATACTTTTAGTTTCTCCCTGGGCGACAATATGTCTAAAATTGGCCTTGCACCTATCTAAACATTTTGGCAGATTACATGAACCCTTTCATGGTACCAGTATTTCCTAATGTCATTATCTTCTGTCAGTTGGAAAGGTGCAAACAATTTTGTCAGACACATTTTTGGGGTTTTGTATGAAATGACATCCAATTTGCCTTTGTTTCTCAGGTTTTTTTTGTGCTGTTCAAATACAAAGAAAATAAACATGTATATAATAAAATGTGTAATTACAATAATTTTCTTGGAAAAATACTTTATTTTCTGAAACACCTTCAAGGGTGCCAACACTTTTGACCATGACTGTATACTAATCAGCCATAATCTTAAAACCGCCTGCCTAATATTGTGTAGATCCCTTTCATGCAGTCAAAACAACTCTGACCTATTGAGGCATAGACTCTGCCAGACTTCTGAATGTCTGCCACCAAGATTTTAGCAGCAGATACTGTAAGTTGAAATGTGGGGGCTCCATAGATTTTACTTGTTTTTTCAGCATTTTTGGGAACAATTTCAAGGGTGCCAACACTGTCGACCATGACTGTATATATGGACACATACAGACATAGAGAAGAAACACATGCACATACATATAGAGTATAGAAAAGGATATAACATGCAGTTAACCACTAATCCAAATGTCCACTCTCCTCTTATCTCCATGAAGGCCTCTATGCATGGCTGTAATGGTCAGTATTAAGCCTCTTTCGCGAGAGCATATTCGTCTACCATTTTATTTAGATTGAAAGACGTTGCTTATGTAAACCAATAGGGCTTTCGTATGTACATTTTCTTTCAGGTACGTTTTTTGTGCTAATCTGATCCATTTTACTAATGGAATTCACCCATTAAAGTCTATTGCTGTTATTTTCCTTTGGATTCGTTTTTGCACAATAGAAAAAAAATAGAAATGAATGAAAAAACTGCTGGAAATGTGATCAAATTCATGTGCAATACTGAGGCATCCTGTTTCATTATACAAGCGTATTATTATATGCCAGTAATACAGATGTATAATGTGTTTATGTGAAATAGGCCTTAAGAATACACTTTCTCCTTTCCATCTCCAGCAGCAGAAGATCAGTAGTGGAGTTCAGCTTTCATGCTAGTGCTCCACCTCCTTTTAATATTGCACTTACAAAATTTAAAAATGTTTAAAAATAGTTCCTATAAGAGCCACCATGTTCATGACCTTTTTCACTTGCTGCCTTCTTCAAGACATAGCTAAAACAATTAATCATGTATTATTGCATGGTATCAATTTATATATTTGGATATTCTCTTTCTTGTTCGAAATTTACTAGTGAAGCTGAAATACTGAAATATGGATACATTTCTCACATTGTCTCATAAGCAGAAAATACAGCTCTGGGAAGTTTGCCCATCCTGAGAACAAATGATCAAACTTACACTGATCTTAACCAAGTCTACTTTTATTGCGCAAAGATTTGTGTTATTGCAGTCGAGTCAAGCTATCTGATGAAATCTCTTGGGTGTAAGTAATGGTACATACAGACAGCCATAGAAATGGTGTTTCAAGCGCCCTACACACTCAGCTGAGTGTGTAGGGCGCTTGAAACACCATTTCTATGGCTGTCTGTATGTACCATTACTTACACCCAAGAGATTTGTAGGCTTAGACAGTCATTAATCTTTTTATATAATATAACCCTGGAGCCTGGGCTTTGTTCCGGATTATTATGTGTCGGGGGATTAAAAAAATGACTATGTTTATGGGTGTGTTAGCATTTGAGTATCTATAATTTGCAATAGTTTTTTATCCTAATATTAGACTGTATTCTAACTCTATAACTATTGCAAATTATAGATACTCAAATGCTAACACACCCATAAACATAGTCATTTTTTTAATCCCCCGACACATAATAATCCGGAACAAAGCCCAGGCTCCAGGGTTAAATTATATAAAAAGATTAATGACTGTCTAAGCCTACAAATATCACAAATCATTAACACTAATATAAGCCTACGGAGATTGCATGAAATAGCATATCTACAGTACAGTACATCTTTTTTTTAGACTAGCATGCGACTTTAGATCAGGGTTGCCAACTTGACTTTTTATTTTTTCTATACAGCTTATCAAATGATCCAGGACAGACAGTATTTTTTACGGACACATTGGAAAATCATAATAAATCGCTATTGTTATAAGTGGTACTTGTCTACAGCCCATAATTCTGATATGAGCTGCAGACACTGTAAAGTGAAAAATTATGATAATTACAGTCATAATAATCTATATAAGTTTCTTCAGCTTCAAAAAAATCATGGACGTCTTTAATTTTTTTATGGAGAGGGCAAAAAAGTTACCTATTTTTACGGACTGTTCTAGAATTTCTGGACGGTTTGCAACCCTGCTTTAGATCACAAAAAGTCCATCAATAGTGTTTACAAATGTTACATCATCCAGCCTCTATAGCCTAGTATTATTGGTAATAAACTGTGATATCATACTATGATTTTCTGCAATTGGACAATGTGTTAATCATGATCAAGCTTTACACTAAAGAACCTAAAAATGTAAATATTGGCAGCAACCCCATTTGCTCTTGAGAACAACTTTGCTCTCCTTGCTTTGATCAGTACACTTTGCATTAAGCAAATCACAGTAGTCATCTGTTCACTGATTGCACATTTGTTTTTTAATTGTTAGTCCACATGTGAGCTAATACGACAGCAGTTAAATAACAAAACACTGCGGTAAGTAAATTGTTTTTCCATTTTTTATTAACATATCTGCATTTGAACTAAATTAGCCTTCACCACCACAGTGATTGGGATATAATACCTAGCTGTATAGTATCAAACGTAGGAATTACACAGTGTTTAAACATTGAATACATACTGCCCACACTTTTTACTTTACAATTAGGATAAAGTAACCAATGGTGTTCCAGCTGTTGTAGAACTGTACCTCTTATAAATAGCTGTCAGTTGAAGAAACCTAGGCGTCATTTTTCACATATCATAAGAAAAAAATATAAAGTGGCATGCACCATGTTTATAACATAAGTAACACTGGTGATCATAGGCATAGAAAAGGGGTTGATTAGGGCATGGACTAGGGTTTTTGCAGATTCTTGAGTAAGGAATGTACGGTTCTGGGAAAGATTTTTGAGTTGGAGTTGTCAGGAAGTGGAAAAGGCTTGGATATGTGGTTTGAAGAAGAGATCAGAGTCCTGGGTTACCCCGAGGCAGTGGGCTTGCGGGACTGGGGAGAGTGAGCAGACATTTACTTTAAGTGATAGGTCCGCTGGGGGGGTTGAGTGAGATGGCTGGAAAGATGATGAATTCTGTTTTGTCCATATTAAGTTTTAGAAAGCTAGCAAAGAGGATGGATGAAATAGCTGACAGACATTGTGGGATTCTGGTTAGTACGGAGGTGATATGGGGTCCAGAGAGGTAGATCTGTGTGTCATCAGCATAGAGGTGATACTGAAACCCTCGGGACTCTATGAGCTGTCCCAGGCCGAAGGTGTAAATGGAGAAGAGCAGGAGTCCTAGGACTGAACCTTGGGGGACACTGACAGATAGGGGGCGAGATGAGGAGGTGGTGTGTGAGTGGGAGACGCTGAATGTTGGGTCTGTTAGGTATGCGGAGATCCAAGATAGGGCCAAGTCTGTGATGCCAAGAGATGAGAGAATCTGTAGTCATAAGGAATGATCCACTGTGTTAAAAGCAGAGGATAGGCCCAGGAGGAGGAGGAAAGAGTAGTGTCTCTTGGATTTGGCGGTTAGTAGGTCATTGGTGACTTTGGTCAGGGTAGTTTCAGTGGAATGGTGTGGTCGGAAGCCAGATTATAAGTGGTCAAAGAGGGAGCAGGAGAAGAGGTGGGAGGGCAGTTCAAGATGGACGTGTTGTTCCAGTAGTTTTGAGGCATAGGGGAGAAGTGATATGGGGCGAAAGCTAGACAGGGGGGATGGGTCAAGGGAGGTTTTTTTGAGGATAGGTGTGATTGAGGCATGTTTAAGGCATGAGGGGAAGACACCAGTTGTTTGTGATAGGTTGAAGAGATGGGTTAGGGTTGGGGTAAAGACTGGTGAGGTTTGGGATGAGGTGGGACTTGATTGAGTCGAGTGCACAGGTGGTGAGACGTGATCTTGAGAGTAGAGCGGAAAGTTGATCTTCCGTAATGGCAGAGAAGCTGGTTTTGGAGGAGGAGGGATGGGTAGATATGAGGAGGGGCTGTGGGGGTAGTAGCCAAAGTTTTCTTTGAAGTTGTCAATGTTCTGCTTGAAGAATGAGGCAAAGTCTTCAGCTCAGATGAGCGGAGAAAGAGGAGGTGCTGAGGGACGGGGGAGAGACTTGAAAGTGTTGAATAGGTGTTTAGGGTTGTGAGACAGGGAGGATATGAGAGATGAGAATTATGTTTGCTTTTCTGCAGTGAGTGTGGACTTGAGAGTAGTGAGGGACTGTTTAAATGTGATAAATTGCTCTTTGGAGTGGGATCTTTTCCATCTACGCTCAGCAAGTCTGGAAGCCTGCCTCAGTTCTTTAGTCAGGCTGGTGTGCCAGGGTTGCCTGTTGATTTTGCAAGCTTTGGTATTTGTGAGATCAGCTTTAGTTAAAAAAAAGGAGGTGACACTAGGCTACAATCTAAAATTACCGCCACATTTTGTAATAACTTCTTCTTTGGAAAAAGTGGTGAATAAATTTGGGTTAGGAAGGTGACTGCCACTGAATAGGGTCTTTGTTGGTGGCACTGAGGACATTGTGACCAGAACTGAATGAGATCTTTGGTTTTGGCAGTGTCAGTCATTTTAATAATTTTATTATTGAATTGTAAAATGAAGACTGGTGAATAGATATGAGCAAATTTGCCAACATTTTATTAGCTAGATTCACTCAAATTTATCCAGGAAATTCAATTTCGATAGCCCTCAATAGCAGTTATAAAAAAACATCTATTATAATCTGAGATTTACTAACCCCAAACCATAATAAGTGGACCAGGAAGAGGTTAAAAACAAATTAACATACTCGCCTAACCCTTGACTTGTTCCTTCCCACTGCAATTTTTCTCCTGTCCTCCGCTAGCTTTCTAAGGTACAGCTCCACTCTGGCACTAGTCTTTTCTTCACTGTTTGCTGGCGTTTCCAACACCAGCAAGGCCTCCATGCAGGTTCTGGGCCACATGGGACGATGCACGGTATGATGTCAATACATCAGAACATAAGCCTTGCTGTTGTTGGAAAAGCTGACAAAGAGTGAAAGGAGATTACTGCCAGAGTGGAACAAAATAATAAATGATGGTGAACTCATAGTTTGGCAGATTCATTTTTAGCTCTGGACTACAAAACTTTTTAGTCACAGTCCTTCTTGTTCTGCCACTTTTTGGGGTTACTAATAATAACTTATCTGATAGTATTGAAAATACACTTAATGGACAATCATTAGACAATTTGTATTTTTAATGATTCATTCTATTGAACAATTACAGACCTGTCGGTCTATTCAAAAGGTTAATAATCCTGAATATTTAAGAAATGAAAAGTGATATTTTGTCTTTCTTAGCAAAATATCTATGTGTGCATATTTATTGGGCCGTTACTATGTATAATATTGGATAAAGTGTATAAAATTGTATAATTTTTGGGCAACTCTATGCAAAATTATTATGCAATTAAATGAACAATTACATTTTCTCATCTCAATTGATTATTTTTCGGTTAAAGTGAAAATAATAACCAAACAACTCAATGTACCAAAATACAATTCTGACATTTCAAAACTATATCAGTGACAAATATAGCTGCCTTTCTTTACAATAACAGCCATAAGCCTTCCATCCATGTCATCCAGACACTGTTCAGAGAGGTGTACGGCTTTCCTTTACTGTAAATCTCCCATTTAAAAATGGCCCAAAAGTTCTCAATAGGGTTTCGGTCAGGAGAGAATGGGGGCCATGTTATTATTCTTTCATCTTTAAGGTCTTTACTGGATAGCTAAGCAGTGGAGGACTCTGCTACATGTAATGGACTTATTTCCTGCATAAAATTCATGGTTTTCTTGAAAGATGCAGACTTTTTCCTGCACCACTGATTAAGGAAAGTGTTTTCTAAAAACTGTCAGTAGGTTTGGGAGTTGATTTTGAGCCCTTCTTCAACCCCAAAATAATACCAGCCTTTAGGAGTACCCCATCTCCACCTTGCTGGTGTCTGAATCAAAGTAGTGGTCTGTGCCCGTTACTGATCCAGCCACAGGCCCATTCATCTGATCCGTCAAGAATCTCTCATCTCACCAGTCCATGAAACCTTTGAAAAATCAGTCTAGACGTTTCATCTTCTGTGTCTTGTTCAGTGGTGGTCGGATTACAACTTCCTTCCAACTTGACCATGTTTGTGAACACTGAACACCTTGTACTTCTAAGCATTCCAGAGCAGTTTTGTAATATGATAGCACAGGAGGATAATGGGTTTCTGGTCATTTCACATTTGATTCTTCTCAAAGCTTTGGCAGTTGACGTGCATCTTTTTTCTCAGTACGTTTATTTGCAACTCTGGTGACTATTTACAACAAAACTTTTGATGGTTCTGTGATCATGCCACAATATCTTAGCAATTTCAAGATTGATGCATCCATGTTTACAATTTGTAACAATATTTGATTTTTTCACAGTTTAATCTCTTTTTTTGGCCCATTTTGCCTCAGTAAAACAAGCTGTCTAATAATTCTGCACACCTTGATAAATGGTGTTGTATCCTCAGTAGTGATGAGCGAGCATGCTCGCTACTGCTCGGTGCTCGCCCGAGCATCTCACTGCTCGAGATGCTCGGCGCTCGCCGAGTATTTCCGGGGTTGCTCGGCGGGAGCTCGGGTCTCCTCCCTGCATGTTTGGCGCTCTTTAGAGAGCCAATGAACATGCAGGGATTGCGTGTCACTCACTGTAATGCCGTAGCCATGTTGGTTGTGGCATTACAGTGATTGGCTGGCCGCATAGCGTCATTGGGTCTATATCAGACCTGGCGCCGCCATGTTCGCCACAGTCACTCCGGAATCAGACAGTGTAGAGAGAGCTGCTGCTGCTGTAGGGAGAAAAAATGTACATTATACATATCCATTTTAACAAACAGTCCTTTTGAGGACTAACTAATCCATCTGCAGAGATATCAGGTAGGCAGTGTATATAGGCAGGCAGGGTATGTAGCAGACTGCAGTGCATATAGCACAAGAGGCTCCATTCCAATTCTGCCTTCTGCTGCTGTTAGATATTTCTATACAAAGGCCCAGATCTCAGGGGCCAGGAATACTTTTCTTTGGATCTTAATCCTCATTATTTGCTTAAAAAGCAATCCAGAGAACTCTGTTTTTCTGCTCCATTTGCTTGTTGGCACTGCAGAATACTGCCAGGTCCTTTCCATATTACAGCGTTAGAAATCCAGCTATTTAAAACTGTGTTTTCTCCGTCACACGGATCACATATACGTTGTCAGAAAATACTGCCATTTCTGGCCTCCATTAAAAATTTCTTTCAGTGTGTCAGTGAAGCAATTCACAGCAGTTTGCTGTTCAAACTACTTACCTACTGGCCAGGTATTTAAAACTCTGTTTTCTACGTCACACGGATCACATATAAGTTCGCTCCAAACTCAGTCATTTGTAGTGAGCGTGGAAGATACTGTTCTCCATTTAAAATGGGCAAGGCATGTGGCAAGGGACGGGGAACTGGACGTGATGGAATGGTGCATGCAGAGGCCGAGGACAAGGCAGTGGGCAAGCTGAAATTGTGCCACAACAAACACCCACATCTTCTCGCCTGACCTTCCTGTCCCAATTTCTAGGGGACCGCAGCACACCACTATTGAACCCAGAGCAGTGTCAAAAGGTTGTTGGTTGGATAGCGGATAATGCTTCCAGTCACTCAGCCACCACCACCCTGTCTTCCACACGGTCAAGTCTCAGTAGCCGTGAGTCTGGACCGCATATTCCTCACCCTGATCCTCCTTCCTCCCACCATGCCGAGTGCCAAGAGACAACTGATCCCACACTTGGACACTCTGAAGAGCTGTTCACTTTTCCATTTATAGATTCGGGCCTCTCATCCGGTCCACTTGAAGCAGGGCCAGAGGAAATCGCGTGTAGCGATGCCCAAATATTTGAGCAGCCACGGTCACATGAAGGTGACGGTGGGAATGTGTCGCAAGAGGTGGACGATGATGAGACACAATTTCCAGAAAGTTAGGAGGAGGACCAGGGTGCTTAAGTGGAAGACGAGGTGGTGGATGATATAGTAACTGACCCAACCTGGCGGGAGGACATGCAGAGCGAGGACAGCAGCACACAGGGGGAGGGAGGCAGAGCACCCCAACAGGCAGGAAGACGCTGTGTGGTGGCCGCAGACAGAAGGCAGGCAACCGTTCCCCGTAACACCAACACGATGGAAGTTGCCAGTACAGCTGTTATGTCTTTCCGAGTCTGGTTGTTTTTTAAAGACTCTGCCGATAACCCCAAAAAGGCCATTTGCACCAACTGCCAGGCCAGCATCAGCAGGGGTGGCAATACGACCAGCCTGACCACCACCAGCATGATCAGGCACATGGCAGCAAAGCACCCCACTTTGTGGGCCGAACCCCAGGGTTCAGGAACAGTGTCTGCGGGTGGCACCATTGCTTCTTCCGCTGTTGTGCATGCAAGCCAATCCCCTGTCCATGGTGCATGCAAAGATGCCTCCTGCCCTGCACCTGTCATTGCACACTCTCAAGTAGCAGCATCAGGAAGCACGTCCATGTCCTTGTCCCAGCGCAGCATTCAGTTGTCCATACCCCAGTCCTTGGAACGCAAGCACAAATATGCAGCCAACGCCCCACAGGCCACACTACTAAATTCTCACATTTCACGACTGCTTGTGCTTAAAATGTTGCCTTTTAGGCTCGTGGAGGCGGAAGCATTCTGCAACCTGATGGCGGCGGCCGTCCCTCGGTACTCGGCCCCCAGCCGCCACTATTTCTCCTAGTGTGCCGTCCCCGCATTACACAAGCACATGTCCCAAAACATTAGCCGTGCCCTCAACAACGCAGTTACCGGGAAAGTCCACCTAACCACGGACATGTGGACAAGTGCTTGTGGGCAGGGATGATACTTCTCGCTAGCGGCACACTGGGTTAACATAGTGGAAGCCAGGACCCAGCCGGACCTTGGGATGGAACACGTCCTCCTGACGCCAAGGATTGCGGGCCCTAGGTCAATCAGGGTTGCCCCCATGCTTTACAGCTCCTGCACCTCATCCTCCTCAGCCTCCATCTCCGAAATGACCACATCAGTCACAAGCTGGAAGCACTGCAAGTGGCCAGAGGCTGTGTTGAAGCTAAAGGCGACAAACCGCACAATGCTGAAGAGTTGTGGACAGCTCTGAAAGAGCAGGCAGATCTGTGGCTCACACCGCTGAACCTACAGCCAGGCATGGTCGTGTGTGACAATGGCTGGAACCTGGTGGCGGTTCTGAGGCAAGGCGAGCTCACACACGTACCATGCCTGGCCCATGTGCTTAACCTCGTGGTTCAGCTGTTTCTCAAATCCTACCCAGAGTTGCCGGATCTGCCTGTTAAAGTACGCTGCCTATGTGCCCATTTTAGAAAGTCAGCTACAGCTTCCCCCGCCCTTGCTGTGTTTCAGCAGCATTTACAACTTCCGGCTCACAGACTGGCGTGTGATGTCCTCATGCGTTGGAACTCTACACTGCAGATGTTGGGAAGGATTTGTGAGCAGAAGAGGGCAGTTGTTGAGTACCAGCATCAACATGGCCGTCTGTATTCAGTTCAGACTCCACACATAAGACCTCAAGAGTAGACAGGGATGTCAGACATATGTACCATCCTCCAAAACTTTGAGGACTCCACCAAGATGATGAGCAGTGATGATGCCATAATTAGCGTCACCATCCCGCTTCTCTGTCTTCTGAAACACTCTCTGCTCACAATCAAAGATGATGCATTGCAGGCGGAGCACGATGAGATGGAGCAAGGAACCATACAGGGTGATTACACAGCCAAGCCTCATCTCATCTCATCTCAACGTGGATTGGGTGACAATGAAGAAGAGGAGGAGGAGGAGGAAGGACAGGACATAGTTTCATGCACTATAGACGGTACTACCTGCATAGCTGTCATACCGTCTGTTCAGCGTGGATGGCCAGAGGACAGAGAGGAGGAGGAGGAGAGCATGGTCAGTCATCCTCTTGGTGAGGACACGGAAGTCTTGCCTGTTAGTAGTCTGTAATTATAATTTTCAACTGGTGCAGATCCTTAGTATTTAGTTAGCAGCACATAATAAATCGCACCTATGGATAATGTGATAGCAAGGGCATAATCGCAATAGATACATAACCATAGAAGAACAACAACGATCCAACACCCAAATTTTTCTACTGCAAGAAATTATGCTTTTATTGAGTCAATATACAAATTGGAATACAGACAGTTGATGCACAGGTGGTGCAAAAGACATACAATATATAAAAAAAAATCATGAAACGGGACACGCAAAGCCCATTCTGTGAGACCCACATAAGGCTATATAGCCCTGTATACTAAACAATGAGTACTTAACCGGTAACCACTGTGGTCACACTAATATAGATCTTAGGATTGAAGTGTCAAAGGCATGGCAGCTGTTAGTAATGCCAGGTATATGCTGGTAATCACTAGATAGTGGTGCATTCAATTGTATAAATATAATAAATGAATAGTTTCATACCCACGCACAGGACCACAGGATACTGGAGCTCACAGAAGGGCCATGGGTCCACCCCAATGCGCGTTTTGGCGCAGCCTTCTTCAGGGGGCGTGAATCATAGAGAGGTGTGCTTATTTAAGTAATATATCAACCAATCAGAATGTGTGGGAGGGCCAGCTATGACGCATGTAGCATCACGGTTGCCGGGTTGACCCGCGACTTCAACGTCATGCAACGGATCGCGTGACGGTCACATGGGCCCATGTGACCACGCAGGTCCGTGCAGGGAGACATCGAGAATCGCAGGACGCACCTCAGGCCTGTGGTGTGCATGCGTGCAGGTCCCTCAAATCAGGTTTTTGGCTCATGTGATACCGAACAGCAGGCAGAGAGTGATCAAAACTGGGACAACCAGGTTCAATCCGTTCAAGATCTGTTACTAAAGTGGACTAAAATATGGTGGAATAGAGTGTTTTTACAAAGATATATCACCAATAAATTAATTCCGAGAGGGTTGAGAGTACGAGCAATTCCCACATTTGTGGTTGATGATAATGACTTTATTTCTGGCTGGGAGGATATGTGCATTAGGTGCTCCTTTGGACTCATGCAGTTGCTTATAGATTACCACAGTAAGACTATTTTAGCTCTTGATAACTCTATTGATGAAGCACAGGGCAAACTGAGAACTACATGCCCTAGTGAGAAACTTCAGGCATTTGATTTATGTGTCAAAAAAAATCATGACACACAATCATTGAAAATGTCAAGAGATCAGCGAGATTTCTCATCCAATGCGATATATCACTGGAGGAAACCAGCTACCTAACCCACCCCCGTACGCAACGTACATTCGCGATCACATCGCTATCATCTCTAAGTGAATCATCAGGAATGTCATCTTCATCTATTACTACAAGATCAGGATTAAGTCTTAAAAGAACGCGTGACACTAATTTACATCCATATAGACGCAGGCCATACAAACAGCCGTTTGTGGGCAATGGAGATAATAAGGTAATTAATCTAAGTAAACACAAATTGACCAATACAGATCTCACATTATTGGGTAAAGGTCTTTCCTTTTCACCAAAAAGTAGATTTGATGTATTTACTGCAGTAAAAGATCTTCATTTATTTGCAAGGTCTTTAATGTTTAAAAAACATATTCATGATGACCACCTCCACACTTTATTCCCTACAGAGAAAGAACAAATAGCCGTACGAACACTAGAGGAACTTGCTATTGAACATAACACTGAAGAGGGAGGTAAGATTCCAACAGCAATAAAAATGAAGTAAAAAAAATTCCCTCACCTATCTACTTATGCCAATATAGATCTCTTTGTTAACCCCTTAAGCCCCGCGGGTGGTTTGCACGTTAATGACCGGGCCAATTTTTACAATTCTGACCACTGTCACTTTATGAGGTAATTACTCTCGAACGCTTCAACGGATCCCCCTGATTCTGAGATTGTTTTTTCGTGACATATTGTACTTCATGATTGTGGAAAAATTTCTTCGATATCACTTGCGTTTATTTGTGAAAAAAACGGAAATTTGGCGAAAATTTTGAAAATTTTGCAATTTTCAAAATTTGAATTTTTAAGCCCTGAAATCAGAGCGATATGTCACACAAAAGAGTTAATAAATAACATTTCCCACATGTCTACTTTACATCAGCACAATTTTGGAACCAAAATTTTTTTTTGTTAGGGAGCTATAAGGGTTAAAAGTTGACCAGCGATTTCTCATTTTTCCAACAAAATTTACAAAACCATTTTTTTAGGGACCACATCACATTTGAAGTCACTTTGAGAGGTCTTTATGACAGAAAATACCCAAAAGTGACACCATTCTAAAAACTGCACCCCTCAAGGTGCTCAAAACCACATTCAAGAACTTTATTAACCCTTCAGGTGCTTCACAGGAATTTTTTGAATGTGGAAGAAAAAAATGAACATTTAACTTTTTTCACAAAAATGTTAATTTAGACCCAATTTTTTTTATTTTCACAGGGGTAACAAGAAAAAATGGACCCCAAAATTTGTTGTGCAATTTCCCCTGGGCACGCAGATACCCAATATTTGGGGAAAAAATACTGTTTGGGCGCACGGCAGGGCTCGGAAGGGAAGGAGCGCTATTTGACTTTTTGATTGTAAAATTTGCTTGAATAATTAGCGGACGCCATGTTGTGTTTGGAGAGCCCATGTGTGCCCAAACTTTGGAGCTCCCCCACAAGTGACCCCATTTTGGAAACTAGACCCCCCAAGGCACCTATCTAGATGCATAGTGAGCACTTGGAACCCCCAGGTGCTTCACAAATTGATTCGTAACAATGAAAAAGTGAAAAAAAAAACACTTTTTCATTTTTATGAATCAATTTGTGAAGCACCTGAGTGTTCCAAGTGCTCACAATGCATCTAGATAGGTGCCTTGGGGGGTCTAGTTTCCAAAATGGGGTCACTTGTGGGGGAGCTCCAATGTTTGGGCACACAGCGGCTCTCCAAACGCAACATGGTGTCGCTAACAATTTGAGCCGATTTTCCGTTAAATTTGTTAGAGGACACCATGTTGCATTTAGAGAGTCCCTGTGTGCCCAAACATTGGAGCTCCCCCACAAGTGACCCCATTTTGGAAACTAGACCCCCCAAGGCACCTATCTAGATGCATAGTGAGCACTTGGAACCCCCAGGTGCTTCACAAATTGATTCGTAACAATGAAAAAGTGAAAAAAAAAACACTTTTTCATTTGTATGAATCAATTTGTGAAGCACCTGAGGGTTCCAAGTGCTCACTATGCATCTAGATAGGTGCCTTGGGTGGTCTAGTTTCCAAAATGGGGTCACTTGTGGGGGAGCTCCAATATTTGGGCACACAGCGGCTCTCTAAATGCAACATGGTGTCCGCTAACAAATTTAACGCAAAATTGGCTCAAATTGTTAGCGACACCATGTTGCGTTTGGAGAGCTGCTGTGTGCCCAAACATTGGAGCTCCCCCACAAGTGACCCCATTTTGGAAACTAGACCCCCCAAGGCACCTATCTAGATGCATAGTGAGCACTTGGAACCCCCAGGTGCTTCACAAATTGATTCGTAACAATGAAAAAGTGAAAAAAAAAACACTTTTTCATTTTTATGAATCAATTTGTGAAGCACCTGGGGGTTCCAACTGCTCACTATGCATCTAGATAGGTGCCTTGGGGGGTCTAGTTTCCAAAATGGGGTCACTTGTGGGAGAGCTCCAATGTTTGGGCACACAGGGACTCTCTAAATGCAACATGGTATCCGCTAACAAATTGAATGGAAAATCGGCTCAAATTGTTAGCGGACACCACATTGCGTTTGGAGAGCTTCTCTGTGCCCAAACTTTGGAGCTCCCCCACAAGTGACCCCATTTTGGAAACTAGACCCCCCAAGGCACCTTTCTAGATGCATAGTGAGCACTTGGAACCCCCAGGTGCTTCACAAATTGATTCGTAATAATGAAAAAGTGAAAAAAAAAACACTTTTTCATTTTTACGAATCAATTTGTGAAGCACCTAGGGGTTCCAAGTGCTCACTATGCATCTAGATAGGTGCCTTGGGGGGTCTAGTTTCCAAAATGGGGTCACTTGTGGGGGAGCTCCAATGTTTGGGCACACAGGGACTCTCTAAATGCAACATGGTATCCGCTAACAAATTGAATGGAAAATCGGCTCAAATTGTTAGCGGACGCCACATTGCGTTTGGAGAGCCCCTCTGTGCCCAAACTTTGGAGCTCCCCCACAAGTGACCCCATTTTGGAAACTAGACCCCCCAAGGCACCTTTCTAGATGCATAGTGAGCACTTGGAACCCCCAGGTGCTTCACAAATTGATTCGTAATAATGAAAAAGTGAAAAAAAAAACACTTTTTCATTTTTACGAATTAATTTGTGAAGCACCTAGGGGTTCCAAGTGCTCACTATGCATCTAGATAGGTGCCTTGGGGGGTCTAGTTTCCAAAATGGGGTCACTTGTGGAGGAGCTCCAATGTTTGGGCACACAGGGACTCTCCAAATGCAACATGATATCCGCTAAAAATTTGAGCCGACAATTTGTTAGCGGATATCATGTTGCATTTGGAGAGTCCCTGTGTGCCCAAACATTGGAGCTCCCCCACAAGTGACCCCATTTTGGAAACTAGACCCCCCAAGGCACCTATCTAGATTCATAGTGAGCACTTGGAACCCCAGGTGCTTCACAAATTGATTCATAAAAATGAAAAAGTGTTTTTTTTTTCACTTTTTCATTTTTACGAATCAATTTGTGAAGCACCTGGGGGTTCCAAGTGCTCACTATGCATCTAGATAGGTGCCTTGGGGGGTCTAGTTTCCAAAATGGGGTCACTTGTGGGGGAGCTCCAATGTTTGGACACACAGGGGCTCTCCAAACGCAACATGGCGTCCGCTAACAATTTGAGCCGATTTTCCATTCAATTTGTTAGCGGACACCATGTCGCGTTTGGAGAGCCCGTGATGTGCCTAAACAGTGGAGCTCCCCCACAAGTGTCCCCATTTTGGAAACTATACCCCTCAAAGATTTTATTAAGGTGTATAGTGAACATTTTGAACCCAGAGGTACGGCACATTATTTGTTTACATTAGGTCATCATATTGAATAAGTTTTCATTATTCTTGAGCGCAAGTGCTCGCTACTTGAGTTTGCATCGGGTACTCAGGTATGCACCATGTACAGCGTGTGCTCGAGTGACATGCTCGAGTCCCTGCTCCGCATGTTTCACGGTTATTAGACACCCAAAAAAAAACATGCGGGGATCGCTCGTGCATGGCAGGCAATCCCCGTAAAGTTTTTTGGCCGCGAAGCATATGGGGCAGAGACTCGAGCATGTCACTCAAATACCCACGATACTAAATGCATACCAGAGCACCCGATGCAAACTCAAGTAGCGAGCACTTGCTCTCAACACTAGTCGCCATATCGTCATCTTTTTTTCTTACTTTTGAAAAAAATCCCAACCCCAGCCCTAACCCTAGCACAACCCTAGCCCCAGCACAACCCTAGCCCCAGCACAACCCTAGCCCCAGCACAACCCTAGCCCCAGCACAACCCTAGCCCCAGCACAACCCTAGCCCCAAACCCAGCCCTAACCCTAGCCCAATCCTAACTCAAGAGTTTATTTTTGACGCCGTTCCTTGTGCGGTATAAGTGATTAGACGACTTTATTCTTCGGGTCGGTGTGATTACAGCAATGCCAGAATCATATGGGGTTTTTATGACTGACAGCTGTCACACACTAAAAGACGCATTTTTTGTAAAATCTAGTTTTTGCATCGCCATATTTTGAGAGCTATAATTTTTCCAAATTTTGGCAGACAGTCATGTGACGGCTCGTTTTTTGCGGGATGACTTGACGTTGTTATTGGTGCCATTTTCAGGCACGTGACATTTTTTGATCGCTTTCTATTCCGATTTTTGGGAGGCAGAATAAACAAAAACCAACAATTCAGGAATTGTTTTTTTTTTTTTTTTTTTATTCTGTTCCGCGTGTGGTAAAATTGATGAGGCAGCTTTACTCTTCGGGTCAGTACGTTTACAGCGGTACCACATTTGTATAATTTTTCTATGTTTTGGCGCTTATACACAATAAAAGCTATTTTATAGAAAAAAATATTTTTTAGTATCGCTTTATTCTGAGAGCTATAACTTTTTTATTTTTCGGCTGATGGAGCTATATGGCGGCTTGTTTTTTGCGGGACGAGATGACGTTTTCAGCGGTATCATTTTTATTTATATGCGTCTTTTTGATCGCGTGTTATTCCACTTTTTGTTTGGCGGTATGGTGATAAAGCATTGTTTTTTGCTTGGTTTTTTTTTTTTTTTTTTTACCGTGTTCACTGAAGGGGTTAACTAGTGGGACAGTTTTATAGGTCAGGTTGTTCCGGACGCGGCGATACCAAATATGTGTACTTTTATTGTTTTTTTTTTATTTTTTTTATAATAATATTTATTGATGGGTACATTATATTTTTATTTTTGGTGTATTATTTTTTTTATTTTTTTATAATATTTTTGCACATTTTTTTTTTTTTTTTTTTCCACTTTCACACAGTTTATACACTTTATTACTTTGTCCCACTCTGGGACTTTCACTTTTTTTTTTCTGATCGCCTGCATGGCACAGGAATGGAGCACCATCCCTATGCCATGAAGGCTGTCAGAAGTGCACAGTGTGAAGATTGCTTGGAGATGCACTGCGCATGTCCAAGCAATCTTCCTGCTCTCTGGTGACCCGGATGTTGTCATGACGACATCGGGTCGTCATGGCAACACCCGGGAAGCCTTTGCAGACTGCGCTGGAAGCCGGAAGAGGAGGTGAGTATCGGCGATCACCTCCCCTTGCCCCCGCAATGCCGCGATCGACTTCGATCGACTTCGATCGCAGCATCGCGGGGGTTAATGTGCTGGGAGCGGTGCGTGACCGCTCCCTGCACATAGTACCGGGTGTCAGCTGTGACAATCAGCTGACACCCGGCGGCGATCGCGCCCGCACAGCCTGTGTGCGCGCGCGATCGCCATGACGTACTAATACGGGTCTGGCTCTTAAGTCCCAGGGCACAGACGCGTATTAGTACGTCAGATGTTATTAAGGGGTTAAAGTAGTAACGAAAGAGTTTGAGCGTATTCCATGATATATACAAAATGACTACCTCACAAGGAAAGAACGCAAACACTTAATGACCCTTCAAAATCTTCCTGATGTGTTGCTAAAGCCAGCTGACAAAGGTGGGAATATTGTACTGTGGCCCAAAGATATGTATGAGAAGGAGGCCTTTGGTCAATTGAACAATAAAACTTGCTACAAGCGTTTGACGTTCAACCCATTATCCTCCTTCTCTTTACAGTTATACAAGATCATCGATAAAGCAGTAACAAATGGGGTCATCACCAAGGAACTGGCTTTGGCATTACATATCAGTGAACCCACGATTTCTACGTTGTATTTGCTGCCAAAACTTCACAAGAATATGTCTACACCACCGGGTCGCCCAATCATCTCAGGTGCGGGGAACTTTCTAGAAAATATTAATCAATGGATTGATAGCAAATTACAACCATTGGTAGAAAGTCTCCCCTCCTTGCTTCTTGATACAGGAGAATTGCTAAAAAGAGTAGATGGCCTATGCCTAAGTTCTGATATGATATTGGTGATGTTGAATCTCTTTACACGAACATTAAACATGAAGATGGCTTAAGGGCTGTTGGTTTCTATTTAAACTCATCTAATTTACCCAGTGATATGGCCGAATTGGTGATGGAACTTTTAGAATTCTCTCTCACACATAATTTTTTTACGTTCAAAGGGTCCATCTACCTACAGCTCCAGGATACTGCCATGGGTGCAGCTTTTGCCCCAGCATATGCCAACTTATTCCTGGGGCTGTGGGAGAGGGACCTTACCCTGCCGGATCAGCGGGTGTCAATGGACTGCATCCCCCTATGGACGCAGTACATTGATGACATCCTGCTGATCTGGCAGGGGCCTGTTGAAGCACTGCTGGAGTTCATGGAGTGTCTTAACAACAATAATATGAATATTCATATTACATACTCGTGGGATAGGGATTCAATTAATTTTTTGGATGTGACCCTTAAGAGAGACAGGAACAACTTTTTACAAACGAACATTTACAGGAAGGATACTTCCACTAATATGTTGCTCCACGTGACGTCCTCCCATCCTCTACACATGATTCAGTCTGTACCAACTGGCCAATTCCTGCGCTTACGGAGGATGTGTTCTGATGATATGGAATTTGACAAACGGGCGGAAGACTTTAAAAATAGATTCTATGAGAGAGGGTACAGCAGACGTATGGTAAAGAGAGCATACCACCACGCAAAACACTCTATACGACATGATCTGCTGTATAAAACTAGGAACCCTAAAATGGAAGATAAAGTAAGATTCATTACACGCTACCACGGACAGTTTGGACGTATGAGGGATTGTTTGATAAGGGCGTGGCCGATCCTGCTGATAGATCCCACTTTAGCAAAAATCCTTCCTGATCAGCCATGTATTACCCTGCGTCGGTCTAGAAATTTATGGGATCAACTCGTACATAGCCACTACCATGTGGAATCCATAAATACTATTTTGGGTGCCACAATTCCTGTGCCTGGGAGTTTACCATGCGGTCGGTGTGTTGCTTGTCCCAATCTGGAAAGAGCCAATACATTTACAAACTCATCTGGTTCAAAAACATATGAAATTAGAAGTCGTATCACATGCACCTCACGTTATGTAATCTATTACGCCACATGTCCATGTGGGTTGATATACATTGGCCTAACCACACGCCAACTTAAAGTGAGAATAAGGGAGCATGTGTTGGGTATTATTGCGGCCACTGAATGCATGGACATTTCCACACTCAGGACGATACCACGACACTTAAAGTTATTTCATGGGTGTGACAGTTCCCTGTTAAACACTCACTAAAAATCGGGATTCGTGGTGGAAAGTTGAGCCAGCATTTGGCTCAACTTGAGTCTCGATGCATTTGGAGCCTAGGTACGGTACATCCTAATGGCTTGAATGAGAATCTACGTTTTGCTCCCTTCCTTTGACCACTCTCTGACTGCTGCATACATGTATATTGTTTTTATGTATTTTAATATTATTTTATTGTTCACAGTTATCATCTACAGTTAGGTCCATATATATTTGGACAGAGACAACATTTTTCTAATTTTGGTTCTAGACATTACCACAATGAATTTTAAGCAAAACAATTCAGATGCAGTTGAAGTTCAGACTTTCAGCTTTCATTTGAGGGTATCCACATTAAAATTGGATGAAGGGTTTAGGAGTTTTAGCTCCTTAACATGTGCCACCCTGTTTTTAAAGGGACCAAAAGTAATTGGACAGATTAAATAATTGTAAATAAAATGTTCATTTCTAGTACTTGGTTGAAAACCCTTTGTTGGCAATGACTGCCTGAAGTCTTGAACTCATGGACATCACCAGACGCTGTGTTTCCTCCTTTTTGATGCTCTGCCAGGCCTTCACTGCAGTGGTTTTCAGTTGCTGTTTGTTTGTGGGCCTTTCTGTCTGAAGTTTAGTCTTTAACAAGTGAAATGCATGCTCAATTGGGTTGAGATCAGGTGACTGACTTGGCCATTCAAGAATATTCCACTTCTTTGCTTTAATAAACTCCTGGGTTGCTTTGGCTTTATGCTTAGGGTCATTGTCCATCTGTAGTATGAAACGACGACCAATCAGTTTGGCTGCATTTGGCTGGATCTGAGCACACAGTATGGCTCTGAAAACATCAGAATTCATTCGGCTTCTTCTGTCCTGTGTCACATCATCAATAAACACTAGTGACCCAGTGCCACTGGCAGCCATGCATGCCCAAGCCATCACACTGCCTCCGCTGTGTTTTACAGATGATGTGGTATGCTTTGGATCATGAACTGTACCACGCCTTCGCCATACTTTTCTCTTTCCATCATTCTGGTAGAGGTTGATCTTGGTTTCATCTGTCCAAAGAATGTTCTTCCAGAACTGTGCTGGCTTCTTTAGATGTTTTTAAGCAAAGTCCAGTCTAGCCTTTTTATTCTTGATGCTTATGAGTGGCTTGCACCGTGCAGTGAACCCTCTGTATTTACTTTCATGCAGTCTTCTCTTAATGGTAGATTTGGATATTGATACTCTTACCTCCTGGAGAGTGTTGTTCACTTGGTTGGCTGTTGTGAAGGGGTTTCTCTTCACCATGGAGATTATTCTGCGATCATCCACCACTGCTGTCTTCCGTGGGCGCCCAGGTCTTTTCGCATTGATGAGTTCACCAGTGCTTTCTTTCTTTCTCAGGATGTACCAAACTGTAGATTTTGCCACTCCTAATATTGTAGCATTTTCTCGGATGGGTTTTTTCTGTTTTTGTAGCTTAAGGATGGCTTGTTTCACCTGCATGGAGAGCTCCTTTGACCGCATGTTTACTTCTCAGCAAAACCTTCCAAATGTAAGCACCACACCTCAAGTCAACTCCAGGCCTTTCATCTGCTTAATTGAGAATGACATAATGAAGGGATTGCCCACACCTGTCCATGAAATAGCCTTGGAGTCAATTGTCCAATTACTTTTGGTCCCTTTAAAAACAGGGTGGCACATGTTAAGGAGCTGAAACTCATAAACCCTTCATCCAATTTTAATGTGGATACCCTCAAATGAAAGCTGAAAGTCTGAACTTCAACTGAATCTGAATTAATTTGTTTAAAATTCATTGTGGTAATGTCTAGAACCAAAATTAGAAAAATGTTGTCTCTGTCCAAATATATATGGACCTAACTGTATACCCCCCAGGGGTAAATGTTTGTCAGCCCAAACACTTAGTGCATGGGCATTACAAGTATAGGAGGCCCGCTCCTTTCAAATGGGAACATTTTTTTATGAGGCCCTCCTCCACGTCTCTTCCAAGGGGCATTGAAGTGCCTCCAAATTTTTGGCAGCCCTTGCATTCACTGCATAGGCCAACACTATGGGAGACTCTCCTTTCTAATGGTCATTACTGTGGCCCTGCTCTATGTGTCTTTAAATTCTTAGAGGGGCGTTTACTAAAATTGTTCAGCCGTTGGACTCACTGCATACCCTATAACTGTATAGCAGACCCTCTCCTTTCTAATAGGAACATGGCATAGTTGTTACTGTGGCCCTGCTCTGTGTGTCTTTAAATTCTTAGTGGGGTTTTTCCTAAAATTGGTCAGCCTTTGGACTCACTGCATACCCTATAACAGTATAGCAGACTCTCTCCTTTCTTAAGGGAATTTGTCATTACTGTGGCCCTGCTCTATGTGTCTTTAAATTTTTAGTGGGGTTTTTCCTAAAATTGGTCAGCAGTTGGACTCACTGCATATCCTATAGCTGTATAGCAGACTCTCTCCTTTCTAATGCGAATTTGTCGTTAATATGGCCCTGCTCTATGTGTCTTTAAATTATTAGTGGGGTTTTTCCTAAAATTGTTCAGCCGTTGTACTCACTGCATAGTCTATAACTGTATAGCAGACCCTCTACTTTCTAATGGGAACATGTCGTACGTGTTACTGTGACCCTGCTTTGTGTGTCTTTAAATTCTTAGTGGGGTTTTTCCTAAAATTGGTCAGCCTTTTTACTCCCTGCATACCCTATAACTGTATAGCAGACTCTCTCCTTTCTAATGGGAATATGCCATTACTCTGGCCCTGCTCTATGTGTCTTTAAATTCTTAGTGGGGCTTTCCCTGAAATTGTTCAGCCCTTGGACTCACTGCATACACTATAACGGTATAGCAGACCCTCTCATTTCTTATGGGAACATGTCGTACTTGTTACTGTGGCCCTGCTCTGTGTGTCTTTAAATTCTTGGTGGGATTTTTCCTAAAATTGTCAGCCTTTGGACTCACAGCATACACTATAAGTATATAGCAGACTCTCTCCTTTCTAATGGGAATTTGTCGTTACTGTGGCCCTGCTCTATGTGTCTTTAAATTGTTAGTGGGGTTTTTCCAAAAATTGGCCAGCCTTTGGACTCACTGTATATCCTATAACTGTATAGCAGACTCTCTCCTTTCTAATGGGAATTTGTCGTTACTGTTGCCCTGCTCTATGTGTCTTTAAATTCTTAGTGGGGTTTTTCCTAAAATTGGTCAGCTATTGGACTCACTGCATACCCTATAACGGTATAGCAGACCCTCTCCTTTATAATGGGAACATGCCGTACTTGTTGCTGTGGCCCTGCTCTGTGTGTCTTTAAATTCTTAGTGGAATTTTTCCTAAAATTTTCAGCTTTTGGACTTACTGCATACACTATAACTGTATAGCAAACTCTCTCCTTTCTAATGGGAATTTATCGTTACTGTGGCGCTGCTCTATGTGTCTTTAAATTGTTAGTGGGGTTTTTCTTAAAATTGGTCAGCTATTGGACTCACTGCATACCCTATAACTGTATAGCAGACTCTCTCCTTTCTAATGGGAATTTGTCGTCAGTGTGGCCCTGCTCTATGTGTCTTTAAATTCTTAGTGGGGTTTTTCCTAAAATTGGTCAGCCTTTGGACTCACTGCATAAACTGTAACTGTATAGAAGACTCTCTCCTTTCTAATGGGAATTTGTCGGTACTGTGGCCCTGCTCTACGTTTCTTTAAATTCTTATTGGGGTTTTTCCTAAAATTGGTCAGCCGTTGGACTCACTGCATACCCTATAACTGTATAGCAGACCCTCTCCTTTCTAATGGGAACATGTCGTACTTATTACTGTGACCCAGCTCTGTGTGTCTTTAAATTCTTAGTGGGGTTTTTCCTAAAATTGGTCAGCCTTTGGACTCACTGCATACCCTATACTGTAGAGCAGACTCTCTCCTTTCTAATGGGAATTTGCCATTACTATGGCCCTGCTCTATATGTTTTTAAATTCTTAGAGGGGTTTTTCCCAAATTTTGTCAGCCCTTGCAGTCACAGCATGGGAATTACCACTATAGGAGACCCACTCCTTTAAATGGGAAAAAAATTTTTTACTATGACCTTCCTCTTTGTCTCTTCAAAGGGGTATTGGGTTGCGTCCAAATTTTTGGCAGCCTTTGCAGTCACTGGATACGCAATAACAGTTTAGGAGACCCATTTGTTAACAATGGGAACAACAAAGCATAGCCGGCTGATGGCTCTCTAACAATAGCAAGGGCCGACTTCTGGCCTTTTAAGAATAATAAGGGCCGTCTGATGGCCCTATAAAAATTGGCTTTATGACTTTCAGAGTCCCTCCATCATAAATCAAACAGGATGTGTCTGATGAAGTGTCACACACCACATTGCCATATAAGGTTGTAAAATGTTAAAATGACATTTCCCGGTGAATGCATTTGTCTTAAAAAATAACGTAAAAAAAAACAAAACAATAGGATCTTTCTTTAGTATAAAAACAGTGTCACCAGTTTAACCTCAATGTAATTTAACCGGTAATGGACTCACTGCATATCCTATAACTGTATAGCAGATTCTCTCCTTTATAATGGGAATTTGTCATTACTGTGGCAATGCTCTGTGTGTCTTTAAATTCTTAGTGGGGTTTTTCCCAAATTTTGTCAGCCCTTGCATTCACTCATAGGCCAACACAATGGGAGACTCTCCTTTCTAATGGGAATTTGTCGTTACTGTGGCCCTGTTCTATGTGTCTTTAAATTCTTAGTGAGGCTTTTCCTAAAATTGTTCAGCCGTTGGACTCACTGCATACCCTATAACTGTATAGCAGACACTCTCCTTTCTAATAGGAACATAGCGTAGTTGTCACTGTGGCCCTGCTCTATGTGTCTTTAAATTCTTAGTGGGGTTTTTCCTAAAATTGTTCAGCTGTTGGACTGACTGCATACCCTATAACTATATATCAGACTCTCTCCCTTCTAATGGGAATTTGCCGTTACTGTGGCCCTGCTCTATTTGTCTTTAAATTCTTAGTGGGGTTTTTCCTAAAATTGTTCAGCTGTTGGAATCACTGCTTATCCTATAACTGTATAGCAGACCCTCTCCTTTCTAATGGGAATATGTCGTACTTGATACTGTGGCCCTGCTCTTTGTGTCTTTAAATTCTTAGTGGGGTTTTTCTTAAAATTGATCAACCTTTGGACTCACTGCATACCCTATAACTGTATAGCAGACTCTCTTCTTTCTAATGGGAATTTGTCATTTCTGTGGCCCTGCTCTATGTGTCTTTAAATTCTTAGTGGGGTTTTTCCTAAAATTGGTCAGCCGTTGGACTCACTACATACCCTATAACTGTATAGCAGACCCTCTCATTTCTAATGGGAACATGTCGTACTTGTTACTGTGGCCCTGCTCTTTGTGTCTTTAAATTCTTAGTGGGGTTTTTCCTAAAATTGTCAGCCTTTGGACTCACTGCATACACTATAACAGTATAGCAGACTCTCTCCTTTCTAACGGGAATTTGTCGTTACTGTGGCCCTGCACTATGTGTCTTTAAATTGTTAGTGGGGTTTTTCCTAAAACTGGTCAGCCGTTGGACTCACTGCATACCCTATAATTGTATAGCAGACCCTCTCCTTTCTAATGGGAACAAGTCGTACTTGTTACTGTGGCCCTGCTCTGTGTGTCTTTAAATTCTTAGTGGGGTTTTTCTTAAAATTGATCACCCTTTGGACTCACTGCATACCCTACAACTGTATAGCAGACTCTCTCCTTTCTCATGGGAATTTGTCACTTCTGTGGCCCTGCTCTATGTGTCTTTAAATTCTCAGTGGGAGTTTTCCTAAAATTGGTCAGCCGTTGGACTCACTGCATACCCTATAACTGTATAGCAGACCCCCTCCTTTATAATGGGAATTTGTGGTTAATGTGGCCCTGCTCTATGTGTCTTTAAATTCTTAGTGGGTTTTTTCTAAAATTGTTCAGCCTTTGGACTCACTGCATACACTATAACTGTATAGCAGACTCTCTCCTTTCTACGGGAATTTGTCGTTACTGTGGCCCTGCTCTATGTGTCTTTAAATTGTTAGTGGGCTTTTTCCTAAAATTGGTCAGCTGTTGGACTCACTGCATACCCTATAACTGTATAGCAGACTCTCTCCTTTCTAATGGGAATTTGTCGTTACTGTGGCCCTGCTCTATGTGTCTTTAAATTCTTAGTGGGGTTTTTCCTAAAATTGGTCAGCCTTTGGACTCACTGCATACCCTAAAACTGTATAGCAGACTCTCTCCTTTCTAATGGGAATGTGTCTTTAATGTGGCCCTGCTTTATGTGTCTTTAAATTCTTAGTGGGGTTTTTCTTAAAATTGTTCAGCCGTTGGACTCAATGCATACCGTATAACTGTATAGCAGACCCTCTCCTTTCTAATGGGAACATGTAGTACTTGTTACTGTGACCCTGCTCTGTGTGTCTTTAATTTCTTA
This sequence comes from Phyllobates terribilis, assembly GCF_046119375.1. Taxonomy (NCBI): domain Eukaryota; kingdom Metazoa; phylum Chordata; class Amphibia; order Anura; family Dendrobatidae; genus Phyllobates; species Phyllobates terribilis. The sequence goes on along the minus strand of NW_027362761.1, from coordinate 348,883,004 downwards.
GTGGGGTTTTTCCAAAAATTTGGTCAGCCTTTGGACTCACTGCATACCCTATAACTGTATAGCTGACTCTCTCCTTTCTAATGGGAATTTGTCGTTACTGTGGCCCTGCTCTATGTGTCTTTAAATTCTTAGTGGAGTTTTTCCTAAACTTGGTCAGCCTTTGGACTCACTGCATACACTATAACTGTATAACAGACTCTCTCCTTTCTAATGGGAATTTTTCGCTAATGTGGACCTGCTTTATGTGTCTTTAAATTCTTTGTGGGGTTTTTCCTGAAATTGTTCAGCCATTGGATTCACTGCATACCCTATAACTGTATAGCAGACTCTCTCCTTTCTAATGGGAATTTGTCATTACTGTGGCCCTGCTCTATGTGTTTTTAAATTCTTAGTGGGGTTTGTCCCAAATTTTGGCAGCCCTTGCAGTCACAGCATGGGCATTACCACTATAGGAGACCCACTCCTTTAAATGGGAACATTTTTTTTACTGAGACCTTCCTCTTTGTCTCTTCAAAGGGGTATTGGGTTGTGTCTAAATTTTTGGCAGCTCTTGCAGTCACTGGATACGCAATAACGGTATAGGAGACCCACTTGTTAACAATGGGAACAACAAAGCATAGCCGGCTGATGGGTCTCTAACAATAGCGAGGGCCGACTTCTGGCCTTTTAAGAATAGTAAGGGCCGTCTGATGGCCCTTTAAAAATAGGCTTTATGACTTTCAGAGTCCCTCCATCATAAATAAAACAGGATGTGTCTGATGATGTGTCACAAACCACATTGCCAGATAAGGTTGTAAAATGTTAAAATGACATTTCCCGGTGAATGCATTTGTCTTAAAAAATAACGTTAAAAAAACAATACAATAGGATCTTTCTTTAGTATAAAAAACAGCGTCACCAATTTAACCTCAATGTAATTTAACCTGTAATGGACTCACTGCATACCCTATAACTGTATAGCAGACTCTCTCCTTTCTAATGGGAATTTGCCGTTACTGTGGCAATGCTCTATGTGTCTTTAAATTCTTAGTGGGGATTTTCCCAAATTTTGTCAGCCCTTGCATTCACTGCATAGGCCAACACTATGGGAGACTCTCCTTTCTAATGGGAATTTGTCGTTACTGTGGCCCTGCTCTTTGTGTCTTTAAATTCTTAGTGGGGATTTTCCTAAAATTGTTCAGCCGTTGGACTCACTGCATACCCTATAACTGTATAGCAGACCCTCTCTTTTCTAATAGGAACATAGCGCAGTTGTTACTGTGGCCCTGCTCTATGTGTCTTTAAATTGTTAGTGGGGTTTTTCCTAAAATTGGTCAGCCGTTGGACTCACTGCATACCCTATAACTGTATAGCAGACTCTCTCCTTTCTAATGGGAATTTGTCGTTACTGTGGCCCTGCTCTGTGTGTCTTTAAATTCTTAGTGGGGTTTTTCCTAAAATTGGTCAGCCGTTGGACTCACTGCATACCCTATAACTGTATAGCAGACTCTCTCCTTTCTAATGGGAATTTGTCGTTACTGTGGCCCTGCTCTGTGTGTCTTTAAATTCTTAGTGGGGTTTTTCCTAAAATTGTTCAGCCGTTGGACTCACTGCATTCCCTATAACTGTATAGCAGACCCTCTCCTTTCTAATAGGAACATGGTGTAGTTGTTACTGTGGCCCTGCTCTATGTGTCTTTAAATTGTTAGTGGGGTTTTTCCTAAAATTGGTCAGCCTTTGGACTCACTGCATACCCTATAACAGTATAGCAGACTCTCTCCTTTCTATTGGGAATTTGTCATTATTGTGGCCCTGCTCTATGTGTCTTTAAATTCTTAGTGGGGTTTTTCCTAAAATTGGTCAGCCGTTGGACTCACTGCTTTCCCTATAACTGTATAGCAGACCCTATCCTTTCTAATGGGAATATGTTGTACTTGTTACTGTGACCCTGCTCTGTGTGTCTTTAAATTCCTAGTGGGGTTTTACCTAAAACTGGTCAGCCTTTGGACTCACTGCGTACCCTATAACTGTATAGGAGACTCTCTCCTTTCTAATGGGAATTTGTTGTTAATTTGGCCCTGCTCTATGTGTCTTTAAATTCTTAGTGGTTTTTTTCCAAAATTTTGGCAACCCTTGCAGTCACAGCATGGGCATTACCACTATAGGAGAGCCACTCCTTTATAATGGGAACATTTTTTTTACTGAGACCTTCCTCTTTGTCTCTTCAAAGGGGTATTGGGTTGCATGCAAATTTTTGGCAGCCATTGCAGTCACTGGATATGCAATAACAGTATAGGAGACCCGCTTGTTAATAATGGGAACAACAAAGCATAGCCGGCTGATGGCTCTCTAACAATAGCGAGGGCCGTCTTCTGGCCTTTTAAGAATAGTAAGGGCCGTCTGATGGCCCTATAAAAATAGGCTTTATGACTTTCAGAGTCCCTCCATCATAAATAAAACAGGATGTGTCTGATGATGTGTCACACACCACATTGCCAGATAAGGTTGTAAAATGTTAAAATGACATTTCCCGGTGAATGCATTTGTCTTAAAAAATAACGTAAAAAAAACAAAACAATAGGATCTTTCTTTAGTATAAAAAACAGCGTCACCAATTTAACCTCAATGTAATCACATTGCTCAGCTCCTGCACCTCCTCCTCCATCTCCGAAATGACCACATCAGTCACAAGCTGACAGCACTGCAACACTGCCATGGCCAAGGGGCAACATGCTGTGCTGAAGATAACATGCTTAATGCTTAATTGACAAACCGCCCAGCGCTGCAGAGTTGTTGAAAGCTGTAACACAGCAGCGTGATCTTTGGCTCTCACCGCTGAACATACATCCAGGCATGGTCGTGTGTGACAGTGGGCGGAACCTGGTAACGGAGAAATGACACCCAGAGTAAATACGGTTTCCCTCTATGCCAGTCCTTTCACCGAGCTAAATACAACTCTCATTAAAAAAAGCTGTGGACTGGCTCCGCACCTTCCCTGGCCACATTCACCTGTCCACATGTTTGTGGGTAGTCGGTCCTTCCCAGTAAGTGCACTGGGGAGGGCACGAGTAATGTTGTGGGACCCGTGCTTGTGGAAGGTGGAGACGATACCGGGAAATATAATGGCGGCTAGGGACCGAGTATGGATACCCGGCCACTGCCGGCATGAGGTTGTGAAAAGCTTCCGCCTCCATGAGCCTAAAAGGCCACATTTCAAGTGAAAGCAGCTTTAGAGGACTTCCTGGGAGAAATGACAGCTGGGTAGATATGGTTTCCCAAGTCCTTTCACCAAGTTAAAGAATATGGCTGTGGTGAAATACAAATCAGCAAAAAAAGCTGTGGACTGACTCCGTACCGTCCTTGGCCACATTCACCTGTCCACGTGTTTGTGGTTAGGTGGTCCTTCCAAGTAACTGCACTGGGGAGGGCATGGGTAATGTTGTGGGACCAGTGCTTGTGGAAGGCGGAGAAGACATCGGGAGAAACATTGGCGGATGGGACCGAGTATGGACACCCGGTCGCCACCGGCATGAGGTTGTGAAAAGCTTCCGCCGCGACGAACCTAAAAGGCCATATTTCAAGTGCAAGCAGCTGCCAGAAATCTGACAATTTAGTGTTGCGGCCTGTGGATGGGTGGGTGGCTGGCTGCATACTTGCGCTTGCATTCCAAGTAACAGAAAACTAAGCAGATGATGGCCTCTATCATCAACATGGCCTCTCCTCGGCACTATGAACTCTCCTGAAAGATAAGCCAGGGCCCAGTCTCTGGTTCTCTGGTAGGCCCGTCCAACCCTGCCGAGAAGCAGCCCTGGCTAAGAAAAGTGTGGGGGAAGGTTCCCGGACACTCTATGGCTGCTTTTTTAATGTGGATCAGACATGCTTATGCATGTTATTTCTTAAACCGAATTGCAGATCAGGCCATTGTCTAACTCTGTATTCATGAAATTAAATGCACAAAGAAAGATGTTTGTGTGTCAAAGCACTACCGACAAGTGTGAGTTGATGTTTGACGGGCTGCCATTGCTTCTGCAACAAGCTGCATTAGAATAGTTCCTGGGAGAAATGACACCCAGGGTAGATACGGTTTCCCTCTATGCCAGTCCTTTCACCGAGCTAAATACAACTCTCAGCAAAAAATGCTGTGGACTGGCTCTGTACCGTCTCTAGCCACATTCAACTGTCCACGTGTTTGTGGTTAGGTGGCCCTTCACAATATGTGCACTGGGGAGGGGACGGGTAATGTTGTGGGACCCGTGCTTGTGGAAGATGGAGACTAGAGATGAGCGGTGTTCGACTCGAACTGTTCGCCAATCTCAAATTCGAGCTGTTTTGGGTGGTGTTCGAGCCGTTCGGCGAAGACTAACGATCTGAAAAAAATTTGGCTGTTTGAGTTTATGTTCGATAACTGTTCGTGCCCCAAAATCATAACTGGATTTTTTCTCAGTAATGCTGAAAATTAATGTTAATACGCAGTTTGAGTGTACAGCAGGGCGGGGGGAGGGGCAGGGGATGGATCTCTGCAGGAATAATGAAGAACTCCATTTTTTTTTCTCTTTCCCGCATTTACAGTGGGGAGGTGCAATCTGTCAGCCTATCAGCAGCGCACACACGGAGCAAAGTGCTTTTTTTCACACAAGCAAGGGCATGTGTCATTGGCAGTGTATGTCACATGTCCTTGCCCTATAAGACCCAGCCATTTTCCCCGTCGCCACCATTTTCTCACTGCTGCAGCTGCGTGTTAGACGGCACCGCTGTTGCTGTGTGCGCTATACCTTGTTAATTTCAAGCCAATTTTCGCACAAATCTACAGATAGCTTGGGAGTAGGGAAGAGTTGTGATCGCAGTCCTTTTAAGGACTAGGTTACAGCATTTCCTATGACTTTTATCAGGCAGGTCTGTGCTCTTAAATAGATAGGTTGGGAGTAAAGACTAATTGTAATTGCAGTCCTTTTCAGGACTAAGTTACATCAGTTCCTATCAGTTTTTGCCAGGCAGGTCTGTGTCAGTGCTGTGCAAGTTTTTTTCACAGCATTTGGCTAAATCTAGCAAAGCAAATCCTTTTTGGTCTATTGAAGAGTGTGTTAGTCAGTGGAGTAGCCTATCTGTGTTGCAAGCTACACCACCTGTGTATAGAATACCCATTTTTTACTGCACCTAGTGAAGTAAAACCTTTTGGGCATAGCATCATTCTATTAGTCCATCTATACTAACCTCCACCAGGTTGCAAATTGAATATAATTTTTTTCTGCATCTAGCTCTGAAAAAATATTTGGGCTTCTAGCAGTGTGTGGGACTTTGTCTATTAGTCCATCTATACTAACCTCCACCAGTTTGCAAATTAAAAATAATTTTTATCTGCATCTAGCTTTGAAAAATATTTGGGCTTCTAGCAGTGTGTGGGACTTGTTCTATTAGTCCATCTATATTGACCTCCATCAGGTTGCAAATTCAATATAATTTTTTTCTGCATCTAGCTCTGAAAAAATATTTGGGCTTCTAGCAGTGTGTGGGACTTGGTCTATTAGTCCATCTATACTGACCTCCATCAGGTTGCAAATTCAATATAATTTTTTTCTGCATCTAGCTCTGAAAAAATATTTGGGCTTCTAGCACTGTGTGGGACTTGGTCTATTAGTCCATCTATACTGACTTCCATCAGGTTGCAAATTCAATATAATTTTTTTCTGCATCTAGCTCTGAAAAAATATTTGGGCTTCTAGCACTGTGTGGGACTTGGTCTATTAGTCCATCTATACTAACCTCCACCAGGTTGCAAATTAAAAATAATTTTTATCTGCATCTAGCTCTGAAAAAATATTTGGGCTTCTAGCAGTGTGTGGGACTTGTTCTATTAGTCCATCTATACTGACTTCCATCAGGTTGCAAATTCAATATAATTTTTATCTGCATCTAGCTCTGAAAAAATATTTGGGCTTCTAGCACTGTGTGGGACTTGGTCTATTAGTCCATCTATACTAACCTCCACCAGGTTGCAAATTAAAAATAATTTTTATCTGCATCTAGCTCTGAAAAAATATTTGGGCTTCTAGCAGTGTGTGGGACTTGTTCTATTAGTCCATCTATACTGACTTCCATCAGGTTGCAAATTCAATATAATTTTTTTCTGCATCTAGCTCTGAAAAAATATTTCGGCTTCTAGCAGTGTGTGGGACTTGGTCTATTAGTCCATCTATACTAACCTCCACCAGGTTGCAAATTAAAAATTATTTTTATCTGCATCTAGCTCTGAAAAAATATTTGGGCTTCTAGCAGTGTGTGGGACTTGGTCTATTTGTCCATCTATACTAACCTCCACCAGGTTGCAAATTAAAAATAATTTTTTTCTGCATCTAGCGCTGAAAAAATATTTCGGCTTCTAGCAGTGTGTGGTACTCATTGTATTAGGCCATCTATACCAAGCTCCACCAGCTTTGAAATTAATAATAATTTTTAGCTGCGTCTAGCCCTGAAAATAATTTTTCTTCCCAATAGTGGTAGCTATAGAAATATGGGGCGCGCGCCTGGCTAACAAAAATATATGCTTCATAACAAAACACCAGCCTAGCGCATTGCATTAATAAGATGGCATCATTGTCTCTCCCAGTGCTAGGCCTACTACGCCGGCTAGCATTCCTGTGCCTAAAACACAATGTATGGGTCCGCGCTAGCCACTATGCTGAGGGGTGTAAAGCTGCTGCTAACGCTTTATAACAATTCAATTGGCAGATTTTCACAGAGCTCTTCCCCAACTCCCACCCATCGGGCAGCAGTTGCCCACCCTCCCTATGGGATCAAGTGGCGAATAGTTGATGCCTTTAATCAGAGCGTCAGTTGCCCCGTCGACGTGGCAAGCATACGGTAAGGCATGGGAAGAGTGGACACGACTAGTAGCAGGCAGACGGGTTGACCAATGTGAACAAGCCAGATCACAAGTCACCATAGAATTTCTCCACCAGCTAATGATGAGGGGCATATGAGGGGCGTCAGCGCAGCGGTGTCTGACCGGAGTAGCATTTCACTTCCAACTACTGAATTGGGGAGCTGTGACAAAGATTCATCATCAGACAATCCAAAAAAGGGTGGAAAAGGGGTCAGCCAAGTCAGGAGTGTAGACGTCCCGTCCCGTGTCACTAAAACTGATTTCTCACATCATATCCCTAACACCATTAACATGACACTCACAATTTGAAGCAACACTACTGTCTACTGCATTTGTGATCGCCTTCTTCGGGGCGCTATGCATAAGCGAATTAGTCCCTCAATCCAAAATTACCACCAGTGGAGGCTTATTACACCAGGACGTAGTCATAGCCAATAATGCAATACGTCTACGCATTCGCCAATCAAAAACGGTTCCAGCGGGCTGGGGCACTTGGGTACTTCTACAACACAAACGGTACACTGAGTCGGGTAATTTCTTCCTATCACACATTGATGGAACGCCATTATCAAGATACCAGTTCTAAGCTATATTTAATAAATGCATAACATCGGCAGGGAACCACCCCAAAGATTACGGGACACACTCATTCCGCATAGGCGCGGCCACGGAAGCAGCAAGAGCAGGACTGTCAGAAACGGAAGTTCAGAGGATAGGGAGATGGCGATCCACGTGTTTGGCGAGATACATAAGACCGGACTTGTTATCCTAACGTGGTTTGTTTCTTTTACAGGTGACGCTAAGCCAACAGCGTGGGTGATAGGCCATTCGTATATATATTTGGCAGAAAAAAGGGCGAAAGTCCGCCCAGGCGGGAGGAAATTAGAGTTTCATAACACATATTTCAACTGGAGAGGTATTAGAGGCCTGCTATGGCCACAGGTACTAATGGAGGTAATCAAGGTAGGGAGAGAGGCAAGAGGTCTGGTCATCTTAGTTATACAGGCCGGGGGAAACAACCTAGGTCATCACAAGAGCGCATAACTAATGGCAATAATGAAAGTAGACACTGAGCGATTCAGAGAATTTTTCACAAAACTAGTTATAGTATGGTCAGAGATTGTGCCGATAGCCGTATGGCAAGGTGCGCGAGACATCACGGCCATCGAACGGACAAGGCGGGTAATACATTTTCGGATGGCAAAATTTAGAAGAGACAGAGGTGGTGTAGTGATACGACACCGACAACTGGAAGGAGATAAAGCAGGCCTCATACGGCCCGACGGTGTTCACTTAATGGATATTGGACTGGACATATTCCTGTCAGGACTCCAGGATGGAGTGGAACAAGCATTAAGAGTGATGGGTGGGGGTCAGAGTCCTGCATACGAGTACGCAGGATCCTCCGTGGCCTGGAAATAGAAAGGACATGTTGGAGAGTTACACTTGTTGGCCAACTTGCCGGAGTGGAGACCCAGGGCATGCTGCAACAAGCTGAATTATTTTAGAAATAAAATGCCTTTCTAATGGAATGAGTATAAAGAGTTAATAAAGCTGTGACGGATCCTCACCCATCCAGTTGTAAGTTACATTATTGTATTGTCAAGGAAAAGGGGGCGGTAGGGGGGCTGAGCGTCTGGGTTTGGTTGGGGGTCCACACTGTCTGCCTAGGCTAGATGCATTTAAAAATTCTTATTAGATACACAGGCGGTGCAGCTTGCTTCACAGCTGGGCTACTACGCCCAAAGTATTGCCTAGGCTAGATGCAGTTAAAAATTCTACGCTGACTAGCAGACACTGAAGCTTTGGAGCAGACCTCTGAGTAAACAGCTCTTCACACTCAACCATCTGTGTTACCCCAAGCCATAGTGTATGTAGTTTCTTACAGTTAAAAGGGGGAAGGGAGCGATCCAACCCACCTGGAATTGACGATGCCAACGTCACGTAAGACACAGCAAGGGGACTCCAAAAAGAGTCTCCATTTTTTCCCAAAATTGTGGCACAGACACCACTTAACCCTAAAACGCATACCTGGGGCCTCGCAGGCCCGCCCTGTTAATTGTTTTCTATTTTCTGCAAGATTACTTTAGTTAGAATTTTGAAACTCTAGGTATTCTTCATGTATATAGTTGTTTGTCATTTGACTTTGAGTTATTCCATGTTATTTGCACACGGGCCTAAAAGGTCCCAGGTATGTGAAAGTGTAGATTTTTATGGTCATGCGTTCTAGGGTTAAGTGGCATCAATTGCCCCACAGTTGCTTAAAACGGTTGGTGAAGTAATTTTACGAAATCCTCAAGCTTTTAGTCTCCCCAGGATGACACAGGGGTAGAAAAGTCTTTGCAAATCCATGATTTGTTCATCTTTATGAGCGTGAGTCCGTCTACAGTGGAGAGGCGCGTGCGCTTATCTGTCAGCACACCACCAGCAGCGCTGAACACACGTTCAGAGAGGACGCTGGCTGCGGGGCATGACAAGGTCTCCAAGGCGTGAGTGGCGAGCTCCGGCCATTTTTCCAGATTGGAATCCCAAAATGAGCAAGGGTCCAGTGACACAGTCATGGCTTCAAAGTTTACTTGGAGATACTCCTGTACCATCTTCTCTAGGCGTTGACTATGTGTCAGACTTCTTGTCTCCTGTGGCCTTGCAAAGGATGGTCTAAAAAAGTGGTGAAACGATTCCACAAAATTGCTGTTACCAGCAGATACTGTGTTACTGTTACGGTTTGAGTGATGAAGACTCGATGGTCCCACGGTTGGCAAGTTAGAACTGTGAGATTCACTACGTGCACCACTGGTGTTTTGTGGAAAAGCACATGTAAGATTCTGCAACAGCGTCTGCAGATACTCCTGCATGCGTAAATCCCTTTTTATGGCAGGAATTATTTCGGCAAATTTACTTTTATACCGGGGATCTAAGAGTGTGGCAACCCAGTAGTCAGGATTACTTCGAATTCTGACAATCCGAGGGTCATGTTGCAGGTAGTGCAGCAAGAAGGCACTCATGTGTCTTGCGCATCCAGGAGGACCAAGTCCTTGTTGAGTTGGTAGCGAGGTAAGAATCATGCTTCCTTCCTCTGCCCTCTTCCCCCAACCTCGCACAACAGAAATGTGATCAAGATCTCCCTCATCTGATGAGTCTTCCATGCCCATCGCCAGTTCGTCCTCCACTTCTTCCTCGGCTCCTGCACCTTCCTCAACAGTTTGGCTGCTACCATGCGCCCTGGTTAATCCCTCTTCCCCACCCTCCCATGCCTGCCCCCTTGGTGATGCCGACCATCTGGACCTTGGAGATGTTATCCCTTCCGCATACGACTCCTCCTCTACTTCCTCCACCTCCTCTTGTCCCACCACCTGACTCTGAATTCTGTTTAATGTGTGCTCCAGCATGTAAATCACCGGAATAGTCATGCTGATAATGGCATCGTCGTCAGCACTAAACATCTTCGTCACCATTTCAAAACTGTGCAGAAGTGTGTGTGGCGCCCCTGAGGGTTCAGTCACCACAGAGTTACTGCATCTCACCCAGAGGTGTGGTATCTCACCCTCAGGTAAGGAAAGCGTATGGCTCGGGACCCTAACACCTGCATCCAACACATACCCGCAGTGGGGGTAGGGCGAGATTACTCCTAAGGGAGAGCACAGTCCCAGGTCCCTAGCTGGCAGGAGGGTCCTATGTAGTGGGTGCTTAGGGGAGCACATGACAGGGAGAGTATAAGTAGGAAGCCATCTTTGAAAGAGCAAGCCAGTAAGAGGAGGAAAAGTGACAGAAGCAGAGGCTCTGCATGAGCTCTGCTCCGGAGGCGGACCTAGCCTGGGAGGGCCAGGACTGAAGGAGAGAAGAGAGGAGTGGGAGCAGGAAGGATCCAGGAACCGAAGGGGCCCTAGGGGTACGGGCTGTGCAGAAGGCCACCCGTACTCCCGCTGCTACCAGGAGGTAGAGGGGTCAGGCCAGATAAGGGGAACCGGTCCCTCAACTAGCGGAGAAACAGCAAGGTTCAACTAGAAACCGGAGGCTGCAGCATTTCATGTACTGCAGGCCAAAGTCCACACCAGTCTCACTAAGAAGGTAGCCACATAGGACCCAGGGGACGGAACACAAGTCGCCCGCCAAGGCCCGAGGATACCGGATAGAAGTGTCACTGGGTGTGAGGTATAGGGAGAAGGCCAGAGAAAGGACACACAGAAGGGGGTCCTGCTAAGTACTCCAGAGCTATCTGGGGGTGGACTGAGCCCCTCACTGAGTACGCACAACATAAAGGGGGAGATTGCTCTGGTACCTGTAATCTGGACTGCAACAAGTGTGAGTAAAGATCTTGGGACTGCATCACACGGACTCTGTGTTCATTACTGACTCCCTGCACTACAACCACCATCATCCACCCACACTGCCCTGAAGCTACACTCTTCCTGTGGGGAGTAATAATTCCATTGCTGCAAAACCACCAGCTTCAGAGGACTGTTTCGCAGCGGCGGCCCCTTTTGCCGCACTCCAGAGGTGGCGTAGTCGGACATTATAAAACCCATATATACAAATTACCCTTGGATTGACCGCCCTGGGTCACGGACCGGGTCACCGCCACAGTGACTACAACCCCCAGCGTCTACCGGCCCGGCTCCGGGTACCCCACGGCCCAGGGGGCACGTCAACTTCATAGGTCCCTGATCTGAGACCACACCTGCAGCGTGATTTGCCCCACCTCTGGATCTCGTTGGCCCAGGCTATACGTCAGAACGTATTGCACCAGGGCTTGCCGGTGCTGCCACAGTCGCTGCAACATGTGCAGAGTTTAATTCCACCGTGTCGGCACATCGCATTTCAGCCGGTGAACTGGCAGGCCCAACGACTTCTGTAGAGATGTAAGTCGTTGAGCTGCAGGAAGCGAACGGCGGAAGTGAGCACACAGCGACCGTGCCGTCTGCAGAAGGCCATCTAGTCCGGGATAGTGGGCTAAAAATTGATGGACAACCAGGTTCAACACGTGAGTCATACAAGGCACGTGTGTGACATTGCCCCGGCAAACGGCCGCACCCAGGTTTGCAGCATTGTCGCACACGGCCTTCCCTGGTTTCAGGTCCAGTGGAGACAACCATTCATGAAACTGGTTCTCTAGAGCTGACCACAACTCCTCAGCTGTGTGACTCACATTTCCCAGACATTTCAAAGTAAAAACCGCCTGATGACGTTGAGCCCTGCTGCCAGCATAGTAAGGAGGTGTGCAGGATCCCTTCTGCGCAGTTAGAAAGTTTGTGGCATGACCAGACAGGCTTTGGGTGCAGGTGGAGGACCGAGAGGAGGTTGAGGAGGCAGAAGCAGTGGAGGAACTTTGAGATAAAGAGGATTGATGCACAACTCGTGGGGATGGCAAGACTTGGACAGCAGCCCCTTGTCCTGCTGTCACCATATTAACCCAGTGCCCAGTCAGCGACATGTAACGCCCCTGTCCATGCCTACTCGTCCAAGTGTCTGTGGTGAAATGCACCCTGTCACACACAGAGTTTCTCAAAGAAGTGGTGATGTTGTGTGCGACATGCTGGTGGAACACAGGCACACCTTTCTTTGAGAAGTAGTGCCGACTGGACATCTGGTACTGGGACACTGCGACGGACATAAGGTCTCGAAAATCCTCTGTGTCCACCAGGCGGAAAGGAAGCATTTCTGTAGCCAAGAGCTTGCAGATGGTGAAATTCAACCTCTTAGCTTTCTCATGGCTAGGAGGAAATGGTCTTTTACTTGTCCACATCTGAGGGACCGAGGGCTGGCTGTTGTGCTTAGACGGGGTTGAGAAGGGTGTCCCCGGCAAACTGCCGGTCTGTGAGGAAGATGCAGGCGGACATGTTAGGTTGCCTTGATCCAAAGGTGGTGCTCTCGATGTCGGAGAGCGCTCAACACCAGCAGGTGTTTCCACTTCCCAATGAACTGACGACCTGCCAATCACACTGGCTGTTGCGGGTAAAGAGGTGGCAGGTCTGCGTTCAAAAACATGTGTGACTGCTGTCCCCCCAGTCACAGAGGTTGAAGAGGCTGCGGATGCACAAGATGGGGCAGACAGTGGTTGGCCTGACCCGCTAGGCCGCCTTGTAGAACAGTGAGCTTCCCACTGCAACTTATGCTTCATATCCATGTGACGGTACATGCATGAAGTACTCAAACTATGGATTTTTTGACCTCTACTTAGCTTTTGGTGACAAATATTACAGATAACATGAGTTGGGTCATCCTTATCGATCGGAAAAAATGCCCAGGCTATGCAAGGCTTAGAGCCCATGCGACCTGAAGAGCCTCCACGACTTGTGGTCAGAGGCAGAGTTGTGGTTGAGGATGCAGTTGTTGACGTACTTCCAGTACTCCGTCTCTGTCCAGGAAGGCGCAACCTAACCTCATCGTCAATAGCATCTGTGATGCCCCGCTGCGCTTGGTATCACAGATCCTAGAAGAGTGCATTGATGGAACCCTCCACAAGAGGCCCCCCTAAACATTCACACATCTCCACCTTCCACCTCAGACCAGCAGAGGGAGCCCGTTAGGGATATAAATAGGGAACGTGGAGCTAGGCAGTTCAGTTCCTCTGAAGAGTTCCTGCAGTAGAGAAGCGTAAGAGAGGTCAGTCTGCAGTGGAGCTCAGTCTAGTCTAGAGAACTCAGTTAATAGTTCAGCAGTGGAGCACGAGGCTCCTGCTAGCTAGATTCAGGGAGCCCGGATAAAGCTTAAGGTGTGCCGGCGCCATAAGATCGGTGAAGCACGGCAAGCTGCCGTTAGTGTGTATGGCCTAGTGAGGGCACGAGTAGGCCGAAGGCGAGTGGCGAGTTAGTACATAAGGGGCAGAGGAGCTTAACCAGCTCACCCCGAAGCATTTACCGGACACCGGATCTGAGCTTACCGGGATCTCTATGACCCAGTAAGGCATAACCGGAATCCCTGGAGAACTACAAGTCGCAGGATCGCTAAGGTGCTGATACGTAACAGAGCCAGGAGACGCTTAGGCCCCGCATACTGGGAGCGTGAACTCCAAGAGAAGGCCCTACCACAAGGTCTGCCAGCGCAGGACAGAGACAAAGTTAGGCCTAGCTCCAGGCAGGTCAGAAACTTACTACGCAGAGGCAAGAAACAGGAGGCCCTACACCCGCTCATTGGGGAGGATCTTGATATGCACCCTTCACCCTACAGTGCTCCGGGATGTGCCTGAATTTCCACCAGTAAAAGGTACTGAAGTGACTACCGTGTCGTTCCCGTTCTTGCTCTGACCCAGCTGGGTCTTGCCTGTCCTGCATTCCCCCTGCATACGCTGCCCTGAGACCTAGCTCCACCTGTGGGGAGCTATACCATTGAGATCCCTTATCACAGGCCTCAGTGGACTGCTGCAGTGCTGGTGCTTCTCACCAGATACCACATGGTGGCGTCACGAACTCTTATAAAATTAACAATTATCCACCCTTTTAAAGAGTGACCCCAGGGTACGGGCCAGGGAGCCGACCACCGCGACATCCCCAAGGCCAGGCAAAGGCCCGGGTACCGAGTCATCCCCATCCCCTGGGCTAGTCACATCCTGCTCCATCTCCTCTGCTGACCTCATCGACTGGCTGACTGTGGGTTGACAGTAAGTGGGATCTCCAACCTCGTCATCATCACCCTGTGTGTTCTCACAGCCGTCGTCCTCAGAGCGAACCTCTTCCTGCCCTGACCGAAAAGTCAAGTTGTCGCTCCAATCAGGTATTTGAGTCTCATCATCTTCTTCCTGATTGTCTCCACCAACAGGAGTTACAGTTTGGGAATGAGGGTCTACATTATGCTCAGAACCTTCTTCATCTGGTCCTGGATCCGACTTATAAAGATTCTGGGCATCAGTGCAGATCATTTCCTCGTCTGGATTAACAGAAGCTCTGGAGCAGACCTCCGTTTCCCAGGCTATAGTATGAGTAAACAGCTGTGCAGACTCAACCATCTGTGTTACCCCATACTCAGACGGGCAGCTGGAGACTTGGGAGCTGTGAGGAAGCAAGTTCGATTGGGGTGACACCTCTGAGGACTGGAGTATTTGTGATGTTGAAGTTGAGGTGGAGGAGAGCCCACTTGAAGGAACACTTGATATCCGTTGAAGCACCTGCTGTTTTTGTGCCTCATCTGGAATTTGTAGCGATTGGCACGGCCGTAAGAAAGGGATCTTATCTGTAATGCAGCAGCTTGCTAGCATTACTGTAAATGGTCCAGGATGTGTTTTACCTGACCATGTACCTTCCCCTTTAACTGACTGGTCACATGACTGTGACATCACACAGGTCCTGTATGCACAGTAAAGGTCTGTACACATGACTGGGACAGCACACAGGACCTATACACACAGCTGACTGATCACATGACTGTGACATCAGCAAGGTCCAGTCTCTCTGCCCTTGTCCATATGTATGTCACTGGACAAATGGTAAGGTTTTAATAGTAGAGTTAGGACTGTCCCATAAGGGTTACCGTGATGTGGTGGGATGTCTTTTACATTATTTTGATCAAAATTATGTTAACTAAATACCCTTCATTATTTATCATTATTTTTGCACTCTGCGATTTATCCACTTACTGGGGGTATTTTGCTTGTCTTTGGTTTTTTTCTGTCTAGTGGCCTTATGTGAACATGCATTTACATTTTGCATGCACATCAAATTACGTTTCAGTACAGACTCCCAGTTTTTTTCTTTGCAGTTTTGTGTGCTTTAGTGCATAGAAAGGGTGTGGCCGCCCTTTGTCTGAGCTGAAAGGTTCATTCTGCCTCAAGTCTATGTTTCTACTAGGGGTTCAGTATCTCTGCCCTTGTCCATATGTATGTCACTTGACAAATGGTAAGGTTTTAATATTAGAGTTAGGACTGTCCCTTAAGAGTTACCGTGACGTGGTGAGATGGGTTTTACATTATTTTGATCAAAATTATGTTAACTAAATACCCTTTATAATTTAGCATTATTTTTGCACTCTGTGATTTATCCATTTACTTCCAGTTATTTGGGTAGTTTGCTTGTCTTTGGTTTTTCTCTGTCTAGTGGCCTTATGTGAACATGCATTTACATTTTGCATGCACATCAAATTATGTTTCAGTTCAGACTCCCAGGTTTTTTCTTTGCAGTTTAGTGTGCTTTAGTGCATATAAAGGGTGTGGCCGCCCTTTGTCTGAGCTGAAAGGTTCATTCTGCCTCAAGTCTATGTTTCTACTAGGGGTTCAGTCTCTCTGCCCTTGTCCATATGTATGTCACTTGACAAATGGTAAGGTTTTAATGTTAGAGTTAGGACTGTCCCATAAGGGTTACCGTGACGTGGTGGGATGGCTTTTACATTATTTTGATCAAAATTATGTTAACTAAATACCCTTTATTATTTATCATTATTTTTGCACTGTGCGATTTATCCATTTACTTCCAGTTATTTGGGCATTTTGCTTGTCTTTGGTTTTACTTACCTATAGGCCAGGTATTTAACCCCTTCCCGACCCGTGTCACACCATTTGTGACATGGAAAACAGTTCGTTCCCGACCCATGTCACAGCGTCTGTGACATGGAGGGAAAGAGCCCCTGCAGCGCCTGCGAGCGGGGTCGCTCAGGTGTCACAGTTGCTACTGCAACTGGACATCCTGAAGTCGACCCCCCGGGGGGTGGATTAACCCCCCCGTGCCTGGGACCCCTCCAATTGGCTGTTTCATTTTCACTTTTAATGAAACTGCCAATCGGTATGAATTAAATATTTCACCAATGAAAATTGGTGTAATATTTAAATCTGGGCATGGCCTGATGCTTGCAGCATCAGCCATTGGCTGGGGGGAGTGTCACCTCTGCCCCCCCCTCCCCCCAGATCTGATTGGGGGGCTAGCGTCACATGGATACTAGCCCCAATCAGATGTGGAGGGAGTTTTTAATGATGGCCGCAACTGCCCGTCCATGGATCGGGTGCCGGCCGTTGTGGACCCTCTGCTGCTGCCCCCTGTGGACCCTCTGCTGCTGCCCCCCCCGTGGACCCTCTGCAGCTGCCCCCCCGTGGATCGCTTCTGCCGCCGCTGATCGCCTGCTGCCGCCGCTGATCTGCATCAGGTAGTATTGCCCCCGCTCCCCCCCAACCCCCCCTCCACTTTCATACCTGCACCCCGACCTCCGCTCCCTCTGCTCCCTCTCCCACGTCTTCATCCACCGGCTGCTGCTCTCCTTCTGACAGCCGGTGGACTGTGATCACAGCAGCAGCAGGCTCAGTGTAAATGCCCTGCTCCTGTGATCAAACCCACCATCCCCCAGTCCCAGTGATATCACCCCCCACCTCCCAATAATCACCCCTCCCCCCAGTGTTCACCCCCCCTGTCCCCAGTGTTCACCCCCCCCAGTGTTCACCCCCCTGTCCCCAGTGTTCACCCCCCCCTGTCCCCAGTGTTCACCCCCCCTGTCCCCAATGTTCACCCCCACCTGTCTCCAGTATTCACTCCCCATCCCCAGTGTGCACCCCCCCATCCCAGTGATCATCCCCCCCCGCAAACCCAGTGATCACCCCCCTGCTGCTGGCTCCTGCTCCCCTTTCTGCCCCAGTAATCACCCCCCTTGCTGCTGCCGGCTCCTGCCCCAGTGATCACCCCCCTTGCTGCTGCCGGCTCCTGCCCCAGTGATCACCCCCCTTGCTGCTGCCGGCTCCTGCCCCAGTGATCACCCCCCTTGCTGCAGCTGCTGGCTCCTCCATCTCTTCAGCCCCCCCCTACGCCTGACAGCCCCGTACGCCTGACAGCCCCCTACGCCTGACAGCCCCCTACGCCTGACAGCCCCCACACGTGACTGCAGAAGGTTACACCAAGCACACACACACACGTACACTCACACTATAATAAAGTTTCGATTTTTTTTTTTTTTTTTACACACGCACACAGCACACAAAATGTCCCGCCCGTCCCACTCATCCCAGTCTAGGGCGTACTCAGCTTAGGAGGCTATGTCAGGTTGGTGTGTGTGTTGTAGTGTGTGTGTGTGTGTGGTGTATACACTACAATATACCACACCAACCTGACATACACTACACAATGGTGTCCACTAACAAATTGGAACCATGTTGCGTTTGGAGAGTCCCTGTGTGCCCAAACATTGGAGCTCCCCAACAAGTGACCCCATTTTGGAAACTAGACCCCCCAAGGCACCTATCTAGATGCATAGTGAGCACTTGAAACCCCCAGGTGCTTCACAAATTGATTCATAAAAATAAAAAAGTGGAAAAAAAAACACTTTTTTATTTTTAGGGATTAATTTGTGAAGGACCTGGGGGTTCCAATTGCTCACTATGCATCTAGATAGGTGCCTTGGGGGGTCTAGTTTCCAAAATGGGGTCACTTGTGGGGGAGCTCCAATGTTTTGCCACACAGCGGCTCTCCAAACGCAACATGGTGTCTTCTAACAATTTGAGCCGACAATTTGTTAGCGGACACCATGTTGCTTTTGGAGAGCCGCTGTGTGCCCAAACATTGGAGCTCCCCCACAAGTGACCCCATTTTGGAAACTAGACCCCCCAAGGCACCTATCTAGATGCATAGTGAGCACTTGGAACCCCCAGGTGCTTCACAAATTGATTCATAAAAATGAAAAAGTGGAAAAAAAAACACTTTTTTATTATTACGGATTAATTTGTGAAGGACCTGGGGGTTCCAAGTGCTCACTATGCATCTAGATAGGTGCCTTGGGGGGTCTAGTTTCCAAAATGGGGTCACTTGTGGGGGAGCTCCAATGTTTGGCCACACAGCGGCTCTCCAAACGCAACATGGTGTCTTCTAACAATTTGAGCCGACAATTTGTTAGCGGACACCATGTTGCTTTTGAAGAGCCGCTGTGTGCTCAAACATTGGAGCTCCCCCACAAGTGACCCCATTTTGGAAACTAGACCCCCCAAGGCACCTATCTAGATGCATAGTGAGCACTTGGAACCCCCAGGTGCTTCACAAATTGATTCATAAAAATGAAAAAGTGGAAAAAAAAAACACTTTTTTATTTTTACGGATTAATTTGTGAAGGACCTGGGGGTTCCAAGTGCTCACTATGCATCTAGATAGGTGCCTTGGGGGGTCTAGTTTCCAAAATGGGGTCACTTGTGGGGGAGCTCCAATGTTTGGCCACACAGCGGCTCTCCAAACGCGACATGGTGTCCGCTAACAAATTGAATGGAAAATCGGCTCAAATTGTTAGCGGACACCATGTTGCGTTTGGAGAGCCCCTAATGTGCCTAAACAGTGGAGCTCCCCCACAAGTGACCCCATTTTGGAAACTAGACCCCCCAAGGCACCTATCTAGATGCATAGTGAGCACTTGGAACCCCCAGGTGCTTCACAAAATGATCTGTGAAAACAAAAAAGTACTTTTTTTTTCACAAAAATTTTCTTTTAGCCTAAATTTTTTAATTTTCACATGGGTAACAGGATAAAATGCATCCTAAAATGTGTTGGTCAATTTCTCCTGAGTACACTGATACCTCATATGTGGTCATAAACCACTGTTTGGGCACATGGCAGGGCTCAGAAGAGAAAAAGCGCAATTTGACTTTTGGAGCTAATTTTCCATTCAAAAAGTAAAATGGCGCTCCTTCCCTTCTGAGCCCTGCCGTGTGCCCAAACAGTGGTTTATGACCACATATGAGGTATCAGTGTACTAAGGAGAAATTGACCAACAAATTTTAGGATGCATTTTTTCCTGTTACCCATGTGAAAATTAAAAAATTTAGGCTAAAAGAAAATTTTTGTTAGAAAAATAAAAATGTTCATTTTTTTCTTCCATGTGGCTTTAGTTCCTGTGATGCACCTGAAGGGTTAATAATCTTCTTGAATGTAGTTTTGAGTAGCTTGAGGGGTGCAGTTTTTGGAATGGTGTCACTTTTGGGTGTTTTCTGTCATAAAGACCCCTCAAAGGGACTTCAAATGTGATGTGGTCACTAAAAAAATGGTTTTGTAAATTTTGCTGGAAAAAAGATAAATTGCTGATGAACTTTGAACCCTTCAAACTTCCTACCAACATTTTTTTTTTTTCCAAAATTGTGCTGATGTAAAGTAGACATGTGGGAAATGTTATTTATTAACTATTTTATGTCACATCACTCTCTGGTTTAGTAGAAAAAAAATTCAAAATTTGAAAATTGCAAAATTTTCAATTTTTTCCCATATTTTTGTTTTTTTCACAAATAAACGCAAATATTATCGACCTAAATTTAATACTAACATGAAGCCCAATATGTCACGAAAAAACAATCTCAGAATCGCTAGGATCCGTTGAAGTGTTCCAGAGTTTTTACTTCGTAAAGGGACACTGGTCAGAATTTACAAAATTGCCAAGGTCTTTAGGGTCAAAATAGGCTGGGTCCTGAAGGGGTTAAAACTCTGTTTTCTCCGTCAAACGGATCACATATACGTTGTCAGAAAATACTGCATTTTCTGCCCTCCATTAAAAATTTCCTTTAGTGTGTCATTGAAGCAATTCACTGCAGTTTGCTGTTCAAACTACGTACCTACAGGCCAGGTATTTAAAACTCTGTTTTTTCTATCACACGGATCACATATAAGTTCGCTCCAAACTCAGTCATTTGTAGTGAGCGTGGAAGATACTGTCCTCCACTTAAAATGGGCAAGGCACGTGGCAAGGGACGGGGAACTGGACGTGGTGGTGATGGTGCTTGCAGAGACCGCGGACAAGGCCATGGGCAAGCTGAAACTGTGCCACAACAAACACTCACATCTTCTCGCCTGAGCTTCCTGTCACAATTTCTAGGGGACTGCAGCACACCACTATTGAACCCAGAACAGTGTCAAAAGGTTGTTGGTTGGATAGCGGATAATGCTTCCAGTCACTTAGCCACCACCACCACCACCCTGTCTTCCACATGGTCAAGTCTCAGTAGCCGTGAGTCTGGACCGCATATTCCTCACCCTGATCCTCCTTCCTCCCACCATGCAGAGTACCCAGAGACAACTGATCCCACACTTGGACACTCTGAAGAGCTGTTCACTTTTCCATTTATAGATTCGGGCCTCTCGCCCGGTCCACTTGAAGCGGGGCAAGAGGAGATCGAGTGTAGTGATGCCCAAATATTTGAGCAGCCACGGTCACATGAAGGCAACAGTGGGAAAGTGTCACAAGATGTGGACGATGATGAGACACAATTGCCAGAAAGTCAGGAGGAGGACCAGGGTGCGGAAGTGGAAGACGAGGTGGTGGATGATATAGTAACTGACCCAACATGGCAGGAGGACATGCAGAGCGTGAACAGCAGCACACAGGGGGAGGGAGGCAGAGCACCCCAACAGGCAGGAAGAAGCAGTGTGGGGAACGCAGACAGAAGGCAGGCAACCGTTTCCCGTAACACCAACACGAATGAAGTTGCCAGTACAACTGTTAGGTCAACCCGAGTCTGGTTGTTTTTAAAGATTCTGCCTATAACCCCAAAAAGGCCATTTGCATCACCTGCCAGGCCAGCATCAGCAGGGGTGGCAAAACGACCAGCCTGACCACCACCAGCATGATCAGGCACATGGCAGCAAAGCACCCTACTTTGTGGGCCGATCCCCAGGGTCCAGGAACAGTGTCTGCGGGTGGCACCATTGCTTCTTCCGCTGTTGTGCATGCAAGCCAATCCGCTGTCCATGGTGCATGCGAAGACGCCTCCTACCCTGCACCTTTCGTTGCACACTCTCAAGTAGCAGCATCAGGAAGCAAGTCCATGTCCTTGACCCAGCGCAGCGTTCAGTTGTCCAGACCCCAGTCCTTGGAATGCAAGCGCAAATATGCAGCCAAAGCCCCACAGGCCACACTACTAAATTCTCACATTTCACGACTGCTTGCGCCTGAAATGTTGCCTTTTAGGCTCGTGCAGACGGAAGCATTCTGCAACCTGATGGCGGCGCCCGTCCCTCGGTACTTGGTCCCCAGCCGCCACTATTTCTCCCGGTGTGCCATCCCAGCATTACACAAGCACATGTCCCAAAACATTAGCCATGCTCTCAACAACGCAGTTCCCGTAAAGTCCACCTAACCACAGACACGTGGACAAGGGCTTGTGGGCAGGGACGGTACATCTCGCTGACGGCACACTGGGTTAACATAGTGGAAGCTGGGACCCAGTCGGATCTTGGGACGGAACACGTCCTCTTGACGCCAATGATTGCGGGCCCTAGGTCAATGAGGGTTGCCCCCATGGTCTACAGCTCCTGCACCTCATCCTCCACATCCTCCTCCTCCTCTTCAGCCTCCATCTCCGAAATGACCACATCAGTCACAAGCTGGAAGCACTGCAGCACTGCCTCGGCCAAGCGGCAACAGGCTGTGCTGAAGCTAATATGCTTAGGTGATAAACCACACAATGCTGAAGAGTTGTGGACAGCTCTGAAAGAGCAGACAGATCTCTGGCTCACACCACAGAACCTACAGCCAGGCTTGGTCGTGTGTGACAATGGCCGGAACTTGGTGGCGGCTCTGAGGCGAGGTGAGCTCACACACGTACCATGCCTGGCCCATGTGCTTAACCTCGTGGTTCAGCTGTTTCTCAAATCCTACCCGGAGCTGCCGGATCTGCTTTTTAAAGTGCGCCGCCCGTGTGCCCATTTTAGAAAGTCAGCTACATCTTCCGCTGCCCTTGCAGTGTTTCAGCAGCATTTGCAGCTTTCGGCTCACAGACTGGTGTGTGATGTCCCCACACATTGGAACTCTACACTGCAGATGTTGGGAAGGATTTGTGAGCAGTAGAGGGCAGTTGTTGCATACCAGCATCAACAGGCTGTCAGTATTCAGTTCAGACTCCACACATAAGACCTCAGGAGTGGACATTGATGTCAGACATATGTACCATCCTCCAAAACTTTGAGGACTCCACCAAGATGGTGCGCAGCGATGACGCCATGATTAGCATCACCATCCAGCTTCTCTGCCTTCTGAAACGCTCTCTGCTCACAATCAAAGAGGATGCATTGCAGGCGAAGCACGATGAGATGGAGCAAGGAACCATAAGGGGGGTTAAACACAGCCAAGCTTCATCTCACCCCAATGTGGATTGGGTGACAATGAGGAAGAGGAGGAGGAGGAGGAAGGACAGGAGCTAGTTTCATGCACTATAGACGGTACTACCTGCACAGCTCTCATACCGTCTGTTCAGCATGGATGGCCAGAGGACAGAGAGGAGGAGGAGGAAGAGGAGAGCATGGTCAGTCATCCTCTTGGTGAGGACACGGAAGCTTTGCCTTTAGTAGTCTGGAACGCATGGCTGAGTTTATGTTAAGCTGCCTTTCCCATGACCCTCGCGTTCTCAAAATTTTGGGTGACAGTCATTACTGGTTGGTGACACTTCTAGACCCACGCTACAAGGAGAACTTTATATCTCTTATTCCTGAGGCAGACAGGTGTACAAAATTGGGGCAGTACCAGAAGGCCCTTTTTGCGGAACTATTAAAAAAATTCCCATCTGAAAACGATGGCGGCAGAGGGTACACTTCGTTGGACAACCAAGGAGTACAGGCGAGAGAGACACAACTTCAATCCAGCAGAGGCAGGGGAACGCTGTCAAAGTTCTGGGAGAGTTTTCTCCGACCCTCCCATCGCACAGGCCCTGAGGCGCGGTGTACTCTCACAAGGAATACAAAGTTTGGGTAGATGCTGAGGGATTACCTTGCCAACCATACCAACGTCCTCCGTGATTCCTCTGCGCCTTATAATTATTGGGTATCCAAGCTGGATACGTGAAATGAACTGGCTCTGTATGCCTAGGAGGTCCTGGCCTGCCCTGCCACCAGTTTTTTATCAGAGTGGGTTTTTAGTGTTGCTGGTGGAATTATAACTGATAAGCGCATCAGCCTGTCAACTGAAAATGCTGACAGGCTGACTCTTATAAAAATGAACAAGGTCTGGTTTGGGCCAGACTTCTCAACACCACCGAATGATAGCAGCGTAACATAAGCTCCAATCCAGTGTCTTTTCTTGGGAGGTGTTTTCCCATGCACCTTTTCACACCCACACATGGGTATACGCTTCCTGATTTTGTCTATTTGCTCTTGTCCTCCTCCTTCTTCTCATCCTCCACCACCATATCACCAGAGTGACCGTGGTTCATGATGCATGTAACGGGTCTGGGAGGCGGAACCTCTGGGCTACTATACAAGGAAGCGGTCCTTGTAAGGGAGTGGGTGGCGACCAGGCAGGCAGTCACAGCAGGTGACCGGGACAGTCTCTGGGTGTACGGGCAGGAGGTCACGGCAAGTGATCAGGGCAGTCTCTGGAAGAACGGGCTGGAGGTCACGGCAAGTGACCGGGGCAGTCTCTAGGTAAAGGGTAGGTACGACCTGTGATGGCTGAACCTCCAGGTAGGCTAGCAAGGCAGATGGAGGATGTGTGCTCCCAGGTGAGCAAGCGAGAGTCTCTGGAATAGCAGGTGGTCACAGCACGTGACGGCGGAGCCTCCAGGTAGGCAAGCAGGCAGGTAGCGGAGAAGCGCTCCCAGGTGAGCGGGCAAGAGTCTCTGGAATAGCTGGTGGTCCCAGCACGTGACAGCGGAACCCCCGGGCTGGCAAGCAGGCAGGTAGCGGAGAAGCGCTCCCAGGTGAGCGGGCAAGAGTCTGGAATAGCTGGTGGTCACAGCACGTGACAGCGGAGCCTCCGGGCAGGCAAGCAGGCAGGTAGCGGAGAAGCGCTCCCAGGTGAGCGGGCAAGAGTCTGGAATAGCTGGTGGTCACAGCACGTGACAGCGGAGCCTCCGGGCAGGCAAGCAGGCAGGTAGCGGAGAAGCGCTCCCAGGTGAGCGGGCAAGCTGGTCCATAGACAGACTGACCGGAGTTGTAAGGCAGACCGTCGGACCTCAGGCAAGCAGGCAGGTAGCTGATGTGCGCTCCCAGGTGAGCGGGCAAGTTGGTCCTTAGACAGACTGACCGGAGTTGTAAGGCAGACGGTCGGACCTCAGGCAGGCAGGCAGGTAACAGGAAATCAGGCAGGATTAGGACAGCAAGCTGGCAGGTAACTGGCAGGTAACTGGCAACGGGACCTGAGGGCTGAAGCAGAGTAGAACGGTGCAACAACATTGCTCGGGCACCTCCATTTTGGAGGAGGTGCCTTATATATGGTAAAGTCCTCCGGCCATTGGCCGGGGACTCCTTAGGACGGCGCGCGCGGCCCCTTTAAGAGGGAGGGAGGGCGCGCGCGCGCGCGCCCTAAGCACAGTGGCCGGGAAGGAGCGCGCGCTGCCAGCAGAGCGGGAGAGGGACGCCGGGCACGGAGCAGAGCGGTGAGGGGAACAGCGTCCCTGCCTAGCAGAGGGCAGGGACGCTGGCACTACAGTACCCCCCCTTTAGGCCCCCCCTTTTTTAGGCCAGATAGAAATTTAGCTAGGATGAGAGGGGCATGGATGTTCTCCCGGGGCTCCCACGTTCTCTCCTCAGGACCAAACCCCTTCCAATCTACCAGAAAAAAGGTCTTTCCTCTTACCCTTTTGGTGGCAAGAATGTTCTCTACCTCAAACTCGTCCTCAGCAGAAACCGGAGCAGGAGGCGTACCTGTAGACTTGGAAAAAGAGTTAAGTACCACAGGTTTGAGGAGAGATACATGGAAGGAGTTAGGGATCCGTAAGTTGGCCGGGAGTTTCAATTTATAGGCCACCGGGTTGATCTGACTGATGACCTCCAGAGGACCGATGAACCGAGGCCCTAACTTGTAAGAAGGTATCTTGAGTCGAACATATTTAGATGAGAGCCAGACTTTATCTCCTGGACGAAATTGTGGAGGATCCAGGCGTTTTTTGTCAGCGTGTCTTTTCATACGCTCGGATGACAGAAGGAGTGCGGACCGGGTACTCTCCCATATGGAGGAAAATTTGCTAACGAGAGATTCCGCAGCCGGGTTGTCCACAGAGGTGGAGACAGGAAAAGGAATCCGAGGATGCTGACCAAAGACTACAAAAAACGGGGATTTGGAGGAGGATTCGCTCTCGTGATTATTATAAGAGAACTCGGCCCATGGTAGGAGATCCACCCAGTCAGAATGGTGGGCATTAACGAAGTGCCGGAGTTAACTGGTCAGGTTCTGATTGATCCGCTCCACTTGACCATTGGACTGTGGGTGGTAAGCGGAAGAGAAGTCCAGGGTGACGTCTAGTAGTTTACAAGTGGCTCTCCAGAAACGTGAGGTGAACTGTACCCCACGATCCGACACGATGTGGAAGGGCAGGCCATGAAGACGGAAGATGTGGCGGATAAAGTCTTTAGCCAGCTCGGGTGCAGATGGAAGGCCTGGCAGGGGAATAAAGTGAGCCATCTTGGAAAAGCGGTCAGCGACCACCCAAATGACCGTACAACCGGCAGAGACGGGGAGATCAGTTATAAAGTCCATTGCTATATGCTGCCAGGGGGCAGCAGGTACAGGAAGCGGAAGGAGGCGTCCGGCTGGCAGATGTCTCGGGACTTTGTTGCGGGCGCAGGACACACAGGCAGAAACAAAGTCTATTATGTCCTTGTGCAGGGTAGGCCACCAATAGTGCCGGGCAATAAGCTGGAGGGTCTTTTTCTGACCGGCGTGGCCAGCTAGTTTAGACGAATGGCCCCAGTGTAGGATCTTCTCCCGATCAGGTACTGAAACAAACGTCTTACCGGGAGGGAGACGATTTAGACTCACGGGAGCCACCTGCATTACTCTGGCGGGATCGATGATATGTTTAGGTTCTTCCTCGAGATCGGACACCAGAAAGGATCGGGACAAGGCGTCTGCTTTGACGTTTTTGTCAGCCGGGCGAAAATGAAGAACAAAATCAAAGCGAGCAAAAAACAAGGACCACCGGGCTTGGCGCGGGTTAAGTCTCTGGGCATGCTGGAGGTAAGCCAAGTTCTTGTGGTCAGTGTAAATTATTACCGGATGAAGAGCCCCCTCGAGTAGGTAACGCCACTCCTCCAACGCCAGCTTGATGGCCAATAACTCTCGGTCTCCTATGGAATAGTTGCGCTCAGAAGAGGAGAAGAGTTTGGAGAAGAAGCCACAAGTTACCATTCTCCCGGAAGATGATTTTTGAGTAAGTACCGCTCCGGCTCCAGAGGAGGAGGCGTCAACTTCCAGGAAGAACTGCTTGTTGCCGTCCGGGCGATACAGCACCGGGGCGGAAGAGAAGGCCTGTTTTAGGGAAAGAAAGGCCTCCTCTGCTTCGGGCGGCCACTCTTTGGGATTAGTACCCTTACGGGTGAGCGCGGAAATTGGGGCAGTCCGGGAAGAGAAGTGCGGGATGAAGAGGCGGTAATAGTTGGCGAAGCCCAGGAACCGTTGAATAGCCTTCAACCCCTCTGGTCGGGGCCATTTCTCGATGGCAGACAGTTTCTCAGGATCCATTTGTAGGCCGGTCTGAGAGATAATGTAGCCCAGAAACGGAAGCGAGGTCTGCTCAAAGAGGCACTTCTCATATTTAGCGTAGAGATGGTTCTGCCTGAGCCTGAGCAGGACCTGACGAACATCCCTCCGGTGAGTCTGGAGATCCGGAGAGAAGACCAAGATGTCGTCCAGGTACACCACTACGCAGGAGTAGAGAAGGTCCCGGAAGATGTCATTGACCAACTCTTGAAAGACGGCAGGAGCGTTACAGAGGCCAAAGGGCATTACCAGATATTCATAGTGGCCGTCCCGGGTGTTGAATGCCGTCTTCCATTCATCCCCCTGACGGATACGAACCAGGTTGTACGCCCCACGGAGGTCCAGTTTGGTGAAGATTCTAGCCCCCCTCAGACGATCAAATAACTCCGGAATGAGCGGAAGGGGGTACTTATTCTTCACCGTGATCTGGTTAAGGCCTCTATAGTCTATACAGGGACGGAGAGAGCCGTCCTTTTTTTTGACGAAAAAGAAGCCTGCTCCCGCCGGGGAGGTAGATTTCCGGATGAATCCCCTGGCCAGATTCTCCTCAATATATTCGGACATCGACCGGGTCTCAGCAGCGGATAATGGATAAATACGCCCACGGGGAGGAGAAGTACCAGGTAACAGGTCGATAGGGCAGTCGTATGGTCTATGAGGGGGTAGTGTCTCTGCCTCCTTTTTATTAAAGACATCAGCATAAGACCAATAAGGAATCGGAAGTCCAGGTAGATTAGCTGGGGTAGGAGAAGGACGGACGGGATGAACGGGAACCAGACAGGTCTTATGGCAGCCCTGTCCCCAGCGAAGGACTTCTCCGGTCTGCCAGTCAAGAACGGGTGCATGTTTCTGGAGCCAAGGTAGGCCTAGCAAGAGGGCGTGAGAGAGTCCAGGCAGAACATAGAAGGAGATACTTTCAGAATGCAGCATTCCCACCTGCAGAGTAATGGATTCGGTGATGAGTTGGATGGGGCGTGGTAAGAGCCCCCCATCCACGGCAGGAACAGACAAGGGTACAGCCAGAGGTTTGGTGGGGATGCGGTATTTCTCTACCAGGGACTGTGAAATAAGATTCCCGGCTGCTCCAGAGTCCAGTTGGGCTAGTTCGAAATAACGGTTCTCCCCGTAGACGATTGAAACTGACAACAGCAGGGATGGAGAGGATTTATTCTTGTCTAGGTGGACCTCTCTGAGCGAACCTAGACACAGGCGTTTCCCGACCTCTCCGGGCAGGCACGGATCCGGTGCTCCTTACTGCCACAGTAGAAGCAGGTCCCCTCGGCACGGCGTAAGTCCTGACGGGTCTTGACCATCTTGGTCTGGTCGACCTGCATAGGCTCAGGAGGGTGTACCTGGTTAGAGACAGAAGGAGTGACGGGTTTCTGAAAAGTAGGAGCTAGACGTGGTAACCTCCTCTCACGGGTGACCTCTCTGGCACGCTCCTGGAACCGTAGGTCAATCCGGGTGGCAAGAGTTATTAAGTCATCGAGAGTGGTAGGAATGTCCCGACCGGCAAGTTCATCTTTAATACGGCCGGACAGACCCTCCCAGAAGACGGAAACCAGAGCGTCGTTATCCCAGGCCAGCTCCGAGGCAAGGGTACGGAACCGTATGGCATATTGGCCCACGGTGAGACTTTCCTGACGGAGGCGTAGCAACGATGATGCGGATGAGGTCTTCCGTCCGGGTTCGTCGAAGACTTTCCGGAAAGCCGTGAGAAAAGCAGGCAAGTTGGACACCAGGGGGTCTCCTCTCTCCCATAGAGGATTTAGCCAGGCCAGGGCCTCCCCGGTGAGATGGGACATGATGAATGCAATTTTGGCTCGGTCGGAGTTAAACTGGTGGGACAATAGTTCAAAGTGCAGGGTGCACTGATTTATGAAGCCCCGAGCCTGGGCTGAGTCGCCTCCGAAGCGAGGAGGTGCAGAAAGCCGAGGTCCGGGGTAGGATATCATGGTGTTAGTGGACAGCGGAGCTGCCGGATTGCGAGACATGGCACTGGCGGAGGTTGTTGGTGGAACAGTCAGAGTGTCCAGGCGAGTATTGACATTCCGCAGGTGACCCAGGATGGACTCCTGTTGGGACCTTTGACGGGACAGTTCATGACACAGGTCCGAGAGCGAGGGAGCTTGGGTGCCACCGGGTTCCATGGCCCGAGCAAACTGTAACGGGTCTGGGAGGCGGAACCTCTGGGCTACTATACAAGGAAGCGGTCCTTGTAAGGGAGCGGGTGGCGACCAGGCAGGCAGTCACAGCAGGTGACCGGGACAGTCTCTGGGTGTACGGGCAGGAGGTCACGGCAAGTGATCAGGGCAGTCTCTGGAAGAACGGGCTGGAGGTCACGGCAAGTGACCGGGGCAGTCTCTAGGTAAAGGGTAGGTACGACCTGTGATGGCTGAACCTCCAGGTAGGCTAGCAAGGCAGATGGAGGATGTGTGCTCCCAGGTGAGCAAGCGAGAGTCTCTGAAATAGCAGGTGGTCACAGCACGTGACGGCGGAGCCTCCAGGTAGGCAAGCAGGCAGGTAGCGGAGAAGCGCTCCCAGGTGAGCGGGCAAGAGTCTCTGGAATAGCTGGTGGTCCCAGCACGTGACAGCGGAACCCCCGGGCAGGCAAGCAGGCAGGTAGTGGAGAAGCGCTCCCAGGTGAGCGGGCAAGAGTCTGGAATAGCTGGTGGTCACAGCACGTGACAGCGGAGCCTCCGGGCAGGCAAGCAGGCAGGTAGCGGAGAAGCGCTCCCAGGTGAGCGGGCAAGAGTCTGGAATAGCTGGTGGTCACAGCACGTGACAGCGGAGCCTCCGGGCAGGCAAGCAGGCAGGTAGCGGAGAAGCGCTCCCAGGTGAGCGGGCAAGCTGGTCCATAGACAGACTGACCGGAGTTGTAAGGCAGACCGTCGGACCTCAGGCAAGCAGGCAGGTAGCTGATGTGCGCTCCCAGGTGAGCGGGCAAGATGGTCTTTAGACAGACTGACCGGAGTTGTAAGGCAGACCATCGGACCTCAGGCAGGCAGGCAGGTAACAGGAAATCAGGCAGGATTAGGACAGCAAGCTGGCAGGAATCTGGCAGGTAACTGGCAGGTAACTGGCAACGGGACCTGAGGGCTGAAGCAGAGTAGAACGGTGCAACAACATTGCTCGGGCACCTCCATTTTGGAGGAGGTGCCTTATATATGGTAAAGTCCTCCGGCCATTGGCCGGGGACTCCTTAGGACGGCGCGCACGGCCCCTTTAAGAGGGAGGGAGGGCGCGCGCGCGCGCCCTAAGCACAGTGGCCGGGAAGGAGCGCGCGCTGCCAGCAGAGCGGGAGAGGGACGCCGGGCACGGAGCAGAGCGGTGAGGGGAACAGCGTCCCTGCCTAGCAGAGGGCAGGGACGCCGGCACTACAATGCAACACCCAAATAATTTTTTTAAAGGGTGTTTGTGATGCTCGTAAAAAATTTTTTTATACAATATGTTCATGTATACCCCCTAGGGGTAAATGTTTGTCAGCCCATACACTTAGTGCATGGGCATTACAAGTATAGGAGGCGAGCTCCTTTCTAATGGGAACATTTTTTTTATGAGGCCCTCCTCCACGTCTCTTCCAAGGGGCATTGAAGTGCCTCCAAATTTTTGACAGCCCTTGCATTCACTGCATAGGCCAACACTATGGGAGACTCTCTCCTTTCTAATGGGAATTTGTCATTACTGTGGCCCTGCTCTGTGTGTCTTTAATTTCTTAGTGGGGTTTTTCCTAAAATTGGTCAGCCGTTGTACTCACTGCATACCCTAAAACTGTATAGCAAACCCTCTCCTTACTAATGGGAACATGTCGTACTTGTTACTGTGGCCCTGCTCTGTGTGTCTTTAAATTCTTAGTGGGGTTTTTCCTAAAATTGGTCAGCCGTTGGACTCACTGCATTCCCTACAACTGTATAGCAGACGTTCTCCTTTCTAATAGGAACATGTCGTACCTTGTTACTGTGGCCCTGCTCTATGTGTCTTAAAATCTTAGTGGGGCTTTTCCTAAAATTGGTCAGCCGTTGGACTCACTGCATACCCTATAACTGTATATCAGACCCTTTCCTTTCTAATGGGAACATGTCGTACTTTGTTACTGTGGCCCTGCTCTATGTGTCTTTAAATTCTTAGTGGGGTTTTTCCCAAATTTTAGCAGCCCTTGCAGTCACAGCATGGGCATTACCACTATAGGAGACCTGCTCCTTTATAATGGGGACATTTTTTTTACTGAGACACTCCTCTATGTCTCTACAAAGGGGTATTGGGTTGCATCCAAATTTTTGGCAGCCCTTGCAGTCACAGGATACGCAAGAACAGTATAAAAGAGCCACTTGTTAATAATGGGAACAACAAAGCATAGCCGGCTGATGGCTCTCTAACAATAGCTAGGGCCGACTGCTGTGCTTTTAAGAATAGTAAGGGCCGTCTGATGTCCCTATAAAAATAGGCTTTATGATTTTCAGAGTCCCTCCATCATAAATACAAAAGGATGTGTCTGATGATGTGTCACACACCACATTGCCAGATAAGGGTGTAAAATGTTAAAATGACATTTCCCGGTGAATGCATTTGTCTTAAAAAATAACGTAAAAAAACAAAACAATAGGATCTTTCTTTAGTATAAAAAACAGCGTCACCAATTTAACCTCAATGTAATCACATTGTTCAGCTCATGCACCTCCTCCTCCATCTCCGAAATGACCACATCAGTCACAAGCTGACAGCCCTGCAGCACTGCCTTGGCCAAGCGGCAACAGGCTGTGCTGAAGATAACATGCTTAATGCTTAATTGACAAACCGCCCAGCGCTGCAGATTTGTTGAAAGCTGTAACACAGCAGCCTGATCTGTGGCTCTCACTGCTGAACATACATGGCATGGTTGTGTGTGACAATGGGCGGAACCTGGTGATGGAGAAATGACAGCCGGGGTAGAATATGGCTGTTGTGAAATACAACTACCACTGAGAATCTGTTTCAGATTGAAAAACATTGTGCCCACCAGAGGATTTCATTCTGAGGGCTAACCTTTCTCCCCCGCTCAAGAGCCCCATAGCAGCTGCAAAGTTAGCGCTATCATGAACTCTCCTGAGGTAGAAGCCAAGGCACACCAGAGGATTCTCTGGTGGGACCGTCCAACCCTGCCGAGAAGCAGTCCTGGCTAAGAAAAGTGTGTGGGAAGGTTCCCGGACACTCTATTTATACTGAGGTGGAAACACACGCAAACATGGGGAGAACATACAAAGTCCAGGGATTTGAACTCAGGATCCCAGCACTGCAAGGCTTTAGTGCTAACCACTGATCCAGTGTGCTGCCGTTCACCCTCTAATATCTAACAGGCTGGAGAAACTTGCACCTACTGCCACTCTATATTCAGCTTCTTTGTGAGAAAATGTATTTGGGCAGCAACTCAGTCTACAAAATAAAATTCCTGAGAAGGAAATTGGGGATGGCTTTGCTACTTGTACTGGGGGCAGTGCTAATACCATGGCGTCGTAACATAGTTTTCTGGAAATATTCCAGGCTAGTAGGAGGCAAGCAAATTCAATCAGAAAAGTACTAGCAGTAATGTTCAGGCCACATTTCAAGTGCAAGCAGCTTTAGAGGACTTCCTGGGAGAAATGACATGCAGGGTAGATACGGTTTCCCTTTATGCCAGTCCTTTCACCGAGCTAAATACAACACAACAGCAAAAAAAGTTGTGGACTGGCTCCGTACCGTCCCTGGCCACATTCACCTGTCCACGTGTTTGAGTTTAGGCGGTCCTTCCCAGTAAGTGCACTAGGGAGGGCACGGGTAATGTTGTGGGACCCGTGCTTGTGGAAGGCGCAGGCGATACCGTGAAATATAGTGGCGGCTGGGGACCGAGTATGGACACCCGGTCTCAGCCGGCATGAGGTTGTGAAAAGCTTCCGCCTCCATGAGCTTAAAAGGCCATATTTCAACTGCAAAGAGCTGCCCAGAAATCTGGCAGTATAGTGTTGCGGTCTGTGCGTGGGTGGGTGGCTGGCTGCATACTTGCAGTTGCATTCTAAGTAACAGAAAAATAAGCAGATGGTGGCCTCTATCATCATCATGGCCTCACCTTGACACTATGAACTCTCCTGAAGGAGAAGCCAGGGCCCGCCGGAGGAGTCTCCGGTTCTCAGGTGGGCCCGTCCATCCCTGCCGAAAAGCTGCCCTGGCTAAGAAAAGTGTGGGGGAAGGTTCCCGGATACTCTATGGCTTCTTTTTTAATGTGGATCGGCCATGTTTATGCATGTTATTTCTCAAAACGCATTACAGATCAGGCCATTATTCAACTCTATATTCAAGAAATTAAATGCGCTAACAAAGATGTGTGTGTGTCAAAGCACCACCAACAAGTGCGAGTTGATGTTGGACGGGCTGCCATTGCTTCTGCAACAAGCTCAATTACAGGACTTCCTGGGAGAAATAACACACAGGGTACATATGGTTTCCCTCTATGCCAGTCCTTTCACCGAGCTAAATACAACTCTTAGCAAAAAAAGTTGTGGACTGGCTCCGTACCGTCCCTGGCCACATTCACCTGTCCACGTGTTTGTGGTTAGGCGGTCCTTCCCAGTAAGTGCACTGGGGAGGGCATGGGTGATGTTGTGGGACCCGTGCTTGTGGAAGGTGGAGGCGATACTGGGAAATATAGTGGCGGCTGGGGACCAAGTATGGACACCCGGCCGCCGCGGGCATGAGGTTGTGAAAACCTTCCGCCTCCACGAGCTTAAAAGGCCATATTTCAAGTGCAAAGAGCTGCCCAGAAATCTAGTAGTTTAGTGTTGCGGCCTGCAAGTGGGTGGGTGCGTGGCTGGCTGCATACTTGCACTTGCATTGCAAGTAGCAGAAAACAAAGCAGATGGTGGCCTCTATCATCATCATGGCCTCACCTCGACACTATGAACTCTCCTGAAGGAGAAGCCAGGGCCCGCCGGAGGAGTCTCCGGTTCACTGGTGGGCCCGTCCAACCCTGCGGAAAAGCAGCCCTGGCAATTTAAAGTGTGGGATAAGGTTCCCGGACACCCTATGGCTGCTTTTTTAATGTGGATTGGCAATGCTTATGCATGTTATTTCTCAAAACGCATTACAGATCAGGCCATTGTCCAACTCTGTATTCAAGAAATTAAATGCGCAAAGAAAGATGTGTGTATGTCAAAGCACCACCGACAAGTGCGAGTTGATGTTGGTCGGGCTGCCATTGCTTCTGCAACAAGCGGTTTCCCTCTATGCCAGTCCTTTCACCGAGCTAAATACAACTCTAAGCAAAAAAAGTTGTGGACTGGCTCCGTACCTTCCCTGGCCACATTCACCTGTCCACGTGTTTGTGGTTAGGCGGTCCTTCCCAGTAAGTGCACTGGGGAGGGCACGGGTAATGTTGTGGGACCCGTGCTTGTGGAAGGCACAGGCGATACTGGGAAATATAGTGGGGGCTGGGGACCGAGTATGGACACCCGGCCGCTGCTGGCATGAGGTTGTGAAAAGCTTCCACCTCCACGAGCCTAAAAGGCCACATTTCAAGTGCAAGCAGCTGAAAAATTAGCAGTATAGTATTGCAGCCTGTGAGTGGCTGGCTGCATACTTGCGCTTGCGTTCCACGGAATGGGGTAGGGACAACTGAAGGCTGCACTGGGACAAGGACGTGGACGGTGATTGCTGCAAGTCTGCAATGACTAGTCTTGAGCCACCCCCGTAGTGTTCGAGTTCGGTTCGTCAAACACCCGTATGTTCGCCGAACTGTTCGTCGAAATGTTCGTCGAACACCGTCGAACACCGTTAAAACCAATGGCAGGCAAACAAAAACACATAGAAACACATAGAAAACACATAGAACACACTTCAAAGGTGTCCAAAAGCTGACAAACTGCTCAGAAGACACAACTAACACATGGAAAAGTGACAAGTACATATAGTCATGCGAAAAGAAAAGAGGTGGAGGAGTAAAAGGAGGGGGAGACACAGATATTGGCATGTCATGCCCTTCTAAAACCAAAAAAGTGCGAAGCCGACACAGCCAGTCCGTTCCTGCCCGTGCGACCTCCGTGTCGCCGGGTTTGTGCCAGAGCCGCGGTGGACCCTGGCGGCCTGCCCACCTCTCCCAATACTGGTGCCTGTCCGCTGGTGGGTCGAGCGAGCCCCCTGCGGTGGAGGCAGGTCTAATCTTTTTAATTTAAATTGTCTCTCTAATTTGAATGAGTACACTTTAAATCCTTTTACAATGATCTATTGAAGGGCAAGTTTCATGCCAGCAGCTGCGGTAATTCCAGCTCCAGTAGAGTCCACTAAAGCTGCTGCAGTTAAAAAGCTTTTATAAGGATCGAGCTTGGCGGTCCACCGCAAGGCGTCCTACTGCCAGTCCCAGCCCTTGTGCCTTGGGGTGCCTCCCCGATGCTCTTCACTGAGTGTCCCGGGGTCCCGAACCATTTACTTTGAAAAAATTAAGTGTCCAAACTACAGGTGGTGTAGCTTGCTTAACAGCTGGGATAATACGCTGACTAGCAGACACTGCTACTAGGCCCAAAGTATTTCCTGGGCTAGATGCAGTTAAAAATTTGTAATTAGATACTCTCGTTGGATGCTGAGAAAGCATTCCATAGAGTCTCCTGGCACGCCATATATTATTCTCTTAAAAAGCTTTGGGTAGGGGTCTTGGGGACCCTTTTATAGGCAAAATCACGGCCCTGTATCGCAATACATCACCTAGGCTGAAGATAAATGGAACATTTTCATCACTTTTCATGATCACCAATGGGACAAGGCAGGGATGTCCTCTGTCCCCTCTCTTATACATCCTAGTGACGGAGCACCTGCTCTCATCAATTCGTCATAACCCCAATATTAGGTGGATTGAGGTGGGAGGCACCGAGTACAAGTGCTCTGCATTTGCTGATGATGTCCTAGTATATATCACTCAACCACATATATCCATCCCTGCTGTTATGGCTGAAATAGATCACTTTGTTACATGGTCAAATTTTAAAATCAATGCAGCGAAGTCTGAGGCCCTCGATGTCTCCCTCCCCAAATCCATACAGGATTCCATCCAGTCCAACTTTCCCTTTGCCTGGCCCTCACAGGGTATCAAATACTTAGGAATTCATATTCATAGAGACCTCTCCCGTCTATGTTATCTTAATTTTGGGCCCTTTATTGAACAACTCCATACAGACCACGGTTGGCAAGTTAGAACTGTAAGATTCACAACATGAACCACTGGTGTTTTGTGGAAAAGCACATGTACACTGTGTTCCAAATTATTATGCAAAAAGTGTTTAGGAGTGATAAGGTAAGAATTTTTTTGTTTGTCAGTTAAACTCATTGATGGTGATGTGTGTCAGGGCTCTTTATATCACTGTAAGCAATTGCAGACACCTGTGCTAATTAGTTTGGCAGGTGTGTCCAATGAAAGGCAAGACTACTTAAGAAGGCTGTCCCACAATAATAAGCAGCCTACATTTTCTGCCAAAATGGGAAAGAAAAAGGATGTGTCGGCTGCTGAGAAGCAACAAATTGTGGAGTGTTTAGGTCAAGGCATGACTACAATCAACATTGCCAAGACACTTCATCCTGATCATCGCACAATCAAGAAGTATGTAGCTGATTCACAGTACACACGTGTGCGTGCTGATAAGGGAAAATTGAGGACTCTTTCCTACAGGCAATTACGTCAGTTTAAAAGAGCAGCAGCAAAAAAGCCTTGTCATAGCAGCAGACAAGTTTTTGAAGCTGCTGGTGCCTCCAACGTCCCCCGAACAACAAGATGCAGGGTCCTTCAGAGGTTTGCAGCAGTGCGTAAGCCATCCTGTCGACCTTTTCTATCCACTGTACACAAGCAGAAACGGCTCCAGTGGGCCAAACAATACATGAAGACTGACTTCAAAACTGTTTTGTTCACCGATGAGTGCCGTGCAACGCTCGATGGTCCAGATGGATGGAGTGGAGGATGGCTGGTTGATGGACACCCCATGCAAACAAGGCTACGGCGCCAACAAGGAGGAGGTAGAGTAATGTTTTGGGCTGGAATCATGGGGAGAGAGATTGTCGGCCCCTTTAGGATCCCTGAAGGGGTAAAGATGAACTCCATAATGTATGTGGAGTTTCTCAAACAGCACTTCCTGCCATGGTTCAAGAAGAACCATGTATTCCGCAGCAAGATCATTTTCATGCATGATAATGCACCGTCTCATGCTGCACATAACACATCTTCATCTCTGGCTGATATGGGCATAAAAGGGGACAAACTTATGGTGTGACCCCCATGCTCCCCTGACCTAAACGCCATTGAGAACCTCTGGAGCATCATCAAAAGGAGTGTCTATGATGGCGGGAGGCAGTTCACATCTAAGCAACAGCTCTGGGAGGATGTTCTGTCCTCATGCAAAACAATTGAAGCAGAAACCATCCAAAACCTGACAAATTCAATGGACGAGAGAGTTCAGAAGCTCCATTCGAACAAGGGGTCCTATGTGCAAATGTAACATCACCTAGAATAAAGTTTTGAGTTGAAAACTGTTTGATTTCAGTTTCTAATACACTGCTAATGCTTATAATTTCAAAAATGACCATTTTTTTGTTCTTTATTAAAATGAAAAGGTTGATTGAAGAGTGTGGGGGATCTAAGAGTGTGGCAACCCAGTAGTCAGGATTATTTCGAATTCTGACAATCTGAAGGTCATGTTGAAGGTAGTGCAGCAAGAAGGCACTCATGAGTCTTGCGCATCTAGAAGCCCCAAAATTATTTTCCGAGCTAGATGCAGCTAAAAATTATTATTAATTTGAAAGCTGGTGGAGCTTAGTATAGATGACCTAATAGAATCAGTACTGCAAACTGCTGCAAGGCCCAAATATTTTCCAGCCAAGATACAGATAAACATGATTAGTAATTTTAAATCTGGTGGAGTTTAGTATAGATGGCCTAATAGAATCAGTACTGCACACTGCTACAAGGCCCAAATTATTTTCCAGCCAAGATACAGATAAACATGATTAATAATTTTAAATCTGGTGGAGTTTAGTATAGAAGGCCTAATAGAATCAGTACTGCACACTGCTACAAGGCCCAAATTATTTTCCAGCCAAGATACAGATAAACATGATTAGTAATTTTAAATCTGGTGGAGTTTAGTATAGATGGCCTAATAGAATCAGTACTGCACACTGCTACAAGGCCCAAATTATTTTCCAGCCAAGATACAGATAAACATGATTAGTAATTTTAAATCTGGTGGAGTTTAGTATAGATGGCCTAATAGAATCAGTACTGAACACTGCTACAAGGCCCAAATTATTTTCCAGCCAAGATACAGATAAACATGATTAGTAATTTGAATGCTTAAAACGGTTGGTGAGGTGATTTTAACAGATCATCAAGCTTTTACTCTCCCCAGGATGACACAGGGGTAGAAAAGTCCTTTTGGATCCATGATTTGTTCATCTTTATGAATGCGAGTCTGTTTACATTATCAGTGGAGAGCCGCGTGCGCTTATCTGTCAGCACACCACCAGCAGCGCTGAACACACGTTCAGACAGAACGCTGGCTGCGGGGCATGACAAGATCTCCAAGGCATAAGTGGCGAGCTCCGGCCATTTATCTAGATTGGAAGCCCAAAAAGAACAAGGGTCCAGTGACACAGTCATGGCTTCAATGTTTACTTGGAGATACTCCTGTACCATCGTCTCTAGGTGTTGACTATGTGTCAGACTTCTTGTCTCCTGTGGCCTTGCAAAGGATGGGCTAAAAAAGTGGTGAAATGATTCCGCAAAATTGATGTTACCAGCAGATACTGTGTTTCTGTTACGGTTTGAGTGCTGAACACTCGACGGTCCCACAGTTGGCAAGTTGGAACTGTGAGATTCACTAAGTGCACCACAAGTGTTTTGTGGAAAAGCACATGTAAGATTCTGCAACAGTCTCTGCTGATACTCCTGCATGCGTGCATCCCTTTCTATGGCAGGAATAATTTCTGCAAATTTACTTTTGTACCGGGGATCTAACAGTGTGGCAACCCAGTAGTCAGGATTATTTCTAATTCTCACAATTCGAGGGTCATATTGCAGGTAGTGCAGCAAGAAGGCACTCATGTGTCTTGCGCATCCAGGAGCACCAAGTCCCTGTTGTGTTGGTGGCGAGGTAACAATCATGCTTCCTTCCTCTGCCCACTCCCCCCAACCTCGCACAACAGAAATGTGATCAAGGTCTCCCTCATCTGATGAGTCTTCCCTCAGTTCGTCCTCCACTACTTCTTGGGCTTCTGCACCTTCCTCACTAGTTTGGCTGCTACCATGCGCCCTGGTAAAACCATCTCCCCCACCTTCACATGCCTGCCGCCTTGGTGCTGCCGACCGTCTGGACCTTGCAGATGTTAGCCCTTCCGCAAACAACTCCTCCTCCTCTACTTCCTCCACCTCCTCTTGTGCCACGACCTGACTCCGAATTCTGTTTAACATGTGCTCCAGCATGTAAATCACCGGAATAGTCATGCTGGTAATGGCATTGTCAGCACTAAACATCTTCGTTGCCATTTCAAAACTGTGCAGAAGGGTGCATAGGTCCCTGATCTGAGACCACACCTCCAGCGTGATTTGCCCCACCTCTGGATCTCGTTGGCCCAGGCTATACATCAGAACATATTGCACCAGGGCTTGTCGGTGCTGCCACAGTCGTTGCAACATGTGCAGAGTTGAATTCCACCGGGTAGGCACATCGCATTTTAACCGGTGAAGTGGCAGGCCCAACGACTTCTGTAGAGATGTAAGTCGCTGAGCTGCGGGATGCGAATGGCGGAATTGAGCACACAGCGACCGTGCCGTCTGCAGAAGGCCATCTAGTCCGGGATAGTGGGCTAAAAATTGCTGGACAACCAGGTTCAACACGTGAGCCATACAAAGCACGTGTGTGACATTGCCCCGGCAAACGGCCGCACCCAGGTTTGCAGCATTGTCGCACACGGCCTTCCCTGGTTTCAGGTCCAGTGGAGACAACCATTCATGAAACTGGTTTTCCAGAGCTGACCACAACTCCTCAGCTGTGTGACTCACATTTCCCAGACATTTCAAAGTAAAACCCGCTGGTGACGTTGAGC
Organism: Phyllobates terribilis; assembly: GCF_046119375.1. Lineage (NCBI taxonomy): Eukaryota > Metazoa > Chordata > Amphibia > Anura > Dendrobatidae > Phyllobates > Phyllobates terribilis. The sequence continues at coordinate 348,842,716 of NW_027362761.1, read as the reverse complement.
CCTGCTGCCAGCATAGTAAGGAGGTGTGCAGGAACCCTTCTGCGCAGTTAGAAAGCTTGTGGCATGGCCAGACAGGCTTTGGGTGCAGGTGGAGGACTGAGAGGAAGTTGAGGAGGCAGAAGCAGTGGAGGAACTTCGAGATAAAGAGGATTGATGCACAACTCGTGGGGACGGCAAGACTTGGACAGCAGCCCCTTGTCCTGCTGTCACCATAGTTACCCAGTGCCCAGTCAGCGACATGTAGCGCCCCTGTCCATGTCTACTCGTCCAAGTGTCTGTGGTGAAATGCACCCTGTCACACACAGAGTTTCTCAAAGAAGCGGTGATGTTGTGTGCGACATGCTGGTGTAGCGCAGGCACATCTTTCTTTGAGAAGTAGTGCCGACTGGGCATCTGGTACTGGGGCACTGCGACGGACATAAGGTCTCGAAATTCCTCTGTGTCCACCATGCGGAAAGAAGCATTTCTGTAGCCAAGAGCTTGCAGATGGTGAAATTGAACCTCTTAGCTTTCTCATGGCTAGGAGGAAATGGTCTTTTACTTGTCCACATCGGCCGGCTAGGCCGCATTGTAGCACAGTGAGCTTCCCACTGCAACTTATGCTTCATATCCATGTGCCGGTTCATGCATGAAGTACTCAAACTATGTATTTTTTGGCCTCTACTTAGCTTTTGCTGACAAATGTTACAGATAACACGAGTTGGGTCATCCTTATTTAACTGAAAAAATGCCCAGGCTATGCAAAGCTTAGCACCCATGCGACCTGAAGAGCCAGCACGACTTGTGGTCAGAGGCAGAGTAGTGTTTGAGGATGCAGTTGTTGACGTGCTTCCAGTACTACGTCTCTGTCCAGGAAGGCGCAACCTGACCTCGTCGTCACTAGCATCCTCCTCCACCTCCTCTGCAGACCTCATCGACTGGCTGACTGTGGGTTGACAGTAAGTGGGATCTCCAACCTCGTCATCATCACCCTGTGTGTTATCACACCCGTCGTCCTCAGAGCCAACCTCTTCCTGCCCTGACACAAAACTCAAGTTGTCGCTCCAATCAGGTATTTGAGTCTCATCATCGTCTTCCTCATTGTCTCCACCAACAGGAGTTACAGTTTGGGAACGAGGGTCTACATTATGGTCAGAACCTTCTGCGTCTGGTCCTGGATCCGACTCATAAAGATTCTGGGCATCAGTGCAGATCGTTTCCTCATCTGGATTCACAGAAGCTCTGGAGCCGACCTCTGATTCCCAGGCTATAGTATGAGTAAACAGCTCTGCAGACTCAACCATCTGTTCTACCCCATACTCAGATGGGCAGCTGGAGACTAGGGAGCTGTGAGGAAGCAAGAACGATTGGGGTGACACCTCTGAGGACTGGAGTATTTGTGATGTTGAAGTTGAGGTGGAGGAGAGCCCACTTAAAGGAGCACTTGATATCCGTTGAAGCACCTGCTGTTTTTGTGCCTCATCTGGAATTTGTAGCGATTGGCGTTGCCGTAAGAAAGGGATCTTATCACATTGTCCGCTAAAAGAAGTAGACATCTTAGTTTGGCTGGAAGATGGTCTTTCTTCTGCAGATGTTACTGTTGCTTTAACACCTACCCCACGGACACAACCTTTTTTTCCCTTCCCAACACGCCTATTCCCCTTTCCACCCGCAGCAGGCCTTTTTCCACTCATTTTGGTAGTTAACTAATTGACAACTCTGGAGTTGTTTGCACAAAAAACAATGGATGGGAACCAAGCAGAGCTGAGTGGCCAAACTGTGGTATTAGCCCAAAAGTATTGGCTGGGTTAGATGCAGTAAAACAATTTTATTACATACACAGGTGGTGGTGGTTAGTATAGATGGACTAATAGAACAAGTACAACACACTGCTACAAGCCCAAATATTTTTTCAGAGCTAGATGCAGATAAAAATTATTTTGAATTTGAAACCTGGTGGAGGTTAGTATAGATGGACTAATAGAACAAGTCCCACACCCTGCTACAAGCCCAAATATTTTTTCAGAGCTACAGTTATATGAAAAAGTTTGGGCACCCCTATTAATCTTAAGCTTAATGTTTTATAAAAATTGGTGTTTTTGCAACAGCTATTTCAGTTTGATATATGTAATAACTGTTGGACACAGTAATGTTTCTGCCTTGAAATGAGGTTTATTGTACTAACAGAAAATGTGCAATCTGCATTCAAACAAAATTTGACAGGTGCGTAAGTATGGACACCCTTATCATTTTCTTGTTTTAAATACTCCTACCTACTTTTTACTGACTTACTAAAGCACTTTTTTTGGTTTTGTAACCTCATTGAGCTTTGAACTTCATAGCCAGGTGTATGCAATCATGAGAAAAGGTACTTAAAGTGGCCACTTGCAAGTTGTTCTCCTGTTTGAATCTCCTCTGAAGAGTGGCATCATGGGCTCCTCATAACAACTGTCAAATGATCTGAAAACAAAGATTATTCAACATAGTTGTTCAGGGGATGGATACAAAAAGCTGTCTCAGAGATTTAACCTGTCAGTTTCCACTGTGAGGAACATAGTAAGGAAATGGAAGAACACAGGGACAGTTCTTGTTAAGGCCAGAAGTGGCAGGCCAAGAAAAACATCAGAAAGGCAGAGAAGAAGAATGGTGAGATCAGTCAAGGACAATCCTCAGACCACCTCCAGAGAGCTGCAGCATCAACTTGCTGCAGATGGTGTCACTGTGCATCGGTCAACTATGCAACGCACTTTGCACAAGGAGAAGCTGTATGGGAGAGTGATGCAAAAGAAGCCGTATCTACAAGCACGCCACAAACAGAGCCGGCTGAGGTATGCAAAAGCACATTTGGAGAAGCCAATTTCTTTTTGGAAGAAGGTCCTGTGGACTGATGAAACCAAGATTGAGTTGTTTGGTCATGCAAAAAGGCATTATGTATGGCGACAAAAAAACACAGCATTCCAAGAAAAACACTTGCTACCCACAGTAAAATTTGGTGGAGGTTCCATCATGCTTTGGGGCTTTGCCGGCACCGGGAATCTTGTTAAAGTTGAGGGATGCATGGATTCCACTCAGTATCAGCAGATTCTTGACAATAATGTTCAAGAATCAGTGATAAAGTTGAAGTTACGCAGGGGATGGATCTTTCAGCAAGACAATGATCCAAAACACCGCTCCAAATCTACTCAGGCATTCATGCAGAGGAACAATTACAATGTTCCGGAATGGCCATCCCAGTCCCCAGACCTGAATATCATTGAACATCTGTGGGATCATTTGAAGTGGGCTGTCCATGCTCGGCGACCATCAAACTTTACTGAACTGGAATTGTTTTGTAAAGAGGAATGGTCAAAAATACCTTCATCCAGGATCCAGGAACTCATTAAAAGCTACAGGAAGCGATTAGAGGCTGTTATTTTTGCAAAAGGAGGATCTACTAAATATTAATGTCACTTTTCTGGTGAGGTGCCCATACTTATGCACCTGACAAATTTTGTTTGAATGCAGATTGCACATTTTCTGTTAGTACAATAAACCTCATTTCAAGGCAGAAACATTACTGTGTCCAACAGTTATTACATATATCAAACTGAAATAGCTGTTGCAAAAACACCAATTTTTATAAAACATTAAGCTTAAGATTAATAGGGGTGCCCAAACTTTTTCATATAACTGTATATACAAGTCATTACCCTGGAAAGGATGTTCCTTAATATATTTCCCAGGTAAATACTTTTATGCCAAAAATGACAAAAATATTCTTGGGGTAATACCTTTATTGGCTAACCAGAAAATATATATATATATATATGCAAGCTTTCAGAGCACAGAGGCTCCTTCTTCAGGCAATTATTTCTCCTTTGGTAACAATTTATTTATACCAACAATGTATGGGTAGCGCCATGGGAAGCAAAATGTCCCCACAATATGCTAACCTATTTATGGCTAAACTAGAGGAGGAGTTTTTGTCATCTTGCTCTATTAAACCCCTAGCATACTTCCGCTACATTGATGATCTGCTAATAATCTGGACAGGCTCAAAAGATGATCTGCTCACCTTCAACGATAACTTCAACAGGTTCCACCCAACCATCAAGCTCACCCTCAACTTCTCAAAATTCTAAGTACATTTTCTGGACATGACCATATACATCAAAAACAACCCCATACAAACATCAATTTACCACAAGCCCACAGGACGGCCAGCATATCTGTAGCATCGGCGTCTCTGCCCCGTTCTAGGCAGAGACGCCGTCCCTCTTACCTCCCTGCTCCTGGCGCGGCGTCCTCCAGCGCTTCTCTCCCCGCTGCTTCCGGCACGCGCTCCTTCCCCGGCAGTGTGCTTAGGGCGCGCGCGCGCTCTCCCTCTCTTAAAGGGACCGCGCGCGCCGTCCTAAGGAGTCCCCGGCCAATTGCCGGAGGACCTCCCATATAAAAGGCACCTCCTCCAAAATGGAGGTGCCCGAGCAATGTTGTAGCACTGTTCACTACTCTGCTTCAGCCCTCAGGTCCCGTTGCCAGTTACCTGCCAGATACCTGCCAGATTCCTGCCAGTCTGCTGTCTAATTCCTGCCTGATATCCTGCTACCTGCCTGCTAGCCTGAGGTCCGACGGTCTGCCTTCCAACTCCTGTCAGTCTGTCTAAGGACCAGCTTGCCCGCTCACCTGGGAGCGCACATCTTCTACCTGCCTGCTTGCCTGAGGTCCGACGGTCTGCCTTCCAACTCCTGTCAGTCTGTCTAAGGACCAGCTTGCCCGCTCACCTGGGAGCGCTCATCTGCTGCCTGTCTGCTAGCCTACCAGGAGGCTCTGCCTTCACGTGCTGTGACCACCCGCCTGTCCAGAGACTCCTGCCCGCTCACCTGGGAGCGCTCATCTGCTACCTGTCTGTTGGTCTTCCTGGAGGCTCCGCCGTCACATGCTGTGACCACCCGTTTATCCAGAGACTCTCGCCTGCTCACCTGGGAGCTCACGTCTATCATCTGCCGCCACAGGTCGTACCAATCCTTTACCCAGAGACTGCCCCGGTCACTTGCCGTGACCTCCTGCCCGTTCATCCAGAGACGGCCCCGGTCACTTGCCGTGACCTCCTGCCCGTTCATCCAGAGACTGCCCCGGTCACTTGCTGTGACCTCCTGTCCGTTCATTCAGAGACTGTCCCGGTCACCTGCTGTGACTGCCTGCCCGTCTACCCTGGTTGCCACCCGCTCCCTTACAAGGACCGCCCCCTTGTATAGTAGCTCAGAGGTTCCGCCTCCCAGACCCGTTACAATATCTTAGATGGAACAGCTTTCATCCAAGACACACAAGAAAATCCATCTACAGTCAAGCTCTGAGGTACATTCGAATCTGTTCAGACAGCAAGGACAGAAAACTGCAGCTACTATCACTGAGGAATACATTCCTACAACAAGGATACCATCCACTGGTAATAGATGAACAAATTCACAGAGCTACAAGGATACCAAGAAGTAGCCTCCTGAATTACAGACAAAGGGAAGACAACAACAGGGTACCTCTTGTGGTCACATACAACCCCCACATGAACATCCTAAGGAAAATTGGTGCTGATCTCCAACCCATATTCCACAGAGACCACAAACTGAAATAAATATTCCCAGAACTACCACTTCTCTCCTACAAACAGCCCCCTAACTTAATGAATCTCCTTGTCAGAAGTGTCCTCTCATCACCATCAGTGATGGGCACATTCCCATGTAAAAACAAAAAATGCAAAACTTGTACCCACATATTACCATCAAATACAGTCTGCATACCTAACACAAATCAGGACTACAAAATCATGGATGTCTTTTCATGTACATCCTCCAATGTGGTGTACATGATACAATGTACAAGGTGCCCAGAAGGAGTTTATATTTGAGAAACAATGCAAAAACTGCAAACGAGAATGAATTTACACAGACACACAATAAAGAATGAACTGGACACACCTGTGAAAAAACATTTCTCTGGCCAGGGACACTGTATGAAAGAGCTAAAAGTTTTAATACTAAAAGGTCACTTCAAGGGCAACAGAGAAAGAAAAATGTGGGAATTCAAATTGATAAGGATGTTCAATTCACTGACAACAGGACTATATATAACACCTGGCTTTATGACTCACTACATGGACACAATTCACACCTCCAGATAATTAAACATTCCCAAGGCTTCTCATTTTGCAACAAAAAAAACTAATTAGCTCTCCCTAACTTATCATAGGAGGCATCACAACTTACACCTCATGAACAAATGCCTTGCTGTAACATCTCTCAAATATTGTGCCTTTAGTCTTATGAATTAATTTGTAATCTTCCCTGAAGAAGGAGCCTCTGTGCTCTGAAAGCTTGCATATATATATATATATATATATATATATATATATTTTCTGGTTAGCCAATAAAGGTATCACCCCAAGAATACTTTTGTCATTTTTGGCATAAAAGTATTTACATTGATTTTTCTGGCTAACATGGTACCACAATATAACTTTGTATTGTATATTTCCCAGGAAAATACATTTTGGTTTTCTTTTGTATGTTTTATTGTGAGTCCATAAAAGTGGCGTAATACTCTGACAATGTTGTTGACAGCAGTGAACTGGGAGTCAGAAATGCTTCCAGGGGTCTTCCCCATGCTGACCCATGTAATTTGAGCACTGTTCCCATTGATTTGGGCAATTTTTAGGCCCTCTGCAGACTGCAGGGGGGAGGCGCCAGAAAAATGCTCAAGTTTCTCTTTGACTTACATTGGGCTCGTTGCTCGGGTCGAGCACCCGAGTATTACAATTTGCTCGACCCGAGCAATGAGTACCCCAGCAATTTAGTGCTCGTTCATCACTAATCCTCAGGCCTCACCCTCCCTTATTACACAAATACACATTACATGATCTGCTACTTCCAATAAGCATTCAGGTTTATACATATTGGAGTTGGAAAATCTGCATAAAAATGATGATATGGTCAAAATACTCACTTGCCTAATAATTGTGCACACATTGTATAATTTTTGCTCACTGACATAAGTTAAAGATTAGTTTGGATGTGTATCTTTTAATGTACCAGTACCACTGAACTAGTAAATAAATGTACTCCTTTATAGTTTCCAACTTTATTTAAAATGTTTTGCAGTTTTGCAATGCTATGTAAGAGCTCACAATCATCTAAATTGCACATCATGTCAATTCTTCACATTATGCGTCCAATTCAAGCTTGGTGCACGCCATGATTCATTTTACATCTGCTGTTTTGCAAGTTTAATCAGAGATGGTTTTAATTTCAAAGCAATTATCTGCTTTAGTTTTATCAGTTGTTTAACAAGCTTGCTTTGCAAATTTTATCAGTGCATCAATGTTTGCTTTTAGCTCTTGCTCCATTTTTAATCTGAATCTACTAAATATACAGATGTATTTAATTTCTTCTTCAAAAGTGACGCAATCACTTTCTGAAAGACACAGGATTAAATGGGCTGCAATAGTGTGATTTTCTTCAAGATTCAGTGAGCACTTGTGTTGCTTGTGGCTTTTTCAAAGAATTTCCTTCTCTTGCAAATGTAAAAATTTAAGTAACTCCCCTTTAAGCCAACTTCATGGACAGGGTGTCGGAAGTACTTGGGAAACTCCTGTCCAAGCTCGATGCACACAAGATTCGAGATCAAAATAACGTAATAGGTTTAATGTGCAGAGGTTAAATGGTGAAAAACACAGGAAAATGAACAAGAAACAGCAAATAATGTAACACAACACAAGTGCAATAAGCATTGGCTATACTTCTAGAGGTAAGTGATGTGCTTTACACCAAGTCTGCCTGGGTGAAAGCATGAACAATCCCTGGGGTGATATTCGATAATAGATTGTTACACAGAACATTTTCCTAAACTCTAATACTTCCGGCTCACAGTTGATAATGAAGACACTCAAACTGCAAATACCATAAAGCACAGAACCCTAAGTAAGGTAAAGTTCACACGTAGCATTTTTTTAAGCGTTTTTGCTGCGTTTTTCCGGCCATGAAAACGCCGCAAAAACGCTTGTTAATCGGTCTGCCGTGCATAGCAATGTGAATTCGGATGTGATGTGCACATGATGCGTTAATTAACGTGCTAAATCCGCATTGCGTTGCGAAACGCAGCATGGCCATCTCTAGCGTGATCACGCCGCAAATTTGCGGCCATTGAGTTACATTGAAACACAGCAAACCCGCAGGTAAATGTGGATTTGCTGCATTTCAATCAAACGTGATCGCGGTGCTTGTGGTACCCAGGATGAAGAGGAAACTACAACTCCTCTCCTCCCAACAGCTGCTCCCGCTGATAACAACGGGAGCGACATGGATGGTAGGAGAAGTAGTCTCCTCTTAATCCCGGCCTTCACGCGCAGTTAAAAAAAAAATAAATAAATAAAAAATAAACCTCTATACTCACCTGTCCGGCAGCGATATTCTCCTCCCGGCGGCTGGCAGCACTTACAGGACCTGCACTGACATCACAGATCAGCTGATAGTAAAGAGTTAAATAAACACACAGGCACAGTGTAAAAACTTTATTTGAATTACAACAGACACATTCTTTAATCATTCAAATTAATCAATATAGTCACCCCAGTTCTGATGGTAATTCAATGTTTAAGAAATGTCCCACCAAATAGCTTTATTTAGCTCCAAAAATCATTCATTGATGTACAAAAACACAGCAAAAAATATGTCAAAAACTCATGTAAAAACGCATGCAAAAAGGCATGTGTTTTCCTTGCCAAGGAGAAGCAGAAACGCACAGAAAATTTCTGCTTCAAATACGTATCATGCGCACATAGCCTCACAGTAAGTAAAAACATTCTATGATGGCTGCAGCAATGCAATCAACACAGTCCAATGATAATGTCCAGTAGCCACGAATGGATGACATTGGAAAGTAATATGCTGTGTTTATGTGAATCCAGCAGAACACTTGCTAGAAATAGTAACAGCATGGAGAGAATTACAGTCGTGGCCAAAAGTTTTGAGACTGGTACAAAATTTTGGTCTTCACAAAGTTTGCTGCTTCAGTGGTTTTAGATCTTTTAATCAGATGTTTCTATTGTTACTGAATTCAAATTCTAAGCATTTTAGAAGTTGTTACACTATTATTGACAAATCAAGTTTATGCAAAGGCTCAATATTTGCAGTGTTGACCCTTCTCTGTCAAGACATCTGCAATTCATCCTGACTTGCTGGATCAGCTTCTAGGCAAAATCCTGACTGATGACAACTACTGTTGATCGAGCATGCTCGGTGAACCCATTCACCAAGCACGCTCAGGTGCCGCTTGAGTATTTTCGGCATGTTCGACAACTACGTTCAAGCCGCCGCGGCTGAATGTATCATGGCTGTTAGACAGCTGCGACACATGTGTAGTGCCCCGAGGGCTCGGCCGCTACAGGGGTATTGCACCTCTGCCAGAGGTGTGATATTCCACTCCCAGGTAAGGATGGAGTATGGACCAGGGCTCAGTTAGCTGCATATAGCACACTCACCCCATTTCCGAGGGACAGCTCAACGGTACTCCCATTAGACAGAAATGCAGGTACGACAGACCATGTCCCTGGCTGGAGTGGGAGGGGGGAGGAATACCCAGTGATGTAGGAGCAGATAGGTGACGGTTCCTGAGCGTAGGTATGAGCCCATTGGTTGCTGGTCACCAGGGCTCATGGCTAGAGGGAGGTATAAGAGGTGGGCACCATCTTAGGACACAGGTCAGTCTGTGCAGAGAGAGGAGAAGACAGGGAGTAGAGGCTCTGTAGGAGCACTACTCCAGAGTGGGAGAGGCCGAGGAAGAGAGTGGAGTGGAGAGAGAGAGGAGGTGAAGGGGAGCTGTGGTTTCTTCTCAGCCCAGCTCCCCGAGAAAGGAGAAGAAGAAGGAACAGGAAAGAAGAAGAAGAGAGAGAGAGAAACAGAAGGGCTCAGGAACAAGAAGGTGGAAGGGACCCTAAGAACCCACAAGAATACAGGGTGAAGGGTCAAGCAGATTAAGGGTACCGGATCCCAAGTTGGTGGAGGAGAAACAACCCTCAGCCAAAGACCGGAGGCTGTGACCATTTATTGGTGCAGCACCTCATCAAACCTGCTAGGAAGGCACCATAAAGGACAGCGGAGAACGGGATCCACGTTTAACCGCACAAGTCCGCGGCAGCTGGACAAAAGTGGGTCACTGGTGAGGCAGGCCAGAGGAAGGATTGAAGGGGGTCCTGAGCCATACTTCTGAGCTGCCTGGGAGTTGACCGAGCCCCACACCTGGTGGACGCAGCACGGCTTGGGTGGACACTACCTGTACAGAAGTGACCCGGAACAAATGAACTGTGAGTAAAGACCCTGGACTGTAACTTGCTGTCTGTGTGCTCCTTTGCGCCTCCAGCACTATTGGTACCGGGACTCTCACCACCATCACTCCCACCATCCACTACACTGCCCTGGGGCCGCACTCTTCCCGTGGGGAGTCACACCATCCCAGCTGCATACATCATCAGCCCCAGCGGTCCGCCTTGCAGCGGCGGTTCCTAATAACCACAATCCACGGGTGAGGCCTAATTTACGTAACCCGGATCACACTTAGGATCTACTGAGATCTGAATCAAGGTGGATTTTTGTTCTTGATACAGTGGCCCCTAGGGGTATAAATGAGGACTTTTCATTTACTGGTTACTTGGCTTAAATTCCCATGGTATCCTTTCTGTTAGAGTCCCGTTTTGGATTGAGGGCCCTCTGGTTTCCTCCTTTTTCCTTTCTCTTTCTCCTCCATTTTTCCGGTTATCTCCTCTCGTGTGGCTGGCTTGTGCATCTCCTTAATTTTAATTTTAATTTTACAACAAGCTAATCTCTGGTCATCATTGCAAATGCCATGCCCTTACATCTATATGCATATTATATGTATTGTCATTAGACTTTATCAGCCATCTTGTAATGGCCCACAATCTGTATATGATTGTTGTCTGTTTTATGTTCATTTGTGGTTGGTTTGTCTTATGTCTATGTTTGTATTGTCATGATTGGTCACACTCTTATGCACATTTGGTGACTTTCTGATTCTAATTACATCTTACATCTTGTTCTTGGCCTAGTCAGGCATTTTTCTTGATTAGGGCTAGCCCTCTTGTCTCTGTACCGGTGCATTTTTTGTAGCGGACGCGCTACTTCCGGGGGTGTTTATTTACATATATATATATGTTTTTTGCGCCTTGTTTTTTGTTTTCTTTTTTGTGGCTGTGGGACCATGTCCCGTGCGATCCCAATGGGGGCGGCTCCTAGAACCGGATATGATGTTTCCTGTCTAGTTCCGGTTGCGTTCCACCATGGCGTCTGGGTGGAACGCATGAGTGATAGGAAGGGGCGGCGCTTCGCCGACCGGATATGACGTCTTATTCAATTCCGGATGTGTCATACCATAGCACGTGGGCCGCACGCTGTGGAAACAGGAAATGATCGTTCGATCCGCCACGATACTGGAGAGACTTAGTGAGGGTATTCATTTTCACCTGAAGGGAATCACACTAAATTGGATAGACTATTTAATATACACATGTGTCCACTGACAACATACCCCTGACGAAGCTGCGGTCTAGCAGCGTAACGCGTAGGGTCTCTGGTGCCAACAGGTAAATATGTCACTTTATTATTTTTGACCTTTTCCTTTGACCACTTAAGAGTGTCTGCTTGGTTATATATAGGGCCTTCATTCATGATCCCATATCGTATACCAGGTGGGATGATATGTTTTGACATACGCTGATATTACAAGGGCCCCTAGTTTAAGCAGACTACTACTTCCACTCATTCCTCTATTCTTTGATCTATTTATTATTATGTATGGTCCGATTATTTGGGAGTACGTGGTTTATTATCCTTATTTGGTCTAGTGGTACTGTGCCACCCTTTATTAGGGTGACATAGCTTGGTCAATAAGCCTTATTGTATTATGAGATGGTAAATATATTATATTAAATGATACCTGTGGCTTTAGGGGGATTTATTACTTTGGAACACTACATTATTCCTCCCCTATGAATATTGCTATGCTTTGTCTGTTTTTAATTGTTTTTATTTTTCTGTGTTGTCAGTCTGTAATCATGTAATAAAGATTTTTTCATTTTTCTAATATTGGGTGTGCATGGTTGTATATCCTGAGTCTTTTTTCTTCTTTCTTATATTATGTAACCATATCAGGTTACTATAGCACCCCATAACATTTATTATTTCATAGCAGTGCCCACCTCCTTGTTAAGGATATTTAGTTTTGGTCAGTTTTCTGACGTTTCTCGGGTGGTTGCACGCAAATACAATATTGGTATTTTGCCATTTATTATATACTATTATATATATTTTTTGTTGTTTATTATTATTGTCTGATTGACTGTGATTCCCTTTCCTTTTTTTTTTTTTTTTTAAGGATAATGGCGTTTGATTTTGAGGCCAGGGAAGCGGCTTGGAGCAAACAGAGCTTCACTGCCTTTCCTTCCCCCACATTGGCGGAGGACAATGATTTCAATCGTCTCGCACGGGATTTGACGGATCTGCACAAGTCAGTCACACGAGTTTGGTGGAATATATCTAGCCTTGAGGAATATCAAAGACTCTCTATCTATCCACGTGGACTGAGAGTCCAGATATTTCCAGCCTGGGAACCCACCCCAGAATTTAAGGCCACGTGGGAATCAGGTCTATTACAGTGTTCCAATGTCCTAGTCAATATGTTAATCCAACATGACAGGGATCTCTTTCAGACATTGAAAATTCGTATTAAATCATTGGAAACTCAGATGTCCAAATATGATTATAACAAATTTATAGTGCCCTTTCAAACCAAATTGAGGGACACCATTGATCGTTTTGATAAGGATTAGTGTTGAGCCACCCCCGTAGTGTTCGAGTTCGGTTCGGTTCGTCGAACACCCGTGTGTTCGCCGAACTGTTCGTCGAACTGTTCGTCGAACACCTTCGAACACCGTTAAAACCAATGGCAGGCAAACAAAAACACATAGAAACACATAGAAAACACCTTCAAAGGTGTCCAAAAGCTGACAAACTGCTCAGAAGACACAACTAACACATGGAAAAGTGACAAGTACATATAGTCATGCGAAAAGAAAAGAGGTGGAGGAGTAAAAGGAGGGGGAGACACAGATATAGGCATGTCATGCCCTTCTAAAATCCAAAAAGTGAGAAGCCGAGACGGCCAGTCCGCTCCTGCCCGTGCCACCTCCGTGTCGCCGGGTTTGTGCCAGAGCCGCGGTGAACCCTGACGGCCAGCCCCCCTCTCCCAATACTGGTGCCTGTCCGCTGGTGGGTCGAGAGAGCCCCCCTGTGGTGGAGGCAGCTCTAAGCTTTTTAATTTAAATTGTCCCTCTAATTTGAATGAATACACTTTAAATCCATTTACAAGGATCTATTGGAGGGCAAGTCTCATGCCAGCAGCCGCGTAATTCCAGCTCCAGTAGCGTCCACTAAAGCTGCTGCAGTTAAAAAGCTTTTATAAGGATCGAGCTCGGCTGTCCACCGCAAGGCATCCTAGTGCCAGTCCCAGCCCCTATGCCTTGGGGTGCCTCCTGATGCTCTTCACTAAGTATCCCGTGGTCCCGAAGCATTTCCTTTGAAAAAATTAAGTGTCCAAACTACAGGTGGTGTAGCTTGCTTAACAGCCGGGATAATCCGCTGACTAGCAGACACTGCTACTAGGCACAAAGTATTTCCTGGGCTAGATGCAGTTAAAAATTTGTAAGTAGATACTCTCGTTGGATGCTGAGAAAGCATTCCATAGAGTCTCCTGGCACGCCATATATGATTCTCTTAAAAAGCTTGGGGTAGGGGTCTAGGGGACCCTTTTATAGCCAAAATCACGGCCCTGTATCACAATACGTCACCTAGGCTGAAGATAAATGGAACTGTAGCACCGAGGGCTCGGTTGCTACAGACGTATTGCACCTCACCCAGAGGTGTGATATCTCACTCTCAGATAAGGATGGAGTGTGGATCAGGACCCGACACCTGCATGCATTACACCACATTGCCGTGGGGCAGGGCGACCAATATGCCCCTGAGATGGGCACGACAGTCCCTGTCCCTGGCTGGAGTGGGGGGAGGGAACACTGAGGAAGGGGAACCCTGCAGTGCAGGAGCAGGGAGGAAGCAGTTCCTGGGTGCATTGAGAAGGGAGTATAAAAGGTGGGCACCATCTTAGTTCAGTGCAGAGAAGTCTGAGCAGAAGTGGCAGGGAGCAGGGGCTCTGCATGAGCTCTGCTCCGGAGGCGGGCCTAGTAACAGAGGCCCAGGCCTGCAAGAGGGAG